>NC_045600.1:25635075-26885075 GCF_009762305.2 Zalophus californianus | reverse complement strand
AAAGCCTGATGTCAACAGGGATAGGAAATAAATGTTTTATCTGAAATTGAATTTATTATTCTTAATTGATTTGCCCAAGCAAATAAGAGAAAAACTCTCCTCTTTCTCATTAAAAGCATGAAAGGTATCACCATCCATTTAGGCCTAAGCCAGAAACCTTGGAATCATCCTAAATTCTTCCCTTTTGTTATCATTTTAATCTTACTGTTAGAAAGTCCTATGCATTTTACCTTCTTTCACATCTCTCACTTTTATCTCCTCTACATCCTCATGTCAGTCACTGCCTTAGAACAGGCTTCACTTTCATTTACCCAAATTGTGGAAACAGTCCACAATAAACTTTTCCCATCTATCCATCTGCTACTTTTCTGCTAGAGCAATCTTTTAAAAATCAGACCATCTGTAGTGGCTCTAAGTCTCATTAAGTAATTCCCAACTTCTTACCCAGCTGAATTAATGCATCTGTGGTAACAAATCTAAAGTCACATGCCTTAATAAACTAGAGGTTTATTCTTTCTCCACACTTATATGATGGTAATGTCAAGAAACCAGGTTCCTTCTAATTTGCTACTTTTCTTTTTTTTCTTTTTTCTTTATTTATTTTTTTAAGATTTTATTTATTTGACAGAGGGAGATACAGCAAGAGAGGGAACACAAGCAGGGGGGAGTGGGAGAGGGAGAAGCAGGCTTCCCGCTGAACACAGAGCCCGATGTGGGGCTCGATCCCAGGACCCCAGGATCATGACCTGAGCTGAAGGCAGACACCTAATGACTGAGGCGCCCAGGAGCCCCTAATTTGCTACTTTTCATCCCCTAGTATATTGCTCTTATCTACATGGTCCAAGATGCTGCACCAGCATGTCCAAGCCAGCATGAAAAAGCAAATGGTGAAGAGGAAGATGTGCCCTTCCCTTTAAGGGTATAACCCAGAAGGATGTGGCAGTCATTTTCACTCTCAGCCCATTGGCAAGAACATGACTACAAGTTCTAGCTGCAGGAGAATTTGGGAAAGAGAGTCAGTCTTGAGTTTGGCTAGTTCTGTGTCCAGCTAAAAATGAAGAGGCTCAGTTAGGGTAGGAAAAGGGAGAATGGCCATTGTAGGGGCACCAGTAGTCTCTGCTACACAAGGCATACAAGGTCTCCTGGAGATTGATTCTTGCCAGCTCTTTGCCTTGTCTCTTAGTTCCCTCCCTTTCCACTCCTTTCCCGGCTCTCTTTACTCTGTCTGCTCTTTGCCACAGCCATACTGAACTGTTGCACTTCCAGACGTGCCGCGCTGGTGTGTGTTTCTCTGCCTTTTCTCACAGTGCTTCCTTAACCACTTCCTTGCCACCCATTTCCCTTATCTCCAATATGCTCTTTTAGCCTGGCCTCAGAGAATTTGTCTTTCAAGACTTAATGTAAGCATCATCTATTGTATAAAGCCTTTATTGGACAGCAACCCCCCCTTACTCTGGTAGAATTGAACATCCCCTCCTCTGTTGCCCTTGTTATTTGCAGATAGACTTCTGTCATTGTGCCTTATTTACACTTACATTCTCTTTCTCTTCGATTGTAAACCCTTTGAGGGCAACAGATGACATTTTATTTGTATATCCCTTGGATGTACCATAGTGCTTGCCAGGGGATGTGCACTAAAAATTTACAGAATGAGCAAGTACGTCCATAGCAAATTTTCAGGGCACTGTCCAGACTTTAAAATGTCAGGGTGAACTCTTAAGATACAGCTGGCTACTGTCTTTTTGAATTTTTGTCAGTTAGTCCAGATGATAATGTTAGTTCCAACAATATTTGTAATCATCCTATATTATCTTACTGATTGTTTCCTATTTAGTTTTTAGTTATATTTTAATTCTGAAAGTACTCTCAGAATTAGCTGTGGCATTTTTTCCCCATTAAAAATGAGTGGACTTTTCTGTCTACTAAGTCACAATGTTTATAATTGCTTTTTAACAATTTAGTATATCAGTGACTTGCTGCAGGAGATGTTTTGAAGTGAATATAATAACACATGATTTCCAAAGACTGTCCTGAGACCTTCTGAGCACTGCCATTTTAGCGTACTGATTCTAAGATAGATGCCTCAGGATTTATATGATGACTGAAAGAGTCATTTTTGTAAACAGATTCTAAGGCACGATTGCCTTAAATATTCTTACATGGAGAATATTTTTTTTCTGCTTTACTGTCTTGAGTAATATCTTTTGTTTTACTTGTAGATTTGATGGTCCTCGAAGATTTGAGGATTTAGGGTCAAGGTGTGAAGGACCGAGACCCAAAGGGCCTCGTTTTGAAGGAAATCGCCCCGATGGGCCAAGACCCAGATATGAAGGTCACCCAACAGAGGGCACTAAAAGCAAATGGGGAATGATTCCCCGGGGGCCAGCATCTCAGTTTTATATTACCCCCAATACATCCCTCAGTCCTCGACAGAGTGGACCACAGTGGAAAGGCCCCAAGCCAGCTTTTGGACAGCAACATCAGCAGCAACCTAAATCACAAGCAGAACCTCTTTCAGGAAACAAAGAACAATTAGCAGACACCAATAGTAACCAGCAGAAGAATTTTAAAATGCAGTCAGCTACATTTTCCATTGCTGCAGATATAAAGGATGCCAAGGCGGCTCAGTCAAATGAGAATCTAAGCGACTCTCAACAAGAGCCACCTAAAAGCGAAGTCTCGGAAGGGCCCATAGAGCCTTCTAATTGGGACCAGAATTCTCAAAGTATGGAGACTCAAATGGACAAAGCCCAAGCTGTTACTCAGCCTGTATCCCTTGCAAATAAACCTCTACCTTCTCAATCTGCTTTTCCCTCAAAACCAGGGGGGATGGAGGGAGGAGCAGCAGTGACAACGTCATCATCATTAACTGCAGATAATGATTTTAAACCTTTGGGTATCGGTCTGCCCCATTCAGAAAACAGCCAAGAGAAAGGGCTGCCTCGGCCAGATAACAGAGATAATAGGTTAGAAGGCAATCGAGGCAGCAGCTCATCTTACAGAGGTCCTGGGCAAAGCAGAATGGAAGACACACGGGATAAAGGACTAGTAAATAGAGGTCGAGGCCAGGCACTCAGCCGTGGCCCAGGGTTGGTCAAGCAAGAAGACTTTCGTGATAAGATGATGGGTAGAAGAGAAGACAGTCGAGAGAAGATGAATAGAGGAGAAGGCAGTCGAGACAGAGGGTTGATGAGGCCAGGAGGCAGTCGGGAGAAAGTGCCGGGTGGTCTGCAAGGCAGCCAGGATAGGGGTAGAGCTGGCAGCCGAGAAAGGGGACTACCTCGGAGGGCTGGCAGTCAGGAGAGAGGACCTCCTCGAAGGGCTGGGAGTAGGGAGAGAGTACCACCACGACGAGCTGGGAGTAGGGAGAGGGGACCACCTCGAGGACCTGGCAGTAGGGAGAGGGGACTGGGAAGACCAGATTTTGGTCGTGACAGAGGTCCATTTAGACCAGAACCAGGCGATGGTGGGGAAAAAATGTATCCGTATCACCGAGATGAGCCTCCTAGGGCTCCATGGAACCATGGAGAAGAGAGAGGGCATGAAGAGTTCCCATTAGATGGTAGAAATGCTCCAATGGAACGAGAAAGACTTGATGATTGGGATAGAGAAAGATACTGGAGAGAATGTGAACGTGACTATCAAGAAGATACACTAGATCCATATAACAGAGAGGACAGGTTCTCAGCACCACCATCTCGATCTCATGATGGAGATAGACGAGGCCCTTGGTGGGATGATTGGGAGAGAGATCAGGATATGGATGAGGACTACAACAGGGAAATGGACAGGGACTTGGACAGGGATGTGGATCGGATTGGAAGACCCATGGATATGTATGATAGAAATTTGGATAATGAGTGGGACAGAGATTATGGGAGACCACTGGATGAACAAGAATCACAGTTTCGTGAACGGGATATTCCATCTCTTCCACCTTTACCACCCCTCCCACCTCTTCCACCTTTGGATAGATATCGGGATGATAGATGGAGAGAAGAAAGAAATCGAGACCATGGGTATGATCGAGATTTTCGTGATAGGGGTGAGTTGAGGATCCGAGAGTATCCAGAAAGAGGAGATACATGGCGGGAAAAGCGAGATTATATCCCTGACAGAATGGACTGGGAAAGAGAACGGTTGTCAGACAGATGGTACCCATCTGATGTGGATAGACATTCCCCCATGGCGGAACATATGCCCTCCTCACATCATTCTTCTGAAATGATGGGGTCGGATACAAACTTAGACTCTGACCAAGGCCTTGGAGGGGTAATGGTTCTCAGTCAGAGGCAGCACGAAATCATTTTGAAAGCTGCACAAGAACTGAAAATGCTTCGGTAAGTTCACTTACTTAAGATCATTTCTTTTAGTCAAAACCACATGCAGACTGCTCTTTTAAAGTGATGTGATATATTTGAATGGAATAATTTTGCTTCAAGTTCCTAGCTTGTAATTTTTTAAATTTGTAACCTGGCCATTCGGTGCTGTTTTAGGGTTAGGATATGTATTTAGGAACTGTGTTAATTGTAAGCTTATGTCCTGAAATCTGAAAATTTGATAGCCACTCTTGGCTTTTATAGATGTGTTGCTGACATACCATATACTTGTGCATGTTTCAAGTGTCAAACTTCAACTCTCCAGTGCTCTGGACTTCACAGAGCTCATATGTAACATATCTTTTTTTTTCCCCAGGAGGCATTTTTGTTCTTTGGTATTAGATCTGATAGACTTCATATTCACTAATCTTTGATAAAACTTTGAAAGTGCTGTAAGGTTTTTCTCTGTTGAAGCTAAGAATGGTTTACCTGAAAGCGTCCTCAGATTTGTCTAACCATTGATACTTTCTTTCTGGGGTGTTTTATCTTTCCTTAAAACTAGAAGCAGATATCTCTACTTGAGGATGTTACTTGTTTGTGCATAATCAAATATTTTCTTTGTGAAATGGAGAATAGATCTTGGATTTCTTGATTTGCAATCACTAACTATGTATAGGTATCTACATAATGCTTCCCAAGTAGTAGCAATAAAAAAAAAAAAGCTAACATTGCATGCTTACTATGTGCCAGGAACTGTACTGAATACTTTGTATATATTCATTTAATCCTTAAACCACCTATATCCTGAGATAAGAATTTAGGAGTCATTGATAGATTGTGTGCTTTTTGAGTAATTTCTTAGGAATTAACAGTGTTTTGAGAAAATAAATTAATGGTTAGCTTTTGATATATTCCAGTGTATGATGTTTCCTTCATTTTTCAATTCTGGTCTACATTTGTGGATTATATCAATTGAAATTATAACTGAAGCTCTATGACTAGAAAAGTATAATGAGGAAAAATACCTGTAGGTCAAGATGAGAGATCTGATACCTCAGGCAGCACAGCAGATTTCTGTCTATAGAAGATATGCTCTGAGATTGGACTCTTCCAGATGACTCATGAAGAAGATGTGAAAGCATACTAGAGAACATTAGTTACTACACTGTTCACTTTTAAGTTATAGACACCTTTAATTTAATCCCCACTGTGTGTGGGGCACTGTGCTAATAGTTTAGTGTATATTATCTCAGTCCTCCCGTCTCGAATCCTTTTATCTCAAAGACCTGCAAAGATCCTCGCTTCACAGACACTAAAGCTCAGAGAGGTTAAGTCCACTTGGCTAATCAGTGGCAAACCCAGAATTTGAATGCAGTCTGTCCAGCTCTAAAATCTGTTTTGTTTACGGAGAACACCAAGCTGATTGGTGTTACCAAGCTGCCAAGGTTTCTTTCCTTTTCTTTTTTAAAATTTCCTTTTCATCCATTATTGCTTTATATGGAAATGCTGGATAAAAGGTGCTTCTTCTTCACTATCTTTTTTTATAAAGCTCTTTCAAGACAACATAAACATAATTAAAATATATGAAGTGATGGGTAAGAATTATCATAGTTGAATACAAGTAAGCTATGTTGTGTTTGGTATAAAGTCATAATATAATTTATATGAAGCAGAAAATAAACTTTATATTTGACCCTTATTTTGTGTCTATTTGAGTCACTACACCCAATGTAAGGAAAAATTTTTAAAAGGTCTGAAGGGGTTATAGATGTTACACCTGCTTAAGGTGGGCATTGTAAGGAAAAGTAAAAAAAAAAAAAAAAAAAAAATTTGAGCAGAGATTTGAAGAAAAGCATGAAGAGTTATAGAATTACTCTTTAGGAATATGAAGTGTTGTTTTTAAGGGTATGGACTGACATTTGTTCTCACTGTATACAGTAGGACCATAAACTAAGATACCCACAAGAACCAGACAGGTAACTAAAATGAGTGAAAGTGGGCCAGTACAACTCTACTTACTGAGTGTGATGAGGATTGTGGCAAACTGCTTCATCTAAAGTGGACAGCCACTACTCCAGTCATTTCATTGTTGACATGTGGGAACGTAGGCCCATTCATTATTACCAAATCCCTTTAAAATTTGAATTTATATGTGAAATATTTTGCTTTGTAAATAATGGCAGCTAATTCAGATTTTAAAAACTGATGTGAAAGCCAAACTTAACAAAACTTTCTAGGCCATATTTGGCCACCATTTTGCAACCACTGGTCTAGAGTCTTCAACAAAAAACATAGTGAGAGAACTTTTTGTTCAGTGAAAGAAAAATACGACAAGTAGATGATATTTTAGAATAGACTAATGAGGCAGATTGTAGATTCTGCCCTTGAAGATCCTTAATAATTTGTAGTCATTTATAGGTTGTAGATGACTGGTCAGTTAGCTATATAAAGGCAAGAAGAGTGTTACCCTGTAGGTGCTCTGTGGGCACTGTAGAGGGTTTTAGAACAAGGTGTTTAGGTCTCTTTTTTGTTCTTTGATATTAATTGTAGTCACTTAGGAATGGAGTAAACATGCCTTAATGTACCATGGCAATTTTATTTGTTCACAGGGAACAGAAAGAACAGCTTCAGAAGATGAAAGACTTTGGGTCGGAGCCACAGATGCCTGACCATCTGCCGCCCCAGGATGCGAGGTTGCAGAATGCATCTTCAAGGCCTGGAATGTACCCGGTATGGGAAAATGTGTGTTCAGGGAATGAAATGATTCCTACCTTGTATGTTTGTGTGTTGTTTGATTTTTTTCTATTGTAGTAAGTATAAAATTTCCTCTATAAAAAATGTAAATTGGGCGCCTGGGTGGCTCAGTTGGCTAAGCGACTGCCTTCGGCTCAGGTCATGATCCTGGAGTCTCGGGATCGAGTCCCACATCGGGCTCCCTGCTGAGCAGGGAGTCTGCTTCTCCCTCTGACCCTCCCCCCTCTCATGCTCTCTCTCTCTCAAATAAATAAATAAGTAAGATCTTTAAAAAAAAATAAACTCTATTCAGAGAATCTTTAAAAAAAAAAAAAAAAATGTAAATTTGGGGAAAGTAAAAAGCTAATGGTAATTGACCTTTGAAAATCTTTTAAATGTGGTCAGAAGTGTGACAGATGCATTTTTCCCCTAGGTTTTGATAAGTACACCAAGCACACCTGAGCTACATGGCTTCATGTTCACAAAACTGTAGAATTTTCCTAATAATCTCTTTTGTTCAAATAGTTCTGTTTTTTCATCTGGGCAGTGCAGGGACTCCCCATGAACCTTGTTCCTGTGAGCCTCCGAGTCTCCCCACCTCCTCGGGCTACTGGTTCCTCAGCTACAGAAGGGATCAAACATTATGCCCCAGTTCAGGCAGTAAAGTTCTGTTAAAGACTTGTTTGATCAAGTTCTCCCTTTGTTTTGCATTCATTTTTGTTGTTGTTTGTTGTTTTTACCTTTATGCCAGTGGTGGGCTTTAAAAAATGTTTTCATGCAAATAACTTTATAACAACACGAGAGAAAAAAAACTCAAACCACTTCCTGAAATTAACTCTTCATTTTTCAGTGTTCCCTTTCATCCCAATCTAACACATAATACTCATACATAGTTGTTAACACCAGCGGCCACCATGATGTCACCTCTTCATGTCCCATGTCCCGACCTGTGTGTGCATCCATCAGCATCCGGATGTGTCTCCTGTCACTCAGCATATTCAAAGTGGAGTTCATTATCATTCTCCATTAAATTTGTTATTTCTTCTCACCATTACCTAGTCACCCAACCTGGAAACCTGAAAGTCAGCCTTAACTCTTTCCTTTGTCCTGTCCTTCCATAGCCAGTCATTCTGTTGACTGATTTTACTACCTTTTTAATATTGTTCAAATATACTGTCCTGTACTTCCCCACAACCTCAGTTCTAGTCTTCATCAGCTCTTGCCTAGATTATTTAAGAAACATCCTCGTTCATCTCCCCATCTCATTCCCCTCTGATCCATTCTCCATTCTGCTACTAGAGTGATTATTTTACTGTATTTTTGAATCAAAGATTGAGGTATAGTTTACATGTCATAACTCATTTTAAGCCTACATAGGCTTGAGTTTTGACAAATATAAAGAAGAACAAAATTTCCATCACCCCATAAAGTTCTCTAGTGCCATTCTCTACCCCTGTACTTCACTTTAGACAGCACTGATGGGACTTCTGGCCAACTGGACATGCAAAAACATAAATCTCACTCTGTTGTGCACCCTGGCTTTAGAATGCTTCCCTATTTCCTCATGGCTTTCAGGATAAAATCTAGAGTCCTTTGCATGACCTTTTATGTTCTTCCTGAACTGGCCTGACCTCTACTTACCATTACTTAACCATTACCATCACTCTCCTACACTCTCTTTTCCTTCCACATGGAGCTTCTTACAACTCTGCAAGTGTGCCAGGCTCTTACCTCTACATCCGTTTGCCACATGCATGTTGTTCTCTAAAGCGAGAGTTTCTTTTCTTTCTCTTCTTATCCCCTTCTCCACCTAGTTCATTCTTGTTCATTTTTAGAACTCAGCTCTGTATCTTCCCTTCCGCTTGTATAAGATGGTTGTCTTCACATGTACCCCTCTAACATCTTGTACAAGCCTCTGTCATAGCCATTATCCTGTTGTATTTTGTCTGTCACCTTGTCTGTCTTTCCTTCTAAACAGAGCTCATGGGGCGCCAGGGTGGCTCAGTCAGTTAAGCCTCTGTTTGGGCTCAGGTCATGATCTCAGGGTCCTGGGATTGAGCCCCATGTTGGGCTCCCTGCTCAGCGGGGAGTCTGCTTCTCCCTCTGCCCCTCCCCCTGCTTGTGCGTGCACTCTCTGTCTCTCAGATAAATGAATAAAATCTTTAAAAATAATAATAATCTTAAATTCCCAAAGTGGGATACTTCAGTTACAGAATAAGGACATTTTTAATGATTCCTGGAATACAGCCAGTGGCTCTTGAAAATAGTTGTATAAGATGTATACTAGAGCCTTGCAAGTATCAGCTACTTAGTATTTTTGGTAGATTTAATAATTTTAATAAAATGTTTTAATATGCATTTTTGATAATTAGTGAACATGAGGTTTTTTTTTACATATTAATTATATTCTTGTAAAAATTCTATTTTGTTCTTTACCCATTTACTCTTTGACTCTTGAGGTTTTTCTTACCAATTTATATTATTATTAATGTAGATGTTAATCTTCTCATATAAATACTGTAGGGATGTTTTGTTTTTTAAAAAATGTATCTATTGCTTTCACTGTGCAGTGTGAAGAAAACACTTTCTATTTTATTTATAGACATAGTCCCAAGAGTTCTTCAGATATTTGAAACAGGCCTGGATAGCTCCAGACAACAATAGTTTTTGTCTTATATTGGCATTTCCTTGGAGTTTAAAATGGCATAATCGAATGTTTACTCTTAGGTGGTAACCCTTTGTCTTTAACCATAGCCTGCAGCTATCTCTAGTTAAACAACATTTCTTATGTATTGGCCAAATCCATTTTGTTACTCAAAAAGTTTGTTTTTAAAGTACAGCCCATACATGAGTAAATATGTAAGTAATATATATTGTTGGCTGGTCTATATAAGGTCAAAATAGCTGTCAGTAAAGAACAAACAAACCAGAAACAATGAACCTAAGAGCAAAGAATAGTGACCATTTGAATCAAGCTTGCAAAGATTAAAATAAAATTTGACAATTGGGTTTCACTATTGAGTAGATAGGACCTATCTGTCAAGAGGTTCTACTATCTCTTTAATACACATTTCTGTTGACATTTGGTGATTGCTTTGGGAAAACAAATGTAAACAGTGCACGCTACAGTGGCACTCCCTCTTGGAGAGGTTATTAAATGTCCCATTCAGTTTCTTTGTTTTGTTGTTTCCTGGTGTTGATGTTGTTTGTTGGTACCAATCTTGCCACAAACTACTCTTGTCAACCAGACAACTGAATAGAAATGAGGAGGCTAGCTAGAGTTTATTTCTCTCACTGGAAATTCACTCTTTTTGTGGAGATAGGTCACCAGAGTGAGAAAGATAGTTTATAGCAGAGGTTCTTAACCAAGTGGTCAACATCAGAATTATTCATGGAGGTTTTGTTTTTTTGTTTTGTTTTGTTTTTTGTTTTTTGTTTTTTGTTTTTAACTAATGCTAGGATCTCCCCAAACCGAAATTCAGTAGGTGTGGAGTGAACCTGGGACATTTATATCTAAGTGGCTAACTCCCTAACTAGGAAGGAGAAAAAGAGGGTGGTACATTGGGGGGAGGGGATGGTAGTGTTGAGGACAAGGTTTTTTTAAGTGGGTATTTTATTTATTTGTACTTAAACCTATAAACCAACCAACCAACTGGTACTATTATCATAATACATTAAAATACAAAACATCTTTCTGCAAATACTAGAATAATGTACAAATTAGGAGTTACAGTAAAACAACACAAGGGGCAGTGGAAATCCATGAAGCACATTATAGCTTAACCTTTCACCACAATAATTGAGGTTATTAACAAGTGAAGCTTCACAATGTCAGAAAATACAAATAATCCTTCATCACACGCCTTTGTATTTTTACTTCCTATTCTTTTTCTTTTTTTTTAAAGATTTTATTTATTTTTGACAGAGAGAGAGAGTGTACAAGCAGGGGAAGCAGCAGGCAGAGGGAGAGGGAGAAGCAGGCTCCTCGCTGAGCAGGGAGCCCAATGTGGGGCTCGATCCCAGGACCCTGGGATCATGACCTGAGCCGAAGGCAGACGCGTAACTGATTGAGCCACCCAAGCGCCCCTTTACTTCCTATTCTTGAGGTTAGATTCTGGAGCCTAAAGATACCCAAATTAGTATTGTATCTAGTCATCTGTAGCCAGAAACATGCTACATTGTCCATAGCAGCCAGTGCTACTGAAACCTCTTTGATTAGACTCCATTCATACCCCCTCAGTTGACACAATAAGCATAATAAGAAACAGAAAATCAAGGCAGAGAGAGATACAGGACCCTAAAAGACAAATCCTAGGAGAAGTAATACAGCCACTGCCCAAATTGAGACTGAATAATATACTCATCGTCACACATCTCCAGGCTCTATGTTCACAGAGTCATTTGGAAATAAATCCATTATTTGCTGGGTGCTAAGATACTTAGCAGTTTGCTCTATTACACCATGGCTTTCCCCAGCAGTTTCTTTTTTTTTTTAATAATTTTTTATTGTTATGTTAATCACCATACATTACATCATTAGTTTTTGATGTAGTGTTCCATGATTCATTGTTTGTGCATAACACCCAGTGCTCCACGCAGAATGTGCCCTCTTTACCCATCACCAGGCTAACCCATCCCCCCACCCCCCTCCCCTCTAGAACCCTGTTTGTTTTTCAGAGTCCATCGTCTCCCAGCAATTTCTAAGATAGACTCCACATCACTGACCAAAGTTGACTGGAACTGGATCTGGGGCTGCAGGGGATTCCTCTCCACAGTTGTGGAGCTGATTGTTTCAGGAATTGTTGTTCCAGGCCTGGGGATACCAGGTCTGACTGTTGCAGGAATGGTTGCTCCATATTGAAAGTTCCAGAAGTGTTTATCAGTTATCCCTCGTGATAGGAAGAGAAGCCTGGTGTTCTTGTAGTTGCTGAGCTGTCCTGAGTCACGCTGTTGCTGTTTGGCCAGTTGTGTTTCTGCCACCTCTTATTTCATTCTCTGGTTCTGGAACCAGGTCTTAACCTGCTTATAGCTAACGTTCAGAATGTTGGGAAGTTCTTGGATCTGCTGGAGACTGAGGTATTTCTGTCTCTGAAATCTGTCATTGAGCACATATAGTTGGGTCTGAGAGGACAGGGTTCTGATCTGTTTCTTGCCCGGGACCATATCTTCCTTCTTCACTGTTCCTTCCTCTATAGAAGGGGGTAGTAGTTTTACTCTGGGACTGGTGGAAGAATTGGGCTGTCCTGAATAAGCAGATCCATGGAAGGAGGAAGAGGAGAGACGGTCTCCATGTGGGGTGTCTCAGCAGATGACATTTGCAAGGATGCATAATTTTCTTCAGGCCCATAAATCTCAGGCATTGGAGAAGATTCCCTAGAATTGGGTGCTTCAGGGCAAGGCGGACATTGGCTTAGCTGGATCCACACTCCTGTTGCTGAGTTGAGGGTGAAAAAACAAAGAGTGAGATTGGTTTGTTTGTTTTAAGATTTTACTTATTTAATTATTTGAGAGACAGCAGGCAGAGGGGCAAAGGGAAAGGGAGAGAAAGCTTGACGTGGGACTTGATGCCACAACCCCGAGATCACGATCTGAGCCACCCTAGGCGTCCAAAGAGCATGATTGTAAGAAAAGCCCTAGGCTTATGTATCTAGGTGGGAGAGTTTAGAGAAATATGAAGATCTCCAGATGTAAGAATATCAGACAGGATGAAGTGGGTCACCACTGCAATAGCAAGAGCCAAACCAGCCCAATCTAGCAAAAGGTTGAAGACAGTTTTTTTTTCCTTTTTCTAAATAACCTAATTGAGGTATAATTTACATAGCATAGAATTTGCCCATTTTCAGTGTGTGATTCAGTGATTTTTAGTAAATTTTACCAAGCTGTGCAATCATCACCATAACCCCGTTTTAGAACATGTTCATTATCCCAGTAAGATCCCTTTGCCAGTTTGCAGTTAATCCTCATTCCTACCCCAGGTTCCAGGCAACAATTAATCTACTTTCTTGACTCTGTAGATGTGTCTTTCTGGGCATGTCATTTAAATGGAATTCATACAATATGTGGTCTTTCATGTCTTTTAGATAGCCTAATGTTTTCAAGGTTCATCCATGAATCAGCACTTCATTTCTTTTTATTGCCAAGTAATATTCTGTTGTATGGATATACCATGTTTTGTGTCACCAGTTGATAGACATTTGGGTCATTGAATAATGCTGCTGTGAATACTTGTGCAAGTCCTTAGGTGGATATGTTTTTCTTGGATAGAGACCTAGGAATGGAACTGCCGAGTGTATGGTAAATTTGTTTAACCTTTTGAGTAAGTGTTAAGCCATTTACCAAAGTGGTTGCACCATTTTACATTCCCATTAGCAATCTAGGAGGGTTCTTGTTTCTCTACATTCTTGCCATCATTTGTTATTGTCTGTTTTATTAACTACAGCCATTCTACTGGGTATGAGATATGGTATCTCATTATAGTTTTAATTTGTATTTCCCTAATGACTAATGATGTTGAGCATCTTTTCAAGTGCTTATTCTGGTATCTTCTTTGGAGAAATGTCCAAATTTTTTGCCCGTATTTTTTTTCTATTGTTTGTCTTATTAAGTAATAAAATTTTTCATATTCTAAATATAAGTCCTTTATCAGATACATGATTTGCATATTTCTCTCCAATGGTATATTTTAAAACAAAAAGTTTTTAATTTTGAGTGACTCCAGTTTATCAACTTTTTCTTTTATGGATGGAGAATTGGATTTTAATTTCTACTGTTGTGTGAAAACATGATGGTATGCTTATCTGCTAAAGCATTTACTCTGTTCTCCAGCCTCCAGGGTCCTATAGACCACCCCCTCCTATGGGTAAACCACCAGGTTCAATTGTAAGGCCTTCTGCTCCACCGGCTAGATCATCTGTTCCTGTGACCAGGCCGCCCATCCCAATACCACCACCACCACCGCCACCTCCTCCACCTCCACCTCCTCCTCCAGTAATAAAGCCACAGACCTCAGCTGTGGAACAGGAACGCTGGGATGAAGATTCTTTCTATGGTCTCTGGGATACAAATGATGAACAAGGACTGAATTCAGAATTTAAACCAGAAACTGGAACAATTCCATCTGCTCCAGTGTTACCACCCCCACATGTTCACCCTTCCATTCCCCCTCCTGGCCCAATGCCTATGGGTATGCCACCAATGTCCAAACCACCACCAGTGCAGCAGACTGTTGATTATGGCCATGGCCGAGGTGAGTGATGGTGACAGATTTGTATTTGGGATTCTCAAGAAGTTTTTAGCTTCAGCTTTGTCTTCTTTAAGCTTCATTCTTAATAATGTTTTTTCCCTGATTTGGTTCACCAGATATGTCCACTAATAAAGTTGAACAGATACCCTATGGAGAAAGAATAACTTTGCGTCCAGATCCACTACCTGAAAGATCAACTTTTGAGACAGGTAGGAGTCCCAGAGAGATCAGTATTTTTTTTTTTTATTATTAACATATAATGTATAATTTGTTTCAGGGGTATAGGTCTGATTCATCAGTCTTACACAATACACAGTGCTCACTACAACACATACCCTCCCCAGTGTCCATCACCCAACCGCCCCATCCTTCCCACCCGCCTCCACTCCAGCAGCCCTCAGTTTGTTTCCTGAGTTTGTCTCTTATGTTTATCTCCTTCTCCTGTTTTGTCTTGTTTCATTTTTTCCTCTCTTCCCCTCTCTGCCTTGTTTCTCAAATTCCACATATCAGTGAGATCACATGATCATTGTCTTTCTCTGATTGACTTATTTCGCTTAGTGTAATACCCTCTAGTTCCATCCACGTCATTGCAAATGGCAAGACTTCTTTTTTGATGGCTGCAGAATATTCCATCGTGTATATACACCATATCTTCTTTATCCATTCATCTCTCGTTGGACATCTGGACTCTTTCCATAGTTTGGCTATTGTGGACATTGCTGCTATAAACATTGGGGTGCAGGTCCCCCTTCGGATCACTACATTTGTGTCTTTGGGGTAAATACCCAGTGGTACAATTGCTGGGTCATAGGGTAGCTCTATTTTCACCTTTTATTTATTTATTTATTTTTAAAGATTTTACTTATTTGAGAGAGACACAGCGAGAGAAGGAACACAAGCAGGGGGAGTAGGAGAGAGAGAAGCAGGCTTCTCGCCAAGCAGGGAGCCTGATGCAGGACTCGATCCCAGGACCCTGGGATGCTTAAAAACTGAGCCACCCAGGCGCCCCTATTTTCAGCTTTTTGAGGAACCTCCATACTGTTTTCCAGAGTGGCTGCACCAGCTTGCATTCCACCAACAGGGTAGGAGGGTTCCCCTTTCTCCACATCCTCAAAAATATCTGTCGTTTCCTGACTTGTTAATTTTAGTCATTCTGACTGGTGTGAGGTGGTTTGAGAGATCAGTATTTTTAAACCTTTTTAGGACCTAATATTCATGTGATTTTCCTTTCAGTAAGATTATCTGGGCCTCCTGGGGCGCCTGGGTGGCTCAGTCGGTTAAGTGTCTGCTTTTGGCTCAGGTCATGATCCCAAAGTCTTGGGATCGAGTCCCACATCGGGCCCTCTGCTCAACGGGGAGTCTGCTTCTCCCTCTGCCTGCTGCTCCCCCTGCTTGTGCTCTCTCTGACAAATAAATGAATAAAATCTTAAAAAAAAGAAGAAGAAATTATCTGGGCCTCCCTTTAATATAGTTAAAAAATTTATAAGTTGAATTTAGAACAATAATTTATGCTAATTCTAAAGTTAGATTTTCATCTTTCCACTTTTATTCAGAAAAGGGGATGTAGCTCTTACCTTGTATTAATTGTTTTCATAGAGCACACAGGCCAACGTGACCGTTATGATAGAGACAGAGACCGTGAGCCTTATTTTGATCGTCAGAGTAATGTCATAGCAGATCATCGAGATTTCAAAAGGGATCGGGAGGCACACCGAGACCGAGACCGGGATCGGGGTGTGATTGACTATGACCGGGATCGATTTGATAGAGACCGCCGACCTCGAGATGATAGGTATGTTATGAAGAATATCTTTTTGCCGGGTGTACAAATTACCATAGACTTAAGTTCAGCAAAAGTCATTGTATCTAAAGGAAGTTCAGTAAATGATGTATTCTTCTTATACATGTGTATATATAAAGTGGAGAGGGAAGAACAGTTTCAGACCAATCTTCAGAAAACTAGATGTTTGAGCTTTGTGAGCTTGAATTCCAGAGAATTAAATGGGAGATGGAGATAGCCAGTAAGGAAAGAAATAGTATTGTCAATAAAGGTGCAGTCATTACTTAAGTTGTAGGCATACAGTGTATTTTTGCAGTTCATGAGCTCTTTAGATGTGTGTATGCAAGGCAGATCTAAATGGAAAAGCAAAATAAAAATAAAAATATTTACCATGTGTAGTAACTACACATGGAGAAAATTGGGCAGATAGTAATATTGCATTGTAAGACAGAGACCTCCATTTTTTCTTTTTATTTTCTAAAGCACTTCCTGTTACATCTTCTAGGACTCAGTCATATCGAGACAAAAAAGACCATTCCTCATCCAGAAGAGGGGGATTTGATAGGCCATCCTATGACCGAAAGTCTGACCGACCAGCCTATGAAGGACCATCCATGTTTGGAGGTAGAGCAGTGGCTTATTACCCATGAGGATGTTGAGAATGCAAACCACTGGAGATGTTTCCCACTGTAGCTATGGATTTCAACTTTCAGAATAAAATGTACTCACAGATTTTTCAGAGATGGCAACATTATTATCAAAAATAGCAGTGTAGGGGAGCCTGGGTGGCTCCATCGGTTAAGCATCCAACTCTTGATTTCAACTCAAGTTGAAATTCAAGTTGAATTCAAGCCCCGAGTTGGGCTCCATGCTGGGCATGGAGCCTACTTAAAAAATTTTTTTTTTAAATTTAAATTAAAAAAAAAATAACAGTGTAATTAATGAAAGAAAACATAAATTGTTCTTTTGTATTATTAAAGAAATTTGGAAAACAAACAAAATCAGTTAAAATCCCACCACCTACACAACTATTATAATTTTGTATATTTCTTATCAATCTCTTTTCATGTACATATCAATGAAGTTGTAATCAAAGTATATATGTCATTTCTTTATCGTGCTTATTCCCAGTGATATTGTACAATATACATTTTTCTGTATGTAAACCTACTATAATAATGGCTCTGTGATATTCGATTGAGTGGATAAAATATAAAACCTTATTGTTGGTCATTTAGGTTGCTTTTGGTTTTTCACCACTATACACTTAAGCTAGAAACACATACCTGTTTGTAAGAACAAGCTTTCCGAAGCTGGTGACTCTTGTTCATAAAACTGTAAAGCTGAAGTTACAGACAGATTATAAAAATCATACTTGGGACTATCCAACAAAGTGTATACTATTCTCCTTCCATGTCCTGTTGCTTAACTTTTTCCTAAATTTAATACAAACAAAGATGATTTCGGTATTTTTCAGAACATTCTGTTTGAAATCATACCTAAGTCTTTTCATTTTCTTGATTTTAATAGGTTTACATTACTTTAAACTTTCATTAAGATCAAAAGTGGCCCCCAAATCATTATTTTATATATTACCTTAGCATGAGTGAAGAGAGTTAAAATTTAAAATAATTACCATATAAGTAGTAATTTTGTTCAACTGCTGGCCTCCTAGGAGAACGAAGAACTTACCCAGAGGAGCGAATGCCCCTGCCAACTCCTTCACTAAGCCACCAGCCACCTCCAGCTCCACGGGTCGAGAAGAAACCCGAATCTAAGAATGTGGATGATATTTTGAAACCACCTGGCCGAGAGAGCAGACCTGAGAGAGTGAGTCCTATGTAGTTGACTAGCTTTCTTGCAAATCAGAGGCTGATAGGAGATCTTTTTAATATCCTGAATAGAATTTCTCTACTTTTCTGTGACATGGTAATATCAGATTCAAAGCATCTTACCATCTCCAAATCATCATATAGTCTCAAACTCCTTACCCTATAGAATTTAAGAAATTAGAGATTAATTGCTTGGAAAAAAAAGATGTTGAAAACTTTAGAAAACAGTTCATAAGAGGTTCATTAATTGCTCTGTTATTTTGAAGAGGAGGAAATTGGATTTGGTTTTATGGCATGTGAAACAAGAAGAGGGAGAATTAGGAGACTTGATTTGCTTGGGCTTATTTTCCTATTTTCCTAGTGATCTCCAAATGTGTATGTTCTTTTTTTGGGTTTTTTTAAGTTAATTTTCATTCCAGTTAGTTAACAGTGTTATATTAGTTTCAGGTGTACAATATAGTGATTCAACACTTTCATACATCACCTGTGCTCATCAGAACACGTGAACTCCTCAATCCCCGTCATCTGTTTAACCCATCACCGCACCCTCTTCCCCTCTGGTAACCATCAGTTTGTTCTCCATACTTAAGAGTCTGTTTCTTTGCCAGTACTTTTGGGGGATTTCTGCATCCATATTCATAAGAGACAATCTGTGGTTTTCGTCTCGTTTTGGTGTTTTGGTTTTAGAGTATCTGCTTGATTTGAAATGCTGGCCTCCCAAAATGAGTGGGGAGTTCCTTCCTGTTCTGTTTTTTGGAAGAGCTTGTAAAGAGTTCTTTAAATGTTTGTTGGGCTTAGTGATGAAACTATGTGGGCCTCTGAGCTTTTTTTTTGCAGGTAGTTTTTAATTACTAATTTAATCTCTTCACTTGTCATGGGTATATTCAGATTATATATTTTTTCTTGAGTCATTTTTGGTTGTCTGTGTCTTTCAAGGGATTTGCCCATTTCACCTAAGGTGTCTAATTTGTTGGTATACAACTGTTCATAGTATTCCTTTATAACAATTTTTTATTTCTGTGAAGTTGTCAGTTGTGTTCCATCCTTCATTTCTGATTCTAGTAATTTGAGTCTTTTCTCTTTTTTCTTAGTCAGTCTAGCTAAAGGTTTGTCAATTTTGTTGATCTTTTCAAAGAACCAGCTTTTGGTTCTATCGATTTTTCTTTATTGCTTCTCAGTTGTCTATTTTATTGACTTCTACCCTAATATTATTTCCTTCTTTCTGCTTGTTTCAGGTTTAGTTTGTTCTTCTTTTTCCAACGTCTGAGGGTGAAGGTTGGGTTATTGATCTGAGATCTTTCTTCTTATTAATATGCACTTATGGCTGTAAACTTCCTTATAAGCACTGCTTTAGCTGCATCCCATAAGTTTTGGTATTTTTATTTATCTCAAAGTATTTTCTGATGTTTAAATTCTTTCTTTGACCCATTGGTTATTTAGGAGTATGGTGTTTAATTTCCACATACTTGTGAATTTCTCCAATTTTTCCTACTATTAATTTCTAATTTCATTCCATTGTGGTCAGAGACATACTTTGTATTATTTCTGTCCTTCCAAATTTATTAAGGTTTGTTTCATGACCTGTCATATGGTGTATCCTGGAGAACAATATGTCACTTAACTATAAGACATCATTGTAAAAAAATATTTTCTGAGTGATTTTTTGGTTTTTCATTGTGTTTCAGATTGTTGTTATAATGAGAGGATTGCCTGGCAGTGGAAAGACACATGTTGCAAAACTTATTCGAGTGAGTATGGGAAAGCCAAAAAATCAGTTGCTTTTGTTAGCCACTTGCCTTAGCAAGCAGCGTGATTTTGATACTGGTATTTCCCATTTGATCCATTCTTGTTGGCCCATGGGAAGATGCTGTCCCCTAAACATTTTGTTCTGCTTAAACAAATATCTTTACCTCTGCTCGATTTGAACCACCACAAGATTGCATATTATTTAGCCATGAGAAGGAACTTTGCTGTGAGCATTCATTAATTTATTCTATAGGTTCTCTTTAACTCTCTTGACTGTATGATTCTTAGGATAAAGAGGTAGAATTTGGAGGACCTGCACCCAGAGTTCTAAGCTTAGATGATTACTTCATCACTGAAGTGGAGAAAGAAGAAAAAGACCCAGATTCTGGAAAGAAAGTGAAAAAGAAGGTATGGCATATTCCTTTCAGATTGTACTCTGATTCATTAATAATTTTGAAAGGAAAACATGTTCAGAGAGTAATGTGGTTTTTTTGAAGACAAAGATTTCTCTTTTTTGAACATAAACTTTAGTACTTAGGTGTGAAGGAAAGACTACAAAGTTCTCTCTGTCCAGAGGCTAACCAGGGAAGAGGTTTAGGATGGTTCTTTGTTTTTGTTAACTCCGTATCTCTTTTGGGGTATTTTATTAGGTCATGGAATATGAATATGAAGCTGAGATGGAGGAGACCTACCGCACCAGCATGTTCAAAACTTTCAAAAAGACTCTGGATGATGGCTTTTTCCCCTTTATCATCCTGGATGCCATCAATGACAGAGTTAGACATTTTGACCAGTTTTGGAGTGCAGCAAAAACCAAGGGTTTTGAGGTAAAAGAACTTTAGAGTACTTTGTGTTATCATGTAAGTGTTGCATTTGCTTGCTTAATCACTGTTCATTCTTTCTTAGGTATATTTGGCTGAAATGAGTGCAGATAACCAGACTTGTGGCAAAAGAAATATTCATGGAAGAAAACTTAAAGAAATAAATAAGGTGATGTTTGGAAACATAGGAAGTGTTGTATTCTAAACTTCATTTTGTCTGTATGATCACTGTTATCTGGAAATTCTTGTTTATCCCCTTTATTTTCAGAAAATCTTTTCTACCTTCTTTACCAATGATTCTTATCCTTTGTATCTAAGTGAAAGAGGTGTGGCCTAGCTCTTCTAGGAACTGGCCTGTTAGACTTCACAGTATTAGTTAAATTTGTCTTAAATGCTCATTTCATTCCTGGTGATTTAAATGTTGATCACTTGGTTCAGGTGGTATCCATCAAATTTTTCTACCTTTATCCTTTGTAATAATCTGTAGGGAGATACTTTGTTAATAGCCTATTCCTCAACAGATTTTCACTCATTAATAATTTTTGCCTAAATCAGTTATTAATTTGGTGAAAGTAAATCTTTATCATGGAAAAGGAAAGATTTTTCTCTTTTAATCAGTTGTGTACTTCTGTTTGGTTTGAGTTCCTGTGAATGAGAGTTTTCCATACTTAATGTTGTCATTGTGTTTTTATGTGTTTTTACCTCCCAAGACCATTTTTCTTTGAGTAGTTTCCCGAGATAACTTGACCTTCTAAATCTTTCAATAGATGGCTGATCACTGGGAAACCGCACCTCGTCATATGATGCGTCTGGACATTCGTTCTCTGCTGCAAGATGCTGCTATTGAAGAGGTGAGTGTCCTTTGCCTTGAAAGCAGTACAAAAGGGACCTTTTTTTTTTGTTCACCTTTTTATTTGGAAAAAATTTTAAACTCCAGAAAAGTTGCATGAATTGTATAAGAACACCTGTACAACTTTCATTGAGATTTTCTGATTGTTAATATTTTGCCACATTTTTCTCTATATAGATATGTATGTCTTTTTTTCATTTAAATTCCTTTAATTAACATATAGTGTATTATTAGTTTCAGAGGTAGAGGTCAGTGATTCATCAGTCTTATATAACACCCAGAGCTCATTACATCAAGTGCTCTCCTTAATGCCCATCACCCAGGTACCCCATCCCCCCACCCCCATCCTTCAGCAACCCTCAGTTTGTTTCCTGTGATTAAGAGTCTCTTATGGTTTGTCTCCCTCTCTGATTTCATCTTGTTTTATTTTTCCCTCCCTTCCCCTATGCTCCTCTGTTTTGTTTCTTAAATTCCACATATGAGTGAAATCATATGATAATTGTCTTTCTCTGATTGACTTTTTTTGCTTAGCATAATACCCTCTAACTCCATCCATGTTTTTGCAAATGGCAAGATTTCATTCCTTATGGCTAATGTTCCATCATTTATGTATACCACATCTTCTTTATCCATTCATCTGTCGATGGACATCTGGGCTCTTTCCATAGTTTGGCTCTTGTGGATATTGCTGCTATAAACATTGGGGTGCAGGTTCCCCTTCGGATCACTACATTTGTGTCTTTGAGGTAAATACCTAGTAGTGCAATGGCTGGATCATAAGGTAATTCTATTTTCAACTTTTTGAGGAATCTCCATACTGTTTTCCAGAGTGGTTGCACCAGTTTGGGAAGTTTGCATTCCCACCAACAGTGTAAGAGGGTTCCCCTTTCTCTGCATCCTTGTCAACATGTGTTGTTTCCTGAGTTGTTAATTCTAGCCATTTTGACTGGTGTGAGGTGATAATCTCATTGTGGTTTTGATTTGTATTTCCCTGATGCTGAGTGATGCTGAGCATTTTTTCATGTGTCTATTGGCCATTTTTATGTCTTCTTTGGAGAAATGTCTGTTCGTGTCTTCTGCCCATTTCTTGACTGGATTATTCTTTAGGTGTTGAGTTTGGTAAGTTCTTTATAGATTTTGGACACTTTGGGGTACTTTATCTGATAAGACATTTGCAAATATCTTCTCCCGTTCTGTTGGTTTTTTGTTTTTGTCGACTGTTTCCTTTGCTGTGCAAAAGTTTTTTATCTCAATGAAATCCAGTAGTTCACTTTTGGCTTTGTTTCCCTTGCCTTTGGAGACGTGTCTAGCAAGAAGTTGCTGTGGCTGAGAACAAAGAGGTTGCTGCCTGTGTTCTCCTCTAGGATTTTGATGGATGTGACATAAATATATGTGTCTTATTACTACTATTGTTATCACTGTGATTGTGGAACCGTTTCAGAGTTAAGTTGTAAACCTCATAACCCTTAACCCTTCACCCCAATACAGTATTTCAGTATGTACCTCCCAAGAATAAGGGCATTCTCTTACAAAACTAGAAGTCCCAATTATCAAATTCAGGAAATTTAACATTGATAGAGTACTATATTAAGTAGTACAAATTTCCTGAATTAAATTTCCTGAATTATCTCATATATCATCCATATTCACATTTCACCAAACGTTCCCATAATGTGCTTTACAGCAATTTTTAAAAATCCAGGATACGGTCCTTTAATATAAAAAAATACTTTCTCAGCCATGTCATTGTTTGGAAAGACAAAGAATTTTTGAAGAGTGCAGGCCAGTGGTTTGTAGAATACCCCTCAATTTGGGTTTGTCTGGTTGTTTTCACATGATTCGTTTTAGGTTAAACATTACCAGGAATGCCACATAATGATGTTGGGTCCTTAGTGCATCATTTCAGAAGCCATATGATGTCAATTTATTTCATTCCTGGTGATTTAAATGTTAATCACTTGGTTCAGGTGGTATCCATCAAATTTTTCTACCTTTATCCTTTGTAATAATCTGTAGGGAGATACTTTGTTAATAGCCTATTCCTCAACAGATTTTCACTCATTAATAATTTTTGCCTAAATCAGTTATTAATTTGGTGAAAGTAAATCTTTATCATGGAAAAGGAAAGATTTTTCTCTTTTAATCAGTTGTGTACTTCTGTTTGGTTTGAGCTCCTGTGAATGTGAGTTTTCCATACTTAATGTTGTCATTGTGTTTTTATGTGTTTTTACCTCCCAAGGCCATTTCTCTACCTATTTCCTCTGGTTTCTATCCCAGCCATTCTCCAGATACTTTCTCAGCAAAGATTTCCATGACAATAGATAATTCTTACTTCTGTTGCTTAATTTTGCAGCCACATATGACTTAGTTGACCATGTCCACCTTCTTTACAACATTTTTCTTTTGGCTACTGCAAGTCCACCTTCTCTTGGTTTTCCTCTTGCCTCTCTGGCCATCCCTTTCAGTCTCCTTTGCTGGCTTTTCTTGCTACTCAGTCGTAAAATGTTGGAGTTGTTTAGGATTCTATTTATCTTAGGATCTTAACCATTCTGCACATTATAGATAATCTTTCTGGTAGCTTAGATTGCCACATATGTGCCCTTAATATTAAACTGTGAAGAATCAAATTAATTTTATCAGTATCTTAACACTAATTATATCTTGGAGGGATTATGGGTGATTTTTATAATTCTGCCATTATTTTCCAGATTCTCCACCAAAAAACACGTTACTTTAGTACGTCTCAAATTCAACCTGTCCACTATGTAATTCATACAAATGTGTTCCTCTTCTGGTATTCTCTTTCTTAGTGATTAGACCCACCAATCACTTGGTTGCTGAAACCTTTACTGTACTCTCTGTTATCCTTTGCTCTTTTTTCTGTTATACAAACTTTCAACCTTAACCCTCCAGCATGTAGTCAGGCTACAAGCTTTGTCAATTTTACCTTATAAATACTTCTCTAATCAATTTACTATTTGCATTGCTACCATTCTGGGCCAAGCTACTGTCATCATCTTACTTTTCTTTTTTTTTTTTTTTTTGAAGATTTTATTTATTTATTTGAGAGAGAGAGAATGAGAGATAGAGAGCACGAGAGGGAAGAGGGTCAGAGGGAGAAGCAGACTCCCCGCCAAGCAGGGAGCCCGATGTGGGACTCGATCCCGGGACTCCAGGATCATGACCTGAGCCGAAGGCAGTCGCTTAACCAACTGAGCCACCCAGGCGCCCTCTTTTTTTTTTTTTTTTAAGATTTTATTTATTTATTTGACAGAGAGAGACACAGCCAGAGAGGGAACACAAGCAGGGGCAGTGGGAGAGGGAGAAGCAGGCTTCCCGTGGAGCAGGGAGCCCAATGTGGGACTCGATCCCAGGACCCTGGGGTCATGACCTGAGCCAAAGGCAGACACTTAATGACTGAGCCACCCAGGCGCCCAGTCATCATCTTACTTTTCACTATACCCTTTCTTACATTTTGAAATTTGAATCATACACACGTTTTACTTGATTAGAAAAATACTAGCTAAAGGTTTTAAAGAGAAATCCTAGTAATCATAGGCATTCAAAACGGATAATCATCAACTTAGCATTGATTATTATACTCAACTTCATAGGGAATTATAAAGTTGGATATCCCGGGTAAATGAAAGGCAGACTATCAGTCTGTCTTTTTATAAGTTCTGTTTCAAAGTATAGGGTTTAAAAATTACTTAGGATGTAACAGTGATTCTGTGCTGTCCTGCTTTGGGCACCTGTGCCGTTTCAGATTTCAGTGAGGGACTCAACATTTTCCTAAATGTTAACTCATTTTTTTTTTTATTGGGGTGGTATAGGTAGAGATGGAAGATTTTGATGCAAATATCGAAGAACAGAAGGAAGAAAAGAAAGATGCAGAGGAAGAGGAAAGCGAACTGGTAGGAGACAGACCAACCACTTTGAACAAAGTGTCTCTATTAAAATTTTTAAGGGTTTAATCTCAGATCTATGGTCAGATTACTACTGTTGATTTACACCTTTATGGTAAAAGTTTCCATAATCATCTTCAAGGAGACATTTGGATACTTTTTCTTTTTCCCCTGACCAAAAGAACCCTCTGCTGTGTTGTTACACGAAAATTTTAAGAATGCTAAGAAACCCTGTACTCACTCATCTACTTGTGGGTGGCTTTAGGGGAGTATACTTTTTAAGAAAATAAATTACATATGAAAGGGCATTCTTACATTCCAGCAGATATGTGGTACAGCCTACCCAACATATGCATAATTGTCTCTTCTTTGCTATGAGATTTCAAAATTGAGTTTCTGTCAACTGAGGCAGAAGAACTTCTAGAATGAGGAGGCAGAGGGTTGCCACTGACTGCTAGATTTGTTCTTCTGCATTTTATCCTTTTAAGTGATTGGGGAAATGATTTGAGTGTGTAGGCAATGCATTTTGTTTAGGCTGATTAGAGGCTTCCGTAGTGTGAGTTCAAAGTTCCCGTGTACCTACTGTAAATGCTTTTGATCACACCTCTGTAGAGATGTTTGCCTTACCCTGTCATTGAAAAATATGCGACCTGTAGAATTATGTTACTTTTCAGTGTTTGCTAATGAGGCACAGAGATTAGCAATGCCTTGAAACAGTATTGCTTTTTTAATTCAAAATATTATTTGGTTTATTTACTACTTCAGCTCTTGCTAAAGCTGCTTCTCATATTCTTCTGGAAATGTACAAAGCGAGAACCCTGATTCCTACCCCTAGAGAATACAAACTCTAAGGAGTGGTCCCATCAAACCCATGTGTGATATAGAGGACTCTGAAAAGAAACTGTGTGTACATAGAGATGGTGTCAACCTCTACATTCCTAGATTTCATATGTGGATTAAAAAATAAGCTTTAAAGTTAATTGCATTTGAGTCTCAGTATGTTTTTTCTTTAAACAAAATATTTTTTCTTAATTAGGTTGTTTTTTTTGACATATATGATCTAGAACATAGGCAGGAAGTTCATTTAAAGGCCCACGCTGTTCTGGAATATGGCTAATGACCTCTTCAGCTACTTGCAGCGTGTGTACTAGAAAGATCATGTGAGAAGTCTATAATGTTAGCTTTCTGAAGTTCCGTCTTCCTTTTGTGGAGATTTCAGTTCAGGATATGGTTCATAACATCTGACTTGTTTAGGTGAAGGTCAAAGCTCGGAACTTTTAATGAATGTACTACTTATTTTGAAAAGTGAAACACACTGTAATACTCTATTATTACATCAAAAAACATGGCAAGGAAGCCTTAGAACTCTACCCTGCTGGACTATCTCTTTTATTTCCAAGTGGCCTAACATTTTAACCAGTGAGAAGATGATACAGTTTTAAGGAAGAACAGGGTGGTTCCAGCAGGAGGAAATTAATATACTCATTTTGCTTATCTTTATGTTATAAAACTTCTCTTAACCCATTCAAAAATGCCGAATCCAGGTCTTCTACTATTGGGTTCTATTCCAAGAGTAAAAGATTCTTGGAGAATTTTAACCAAAGGGTTAAGAGCAAGTCTAATGTCATTCAGACCATTTTAATGGAATTCTCAATAAACTTTGCATTTTCTGCTTTGTACTGATCACTGCAACTGGGCGAAATCTAAACTTTTCTTGGTTAAGAGAATCCTTTTGGGCGATCATTGGTATGATATTTTTCCTTCTTTAGTGCTTCAGTGAACCTAGTAGATATGATTCAGAATCTATAAATATGTTATTCTAGTGCTGCTTAAGGTTTTCAGGTGATTTCTGAGATATCACTTCTACAGATCTCATCAGTACTTTTAGCGCCATCACTTCAGCATAGCTTGTCTTGGTTTGTTCTAGAAATGTATTTGGGAAAGATGGTATGATTTATAATCTGAAGTACTACCTAATAAGTTGAAAGTGAATTATTAGTCTGACTTAAAGACTGGAAGTGTACCACACCTATAGGTTTCCTGGAAGAATTATGATGCTCCAGTACTCTTACACAGCAGCTATTGTCATGAAGCGTTCAGCATCCTTTCCAGCCTACCTTTGTGTCAGTCTGTTCCATGAACTTGGATATTCCCAAGAGTAGAGATATTAATTCTTAAAAGAAGATGCTGACACCTGTGATGAATCTGTTCTATATAATAAGCCCTATTATTAAAGTTCTGTATGCTAGGATCTAATAGAGAACAGAGTCCAAGTGAAAGAAAAGAGGAATCATAACCGTACACTCGCTAGGTGAATAAGCCAAAAGGATTACTACATAGTTAAATAGGTATATTGGGAAATTTGAAAATCGTGTGGGACTTTGTTTGAAATAAACCACCCAGGTCTTTTTTTTAAGTAAATAAAATCTAAATTGCCTGTGGAGATTTCTGGTTTTTCATATATTAGGAAAATGTCATTTTAAAAGACATTGAAAATAATCTAGGTTCCAACCAATGAAAAAGAAATGCTGTCACATTGACTCAATAAAAAACAGCCTTTGTAAGATCTAACCGGTAAATGGGTTGAGTCATTTTTAAATGAAGTTGGAACTTCATAGTTGTGTTCAGTGATAACCATGTTTTCTTCTTTCGAGTACTGAAAGTTACACTGCAATATAAAGTAGCTGTCTTGAAGAACACTCTTTGTACCTCATGGCTACTATCACTTGAGAATCGCAGTTGTATTTAGAAAAATAGCTAGTTATTATAAATCCTCTGCTACTCTGAATGATATTAATACTAGCACAGTAACGACCGTACGTTCTCACCATATTTGCTGTCCAGCTGTTGTTCGGACTACAACTGTGTGTCCTGACCTGTAGCTGCCTCAAAGCGCCTTCATGATATTATTTTGAAGTGACTACTCTGAAATCCGGGCAGTGAAGTTGGGTGAATTGGGTAATTCGGTTTCTTCAGAGATAATGAGACCGTGTTTTCCCTAAGGATATATATATATACATATATATATATAAAACTAGTGAGTGGAAAGTGAATCCGTTCCCAGTTTTAATGCTTTTCCAGTTCAACAGTGATATGCATGTATGTGTCTCTTTCTAACCCTTCGAGCTTCTCTCTGTGTGCGATTTAGGGTTACATTCCGAAAAGCAAATGGGAGATGGACACATCTGAGGCCAAGCTAGGTGGGTATCTCCTTTTTCCTGTTTTTATATGTGATACCTGATGGTAATGGTCATAGATCTTTCTGCTGTAAGAAGAACAAATTTCCCCAAATTTCTGCTTTAAACCAAGATTTTTGGCCTACCTTACATCCTCAGTCTATTTCGCTAGCTTTCAGTTTAACTAGTTATATCTTGTGACAGAGTGAAAGAATATTTAGAAGAATTGCCTTCACTATCACTTCAAGGTTTTAGAGTAAGCGGAAGTGTGCTGAATTTAGCAGTAAAATACTGTCACTTCTAAAATCCATTCTGTTATATTAATTAGAAATGTTAGTGCTGATGAGATTTCTGCTTTTTTAAAAGAATATTTAACTGCAGTCCAAAGCTGAACCTGATAATGAATACTTTGGGAAATAATAGCAGTAATCATAATAAATATTGAAGTTTAAACATTCATTAAAAGGCAGTTATTTTCCTTGTATAATAAGAGTTTCTGGGTGGGGGGAGGTAGGTATGTTATTCAGATTTTTGAGGAGCCTACTTTTTAAGATTCTTTCCTTCAACTTGTTTTTAGTGGCAGATCACAAGGTAAACTGGTTAAAATTACTGTCTAAATCAAAAGTTGGAGTTGCTTAATGTGAGGTTGTCTGTCAAGCAGAAAATCAAACATATCCTCTAATATTTCATGGTAATAATTGCAAAACGTTTTTTCTTTTCTTTTTTTTTCCACCTCACTTAAAGAGAATCGTTTATTACGTTGATTAAGATGTATTAATAAATAATCTAAAAAAATGAGATAAGGACTTTTTGGAAGATTGACCTTACTAATGTATGAAGTATAACTGTCGGTCTCTGCGTTTCTCTTCTAGTATCATGCTGTTACTCCAAAACTGAAGTAACCATCTAAATATCTTAAGTTCATAGAACAAATCTGAGTCATTTAGCTGCTTCACTGTTTGGGATACATTGTGTTTCTGATGTAAGAGGAGTGCATTTTACACAAGTTGCAAAAGTTTCTGCCTTTTATTTTGCCCAGCTGATCATGTTAGCAATTGATGTTCACTAGGTCCTATGTAAAAGGTAGTTCCATAAACTTTAGTATTACTCCATTATTGGGATAGGTGTTTTGATATAAAGTCTAGGATTTTTTTCTGGTGTGTGGCAGATGAACATTATATGTGCTTACTGACGTATTCTTAAACTAGTCTTCCCTCTTTGGGAAATCTTAGTGATCTCTTCCTCTGAACTTTTAAAGCATTTATAAATGTTTAAGTGCAATTAAATGTGTAGGAAAATAATAATCACAAATTAATTTTTAAATAATGCTTTAGATCTGTTTATTTTGATATTAGATTAAGTCTGTTTGAAGTTCTATACTATATTTTGAGAATAACCTGTAATACTGTAACATCATTTCCCTCTTCTGGTTCTCTAAGTAGCAGTCACATTTTGGGGCAAAAAGAGATCATAAATAAAGAGACAAGAGGATTGTTAAAGTGATCAGTATTTTAGCTAAGCCCATGATGTTCAGAGGCATCGTGTAATATATGATCTATGATAATGCTTTTTTAAACTCAAGCCAGTCCAGTTTCTATTTTTCTTTCTAATTTCTAAAGAGAAAGGAAAATGGAGTTTAGCTGTGATGAGTATTCAAGAAAATACGATATTAAACTTTGTCTTGATTTCTGGAAAAAATTCTGGCCTGTCTACCATTTGCTTCTCAGAAAATGCATTTTATGCAAATTCAGTCCATCTTAATGAAAGAGTGTTAGGCAATTAATTCCAGAAATGGATTTGTTAAATAAACTGTTTCAGTTAAAGGCACTGAAGGTCTAGTAATGAGTCTAGAATATAAACCCACCATGTTTGCTGTTGCTGCTGCTGTTGTTTTAGTAAGAGTGACAGTGATGTTTCATATAATGACCGACACCTTGTACCACTCCGTTATCTTGAGAGCTAATCTACCTGTGGAGGAAGGCAAAATGAGTGTGAGCATTCTTGAAAGTGCTAGCTTCTTTGAGATTGGTCCATGTAGCCAAATGAGACGAAGATTTCTTTTCTAAAACATGAGGCGCTTCATCAGAGAATTAACCTATTTATGGTGCCTTCCTTATCATAACAAATTCAATAGATTTGATTACCAGGTACAATTAATTTTTCTGAGTACTTCACCAACATTCTTAAATTACTTTTGGTAACATGATTATGCAAGATGGAAACATACTAAGCTTCATCAGTGTCACACATTGAGCCAGAAGAGCTAAATCTGTACCTGGGGAGTTTTGATTCACAAATGAGTCTGCCAATGAGAAAGTACTTGTCTTCCTTTCGTGCTGCTGGTTAAATCTCATTGCAGATTCTTGATCTGTGTTCATTAAGTACAGTGTGCAGTTCAGCCGTTGTTTGAGTGATACATCAGAAGTGGTGTAATTATAGAAAGATTCAGAACCGGCCTGAAATACATCTGGCATGGGTGTTGTGGAGTTGTTAACGGCTGCCTGTGGCCCACTGCAGTTGCCCCTGACTGGCCCCTTCTCAGCTGGGACACAGGCACCCTAATATAAGGGTGGGTGTTACATGCCACATCAGATACTCGGATTCGGCATTGAGGCTACTTAAATTCGGACGATACGATTTTGGTTTCTCAAATTGTGAGAAACCAGAAGAAGGTTTGAGAGTGTTATCCTAATGTAGGTTTCTCCATACCAAGTACTTTTGCTTTTCTCATCTGTCATTTGTCTCTGCTTACCGATTATTGTGTATTAGCCTTCTACATGTCAGGCAGTTTCATCTCTTCACAGTTGGAATGCAGTTATTCATATAGGCACATAACCCTTGTATGTTTACCACGAACAAATTTTCAGAAACACCATTTGTGTTTAGAAAATGCATAGATGTATCTGCAAAAATTTTCGGTTGTACTGTATAATATTTACTGTTCTGAAGATGTGGGAAAATTCTGCGACCCTGCCAGGTTGGATTTTAAACCTTCATCTTCATCTTAAAACTTCATCTTTTGAAATTCAAACCTCTGAAAATCATTAGTATGGGTGTATGGGACACCAGCCGTCTTCTGTAATTAACACCCCAGATTCCTCTTCCCTCACCTTATGCCATACATCTGTGTGTTTGGGTTTTCAGGATGCCATGTGGAAGAGGTATGAACCTTTCTTCAGCCCCAAGAAGGAAGCTTTAAACATGCTGTGCACAATGAAATTTCAAATTAAACATTACAAACAAGGGTGTTTAGACTAGAAGTACATGCTCTTCTGATCTTCCATGTTGCAAATATGGGACTCCTGGTCTGTAACTCCTGTCACATACCCAGTGTCTGAGGAAATGTCCTTGCAGTTTTCACACTTGCCCTTCTGCATTGCTGCCTTGACCATGCTCTATTCTTGGAATTCAGATATGAATTTTTTCCTTTGAAATATGTTAATGTCAAAGTTGATCTTAAGTTTGGAAATCCTCTGAGGTTTATTTACTAAGTGTGTTAGAGCTTCCTACTCTTCTAGTAATACTGTATGCTGTGGAACTAGAACAGTTTTATTGTTTGTGGGACTTCATTGGTTTTCTAATACCATAATCTTTGTCCCTGTGCACTCAGGGGATCACTTCCTTAAGAATCTGTATAATACAGCCTGTCATACACATGAAGATAGAGCCATATGGTATAGCATGTGATTTACGGAGGAGATTAGGAAACTGTTTCTGTTGAACTCATCCATGTTAAAAGTTTTTCCAAAGTGATAATGATAAAAATTTATTGAGTTTTGTAAAGTGTTGTAGTTTGCTTGCGGATTTTTCAGTAATATTGCTTTTATGGGGGAGGGTTTTAGGAAATAAAAGCTTTGCCAAGTATGTGAAATCTTACTGGTTTTTTAAGCCTGTATGGTATGGTACAATTAGTTGTGTGTGAATCTTTTACATTTGAAGCATAAACTCACCCTCTCTCCTGCCACTGCTTCCTTTTCATATCAAGTTCTCCCCAACTTGGTGCCTAACAGATTTTTATCATATACACACCCTGCACCCTTTATGGAGTTTAATGAAGTGTGGTTATTGTGTATTTCTGACGTTTTTAGGTTTTCTTTTATTGACTTAATAATAGTGTGTGTATATAATCACAGATGATTCAAAGTTTAGTGATTGAGCATAGCTAAAAATATATATAACTCATATTTCACATAGGGAATTCAAAATCAGTATTAACAACCAATTAAAAATGACTACACATTTTCATTGCGTGTTCTTGAAGACACCTAAACTCATGTCTCATAATTTCTGAATCTGCAATCTCTCTTCATTTAATTAGTTACAGTTTGGGGCCTTTGGGAAGCCTAGCCCTCTCAGATTGAGGATTCAGAAAGAAAATTTAGATCTGGTCAGTTGGACTGACTAGCTCTTAGCCTCAGAATGGTCAATAGCACTTCATAGTATAACCAAAGAATGTGGTGATTTGTACAATCAACTTACTCAGAAACATTAACTCATGGCGAATCCTCGCACAGTGGTCAAAATCCCAAGGGGCTATTAATCTAAAACCTTTTTAAACATTAGCTTGGCTCATTAAGTTGTTGGTACTACCTACTTTTCATATGACACAGTATCACACATGATTGCATATCAAGTGGGTGGTGTTAATATTGTGTTAAAGAAAAAAAAGAGTGGAAGAAATAGCCTTTAGAAAAACCCGTCTTCGCATTTTCCTTCAGAACATGAGAGCTGAAGTGTGATTTGGTGGGGTGGGAGGCCAGGAGACAAGTGACTTTTCTTGCTCTACCCGTATTTGTGACTTAACATTGTAATGTAATGCCTGCCAGTATGAACACCAAATAAACAATGGAAATTGCACAGAACTATTATCTCAGCCACGAAGATAGTTGGGATCTGCAAGTGGTGCTGCTCTCAAAAATGTGGATCTGCCCTCTGACAGTGTTCCAGACTTCTTTTCCTTTGTTTGTGTGTTGTGTGCAAACTCACACTCTTCCTTAATGCTACGGCTCTGTGTTTGTCCCTCAGACAAGTTGGATGGCTTGAGAACTGGTACTAAAAGGAAACGTGACTGGGAGGCAATTGCCAGCAGAATGGAGGACTATCTTCAGCTCCCTGATGATTATGACACTCGTGCTTCTGAACCTGGGAAGAAGAGAGTAAGACACTTTGTCAATAATTGCCATTAGATGAAGGGCTCCTTTAGGCATCTGGTTTTAGAAAGTTACAGGCAGATAAGAATATGGATGCTATTTTGTAGAGTGATTTAGTTTATACTGTATCATATTACAGATCAAAAAAAAGGAGTCAGACCTTACAAATTATCAGATTAAAATGTACAGGTAACTTCACAAATGGAGAAGAGAATCTCATGGCCAGCATGTTGTCAACTTTAACGGAGTTTGAAATGGCCCTTTGTGCTGTTTTGTCATGGGGCAGAATAGCCAGGTGCAGAAAGAGAATCTGTGGAGTTCTTTTTTTTTTTTTTTTAAGATTTATTTATTTTTATGAGAGAGAGCAAGGGCAGGGGAGGGGCAGAGGGAGAGAGAATCTCAAGAAGACGCCCTGCTGAGCACAGAGCCCAACGACGAAGGGCTTGATCCCACAACCCTGAGGTCATAACCTGAGCCGAAATCAGGAGTGGGATGCTTAACGGACTGAGACACCCAGGTGCCCCAAGAATCTGCGGGATTTCTTAATGGATCAGGTATAGAAGGTCCAGGAGTGGATGGAACCAAAGGTGAATCTTCAGGGTTCTGACCATAAGCACTCCATGTGTCGGGTGCCCTTTAATGAGTCAGAGAAAACTGGGGGAGTCCAGTTTGAGACTAAAAAATGAGGTCAGTGAGGGACCATTTAAGTTAGAAATGATAATAAGACACAGGACCTCAAAATTTAGAAATTCAGGTAGAGGTAAATGTTTCAAGAAGGAAAGAGTAGTCAGTTGTTAAATGATACAGAGAAGGCAAGTAAATTGGGAGCAGAGAAATGGCTATTAGATTTGGCAATGTGGAGATCATTGATGATCGATCAGTAATCAGTCAAGTTTTCTTGGAGAGTTGAAGGGCACAAGCCAGTTTGGAGCAGACTAAAGAAGTAATAGGAAATGAAATACAGAACAAATGGAGACACCTTCTTGATGAAGTTTTGCTGTGAAAAGCAGAGAAATGTAACCAAAACACTGTATAGGCCTTCCACATAGACATCAAATTCAGGAAAAGTGACCTTTGTGTATATCCTTTAAAAAAAATAACGAAGTAAAAAAAGATCATATTATATATGATCTGGATAAGCCTTTTCTAGCTAATTTATCTTGATCTTTCTATGTAAGTGTATACAGACCTACCATTCTTTTTAAATAGCTGCATAATATGCCACTGTTTGGTTGTACAATTATTTATCAGGTCCCTTATTGGTGGATACTGATGCTATTTTCAGTGTATTGTTAATACAAATAACTGTTGAAAGTCATGGTGCATCTGTTCTTGGCATCGTTTTGAAAGTATATCCCTAGGGTAGATAGCACTAAAGCTACAATCTTATAGAGTATGATATATCATTTTGACAAATACTGTGAGCTTTTTTTCCAAAAAGGTTACACCTGTTTATACACCCACATGTAAGTAAATGCCTGTTTTTCTACACTTGGACCAAAGGTGCTATTATCAAACTTTTAAACTTTTGACAGTTTGATAGGTAAGACAAAAATGGGATCTGTTTGCATTTCCTTAATTAAGATGAAGTTGTGTATCACTTCTTTATCTTTACACATCATTTCTTTTCTATGAATTTTTTCAGTACTTTTAGTATTGAAAGAGTATTTATTGTAAGAGAATAAAAATGCCAGTAACACTTCATTACACTGGATGACATTAAAAGAACTCCAGTTTTCCAAGCTCTTTTAATCCATCAGACAGTCCCTAGGCCCACCCTTGTCCATGTGACTTGAGAAGAAGACAGAGGGAGACGGGGGCCTTCTGTGTGTGCCCGCCTCCACCCAGGGCTCTACCTGTGTGGATTCCTCCTATTCCATTCTGAAGGCTGGGGCAATAGAAGTAGAAATAGCTCCTCCTTGGGAATAATAATTTGGCATAGTTCAGTAACAGTGAATAATCTCAAATGAGAAATATTTTTCTCTAGTTTATTTTTAGTCAAATAACTGTTACTCTACGGCGTATGTGATCCCATGTAATTTACTTTGTAAGCCAGGTGCACAGGTGGACAAAGAATTAAGCTGTGCACATCCTAGTTCTTTTTTTTTTTAAGTTTTTATTTTAATTCCAGTTAGTTAACATACAGTGTTCTAGTAGTTTTAGGTGTACAATGTAGTAATTCAGTATTTCCATACAACAGCTTGCGCTCATCATGACAAGTGCACTCCTTAATCCCCACTGACTTTCACCCATCCCCCCTCTCACTCCCCTCTGGTAATCATCAGTTTGTCCTTTATACTTAAGATTTTATTTATTTATTTGAGAGAGAGAGAGAAAGAGCACAAGCTGGAGGGGTAGGGGCAGAGGAATAGGGAGAGAATCTCAGGCAGACTCTCTGCTGAGCATAGAGCCCAATGCAGGGCTTGATCTCAGGACCCATGAGATTATGACCCGAACCAAAACCAAGAGTCGGGTACCTAACTGACTGAGCCACCCAGGTGCTCCAAGAGTCTGTTTCTTGATTTGTCTCTTTTTTCCCCTTTGATCATTTGTTTTGTTTTTTAAATTCCACATATGAGTAAAATCATTATGATATTTGTCTTTGATTGATTTATTTCGCTTAGCATTATATATATATACACACACACACATTATACACACAACCCACATCTTTATCCACTGATTAATCCATGGACACTTAGGCTGCTTCCATAATTTGGTTATTGTAAATAATGCTGCTATAAATATAGAAGTACATGTACCCCTTTGAATTAGTGTTTTTGTATTCTTTGGGTAAATACCCAGTAGTGCGATTGCTAGATCATAGGGTAGTTGTATTTTTAACTATTGAGGAACCTCCATACTGTTTTTCACAGTGGCTGCACCAGCTTACCTTCCCACCAATAGTGTATGAGTGTTCCTTTTTCTCCACATCCTTGCCAACACCTGTTGTTTCTTGTGCTGTTGATTTTAGCCATTCTGACAGGTATGAGGTGATAATCTCATTATAGTTTTTATTTGCATTTCCCTGATGGTAAGTGATGATGACCATTTTTCATGTGTCTGTTGACCATCTGTGTGTCTTTGGAGAAATGTCTGTTCATACCTTCTGCCTATGTTCTAATTGGATTATTTGTTTTTGGGGTGTTGAGTTTTATAAGTTCTTTATATATTTTGGATACTAACCCTTTATTGGATATGTCATTTGCAAATATCTTCTCCCATTCCATAGGTTGTCTTTTAGTTTTGTTGATTTTTTTCTTTTGCTGTGCAGAAGCTTTTTGTTTTAATGTAGTCCCAATAGTTTATTTTTGCTTTTGTTTCCCTTGCCTCAGAAGACATAGGAAGAGGTTGCTACAGCCCATGTCATAGAAGTTACTGCCTGTGTTTTCTTCTAGGATTTTTATGGTTTCGGGTCTCACATTAAGATCTTTATTTTTTATTTTTTATTTTTTTAAAGACTTTTATTTATTTATTTGACAGAGAGAGACACAGCGAGAGAGGGAACACAAGCAGAGGGAGTATGAGAGGGAGAAGCAGACTCCCTGCTGAGCCAAGGAGCCTGATGTGGGGCTTGATCCCAGGACCCTGGGATCATGACCTGAGCTGAAGGCAGATGTTTAACCGACTGAGCCACCCAGGGGCCCCTCACATTTAGATCTTTAATTCATTTTGAATTTATTTTTGTATATGAAACATGGTCCAGTTTCTTTTACATGTTGCTGTCGGGTTTTCCCAACACCATTTGTTGAAGAAACTTTTTCTCATTGGATATTCTTTCCTGCTTTGTTGAAGATTAATCGACCATATAATTGTAGGTTCATTTCTGGGTTTTCTGTTCTGTCCCATTGATCTGTGTGTCTGTTTTTGTGCCAGTACCATACTGTTTTGATTACTGCAGCTTTAATGTAACTTGACGTCCAGAATTGTGATGCCTCCAGCTTTGCTTTGCTTTTTCAGATTGCTTTGGCTATTTGGGATCTTTTGTGGTTCCATACAAATTTTAGAATTGTTGTTCTGTGAAAAATGATGTTGGTATTTTGATAGGGATTGCATTAAATGTGTAGATTGCTTTGGGTAGTATAGACATTTTAACAAGATTTGTTCTTCCGACCCATGAGAATGGAATGTTTTCCCATTTCTTTGTGTCATCTTCAATTTCTTTCATCAGTGTTTTATAGTTTTCAGAGTACACTGGGTCTTTCACTTCTTTGGTTAGGTTTAGTCCTGGGTATCTGATTATTTTTGGTGCAGTTGTAAATGGGATTGTTTTCTTAATTTCTTTTTCTGCAGCTTCATTATTGGTGTATAGAAATGTAACATTTCTGCACATTGATTTTGTATCCTGTGAATTTACTAAATTCATTTAGCAGTTTTTTGGTGGAGTCTTTCAGATTTTCTTTATGTAGTATCATGTTGTCTGCAAATAGTGAAAGTTTTACTGCTTACTTATTGACTTGGATGCCTTTTATTTCTTTTTGTCTGATTGCTGTGGCTAGGACTTCCAGTATTATGTTGAATAAAAGTGGTGAGAGTGAATATCCTTGTCTTGTTTCTGACCTTAGGGAAAAAGCTCTCCCTTTCTTCCCCTTAAGGATGATATTGGCTGTGCGTTTTTCATATATGGCCTTTATTATGTTGAGATATGTTCCCTCTAAACCTACTTTGTTGAGGGTTTTTATCATAAATGGATGTTGTGCTTTGTCAAATGCTTTTTCTGCATCTATTGAAATGATCATCTGGTTCTTACCCTTTCTCTTATTGATGTGATGTTGATTGATTTGCATATATGAACCATCCTGGCAACCCAGGAATAAATCCCACTAGATTGTGGTGAATGATTTTTTTAATGTGTTGTTGGATTCAGTTTGCTAGTATTTTGTTGAGAATTTTACATCTATGTTCATCAGGGATATTGGCCTGTAGTTCTCTTCTTTAGTGGTGTCTTTCTCCGGTTTTGTTATGAGGATAATGCTGCCTCATAGAATGAATTTGGAAGTTTTCCTTTTCTATTTTTTGGAATAGTTTGAGAAGAATAATTACTAACTTTTAAGTGTTTGGTAGAACTTGCCTGTGAAGCCATCTGGTCCTGGACTTCTGTTTGTTGGGAATTTTTTGATTACTGATTCCATTTCTTTGCTGGTTATCAATCTGTTCAAATTTTCTATCTCTTCCTGTTTCACTTTTGGTAGTTTATATGTTTCTAGGAATTTATCCACTTCTAGATTGTCCAATTTGTTGGCATATAGTTTTTCATAATATTCACTTATAATTGTTTGTATTTCTGTGGTGTTGGTTGTTATTTCTCTTCTCTTGTTTGTGATTTTATTGAGTCCTTTCTCTTTTTTTTTACTTGTTAAGTCTGGCTAGAGGTTTGTCAATTTAACTGATACTGATTGATATTGAACCAGCTCCTAGTTTCATTGATCTCTTCTATTGTTTTGGGTTTTTTTTAAAGATTTTATTTATTTATTCATGAAAGAGAGAGAGAGGCAGAGGGAGAAGCAGGCTCCCAATCAGCAGGGAGCCCGACGCGGGACTCGATCCCAAGACTCTGGGATCATGACCTGAGCTGAAGGCAGACGCTTAACCATCTGAGCCACCCAGGCGCCCTCTTCTATTGTTTTTTTTAGTTTCTATATCATTTATTTCTGCTCTCATGTTTATTACTTCCTTTCTTCTTCTGGTTTTAGGTTTTGTGTATTCTTTTTTTCCTAGCTCCTTTAGGTGTCAGGTTAGGTTGTTTATTTGAGATTTTTCTTGCTTCTTGAGGTATGTCTGTAACGCTCTGTACTTCCCTCTTAGAACCACTTTTGCTGTATCCCAGAGTTTTTAGACTGTTGTATTTTCATTTTCATTGGTTTGTTTCCATGTACTTTTAAAATTTCTTCTTTTATTTCCTATTTGACCCATTCATTGTTTAGTAGCATGTTATTTAACCTCCACATATTTGTGCTCTTTCCAGATTTTTTCTTGTGGTTGACTTTTAGTTTCATAGTATTGTGGTCAGAAAAGATGTGTGGTATGACTGTGATCTTGAATTTGTTGAGGCTTTTTGAGGCTTGTTTTGTGGGCTAAATATGTGATCTCTTCTGGAGAATGTTCCCTATGCACTTGAAAAGAATGTGTATTCTGCTGTTTTAGGATGGAATATTCTGAATATATCTGTTAAATCCATCTGTTCCAGAGTGCTGTTCAAAGCCATTGTTTCTTTGTTGATTTTCTGTTTAGATGATCTATCTATTGATACAAATGGGGTGTTAAAGTCCCTACTATTACTGTATTATTGATTAGTTCCTTTATGTTTATTATTAACTGTTTTATGTATTTAGGTGCTCCCTTGTTGGGTGCATAAATATTTACAATTGTTATATCTTCTTGTTGGATTGTCCCTTTCGTTCTCTATTGTGTCTTTCTTTGTCTCTTGTTACAGTCTTTGTTTTAAAGTCTATTTTGTCCAATTTAAGTATTGCTACTCTGACTTTCTTTTAACATCCATTTGCAGGATAGATATTTCTCTATCCCTTCACTTTCAATTGGCAGGTGTCTTTAGGTCTAAAATGAGTGTCTTGTAGGCAGCATATAGATGGGTCTCATTTTTTTTAATCCATTCCATCACCATATGTCTTTTGATTGGAGCATTTAGTCCATTTACATTCAATGTAATTATTGATAAATATGTATTTATTGTCATTTTATTATTTGTTTTGTGGTTGTTTCTAGAGATAGTCTCTGATCCTTTCTTTTCTTTCTCTCTTTCATGGTTTGCTGATTTTCTTTAGTGATATATTTGATTTATTTCTCTTCATTCTTTGCATATTTATTAGTGGCTTTTGATATATGGTTACCATTAGATTAGTTTATAACCTCTTCTGCATATAGCAGTCTATATTAAGTTAATGGTCATTTAAGTTTGAACCCATTCTTTTTGCCTCTCCTCCGCACATTTTAAATATTTGTTGTTATATTTTACATTCTTTTATTTTGTGAGTTCCTTGACTGATTTTTAACAAATATTCATTTTTACTGCTTTTGTGTTTCCTACCTTTATGCTGTCACTTTGGGTCCCTCCTTTCCACTCAGAGTCCCCTTTAATATTTCTTGCAGGGCTGGTTTAGTGATCATGAACTCCCTTGTTTTTGTTTGTCTGGGAAACTCTTTGTCCTTCTTTTCTGAATGATAGCCTTCCTGGATAGCGTATTCTCAGTTGCAGATTTTTCCCATTTAGCACTTTGAATATATCATGCCACTCCCTTCTGGCTTGAAAAGTTTCTGCTGAAAAATCTCCTGCTAGCCTTATGAGTTTTCCCTTGTAAGTTACTGCCTTCTTTTGTCTTGCTCCTTTTAAGACTTTTTCTTTATTATTATATTTTGTCAGTTTAATTACAATATGTCTTGGTGTGGATCTGCTTTTGTTGATTTTTGATGGGAGTTCTTTGTGCTTCCTGGATCTGAATATGTTTCCTTCCCAGATTAGGGAAGTTTTCAGCTATTATTTCTTCAAATAAATTTTCTGTCCCCTTTTCTCTCTCTTCTTCTTCTTCTGGGATTCCTATAATAAGAATGTTACTACATTTGATAGAATCACTGAGTTCCCTAAGACTCTTTTCATTTTGCATAATTCTTTTTTCTCTCCTTTGTTCAGCCTGATACTTTCCATTACTCTGTCTCCTTAGATCACTAATTCGTTCTTTTGCTTCTTCCATCCTGCTGTTCATTCCCTCAAGCATGTTTCTCATTTCATTTATTGTACTCTTTATCTTTGCTATGTTATTCCTTCTCTGTCTCTGTTAAGGGTCTCACTGATGTCCTCCATTCTTTCCTCAGGTCCAGGGAGTATCTTATGATCATTACTTTAAATTCTTTATCAGGCATGTTACTTATATCTGTTTTGCTTAGATTTCTGGCCGTGTCCTTGTTCTTTCATTTGAGATAAATTTCTGTCTTCTCATTTTGTCTAAGTCTCTGTGCCTCTTTCTGTGTGTTAGCAAAGTCAGCTACATCTCTCATTCTTGAGGGTAATGGCCTTATGAAGAAGAGGTCCTGTAGTGCCCTGCTGTGTGGTGTCCCCTGTTCCCCAGGGCCTGGCACTTCCGGGAGTGTATGCTGCATATGCTCTGCTCTTTTGTCCTGGTCATTTTATCCTTCAGGCCAGTTATCTGCAGAGGCTCTTTGCCAGTTGTGGGCAGTGTTTGGTCCCTGGCCCGAATGTGGTACGTTTTAACTAGGTGTGCTCTGGTCTGTTTGTGAAATGAGACCTGTCACCACCACTGCCAGAACTGAAGCTCTGCAAAACTCCCTCCTCGGGAGATGGCAGTATGAGCAAGGGTTTGATTCAGTCTTCTGGGAGAGGGTTTCTGCTCACTGGGACTGAGGCTAGTGTGAGTGGGAGAGGCAGTTCCAGCAGAGTGCGTGTGTTGGGGGACCAGGGGGCTTGGTTTAGGCAAGTTAGGTAACGAGTATCGGTGCTGTGCTGATTCCCACAGGTAGTCCTGTGCTTATGCTAAGGGGCAGGGGAGGGAAATGGCGCCGGCCAGTTCCTTTGTTTCCGGAGGGTTCTCTCTCTGTGAATGCTGTCTCTTCAGGATGTGCTCCAAGATGAGCAAATAACCTTCCCACTGTATGCCACAGGCACTCTTCAGATTGCTGTTTTCATGCTGTATGTTTGCCTGCCTTCTCTCCAAGAGCAGGGCAATGCCCTCAGGGCTCTCTCCCAGCCAAGCCTGCTGACCTTTAAAACTCTCCGCTGGTTGCCAGAAGTCATGAAATTCAGCTCTTATTGCTTCCCAAGGCAGTTACTGTGGGGATTCATTCTTCCCTCCCGGCCACAGCAGCCACCATCTGTTTCTCTCCCAAACCTCCTCTCCACACTTTCTGCCTTCTTCAGTGTGGCCTCTTCTCTACCTTTAGTGTGCAGTTTGTTCTGCCAGTCTTCAGATCGATTTCTGGGGTATTTAGGATGATTTGATAGTTATCTAGTTTTATTCGTGGGCCAAGGTGAGCCTACTTTGCTACCATCTTCTTAACCCCCACATCCTAGTTCTTTGAAGTGGCTTATCTTTGACCCTCCTCCCCTGCCTCACATCCTCATTTCAAATAGTTTTTAACTCTAAAACCACTCACCTAAATCAACACCAGACTACAAGGAGATCCTGCAGGTGGCAATGAATGCAGAATTCATAACTGTTCCTTTCCTGGGGTCTCTTGCTTTCTCTATAATTGAGTTTTTTACAAATACCAGGCAGGTTCCTAGGATTAATGTCCACTATAACAAAAAGGTTCTGTAGAGTTGATCATACTAGAATTTTACCAAAATGGCTAGATTTTTAAAATACAGTTTATTTTTAAAAATTTCAGTTGCTTAGGGGCGCCTGGGTGACTCAGTCATTAAGCATCTGCCTTCAGCTCAGGTCATGATCCCAGGGTCCTGGGATCAAGCCCCTCACCAGGCTCCCTGCTCGGCGGGAAGCCTGCTTCTCCTTCTCTCACTCCCCCTGCTTGTGTTCCCTCTCTTGCTATCTCTCTCTGTCAAAAAATAAATAAAATCTTTAAAAAAATTTTTTTTTCAGTTGCTTAGTTGGGCATAAAATGGTAGCTTAAGTGGACTTTGTGTTTCTTTGATGACTGGAACATAAGCAGTTCCCTTGTTTGTGGGACTCACACATTTTAGAAATATTTTTAGGGACAATGGCTGAAACGTATGTACCTCAAACCTTTGAGTGTTAGTCAAGACTTTTCTGTATTACACATTTTTTAATGGTTAAGATAAATGGCAAAAAAAAAAAAAAAGATGATAAAGTCTCAGTTAAAGTATGTCTAGGAAGATTAGGAGAGACATCGACATTTAAGAAACCATTTCAAGGGGCGCCTGGGTGGCTCAGTTGTTAAGTGTCTGCCTTCAGCTCAGGTCATGATTCTAGGGTCCTGGGATTGAGCCCCGCATCGGACTCCCTACTCAGTGGGGGGCTCCCTGCTCACACTCCCCCTGCTTGTGTTCCCTCTCTCACTGTCAAATAAATAAAATCTTAAAAAAAAAAAAAACCATTTCAAGTTGAAAGTGATTATTCTGCTCCTGATATATTTAGTGTTTTGGTAATCATTCATTCATTCGACTGTGTTGAGTGTGTATCAGGTCTGTGGATGAGGCCTCTTAAAGAGCAGACCTCCAGTGGAGAGTCCAAGATGTAAATAAATAATGTTAATATAGCACCAGTGTATATTAGAGATATGAACAAAATACAGTAGTTTCCAAAATGTTTTAATTTCAACTTAAAATTGTGGGCATTTGTGCTAAAACATATTGCTTATTTAAAAAATAAGCAATAATATTTAAATAATAATTTAGGTTTTCTACACACTAAAAATCTACTTTAAAAAGAGTTGGGTGTTGGGGTGCCTGGGTGGCTCAGTCATTGAGTGTCTGCCTTTGGCTCGGGTCATGGTCCCTGGGTCCTGGGATCGAGCCCCACATCAGGCTCCCTGTTCAGCAGGGGGCCTGCTTCTCCCTCTCCCACTGCTTGTATTCCCTCTCTCCCTGTCTCTCTCTCTGTCAAATAAATAAAATCTTTAAAAAAAATTACATACTTTTTCTTCTTATTCTATGTTCTTTATTTTATCTGAGTTTTAAAGACTTAATTTAAGCTGCAGACTTAAAAGTTAGCTCTTAGTTTATTCAGGGTGAGATTGACCAGTATGTTTAACTCTGTGCCAAGGATGTACTGTGGACTAGTTACCATTTCTTTCCTCAGTGGCCACAATCTGTCCATCCTTCATCCTCCTTAACCATAATCATCTTTTGCTAAAATGTGTCCCCTTGATCCCAAGGGCAACTGAGAGACTGTATGAATCTATCAAAATAAATACAATGAGCATAAATACGTAGCCGAAAGCCCAGAGATCTCTGCATACAAAAGGCCACATCATTTAAGATTTAGGCTTTTTTTTTTTTTTAAACTAAAGTCCATGAAGGAAATTTAGGTTTTCTACACACTAAAAATCTACTTTAAAAAGAGTTGGGTGTTGGGGCGCCTGGGTAGCTCATTCAGTTAAGTGTCTGCCTTTGGCTCAGGTCATGATCTCAGGGTCCTGAGATCAAGCCCTGCATCAGGCTCCCTGCTCAGCGGGGAGCCTGCTTCTCCCTCTCCCTCTGCCCCTTCCCTTGCTTGTGTTCTCTCTCTCTCTCTCTCTCAAATAAATAAGTAAAATCTTTTTAAAAGAGTTGTGTTATCAATTTTTCCCACTCCTGTTACTACGTATCTTCTCTTTGACCAAGTGGTTGCTGTTTGGAGAAGCCTAGTCATTTCATTACCAGTCTTATAAATGGTAATAGGGAAGGTCAGTGTACCTCTAAGAGCAGTAATGCAATTCTATATCCAGTGTGAAGAACATGGAGCATGCATGCTCTGGTTTTCTTTCCTTGTCACAGATAATAAATCACAAGCTATATTTAAAATACAATCTTGGGGGCGCGTAGGTGGTGCCGTCAGTTAAATGTCCAACTCTTGGTTTCGGCTCAGGTCATGATCTCAGGATTGTGAGATCGAGCCCCATGTCAGGCTCAATGCTTAGTGCAGAGTCTGCTTGAAATTCTCTCTTCCGGGGCACCTGGGTGGCTCAATCGTTGGGCATCTGCCTTCGGCTCAGGTCATGAACCCGGAGTCCTGGGATCGAGCCCCACATTGAGCTCCCTGCTCAGCGGGAAGCCTGCTTCTCCCTGTCCCTCTGCCCCTGCTTGTGTTCCCTCTCTCTCTGTGTCTGTCAAATAAAATAAAATCTTAAAAAAGAAAGAAATTCTCTCTCCCTCTCATGCCCCTCCCACATGTGCACTTGCTCTCTCTTTCTCTCTCAAATAAATAAATCTTTAAAAAAAAATACAATCTCTGTAGACGCTGGTGCTATGTCCACAGTTTCATAGTTTTTCAAGTATTTCAACTTTTGCAGAATATGATATATCTGCTTATTTTTTAATTGTTAATATAAGACTCTCTGATATATTACTAAAATTCAAAATGGATCTGCTTACATTCTAAAAATATCAGAATACCAACCTGGGAAATATCCCTGATCTATGTATTTGTAGTTAAAATCTGTGTATTTTCATAAATGCCAGCAGCTGAGTCCATCTCTTCATCTCTTTATCTCATGAATGAAAATAGTAATACCAGCTCCCTATTTTCTAAGATTAGATTTCAAGAAATATTTATTGTGTAGAGATAAATAAAAGTCCACTGATCTAAGGTATTTATAGTCTGTTAGGGAAGACAGGTCTATAAATAGATCATTGCAATATAGTGTGAAAGTTCAAAAGTAAACATGTCAAAATCCAGAAGTAGCTCTAAGGAAGCAACGATTGATTAATTATTTCATTGGCAAAGAACAAGAAAGATAAAGCAGTGGTTGATGACTAGACTCACGGCAGGTGGACAGGGTTAAGGCAAAGACATTTCAGGAAGGAGACTAGTATATGCACGATTACAGAGAAGGGAAATGGCCCAGTGTGCTCTGAGAGCCAGAAGTAATTTTGTACTGCTTATATAAAAGGCCGTAGGCACTGCCCAGAAATGCCACTGGAGAGTAGACAGGGCCAGATCCAGAGGGACCTGTGTGCTTGGATTTTATTCTTTAGGCAGGGGAAGGATTTAAAGCAGGTAAGAGTCACAACAGTGTGTATTTGGGGATCACTCTGGCAGAATGTATTGGAGGGAGTGAGCATGTAAGATAGGAAGACTAGGCAGAGGGAAAAATAAGATCAGCGAACCAGAAAGGAGGGACGGAGGAAATGGAGGTGCCAGGACTGAGCTGAGAGCTGAACTGTTCAGGAGCCGGAAGGGTTAGGACTTGGTTACTGACCAGAGAGTTTTCTTTCTGTAACTTAAGATATATGGCTTTCTCCACTTCTCCCCAGTTAATTCCTAATGTTTTTATCTCTTAGATTCAGATTAGTTATCCTACCCCTTAGACTATCGAGAGAGTGAAGAAGCTCGTTGCATATTGATTTTTCCTAAAGCCCAGCCTAACGCTGTGTTCTTTTTAGGTGAGATGGGCAGACCTGGAAGAAAAGAAGGACGCAGATAGGAAAAGGGCCATAGGTTTTGTGGTCGGACAGACTGATTGGGAGAAGATCACAGATGAAAGTGGTCACCTGGCTGAAAAAGCCCTCAATCGAACCAAATATATATGATACTTAGTTTTTGAACGGAGTCATTGTTCCTCTGAGGTAAGACTGCACAGTCATATAAATAGCCTACTGTGTGGTTGTTTTGAAGGGTTTGAGATAAAGGAGACAGCATGCTTTGCTAAAAATGCTTCTCTTCTTGTATTATTTTCTGGTTCTTAACAGAGTAAGTATGTGCTACTTGCCAACATTTACAATGCAGGGCGTTGGAAAAGGGAGCAATTTTCTGCAACCTGGCTCCCTTAATATAAGACTTGAGAAAAGGTTGGAGTCTGTAGATTTGAGGAGGAGTGGAGTGATGAGATACTGGCATCTACTGAACTTTCTGCGTGCTGTTTCGTGGTGTGACAGCCTTTTCTTTTCTTTCCAGGTGGTTCGCTTTGAGGTGATCTGAAGCCACAGCCTCATGGAGCTTCGTTGTGTGTCACCTTGCCTTCCACGTTTCAATTTTTGTTTTGTTTCTACCACTTTAGATTTTTTAAAGTTCTCCAGTGTCCCCAAGAGGTCTTAGAATCTTGCTGTACCCAAGCAAGACATTAATTTTTATTTTTAACTATTTTGGGGAGGGAGGGAGTGATAGCTTAACTGCTGAAGCCAGGTGGGGGTCTGCTGGAGGATTCCAACAGAAAATATTTCCTCCGCTGTACAATGTCACAGACTATCTCTATCATCATTGCTTTGTGGCTGTTTTTGTTTTTTACTGTATGTAACTGGTAGCTGATTGTACTAGGATTAAAAACAATAAACTTTCACGATAAAGCCGATGAGATTCATGGGCTATACAGCATGGGCCCCTTTCTCTTGTTTTCTTAATTTTATTTTTTATTGCTTTTTTAATATGGTGTGTTCTAATTACGTGCTAGCCGAACATCCCAAAATCTCTTTCCTGATGAATGTTATATAGCTTAGTGATTCCATAGCACATATTGTAAACACAAGGCAGGCTCAGTGATCTTTGATAGCTGATTTCGTTCTCTGTCTTTGCGTCTTGAAGACCAGTAGAGACAATTGCACATATTCATCGGTTCCCTCGAGTACATCAGTTCTATAGCATGATGTTTTATTGTTTTATTTTTTTGATCCTCTTGTTGTTCCTCCCTCTTTTCACTTTCTCCCCTCATGCTATGTTATGTTTTGATTTTTCCCTCATCTGGCTTTGATTCCTGGTGGGCAGAACTGAAGTACTCCATAGAACTCAGGAGTTTGTTGTCTTATTGCTAAACTTGAATGGTTGATGTTTTCATCAAGATTGCAGGGGAGAACGAGTACGGAGGTGTGCAGCCCTCTGGCAGGCAGCCTCTAAGCCTGTCAAGTTTTCAGGTTCTTGCCAGATTGCTCATTATTGGAAAGCATGGACTTCTGCAAAGAATTTCCTCTCTCGTGGATAGTACCAGGTGGAACCTAGAAATGCACAGAGCTAAAACCCAAATATCATTGCATTTTAAAAGCAACAAAATCTCTTTTCCCTTTTCCATTCTGCAAAGAAAAAAACGTCATTTTCTAACATGAGAGAAGACAGAGAGGAGCTTTCTTCCTCAAACACCGTTTCCACTTTGTAATCCAACTCAGCAAGTTGTGAATTTGTTCACAAAAGGCTTGAATATTTTGAAGTATTCACTTTTGGGCTATGGACAAAAACCTTTTAATTTTATGACCTACATTAAGTACTGTGTGACCAGAAATGATATTTATTAGCATTCAAATAGTATCACTTTGGGTTCAAGAATGTGAAACTATAGTACTGAAGACTAATGGGAATCCTAACAACTTTCTGTTCTATCTTCTCGAAGTTCTGAGTGTTTACATGTAAGAGGCTTTGAGATCATTAAGTCAATATTGAATGTATAATTTCCTGCATTAGATAACTTCCACTGTCTGTAGTATTTAACAAGATACTCTTGTTGCTTATTGGCCGACAGTACACTTCTATGTACCCATCTTTCTCAGCTGCTTTTATGATGTTGAATGAAGGTACATCACAAGATAGCCAATAGAATTATTGTTTGTACAGAGACCCACTTGAATCTACCAAATGTCTAGTCTTAACAAAAACAGTATTTCCAGAATGTGTTCTCTAGTTCAGAAGACAGTGGAAGCATATATATTCTTATAGAGGATGTTTTACTTTAGTTTTCTTAACCTTTGTAAGTTCTAACAGTATTCAGAATGCCAATGAAATAAGAAGTGGTAATCACTCATGAATCACTTTAAGTCTGCCATATTTTGGCCTTGCAGCCTTGACTTTGTGTCTGTGATCTTATACCAGAGAGGATTAGGGAAGAGGGAACAGAGTCAGAAATGGCCTCTGCTGGTTTTTGGAGGATACAGATTAACATGACCTTAGGGGATGAACATAGAATGTTGGCTACTTTAGAAAGTTGGTCTAACAAAATAACCTCAATGAAAGAAGATTAATGAAAAAAAAGATTAGTCCCCAAAAAGAAAGTAAAATAGAGATTGTCAGTTGATATTTGACTTTGTTAGTCTAATGGGACTATTAAAAAATTCTTGAATTTGCATTGCCACTAGACGGAGAATAGACTAGAAAGCCCAAGAATAACTTAGAGAAATTTAGTGTGGGTAGAAAATGCCTTGATAACACAAATATTTTAAGTTTGTTAAGAGATGTCCTTGGAATACAGAAGACCAAACTTGGGTTCCATTTATTTGCTGGCATTTTACTGTTGTTTTATTAACACTGTTTCCCTTATCATCTCAGAAAACTGCATGGTATGTGTTTTAAATTTTTTATTTTAGTCACATTAAGTTGATTTAAAATCCTGTGTTGTGTCTTAATACAGAATAATCTGGTGTTGGGGAAAGTTCCTGGTATCTTTCATGTTTCACATCTTTTAAACTAAATGTGAAAAATCTCACTTTAGTGATTCAGCTCTGCTTGATGAGATGCAGAAATTTTTTCTATTTAGAAATCATTTTATTTAGGGTTAAATTGGCCTATTCAAAATACATTGTGACTGATTACAAGATCAAAAGCCATAAATTATGCACAGTAGTCTGTTTGTTGACACTTACTTGATTCACATAATTTTCAAGAAGTTATATTTGATTTAAATATCAATGATTAATTCAGAAGTTTATTGACAGAGACAAAGTCTTAAATTTTCTGGTTGGATTTCTTTCCTTTGTGAAAGAATTCTGGTGGTTGTTTGGGTAAACCAAGTATTAAATTCTGAATTGGACTGACTAAAAATTTCAACCTAGGTTTTCTTACTTCGGAGGTGCCTCAGCTTTTTATGTTAAGTATTTTATCCTGCTGACTGTGCAAATTGCAGGTATTTTGGTAATATTGGTGTCTAGAGCCTGGCTTACTGGTAGGACTGTAAAAGTAACAAGTTGTCAGCTACAAAGAGACTGTATGGTTGTTTCAGATACAGTTTAGAGCTACCAAAACTGAGATGAATTTTACTAAGCCACAGAAGAATGATTCCTCATTGTTAGTATTGACAGACCCTGGTACAAGTTCAAGTTCCTCTCTCAGAAGTTATGTGACCTTAAGCAAATCATTTAACCTATCTGAGCTTCCATTTCCTCATCTATATAGTGAACAATAACAAAACTTACCTAGCAAAGGTTGTTGTGAGGAGTAAATTGAGATGACGCTTGTCAGCTACTTGGCGCAGTACCAAGCAGAGTAAAAGGTAAAAAACTGGTAGCTGTCATCATCATCGTCATTACTTTTGGACTTGTTCCTTTTTTTGCTTTTGAAATCTAAAATTTTCACTTGGCTTGAAGATAATTGTCATCTTTTATAGTCAGCTACTCTAGACCGAGCTATGTCATATGAAGTAGTGCAGTATGTGTGTGTGCGTGCGTGTGTGTGTGTGCTGGAAGAGTACTAATTCAGAAGCATTTTCAGGTAAGCTGTGAAACTGATCTTCAGAACCAGTATGGCGTCTTAAGAGGCTTAGGTACAAAGGCTAAGTACTAAGTACCCAGAGGGGATAAGTAGTAACAGAAAGCAGTGGCCAGACCACAGGTGTGTACAAAGGTGAAGGCCCTGAAGCATGGATTTGCTCTGATTTTCATATATTGAAAAAGAAAATGGTAATTTTATGAATAAGTAATACATCCATGTGGTATAAAATTCAGAAGGTTCAAGGGCTATGTGTAAAAGTCTCCCATCTCAACCCTGAGCCTCCCACATCCCATCAATAGAGGTAACCAGTGTTGCCTGTTTCTTTTGTTTCCTTTCAGAAAAATTCCTGTGGATAAGCATTAAGTATTAACATTTTTGTTTTTGTTTACTCAAATGGTAAGAGTGCTACGCAAACCACCTTATTTTTCTTTTTTCTTTTCAATAGTGTGTCTTAGAGGTCATTCAGATTTTGTGTATAGAACATTCCCATTCTTGGAATATTCCCCCCCCTTCTCTCCCTCTCTCTTCTATCCTCTCCTTTTTCCTCCTCCTCCCTCCCTCCCTAATTTCCCAAAGGTACCTTTGTATTGTAAGGAGCTTTACTGAAAAATTTTAAGCAATTGCTTCACTTATATTTCTGTTCTTTTCATGGCATGGAATATATATTGTGTAGGTATATTTCTGTACAGTTTTATCACATGTGTAGGTTTGTGTATCCACCCCCATCTTCCACATACACCCCGCCATCTCTAGGGGCAACCATTAATCTGTTTTCCATTTCTGTAATTGTATCATTTAAAGAATGTTATATAAGTGAAATCATTTAAGATGTAACTTTTTGGGATTAAACTTTTGGCCTTTTTTTACATGGCATAATTCTCTTGGCACTCATTCCAGTTGTCGAGCTGCAGAATACCGTATCATACGATTTAACATACCAGGTTTCTGTTGATGGATATCCATGCTGTCTTTTGCTCTTATAAAGTTTGAATTTCATGTATCATCGTCACTCTGCCACTTCCTGTGCTTGTCTAATTTCTAGCAATGAAGGAACAATAGCAATGGCATCCTTTACATAAACATCTTCAGAGGGTGACAGGTGCTTAAGAACCAGCACAGCAGAGGGGTGAACTATCAAGAGAAATGCCATAATGAGATGACAAAGGCAGATCTTACTGCCTGGAAAATCCTGCATGATAGGATTCTGACAAAGCAAAGCATCATGATGCATCTTAGAGGGCCAGAGACTCTGATGAGTCCCTCGTCCACACATGACTGAAAGTTAAATCCTTAGGCCACCGTCCTCTGTATCTGGATATTTATGCACCGCAGTGACTGATCTGGTTCTGTTCTTAGGCTCCACTGCTTTCACGTTAAACCATAGTCAATGAGCATCCTCTTGAGTGGAGCTGAGCTTCTGCAGTTACGCACAGCCCTCTGCCTGCCAGCAGGACCTTGCATCTGTGATCCTATGAAGAGCTTGTAGATTTAATGGTTTATTATATAGGGAAGGACTTGGCTTTGAGTCCTCTACTTAAGAAGCTTGCACTTTCTACCAAATATGCACATTCTTGTTTTGACAATATTGATCTAGATTGCAGATCCTTCCCCTGTATTTCAAGAATTGAAGTAATCTCTTCCACCATAACTTGAAATCCCTCTCACACCTATTATTTCTGATGGAGAGTTCTAATTCTTAGGTATGTCTAATGTTTATTTCTTTTACAGCATCTAGCTAGCTTGGTGCATGACTCATGTATCTCTTGAGTGAATAGAGGAGATGTCTCCCATGAGCGTGGCAGTAGTCACACACTTACTCAGTTGGACAGGTAACAAAGGAGTAAGTCAGAGGGTGGAAACTGGCAAGCTGGAGAATAAGGTAGGTCTGGTCAAAGGGGAGGCAGCGCCTGCTCAGCCACAGCAGACTGTGGCTATGTAGGGATGTGGGTGCTTGTTGCCCGATTTTCTGGGTTTTCAAGAAAAGTGCAAAATCTGGGTTTTTATGTGAAATCAGTGTTTGGACACTAAGAACTTATTTTGGTTTTGGTTTGGTTGGTTGGGCTTTTTTGCAAATGCTTTGGCCTGAGCAGTTTGCCTGCCATTTCTGACTTGAAGGCTGCCAGTTTGAAACTCTTGATATTTAGAGAAGAGGTTGGAAACACCTTAGGGCTCATTCCTGTCAAATTCCTTCATTTCAGAGATGAAGTTTCTGAGGCTGAAAGAAGATAAATTACTTGCTCAAAGTGTACGGTTACTTGGTGGAAAAGCAAGGCTAGAACTTGGGTTTCCTGGTCACCTGGCACTTTCTTTCTCCTTAACTATGATACCTTCTTTCTGAGGCCTTCATAAGTTCTAGGGTGGTGAATGCTTCAGTATTGTGTGTGTTGTATGTGTGTGCACATGTGTGTGTTTTCTAACTTCTATGGACCTGGAAGTACATTCAGATGTAAATATATCAGGAACAATATGATTCAGTTGCTTACCTCTGAAACCATCTTCCTTGCACTCCCACAAGTATAACTGTACACTTGGGGTCTCATTTATTACTTGTTAGGTTGTTTGATACCTCTTTTCAATCGCAGAAGTTTAAAATTTGATGAGTATTGTGTAAGAACAGAGGAAAGGAAATTATATTTTACATTTTATTTTCTGTCATTTGTAATTTCTTATGTAATGTAACTAGCCTATTTGGTCTAGCTCCAGTGACAAGCATCGTAACCTCTTTCACTTGGAAGTTCCCTATTACCCATCTTATTAAGGATAAGTCATCAGCTTGGCAGTCAAGTCTGTCAGTAACATGATCCCAGCGACTTTGCCAGCTTTGTCTTGCACTCTTCTTACCACATGTACACTACACTGCAGGCACACTGTGTGATTTACTGTACCTTCAACTTTCCCTCAAATTTCCCGTTTCCTTTAGGAATTGTGTCTTAAGGCCCAGCTCACATGCTCCATTCTCCCTGAAGCTGTGTTCTCCCTGATCCTCCTGGTTTGCTCCCTCCTTCCAGCTCTCACAGGGTTTTGCTTGATTTGTCCTATGATCTCTTTTTTTTCTTTTTTGGATGTGGCTTTCATGTATTTAATTTTTTTAAGTAGAATTAATATCCACAGTTTCAGGTGTATAATATAATGATGCAACAGTTCTATACATTACTCAGTGCTCACCACAGTAAGTGTGGTCACCATCAGTTACCAAACAACATTATTACCATCTTATTGTTGATGAGAATGCAAATTGGTGCAGCCACGGTAGAAAAAGACTTTGGAGGTTCCTCAAAAAACTAAAAATATAATTATCAAATGACCGTGATTCTACTACTGGGTATTTACCCCCCACCAAAAAAAGGAAAGATGTATGCACCCCTATGTTTATTGTAACATTATTTATATTAGCCAAGATACAGAAGCAACGCAAGTGTCCATCCATAGATCTATGATCTCCTCTTAGTTTATCTTTCTAGTAGAGTAACTTATATGCCTGTCTTGTCCTTCTTCCCCATCCCTTCCCATTCCCAAATGCAAACTCCTAGAGGGTAAGAACTGTATTTTTGCTCCTCTTCCATCCTTATAACACCTAATATGCGGTACCTGTCATGTACAGCTGGTGCTCAACAAGCATATTTAGATTCGGTGCGATGCATTTAAATATAAACTTAATTCATATAAGTCAATATATGTGTAATTCACAGTACTCCAATTCTTGAGTTTGCTTTTTCACTGCCTCTGTATCTTCCAGTTGGTGGCATTTCCGTAAGTGTTACATAAACCACGCATCACAAGTCCAAATGCCTGCTATGGACAGGAAGACATAAGTGGGAGAATTGGCCAGTAGTTCCATGATGGCATGTTCTATTCTTTCATCAGGAACATACTTTGTTTGCAAATTAGACATGTAGGAATCGTCTTCATTCTCATGGGAAAAATGTTCTCTTTCCAGTTTTTCTCAAAACATTCTACACTATGTATCTTTGCTTTTCCCACATTTGGTAGAGATAAAAGTACAAGTGTTCATTTTCTTCTTAACTCTACTGTGAGAAAATTAGCAGTGGAAGCAGAATGATAAAGGCGACTGGCTCTCAGTTTGGGGAGGCAGTAGGGCATAGTGGGGACTGAGAAGATGCAGAGTGCTTGCCCTATGTTCTTCTCCAGACAGTGGTTGCCATGAAGCAAGGTAGACCAGATGTAACCAGATGAAGATAAAAGTGGAAAGCTGGATTTTTATGAGATGCAGTCTTTTCAAAATATGATGAGGACAATAGAGTAGTGGCAAAACAAGCCAACTGGAGGCCACATATTACCTACAGGCCATCATTTTGGGACTTCTGATGTATATCATAAAAGACGTCTGAAAGATGATTACTATAAAGAAGATGTCTATAGGAGAGGAAACATCAGGTTATATTACATAGATTGCATGTAAATATTTTGACCAGTACCTTGTAACTGATATTTTGGAGTAAATAATTCTGTTTTCACTGAACCAGATAGCAATACATACATAATACACTGATGCTGAATTTGCAATAAGTTATTTTTTGTTCATTGCTTGCTGGCACATGGATGCATGTATATTGCCTCCTCCTTGGGTGACATCCTTTCCGTGCCTCCATTCATCAAGATGGCAGGTAAGCACCTGTGTGTGCACAATTAAATAGTGTGCACACACTTATCCCAGAGAAAGAAGACAGCAAGAATTCCCTTTGATTAAGCAGAGCGGCTGAGCAGCCATATCCAGCTGTGAATTTGACCAGAATGTCCTCCTTATAACTCTCCATTGCTTTCTACTATTTCTACTGGGGAAAGAGGATGGATGTCATTAAAGCTTCTTTGTTGGTACCTGTCAGTGTCAAGGTGGGTATACTTTTGCTATGTTTGATTTCTTAAAAGTATGTTTTGGGGCATTATCTTTTTCAAATTTATTCCAGCCATAAAATACAAATTCATTCATTCTCATTATTAAAAAAAAAAAATACTACAGATACTAAAACCCCCATTAAGCAACAAATATTTTAAAATCTCGGAGGTAATTACTGTTGTTATTTTGGTGTGTGGCTTTCCAAATCTTTTTCTGTGCATTTATATTACATATATATGTACCTATAAGGATATAGTTTTATTTTTTTTTACATGAGTGATATTCTTTACATGTTGTCTGCAGACCCCTTTTGTCTGTGTGTATATACATACACACACACACACACATATAAATATACATGTGTGTATGTGTGTATTCCATGATACCTATATAACATAGATTATTTCTCTTATTTGTGACAGCTTTTCACTGTCATGACAGTGTTACATTGAGCATTCTTGTAAATGCCCTTTTGGGGCATAGTTTCAAATTTTTCAGGGAAAATACAGAAGAATTTAATTATTGGGCCACAGGGAAACAATTTCTTCTTTTATGTCCTCAATAATTATCTGTATGCATGTTTTAGAAAGAGTCCTAACTTAATGGCTGGGATATCAAAAATTCTTTTTCTTAGTACTTTAAAATCCAGTTTTTTATGCTGCTCTCATTTGAATTCAGTCTTTTGAATAAATTTGGAATTGATAAGGATAAGCAAAATAGGTTCAAGGTAGTAGCCATACATAGATCAAGACTATTAAGTTTTTGGGAATAGGTGCTGTGTTTCAATGGTAGGGAAATTAAATTTTCAGTTGAGAAGATTATCTCTCTTAATCGTGAAGTTCTTTTTTCCAACTCTTTCTCTTCTCCCTTTCGAATTATGACGACTGGATCCACAGGTGCTATGAAAATATTTTCTCACATCACACATCTTCTTTAATAATCCTGGAAAATATAGGTTTTGATACTGTACCCTCACTTTAAAAAAAAAAGTATTAGTTTGGTCAAATCTGGAATACCCACTTGACATGAGAGAATCTAGTTCATTTTTTTTTAGGTATTAAAAGTTTTATTAAAAGAACATTCTTGGAGTGCCTGGCTGGCTCAGTCGGAGGAGCATGCCACTCGATCTCAGGGTCATGAGTTTGAGCCCCGTATTGGGTGTAGAGATTACTTGAATAAATAATAAACTTAAAAAAAAAAACGTTCTTTACACAAATAACTAATATCAGAAATGAAAGAGGGGACATCACTAAAGAGCCCATAGACATCGAAAGGATAGCAAAGGAATACTATGAACAACTCTCTCACAGATTTGATAACCTAGATGAAATAGACCAGTTACATGAAAGACACAATCTGCCAAAACTCATAAAAGAAAAAAAGACAATTTGAATAGGTCTGTATCCATTAAAGAAATCAAATCAATACTTACCAACCTTCAAAAACAAAAAGCACCAGGCCTCGATGGGTTTACTAGGATTTCTATCAAACACTTTAGGAAGAAATTATACCAATTTCCTATGATCTCTTTCAGAAGATAGAGGGAATATTCCCTAACATACTGTGAGGCCATCATTATCCTGATTATCAAAACCAAAGACATTACAAGAAAGGAAAACTGCGGACTACAGATTTCTCATGAACATATATGCAAAAATCCCTAACAAAATATTAGCAAATTGAATCCCACAATGTATAAAAAGAATTATGCACCACGGCCAAGTGGGGTGGTACGCAAGATATGATTCAACATTCAAAAATGAGTTAACGTCCATCACAACAGGTTAAAGAAGAAAAATCACATCATATAAACAGATAGAAACACTAGACAAAATCCAACACCCATTCATGATAAGAAAAAAAAAAAAACCTTCAGTAAAATAGGAATAGAGGGGAACTTCCTTAACTTGATAAAGAATAACTATAAAAAACCTACAGCTAACATATTTCATCATATTTAATGGTGAGAAACTTGAAGCTTTCCTACTAAGATCAAGGCAAAGAAGTCCCTTCTCTCCACTGCTTTTCAAAATTGTATTGTCACTCCTGGATAATGCAATAAGACAAAGGAAAGAAAATATACACAGATAGGAATGGAAGAAATAAAACTGCCTTTGTTTGCAGAAGACACTATCATTTACGTAGAAAATCCAAACGAATCAACAAACTCCTGGAACAGGAGTTTAGCCAGGTTACAGGATACAAGGTTAATATATAAAAGTCAATTGCTTTCCTATGTACCAGCAATAAACAAGTGAAACTTGAAATTTAAAATAATACCATTTATATTAGCACCCCCAACAACAAAATACTTCAGTACAAATCTAACAAGATGTGTACAAGATCCATATGAGGAAAATTACAAAACTCTGATGAAAGAAATCGAAGAACTAAATAAATGCAGAGATAATCCATGTTCATGGATAGGAAGACTCAATATTGTCAAGATGTCAATTCTTCCCAAATTGATCTATAGATTCAGTGCAATCCCAGCAAGTTTTTTTGTGGATATTGACAAACTGATTCTAAAGTTTATATGGAAAGGCAAGAGATCCAGGATAGCCAACACAATATTGAAAAAACAAAATTGAAGGACAGATGTTACCTGACTTCATGACTTAGTATAGAGCTACAATAATCAAGACAAAAAAAACAATAGGCATAAATAAAGGAAACAGAAATGAGATCCCAATGTAGACTCATATAAATATACCCAACTGATCTTTGATAAAAGAGCAAAGGCAATACAGTGGAGCAAAGATAGTATTTTTGTTAAAGATTTATTATTTGAGAGAGAGAGCACGGGCGGGGGGAGAAGCAGAGGGAGAGGGAGAAGCAGACTCCCTGCTGAGCAGGGAGCCTGATATGGGGCTCTATCCCAGGACCCCAGGATCATGATCTGATCTGAAGGTAGACGCTTAACCAACTGAGCCACCCAGGCGCCTGCAAAGATAGTATTTTCAACAAATGGTGCAAGAAAAACTGGACATCAATATGCAAATAAGTTGAAACTAGACACAGACCTTATACCCTTTACAAAAATTAACTTAAAATGGGTCATAGAACTGAATGTAAAACGTAAAGCTATAAAGCTCTTAGAAGATAACATAGGAGGGGTAAACCGAAATGACTGAGTTTGGTGATGATTTTTTAGATCACCAAAGACAACCCATGAAAGAAAATTTGATAGGTTGGACTTGATTCAAATTAAAATTTCTGCTCTATGAAAGACACTGTCAAGAGAATTAAAAGGCCACAGACTGGGAGAAAATATGTGCAAAATACATATCTGATAAAGGACTATTACAGGAAAACAACCCAACTTAAAATTGGACCTAAGAATTTAACATATCGGTCATCAAAAAGATATACGGTTGGCAAATAAGCATATGAAAAGATGCTTCATATCATATGTCTGTGGGGAAATGCAAATGAAATCAACACATATACCATTAGAATGGCCAAAATCTAGATCATTGATGACACCAAATGCTGGTAAGGATGTGCAGCAATAGGAACTCTTATCCATTGTTGATGAGAAGGCAACATGGATACTTCCACTCTGGAAGACAGTTTGGCAGTTTCTTAGAAAAATAAACATATTCTTACCATATAATCCAGCAGTCACACTCCTTGGTATTTACCCAAGGGAGTTGAAAACTATGGCCATACAGTAACCTGAACGTGGATGTTTATAGCAGCTCTATTCATAATTGCCAAAATTTGGAAGTAACCAAGATGTCTTTCAGTTGGTGAAAGGATAAGTAAACTGTGGTACATCCAAACAATGAAATATTAACACTAAAAAGAAATGAGCTGTCAAGCCATCAAAAAACATGGAGGAAACTTAAATGTATATTAATAAATGAAAGAAGAATCACACACTACACATTATTTAATCCCAACTATATGACATAGTGGAAAATGTCAACATTCTGGAAAAGGCAACACTATGAGGACAGTAGAGATTAGTAGTTGTTAGGTGTTAGTTAGAAGGGAGAGCTTTTTAGGGGAGTGAAACTACTCTGTATGATACTGTAATGGTGGGTACATGTCATTTACACTTGTTCAAACTCAGAATGTACAGCACCAAGAGTGAACCCTAAGGAAGACTATGGACTTGGAGTGATGCTGATGTATCAATGTAGTTTCATCAGTTGTGACAAATGCAGCACTCTGGTGGGGATGTTAATAATGAGAGAGGCTGTGCTTATATGGAGGCAGGTAATATATGGGAAATCTGTGTATCTTCTGCTTGATTTTGCTGTGAACCCAACATGACTCAATCTTTTTTTTTTTTTTTAGAGGATATACTTTGAGGATGTTCTGTTTTTGATAAGAGCCTTCTGCTTTCACTAGATGTGAATCTGAGTGTGTCGATAGGGACTCTCTGGAAGGCATTCCTAAAGTTTATTGTCAGGGAAGCGTATTGACAATGGTGGCCTTAAACGAAGAACTGGTAAGGTTCTAGTTGAATAATTGCTTAGATTCCATAAGCAGTTGAACATAGGAGTACTCTCTATGTATGCATGTTTGGAAGAACAGCGAAATGTAAACAGTGCTCCATGTGAAAAGCTTTATGGTGGAGCAGTTAGTTATAAAACTTTACATCTAAGAATTACCTGGGGAATCTATTAAAACTCCCAAGGCTCAAGCTACATATACCTCATACAATTAAGAGTCTAGAGGTAGGACTCAGGCATCATTAATTTAAAAAAAAGAAAGTTTTTTAAGTTTTTTTTTAAGATTTTCTTATTTGAGAGAGCACAAGTGGGGGGAGCGGCAGGCAGAGGGAGAGGGAGAAGCAGACTCCTTGCTGAGCAGGGAGCCCCATGCAGGGCTCCATCCCGGGACCCTGAGATCGTGACCCAAGCCAAAGTCAGACAATTAACTGATTGAGCCATCCAGGCATCCCTTAAAGTTTATTTTTTAGTAATGTCTACACTGAATGTGGGGCTTGAACTCATGATCCTGAGATCAAGAGTCATATGTTCTACTGACTGAGACAGCTAGGCACCCCCACATTGGTAATATCTATTTTTATTTTTTAAATGTAAGTTAGCCCTAAAGATTTTATTTTTTTAAAGATTTTATTTATTTATTAGAGAGAGAGTACAGGCAGGCGGAGCAGCAGGCAGAGGGAAAGGGAGAAGCAGGCTCCCCACTGAGTGGAGAGCCCAATGCGGGGCTTGATGCAGGGTCCTAGGATCATGACCTGAGCCAAAGGCAGATGCTTAACTGACTGAGCCACCCAGGTGCCCCCACATTGGTAATTTTAAAGCCCACCAGGTAATTCCAGTGTGCAGCCAAGTTTGAGAACCAGAGGGCTAAAGGAGAAGTTTAATTTTATTCTATCTCTATCTAAAGGTAAATTCAGTAATCATAATTTCCAAAGACCCTGGTCTGTTAGTACTTTGCAGGTGTGGAAGATGTTGGAGTTGTTGGAAGGATACTTGTTAATAACAGTAACAATTAATGAAACTCCTTAAGTGCAAAATAAAATCCATATAGCTTGAAAGTTAATGCAATTTACAAAGGTGCTTGATAAACAAGAAACAGTCGAGGCACATGGAGAATCTGGCTTTCTGGGAGCAAATAAAGCCAAGATTTAAATGTGAAACACATATGTGCCCCTGGGCCTGAAAACAAGCCACAAAGTTTCCAGTTGTGGTGAAGGTTCCTAACAACAGAAGTGAGTTGTGGTACAATGTTATTTAAACTGGAAAGTTTAGAGAAGATTGATTTGTAGAGGAGTCATAGATGAGAAGACAAGTGCATTGGGTAGGTGGGACAAGCTATTTTTCTATGACTCAGAAGATTCTGAGGAGAGCAGAATTAGCTGATAGTTCTAATTATCTGTGTACACAGAACAAAACCAAATAAACCCTAACAAAATGAAAATTGATATTTAATCAAGAAGGTAGAATGTACCTTATTAATTAACCTGCTTTGGTACTTAAGATAATTAATTATTTGTGGTTTTAAATGTCCTTATAAAAGCATTCATTTATGGTGGCGTGGACTTTTATTTGCTTCTTTCTTAGGAGACATCAGGCTTTCAGTAGAACTCTATCAAAGATTCTGATTCTACACGTGTGTGTGTGTGTGTGTGTGTGTGTGTGTGTGTGTGTGGTTTTTTTAACTTTGTATCTTGAAATAATTATAGATTCATAGGAAGTTACAAAAAATGTGCAGGGAAGTTCTCATGCATCCTTAACAAAGTCTGCCCCTATGGTGACATCTATAAATCAGAGATGTCTCAAAACTAAGAAATTGACATTGGACTACTCCACAGAGCTTATTCAGATTTTTAGTTTTGAGAGCACTCATGTGTGTGTGTGTGTCTGGTTCTGTGCAATGTTATCATGCATAGCTTCATGTAACACCACTGTGGTCAAGATACTGTGCTCCACGTGGGGTTTGAAGTACTATTAAGGGGTGTGGAATGAATCACTTTGCTTGCAGTCCCATCACCAGCTTGAGTTCAGGACTTCGTATGTTGGGGGACTACTGCTTTGTGGAGGTAGGTAGCTTAGTTTTTGCAACAGAAAGTGACTTTTCTTTTTTTATGTAATCATCATTAAAGGTGTATTTATCAAGGACTGTGTTTTAAGGAGGTAAACCAACACTTTATGTGAAGGAAGTGAAATGATAAATTTATACCCCCAAATGTAAAAATCTGTTATTGGTTTGGGGGGCAAAGCCACCAATTCTGGCACAACAGCAATGGACTGAATGCTAGAAAGTTCTTTCTCTGCCAAGCTTTAGAACATCTGAGACTTGCTCAATAAATGGTGCATTTGTGTAGTTCCTGAAACAGAAGACTGCCCCCCGGAGAAATGCCCTGATGTGTTTGCAGTGAACAGGTATGATTCTGTAATAAAGAAATGGAAAGAGTCAATAGCAGCTTCTCAGCACTGTCAATATATTAAACTCCGCCTCACTTATGTTTTGTAGGTAACTGCTGTCTCCAAAGCTTAAGGATACATAATCCTATGTACCATTTACATGGCATGAGGATCTTAATTGTCTTTGCACCTAGTATATCAAAACTCAGGTGTTTAGGAATGTAAATTCCGTGTCATTAAACTTTTTGTTCCCAGGATTTGCTGATAAATCTACAGTCTAGCAAAACTACTTATATGTGTGCTTTGTTCTAATACCTGTACCCCAGTCTTTCTTGGAAACTCCTATTTCAGACACCATTTTTAGCAACCGTTCTATAGGAGAGAAGAGTTCTAGAGTTGGTTGGTTGGAAAATTCTGGTTGGTCCAGTAAGCTCGGCTCTGATGAAGTAATGGGGTAGGTGATGAGAATTGAAGTGTCTAAACATCAAAATAGTAATCTTGGGCAAAAGCAGCTTTAGGGTATTTATAAAGAATATATGCCACCAGGCATAATTGTGGGGTTTTTGTTAAGGATTTAATATAGTAAGATTCAGCAGAGCATCAAATTGGTAATCCCAATGTCTCATAACACTGGATTTGAAAAAGTCAATTTATTTAGGAACAGAGTAGCCAAAAAACATTAAGAGTCAAATATTTTGAAAAAGACAATCACCAACCCACTTTCATGAAAAAGCAGAGGAGGAAGATCATCAACATTAATGACTATAAAATGAAAAAAAAAAAAAAACCACAACAGAAAAGGGGCCAGATAATTTGCAATAAAGAAGCAAGCTTACCTTTATGGAAATATGATCCTGAACATAGATTTTAAACGTTAGGAGAGGGAAAGCATGGTTGTGTCAGTATATGCTCCCCCTACAAACCCATCCAACTTTTTAAGGAGTGGAACACCTGCAAAGATGTTTTGAACAACTGTACAGGAGTTAATCAAGAAAATATTCAAGCCACACAGCCTATTCAGTGGACATTGATACAGCCCCCAAAAACAGTTGTTAAAGATGGCAAATTGAATACTTTTAGAAATACTGCATTAGTCTCTAAGCTTATAGTTAAGAGGGTGTCAGACTGCAATGTATCAGCCTGTAAAAGACAAGCCTTTAGTAGCCAACCAGCCAATAGCACTAGTAGTTGTGTCAGGTGCCAAGTAGACACGTCAGCATGAGGTTGTTACAGAGTAAATGAGGGAATGCATACAGACTTTATAGCACAAGGCTTTTTTGGCCGGATTTTCTTTCCCTTTCAGAAAACAATAACATCTCAGTTTAAAGCTTCGCTTTATGCCGTCACCACGGGTATTTGTGCATTTTACTGCATGGTTATAATAAAAACAAAATTCAGAATATGTCTTATATCCATAATGTCACACATCAGTGCCGTTCTTAAGCTAAGAATTCTTTTTCCACTGTAAAGCAGTGCAAATTCCTAGCTTTGCTAACAGTTCAGGACTGCTAAGTAATAATACAGCTAACATCATACTGTGCACTAGGGATGGGCAGGAGAATTTCACGTGTATTATTTTACCTAAACCTTTGAACAGTACTGTGAGGTAGGTACTATTTTATTATCTCTATTTTACAGATGGGAAAGCTGAGGCCAAGAGAGTAACTTGCAGAGATCCATAGCTGGTAGGTACTTGAGCCTGGTTTCATCCGGGATGAAACCAGGCTCCAGGGCTCATGCACTTAACTGAAGTACTTCAGTACTTCTTAGGAAAGGTATTGGTGGAGAGGAAAGTGAAGGGGTTGGCGGGGGCGGGGGGGGGGGGGGGGGGAGGGGGGCGGCGACAGATCAGATCCCTGAGGATAAGGTGGGGAAAAGGTTAGGGTAGAGACAGCATTCTCGCCCAAAGCTAACTTTCCAGGCCAGAAGTGGTTATCAAGGAATAGGAGTCTGAGCCACAGAAATCAGTAGATGGAGGGGAGGGACGGTTCAAGGGGAGACTAGGACCCGACGTGTGTTTGAGGGGTGACTGGAGAATTTGTAAATAACAAAACAAGTCTGTGAGCGTAAAAGGGTGAGATTGTGAGAAACTGAACAACCCGGAAGACTCTTGGTGAAGGAGGAGGCAGATTCCTCAGAGAGTGGGTAGATGTGTGAACTGGTAAGGCTCGGGGTGGATGTTCTCTTTCTGTTTTCATTGTGTCTACCTGCACTCAGTGTTTCCTCAGACATTCCCTTCTTCTGGAAGCTAACATCTGGGGTTTGGGGGTTGTGGTGGTGGTGGTGTTTTTATGACTGAGCACTCAACTCCTGCATACTTAGATTTGTATAGTCTGGGAGAGTTCCTTATTGGTCGATAGGAACTGTGCACCCCTGAAAAATACTCCTCATGAATTATCTTTTTCCACAGGTGAGCACTATACATATTTTTTAATTGTAAGTACCATCTAACTCAGAGATACAGCATGTATTATTAATACTCTGAAATAGGTCATCAGAGCTGATTCTTTACAGTGTGTGTTATATATACTTAAATCTGACCAAGAATATTTTTATACTTTCATGAGAAGTATTATATTTGCTCTATTTTCACAAGCTTATGTTCTCCCCAAAGCATCAAGCCCAGAAGCAATTATTAAGAATTGGAGAGCACTCCTTGAATTTAAATGTGCGTAATTTAATCATCAGCCTGATAGAACTGTAACTTATTTTAGCCAGCCTGTTCTTTATCTCTGTCCTACCCATCACTCTTTCATTATTGTTTTTTTATTTTCTCAGTTCTGAGAAAATGATCTTGCATTATGTGACATCTATGCAAATGCCTAATAGTGTGTATAAAAAACACCAAAGGGTTTTTTAAATTTCTCTTTTGTTTTGAATGCATATATCATGAAACTTTTGATCTGCTTTACAGAGCAGAGTCAAAACTATAAAGAAAAGAGCTAGAATCAAAGATTATGAAAATCTAGAATATATAGGACTTTAGGAAACTTGTTACCATAATTTTAGCTAATTTTATAAGGATTTTAAAAGAAATATTTTCTTAAAGTACATATAAAGTTATGCCGTAGAAGTCTTATTTTAAATTATTTTTTTCTGATGCTTCTGTATTTTGTTACTAAAAACAAAGACGGGTTTTTTTTTTTTTTAAAGGTAAATTGTACTTATTTATTTGACAGAGACACAGCGAGAGAGGGAACACAAGCAGGGGGAGTGGGAGAGGGAGAAGCAGGCTTCCCGCTGAGCAGGGAGCCCGATGCGGGGCTCAATCCCAGGACCCTGGCTGGGATCATGACCCGAGCCAAAGGCAGACACTTAACGACTGAGCCACCCAAGGCGCCCCAACAGGGTTTTTTTTTTTTTTTAGAGTGGACCGTGGACCTCCATAAAGTGAAGGGGCTGAGGTGCAGAATCTTATTAAAGAGGGCTTTGTTCCCTCAGCCCTGTATGCTTTGCCCTTCCTTGGATGGAAAGGAAACAGTTCAGGCACCGTGCATATGCCCAGGAAGTGCCTTTGTCCTCACTGTGCAAATCTGGTTTGGAGCTGTGTATACTATATGAAGCCATGTTTGCAATAGGGTTCCTAGTGACCTTTTTCCTGCATGCAATAACCAACTACCTGCTTTTAGTCACTAATTGGTCATTTACTCCCTAATAGTGCCATCGTTATAAACCACAGTCCAGGTCCTTCTGTCTACCATCGAAGGATTAGACAATTATGCAGTGTTTGACCAGACTTTGAAAATGTCTAATTTGGGAGAAAATAGTGCCCACATATACCTTAATGGAAAGAATGGCCAGATCTTTGGTAATGTTATGACAACTAAACTTAACAACCAGCTCAGAATATGTTCCCAACAGAGAAATACTTGGTAGAAACAAAAATATAAAAAATTATAATTCTTGTGTTGGCAGAGCATGTATTTTTATACATTCTTCTGTGTTTAGGTCAGTGGTTAGAGAACACTTCCTGGAAGGACTGTAGTACACAAATGTTTTCAATTTGAGCTTGTACATTTCATCTAATTGGTCCCTGGGACAAGGTTCACTGCCCTGGAGGTGGCTTAGCTTAATCTTTCAAACGCACGCTAATGAATTTCAGGTTTGGGACAGAAAATGGCTGCTCTGTATCAGACAATCATGTGAACTTGGAATTGTTTCCCAGGAATATCTTCAAGAGCTATGTAATACCATGCTGGATAGTGGGTTCTTCTGCCATCTCCAACCATAGACAACTGCCCTTGCTCAGGATACTCAGTGCTCGCCTACTTCTAAACTTAGGTTTGGAGATTGCTTCATTTTTGAAGGGAACATTGTGGGAGAAAATATGGCAAAGATCATCTGAGTGCAACCGGATGTATCGAAGGATGTTTACAAATAACCTTAAAGCAACCTGAAAAGATTGGTTTGGGCTGAATCCATCTGTTTTGGTTTTCTTCTCAGCTGTTTGAAGTAGGAGAAAATTCAAAAGAAAGTCATTTTTCATACCTTTTTATATTGATACATCTAGCAATGATTTAGGGATTTTTATTGCCTCTGATCCAGCCCACCCAAAAAGTCAAGGAAGTGGGGGTAGTTGAATATAGAAACTTGTTTTATGTAGATGGGGAAGAAGTAAGCTAATGAAGTCACAGACATCCCTTAAATCAGAATGACAGGCCCTGAGCTGTGTGTGGCCCCCTACCCCAGCCTGCACACCTTTGCAGTGCTTACAAGACGTGGCCCTGACCAGTGTAGAAGACAGATGCAGTTACTCAGCTTGGCACAGATCTTGCCTATACGCTCAGAGTAAGTCACAATTTGTGTTGGGCCAGTAGGGGGAAAAAATGTTGATTTCATGAATTCCTTAATCTGAAGGATTGACCATGGCCTATGGTTTTCTTATGGACTGGGACAGTTTCTCTGTGTGTGATGCTGCGTTCCTCCCAGTTACTCCATTCATCATCTGTGAGACTCTGCACAGGCTGTGCAAGTGTAGTGTCTGGACCTCAGTTCCCTCCTTCCTAACTTCAGCACAGTGGGCCAGATAATTCCCTGAGGCCCCTTCCAGCTTCCAAGTCTGAAGTTCAGTTTCTTCTGCACATAAGACGTTGGGGCATCAATTGCACTGGTCTTCTAGAGCCTAGTTGGGTTGTCCCGCTGATAAAATCCCAGCAGATGAATGAATGACCAGCAACACTCAAGTCTGGCAGAAAGTTTGCTTTGGGCATGCTGGCATGATCAGTGGAAATCCTGGGGGATGAAGCATTCCTGAGTACTGGCAGGTGTCAGATGACAGTGCCCCATCAGGGCTGGATGCTTCCTGGGGACGGTGGCCTGTTTGAGATCACGAAAAGCAGCATGAGGTGGTCCCACATGTAGTCTGGCATCAGAAGGGCTTAGGTTCCTCCATGTTCCTGACCATCCCTGCTGACCCAAATGCCTTAGCCTCATACTCTGGCATGTTACCTCACAGTTCTCAAACTTGGGTTTGGTTATTTTTCAAATGAAGAGAATATCTACTTTTGAGAGTGAAAAGGTTAAAGGTAATGTATTTGAAAGTGTCTAGCAAAGTGGAGCTCAATAAATAGGTAATGAAAACCAGCAATTTGTAAAAAAATAAATAAATAACACACACACACACACGAGATAACTTTATCTGAAAGCCAAGGGGAGAGAAAACTAACATTTGTGTAGTGAGTAACAGTTCACAGAGTACTTTAGGACAGTATCTTTTAATCCTCACAATCTGGCTTTATAGATACAGAGATGCTGGCAAGTTCCCAGGGTCACAACACCTGGAAACAGTGGAGTGGAGATTTAAGTTCTGATTCCAAACTGTTGTGTCCCTTTTATAATATACTACCAACACACCAGTACGTTTGGTTGATATGTTTTATAGTTAGGATTAAGACTCTGAGGATTCTGAAGAAGGAAATAAATGATCAGAAGTGGTAATAGTACCTATGGGGGGGGTAGTTTCTCCTTATGCCCTTTTTCTATGACTACAGCTATACTGACTGCCATTTCAGACAAACCTAGGAAACCCTGGCCAGTTGCTCCTCACTTTGTGGGATCTTAATTCTGAAACAGCTCCTGGGGATAGCTGGAAGATTTGAATATCTCTGGGATGTCACTGTCCAGTTTCGAAATAATTTTATAAATGGGTTTCTTCCAGGAAGGATCTGAGTCTTTCCCCGCGGAGACAGCCCTGAAGAACTCCTGCAACGTCAAGCTGGCAATTTCCAGGAAGCAGTCTGGGACCTGCATTCCCAAAGAGACCCAAGAGAAAGAAAAGACATGAGGCCAAGGAGCCCTGGCGCCGTGCAGACCTCGATGTTGCCTGCTCCTTGGGTAGTGGGCTGATAAAAGCATCTCTACTCTCCTGGCTCTCAATTTCTGCCCTAAGAATCCCCTGCTCTCTCATCAAATACAAACCTTAAAATGATGGTACCCATGAGACAGTCCTGGGAAAAAGCATATTAGGGACACTCCCTTTGTAGGAAAAGCTGAATCTACTAATGGTGATGTTTTTAGTAAGTGGGAAACTCTGACTCCGATTGAAATTAAACTTGTGGTTCGAAGGAGGTCTTTAGTATTATTTTCCTTAGTGCCTAATGTGGAAAGGCAGGCCCCCAAGTTTACAACTGTTGTACCTCATCCCACCATCTTTTGGGGTTGGATCCAAAGACTTGGAATCATTCCTGCTTCCAGAGCCAAGCACGAGGTGGAAGGGGGACTCAAGAATATGTTCCAGGTCCTCACTCAGACTGGCACCGTAAGTGATGGGGAGTCCCACAGGTCCTCCAAATCCAGCCTGGCCCACGGCGTGCCACCACTGCATGCCACATGACCACCCCACGTGGACAGATGTGGCAGCCCTGCCCCATCCACATGCCCTGACCCCACGAGCCTCAGAAAGGAAGCTCAGGTTTCCAAACATATTCTGACAGAACATCTGGTAGATGCCAACAGTTCTTCCCTTTCTTGGAGGCATCTGGGTCAAGTGAGAAAGGCAAGGAGAGGGAAGTGTAGTCAGTGACCTGCAGAACGGGATGCCAGCCCAGCAGAGCTATCAGCTGCACACAAGGAAATGTGTGTCTGTATTAGGAGTTCTCACCCATGACACCTAGGCCACTTGCTCACACTTTACTGATGCTTTACCTCTAAGGTGCCACCAGTGTGCCCTCACAGAGATCCCGGAAGGACGGAGAAGCTTGAGTACTGTTTATTCAGTATTTCCAGAAAGAAAGGATCTGAGGTGACTTGCCATGAAAAGCCCACAGATAAAACTGTTCAAGTGAGAATAAAGAACCAAACGATGAACAGAAATCATAAAACGGAGGCCAAGTCTAGGTGCTACAACAGCCGGGCATTTAGTTGTGTGCCTCCTGGCACTAAGGGGAAAAGGTCAACAAGCTATGGAATTTTCCTCTTCCTTGCAGAGTATTGGATCTAAAATGGCACATCTGGTCAACTTCTGTTTCACTTTCAGAATGCAGACTGGCTGTATATTCATCTTGTGACATCCACCTGTTGCCTCAGAGAAGGCGTCGAGTCTTGTCTTTGTGGGTGATACAGACATTGGCCCCAGGCTGCCCTGGCTCTCAGCAACTCAAGGAAAGACACAGAAGGGGGTCTTTTCTAAAACTCAATCACGAAGGGAAGGCACTCATCAGACCTCATGGGACCCAAGTACATGGTCTTACCTCAAAATCATTTCCCTTGTTATAGTGCATATTGAGAGCTCGGAAAAGTTCTGAGTCACGGAATACCACCAGCATCTTGGGATTTGTGACACCATCTGAAATTGCTTGCCGGGCAAATTTCTCCATTTGGATGTAATAAAACTCACGAAAGTTGCTGAACCACTTGATCATCTGGGAGGTTATGCAGCGGTTGAACTGTACAAACAACAGGGTCCATCAGGTCAGACGTCTGCCATGAGGTGTTAAGAGTCAGAACTGTCAGCTTCCAGTTCAACATAGGGCTTAATAAGGATGGCTTCAACCACCATTAAAAAGGGCTTTCTTTTTTTGGGGGGGGGGGTGGGTAGGCAGGGCAGAGGGAGAGAGAGAATCTTAAGCAGGCTCCACGCCCAACATGGAGCCTGACCCCGGTCTCAATCTCACAACCCTGAGATCATGACCTGAGCTAAAATCAAGAGTCGGATGCTTAACTGACTGAGCCACATAGGTGCCCCAAAAAGGGCTTTCTTTAAAAAAGCCACACCTGTTTTCCTAGCCTATTCACTTATACACAGAAAAATCTCAATTAGCTATGATGTCTATTAGAAAATATTGTTTTTGATATACTGGATTTATGACTTTTTTTTTAACCCATGAAATGCCTTCCATGGTGTCTAGTATGACTTTGGGAGGGTCTGGAGTCAAGGTCAGATGCTTCTGCTGCACCTGGGCAGATTACGTGACAGCCCCAGAGCCTTCTGCCAGGTCAAGGGCAAAAGGAAGGGCTAAGGGTGTAGAGTAGAGAGCAGTTTACTGCCACCCTGGAGTTGCAAAATGAATTGAAATCTGAGTGTGGTGCAGGGGTCAGTTGAGCAACTGAATATGAGGGAAAGATCTGGAAAACACAAAGGTGTAGATACAAAGTATTAGCCACCCTATCCCAACACCCAGGGTAGAGGAGGCCATCAGAAACTTTACAAGGAACAGGCAAGGTCTGGTTCTAATCATCAGAGCTTGACTTTCCTTTTTTTTTTTTTTAAGTGTTTATTTATTTGACAGAGACACAGCGAGACAGGGAACACAAGCAGCAGGGAGCGGGAGAGGGAGAAGCAGGCCTCCTGCTGAGCAAGAAGCCCGATGTGGGGCTCAATCCCAGGACCCCGGGATCACGACCTGAGCTAAAGGCAGACGCCTAACGACTGAGCCACCCAGGCGCCCCGAGAGCTTGACTTTCTTTATTGTCACGCTTGATCTCTATGCACCTTCGGTCAGTTTTGAAGTACAGCACTTTGAATATAAACATGACAGTGTCCGACTCTTTATATATTCTTTCTTTTTCATGGTCTCCCCAGCAGAGACAAAATACTAGGCCAAAGGTGCCGTTTACTAATGTTACCCTCTCCCTGCCACCTTCCCTCCCCATGTGTTTCTGGGTATATCTACAGCTCAAAAGCTTAAAATTCAGATACCCAGCCTTCGTGGCTCAAAGTTATTCATGCAGAGTCTCAGCCCAGAACTGGAAATTGTACTGATTCCATCAGCAACACGAAGCGGACCTGACATGCACATATGATGACCTAGGACTTGCCTCTCGCTGGCCAAAACCCACTGCCTCTTGGGAGTTTTGCAGATGCTTTCAGAGGTGAAGAATGACTTTACCTGGACATCGGGGAAGTAAGCCTTCAGGAGGTTGGAGCTGGGGTAGCGTGTGAAGAAAAACATCAGTTTGGCCTTCTTCAAGTGACCAGGATTTAGGCCCTCCTGGATTTATCTCAGTGTCAAGGAAAATTAACACCAGTTTATCAAATAATTGTATCAATTTATCCAAAGAATGAATTGTCCTGTTCCTTACGGTTTCTATTTTATTTTTTCTAGCTGAATGGTGTATTAATTCCATTTTTCTGTCTCTAGCAAGTGTGATCAGATAAGCTTTTTCTTAGGGTGCCTGGCTGGCTCAGTCAGTAGAACATGTGACTCTTGATCTTGAGGTCTTGAGTTCAAGACCCCCATTGGGCCTAGAGAGCTTACTGAAAAAACTAAAAAAAAAAAAAAAAAAAAAAAAAAAAGCTTTTTCCAGATGCTGAATACCATATGTGTACAGTAAATTTTCAGAATTTAAAAAACATTTTGATGTGCAAATGTTCTATGGCATATATGACATCAAATACAGTTTGTTGTACTTTGTGCACTTTCAGAATAGAATGGGAAGAGATGGCAGGTCTGTCCCAGATTTCAAAACCCCTTCCTCTTCTCTGCCTCAGTTTCCCCATCTGTAAAATGAGACGAGCCGACCAGATGGTCCCCATTCTGTTCTCGTAGCTCCCTTGGCAGCGTTCAAGCCAACAAGCCCCTAACCAGCCTGAGTACCAGATCAGTCTGCTTGGGCGTCTCGGTTGTGCCTGCTCCCCGCGTGCCTGGCAGAACCCTCCCTCACCCCTCCCAGCTCAGCTCGGACACCCCTCCTCTGTGAACTACTTCCTTGCTGAATTAGGCCTTCCTTACCCTGGGCTATCAAGGCTCTTTGTACAAACCTCTGTTGTAGCAATGACCTTACTGGAAATTTTACTGCATGTTTGTCTCCCCATTTAGACTGTGAGCTCCTTGAGGGCAAGGACCTTATCTTTTCATCTTTGTGTTCCACGTGTCTAGCCCAGTGCTAGGAACATAGTAGGTGCTCAATAAATGATTGTTGGCTGAAAGGATGAATGAGTGATTAGACGGTCGGCCTGAATCTATGATATTCCAACCCATACTTCACCTGAAAACAGACCACTTCTCCTGTAACAGGAGCAGGGAGCTGTGGTGTGACTGCCTAGCAGCAGCGTGGGAGGGAAATCAAGATTCTTACATGAGAGCGCATAGCATCCCAGGGACAGTCCTGGGGCTGGGTGGGAAGCCTTACACAGAGTAGCCTTGGAGTTCAGGCCAGAGCGCTGTACCTTGAGGACAATTAGGACTTCTCAGTAGCACGTAGCACTTTAGCCAAAGGAGACCACGCCCAGTGATTACAGTTATAACCGACCCTGGCACCCAGGCTGCTACCCAGAGCACCCCTGCCCTTGCCTCCTTGGGCCCACTTCTTACCCTTCTTAAAGGTTCACAAATGCTGTGGAAAGACGACTGGATTTCGGAGTTCAAAGACCCAGTTTCAGACACTGATTTTGCCACATATTAGGGGCAAGCCGCTTACCTTCTCTGGGCCTCATTTCTAAAATGTAAGCGTAGTAGTTAAAGCTTGTGCTTGGCAGTCAGGTCCTGGGTTTGAATCCTGGCTCCGCATGTGTCTGTCTTGTGACTTTTGGCAAATTAGTTTTCTTCTCTGTCCCTGCCTCTCAGATACCTGATCTAGAGCGGAGGCTTGAAGACGGTGAGGTCACACAGGCCCACAACCCCTTCCCTGAAACGCTGGGCCAAAGGGGCTTCAGATTTCAGAATTTGTTATTTTATAATGGCCACGTGGTGCATCTACCATATGTTAGTTAATGGCCAGAGCAGGGGCTGTGGGAGCAGTCCGTAATCCAATACACTCATATTTCCACAGCCAAGTGGGCGGCTATTTACACCAAGTGGGATAGTCGATAAATAGCCTCCAATCAGGGTAGGTCAGGTTTTGCCACCGAAAACGTTACCATCAGCCTTCGGGGGAAGAAACCACAAGGATTTTCAGAGCTCTTGAGTCTCAGAATTGTGGCTAAGAGGTGGTGGACGGGTAGACGGGAACTGGGGCTTCCCTGCCGGCCACAGAGAAGGTACGCCTCGCAGCAGGTGCTGCCCCCTACTGTGTGGTCACCGCACCTGCTCCGCCTGTTGGCCCGATGTCGTATGAATGTGAACGTGCTTTTACGCTTCTTAGTAGCTTGCTCTTAGCGGCGCTCATTGCCCACAGGAACACATCTCTAATGCTGGAGTGTAGGCAACAGGAATGAGGGACTAGCTGGGGAACCAGGATGCTGCCTGGGGGCCCCAAATCATTCCACGCAGCCAGCCCTGTGGGTGGGCCCCCAGACCTCCCAAAGCTCTCTGAGTCCAGTCCTCATTTCACGGAGCAGGGCTACGCACACAGCAGGTGCCCGAGAAATATCAGCACGCTCCTGCCAAAGGAAGTATAGCGGAGAACCTTTGGGGACTGAGTCCCTTAGGTTCTTCCACCATTGCCCAACTTTAACCAAGTGGCGTCTTACCAAAGGTCCAGACAGGTAGCCTTTGTCACACAGGGCGCTTTCCTGACGATCTGTCTCTACAACTCCAAGATTTCCTACTGCCTGAGAAGCAGTAGTGGCCCCTGAGGTGTTCTTGGCCTTGGCTTTATAGCGGCGGCCTGCCTGCCGGCCTGGGCAGCACGCGGCCGTGCTCGAGCTTTAGGGGTGTTTCCAACACCTGTGACCAGAAGAGGGCGCTCGTGGCCTTTAGGACACAAGGGCCCACCCCGTCCTGCCGCCCTTCATACAGCTTCCCAGGCAAAGGACACCACTGTTCACCCCTGGATAGGCAGCTCCACAGACGCACTGACCTCTGGAGACTCAGTTATAGGCTGCCCATGAGAAGGAGCAGCGTGAGCTCCGCTCGCTAAAAAAGCAACATCCAAACTAATGTCAGGAACTTTAGTCTTGCAAGGATGCTTGTTGGAAGAGGATCTTTGGTCATGTGCCTTTGAGGCTGCAGACCTTCTCCCCTTAGAGCTTCACATAGGACATCAGCATGTTAAAGGCTCTGAGAAGTCTCCCGGTCAAACTACCCAGTAGTAGAAATAACCAGTATTTAATAACCAGTATTTAAATAACCAGTAGAAATAATCTAGTATTTACCCAAGCTGCTTTTTTCCTAACTTAATGAACATTAATATCCTGAGGGAGAGTTACTCTGGGCAACACTGTTTGAGAGAGTGGGGTCTGCCTGAGGACTGCAGTAAATTCCAGATCACTACAGACCTGCCTGGGCCCCACGGCCTTCCCCATGGGGGCCTCCCCCTTCAGATTCCCAGCGCCCAAGCTCTAGTCCTCTCAGCTGCAGCTTAGAAGCTATTCCTCAGACTAAAGGCTTCTTACCCTTCCCAGATGCCTCTTGGGTCTAGTCCCTCAGGAAAGCATCCTCTCTTCCATCTGCCTCCGAAGTTTCTGGTCCCTCATGGCTTCCCCGTGAATTACACGGACAACCTAGGAGGATCCAGAGGCTTTTCTGCCTGCGGAGCCAAGAGACTGGGGAGCCATGCTTCAGATGAGCTCATTCCTTTGACCCTCTCTGCCTAGGTATACAGGCCGCTGACAACCAAGTTATGGGGCTTTTCCTTCCATTGGGCACTTATCATATTTTGGAAGCCCCTTTGAGTTTACAAACAAACAAAACTCTTCCAGACCCAAAGGAAAGAGTCAGTAGTGATAGAATCCAGTGTGTCACAGAAGAAGGTAAATGAACCGTCCCAGCAGCCTTAAATCCCAGGATGGGGCCACCACCTTGTCAGAACCTCGTAACTATGAGCCACAGGGAAGCAGGGCCTGGGGGCAACGTTAAGAAGTCCATGGGGAAAGCAAAGTGATTGAATGCCCTGGAGTTAGTTGTCCCCCCTCCCCTCCCCTTCCAGACTTCCCGTTTCTCTGAGCTGCGGCGGTGAGAACTTCAGTTACCAGTAAAGGATATGTGGACTGAAGGAAAGGACCGCACATCGGGGGCGGCCTGCAGGCCACCCTGTTCCATCTTCACTGAGGGGAGAAGGGGCAGTCTTTCCAAACGGCGGGGAGGGAAGGGCAAGACATGCTGCTGCTGGCTCAGGACCGATGGTCGCAGTTGGACGGCTCCCCACGGTCGCAGAGCACACTCTGAGGAGGGGTGACTTTGGGAAGAGGAGTCGTGGGGAAGGGTGCTGCTCCAGTGACCACTGGGTCCGTGGCCCAGTAGCTGGCTAAGAATCTGATTTTCCTGGATGTGGGAAGGCGCAGTCAAAGGACAGTTTGCTGGGGGACCCTGACAGGGTCTGGGGATCATCCTCAGAGAGGCAGGGTACCTAGGAGGATCCAGAGACTTGGCCAGTGATAGGGTTTGCAAGGGCACCGCAGTCTGTGGCTGGGCCCTCCTGGGCAAGGTGGCCAAAGGAAATCGGTCTTTACAGGCACCTCTCTCAGGAGGTGAGGGCTCACTTCTCCCCTCTGGCACAAGCCCCTGGAAGCTTCTGCCCAGCTGAGTCAGGTGGCCTGGTGGATCCAATAGTACCTTTTGTAATACTGAGTCCACAGCTTGGGACATTGCCCCGGTCAATTCTTTCCTCAGAATCTCCAGCAAAGCCCGCGCTCCACAAGGAAGGAACCTGGACTCCTCAGACTGGTAGCCCACCTCAGAAGCTCTGTGGTTTTCCTCCCCGGAGAGGTCCCCACGGGAACCCTGGAAGTGGTCACTGTCCATAGCCCAGGGCCTAGATCCATAACCCTTCCTCTGCTTTACACTCAGAGGGCCCTTGTCTGTCTCGGAGCCTCCTGGGTCCTGGCCTGTGTCCCTGGGCTCAGCAGCCTGCAGGATGTGCTTTTGCAAATGTCTTAGCCGTTGCTTCAGCTGATGGAGCTGTTCCCTTACGCGAGGGCCCCCTTTCCTGCTGCCATGGTCTCCAGCCGGGCCTGGCTTCAGGGGGCCTTGCTGCATGGGAAGGCTCTGCTTCCTCTTCCGCTCCCGGGCCTTCTCTGGGCAACATGCACCATCCCTGGCTCGGGCATTGCCTGGCACCAGAGCCAGAGCGTGAGGAGTGAGGCACATGCCTTGGACGATGGTCTCCACCCTGGCCCTCTTTGCTTGGATGTTCTCATCCCAAAACCAGTCAGGGTCGGCAAAGCTGGAGCTGGGGCCTAGGCTCCAGGCAAAGGGGGAGTCTCTGCCCTTCTCTCGAGGGGCTGGGCTTCTCTCACCTTCCACACAGGGTTCTGCCAGGTGGGAGCAAGCCCGGGACAGAGGAGGAAGCAAGCCAGGGTTTGGATCCATCTCAGAGTTGTGGCTCCCTGAGGGAATCCCTTCTCCGAACGTCCTCAGTCAGCTGGAGGGGTACCCAGAGCGAGCTGGGGGTTCCTCCTCTGCCCTCAGAAGGATCAGAAGCAGCTGTCAAGGATTCAGACTCCGTGATGCCAGAGCTTACAAACCTGAGCAGACTCTGGAATTAGAGACCGGAAGAAAACAATAGGATATGTGATTTTGAGCAGTGCTTTTCAAACCTGAATGTGCAAACAAATCACCTAGAGATCTTATTACAATGCAGATCAGATTTGGGGTGGGTCTGGGGTAGGGCAGATTCTGTATCTCTAACCAGCTCCCCGGTGATGCTGTGCTGCTGGTTGGGATCCTACTATAAGAACATTCCTGAGGCGCCTGGGTGGCTCAGCCAGTTGAGCGTCTGCCTTTGGCTCAGGTCGTAGTACCAGGGTCCTGGGATCAAGCCCCACGTCGGGCTCCCTGCTCAGCTGGGAGCCTGCTTCTCCCTCTCCCTCTGTCTGCCGCTCCCCCTGCTTGCGCTCTCTCTCTCTCTCTCTCTCTCTCTCTCTCTGTCAAATAAATAAATAAATAAATCTTAAAAAAAAAAAAAAAAAACATTCCTAAGAGTGATCCTTCAGGGAGAAATTCTCTTGCTAGGGCATAACAACAGAATAATAAAAATAAATGTAATAGCAGCAGCTAACTACACAACTGCCATTGGGCCAAGAACTTTACATCCATGCCTAATTTAATTCTCATAACAAGTCCCTGAGAATGTTGTCATTCTCATTTAAGAGATAAGGAAATAGGCTCAGAGAAGTTAGGTAACCTCCCTAAGTTCATACAACTTGTAAGTGACAGGCTGGAGTCCAAACAAGGTTTATCTGATTCAGAGTAACTTTCTTAGTGTCTACGCCACAACCCCCACCCCCAGGCACTTGTTAAAAATAGCAAATTCAGGAGCCCCCACCAATCCCGCACAATCAGAATCCCTCCATACTGGGACAGGGAACCTGCATTTGAAACCAGCAAACCAGAGTTTGAGAACCAGCTGTCCTGCTCCTGGAAGAATCAGATTATGCATTCCTTTTCACATTCAACAACTATTTATTAAGCACCTCCTATGCATCCGGCCTTTGTCTGAGCACTTGGAGAGACGGTGGTGAATCAGAGCAGCAGAATCCTGCTCTCATGGAGCTGGCTGTCTCCCAGGGGAAGAGGGAATGAACACGTCTATTTTCAGGTCGTGATACCTGTTACGAAGGAGAAGTGTGATAAGGGGTTGGAAGGTGGGATGAGGGTGTGGGAAGAAGCCAGGGAGCTATTTTGGGAAAGCCTGCCTAAAGCTATTTTTTTCCCCACAGAGTATCGAAATACACTGTACTTTAACCAGGAGGCTTCAGATAGCAAGTTTAAGGCACTTGGAGCTTACAAAACATTTGTACATGCCACCTCATTGCACCTGGCGCCAAACTTGAGAATCAGTGTAATTCTCCCATTTTACAGAGGAAACTGAGGCTCATGAGTGAGGCTGAGAGTGGCTCTCAGTTACTAAGATCTCAAATCCTTTGACACAACCACACTTTAGCGGCCACCCTGGAGATAGAAAGACCCGTATAAGAGACTGACTTCAGGGCACCTTGGTGGTGCAGTCGTTTAATCGTCTGACTCTTGGTTTTGGCTCAAGTCCTGATCTCATGAGATTGAGCCCTGCGTTGGGCTCTACACTCAGTGCAGAGTCTGCTTAAGGCTTTCTCTCCTTCTCCCTCTGCCCCTCCCCTCTGTTCTCTCTCTCAAATCAATAAATAAACCTTTTAAAAAAAGAAAAAGAGACTGACTTCTCTGTCAAGTGGATGTCTCCTTTCCTACAAGAGGTAAATGAATTTCTTTCCTCCAGAAATTTCCACTCTCCTTTGCTTTGCTTGCACAAATGCTGGCAGAACAGAGTCTGCTTGTTTTCTTCCTACTCTCGATCTAAAGTTTACTTGGAGTTCTCTACCTTGGGCAAACCTTGGCTTTTCGGGAGCCTCTGGGCTCTTGTGTGGACGTAGCCACATCTCTACCTGGAGCTGCCAGGCGACCAGCAGAGACACCTGACAAGCTCCCCGGGAGCAATGCTGCTCCCAGTGGCAAGGCGGAGAGTGGGAGGTGGTCCTGCTGAGCCATCACGAGGCAAATGCCCCTGAAAGCGAGGCTCGTGGGTCAGAATACGTAGAAGGTTTTTGCTTTGAGTAAGACATTTGTAAATTACTAAGATAAAATAGATGATTTGCCAAATTAATGTACATTTAAAAATGTATCGCTAAATTCATTCCAACGGTCTGGATGGTTTACCACCTCGTGAAGAGAGACACGTTTCTTAACTTCCTGTGATCATTTGACAATGAATATATAGTATTTGTATAATACGAAAAAGTGATTTTTACATCAGCTCTTACCATCTGCTAGGCATATCTGGGTCATTAAGCATACATTGGCTGCTTTCTAACTAATAGTGATCACTGAACTGGCAGAATTGATATTTTAACCAAGAGAGACTCGCAGTAATACAAACTGTACATATTTTCAGGTAAGTACCTTCCAAAAAGAAGAGGGGATTGGTTATGATTATTCTAACTGCCGAGTGAACATCTCCTGCTTAAATTCAACATTTTCAAGCCCAAACTCTATAGTTGCCCCTCTGCCTCACCTTGCATACTACTGATCTCGTTTAAGCCAGAAGCTGGGAAGTCTCCTTGACTCTCCCAAACTCCTCATCCTCAACAGTGATTGGGTTACCATGCCTGGTCATTTATGGCAAAAAATTGCTCCAGACTGCATCCCACTGTGCCTTTCCCACTTTCTTGATTCAGGGTCTCAACTTTTTACCTAGAGAATTCCAATACCTCATGACTGGTCCCCCATCCTCGAGCCTCTCCTCATTCTGGTCCTTCTACATTCATTCATTTATTCAACAAATGTGGATCGAGTGCTGACAACAGACAAAATCCTCTGCCCACGTGGAGCTAACATTCATGCAAAGGGAGCCAGATGTCATAACATACTAAGTAAGTATGGAAGGCCATTGTAATAGGGCCTTGTTGGCCACTGTGAAGATGTTGGCCTTCACTCTGACATAAATGAGGACCCAATGGAAGTTTATAAGTAATATGACCTGACTCAGTTCGGAAAGGATCATTTTTTACTGGGTGGGGAATAGACTAGGGGTGGGGAGCAAGGGTTGAAGCAGCCTTAGAATATTCTAGGCCTCTAGGCATCTAGACAGTGACCCAGAGGATAATAATGTAGGTGAGGTGTCTCAGACTAGGATAGCAGCAATGCAAGTGGCAAGTACATCAGATCCTGGTGTATGTTGAACGGGGAGCCCACGGAATTTGCTAATAGACTGGATGTGGAGCACAGAGAGAAGTAAAGTATCACCGATGATGACTCCAAAGCATTTGGCCTGAGCGACGCGGAGGATGAAATTGCATGAGCTGACAGGGCGCCTGGGTGGCTCAGTCGGTTAAGCGACTGCCTTCGGCTCAGGTCATGATCCTGGAGTCCCGGAATCGAGTCCCGCATCGGGCTCCCTGCTCAGCGAGGAGCCTGCTTCTTCCTCTAACCCTCCCCCCTCTCACGTACTCTCTCTCTCTCATTCTCACTCTCTCAAAATAAATAAATCTTTAAAAAAAAAAAAGGAAAGAAATTGCATGAGCTGAGTCGGAAGGACTCTAGAGGAGTGGCTTTGGGGAGGACTGTCAGGAGCTCCGTTTTGCACGTGTTGAAATTGAGATAATTATGAGACATCTAAATGAAGATGTTGAGAAAGCAGTTGGATAAATAAGCCTGGGACTCGGTGAAGAGATCTGGGCTAAAAATAAAAAGTCGATGGCCGTTCACAGGCAGACGGATGAGCTCACCAAGGAATGAATGTACACGGAGGAGGAGGGCGCCACGGTCTGAGTCCTGGGACAATAGCGCCGCGAAGGGGGCTGGGGCTAAGAGGGGAATGAGTCAAGGGGGAGGAGGAGCGATCAGTCAGGTAGGGAGAAACCTAGGGGTGTGGGAGTTCCTGAGAGCCAAGTGAAGAAGGTGTTTATAGGAGCAGGGACAGCTCAAGTCACAAAAGGATTGTTAGTGACATAGAGGCATTCGAGATCTTGATCAGAGAAGTTTTGGTGGCGTGCAGGGAGAAAAAGCCTGGTCACAACGGATTTAAGGCAAAGGACAAGAGGAGGGATTAGTGACATTAACTATGACAACTCTTTCCAGGAGTTTTGCAGAGAGGAGAGAAACGGGACAGTGGCTGGAGGGAGAAATGGGGTCAAGGCAGAAGAAATAACAGCATATTTGTAGGCTAATGGTGATGCCATAGAAAGATGGTCTGTTACGGTAGACCAGAGTGGGAGAAGTTCTGGAGCCCGTCCTTGGGCAGGAGGCTGGGGGCGAGATGTCATGCATGGGGAGAGATGGACTTTAGAGAGGAGGACCCTCGGGTCGTCCATGGTAGTGGGGGAGGCAGCGTACATGGACAGGGGCTGTCAGCTGGGTAGCTGCGGTGATGGTGGGAGCCAGTGGAAACTCCTTTTTCATTGTCTCCATTCCGTCAGCAACACTGGCATCGGCCTTAATTTTCTAAAACATGGGCCTGCTTATGCCCGTTCATGGAATCAGTCCTTGCTAGCTGCCTGTTGGATATAAAGTACAGATGTCTCAGCTCCACTTGCCTAAGCATTGCAACTGAGCTGTCCTGGGCTCTGTGTTCCCTGAGCACGCCAAACTCCTTCATGACTCCAGGTCTTGGCACTTACTATCCCATCCCTCCGGAACGCCCTGCTCTCACTTATCTACCTGGCAAACCTCTACTCCCTTTCCAAAATCCAACTGAAATGTCACCTCCTCTCTGAAGTAATCAATGTCTCTTCTCCTTTACTTTTTTAAAAGATTTTATTTATTTATTTGAGAAAGAGGACAGAGGAAGAGTGGGAGGGAGAAGCAGACTCCCCACTGAGATGGGAGCCCGATGCGATGTGGGGTTCAATCCCAGGACCCCAAGATCACGACCCTAGCTGAAGGCAGACGCCCGACCGACTGAACCACCCAGGCGCCCTGTCTCTTCTTTAGACTGTGAGTTCCCTCTTTGTGTCGCCAAGTAGTGCCTGACTTCCAAGGGTCGCCAAATAGATGTTTGCTGACTCAGCTGCATAAATTGTTTTTTGCGCTTCATGTAGACTGATTTTCGTCTCTTCATTAGAGGTACATTATTTCAGATCTTTCTAGCATCTACACGGAGCAAAACCAATACAGAGACATATAGACAGATAGACAGATAGGACATAGAACCACCAACTTTGCCAAATCTCCATTGCGGGTTATCTAAGGTTTGGGGTTTTTTTGAGTTTCCATGTAGTCTGTGTGCTCCAGAAGACAGAACTACTGGGGTAAGAGAAGGAGCTCAGTGTGCTTAACGAAGCAACAATCAGCAGGAATGTCTTGAGGCCAGAAACTAGACTCCAGCCAGACTCCACTGCGGTTGGATGCCCAGAGATGTTTACGCCCATCTCTGGAGGACAATCGTGGAAACTCTGCATCTGGGCAGCAGAGAAACAGGAAGCTTGTGTGCTGGGCCAGCGCGCCACCCAGAGCCCTTTACCTGGGTGTGGCATGAAGCCGCGATGCTTTCTGTTTAAAAATTAACTAGCAGCCTGCTCACATTTACTGATGAAATGGCAATTGCCACAACCCTTTAAAAATAGCTTTACTGGGTTTCTTAGATGATGAAAGCAATTAAGGGTCATTTTACTTTGCAAAGATAGACATGTACTGAGAGGAAATGAAAGATACCTATAATGCTGCCTCCTAGGGGAAAAAAAATCACAGTTAACATTTTGGTTAACTTTTTCCATACTTTTTTCTCTGTGTACAGATAAACTTACATGATTGCTCCTAATTATATAAATTTTTAAAAATGGAATTATAAATACATAGTCCTATGGCTTCCTTTTTTTTGGTTTGTTTTTTTATGTCAGTGAGTATCAATCTACAACATAGTGAAAGCTGATGATATTCCATTGTATGTATATATCATAATTTATTTAGTAAATTCCCTTTCGATCAGACAGATTTTTTCTTATGTTGTCACTAGTATAGCAATACAGACAATAGAGTATGGACCATAGAGTCAGACTGCTTCAATTTAAATCCCTAGAGCCGCTTACTACCTTTGTGACCTCTCTGTACCTCAGTTTTCTCATCAATAACATGGAAATAACCATAACACCCACTGTTACCATAGGGTTGTTGTAAGGATCCAGTTTTTAGATCAATTCTTGGCACGTAGTAAATTACTGATAAGTGTTAGCTATTGTTCCTGTGAATAATGTTGGAATGAACAGTCTTGTCTATATCTCTGGGAACTTACACTGTTTTTTGCTTAGAATATATTTCTAGAAGTGGAAATTCTGGGTCAAAGACTAGGCATGTGTGAAACTTTTATGCTCATTGCTCAACTGCCCTCCAGAAATGTACCAACTGATTGGTAGTGGAGATAGGGGAGTGACGGAGAAATTTCTGTATATTTCTATATTAACCGAATTTTTATAAGGATGTATTCATTGCCTTTGTTTGCATGTATACTTTTAAATAGCCAGTTTTCTTTCTCAACAAGTATCTATAAAACACACGTATCCCCACAGCCCCTCATCCTCATCGACACTGGGCACTGCTGGTCCTTTAATTCTTTGCCAGTACGATTAGTGAAAATATCACCTCACCCTTTGTACCTCTGATTCTTAGCAAGCTGGCTCATTTTTCTCATATTTGGGAGGAAATATTTATGGGCTATATATTATGAAACTTAAACATGTTTATACCATTTGAGTCAATGGCTCTATGTCTAAGAAGTAAAATCAAGAAAATGATGCCATACCCACAGATTTATGTCAAAAACGATCATCCCACAATTAAAGAGTAGATACAGGTTAAATATAAATATGGTATTATCTGTGTGATATATTATGTAAACATTTTTTAAAAATCATGTTTAGGGGCACCTGGGAGGCTCAGGTGTTAAGCATCTGCCTTCGGCTCGGGTCATGATCTCAGGGTCCTGGGATCAAGCCCCACATCGGGCTCCCTGCACCGTGGGAAGCCTGCTTCTCCTTCTCCCACTCCCCCCGCTTGTGTTCCCTCTCTCACTGTGTCTCTCTCTGTCAAATAAATAAATAAAATCTTTTTAAAAATAAAAAATAAATAAAATCATGTTTAGGAAGAGCTTATAGGACATTATTTTATAATAAGTAGGGAGGGAGAAAATCACTTATTAAAAATACAAAGGAGAAGAGATGAGAAAGAAATGCATTAAAATGTTAGCAATGTTGTTTAGAATAGGATAGAACCATGGATAGTTCTTTTTCTCTATTTCTTCTTTTTACTTTTCTGTATTTTCCATATTTTCAATGGGTACGTTTTCACATTGTAATTTTTAAAAAAGCAACCTTTGCCCTTGATAATAAAAAACTTGCATTTATGGGGAAGGCTATGCATGTGTGGGGACAGGGGATGTATAAAAAATCTCTGTACCTTCTGGTCAGTTTGTGAATCTAAAACTGCTCTAAAAATTAAAGTCTACTAAAAAAACAAACAAACAAAGCTTGGATTTTCTCATTGACTCTTTCCTGGATATACATTCCTGGGCACCAGATGTAAAAAGCTCCACTAGAGAAGCAAATTTAGCTACAAACATGAGCACAGAACACAGGGCTCATGTGATAAGCGCAAAATTATGTAGGATTTTATAGCTAGAAAGTGTAAAGTGAGAGCAAGGTGGAATTTCAAGTAAATAATAGGCCTAAGAAAGAAACCGTGTGTCTGAAGTGTTAGAGGCCGTGGGCACAGGCTGAAAAGGCAGCCAGGGTCCGTGGAATTTTCAACTGCACAGATCACCACCTAGCAGGGGAGCCCTTCTCCCTGTGAGTCTATGCCCTTCCAAGAAATCTTCCTTGATATTCGCTCAAGGGGGCTAAGGGAAAGGATAGCTCACATGCCGGTTGCATGTCTCCCCTTCTGTGCTGTGCCCACAATTAGGGAACAGCAAACACCTCTGATACACTCCAGCAGGACCACCAGAGACCCAGTCAGCGAAGCAAGGTGGGCTATGGGGCATCACGCAAAGCCCAAGAGATACAATATTCTCATCGCTGCCATTGATGCTTGATTCAGATTTATGCAGATGGTTGGATTCCAATGGGACCAGTCTTGTGCCTACCCAAAAATCACGCACAGTACGGTTGGAGAAATATGGAGGAAAACGCCTTAGCCTGAAACAGCCTCTCCCATGCAGATGGCACAGGATCTAAGGGTCCACCACAGGCAATTCATGTTAATGATCACACATCATGTACGAATACAGTATTCCTGAGCAGCCTCTCATCCAGGTACTCACCAGGCTTAACAAACTTTAACTGCCAATGTAAATTTGTTCAGGTTGGCACATCTCAATGTCATACAGCATATTTACATTTTACTAAGGTGTTTTCATATACAACCTCATCTCTGTTTCATCCTCTGGGGGCCCCAGCATCATCCCCATGTGGCTCTGGGCTGGGGATGACCGCATCCATCTCTAGTCTAACCCTGGACAGCTCTCCCTGCATTGGCTGATGGTGAAAATGGGTAGAGGGGGTCAGTTTGACAGCCCAGTCCACACAGCCCTGAAGCCCTGCTGGTCTGAGTCGTTGGTGTCTGTGAGGGTGATCCACTGGGTACTGGACCTGGACCAGACTCACTATTAACTCCTATGTGATCTTACATAGGTTAACTTTGCTTCTCTCCCTTCTTAGTTTCCACTGATAACAGTGCTGTTTCCTAGTTGTGGGGGCTGCTCTCTCTCTAGCACCGACCATAGGCACTCCTTAATTTGCAATTTCCTTTTCCTCTAGGGCAGGCCTGGGAGGCCCCACAGCCCAGGAACTTTATTTAGCCCTGGAGGGGACTTGGGGATTATGTGGTACAGTGTCTGGGTTTCAGACTTTTAGATTTCAACCATTAATAAAATGAAAACAAACAAAAAATTGGACCAGCCTGAGAGGTCTTGACATTTTATTTGCAGGTAAGAGCCCCCCAAAAATAGGTAGGCAAAAGACTACAATCCACTATCATTTTTATTTCATAAAAAAAAAAAAAGAATCTTAACTACCCTGGTTTTAAAAAAAAAAGACGAAGGGCGTAATATCCAATTAATTTAGATTTGTAAAATCTCTACATTGTCTTTTCTGAAAACCAATGAACACATCACAGACCAGTGTGAGGGAACCTCGGATCTTCATGCCCTGCTCTTGCTTTATGGATGAAGCCACCGAAGACTGGTGAAATGACATGCCCAAGGTCACAAAGTGGCTGCAATGTCTCATCACTATCTAACCAAACACCTGTGGATGTGAGATCCTTTCCTGCAGCCAAGACCAGTGCCCTGGCTGGGATTTAAGTGATCTGGGTTCTACAACAGCCATTGGCCCTCAAGCCGCACTTTCTGCTTTTTCTGCTTTTCTAAAATGGGGATGAAATCATCCCCTCACTCAAGACTGGTGTAAGAACCTGATGAAAGAAGAGTTTAAAAAGTGCTCTGGAGATGCCTATCAGGCTATTACAGAGTGAGGAATTCAGAGCAAAAAGTCCTGCTGTCCGTGATTTGCTCGAAAATATTTCAGCCAACAAAAGCAGATGAAGCAAATATGGCACCATATGAACCCTGATTAAATCTAAGTGGCGGCTCTTGTGATGCTAGCTTCTCCACTTTTCTGCATTCTTGAACATTTTTATAATAAACATTCCATCAAAAAAAAAAAAAAAGGTCTCTGGCAAGGTCAATGGAAGGGTTGGTGTTACTCACAGAGAAGATGCTCTCAGGGAGATCCAAGTCCTGGGCTCTGCATCCAGGTGGGGTCTGCTACCCCAGAAGATGGAGCCGCCCACTCTTCACCAGCCTTGGGCATAAAGAACCATGGTCAGGAAGTGATTTTGGCTTCCTCCCCAGGCAGGCCTGGTGCCTGCGGCTGAGTGAGGGAAGCCTCTGGCCGCCCCTTCTCAGTGCGAGGCCCCAGCTGACAGACCCAGCCCTGCCACCGCAGTGGGGACAGTGGGGGCTGCCTAGCGCAGCCAACCGGTGTGGGGGGCTTATGAATATGCATTTAGAGGCCAGAGCTGGTTGGCTGCCACCCCCACCATCTCCCACCCCCCCCCCCGCCCCAACTCAGATGCCCAGGAAAGCCAGCTGAGAGAAGATATATTTTATAACAAAAATTAAAAAAAAAAATTCCCTTTTGATGGGGCGCCTGGGTGGCTCAATTGGTTAAGAGTCTGCCTTCAGCTCGGGTCATGATCCTCTGGGGAGCCCCATGTCTGGCCCCTGCTCAGTGGGGAGTCTGCTTCTCCCTCTACCCCTTCCCCCCACCCCCCCGCTTGTGCACATGCACTCACTTACTCTCTCTCTCTCAAGTCAATAAATATAATCTTTTAAAAAATAAAATAAAATTCCCTTTTGAAATTAAAATAAAACATATGATCCAGTAATCATACTACTGGGTATTTACCCAAAGAACAAGAAAACACAAATTCAAAAGGATATGTGCACCCTTCTGTTTATTGCAGCATTATTTACAACAGCCAAATTATGGAAGCAGCCTAAGTGTCACTGATAGAGGAATGGATAAAGAAGACATCTTATTGATAGATATAGAGACACACATATACACTGGACTATTAGCCATAAAAGAGAATGAAATCTTGCCATTTGTAACAACTTGGGTAGATCTAGAGAGTATAATGCTAAGTAAAATAAGCCAGTCAGAGAAAGATAAATACTATACTGTTTCACTCATACGTGGAACTGAAGAAACAAAACAAAGGAGGGGAAAATGACAAATCAAAAACCAGACTCTTAGCTACAGAGAACACACGGATGGTTACCAGAGGGGAAGTGGGGGGGTGGGTGAAATAGGTGATGGGGATTAAGAAGTGCATTTATCTTGAGCACTGAGTAATATGTCGAATTGTTGAATCACTATATTTTACCTGAAACTAATACAACATTGTATGTTAACTATATTGGAATTAAAATATTTTTTAAATGTGAAATAAATAAATTCCCTTTTGAGCCATAAACATAAGTTTATGAACTTATATACATAACTCCTGTCGAAATAGATAATGCTGTGTCCTAGGAGCCTCTAAATACAGAAGTGGGTGAGAGCTCATTGGGTTGCACCTTGGACTCCACCAAAGCTCATATATGAGTCTCAAGGAAATCAATTTCAACCTTTATCCTCTGAGACTTCACATGCTACTGTGCAAGTGTGTGCAAGCGCGTGTATGTCTAAAATCGTAACATCTGAGATTAACTTGGGCGATCATTGAAATTCTAGGAGAAATGCTTTGCCACATCATCCAGGCCTGAGCTTCTAAACTTTAGATAAGAATCTCTAAAATTATTTACTTAAAGATGAAAAAATTAAGTAGCTGTCTAAGAAATATTAACAGCAAACCCTTCAAGGGATTCCTGTTTCGGGGACTGTTCAGCTGCATCTAGCAGTCTTGTAAGCGCAATGTCTTTAGTCATTCCACTTGTATTTCTTGAGTACCTACAGAGTACCCAGGCACTGTGTTCTGTGCAGGGGATTCAGGAAAATAGAGTCATCATCTCTTTCCTCCTTTTGCTCTGCCCAGGAGAGAAGACAGGCAAAAAGCACATTATAATGCAAAGAAGAGATATGTGCATAATGCTTTGGAAGCACAGAAAAGGTATCTGTTAACTCTGACAGAGGGCATTAGGAAGGGACTCAAAAGAGACTTAGAGGATGATTAGGAGTCCCCAGGCAAATGGGAGGTGGAATTGGCCCACACAAAGATGGGAAGGAGTGAAATAGCACATGGGGGCGGTTGCTAGTAGTGTGGTAGGACTAAAAAAACTCAGCACCTGTGAAAATCACAGGGTGGATCACAACCTAACCCAAGGCCAGGTTATCAGGTGCCCGGTCAAACTGAGGAGTTTGGACTTCATCCTCCTGACAGGGAGAAGCAATTGAAAGACTTCAAGCACGAGAGTGACAGGAGTAGATTTGTGTTTCAAAGGATCTTTGACATGGATATGGAGGATGGGTTAGAGAAAGTGATTGTAGAGGCCCAGGTCCCTTTAGGAAGCTTTTAAAAAAATAGTCCAGGTGAAGGATGCTAAGGATGTGACCAGGGGCAGCAGCTGGGCAAGAAAGTTTTCTCTATTTCTAGTTTCTCTCTTTTCTCTATTTCTAGTTTTCTCTATTTCTAGTTCTGCTTCTGCCCATCCTTCCAGAATTCCAGTGGAAGTCCTTGCAGAGTTTGGATGAGTGAAGGCACCCTAAAGGTGCCTGAGGACGAGGTAAGATGACTCAGCTTAAGAAACCAGTATGAGCAGGCACCAGTGACCCATTAATTCATTCATTCTTTTTTTTTCTTTTTCAAGATTTTATTTATTCATTTGAGAGAGAGAACGCAAGCAGGAGAGGCAGAGGGAGAGGGAGAAGCAGACTCCCCCTTGAGCTGGGAGTCCACCGTGGGGCTCAATTCCAGGACCCCAAGATCATGACCCCAGGCGAAGGCAGACATTTAACCATCTGACCACCCAGGCGCCCTCATTCATTCATTCATTCATTCATTCATTCTTAATTCCACCAAAGCTTATAGAAAACCTTTTCTATTAGGAAGGTGAGCTATAGGGGCACCTGGCTGGCTCAGTTGGTAAAGCATGCAACTCTTGATCTTGGGGTGGTGAGTTCCAGCCCCACTTTGGGCATAGAGATTACTTAAAAATAAAATCTTAAAAAAAAGGAAGGTGAGCTATAAAGGTGAATCTGGGCATTCAAGGGGAGGGGAAACTAAAAAGGGGGAGGGGAAGCTATGTGCTTTCATTTTGAAGGTAACAGGCAGAATTGTTATTACACACCTACCTACCTACGCCAATCTCTGTTCTAAGTGCTGTGAATACAGCAGTGCACAAGACAGACAAGGTCCCTAATTTAGTCCTTTATATTCTAGGGACAGAATGACTAATAAACCACCTTCAAAATACACAGGATGTATGGGGAACAATTAGCTTGGCTGGAGAGAGTGTGAATAGGATTAGGGAAGATCAGGAGATGTCGTTTCAGAAGTAAGGCTACTTGGTGATCTTCGTCTGGTAAAAGGGCAATGGGAACCCTTCAGAGGTTTCTTTGGGCTGTTTCTTTGTTCTGGAGTTAGAGAGGCAGGGAAGTGACTCTTCCTTTTTTTTAAATATATATATTTGAGGAACCTGAGGCTCAGGGAAGCGAGGTCACCTGCCCAAGGCCACCCACGTGTAAGATCAGGCAGGCTTGTGCGCCAAGGTCCGAGTTCAAAGCCCGTGCCAGCCTCCCGCTCTTTTCCGGTAGTGCAGAGGTGGAAACGCGCGGTGTCCCGGGGTCCCAGAAAGAGACTGGCACCAAGCTCAGGGCCAGCTCTGCGGACAGTTGTGTGTGGGGGGGGCGGTGGGACCCCTGGGGCGGCCTGGTCTCCGGACGGTCGTAGGCACCCCCGGCAGTCCCGGCAGGCAGTGCAGCTGGCTGGCTCCGAGAGCGCTCCGCCGCCGTGGACTCCCCGGGGCAGACCGGTGTGCTGAGGTGGGGGCCGCTTCGCGCTGCCTGTCGGTTCCCCCCACCCCGCCAGTGGTTCGCTCCGAACACCCCTCCCCGCGCGGCGACTGCCGCGGCCCGCCCCGCTTCCGGTTGTTGCCGGGCCCTATATCCGGTGTCCGCCCGCCCTCGGCTCCGCCGCCGCCGCGATGCTGTCCCGGTCCCGCTGCGTGTCCCGGGCGTTCAGCCGCTCGCTCTCTGCCTTCCAGAAGGTACGGTCCGGTCGGGCCGGGGCACCGGCGGATGAGAAACCTGCCGGCGGGCAGAGGGGCAGCCTGGGGAGCAGGAGCGCGGCGCGCCGGTCAAGCCGGGCACCAAGGGCACCGGGACGCGGAGGCCGCGGGCTGGGCGGCCCGGGGCCGCCGTTGCTCTCGGGGTCGTCTTGCAGAGCCCAGCAGCCCCCCGCCTTCCCGACGCAGCCGGCGCCCCGTCCCCTGCTGGGCCCCACCCTCCGCGCCCCGGCGGAGGAGCCGCCCAGAGCCGCGCCCGTCCCGACACGAGACTCCGAGTTTGGGAGGAGGCGCCGCCGAGTACCCCGACGGGATCGGGGCCCGCCCCCGCTCTCGTTAGTGGGTGTCAGCCTCATGGGAAGTTGAGGTAGTTTGGCAGGCCCAGGGTGCTGACTGGGACTGAGAGCGTTGGCTGTGGCATTTGCCTTTTGGAATCACGAGATTCACCTGTCAGTAGCACCTGGACAGCTTTGAGTGCACTTAAAAAGCTGTTTCTTCCCTCCTTTCATCATGGGTGACGTCGATAATGTCTTCTTTCTCAACAGGGGAACTGCCCTCTAGGGAGACGTTCCCTGCCTGGTAAGTTGTGCCCTTGCCGTCACCTAACGTGCTCTCCTCCTGGGCAGAGCAGTATTTGAGGAAACAGGGGTGCCTGTGTTTCTCCACATGATGTGGAGCGAAACAAAGTGCTATTTAATAACAGCTATCATTTATTCATTTGGCACATAGTTACCGAGTTTCTACTGCCTGTCAGGCACTGTGCTAGGCGCTCACTAGGGCTACAGCAGTTAACAATTCTTACCTCCTGGAGCTTATGGTCTAGCGGGAAGGAGAAAGTGTAAATTGCTAAGCAAATGAGGGATCATGAATTTTTGTTAAGTGCTGAGAAGGAAAATGAAGGTGGACAGAGGGCCTTCTTTAGTAGGGGACATTAAAGCTGCAACCCAGGGGATGTGACAGAGGCGAGTTCAGTGAAGAGCAGGAAAAGGAAGGGGAATAGCGTGTACAGAGTCCCTGAAGAAGGGAAGAACTTGACAGTGTTTTGAAACTGGAAAAAAGGTGATTCAGCCAGAGAATTTTGGTTAAAGGAAGGAATGGCATGAGATAGAAGATGGTGTAGGGACTATTGGAAGGAGTTTAGATCTTATCTCAGTTTTTTGTATGCCCGGCATAAATATTTGTTGGATGAGTAGATCCTATTGGGAGCTTTCTGTGGGCCAAGTATGGTTCTGAGTGCATTCTGTGCTTTTTGCTGTTAATCATCAAGAAACAATAAGAGGTATTCTCATTGTTTTACAAATGCATGACCCAAGGCGAAGAAAGGGTAAGTGCCTTGACCAAGGTCATTCAGCCACCTATTGGTCAAGCCTGCTCTACCTGACTGACTCCTCAAACCTAAGTTCTTAACCCACCATGTTGTCATTTACTCATGTGCTCAACAGATCATTTGAGCTTTTCCTACGTGCCAGGCACTATGCTAGGTGACAGGGATACAGATGGTCTCTACCCTCCAGGATCATATGCGCTAGCTGGAGAGACAGCAAATAGACATTTATGCACACATAAGGCCACAATTACATTGTGATGACTGTGAGCCAGAAGTGCAGGGCATAATGAAAGGGTGAGATGTAACCCGTCTTGGGAAGGTGGAGAGAGTGGTGAGAATGTCAGTAAAGGCTTCCCTGAAAAAGTGATATTTAATCCAAGTCTTTAAGAATACATAGCAGTTGGCCAAGAGAACAATATTCCAGGCAAAGGGCATTGCTTGTGCAAAGGTTGTCCGGCAGGAAGGGACTTGACCAGTCATAGAAATGGAAAGGAAGCCTGTCTGGCTGGAAGGATAGGGAGGGCTGGACAGTACAGGAATGTGTAAAGTTTTTGGACTTTATTCTAAGAGTCATGAGAACATAGGCACCTAACAGAGTGTAAGCTCGGAGCGGATTGTCAATAGTAAGTATTCTTTTAAACTAGGAATTCTAAAAGTAAACACTTTCTCCATTTATAGACTGGCAGGACAATGGAAAGAACCTTGTACTTGGGGTGTGCATTGTGGCTCAGGGCTTCACTTTGGGCTGGTCCCCTAAGCCTCCAGAAGCCCTACTTAGGAAAAAACTGGGAATAATAGCAGATGGTCGTTCTACTTTAGGGAGTTGTGAGACATGAAAATCAAAATGAGGTCATTATGTGAGAGCTTTTTATAAACCCTAAAGCACTGTACAATTGAGACTTGCTGTAAGATGAACTCTAAATTGGACTTTGTTCCAAAACTCAGTATGGGCTGCTGGCTGTTCTAGCTCAAAGATACACTGTACTTGGGATTTGTACTGCAGAGGCATGGACTGCTGGACATGGAAGTGACTTACTTGACTCTGAAACTCTGGAGATTTGGGGGAGGAAGAGGCACAAGGGAGAGCTCTTTCTCCTCTGGTGTTTCCTGAGCCCATGGTTTATTTAGAAGAGTTGTTAATAGATCTGAAAAAAGACCTCTGGAAGAATATGTTCAGGTGAGGTGGCAGCCCTTGTTAGTTGTAATTAGTTGTCATTTGGGGAAATGCAGTTATCTGTGATAAGGACATTTGGTGGGGCAGAAAGGGGCTCCCACCTTGCTGAGTTTGAGCAGAGGGGACGACCTCAGAGAGCTCATGGGAAGGCAATAAACTGATAGGAGGGACAATGATTTGCTCACTACTGGGGCAAACTGGAGACCCTGGGCTTAAAGTAGCCCCGTCTTTGCTACTAGGGTTTATGCAGGAAGACTTCCAGCTCAGTGCGTTTTCAGTAACCAGGGAAACAGAAACCCAGACCAAACATACCCACTGCTTCTCAGATTAGGCTTTGTGTAGTCACAGGATAAGCCGTGATGGGTCTTTCTCAAGCTTCAAATATATTTGAACACTTGGGGGAGTAGGGAGGTTTTATTATGAAAACATACAGGGATAATGACAGTTTATGAATTTTAAGGTAAATAAGATGACAAAACTACTTCAGGCTTTGCCTTTAGAATTCTCCCCTTTTTTCAAATACATACCCACTCTCAACCCCACATTACCTGTTGCTCTCTGCCATTAAGAAGCAGGACTCTGTGTGATAAGGATTATATTGTTGCCTACATTTGATATTGCTCCATGTCAGAGTTAGGGGGTGAACAGATTTCTTTTCCATTCCCAGCAGGTATCCTGTGTAAGAGTTGTTGGTTAAGAGTTGTTTTGTTTCTTACAGGGGTCTCCTTATGTCAGGGACCAGGTTACCCTGACAGCAGGAAGATTGTGTAAGTATCACTGGGGAGCACAGATGTGTGGCCACGGGGTATTTAAGACACCAGTTCTAAATTGGACCGCCTGCTTTCTTCACTGGCTTCCAGGCCTAGATAATCAAGGTGCTTATGTTGAGTCTCTAGACCTAACCTTGATGTTGATTTATGACATGTGATGTACGTTGAGCGTCAGCTCCATGTCAGGTGCTGGTGCTGCAGTGTGCTTGTCCTCAGGTGTTTAGATTGTAATGAAAGCGAAGTTGGAACCCTCTCTTTATGGGAATAGATCTAGTAGGTTACTCTTGAGTATTCTGGTTGGATACAAGTGCAGCCGAAGGGCCGGAGGTTAACATTTCCTGTGGAGATTTAGAGCATCCTCTACCTGGTAGCATAGTTATTCATTTTAGAAACAGTAAAAGCAAAAGACAAGTCAGTTGAGTCCTGGAACTTTGACTACTTCAGAGGGAATGCTATTATTGCGCAATAGAGTTTGGAGAAAGGCCACCCATGTGTTTCAGATTAACTTCTGCTTATGAATGTTGCTTAATGCTACTTTGCATTCCAAGTATTTTCAGGTATGTGGTAAGAGGATGCTCTCTAGTTATCTGTTAAACAGCTATCAAGCTGTGTTCTGCATAGGGAGAATCCTCAAAACGAAGGATCTCCAGATTAGTTCTTTCACTGTGCATCACAGTGGGATTTTCTTTTCAATTGAGAAAATGATGCACTTAGTACTAGAAGTATGAATTTCTGAGTTAGTTTTTAGAGGGCAATTAGCATTCATTAGTCTTGAACTGTTTTTTATTTTTTGATCTAGCAATTCCATTTCTAATAATCTGTACTGAAGAACTCCTGGTATATCCAGATTTCTCTCAAAATGGCCAAACAACAGGGGATTGCTTAAGCTATGTCATGTTGACATGTTCACACTATAAGTGGGGAAACAGGTTATAAAATGATTCTATTTTTACTGTACAGTATAATCATGTTTTTTTGCTGTTTCCAAATATTCTACAAGTGAACATCTAATACTTTTGTAACTTAAAAATTATTCAGAGCAATTCAAAATGTGCTACTCATCTGCAACTTTAATGAAAATTGGAACAACCACAAATTTCGATGCAATACATGCAACAAATAAGTATTTAAAAGTAAATTTCTTTTTTTTTTTAAGATTTTATCAGGGAGCACCAGTGGGGGGAGGGTCAGAGGGAGAGGGACAAGCAGGCTCCCTGCGGAGCACAGAGCCCAACACGGCTTGATCCCAGGACCCTGAGATCATGACCTGAGTCAAAGTCAAGACGCTTAACTTACTGAGCCACCCACGTGCCCCAGTGAATTATTTGTTTAAAAAAAAAAAAACCCACAACATTAAACTTTGTGGGGTGAGAAAATAAGTACCCACCTTATTTTAAAAAAAACTTTCATTATAAAACATTCTGGTTTTTCATGATTCAAAAGTAAAAAGAGACTTTACCCTTGTCCTGCGTGCCCCCAAGTTCCTCTTCCTAGGGACAGCCAGTGCTCCAGGTTCTTGAGTGTCCTCACAGAGCAGTCTCTGCAATTGCAAATTACCCACGAGTTCTTGTCCCTGACCACTTAACACATGGTTATAAACTTTATGCAGATCACTTTGTGTTCTGTGCTTTTTAAAAAATAACGTACATTTTCCCCCTTGATTTTTAAATAGATCTTACAGTTATTTTGACATTACAAGAGTAAAAATACCAAATGGCAACTTAAATCTGTTTTACTTCTGTATTATAAAGATGCCGCTTGTAGAATATTCAGAATCCTGAAGTGTAGAAAGTGAAAGTCCCCATCAGTCCAGATCACTCTCCCAAAATGTGTATGTATGTAACAGATAAACCATAGGTACTGTATGTATCTACATCTCTCTCCAGAGTTAACCACTCTTAATGGTTTTGTGCAAAGTGGTATCATTCTCTAGTTTACATTATTTGAAGTTAGTGTCATATCAGAAAATACCTTGGTCTTTTGAAGTTCCCCTCTTGAATGAGTCCAGAATGGACCAATGTGCTCCCTCCTAGCAAGAGAACCAACTAGGAGATACAGGAGGTTTTTTTTGTTTTGTTTTTGGTGATTCTCCCCCCTCCCAACCACCCCCGCATAACATCTTTTTTTAATTCCAAGCTAATTGTCTCCTCTTGCTGCCTTATCTGATCTCCGTCTGTAATCCTGCAGACAGAAACTTCATTGTTTGTGACACAATGGCAGGTACTGCGAGGGGACCCAGTTTATTGTCCTTGAATTTCGTCCAGAAAAAAACCTAATCGGGAAGCTAATTCCTTTTGGTGGGTGTGCAAAGGACCAAGATGCTTATCTTTTTCTTCACTGAACCAAATGAAAGTCTCTGTTTTGTGGGAGCTGGCATTTCACTGAGCACAGACTCACCCAAGGAGTTTACTACGCAGGGTACCCATGTCATCCAGGCTCTGCTGTAGACCTGCTGAGTCAGAATCTCTGGGGATGGGGCCTGGACATGAATGCTTTGAAAAAGTTCCCCCGGGGGACACTCATGGGCACCCCTGGCTGAGAATCACTGATTTAAAGGGAAAGTGGTCCATGGTCCCTTGTCTAGACTACAATGCGAGTGGTTCACCTGCTAAAGGAGTTTACTTTTCTTATGTTTTTTTTCTGTAGTATTAACAGCAGTAGTGTCTTCAATGTTCGCTTCTTCAGAACTACAGCTATGTGCAGTAAGTACCTGCCTTCAGTTCCCTGCCTTCTTGGGAATGGCATTTTAATGGGAAGAGCAACAACTGACAGAGTTTAATTAAAAAGGAAAAATGAGGGCCTACATGTGATTTTCTTTTTTGCTTTTTTTTCCTAGAAGATGATGTGATTACAGTCAAAACCCCAGCGTTTGCAGAATCTGTCACAGAGGGAGATGTCAGGTGGGAGAAAGGTAAGATTTCAGGCCCTACTTACTTAAGTTTAAATACTTTATAAAGTTGTCATCACTGACCTCCCCCTCTCTGTGCCCCGATAATCAGGTTTCTCCCTTCTCTTTGCACGAAATGCAATTTTTCCTGGCCCTGTAGGAAAGGGTCTTTTTTTGTTTTTAAGATTTTTTTTTTTTTTTTTTGAGAGAGAATGAGAGAGAGAGCACATTGGGGGGGGGGGAGAGTCAGGGGAGAAGCAGACTCCCTGCCGAGCAGGGAGCCCGATGCAGGACTCGATCCCGGGACTCCAGGATCATGACCTGAGCCGAAGGCAGTCGCTCAACCAACTGAGCCACCCAGGTGCCCTTTTTTTTTTTTTTTTTTTAGATTTTTTATTTATTTCTTTGACAGAGAGACACAGTGAGAGAGAGAACACAAGCAGGGGGAGTGGGAGAGGGAGAAGCAGGCTTCCCGTGGAGCAGGGAGCCCGATATGGGGCTCGATCCCAGGACCCTGGGATCATGACCTGAGCCGAAGGCAGATGCTTAACGACTGAGCCACCCAGGCGCCCTAGGAAAGGGTCTTATAACACACCTATCAAAAGGGATTTTTGTGGCTACTAGGGTTCCCCCCTTAACAGATAACCTTTGACTATCTTTTCAGCTGTTGGAGACACTGTTGCAGAAGATGAAGTGGTTTGTGAGATTGAAACTGACAAGGTAGGCTTGTCCTATATCAGTGTAATTTTTCATGTAAAACCTAATTTAAAAAAAAGGGACTTAACGGTTTAAAGATAATTTTTAACTTGTTCAAACCTCAGTTATAAAAGTGTTGGAATAGCTCATTAAAAAGAAAAAGGTTTAAAATTTTAATTTTGGATTGTTCTCGATATATGTATTATGTACTTTAGTAGCTTTAGTTTTGTAGCGCGTGTGTGTTTGCGTGTGCATGTGCATGAACTGTTTCTGTTTCCATTTGTTTTTTGTGTATCACTTGGAAACACATTAACTGAACATGGCTTTAATGTTTCTGAGAAAGGACAAAGGGTGAATCTTCACAATAACATTGACTCTTCATTACTCTGAGAGTGTGGCCTTGGTGTTTCTCTAAGCAGAGTCTAGTATATCTGTTGGGACTGTTGTGACTCATATTTGAGATTCTAGACAATTTTCTAATGCCGAGTAAAAATTTGGACTCTTTCTCCATCTGTCCTTGTTTTCCAGACATCTGTGCAGGTTCCATCACCAGCAAACGGTGTGATTGAAGCTCTTTTGGTACCTGATGGGGGAAAAGTAGAAGGAGGCACTCCTCTTTTCACACTCAGGAAAACTGGCGGTAAGGAAGTTCTCCTGGTTGTCAAGATCTCCAGTGTTCCCCCTTGGAATTGGGGCTGAGCATAATGTACTAATTCCTTGATACCTCAAAGACTGGCATTCCAACTTCTGTTAGTTGAGGGACTAAGACAGGTGATATTTATGCAGTGGGTACTTTAAATGCCAACTTCTAAAAGAAAATGGTATTTTAAAAAAACATAAAACCTCATAATAACTCTGTTCTTTCCACGTATATTTCTTATGCTGGACTTTTTTTTCTTTTTAATTTTATTTTATTGTGTTAATCACCATACAGTACATCATTAGTTTCTGATGTAGTGTTCCATGATTCATGGTTTGTGTATAACACCCAGTGCTCCATGCAGTACTTGCCCTCTTTAATACCCATCACCAGGCTAACCCATCCCCCCAGCCCCTCCCCCCAGTTTGTTTCTCAGAGTCCGTAGTCTCTCATGGTTCGTGCTGGACCTTTTCTTAAAGATATAATAGAATGAAGAAGATTTTAAAGATAGTGATTTTTTTTATTTCTTTCTCTCCTCAGCCCTGGCATCAGACTCAGATGGGGGCTTTAAAAATAACAAATGCAAAAAAAATGAAAAAAAAAAAATAAAAATAACAAATGCAGGGCACCCGGGGGGCTCCATTGGTTACATAACCAACTCTTGATTTCCGCTCAGGTCATGATTCCAGGGTCCTGAGATGGAGCCCTGCCCTGGGCATGGAGCCTATTTTAAGATTCTCTCTCTTCATTAAAAAACAAAACAAAACAAAAAAACCTCCCTCTTCCCATCACCCCCCACGCACGCATCTCTCTCAAAAAAAAAAAAAAAAACCCACAAAACTTCTGTGTGTGTGTATGTGTATCTATATAAACAAACACAAATGCCTAGACCCCGTGGCCCAGGGATTCTGATATATTAAATCTGGGGTTATCAGATCCTGGTTATCTATTATAGTTTTTTGTTGTTGTTTTTTGGTTTTTTTTTAAATGCTCTCCAAGTGATTCTGGTACACAGCCAGGGCTGAGAGCCACTATTCTTTTTTAAGATTTTATTTATTCATTTGAGAGAGAGAGTACAAGCAGGGGAAAGGGCAGAGGGAAAGGGAGAAGCAGACTCCCCGCTGAGCAGGGAGCCTGACATGGGGCTTGATTCCAGGACCTGGAGATCATGAGCTGAGTCCAAGGCAAATGCTCAACTGACTGAGCCACCCAGGTGTCCCGAGAGCCACTATTCTAAAGTGAGAAGAAGTAATATTTCGTGGTGTCTATTCTGGAGAATTCAGTGTTGTTTTTTCACATCAGTGGTCATAGCATTTCTAAGGAAGGTTGCTCTTTCTCTTGGGAAGAAGTGAGAAGGAAATGAATTTGTATGGCACCTTATAGTCAATATGAGAGATAGAAAAGAAAATAATTTTTTCTGATTCTTGGTTAAATGCTGTAACTACTAAAGTCTGTTTCTCCTTATCAAAATAGTTGAGAGAGATAGATTGCATCCTTTAGATTGATCAGGGTACGACCAGAAGCCCAGAATGGAAGTAGTGTGCAGTAGAAGGTTAGGGAATAATAAGATCAATTCTTTCACCTTCTGATCATTCCTTAAAAAGAATGTTCTTCTAATTTTTTTTTTAAAGATTTTATTTATTTGAGAGAGAGAATGAGATAGAGAGCACGAGAGGGAAGAGGGTCAGAGGGAGAAGCAGACTCCCTGCTGAGCAGGGAGCCCGATGTGGGACTCGATCCTGGGACTCCAGGATCATGACCTGAGCCGAAGGCAGTCGCTTAACCAACTGAGCCACCCAGGCGCCCCTGTTCTTCTAATTTAAATATGAAATGTGAAACCAGGTATTTACAGATGGATAAAATCAAGGTATCTAAAGTTGTGGCTTATGAGCATTATGCTAGATGAAATGCTTCGAACTCTAAGTCTGAGTGAGCCTTTGATTATTTAAACTTTTGTTTTTTAATAGTTAAGAGTATTAGGGGAGCTTGGGTGGCTCAGTTGGTTAAGCGTCTGCCTTCGGTTCGGGTCATGATCGCGGGGTCCTGGGATCGAGCCCCGCCTTGGGTTCAGTGCTCAGCGGGAGGCCTGCTTCTCCCTCTCCCACTCCCCCTGCTTGTGTTCCCTCTCTCGCTGTCAAATAAAATCTTAAAAAAAAAAAAAAAAATCCTTCCACACATGATGTTAAAATAGAAGACAAGACTGTCCATACTCCCATGGCTAGAAATGTGTTACTTTCGTATATGTGTATCAACATCTTCAATTGCCTGGGTTTCTTCTGCTTGGAAGTTTGCATTGCCATGGGCTTAGTGGGTGCTTTGAAAGTACTTGCTAAATTTGATCATCAGTTGGTATTTGTGAAATCAGGAAGGCAGCTGAATGAAGTCAGTTATGTAACGTAGGACATCTAGGAGCCCCAGGGAATGGAAGCCTCTTACTCCCCACTTTCTATCCTTGTGTGCATTTCGTCGTGCCTTATATATAGCCAGTTAGCATTTGTCAGGTGATTGGAGATAGAGCTTTTGCTGCTAAACCTTGTTTAGTATCTGTGATTCGGTTGCTTTGCATTCCAGACCATGCCAGTGACCTCTGCTTTTCGTGTTTTCCAGCTGCCCCCGCGAAGGCCAAGCCAGCCGAAGCTCCTGCTGCTGCAGCCCCGAAAGCAGAGCCTCCAGCACCGGCAGTTCCTCCTCCCGCCGCAGCATCCGTACCCACTCAGATGCCTCCAGTGCCCTCGCCCTCACAGCCTCTTGCTAGCAAGCCAGGTACGCCTCCCCTCCTGCGTGTCTCTGTGTGGGAGAAGAACATCCCCTCCAATGCCTTGTTCCCTCGCAGGGCAGTATCTTAGACCAGTCAGGGCTCCGAACAGGCTCCAGTGGCTGCTTTGTAGAAGGAACTCTAGACTTTGTATCAGAAGACCTGGTTTGGAGCCCAGCTTTCTGTTTACAGCTCTGTGACTTTGGGCTAGCTCCTTAACGTCTCTGAGCAGATCTTCATTTGTGAAGTGGGAATGGTTCCTCAGAATATCTGAAGGATTAAGTGACAGGACATTCTGAAAGCACTGGCACTTAGTAATTGTTTCTCTGGTTGTTTGGTGTTTTTTGGGGGGTGGTGCAGAAAGGTGGTTTTATGAAAGCACGGGCATGGGACCCATGGGCCGAAAGAGCTGCTGTCTCTCTAATTTTCTGATGCAGCTGTACCTTTTGTTCATTGTCAGTGTCTGCAGTGAAACCCACTCCTGCCCCTCCAGTAGCTGAGCCAGGAGCCGGCAAGGGTCTGCGTTCAGAACATCGGGTAAGCCTCTGGGGACCACTTCCAGGAAGAGGCCAAGGGGATGGGGTTGAGATGAGGGAGTGTGGGCATTGTGGCATCTACCTTTGAATTGCTGGCAGTTCATGGCAACCGAGTTTAGGAAGTGGCTTGTCATAGCCTCATACTTGTCATATGAGAGGACTAGAACCTGAAGTCTTTGGAACACCTGTCCAGTGGCTGGGTCCACGGTGCTGTGCTACCACCGGACTGCCTTGGCTGGGTGAGAGGTCTGCAGGGGGTGGGAGCTTAGTAGTGTGCCCCTCCCCCCCACAGTACCACACACTGCGGGGAACTGGTTTTACTGAGCCCTGTTCCTGTTCTTCCGGGACGCTTCACTGAGGGCTCCATGGTAGCAGTCACTGGCAGGGGCAACTGTAAAACCTCAAGGAAGTATATGGTCAATAGTGTGGGTTCCTCTGCCTGAGAAGACTTCCTAAAAATACTATAGCCTCAAAAGTTTGTTGCTGGTGAGTTTCCATTTCACAGGTAGCTGTTCTCATGCAGGTCTTTATTACCAGAAATCTATAGTCCTTCTTGGGCCAGCGAACCCTACACCACACTCTTCCTTTTCATAAATTGACTCTGATTTTTAAATCAGATCATTTCCTGAACTTCCATTCTTGGTCAAACTCAGGTGCATCTGAGTGAGTAGTTTTTGTCTGGCTTGCCTTGTCCTTGCTTAGAGGAGCAAGGCCACCATGGGAAAGAGAGCCTGGAGCTCTTGTACTTAGGTATCCCAGTCCGTGACACCTCAGTCCTTGCAAGCTGAGTGCCCCCTTGGACTGAGTGGGGAGGGCTTGATCCGGAGAGCCCAGACTGTCAGTCCTTGTCCTACTTTCAGGAGAAGATGAACAGGATGCGGCAGCGCATCGCCCAGCGTCTGAAGGAGGCCCAGAACACGTGTGCGATGCTCACTACTTTCAACGAGGTCGACATGAGGTGAGATCTCTGGGCCTCTTACTCCCCGTGCCCTTTTTCTTGGAGAACACTTGAACTTGCCCCAGCCCCTCCCCAGTGCTGATTCCAAAACTAACAGCAAGAAGAGGTAGGTACTTCTTTGCACTGCTTGTTGACTAAAACAGAGTGACCCATGGGGTTCATTCCCTAATTGCCTGCCCCTGTGACTTAAAAAGCTTTTAGCCTTTTAAATACGTGAATCTTGTGACGTCTGATAAATGAGGCTGGTAATGGTGTTAAACTCTGATGACTAGTGTCGAGTTGCCAGGTAGAGCTAGGGCAATTGGGATGGAGAGCCACTTGACCGCACACTCAGAGCCAAAGCCCAGTACCCTGCTGCTTTCTCACAGCGACTCCTCCTGATTTGTGTTCTTTAAGCGACTCAGATTTGGGTGGTGGGAAAGCACTGGACTTTCACCGGGAAGTCCTAGCTTTCACCTTTCCCAGCTGTGATAATGAAATGGAAAGCAAGTTGTGTTGTTGAGTAAAAACCTCAGGATGTATAACCAAAGGGGCAAATTTAGTATACCGATTTCTAGGGTGAGCTGGCTGTTGATTGGGTGGCTCATTCGGTTGAATTTCGACTCAGGTCAGGATCTCAGGGATCGGCCTGCGTTGGGCTTAGCGGGGAGTCAGCTTGGGATTCTTTCTCTCCCTCTCCGACTCCCCCAACCCCCTGTGCACCTCTCTCTCTAAAATAAATCTTTTAAACACAAAGTGTAAAATCTAGAAAAAGAAGTATCAGAAGGGTAAAAGTATGAAGTAGAGAGAATGAGATTATTTGTTTTTGAGATGGAGGGCAGAAGTTGGGAGGGGAAGGTCCCCCTGTGCTTCCTGGAGGAAAGAGAATTTTAATAGGCCTAAGATTGAGTAGCATTTTGACACAGGTAGCATCGTGGGGAAGGGTCATTCCAGATGATGTAAATAATACGGAGCTGACACAGGAAAGTACAGGATACTTTTGAGAACTATTTGCTGTGAGGAATAGGTGGGAAAGAATGGGAAGAAAGTTGGATCCATACTTTGGAATGTTTTGAATGCCAGGGATAAGAGTTTATATCTAATTTGGGAGGTAAATCATTAAGTCTTCAGGTCATCCCTTTGCTTTTTTTTTTCTTCTAAGTGTTTAGTCTGCTAACCTACTTTTCATTAGGGAAATTTGTTTTCTTTTGGAAGGGATCTGAAAAGCTTAGAGAAGGGAGTGGTTTATGGATAGTGTGCTATGGCATTGTTCACAGAAGTAGGGCTCTGTGGCCTGTTTCACTAGATGTCATCCATGCTGTTGTGAAACTTCCTAAAAAGACTGGATGTCATTCAAGCTGAAGATTTCTCTCCTTCCTATCTGTAGGACATAGGGAAGGACCTTGACTAATGAATCACAAAGGCCGCAGCTTATGTTTCAGTGCATTAGGGCCAAATTGTACACAAATTGAATTGGACTTTGAAATTCTACCTAATTCCTTAAGACAAAACATGTAAATATTTGTGGCCTTGGAAGATGCATTTGGCCCAACAGCTTTGATTGGAAGGTAAGTGCAGTAGCTGGATCTCATTTCAGCAGCTAATCGAGGTGTCACTTAACGATGGCTAGGGGTCTCACTGCAGTCGGTAATGTGGTTTAGATCGAGTGCCCTTGGGTCTTGTGCTGATCAGCTACCCATAAGGGGCCTTTCTGAGACCTTCTCCTCTGCCCTGCTGTCCCCGGCCCTGCCTCCAAGGGCAGAGCTCTGAAATAGAAGCTACTTAATGACCAGACAATAGCATTTGGGCAGGATTGAGAGCAGAGATGTTTATCACATCTCTTTCCCTCTTCTGCAGCTCTTGTGTCTTGGGAACCAGTAATGTCTTTAGGGTGGTAATCCTAGCACTAAATAAGGTTAGACTCAGGAAAACAAACATTTAAACCTAATCAGCACCCCCGCCCCCCGCCCCCGGAAAACTTCCTTTTTCAAAGGCAAATGGTCTGAAGGGGGAGTTAAAGTTATACCATCTTCTCTTTCATGCTAATGTCAAATTAGGCCATTATGGAGAGAAAGGGAAAACTGGAGCGTTTGGACCTGAGATAAAGTTATATTCAATTTCCATCACAGAACTGTATTCCGATAAATACTGAGGTTTCTGTAGCAAAATGATGGGAAAGCCATTTCCCACTAACTGCAGTATACATGTGGTACATGTGTGGAAAACCAATCCTAAATGAACAAAGGCTGTTTATGTCGCAAAGGCTTCCCAGAAGGCCCTGCTGCTTGTACTCGAAAAGCTTAGGTCCACACATGTCCACTTTCTAAATACCAAGGAAACCACATCCACTAAACTGATAGAAAGGGCAAGGGCTGTATCTTTATTATCTTGATACCCAGCCTTGGCCCTTACATGTGGTGGGGATTAGCACCTGTTTGAAGAAGCAACTACATAGACTTGCTAACTCTGCGGAGATAGGAGGGAGTTTATTGACTTTCCAATGAGCCTAAAAGAACACTGGTCTATACCTGACCATATATAGCCATGGATGCTTTTGCTCACATGGAGCCCAAACACCTGTGGAGTTTTTTCAGGTTTTGTTTTCATTAATTAGAAGATAGGAAGAATGTCACAAGGAAGTCCTAATCGAGTTTGGTGGGTTTTTTGGACATAATTCTAACAAGAAATTAAAAAAAAATTGTTTATCTTGTAGACTTTATGCTTAAAATAATTTTTCTTCAGAGTAGAGAGCTCATGAATTTCAGGTAGCTAGAAATCACTTTCTCATCCAGGCAAGAATGTTAGTGTGCTGTGTGAGCTCTTGTTCATATTATCTGTCACTGAATTCTATGACTTCTGGAATAGGAAGGAGCCCCATAAGGGGCTCAGCCTGCCCTCAAGACTGATGGGACCCAATTTCTTTGATTCCAGGTTTTGTAAAGAAGCAAGGTTATTGTATTGACCTCTGCTGGACTATTTCAAAACTTGAACTTAGGTAGATGGTCCAGAGTAAGGGAAAAATGCTTACCCAATTGTGTACATGGAGTTAGAAACTGGTATGAAAGGCAAAATAAAGGCTTTGTGGTCACTTTGTTTTATAATGTGTTTTTATAGTAACATCCAAGAGATGAGGGCTCGGCACAAAGATGCTTTTCTGAAGAAACACAACCTCAAACTAGGCTTCATGTCGGCATTCGTGAAGGCCTCAGCCTTTGCCTTGCAGGAGCAGCCTGTGGTCAATGCAGGTGAGTTTGTGGTGGCCGGACTCGAAGAGGTCCTGGGAGGTATGTGTGCTCCCACACACAGACCAAGGCTTTATTTCATACCTGTGAAAACATGAGTGTCTTTGTCCAGGTATTTTCTTGAATCACCTTCCTGAAGTGGTGTCATGGCTGTTTTCTCCCCACTAGCTGGACAGAACGGTTTCTCTTCCCATTTCATAGCTTGGCAGCTGCTCTGCCCGCAAGCACTTCTGAGCCAGCCCGGCTCTCGGGGCTTCTCACGTCCAGGTGGAAGCTCGTGTTCTGTCTAGCACCTGCCTTTCCAGGGGCCCCGGGATCTTGGGGCCTGACTTCCCCACTTGGCATAGGCTCCAGGGTGACCTTTGATTTCTAGTTGATGGACCTCAGTGGGAGGCCGTGGGCTTGGCCCCTCTTTCATGGACTTGGTGCTCGTTTTCCTTTTTGCTCACCTACGTCAGTGAAATGTTGACCTAACAAGCAGTTCTCTTTCCTGTTGAGACACTTCTCTGTTCCCTGGAAGGTTGGAGAGGGGACAGTGACACTTTTGCAATTCTGAGCAATGCCAGGGTCCCTAATGATCTAGAAATAGCAGCTCTAGGCCCTTTCATTGAGTGGTGTACTCTGGGTAGGTAGAGGGCTGTCTTTGCTTTGTCCAAATGTGTATGTACCTCTTTTGTTTCTTCTGTTCTTCTCAGGCTTCCTCATTGGTTCTCCATCCCTTTCTTCTGCCTGCCTGTATATGTAGGCATTTCTCAGAGTTCTTTTGGCCTCTTTATCACTTCCCACATGCTTTGCCTCAGTGGCTTATCTAACAACACAACATAGACTTTCTGTGGAAAAGAGTGCCGAGCCTGTATTTTCTCATGAGCACCAGACCTAGACTTTCAGCTGCTGGTTTGCTGGCTTAACACTACCCTGCTTCCTCTGGAGTCTCCGAGAACGAGGCCTCCCTCACCTCTTGGGGAGAGTAGGCAGCGGAATGGGCAGCACTACCACCCCTCCCTTTGCATCTGCCTTTTTGGGAGCACTTTTTAAACCTAGCCATTCTCTGTTAAGGGAGGGTTTGGGCAGAGCTAGTTAAAGGGAGCTCTGTGCATACCTATCCTGTGTGAGCCGGTGTACTGAGTCTTCTGTGAAAAACGGATGCTCCCATGCTCGGCCTCAGTCAGGGCACTTGGGAAATGTTAGGACTGGTTGGGAGTAAGAGGAGTCCACCACATGCAGTGCAATGGTTTTCCTGCTGACTGGTCAGTCCACTGTACCAGGCACTGTGGATTTTCACTCTGTTAACGCAAGTATTTCTGCATTAGCCTAGGCTTGGAGAGTTGTGTGTAACATGTGTTTTCTCTCACAGTGATTGATGACGCATCCAAAGAGGTGGTGTATAGGGATTATATTGACATCAGTGTCGCTGTGGCCACCCCACGGGTATGTTGGGGAAAGCGGTGGGGAGCTCTGGTCTTAGACTCTCACTTTGTATAAAAAAGCAGACCCCTGGGGAGAGAGCATTTCTGTAATCCTGTCTTCTCAGAAGGGAGTTAGTAAAAGAGTAACCTGCTTTTGACCCCACCACATTCTTTTATCTTACCGTCAAGCCTAAATATTTTAGACTCTGTTAATCACATTGAGTCATTAAGATGCTCAATGGGGAGCAGAGACCATCCGCTTGAATCAAGGGAGTTATAAAGGGTACTGTTAATCTGCAACTGAAAACAGCTTTTCACTCTCATCAGGGTCTGGTGGTTCCTGTTATCAGGAACGTGGAAGCTATGAATTACGCAGATATCGAGCGAACCATCAGCGAACTGGGGGAAAAGGTAAAGTGGAAAGCAACATGTGTGTCGGTTGCTGGGCAGGTCAGGGAGGAGGGGCTGGGGAAGGCCAGGCTCACCAGTGGGCAGTGCTGAGGGAACTGGCACCTTGCTCTGCTGGGTAAGGTGTGCGGAGCCCGAGACTGGCGGTCACCCCCAGGAGCCAGACTCTAGCTGTCTGGCGGCGCTCAGCATGTTCTTGTCACGGAAGACCTCATCAGAGGAGGCCTGCTGGGGAAAGCAAAGGTCCTCAAGGCATCGTGCCTGTCCTCTGGTGGAGGCCTGGCCACAGGCATCTTCTGCTGAACAATAGCTAGAAGTTGGACTGTTGGTCTTAGACAGGAGCCTTCTGGGCTCCCTGTAGGTGAAGAAAGCTGGGTTGGCCTTATATTGCAGTGATTAAATCTCCATTCTTAGGCCCGAAAGAATGAACTTGCCATTGAAGATATGGATGGTGGTACTTTTACCATTAGCAATGGAGGTGTTTTCGGCTCACTCTTTGGAACGCCCATCATCAACCCCCCTCAGTCGGCCATTCTGGGCATGCACGGCATCTTTGATAGGCCAGTGGCTGTGGGAGGCAAGGTAGGAACCATCACTGCAAATGTCCTATTGGCTAGATGAAGAGGAGGGGGAAAGCTAGCTATTAATTATGACGGATGCACTGGAATTTCAGGCATAAGCTCCATCTCTTAGTTTCTAATTAACAGCTAAGGCACTGATCTTCAAATTGTGGTGTGTGGTTAGGCATCATTTGGGAACTTCTTAGAAATGCAGACTCTTGGACCCCTTTCCAGACCTGATGAAGCAGAAGCTGCAGGTGATTCTGATAAAAATTAAAGTGTGAGGACCATGGAGTTGAGGTGGCTTCCTCCTTCATCGGGAGGGGTCATCAAGTTCCATTCGGTGCTGTCGGGAGTGGGGACACAGTTGGCAACGTGGTTCTTGCCCCGGGGAAACAGGACAGCAATGAAGATCTGTGAGCTCCCAGGTTGTATGAAGGTTTAGCGGTTCCCTGGGAGTTCAGGGAATAAAGTTAAAGGGTCTTGAGCTGGCCCTAGAAGATAGGTTGGTAGGAAAATATTTTCTGGGACTCCTGTGTTTAGAACATTTTTGGGTCACTAGGTCTTGTGAATCCAAAAATCCTAGGTCTTCTCCCTTGAAAATGCTCACACACCTAACTTTGCATACAACTTAAGAGAATTTGAGGATCTCTGGTTACTTTTTAAAATTCTAACCCTAAAGAAGAAACTTCGGGCTGCCAGGATTGAAGGGAAAACTTTTCCTTTAGACAACAGATGAATGAAAGGGCAGAGAGAGAGAGAGAGAGAGAGAGAGAGAGAGAGAGAGAGAGAGAGAGAGAGAGAGTGTGTGTGTGTGTGTGTGTGTGTGTGTGTGTGTGTGTGTGTGTGTGTGTGTGTGTGTGTGTGTGTGTGTGTGTGTGTGTGTGTGTGTTTGATTTATTTGAGAGTGCGTGCCCAAGCTGGGGGGCTGGCAGGGGCGGGGTGTCCTCTGAGTGCGGAGCCTGATGCTATGGAGCTTGATCCCAGGACCCCTGAGATCATGACCTGAGCCAAAGTCAAGAGTTGGAAGCTTAACCAACTCAGCACCCAGGCGCCCAAGAATGCTTTTTTAAAAGGCGCTTTTGAAGAGACTCTATTTTCTTGGTTGAGCTGTCTTGAGTGGGAGAGCTTTGCACTCAGGGTAAGCCTTGGTCTTTGAAAATAGAAGGCTCCAGAAGCAACAACAATAGGAAAAGCTCTGGAACTGGAAGCTTTTCTATGGGCTATGCTTTCTCATCTCCCCACTTCCAGTGGGGCTTCCTCTGCTGCAGACAGACCTGTCAACCTCTCCTCTCCGTAGGTGGAGGTGCGGCCCATGATGTACGTGGCACTGACCTATGATCATCGGCTGATCGACGGCAGAGAGGCGGTAACTTTTCTCCGCAAAATCAAGGCAGCGGTAGAGGATCCCAGAGTCCTCCTACTGGACCTTTAGGAGGGAGCCACATACCCTACACACCAACCATGCAGGAACTGACCACCAATCTTCTCCCTGTCCCCTCATGGGTTCCAGGCTTGCCTGGTGCCAGGCACACGTTGTTGGCCTCCAGCAAGGAAACCAGGGCACTACGTAACCAGCAGCCACAGGTCTTTTCTTGGTATTCTGCCAGGCTCTCCCCTCTCTGCACCCTTCTCTTACACTCGAGTATCTTCTTGAGGCTTGAGGGAGAGAGAGCCTTAGTGGATGCTCATTAATATTCCTGCCTTTCTCCCATTCGTCTTCTGCAGAGATGATTTTGCTTCTCTCCTGGGCCAGTATTCTATAGGGAAACCACTGGGGACCATGTGATCAAGTTTGTATCTTTTGAAAGTCTATTGTCCAGAGCCTCCTTAGGAGGGTGTGGTGTCTCCCAAGCTTACAGCAGCCCCTGGCCTGGCTGTGAACACTCTCACTTGATCGCTCCTGTGTGGAGGTACCGACTGCAAGCCAAGAGGTGCTGCTTGCTGCGTAAATAACAGTTCATTGTGCGCTGCCATGGACTTCAGGATGCCTCTTCTACCTCGTCCAGGAAGCACAGGCCAGGGGGTCTGGGGGGGAGGGGGGGAGGTAGTGTTGGCAGGGGCAGAGTCCCCTCCGAGGTGGTATGTTGTAGACAAGACAGGAGCAGAGCCCACCCTCTCAGTCACGGCTCCATTTTGGCACAGTAACACACAGCCGTGGTTGTGCCGACCTTTCTGGGCTGCTTGGAACCATTCTAGCACATCGCTGTCGTTTAGAGCAGATTCTAGCACATCATGGCAGCGGGACAGGGCATGGTCACAAGGGCTGGAGGCTGGTGAGATTGGGGTGAGGGGGCTTCCTGTGGACTGGCTCAGATTGATTTGAGCTTTTTACATGCCATTGGCATAAGCACTCGGACTGAAGGGGCAGACTCTGTTTCTCTGTGCATCGTGGCCCTTGGGGGAGCGGGGTGTCAGAGAGGATGGACTCTGGTGGAAACCAGCCCCAAGATGCTACTATACAGCGGGGAGAATGGGCAGTCGCCTGAGGTGGTGTTGCCAGATGGGTCTGGGCACAATCAATCATTGGAATTGCTTGGAGCAAGTTTAAATACACACATCTTGTTATGAAAGCTGCTGGGCTTCATTGCTTTGTATGCAACTGCATCCAGGCCTGAGGCTGCTGACACTGGACACCAGGAGCCACTGACTTAGTGTGTGTGCCCATTCGGGCCTGGAGCGTGGGGTGGGGGAAGGGTTGGGAGCCGATACTGAGTGCCTGCAGCATCTACTCTGTCTTCACTATTCAGAACTCGTACCTAAAATATTTAAAGAAACTGATTTTAAATGCAAATTAAAGGGCAAATGTTCTCAAAAGGTTCCTGCTTCTGCGTTCCTTTTAGTTGCCACGGTGCACAGCCCCAGCACTGTGACTGTCCCAAGCCTTGGAAGCCACAGCATGTCCCGGGAGTTAGCCTGTGAGAGGCCAGATTTCTGAAGTTACCACTGTACTGATTTGACAGCAGGTGGAACCCTAGCCGTCCGCATGCCAGGAACGTGCCTGGCTTCCTTCCGGGGAGCCCCTGCAGCCTGACAGGCCACACCCTTGAAGAGACTTCGCGGTGGCTTCAAAAAGGTGGGACCCAGACGCCAACAGACGAGCATTTCTGGGACGGATTGAGGAGGTGGGCACAACTTAAGACAATTTTGCATTTTGGACTTGTTTGCCACATGTATACAAGGGTGCCCGAGGTCAGTAAGCACTGATGAGGGTAGATCACCCCCTGGGAGCAGGGGTCTGGGAGGGAGGCAGACAAGGTTGGGAGCCAACCTAGACTATGGGTGGCAGGCATATGGCTTCTGAGTTTAAACACCATCCCCACCTGTTGGGCCTGCAGGGATGCCATGTCTTGGCGAAGGTCTGTCACAGGAACGCAGTGGCTCCAGAGGGCAGAACTAGAGCTAATGGGGTGGGGGTGGGGGGAGATGGGTTTCAGGAAAGGCAGAACTTCAATCTCCTGGGCTTGGTGCTAGAAACTCTCTAGGAAACCTACAACGGAGGTAGTATTAGCCCCATCAGGGCTGGGATACCAGTATTCACGGCCCAGCAGAGTAGCAGGTGTGCAGGTGTTTGTTGCACGGATGAGGCCCAGAAGTTCAGAAGCAACTCACCCTCCGTGTGGCAGTGGTTGGAAGCAGCCCGGCCTGACTTAGCATAGCAAAAGGACAGACTTGTGGACAGGCTCCACCGGGCCCTATCATGTCTTTAATGGGAGCCACCATCCATCTCCGGGGTCACTGTGAGGATTATTAGACTAGTGTCCTGTCTCACCCCTGCCCCCCAGGTACCATGACCCTCCTCTAGGACTTCTCTCTTTCCCACAGCTCCCAGGTTCCCCCCCCCGCCACATGCCATCCCTTCCTCTCAGAGCTTCTCTGCGGGGCACAGGCTGACATGCCCTTCACGACCAGCCCTGCTTCCTACCTTCTAGGGAACTCCAAGCTCACTCTTGACTAGCATGGGGCTTCTCGGGGGGAGCCTTCCAATCTCTCCCTTCCAGCAGGGCTGCTCTGGTTGCATTCAGGAGGCAAGGACACCATAGGCAATGGCAGGCTTTATTGGGGGGTGGGGGGTATGGGCAAGGCCCAGGGAAAGCAGGCGCAGGCTGTGTTCCCCCCGTGTGCCCTCTGTAGGACTGGTCTCTACCCCTAGAGTTAGAGTTGGACCTTCACAGCCAGACTGGAGGTCAGAGGCGTCCCCTGGTGGTGTTGGAGACCCTGGAAGGAAGGAGTTGGGGGCAGAGGTCTGGTGGAAATTTCCTTCCCACACCCCAGTGACAGGGTAAGCCCCGAGGGGAATCAGAGGACCCCCAAACCTGGGGAGGGGATTGTCTTTGAGGTAACTACTTACCCCAGCTCTTCGGGGACCAGAAACATTCTGCTTCTGGCTAAAAGCTTAGGCAATCATTCCATGTGTTTTGTGAAGTCACAGTGGGCGGTGAATTAAATGGACCCTCAAGACGAAAATGCAAAATGGTAAATAGGACAAATGCCTGAGAAGGGATTGTAATGGGTACAAAGTGTAGTAGTTGCTCCAGCCTGGAGGCCTAGGGGGTAGGCTCCCCTTTCCACACTGGTGGGCTAGCTGGGGAAGAGAGCTCTTCATTCTGTTTTCAGAATGACACTAAGTGCCAGAGTTGTGCCTTTCTCCCTCTCCCCTGATGCTTATCCTTATTTCTCTCTCCTGCCTGCCTTTTGTTCTCCAGTCTGAAGTCGTAAGACGGCGCGTGGTCAGGTCGGGGAGTGGATCCTGTACCCCCCACTCCCACCCCGTGCAGCAATAGCCTGGGAGGGGGAGGAGGCCAAGTTGCACGGCTAAGATGAGCAGGCAGGGCAGCCCTGGTTTGGGTCCACTGGGCCAGTGGACCAGTATCCTGAGATGAGTCTCCAGAGATGTCCCCAGTGGGGCACATGGCCGCTCGTGAGTCACGAAACCTTGCCGTCCATTCAGCAGGCAGGCAGGAGCTCAGAGCTCATGCTGCGGAAGGCACCCTGTGGCCTGGCAGGTCTGCGGTCAAGGTACAGGGAGCTGTTGACTGACGGGTGGAGGATGGATGGGCGGAGGGGTCCGAGCTGCCCAACTGGGTGGGATCTCCCTGTCCCTCCCCCTCAGCAGTGACCAGAAAGGGTCTCCAGAGCTGGCTGGGGGACGCCCAGGCCCTTCTGGGCAGTAGCGGTGGTTACGATGGTGCCCAAGAGTGGCGCTGAGCAGGAAGGGCACCTGCCCTGCCTTCCTTGCCTGAGGGTCACTGATTAGACGGGCCAGCTCTGGGCGGCAGAGGGGAGAGAAGATCCAGGCTAGTCCAGCAGCCTCCATGACCCACTCTGCCCCCTCTTACCCCACCAGTTTGCTCCACTGGGTAGTACTGAAAAAGGGGTGGGCCTTGAGCTTGTTGACACCGCCGCCTCCAGCACCCAGGCGCCGGGCAGGATCAAACTGCAGCAGCTGTGGAAAAAGCCCCGGGCGGGGGGCGCTTGGCAGGCCTTCCCGGCCCCTTCCCTGAGGCCTGCGCTGACCTGGAGGTTTTTTTGGGCGGGGGAGAATCCCAGCCTCCCGGCCCACAGAACTCCCAGTGGTACCTGGGGGACAGATGGTGTTCAGCCACCAGCATATACAGATTTATTCCCATTAGCCCCCTGCACTCACATCAGATGTCCAGCCTGTGGGGCTGTTCACGCCAGAGCTCTGCCCTCCCAGCAGCCCCCTCACGCCAAGCAGCTGCCGCCTCTGGACCAGCTGTAGCTCACCTCAGTCAGCAGGGAGGCCGCTGGGCGACTGAGCCACTCGGGCAGCTGGAGCCGGGTATGGGGCTGGATTCCCGAGGGGTGGCTCTGCGACAGTGCCTGGGAAGACAGGGAAGGGGGCAACCCCAGCAATGTGTGCACGCTCCCGTGGCAGCCGGGATTTACCTTCCCCTGTGTCACGTCCCGTGGGTATGACGACGATGGTTGTCTTTCGCTTTGGAGCTACTGCATGCCAGGAAGATGCCTGACATCCCTTATCTGTAATTTCCATGACCACCCTCACAGTAAGTTCTGGCATCTTCATTTTAAAGGCAAGAAGCAGGCTCAGGAGGTAAAGGGACTTTTATGCTGAGTTCAGGGTTGGAACCCAGGTCCCTCTGGCTCCAGGCCTGCCTGCCAGAAGCATCGATCAGGGCAGGCACTCCGGCAGGAACAGCACTGGAACTTGCCTCCCACCAGAAAGCCCTGGAGCACAGAAAGGACTCCCTGGGGTCAGGCAGAGTGGCAAGACGCAACCCGGAGGAGGCCGGGGGCCCTGGGCTAGAGAAGCGGTGGGAGGCCGAGAGGAGAGAACCCCGCTCTTGGGGCTGTTGCGGGCTAACAAGAGGGCACCAGGACAGATGTCAGGCCCCACTTCATCTGCTCCTGTCCTCTCCTGCTTGACTGTAGTCTGGCCTTGCCCTTGCTGCCTGCCTGGCCTAACCAGCCCCACGTGTGATGCGGAGCTCAGGGGCACAGAGGGCAGAGGCTGCTGTCCTTCAGCCAAAACTGGAGCTTACAGCCCCGATGGCCATGGGTGGGGGGAATGAGCAGGGAGGAGCAGCAGCTGGCGGGGGGATGAGTCAGTGGCCTTCCAGGGAAGAAGGGTTGTGTCAAATTCCACGCTCCCTCCAGACCCACGCAGGGGTCCTCCTCCGGAGCCCTTCCCTGACTAGCCCAGCTCAACTCCTTTACCTAAGTTGACGACAGTCTTGCTAGCTATAGCCGCTAGTGGGGCAGGGCTGCTCAGTGTGTCCAGGACCTGGGTGGGAGTGGCTTTCCAGGGCTCTCATGGCCTGTGGGGGCAGCTGCGGGGAAGGGAACAGCCGGGTCTTAGAGAACCAGGTAGCCTCAGCCCCGACCCTGGCTGGTTGGACTGAGCCGAGCCCATCCTACCCTCAGTGACACCCAGCAGGGCTCCCCGCCACCTGCCCAGCTACTCACGGTTCCAGTCAGCATTTCATACAGCAGAGACCCAAAGCTCCACCAGTCACAGGCTTCCGTCAGCTCAGAAATCCCACCCACCTCTGTGGGAATAAGAACACACATGTCCCAGCCTCACCCAAGAGGGCTGGTTTCCACGCTACCCCTCTGACCCAGACCCGGCCCCTTCCCACTGTCCTTAGCCCCATGGCTCAACCCACAGAGGCACCCAAGATCTCAGGCCCCCCGGCCCCTCCTCCGCTCTTGCCTGGGGCACTGTAGAGATTGTCCAAGGCCTCCCTGCAGTAGTGGGGCTCCACCTCTGCCCACTGGCCGAAATACGTGAGCCGGATGTGACCTTCTCAGCCAGTGTGTGCAGGGAGGAAAAAGGGTGGACAAAACTTGTGGTTAGTAGTCCTGGAGCAGGTGGGAGGGGACTCCAGGGCTTCCCCCAACAGGCACTGGGCAGAGCCTCCCTAGGGCCTGTCCCCTAAGGCCCAGAAACCACCGGGTTTTCCCAGGAGCTGCCGCCTTGGACTCAGGCTCAGGCTCAACCTTGGCCAACCAGACTCAGCCGCTGAGTGCCGAGTGAAGAGGCAGGGGGCAGCAGATAACCTCAGAGGCCCCCTGGACTTTGGAGACCTGTCCTTCGCTGGCTGGAGGCTTTGGGGGCCCCATGTGAGAGGTGGAGTGAGGGCAGCCTAATTCCCCCCTCCTCCCGGGCACCTACCTGCCTGGTCCAAGAGCAGGTTCCGGGGATTGAGGTCTCGGCACAGCACCCCCTGCTGGTGCAGCGCCTCCAGGGCCAGCAGGGTCTCAGCCGCCCACTGCTTCACCTGCTCTTCCTTCACCCTCCAGGCGCCACGGCCAGACCCCGGTCGGGCCCTATCTGCTAAGGGGCGGCTCGGACTTCTGCCTTGGCCACAGGCCCCCAGCACCCGGACAGCCCCCTGATGAACCCAAGGGAGCCCCCAAGAGGGCCTCACGTCCAAGCTCTGGCCAGGTCGCCGCCTGGCTTGGAGGTGCAGGCGGCCAACCGGGGCCTTCAGAAGGTCCGAGGGGCAGGAAGCATGGGTCCCGGTGGAGGGGTCACCTTCAGCCTCTCTCTGGGGAGTGATGGGTGGGGCCCCCCTGGCTGGGGGAAGGCTCTGAGAAGTCTGTGGGAGCTCCCGAAGGATTCTGTCCGGCAGGCAGGTGGGTCCCAGGGGGAGTGGTGCTGGGGTCTGGAGGCCGAGGGGTGAGTTGAGCGGAGCCTTCATCCTCTCTGGGCTGGAGCCAGACCTGCCCCCAGACTGTTGGGGCTGCTCCTGGGAGAGCAGGTGGGACCAGAGCGTGCCCCCTGGGCCATGCAGAGGAGCAGTGAGCATGGGGACGGGAGAAGAGCGTGGACACCGCGTCCCCAACTCCTGCCTCCCCTCCGTCCAGCATGAGCCCCCTGTCTTCCACATCTCACCCGTGGCCCCTCCTCCTCAGCCCGGAGTGCCCTCTGCTCTCCCTCTGACCCACCCAGAGGGGACCCAGCCTCACAAGCTGGTGCAAAATGGGTGCTTACCGCCAAGGGAGTTGTAAATTATCGTTCCTGCCCGTGGTTTGGGTGGGAGGTTCACCCGTGCTCAGTATATTATTAATTTTAGGGAGAACAGTATAATGAAATTTAAGCACGTAAAATAAAAGGCGGCCAGGCATGGACCTGCAATGACTCTATGTTATGACCCAAGGATGTGTCCCTCATTTAAAAAAAAAAAAAAATCACTGTAATAGGGTGATCAATAAATATCTGCTCCACGGCCCCACTGCTGTCCTCACAGCCGCAGGCACCACCAACTTATGTGGCCACTCCAAAGAATGGGCACAGACTAGAAAAATGAAAAGAGCCTAAACTGGAAGAAATGGTGACAACAGGGACATTTGCATCGATGCCCTCACGGCCCAGGATGTGAACCTCCTCCTCCAGACGTCCCCTGCCCCCCCCCCACCTGGCGCCACCCAGGGGCCTGCCCCCACCCGATCCTGCCATCCTCCCCTGCCCCAGGAAACCTGGGTCTCCTGCTTGGCGCTGCACATTTAGTGCAAGTTACCCCCTCCTCGTGCTTGGCATTTTAAGGGGATGAAAAAGGACATGCCAAGGGCCTGAGGAGCTGACGGGGACCCCCGAGGCCCCCTCACCTTGCACATGCTCCAGCTGCAGGAAGATGGAATCCTCGCTCACAAAGTAGCGAAGCAGCTTTGTCATGTAGGGGACACCGTGCGGGATGATGGTCAGCCGCTCCCGGTTCGCCATGTGACACCTGGACAGGCTCTGGGGGGAGGACAGGCAGGTCAGCGGGGCACAGACCAGATGGTGCCCTGCGAGGGGATGTCCTAGCCTGGCTTTAGGGGCAAACAGATGATAGGGGTTAGAACCCACCCCAAAGAACAACTGCCTCCCCCCAGTTCCTGACCTGGCACTCACCCCTACTCCCACCACAGAATCCAGGCCCTCCACCCTCCAAAACAAGGATGCAGTGTGTGTGTCTGGAAGGCGGGGGACATGCTCAGGGGCAGAACAAGCAGCTTTTAGATTTGGAGGGAGCTTCAGGTACAGGTTCTGGGTGGGAGGTTCCCCAGGGGGTAGGGGTTCCAAGAGCGGTAGGAAAGCCCCAGGGGGAATGCAGGATGACAGGGGACTAAGCGGCACCTGCCTTTACCACGAAGGTCCCTCCGGTCGCTGGGTCCTGTACCAGCTGCACCTGCCGAGGTCCAGGAGGCACGAGTCAAGGCACAGGCTAGTTCCTGGGGCTCCAGGGCCCGAGCCCCAGCTCCCCAGGTTCCTCTCTCCAGGGCAGGCTGTAATGGTGCAGTGTGTGCCCCTGGCCCCCCAACGAGCTGACATCAACCCTGTCCTGCTCACACGCCCTTCGTTAGACCTGCAGTTTTAGCTCCGGTGCCAGCCCCCTGGTCAGGCTGGGACCCCTACTCTGTCTCCAGTGCTCTCTGGGCTCACCCTTAGGGAGCCCGATCACCGTGTCTAATTACCGGTCCCCCCACTCGGCTATGAGCAATATGAGGGCAGAGACTCCCCCGTCAGCTCTGTATTCCCAGAGTCCTGCACAGTGCAGGGATGTCAGAGACGCCTCATCCGTGCATGGTGCGTGGTCCCTCCTGCGGGGTTTGAGGGTGTCCTGGCTGGGCGGGACCTCAGAGCCAGTCACCTCTTCTGATCTCTTATTTTACAGGTGAAGCAGCTGAGGCTTTGAGAGTGCAGCCCAAGGTCACCCATGGGCCGAGCCGTGCCCCGAAACACACAGGCTTGGCATGCTCCTTTGGGTCCCTGCCCCTGCCTGCCCCTCCCCTTTTTTAAATAGTCTTTCTCTCTGGAGGCATCTATTGGAGAGCAGCCCCCTTCTCCCGTTGCTTTTGGTCCAAGGCAGCAACGTGCCAATTGCTGGGTCAGGGCCTTGTTTGGAGTTGGACCCTTGACTCATCTCTGTGGCTGGTGGACCCCGGCCACAGGAGAGAGCAGGAGCGTGTTGGGGCAGGAAAGCAGAAGATTTGGCCAGGTGAGGGGCATGTGGGGGCAAGACCAGCACCCCGATGTCGTGACTCCTTGGCTGTCTGCCTGCCCTGCAGACCTCCCGCCCCCCCCTCCCCAGCCAGGCCACAAGGCAGTGGCAAAGGCTGCATCCAAGGATTGGGGTGGGAAAGGGGCACTGGGTTTAAATCTTGGGCAAGTGAATTGATTTTCTCATCTACCAAACAGGCATTACAAATGCCCACCTTCCCTCATTACTGGTTTGTTGAAGCCATAAATAGGCCCTTTATGGGCGCCTGGGTGGCTCAGTCAGTTAAGCGTCTGCCTTCAGCTCGGGTCAGGATCTCAGGGTCCTGGGATCGAGCCCCACATGGGGCTCCCTGCTCCGCGGGGAGCCTGCTTCTTCCTCTCCCTCTGCCCCTCCCCCTGCTTGTTTTCTGTCAAATAAATAAAATCTTTTTTAAAAAAGGCCCTTTGTTTCTATAAAGGCCAGGAGAACACCTGTTGCCACATTTGCCACATCACACTGCCTCTCTGAAACTTGTTCAACTGCAAAATGGGGTGACGGCAGTAGCTGCTTTAGGTCAGGAGGACGACCCCATTCCAGCAGACGAGTCCAACGGTGGCCTGCGCCTGCCATGCCACATGCCCTCCCTTGACAATCTGCAGTGACTGTTCGTGACATTATCGTAGGGAAGCCCCATGCTGGCTAAGAGCACTTATTCTGGGCTAAATGCTTTATATAGATTACTTAATTTTAGCCCCACAGCCCTACCAGGTGAGTGTTATGAATGACCCATTTTATTGATGAAGAAGCTGAGGTTCAGAGAGGTTATGTTACCTATAGTCCCACTGCTAAAAAGCGGTAGAGGTGGGATTTGAAGCCAGGCAGGGATGATCCGAGCCCTGGAGACCTAACTGCAAGGGGAGCACAGCCAGGTGACCATGGCACCTGCCCTCCCTTCGGTCTCCGCTCCCCCCCCCCCCCCCCCCCCCCCGTCAGTGCCCTTCCGGAGGCAGCAGTGATGCATGCCTTCTGACCACCAGAGGTCTCTCCTCCAACAGCCAGCGATGGAACCCAGCCCGGCCCCAGCTCCTTGACCAAATTTGTGCAATGTCTGAAAAAGCAAGAAAACTCTGGGGTAGGAGAATCGAGTTTCCCACAAATACAGACACCCTGGATAATTCCCCACTGTCCCTTGCCAACTGGGATTCCCTACCACCTTGTCCTGGCTAAGGTCCTCTCAGAGAGTCCAAAAAACCAGCAGTGAAGGCTGGGGAAGCCAGATTTAAAACTTGATCAGTACGCTGGAACAAGTGTGTTTAAATATATATATATATTTATGTATTTTTTAATACACACTCGTGCGCACACACATCTACCTATATAGAAATAGACCAAAACACTAATAGCAATTAACTCGGAGCTAAGTAGGATAGTGGGGAATATATATATGTAGATAGATACACACACACACATATATATACATGTGTGTGTGTGTATATATAGTTTTTTATTCTTTTTTTTTTTTTTTTTTTAAGACTTTAGTTATTTATTCATGAGAGACAGAGGAGCAGAGAGAGAGAGAAGCAGAGGGAGAAGCAGGCTCCCAAGGAGCAGGGAGCCCGATGCGGGACTCGATCCCAGGACCCTGGGATCATGACCTGAGCCGAAGGCAGACGCTTAACCATCTGAGCCACCCAGGCGCCCGTGTATATATAGTTTTAAACTCCTTTCTCTTTCATATCCCAAGAGCAGAGGGGGCATTTTCCCCTTAAAGTAAGCAAATAAAAAAATCCCCCTCCTCTTTTGCTCAGTGCTATGGGGGACAGAGCACTAGCTAGTCACTTGACCTTATGAACCTCTGTTTCATTCTCTGTAAGACAATTATTAAAATGCAGCACTGTCCAAGGCGCCTGGGTGGCTCAGTCGGTTGAGCATCCGACTCTTGATTTTGGTTCAGGTCATGATCTCAGGGTCGGGAGATCGAGCCCCGTACTGGGCTCTGTGCTCAACTTGGAGTCTGCTTGGGTCCCTCCTCCCATCCCTGCACTCTCTCTCTCTCTCTCTCAAATAAATAAATAAATCTTAAAAAAAAATAAAATGCAGCACTGTTCATTGGAACATGAAATATATATCTGCCCTGTCCAATACAGAAGCTATTAACCATATGAAAAGCCAACAAGCCCTTGAAATGTGGTTGGGCAAATGAGAAGCAGAATATTTAATTTTAACTAATTTTAACTTCAATAGTCTTATGTGGCTAATGACTAATGGATGGGGCTGCACAGGCTAGTGCTTTTTTCCCAGAGCAACTGAGAGGGTTTAATGCAACGGTTTCGCAAATGAGAATGTGCCTTACTCATGTCAGGTGAATGTTGCCATTTGGAAGGTAGAAGGTAGTTCTGGGTGTCCCTACTTCACCTTTTCATAGAGGGAATTTTTTTATTCTTTTTAAGATACCCACTGAGATCTTGGGACAGGGAACAATGAAAGCTTCGGTGAAACACATTAACCCTTTCTTTAAAAATGCCCAAAGTATCAAAATCCCAGGAGGACTCTCTCATGGAGCAACCAAGTCCACAATTTCCAGATTCTCCAACTCCAAGGCCCACAGGGGCCTGGGATGTGAACCAAGGGGGCAGGGCAGGGACAAGGACAAACCAGAGGACTGGTGTCCCATTAAAACTGGCAGCAGCCCCCCTCAACTCCTTGCTGCCACGTGAGGATGTGAGCCAGCATTTCCAAATCTTCCAATTTTGCAGGAGAAGCAGGAACGCTGGACTTCTATATGAAACCTGCCAATTTTCAAATGTTGGTAAGTAATGATAATTTTAAAAAACACCCGTGTGTTTGAGCCAAAAAAACAAGAAGTAACTTGGATGGCCTTTTTCTTCCCCATCTCTGGCTCCTACATGAGGCTCAGCAAACATGTGGTGATCTCTCTCAGGCTCCCCATGCTCCCTGAGAACAAACCCCTGGGTATTCTAGCCAGAGACCTATCTAGTCCCTGACCGCCACCCCCCTCAACCTCGCAGTTCCCAGCAACGCCCTCTCCCTGCCAGTACCTCCTTAGCCCCTAGGGATCCCTCTCCCAGCCTGGTTCGCCTAACAAGTGGGCATCTCTGGGGGCACTCCAGGCTTCCTGAGCAGGCCCTTGGCCCCTCCCTGGCCCTGAGGGCTGCTGGCCAGGCGCTGCTCTCCTGCCAGGATCTGCCTGGGCAGGGCTGCAGAATGGAGCGCCTGGCTGCAGGGACCTGGGCTCAGGGGCCCCAACATCTCTAATTTGGGGACGATGATGTTCCCGACTTGGAAATGACACAGAAAAGGGAAGCAGGATCTCAGGAGGGAGGTGGAGTAGGTAAACTGGATGCCCAAGAAAGGGTAAAAAAGGAAAGAAAGAATCTCAAAACAGAATGGTTGGGCTTGGCCTTAATTTGTGCTTCCCATATGCAGAGGCCTCAGAATCCTGGATTCTGGAAATGCTTTGCATATGCGTGTCCTGGGGTCAAACAAATTCGGGAAATTCTATCACAGACCTCCTTCTCGGAAACTCATGGTATACATTTGCATCCCCAAAGCTCTGCAAACTCCTATAATTAAAAAAACAAAGCCATGTCACTCTTACTCCCTGTAACCCACACTGGTTGGACCTGGAACCCCCCTCTCCATGGTTCAGCGGGATCCCAACGTGAGGAAAAGGTGGTGGCAGTCCCCTCCCGGCTGGTCTGTGGGAGCCGCTGTGCTTGGCTGGGGCCGCACAGACGAGTGCAGTTGGAGGGAAGGCAGATGGAAGCTGGCCGGGCCTTGGCTGACAGACTGGGGCCTGTTCCAGGGACCTGGGGAAGCAGCTGGAGCGCGGCTGGACAGGAAGCCTGCACGCCTCCCCGCCCGCCCTTGTCACTAGCATTTAGAGCCATCAAACACGTATCAAATGTTTCAGCGTGTGCCAGGCCTTTCCCAAAAGTTATTTCATTTTAGTTCCCACATGCCCCTGCGGGGGGCAGGATTCTTACCCCGCTCACAGATGAGGAAACCAACGGGGAGGTGAAGGGGTTTGCTGTGGCCACACTGCATGCAGCAGGCGTCCTCTGTGAGCCACAGCCCGGCAAAATCCCCCGATGAGTGTTTAAATTACAGATGCCTGGGCTCAACGCTGTAAATTCTGACTCCACGGGCCTGGGTGGGACCCAGGAATCCCTATTTAGGAAGCTCCCCAGGTGATTCTGATGAACAGCCAGTATGAGAAAGACCCAGGTTAGCAACTACTCAGGTGTGGCCTGGGTTGGGGCAGAGGGCAACCGAATATTGGCTCAGATTTCATTTGACTCAACTGTCTGTCCTTCTGGATCCCCCACTCTGAGGAGTGTCCCACGTACAGGTTGGGATGTCGGCTCCTATCTCCCTGCCTGCCCCACATTAAGAGAAAAGGCCTTAGATGGGGTCAGGATGGGGGTGGGGGGCAGGAGGGGATGGGCAGAGCCGCTGAGGCCCCTCTGGGGGCCGGGACCCTCAGCAGGACAGGCTTCTGGAGAGGAGTGTACAATCACACCACACGAACTCCTTCAGCAGTACTTGGAGACAGCCCTGGGGTGCAGAGGGAGGGTGGGTGGGGGCCTGTGGGAAGCGGGAGGGGGAGTGAGCAGGGCCGTGTGTGCTGGCTTGGCGCCCTGCGCACTGCTTCTCCGGCTTCTGTCTTGAGCCTCTGAGGGAGTGGCTGTCTGTCTGAGCTCCAGGCTATGGAAAAGGGGCCATTTGCCTCTTCTGTTCCCCTTTTCCTCTCCAGGACCTGACTGATGTGTGCTGGGCTGGGAGAAGGTTGGGGAGCCACTGGACACAGCTGCTCTCCTCCCCTGGGGCCTACTGACCTCTTTCCAGCCCCTTCTTCCCATCCACCACCCCCATCTGCCTGCCCCATCTCCTTCGGCACCAAAACCGTGCCTGTCAGCTCACTCACCTTCTCGATGACCCCAACCACCTTGCAGCCCCTCAGTTGCTCCAGGGCAGAGCTCAGTGTGCGGATGGGCCGGAGCCTCAGGCTGCTGAAACCCTGCAGAGGTGGGAGACAGACCCCACAGACTCAGGGCCCAGCACTCCTCAGGCACTGCATTCTCACCGGGCCCTCCCCAGCTGCCAGGACAGCAGTGGGCACTAGGGGCAGAACTGGGGTCCACGGAGCACCCACCTCACAGGGAGCAGACAAGCTGGCCCTGACTGGCAGGGCCCCACCCCGGTCCCGGGTGACCACACTGCCCTCTACCCTCGGCGCCCCCGGCCAGCCCTCCTCCAAGGCCCAGGGGAGTCCTCAGGCTTCAGATCCCCGGTCTTGAAAGCCCCACCCATAGGAGGCAGGTGCTCCCAGGGGTGGGGAAATAACCCAGGCACATGCGGGTCTCAGGGAACATGCCTGGAAGACCCAGCATGTGGCTCAGGCACCTACTTTGGGGAAAAGCAGCCTAATAAGATGCAGAAGAGAAAAACATTTCCAACACTGTGGTGTATTTATCGAAAAACTCCGAGTATAAGTGGACCCACACGGTTCAAACCCGTTCAAGGATCAACTGGGCTCACCCAAACTTCAACCCATTCAAACTTCAACAGACGTGGGAAACTTGGAGTGTGTACACATGGAGCTTGCGTATGAGCCATGCATGAGAGTCTGGAGGTGTGTGTGTGTTTACCCTGTGTGGGGGTGAGACTGGCCTGGAGATGATGTGCTAAGAGTTTGAAGATGAAGGAACTAGTTGGGTGTGGGAGACGGAGGGAGCCAGCAGAATGGCAGGGAGACAGCCCTGTCCCTGGCACACACACACAGCCCAGGACAGGAGGTGACAGCCCTCTGGCCCGTGGGGGGGGGGGGCCTCACTCTCTCCTCCCCGCTCAGAGCCCTCAGGCCTTTGGGGAGCGGTCTCCTCACCGTGCCGGGGCTGGCCCCACCGCCCAGGGTCTTCTGCAGGTGGCAGGTGAAGATCTCCTCGGCCCGCCGCAGGTACTTGGTAATTTTCAGCTTCACAGCCTCGCATCGCTCCTTGTTGGGGTCGACTGTGGGGTGAGGGGGTCACCAGGACCTACCCTGGCCCCGCGGCGGGGCCGGGGCTCCGGCTCCCGCTGCCCACCCTCTGCCTCCACAGGAGAGTGCCTGCTTCTGAGGCTGGTCTGCAGATGGTGCCCTGCCCCCAACTGTTCCCCCCACCCCCACCCCGCACACCCAGCCTTCCTCTGGGCAGGAGACCGGCAGCACCTGCCGATGAAGGAAGATGGGGGGAGAGGCTGGGTATGGTGGTCACAGGTGGCACCCTCCCCCACCTCACTGGCTGCCATCACACCCCGGGAAGGAACAGAGGGGGATTCCGGGGTCCGTTTTCAGAGCAGAAGACAGAAGCTGCCAGAGAACAGCCCTCTGCCTTCTCTGAGGCCCAGTGTGAAAAGGCCGGAGTGGGAACCAGGATTAGAAGAGGAATGGATTCACTGGGCAGTCGGAAGCCCCGGCGTTGGGGGGGCTCTGTGGCCGGGCGGCAGGGGGGAAGAGGGGAGAGAAGCGTGAAGCAGGCACTGACTCCTCCCCCACCCACCGCCCTCAGGGGTCTCCACCTGGCCTCTCCCCTGCAGGCACAATGCCCCACTTTGCCGTAAACAGGCTGCTCTCTCTCTCTCTCTCTCTCTCCAGATGGCCCTTCGTTTTGACTTCTAGAAAATACCCTAGCCTAGCCTGGCGTCCTTTCCCTCTTTTCTCCCCTCATTTCTTCCTCATTGCTCTTCCCACCTGAGAGGTAATTATCCATCATTAAACTCATCAGTCTCGCCCCTGGTGATGCATGGCCCCAGGGCAGGAGCGCCGCTCCGCTCCAGGGACAGGCAAGTGTACGGGGTCAGCGCCCAGCCTCTGGAGCCCCAACTGTTCAAACCTCAGCTCTGCCACTGAGACCTATGGAAACTTAAGCAAGTAATTTAACTGCCTGGTGCCTCAGTTTTCGCATCTGGAAAACAGGAATAAAAATAGTTCCTATATATGACATCAAACGTATATAGTCGTTTCTATTACCGTGAGGTTCAAATGAGTTAATACAGGTAAAGCCCTTAGACCAGGGTCCAGCATACATGAACCGCTCACACAGGCCAGCTATTACTACTGCCCTTGCCACAGGGCCTGCAGCGCCAGCCTAGAGCCCTGCTCACTCAGCACAGATGGACAGAGGACCGGGGGAGCCCCAAGCCTGCCCTGCCCCAGCAGCTCCCGCCCCTGGCCGCCCGGTCCTCACCGTGCACACCCCGCAGCAGCACGTCCACGCCGTTCTGGTAGTGGTTGAAGGCTGCCTCGTAGTCCTCACTGACATCCCGCTCCAGGGCCAGCCGGATCTGCGTGGCTGCATCCACCAGGTAGTCGCGCTTGGTCACGTCAGGGGCCCCGGGAGCCACCAGGTTGCGAATCTGCTCCAGGTACACGCGGGCCTGGGACCGTGCTCGGGAGCAAGGCTCAGGCTCCAGGCCAGGGCCCGGGGGGCACTCGCAGGCCACCAGACTCATGGCTGCTTGCCCTGTGGTGGTGACCTGAAATCAACAGATGCCCTGGGGAGGCCCCGGTGGCGAACAACAGCCCATCCGTACCCTGGCTTCCTCTGCTGAAAACTGGGAGACTAATACCTCCAAGGGCTGGAGGGATCAGAGCTAGTGCGGGTAACATCCCTCTATGGGGCCAGACCTTTTCTAAATGGTGATAATAAAATAATAACATGCTCGGGGCTCTTCCTTTCAATTCAAATTCACATCAACAGGTATTTCTTGAGCACTGGAGAGAGCTGAGGACATCTGTGATGCAGAACTGCCTTCCTGGGGTCTCAGAGACAAACTGGTGTCTAGCACATGGTAAACATATGTTGGCCACACGTTCCTCACACTGTTCCCTCCATCCTGCCTATTCTCCTGGTCATACTCCTCCTACAGGAATCTCATTTATCCCTCCGGGTTCAGCTCAATGGCACTTCCCTGAACAAGAGAGATTGCCCCCACCTTATTTCATTTCCTTTGGTGCGGAGGTCAGCAAGTGAGGAGCCCCCACCCCCACCCCCCGAGCCTGGCAGAGAGTTAGGCACAAGGCCTGGCCTTAAACCTGTGGGCAAATGAAATGACCTAGTGACAGATTCTGGATGGAGGTAGGGGAAGGAGGGCAGAGCCGACCAGCCCCAGGGAGGCAGCGGCACTCCCCTGGCTCCGTCTGAGTAAGCCAGGGGGCAACGTGGCCTCCAAGGACCTAGCAGCAGCTGCTCCCTGAGCAGGGTGTGACAAAAGTGGTCAAGGGGATAAGAGCAGTGGCTTCAGGAAAGGAAAGGGCTCTGGAGAGGTCCGCAGAACTGCCCCTACACCTCCGCCCCCCGCCTCAGTGGCACCTGTGTTCTCGCAGGCCCCACTGAGAAGGGCAGGGCCTGAACTTCCAAGACTAGGTCACCTCTGCCTAGAGGAACAGACAGAACAGGATGGGGAGTGGGGCGGGGAGGGAAACCCACATCCCCCAGCCCAGCGGGGAGCTGAACTCCGGCCAGGATGCGGCCAGCGGGTGGAGGGAAGGAGGGAGGGAAGCCGCACCCTCCTTGCTCCGCCCAGCCACCCGGGACCCGCAGCTCGGAGGCCTGTGTCGGGGCGGGCGGGCGCCAAGGCCGAGGGGCTGGGCTGCTCGAGTCAGGCTCCCGGGCCACCCCGCCGGGCTGGGTCCCGCGGGGCAGGACTGCGGGGCCGCGCCTGGACCCGGGAAGCGGAACGCCCAGCCCGCGAGTCCCGGCACGCAAGGTGCGCCACCCCGCGCGTTGGGACCGAGGGAAGCTAGGGGAGTGGGAGGAGGGGCCGCCCTCGCCTGGAGGACCGGAGCCCAGAGGAGGAGCCGGGCAAACCCCGTACCTGCCCGAGCCAGGAGCTCGGTCCGCGCGGCCGGACCTACCCCTTCCGCCACCGCCCCTCGTGCGGGAGACCGTGCACCAGTCCGCCGCCTTGCGCCCTCCAGCCAGGTGCAGGGGCCTGGCCGGGTGCAGCCTGGCCATTGGCTGCGGATGAGCTCATTCTCCAGCGTTAGAATAAACCGCCAATCAGCACCCGGCTCCGTTTCTGCCGGCTCTTAAAGCCCCAGCATCCGCAAAGCCCGACCCTGGGGGAGGGAGTGAAGGGGATGTGAAGAGGGAGGGAGGGGCGGGGGTCCATAATCACCCAGGGCTGCGGCAGAGCCTGCTTCCGCAATCTAAGCCACCTAGGGGCGCAGGCATGGCTCAGTCGGTTGAGCTGGGACTCTTGGTTTCAGCTCAGGTCATGCTCTCAGGGTCCTGATCCAGCTCTGGGAGGGCTCCACGCTCAGCGAGGAGTCTGCTTGAGATTCTCTCCCTCTCCCTCTGTGCCTCCCCCTGCTCGCACTAGGGCACTCTCTGTCTCTCTCTCTCTAAAAATAAATTAATTAATTAAAAAAAAGAAATCTAGGTCGACTAGAAAACATGCATGCCACTTCTGGGACTTTTCTCATTCATTATTTCATTCGGTCGTTTGACTATTTAATACTTTTGTACTGAGACACGACTATGCAGGAGGAACGAGATGCTGAGACACAGTGCCGGAACAGACAGCCTCTGCTCACGTCTTCAGGGGTTTACAGTCTCTGGAGGGATCTAGGGATTAAAGAACTAAAGAATATAGTTGATGGTTCATTCCAGTTGTGATCAGAGCTGCATCAGAGAAGCACCACAGGGCCTATGAGACTTACAACAAGGGGAATGACCTGGTCTGGGGGTCAGAAGGCTTTCTGGAGGAAGTGATACCTGAACTGGGCATACAGACCTCACCCTCACCGCCCCCCCCCCCCCCGCCACGCCCCGACCCCCTGCGGTGCTGCACTCATACTCTCCTTAGTGCACTGTCTCTCCCCTAGATATCTTATCATCCAGCTCCCCTTTCCTGAACCCCAACACCTCCTCCTCTATCCTCATTCCCAGTCAGAGACATGCTTCCTCCTTCCCTTGAAAACACGGGAGCTCTCTTCTGTTTGCTCTCTGCTCACCAGCCAGGTCTGCACCCACATACTGCCTCCCCTTCCCACAGATGACCTGTCTGTGCCCCATCAAAGGCCAGCCTTACACTTGGGATCAGCCCCATCCTATCACCTACTCAAGGAACCATTCCAGCAATTCTCCCCTCTCTGTCCTGCATCATTAATTTTTGGCTCCCACCAGATCATTCTCATCTGATACAATCATAATGCTGATTCTCCCATTTTTAAAGCAAAACAACAAAACAAAACAAAACCGCTCTTGGCCTCACTTCTCCCTCTAGCTACCACCCTAGGTTTGTAGCAAAGCTCCTTGAAAGAAAGGTCTGTGCTTGCCCTCTCATTTCTCTTCTCCTACTCTTTCTTGAACCTGCTCTGATGAGGCTTTCTTCGTCAACATTCCTCTGAAATTGCTCTTGGTCAGGGCACTGGAGTGGCTCAGTTGGTTAAGTGGCTGACTCTTGATTTGGGCTCAGGCCATGATCTCAGGGTCATGAGATTGAACTCTGTGCGGGGCTCCAAGTGGGGTTCCGTGCTGGGCATGGAGTCTGCTTAAGATTCTCTTTCCCTCTGCCCCCCCCCCACTGCTCACTCACTCTCACTCTCAAAAAAAAGGGGGGGCACCTGTGTGGCTCGTCGGTTGAGCATCAGACTCTTGGTTTCAGCTCAGGTCATGATCTCATGGGTTGTGGGATCGAGCCCCACATCAGGCTCCACACTCAGTGGGGAGTCGACTCGAGATTCTCTCCCTCTCCCTCTGCCCCTCCCCACTCTCTCTCTCAAATAAATAAAAAAGTAAAATCTTAAAAAAAAAATGAAATTGCTCTTGGTCAAGTTACCAGTGACCTCCTGGTTGCTAAACCCAATGATCATTGCTTGGTCTTCACTTTCCTTGACCTCTCAGAAACATCCAACCCAGGTGATCATGCCTTTCTCCCTAGGCTTCTGGAACCCACACTCTCCTGGTTGCCTCCTGTCTCACTAGCAGCCCCTTCCCAGTCTCCTTTGATGGCTCTTCTCCTCCTCTCCAGCTTCTGAATGTTACAGTGACCCAGGGTTCAGTCCTTGATGTTTTCCTTACCTCTATCCTTATTGTCTTTTTTTTTTTTTTAAGATTTTGTTTATTTGACAGAACGAGAGAGTACGAGCAGGTAGAAGGGCAGAGGGAGAGGGAGAAGCAGGCTTCCCGCTGAGCAGGGAGCCCGACGCGGGGCTTGATTCCAGGACCCTGGGATCATGACCTGAGCCAAAGGCAGATGCTTAACTGACTGAGCCACCCAGGCGCCCCCTATCCTTACTGTCTTGATGAGGATTGCACGTAGTCTTATGATTTTAAACAGCATTCTTCTATATGCTGATTGTTCTGTATATCTATTTATCTATTTACAGATATCTTCTTTTTTTAAAAGATTTTATTTATTTATTTGTTTGTTTGTTTGTTTGAGAGAGAGAGAAAAACAACATGAGAGGGGAGAGGGTCAGAGGGAGAAGCAGGCTCCTCACTGAGCAGGGAACCCGATGCAGGACTCGATCCCAGGACTCCGGGATCATGACCTGAGCTGAAGGCAGTTGCTTAACCAACTGAGCCACCCAGGCGCCCCTTTACAGATATCTTCTATCTTCTGTATCTATTAGCCTTCACCTCTCTACCAGACTTAAGTATTTAATAGTCTAATAAAACATCTCAAATTCAACACGTCCAGAACTAAAGTCTTAAAACACAGCCTACAGAATTGGAGAAAACATCTGTAAATCATTTATTTGATAAGGGTCTAGCATCCAAAATATAACAAGAACCCTTACTATTCAACAATAAAATGACAAACAATCCAATTTAAAAGAGGCAAAGGATTTGAGTAAACACTTCTTCAGAGAAGATATACAAATGGCCAATAAGCACTTGAGAAGATACTCAGTATCGTTAGTCATTGGGGGAATACAAATTAAAACCACTTCATATCCACTAGGATGGCTTTGATAAAAAAAGATAGACAAGGGGCGCCTGGGGAGCTCAGTCGTTAAGCATCTGCCTTCGGCTCAGGTCATGGTCCCAGGGTCCTGGGATCGAGCCCCGCATCGGGCTCCCTGCTCAGCGGGAAGCCTGCTTCTCCCTCTCCCACTCCCCCTGCTTGTGTTCCCTCTCTCTCTGTGTCTCTCTGTCAAATAAATAAACAAAATCTTTAAAAAAAAAAAAGGGTAGACAATAGCAAGTATTGATCTGGGGAAGTCGGAACTATGACGCATTGCTGGTCAGAGTGTTAAATGGTGCAGCTGCTTTGGAAAGCAGTTTGAAAGTTCTTGAGAAAAGAGTTACCATATGACCGAGCAATCCACTAATGGGCTCTCCATACTCAAGAAAACTAAACACATATGTTCACATGAAAACTTACACATGGATGTTTATAGTGGCATCATTCATAATAATCAAAAAGTGGAAATAATCCAAACAACCATCAACTGATGAACAGATAAATAAAATATGGCATATCCATATAATGGAATATTATCCAGCCATAAAAATAATGAAGTACGGATGGGTGGGCGGACCTTGAAAACACTATGCTGAGTAAAAAAAACAGACACAAAATACCACATATTTTATGAGTTCATTTATATAAAATTTGTACAACAGGCAAGGCCATAGGGACCAAAAATAGATTTCAGGGAGAGGGGAACGGGGGAGTGGCTGAAGAATATGGATTCCTTTTCTGGGTCAACAAATGTTCTGGAATTAGTGAGATGGTTGCAACACTTGTAAATATACTAAGAACCGCCAAATTCACATGGTTTTAGAAGATTTTATTTATTTGTCAGAGAGAGAGAGAATGCAAGTGCTCAAGCAGGGGGAGCGGCAGGCAGAGGGAGAAACAGGCTCTCCGCTGAGCAAGGAGCCTGATGTGAGGCTCGATCCCAGGACCCTGGGTTCAGGATCCGAGCTGAAGGCAGACACTTAACTGACTGAGCCACCCAGGTGCCCCACAAATTCACATTTAAAGAAGTGAATGGTATATGAATTCTATCTCAATTTAAAAATTATCATAAGGAAAAAAAAACAAACACTGAATTATTGATCCTCCCTGACCTGAAACCTCCATCTAAAGCCTCTTCTAGCTCCATCCTTCCAATTGCTCAGGCCAAAAATTTTGAAGCCATCCTGGCTTCTCCTATTTTCTCACACTCTATATCCAATCCATTAGAATGTCATACTGGTTTTTCCCACAAAATATATCCAGACTCTGAGCACTGCTCACCCCCTCCACTTCTCACCTCCACCTCCACTGGTATGACTTTGGTAGGGGCATCTTCATCACATACCTGATTTACTGTTGGAGATTCCTCCTGGCTTCCTGTTTCTACCATTGCCACCCTCAAGGCAGTCCTCAACACTGGGTCAGGGGATCCTTTCAAAGCACGGGTCAGATCCTGTCCCTCTTCTGCTCCAAAGTCTACAAGGGCTCCCATCTTCTACTGAGAAAAACTCAAAGTCTCTACTCTGACCTCCAAGGCTCTCATGGTCACCCTTCTCCATTATTTCTGCAGCTTCATCTCCTTCCAACCTTACTCACTCAACACCAGCCGCTCGGGCTTCCTTGTTGCTTCTGGAACATACCTGGCAGCTCCCACCCCAGAGCCCTTGCCTTGCAGCTACCCTCTGCCTGGAATAGTCTGCCTTTGGCCCTCTGCCTGGTAAACCCTAGCCTTGCTTCAAGTCATTGCCCTGCTGTCCCTTTCTTGAGAGACCAACTCTGACTACACCCTCCCAACACCCCATCTCCCTTACCCTGTTCCGCTTCTGTCCTACTGTATGCAACCCCATTAGCATGCAATATCATTTACTTACTTATTTCTCCACCTTTATGTTCTTTCCTTGCCTCCAGGCAAGATCCACATGGGCAAGGGCCTTTATCTGCTTTGTTCACTGACTTACCCCAAGCGGCTAGAACTGCATCTGGTACATAGTATTGCTCCATAAACATTTGCTGAATGAATAAATGAGCTCCGAAGGATGAGAAAGAATTAACGAGGAAAAGTGTTGGGAGAGGGCAGTGCAGGAGAATGTTCTGGGCAGAGAAACGGTGTGCATAAATGCCTCAACAAATTCAGGGAGAAAAAGAACATTTGCACATTAAACAAATGGCATGGCATAAAACCGTTTGATTAAATTTAATTCTCATTCATGATAAGAACAAACTCTTTACGTAACAACTCTAAACAAACTTGCAAACTGACTTCTTAACTTGATAAAGGGTTATCTGCCAGAAAGTTAGGGCAAACAGCCTATGTTATGGTGGCGCATTAGAAGGTTTCCCAGTCCACATGTCCTTCTGGCATACAGTAGGATCACACTTCTCTGCCCCTTTGGAAGGGGCCTGGCCATGGGACTGGCTTTGAAATGCTAATGGACAGAACTGGAGTGACTTGCGCTTAACTCACCCAGGCCCTTCCCTCCTACTACCACGACGATCCCTAAGGCACAGGTCTCTGGAGGCACAAGGCCTCCATCAGCCTGAGTCTCTGAGAAACAAGGAACGCCTCCCTGCCCCATGACCTGTGCTGGACGAGAGGTAAGTGAGAAGTGAATCTGAACGAGAAACAAAATTATTGCATAAAGCACAAGATTTGGGATTGTCTGTCATTGCAGCCTACCCTGACCTATCTGGACTGTTACGCCCAGTGCAGTCAGAAGTGAACCAATGCCTCTGCTCTTCAAATATATACTGGACGTTACCACTCATGTGGTAAGAAACCAAAAACAAACCAGAGGTTTAAAGATTGGGAAGGAAGAGGCCAAATTGCCATTATTTGTGGTGATGTGATTATCGACCTGGAAAACCCAGAGCACCAATTGACGAGTTCAGCAGAGTGGCTGGACGCCGGATCAATATTTACAAATCAAGAGCTTTCCCCTATATCAGCAATAACAATTTGAAAATGTAATAATAATTTTCAAATCCCATTCGCCATAGTAATAAAAACTATGAAATACTTACACATAAACTAATTAGAAATATGTAAGACCCTCATGGAGAAAACAATAAAATTGTATTGAAAGATACAAAAAAGACCCAAATAAATGGAGAGATGTGTTGTGTTTTGTAATAGGATGACTACCATGGTAAAGATGTCGATTCTCCCTCTCCCCCAATTAATTTAAAACTCCAGTGCAATTCCAGTCAAACTCCCAAAAGGACTATTCATAGAACTTGAGAGGATGCTTCTAAAATTCCTATGTTTATTCATTCACTTCACGGAAACTTATGGAGGGCTTACTATGGGTCTGACTCTGTTCTAGGTACTGAGGATACAGTGGTGAATGAAACGAACAAACAAAAAAACCCTTCTTGGAGCTCTCATTCCTAAGGGAGAAAACCAATGATAAAACATAGATGTATAGATACCTAGTATTTCATGGTGATTAAACACGGTATTTATAAATGTGCAACAACAGCCCCTTGAAAAAGAACAAATGGTGAGGGTTAGGAGGTCGCCTTACCAGATCAAAAGATATATCATAAAGCTGCAATTTTAAAAACAGGTGATGGGTACACATCAATAGATGATAAGAATAGAATAGAGCCCAAAACCAAGCTCATGCATCTAGAGGGATTTGACTTAGGATAAAGAAGCCATTTCAAACCAGTGGGACGGGATGGATTCTTCATGAGAGGTATTGGCACAATTAAATTAGCTTGTGGAAAAAAATTAATTCCTACTCATAAATAAAAAATAAATCCAAGTTTAAAATTCTAGATGAAAAAGAACCAGAACAACCTCAAATTTTTAGAAGAAAGTGTCGAAGAATGTCAGCATGAGCTTTGGGTAGAAAGTGCCTTTTAAATATTCCTGGTGGAGAGGGATATGTAATTATACATTTTTTTGAAGATTTTATTTATTTAGTTGACAGCGAGAGAGGGAACACAAGCGGGGGGAGTGGGAGAGGGAGGAGCAGGCTTCCCGCTGAGCAAGGAGCCTGATGCGGGGCTCGATCCCAGGACCCTGGGATCATGACCTGAGCCGAAGGCAGGAGCTTAACGACTGAGCCACCCAAGTGCCCCTGTAATTATACATTTTGGAGGTTGGTTTTGACCATTTGAAGTAGAAATACACATAATCTATGACCTATAAGTTCTACTTCTAGATATTTAATCCAGGAAAATATGTGTCCACATACATAAAGATGTATATGGATATTCATGGTAGCATTGCCTGCCATATCAAAAAATTGGGAAAAATTTTCAAATTTAATATATTATGGACTATCAATATAGAAATGAATTAATGAAATGTGGCATTTCATATATTGAATTATTATTCAGCATTTTTAAAAAGATTTATTTATGCATTCTAGAGATAGAGAGAACATGCTTTTTTTTTTTTTTCTGAATGTTGCCATTTAATCCAGAAATGAGAGCAAGACAGCAGCGCCAGGGAAGCGCTCCTCCGTAGAGTCACCCTGGAATGGAGCCCTGTCTGTGCCACGCTGCTCCGTCAGCACCTGACCGGCCTGGCCTGGAGCCGGCCTCCTGGGAGCCGGGTCAGGGCTGGCCACACATCCAAACTCTGTGGGTCCCAGTCTCTGGGGAGTCCCCGACAGTCCCAGAAGAGGAGGCCAAGTTACGAGGCTGCCACCAGTTCCACTGGCTTGGGCCTGGCCTCGCGGGGGACTTGCTCTGGGAGCAGAAGGAGAGGAAGAGAATCTCAAACAGACACCCTGCTGAGCATGGAGCCTGATGGAGGGCTCGATCTCACAACCCTGAGACCATGACCTGAGCCGAAATCAAGAGCTGGACCCTTAACCGACTGAGCCACCCAGGCGCCCCTATTATTCAGCATTTTAGAAGAATGAACCAGAACTAAATCTGTGTGTGTGAACGTGCGAGATCTCAAAACATATTGTTGAGTAAAAACAGTTCCTAAATGCTACTTACAATGTGATATCTTTTATATTTATATTTGTTAAACACACACACAAAACAATACCATATATTATCGCTATATTATAGTGTATTAGGATTCTCCAGAGAAACAAAACCAGTAGGATAGATAGATAGGTAGATTTCTTATTATAAGAAATTGATTCATGCAATTATGGAGGCTGAGAAGCCCACGATCTGCCATCTGCAAGCTAGAGACCTAGAAAAGTCTGGGGCATAGTTCCAGTATAAACCTAAAGGCCTGAAAACCAGGAGATCTGATATTACAAGTTCCAGCCCAAGTCCAAAGCTTGAGAACCAGGAGCACCAACAGTGTAAGTCCCAGGCCAAAAGCAGAAGATAAATGTCCCAGCTCAGTCAGGCAGAGAGTGAATTCTCCTTTCCTCCACTCCTTTGTTCTATTCAGGCCTTTGGTGGATTGGATGATGCCCACCCACACTGGGGAAGGTCATCTGCTTTACTCAGTCCACCAATTCAAATGCTAATCTCATCTGGAAAAACTCTCACTGACATTCATTCTCTTTCTTTTCTTTCTTCTTTCTTTCTTTCTTTCTTTCTTTCTTTCTTTCTTTCTTTCTTTCTTTCTTTCTTTCTTTCTTTCTTTCTTTCTTTCTTTTTCTTTCTCTTTCTTTCTTTCTTTCTTTTTCTTTCTCTTTCTTTCTTTCTTTCTTTCTCTTTCTTTCTTTCTTTCTCTTTCTTTCTTTCTTTCTTTCTTTCTTTCCTTCTTTCTTTCTTTCTTTCAAGATTTATCTATTTATTTATTTCAGAGAGAGAGAGAACACGGAGGGGAGGGGCAGAGGGAGAGAGAGTCTCAAGACGACTCTGTGCTGAGTGCAGAGCCTGATGTGGGACTCAATTCCATTACCCTGAGACCATGACCAGAGCTGAAACCAAGAGTTGGATGCCCAACCGACTGCACCACCCAGGTGTCCCGACATTATTTCTCCAGAAATAATGTTTAACCAAGTATCTGGGCACCCCATGACCCAGCGAAGCTGACACGTAAAATTAACGATTACAAATCGTAATAGCTAATATCTATTTGGCACTTACTGTGAGCCTGGCACTCATCCTAATGACCTAACATAGAGCATGAATCCTAAAACAACACTACGAAAAACACAAAACAAAATACTGTTAGTTACTGTTATTAGTCTTTATTTTACAGATGATAAAACTGAGGCAGTTTTAGTTAAGCAATTCAATAATTCAATAAGCGGTTAAGTAATTTGCTTCAGCTTACACAGGTAGGAAGCTGGAGCACTGGGAAGCAAACCTTGGCCGTTTGGCTCCAGAGCCTGAGCCCTGGCCCCTGTGCTGAGCATGCTGAGCTCTCCTCAGTGCTGTTATCCAGCCAGTGGAGGTAAGGGACTGATTGGGGAGGGAGTAGGCGGGTGTTACCATACCTTTAATGTTCCGTTTCTAAGGGACAAAGGTAAATGGTATATTATTTGTGATGTTAAGATTAATATTTAAAAAATTATATATTAAATATATACCATGAAATTACAGAATTATTTTTCAGAATATAGTGATCAGCACTACAAGGAAGTAGACCGTGCTCCATAAACCTCTAATGGTGGAGTGGGACCCAGTTCGATGGGCAGGCATGTTTGGGAGACTTTCCTGAGGAAGTGCCTTTGAGCTGAGTTACGGCTGATGCATGTTTATTAGTCAGCAACGTTGGGTGTGGGAGGGGGGAAGGGATTTCCTGGCAGAGGAAACAGCATGAGCAAAGGCCCTGAGGGGGCACCACAAATTCCAGGAACTAGAAAAAGACAAGCGTGTTGGACCTTAGAGACAGGTCTAACATGGGATGAAGCTAGAGGTGGGCAGAGCTTAGATCTCATGGAGGCTTCCAGGCTGAGGGAAAGGACTGGGAGTTTAATTCTAAGAACAACATGTGATGTTGAGTAAGCTACAAACCGGAAACGCAGACTGACACCCTGGAAATCCATGGAGTCACTTTCTCAGGGCTGAGCTATGGAGGTGAGTGGAAATGCCGAGATGGAGCCCAAAAGTGTAGATCACTATCAAAGCACATGGCTCTGAAGCACGAGACGGGCATAGGGAGGCACCTGCTAGGAGAATGTGCAGCTGAAGGATGGGTTTGATTTTTGCCGCTGTTTTTATTTTTATGGGAACGACTTCTGCACACAAAGACAAACCCACAAGGATGTTCACCGTAGCACTGTTTGTTATGACAACAAGAAGAAAGAGAACGCAGATATCCAGTAATAGATCAGTTAATCAAATTATGGGATAACCAAATGATGCAGTAAAATTCAGCCCTTGAAAAATCATATTGTTGAAGAATATCTAATGTCATGGGGAAATGTCTGTGATATAATAAGTTTAAAAAAGCAAGTTATAAAGGGCGCCTGGGTGGCTCAGTTGGTTAAGCAACTGCCTTCGGCTCAGGTCATGATCCCGGAGTCCCGGGATCGAGTCCCGCATCGGGCTCCCTGCTCAGCAGCGAGTCTGCTTCTCCCTCTGACCTTCTCCCCTCTCATGCTGTTTCTCTCTCTCTCTCTCTCTCAAATAAATAAATAAAATCTTTAAAAAAAAAAAAGCAAGTTATAAAATAATGAGTATATTACGATCTCATTTATTTATTTATTTGAAAGAGAGAGAGAGAGCGCGAGTGGAGAGAGGGGCAAAGGGAGAGGGAGAAGCAGGCTCCCTGCTGAGCAGGGAGCCTGACTTGGGGTTGGATCCTGGGACCCTGGGATCATGACCTGAGCTAAAGGCAGACGCTTAACTGACTAAGTCACCCACGTGGCCCACAATCTCATTCTGATATCAAAAATTAAGTATATGTAGCAGGATGATTCCTTTATCACTTCCTTTCTCCCTGCCTTCATGTCTGATGGTAGAAAAAGGGGTTTTGGGGCGCCTGGGTGGTTCAGTCGGTTGAGTGTCTGCCTTCGGCTCAGGTCATGATTCCAGGGTCCTGGGATCGAGTCCTGTATCCAGCTCCCTGCTCAGCGGGGAGCCTGCTTCTCCCTCTCCCTCTGCCTGCCGCTCCCCGCCCCCCCCCCCCCGGCTTGTGCTCTCTCTCTGTGTCAAATAAATAATAAAATCTTAAAAAAAAGAAAAAGAAAAAGAAAAAGGGGTCTTTTGGCCTCAGGCAACGCAATACAAATTATGCCAAAGGAAGTGATCCCCTTTATCAAAAGAGAGGCTGATCTGTCTCGTGGACGCTCCACGTGAGCCCAGGACAGAGCTGGGCTGTTGGAGGAGGGCAGTGGGATAAGAAAGAAGGGGCTTCTGGCCCCGGCTTAGACCAACTTTATACCAAAGCTGAAAAAAAATGTATTGCTCATCCTCTGGATTTTGGAAGAATTTTATTTCATTGAAATTCTTCATTTCAACCTGTGCTGGATCACAAAAAAGGCTTTGGTGGGGTAAGTGTGGAAGGAAGATGTAACCACTCAGTATCTGAAACGAGAGACTGAGTTTACTGCTTGCTGAAGCAAGGGAGGGCTGTCACTTGCAAGGCACAGTGTCGGGGCAAGGCAGAGCGTTAAGCGCAGATAGGCCTCGGGAAGCATGGAGTTCCGGGGCGGGTCAACTTTCAGAGCGCACAGGAGTTGGTTGACCTTTGGCCCCAGAAGCATGGTCCACGGAGTGAGGCTGTAGCTTACTGGTTATTTTCACGGTGTGCTATTACTGGTTAAGCACACGGGTTTAGGAACATGGTTACTGGAACGAGTGGTCGAACAAGCCGGGTTTATAACTGGTTCTAAGAGTTGCTTGTTACAGCCACAGAACAATTAGCCTTTTCCCAAGAGGATGGGAACATTTTATTCTCAGGGGAAACGCACAGGGGGCGGGGGATGGCAGGGAAGTCTACACGAACACAAAGATGCAGGGTCTCCGTGAGACAGCCCATGTGGAGCCTTTGTTGCTGGAGCTAATCTTGATTGGCTAGGACCGGTTTCTAATGGATCCCAAAGGCCCCCGGAGTCTCCTGGATTTGGACTTGGAACTTGGCTCTGAGAGAAGAGTCCCCCCTCCCCCAGCCCCACAGCCTCCCCACAGCTGGTGAGCAGTTGTATTTCCAGTCGAGCTGGGGACAGCTCCCGGATGCACCCCCAGCTTCTGACTGGGCCCTCCCTCTGGGTGATGGCTTCCATGACCCCACACGGCTGGCCCTGGGTCCACACCCTGGGTCCACAAGGGAATCAGAGCCGCAAGGCCTCAGCTTCTGCCTTTCCTGCCGGGCGGTGAGGCAGCCATGGCCCGCTGTCAGCTCCCCGGAGCCTCCCGAGCGGCCGGGGCTCAAGTTCTCTGGGCACATTTCTCACCCTCTCAGTACTTCCTTCCAGCCTGTCCGGCAAGGGAGAAGACTTCACAGGCTTCAGATAGAGGACTGTGGCGGGGACTGCTTTGGAAGGGATAAAGAGCTCCAGGAGGGGAGGGTATCACCACTACAGTCTAAGCCTCAGGCCCCGGCTGGGCGGCGGGCGGCGGGCGGCGGGCGGCCCCATGTCTGTGAACAAGCAGCACTGTGCGAGCACAGAGGCTCCCGTTACCGCGTGGCCCACATGGGCGGCCTGGCTGATGGCAGGCGGCGGCAGAGGAGACAGGAGAGGGGGAAAACTTGCAGCATGGGGGTCGGGGAGTCCCATCGAGACCAGGCCCGACTCTCCAGAGGGCCTCCATGAGAGGTCAGTGGGGTGGCAGGGCCCTGTCCCCCCCCCACCCAGGTAACACCCTCTCAGTGGGAGGAACAGGGAGAAACAGGGAACACCCCCCAACTCTGTGAGGAAGCTCTCAACCTCCTCCCTGCCCAACCTTCCTGCCTGGTGGTCTCCGTGGTAACGAAGTTACCTCAGGGACTAGAAACACACCGTCTTTTTGCCCTGGAGCCCCATGGCCTCGGAGGTGGGGCCCACAGACGGCTAGCGGGGGCCGAGCCTCATCTGCCTCAGTCGCAGCCAATGTCAGGGGGAGGGGGAGCGCTCCAGGCTTCCCTCAGGAAAGGGAAGGGTCAGCCTTCTCTGGGAAAACAGCTGCTGGGCTCTGGTGCTGACAGACAGGCGTCTTTCCCCACCAAGGCTCTGTCCTGTCACTGCCCCGTCTGGAGCCTTGATTTCCCACCAGAGTTTGCGGAGGGGCCTATTCCGTTGACCCACCCGACCCACCTCGCAGATGTCTGGCCTGCTCCTCAGGCTTGGAGCAGACACAGTTCTGCTCCCCTTTTCCTCTCCTTCATCTCACTCACTGATAAATTTTTAAATTCTGGCTCACTTAACTTTCAGGGCTTTGGACAAGCCTGGGCCTCAGGTTCTTCATTTGTAAAAAAAAAAAAAAAAAAAGAAAAAGAAAGAAAAAGAAAAGGAGGTGGAAATAGATAATTTGCAAATTTTCTTTCAGCCTTGAAATGCAAAATTGTGTCACTCTCCTGCTTAAAAAATCTCAGTGCTTCCCACTGCCTAGCAAAGCCCTAATTCCCTAGGATAGCATCCAGGGCCTGGGCTACCTTCTGGCCTTATCCATCACTCTTCGGTTTCACGTACCTTAAGCGTCAGCCAAACCGCACCACTCGAAAATCCCAAAGCACGATGGGTTCTCCACCTCTGGGTTCTTTGTTAATGGGTTGCCTCCTGGTAGACGCCTTCCCCAGTCATCTCCCCACACTCAGTCTTGCCTTTCATCAAGTCATAGCTCAAGTGCCACGGGCTTTTCAAAGCTGGCCCTGGCTTTTCCCGTGGGCCAATCATCCCTGCTATCTTGGATTTCTTTAGTAGCACTTCATCTGCATTTGCTTAAGCTACGTGGCCTTCTTTCCTTCTATTATAATCACCTGCACATATCTGATTCCTTTGACCAACGGCTTTTAAGGTCAGAAACAATGTCTTACCTCTCTCTCTGTAACCCTAGCGAATCCAGTATTCCACTGGGCTCGGTCTCCGCCTGGTGTCTCTCCGAGTGAGCATCTCTCAAAGAACATTAGGGCCTTCAACATGAGGAACACGCCCCCAGACCCTTCCTTCACTTCCCAAATGACCTGAAGCCATCAAGAGCTCTACAACAAAACCCCAAGCTCTTTCTCTAGATCTAGTCCCCAGGCCTTTTATTTCCCTTCCCCAGCTTCCCTTAGTTCTCTCTCTTAGTTCTTAGGTAGATCAACGTAGTTTCTCCAGCTAAGACCTCTCTCCTTATCCTCCTTCTGTCTTGCAGAGTGGGATTTTCTTTATTTTATTATTTTTTTTAAAGATTTTTTTATTTGACAGAGAGACAGTGAGAGAGGGACCACAAGCAGGGGGAGTGGGGGAGGAAGAAGCAGGCTTCCCGCGGAGCAGGAGCAGGGAGCCCGATGCAGGGCTCGATCCCAGGACCCTGGGATCATGACCTGAGCCGAAGGCAGACGCTTAACGACTGCCACCCAGGCGCCCCTGGTGCCTGGAAACTGGGAAGGAAACCGGGAAGACTTTCATGTGGTAATATCGTTTACCCCTCACACACGTATCTACTACAAAATGCCTGCTCCTAGGAGCCTCAAAGAATGCTCATGAGTGAATGAATGATCAGGATAATCAGCTCACATTCATGATGAAGACCACACTCTACTTCTCTGCTTCCCAGTATTTCGTAGACCGAGCCACTGTAATGGGTTGCCTGGATTTGCTACAGCCTTCGATGTCTGGTGTCCCGAGAGTCCCTAGATCTTTAAAAAACGTACCTAATATCACTTCACTCCCCTGCTTGCAACCCTCCAATGGTTTCCCTCCACATTATAACTGAATTCCAGCTCCTCACCCTGTCTTGTAAAGCCCGTCATGACCCTATGACCCAACCCCCGCCTACCCCAGACATCCCCTCGCGTGCCCTTCCCCCCTTGCTCGTCAGGTTCCCGCTGCCTGGAACTCTTTCCGTGCCTTTGCACCACTGTGTCCTCTGGCTGAGTGCTCTTACTCATGATCTTCACAGGACGAACTCCTTCTTGTCCTTCAAACTTCACCATGTGTGTCACCTCCACCGAGGCCCTCCATGGCCTCCTGGTCTAGAGCACCTTCCCCCAAACACAATCTCATCCCCTTTCCTTGTTTTCCTTATGTTCTATTCAGCCCCTATTGCTGCATGACACACTGGCCCGAAACTATTTATTATTAATGTATCTCATAATTCTGTGGGCCAGGAAATCAAACAGGGCATGGTGGGTATGGCTCTTCTCTGCTCCATGGGGTCTGGAGCCTCAGCTGTGGGGACTATGATGGCTGGAGCTAGAAGAGCTGTGGGCCGGCTGAGCTCACTCACTCTTGCTCGCACAGGCTCTCTCTCTCCACCTTTATATGGCAGCTTGGGCTTCCTTCCAGCATGGTGGCCTTGCATAACTGGACTTCTTATGTGGCAGCTCAGTCTCCCAAGAGACCGAGGCAGAAGCTGCCAGTCTGCTCAGAAGGAACCATTTTGGGTCTTTTCCACCTTAGGGAGAAGACCCAGGTCAACTCAGATTCATAGGGAGGGAACAGAGACCTTACCCTTCGAGGAATGTAATGTCAAAGAATTCAAGGCCATCTCTAATATGCCAGAGCCACATTTTGGCAAGAAGACATTTTCTTATTAATTTCTTTGTTTACACGTGTAACTTGCTCATTGAGCAAATGGTGGGTATAAAACAAACTAGTTTTTTTCTCTCATCATGGTTTCTAGATGAACTATGTTGATTGTCCTTTTCCTGTCTCCTAATAGCATTTTGGGGAGACTTTCTAATTTTCCTGTCACTTTAATTTAGGAAAGGTCCAGCCCCATCTAGGCTGCTCTGCCCAATTGAAGACCAATCCCCTTTGCTCCCCCAGGCAGGGCCTGGATTGGGCCCAAGGGAGTGGGGAGGGCACGGTCGGCCCTTGTACCCACCTTGCCCTCCCTACGGCTCCCTTCTGTTCTTTCGCATGGGGTCAGGAAGGAGCGACTTGGGGAAAGGACTACTTAGCTGTGGCCATGTCTTCTCCGGCTGTGAATGCAGCTACTATGATGGGCATCTGGAGGCCAACTCTGTTGTGGGGCACAACGCTGGGCACCCCACAGCACTGTTCCCTGATGTGCTCGCCTTCCAGCTCTATATTGATAGCCCCCACTCAGTGATTGCCCCAACCCTCCACCCACAGCCCACAGCCTCCTCACCAGTGGGTTTTCCTCTCAGAAAAACGGGAGGGCAGCCTAGGGCCATTCATCTTCCACCCTGTCCCGCTGACCCATGGGAAACTCCTGCTGGCTGCCCCTCTCTCTGTCCTGTCATGCTTCCGTTCTCCACTCCCCCCAGCCACCATCCAGCTAGCACATGGGCTCATCTGTGCGGCAAATCCAGCCCCAGGGAGAGGAGGGGAAGGGGCCGGCAACCCAGATCTCCACTAACCTCCCTCCCCCGCCCTTTCCCCCTCCCTGGTCTCTGCCTATGAAGACTGAGGAAAGGGGTGCTGGGTGGTGTCTGATGCTCACAAATACCAGCCATCTCATGATAAATCCTGTAGGCAGAGGTGTCCCACCCCAAACTGTTTCCCTCTGTTTTAGAGTGTGAGATACTCAAGACCCTTTTCCTTGGCCCTGAGTCCCGTCATTAATCTGAGCAATGGAAAAGTCCACCCAATATCTGGCAACATATGGTCATAGTCTTTCTCTCCACTCAAATCTAAGATCCGTGAGAGCGGGGTTTTGCGTGCTTTATTCCCCACTGAATCCTTGGTGCCGGAGACAGTGTCAGGCACACAGGTGGTGCTCCACAAACATATAATAAGCAAATGAAGAGGGCTGTCTGAGACCTAAAGGGCACCCAATATGGGCACCCATTTGACAATGGACCAGTCAGTTCCCTTCTTGCTCCTTCCTGCTGTGAGCCTCACAGCCACCGATGCTGAATTTCACTTCCAGGCTCCAGGAGCTTCTCTGGTCTTTGTTTAGCTCTCTACAGGGATTGCTGGCCTGGGAGGGGAGGCTGATGTCCAGGTGAGCGGCCCTGTGAGGCTGAGGGCCTTGGACATGCTACAGGGGCTGGGCTGGGGTCCCCGGAGCTGAGCCAGAGGCCTGACCAAGGGGAAGTGGTGCTCTTCCCAGCTTTCAGTCTTTCAAAGGCAGTAGCTCAGGATGGCTACAGCCCTAACGTGGAGACGTAGGAGAGAAGTGCATTTCTCCTGCAAAGCATGTCCCCTGAGGCTGGCCCACACCTCCTCCGTGACCAGGCCAGAAGCACAGTCTGACCAGAGCATCCTCCAGGGGGGCCCAGGCCTCTGTGAACAAGCTGCCAAGGGCAGCTGCCTCAGCAGGGCTGCTCCACCCCACCCTACCCCACCCCACCGCGCCCGACCCTCCCTGGCTTCCCTCCAGAGCCGGAGGCCAGCCCCTGCCCCCTGGGTCCCTGTGGGTTTGTCCTGAGCAGCCTCAGATGACAGAAAGGGGGAAGTCCCCCGCCCGCAGCACACACGACATAAACACACACGCGCGCCTTGCAGGTCACAGGCAGGTGGAAATCTGACAGTATGCGGTTTGGACTGAAAAAAGAAAAAAAGGGAACTTTTTCTCATTTCATGCCAAGGTGTCCAGGAGGAAGGCAGAGGAAGATGGGAGGTAAAAAGAAGAAATCGGGCATCTGCAGATCCCCGCCCTCAGCCGCGCAAGCAGGCTGGGGGTGTTGCAGCTGGGACATCTCCTCCAAGGGCTGGGAGAAGCCCAGGAGCCCCCCTTCACTCAGGGTCCGGGGTGGGGGGGGCAGGCACTGGAGTTGCGTGGGGGGCGGGGCTTGGGGGCAGGGGAAGAGGAGTGTGCTCTTGAATTTGAGGCTGTTCCGGGTGGCTGGGGCCAGGGGCCCTCACTTCGAGACCAAGGTTACGTCTTGGGAACCCCTCAGCGCGGCAGGAGTGGAGCCCAGGCTTTTGCCCGAAGCAGCTGGGAAGGGACCACCGCAGGGCGCTGCGGGACCGGCCCTGAGCGCGCCGCCCCTTTTCCCCTCCCCGCCCCGCTCCCGCGATCTGCAGTGCTCTGCAGATGCGCCGCCCCGCAAAGCCGTCTCCAGACTAGAATACTTTATTCAAGAGAATCTGGCTTGGCGGTCAGACGCAGTCAGGGGCAGCTGGCTCCACGTCCAGCCTCAATGGACAGGCCCCCTCTTTGCCTGTGTCCCTGAGAGGGGCAGGCGGTGATGCCTTGACCGTAAAGAACAATGTCCCAGCGCGAGCAGTGATTAAGACGTGGAGAGAGACCTAGGGGACAAGCAGGGGCAGAGGCCCCCAGGCAACCGCCGGTCCCCGGAGCGGAGCTTTTGGCTCTGCAGGGAGTCCAGCTACTGCCAGGCGAGGAAGACACCCCAGGGCTCCTCCACCTGCGGCCTGCCTCCCCCTCCCCCGCCCCCCAGCCTGGGCCAGGGCCCCAGAGCAGGCCCGTCCACCCCTACGTCGGTCGGCCAGGAGCTCCCGAAGCCAGGGCTGCCTGTGCACGCGGAGCCCCAGGCCCGGGACCCGGCGGCCGTTCCCGCTCCCTTTCCCAGGGCGGGGAAACCCGCTGGGGCCCCGCTGGGCCCTCACGAAGCCGTAGGTCTTGCTCCTTCTCCAGCTGCAGCGCACGTGGGTCTGGGGCTGCCTTCTTTCTCTCACGTTCTGTTTAAGGCACTGAATTCCTGAGGCTCCTGTCCCTCCATGCCCCTCATTGTGGAGGGGGCGAGTCATTCAGCAGGGGTACAGCTGGCTAATAAATAGAGGGCAGGTGTCAGCAGGGAGGTAACTGAGTGTGGCCGTAATAAATACAGGAGCCGGGGGTGAGACGTCTCTCCTCTGAGGGGCCGGTTACCTCCGGGGAACAGTATGGCCGCACCTGCCAGAGACCAAACACAGAGAGGGGGGTATCAGCACCCTGTGAGGGTGAGGGTCCCTCCTATGGGAGGGGGGGGGCCAACCTGGAGGGAAAGCTTGGACAGGGAACACAGGGAGACTGCAGCATTCCTGGGTCTCCGCTTGCACCGCAGCCAAGAAGCTAGAAGTCACTCTTCACCAAGCACTTACCCCGGTGCCCAGCCCCGTGCCAAGCACTTTTTCCATTGCCCTTTAACAACTTCCTATGAGGAAGACCCTATTGTCACTTCCCTTCCGAAGACAAAAACAAAAACACCCCAAAACCAACTTAAGGCTCAGAGAGGTTAAGACACTTGCCCAAGGTCACACAGCTAGTCAGTCACAGAGCCAGTCTGGGCTCCACGCAAGAATGCCTCTGGTTACTCTAGAACAGCAGTCCCCTAACGGGGGGGGGGGGGGGGGGGCGTCTAGGCAACCCTAGATGTGCATGGAGATGGTCCGAGGGGCGTGTGAGTACTGATGGTGCTCAGAGAATGGGTTTGCAGCCTGCACATATCCTCTGCCTGAAGACCATCTGCGTGAGAAAGTGCCTGAGGTCTGCTTTCCCACCGCCTCGCCCACAACTGCCCTGCTCCCTCTGGAAAGGAGAGGAGCATCTTGCCCCTTCCTAAACTGGGTCAGTACTTTGCCCCAGGGTTGAAAGTACTCGGGTGCGGACAGTAAATGAAAAGACAACTTGAGATATTGAGGTAAGTGTTAGGAAAGGAGATAGGGCCCATGACTGGGCCACCAAGGCTTTTACAAGTCAAGTGGTTTCCAAGTCTTCTGCTTTCAACAAAATTGAAGAACAATTTAACAGAATTGTCAGCTACTATGTCAAGAGGAGTGATTTTTTGTTAGCAGATCACCTTGAGGCTTTTGGCAAATAACCTGGAAGGAGTTCAAATGACTGTGTGACATCTAGTCCCATTTATTTATTAATGTGAGCATGGTTCCTCAACCTTTCTAGCTATTAAAAAAATGAGAATGGAATTAATGCTAAATCCTGTCTCAGTCTGGCAAGAGGTAACATTCATTAATGGATTCAAACTAATTAAAAAGAGGTAGCCACCTCCATCTCATTGAGATGCACTCCTGGTAAGATTGATTATACTTTTGTGTTTCGCATTTATTAAAATATGATGTATTTGTGCTGTTTTGATCAATTGGTACTACTAGTAATTATTGTGACGATTTATTCCGGGGGAGAACTTAAGAGTTTTCTGTTCACAGGAAAATGAAAAATCATTCAAATTTATATACGATTGTCATGGCAGATAAATACAATAAGGTGATAGATCAGGGAATTTTGAACATTAAAATGTACTAAGTTAGGCCACTCTGTGCGGGGAGTGGAAGGGAAACACAAGGTCAAGGGAAAAAGAAGCAATGTAAACACGCAACCACTAAAGCAGAGTGTTCACATTTCTTTTTTAAAGTGAATGATGAGGGGGCGCCTGGGTGGCTCAGTCGGTTAAGTGTCTGCCTTCAGCTCAGGTCAGGTCCCAGGTTCCTGGGATCGAGTCCTGCATCGGGCTCCCTGCTTGGCAGGGAGTCTGCTTCGCCCTCTGCCTGCCGTTCCCCCTGCTTGTGCTCTCTGTCAAATAAATAAAATCTTTTTGTAAAAAAGAGTGAATGATGGCGAGTATTAGGATAGCTTATCCTGTGGGGTAACGTGGAGGGCATATAATGACTTTACTAAAATATTAACATTTATAACATACCAGAAACGATACCCTTTGCAACTGTTTATAATTTTGATGAAAAAGTTCAGTATCAACTTAAAAATAAGCAAGGGAGCACATGAGTTTTTAAAATTCGTTCAGGAGATTCCCAAATGAGATGTTTGAGCACCACTGTCCCGGCAAATGGAGCAACGTGGCACTTTCGGTCTGGGGCTGCCTGGCAGGGGCTGGGGGAGCCCCACGTTGACTACACCGCTGGCTTCTCCTTCCAGTCTGTGCCTGGGCCCAAGGGAGAAATGAGGGCCACACACTTTCAGGGGACCAACATCCCCAGAATCCTTGTCTTCATGGAATGGGGTTGAAGTCTCCATTCACGGAGGGGAGGGCTCATGGGGCAGGACTTGGGTCAGCTCCAGTCCCATGGTATGAAATGATTTCCTGGAATCTGGCATGGGGAAGAGGCAGGCTCTAAAGGAGAACCACCCTGTGGCTGAATTTCTGTGCCTGTGAAATATTTTTACTATTTACTCTCACAGATTTGGGCTTTCCTGCTCTAATCCTCCCCCAGACACACGCAGGCCTGGGCTCCAGTCTGGGCCTCCAGGTGTGAAGCCAAGATGAGCAGGCAACATTGAGAGGGAAAGAGGAAGCTAGTGGACCCCCAAGGTCCCCTGCATGGGTGGGGAGCAGAGGGGTGGCAAAAATACAGGCCCGGGAGCTGGTTGCGGGGGGTGGGGAGTGGGTTGCACCTCCCTGGGGCCACTAGGAAGTAGGCCTGGGTACGTCTGCAGCTGTCGGACTTTTCATCACTAGTATGAGCAAGTGTGGTGTGGGCCTGTTCCCTGAGGTGCCTGGCACACAGTAAGTGCTTCGTAGATGTCTGCAGAATGACTGAGGGCTCCCCTCCTTCTACACATAGAGAGAAATGAGGCTCAGAGAGGTGACATGACTTGCTCGGGGCCATGAAGAGACTCGGGGCTAAACCTGATCACGAACCAAGGTCCCCTGATGCTTCCCGGGCCCTAGATTCTGGAGGAGATGCTGCCTCCCTGTTCTGCCCCCAGGCTGTCCTGGGTCTTGCTTTTCCCTTCCCGACCTGATCCCTGCCGGCAGGGCTGGGGCTCCCCTCTGGCCGGCCTCCTTTTGCCATCCCTGGCCCCCCCCTCCGCACACTCACAGGTGGCAGTCTGTGGGTCTCTGCTTCTCTCTCTTCCTCTTCCCCCTGCCCTTGGGTCTCCTCCTGCAATAAGCCAAAAGCGTCAAGACAAAGTGGCTGGGGGGCCCCCATGCTAGGACAGGGGCCGGCAGGGCCGAAAATAGCCCGGAGCCCCAGCCAGGCCACTTACCTTTCTGGCTTCATCTTCTCCCACAGAGGCCTGGGAAAACAGACAGAGAGACCAGGGGAGAGTCAGGAAGCCAGTAAGTGGGGCTCCCGGCCACCCCCACATCTCTCAGACCTCCAGATTCGGGGTCCTGCAGTTAGCGCTGACACCACTAGGGGGCAGGATGAAGCCGGTGAGGGAGGGATGGCCAGAGGCCTCTGGGCTTCAGCTTCCACGCTAGGCTCTTGTGATCCCACCAAGAGAGAGAGGAATCTCCTCTTGGGGCCCCTTTCCACACCCTTCTGCACTCCTCAGCCTCTTCGCATTAGGTGTGTGGACTTGTGAGTTTGTTCTCTGCTGACTTTCTCTGTTCACTTCCTTCCCTCGTACCTGCCTTTCCTCCCAGAGTGCATTGTGGAAGTTTCTGCAAGGACAGGGAGTGAGGGGCAAGGCCCTGGACTGGAGGATGGCTGCCACCAGCTGAGGCTCTGCCTGGCAGGGCACAACCGCCACCCCCACCCTGGGGATGTATGTCGCTGCAGGCAACAGCAGGGGGAGTGCGTGAGGGGGTGGAACGAAGGGAGGTGAGCGCGAGCCCCACAGTCACCAGGCATGCCCTGGCTCAGCCTGCGGGGCTGTGGCTGGTGGCCCAGAAGTGAGAAGAAAGGTGTCCCTGTTGCCCAGCCCATTGGAAGGGGACAGGGCCTCAGTCTCCCCTGGGAATAGGGTGGGGGCGTGGGCAGTGTGGTAACAGTCCGCTTTGGCGCCAGGGAATGCTGCCCTGGGTATCTCCCCTGGGAGCCAGCACGGGGCACGGCCTGGGCCAGTCAGGGCCTCTTGGACTGCCTGGTCATGTCTCTGCCATCTTGGGCCCGTAAGAGACACTCTTGGAGCCTCAGTCTCCCCAGTCTGCCTGCCCCAAAAGAGTGGTTGTGAGGCCAAAGGTGATATAGAAGGTGAAGGGTCACTGAGTGGCCCTGGGCCCGGGAGGGCTCACTACTGAACTATTGTTACATGGCTAAGCCCTGGCCAGGACGGAAGGGAGGAAATGGATTAAAGCAGGGCCTCCAACAGAGGTACAGTGAAGAGGGCCTAGAGCTTGGGCTCAGGTCCAAAAGGGGTGGCCAGAGCCCTGGACAGTAGGCAGGGCAAGGCCAGGGCAGTGCTGGCTCTCCTGAAGAAGCACGAGAAAGGGCAGGCTCAGGCGTTAGATAGGCGGGGGTTCACTCACTAGCTGTGGCAAATAATTTAACTGTTCCAAGCCTCAGTTTCCTCATCTGTAAAATGGGGACAACAATAGTACCGACTACCTCACAGGGTTGTTACCAGATGAGGGACCTTGTCTGCCTTCTCACTGCTGTATTTAAGCATCTGGGACAGCGCCCTGGCATACAGTAGGCAGTCAATAAATGTTTGTTGAATAACTGAGAAAACGTTTAAGGGCCTCGTGTGGGGCTAGGCAGAGAAGAGGTGCACACGATAAATAGTGGTCCTCCCCCTGTCTTCTGGCCCCAGGACAGAGCTCAGGACGTCTAGTCCGGTGCCTCCATCCATGGCCCAGGGCTACCAGGAGAGTACCAGGTTCCAGCCCATCTCTCTCCTCCCTGAGCCCGGTTAAAGTGCCAGGCCTGCTACTCCTGGTAAATAATGTTCAGGGTGCCCTGGGCAAAGGTGGCAAGACCGGTGCTGGGCAGAGTCTCCACCAGGTAGAGGCATGACTTTAAAGAAAGCCCACTGACTCCTTCTTTCTGCTGCTTTTCTCCTGCCGAGCTCATCCCTCTCTGTGCCCCTCAGTCCAGCGTCCCCTCCCCCGGGGAGCCAGCCGGGCCCAGAACGAAGCCCAGGCTAGCAATGCCTTTGCCCCACACACCTTTTCCAAGGCTGTGGCAGCTCCCTCCCATCTCAGGGAGGGGGACAGCGTGCCCCCTGCCCCTGCACGTCTAGGAGGGACCCAGGCTTCCGCTGCCCCTAGGTGTCTGGGGCAGCTGTGCTCCAGCTGATGGGACCCCTTCCCCAGGCCAACCTGGCCCATGAGGGGGATAAAAGGCAGCTGCCGCTGCTCCCCAACTTCCTTGGTTTCTCTTGGCAGGAGGAAGGTGCAGGAGGGATGGGCAGCCGCTCGGCTGAGGTTGCCAAGTACGAAGGGCCTGTCCCAGCCGCTCCCTGAGGACCTACCTGCACTCGCAACGGATGTGCTGAGAGAACGTCAGCTCCACGTAGGAGGGCCGGTCCTCAGAGTGGATCTTCAGGAGCTTCAGGGAGAGAAGGGTTTGATGCCTGGATTGGGGGATGGCTGTGGGTTTCCAATATTCTCTCCACCCTCTCCTTTCAAGGAGGGCCAGACTCCTTGTTTCCCGCCAGCCTTTGGATGGCGTACTCTCATTCTGCTCTGAGTGGGGGGCAAACAGCCCTCGCACCTGTGTGGGGGTCTGGGGGAGGCCCTGCCCTAGAGTCAGAGAGACCTGTATGCCATCTTGGTTCTTCTACCTGCTGAGCAAGTGAAAGAGCAGCTCTGACCCTCAAGCTCTTCCTCGGTGCAATGTAAGAAACACTTGCCTTGAGGGATTGAATGTTGAGGTAACAGAATTCACATTTATGAAGCGCCTTGCGCAGGGCTCGGCCTCACTAGCAAGGGCTCAATAAACCAGAGTGTGTGTACGTGCGCGCGCACGCACGCGTGCGCGTGTGTGTGTGTACATGAGCGCAGAGCCCAGGGTGTCAAATGCTCCTGGTGCACACACACAGGGACTTCTTGAACCCGAACAGACTTCTTTTTCCAAGCTCAACCGGATATCCTTGGGTCTCAGGGTGGGACCAGGCTAGAGCCCGGGAAAGCTGGTACCGCAGGACGTGAGTGGGCCCCACACTGGACCGGGGGGGGGGGGGGGGGGGAAGGGTGGCGTGCAGGGGGAGCGCGGCGCCATGGCGGGGGCGGGGGGCGGGGAGAGCCCGGGGCCCGGGAGTCCGTTCCAGTCCCCGTGATCGGGACCGCGGCCTGCCCTGCCCGCCTCCCGGCCCGGGCGCCTACCTGCATGGTAACATTGACGGTCTCTGCGGGCACACAGTGCAGATTCTCGTCACCACAGCACCCGGCGCAGCGCAGCAGGGAGACGCAGGATGGGCTGAACATGTGCTCCACCTCGCCGGGGTACTCTGACACGATGTCCACCAACCTCTCCAGTGCCCGGCAGTAGCTGCGGCCCCACACCTCCTGGAAGGGCACCACTACAAGGAGGCACACACGGCCAGGTCGGGCCCCAGTCCCTGCTCCCCAGGCCCTGCAGGCCCTTGCAGGTTCAGCCCACGCTCCCTCCTCCAGGAAGCCCCCAGCCTCTGTGAGCTCCCTATGCTCCGAACCCCTGACACGAGGCCTCTGGGGTGACTGCCAGCCGCGCAGCTCATCTGCTGCACAGAAATCCCAGAGCCGTGGAGTTGCTCCGTGTCCGGGCTCTCCACTCTGTTCTCTGCGCAGGCACCCACATCGGCTTTGCTGCCCTTGTAGCTTGGAGGAGCATGTCTTGGCAGCTCCTCAGGCCCTCTGGGTCTTTCTCAGGCCTGATTGAGTGCTTTTTCGATCGTGGGGAATTTGCAGAAAGCAGTCAGTTCAGCATGACTGGCTTGTAGAGTCCCACAGGAAGGGTTAGCCTTCCTCTTAGTCCTCATTTTCTGCCCGGCTCTGAGCCAGCTCCTCTACCTGGCAGCAATGTGTCCCGAACCCACCCTCCGTATCCACCACCCTCACACCATGCCCGGCTGCATCACTGTAACTCCCACCTTTGGGATGTGCTCCGTGTCCCCTTCCCTTTTCTAACCAAATAAAGCCCACCACTCCACCTCCTCTCTGAAGCCTTCCCCAACTTCCCCGGTCTGAACAATGTTCCTCCTTGCAGCAGAATTTGGCCCCTAGGGCTTTGCCCTATCTCGGCCACTAGGAGACCTTATCTCTTCTACAACCAAGTCGAGGCTCTGTGAGGACAGGAGCCCAAGCACCATGGGGAACACAGGCTAAGTAATGACTGATTGGTTAGATGATAGTTCACTGAGACTTATCACAGACACCCCCGACCCCTTCCAGGTCCTGGCGTGGTCATGACCAGGATCTCGTGCGGGCTGATCTGGAATCTCTCAAAAGATGCTGCTCCTTCAGGGAAAGGCCTGGGGCCTGGTCCCAAACAGAGGCTCATAGGAAGTGAGTAGCTAGAGCTAGGAGACCTGGCTTCTAGTCCTGGCCCTATCCTGGGCTGTATGACCTTGGGGAGGTCACTTAACCTTTCTGGGTATATCAGTGTCCTCAGCCAGGGGAAAACAAAAAGGTTGGGACTAGATGGTTGCTAAGGCCTCTCTCAGCTCTGACGGTCTGGGATTCTGTGCGCGCAGCCCTGCCCAGTCTTGAGACTGTGGGCAGAGAGACCTCTCCCACACTGGGTCATCCTGCTCTATACCTGACCGTTGTCCTCAGCTGATGGGGGGGGATAGGGCAGCTGGGTCACCTGGGGACCCCACAGCCTCTGTCCCAGAGCCACGGCCTCTCCTGACAGCCCCTCACGTCTCCCCATGGCCTTTCCTAAGAGACAGAAGGGGCCAAAGTCCATTCCACTGGGCCTGCAATGCCTAGTCTCAGGGTAATCTTAGAGAAAAAATAAACTTCAGCCCTAACAGAGGCCCTCTGGAAAGGGCTGCAAGCTGGTGGAAAATACCCAAGAGCTGGTGTGTCCCCGTGGAGCTGGCCAAGGCAGCCACAGAGGCAATAAACCATGCTTATCTGGGTGTCTGCCGCTCCATTCTGCCCTGTCTGCTTAGGGGGTACTAGGGGCTGGGCCTGGGGACCCGCGGGGTGCCAGATGCCTCCCCTGGTCCCACCTCTCCAGGCCACAGGGATACTCTCCCTGGACCCAAGTGAGAAACAAGCCCCTCTCCCTGTGAGCAGCCACGGTGCCCTGGGGAAGCCAGCCTGTGCGGTGCGAGGCTTTAGGAGCCCGTCCCTATTGTAACTGCAGGAGCGTGTGTTCAGTCTGAAATCCACGAGCACTGTGGAACTCGGAGTGTTTAATCTCCGCCACGGACAACACAAATAACAGCAGAGGGACAGCCAGCTGCCAAAGCGCCATGGAAAGCTCAGGCCCCTGCTCTGGGACCAGCCATGGGTGGGGAGGCGATAAGCAGCAGCAAAGGGGCACCTCAACCCCCTCCCATTCCCCACACGGACCCCCACCCAGCTGGTCAAGTAGAGCTGCCTGGGTTTGGTGGCAGAATGGATCTCCTTTCCTCACCCCACACCCCGCCATGCTCCAGGGCCCCGGAATCTGCCACTTTGTGGGCCACATGGCCAGACCGTGTGCGGAGGAGGAGGGGGAGAGGGCCAAGAAGGAGGCGGGCTGGGCCCGGTTTACCTGGCGGCCACCAAGAAAGAGGGCAATTCATCCCTGGAGGCCACAGTCTGGGCATGTGGGAGAAAGAGAGTGGGCTGTGAGGGGCTGGCTCCCAGAGCACGGGGACTGTTCCCAGATGGAGGCTGAGCCCCTCAGGAGAGAACTCTGCTCAGCAGTTCCTGAGAGCACTTCCTCTGGCCCCAGACCTGCCCCAGAGGCAGGGTGAGGTAAGAGGAACTGGAGGCCGTGGCTCCCTCAGGCATCTGGCCGGGGCTGGCCAGTCCCACAGGCTGCTGCCGGGGCCTCAAATGGGCTCTCCGCAATCTCTCACCAGCTCCAGGGGCAAGCCTCCCATCCCGCTCCAGCTGCCTACTACCCAGGACAGAGGAATCGAAGGAAGGGAAGTGTTTAATCCTGAGAGCAAGCTCCTAGGGAGGGGCCACAGGGCTGGGCGGAGCCACTGGCCACCAGGCTGGGTTCAGCAGGTGTCCCCTCCATGGCACTGGCAGGGCACACAGCCAGCCTGCCGAAAGGGACATCCTGCTCATGCTTGCTCAGTCGTGAGCCACGGGGAGGCCTGGTGCTATGCACACCAACTTTGCCATATATACTGAGGTGCGTCTGAGGCTTTAGGAGACCCCAAGGGCCTCTCTGAGCCTCCAGTTCTCCTTCTATAAAAGGTAGAGCATACGAATGCCCTCCCAGTTCACAGCCTGTGGGCAGCTCAGAATTGCAGTAAATGCCCAATGCTAGTACCATGAATAGTAATAGTAAAAATCAACGTCCCTGGCTGCAAAGTACAGAGCATGCTGTCTCTTGTCTGGTGTTAGCGAGAGGGGATGGCATTTCCATATTGTGGTGACTGCGGTCCCAAACTCATGGTACTTGCCCTGGCCACAATACAGATCCCTGACTGACTGGGATGACAGGTGAGCTGCCCTAATGAACTGACATGTCTAAGCCTCCTCACCCCTGTCCCTGGGAGACATATACTCCTGTGTCTCCTCCACGGAGTCAGAGAAGCGCACAGTCTTAGAAAAAGAACCTTGGATATCATGTGATCTAATATTCCCATTTTACAGTTGAGGAAACGGAGGCTCAGACTTCTTTGGTAACTGTTGCCTGAAATACACTAAAAGCATCAAAGAGGCCATGGGGTGGAGATGGCTGATGGGCCCCTCCCCAAATCCCGAGAGCATGATATTGTGCCAGTCCCAGGGGCACAACAGGGAGAGGGGGAGAGTGTCAGTGAAGTTAAGGGCTGCTACCTCCCCCGCCTTCTCAGTGCCCGAGGGGCCTGGGACTCCGTGCCCGAGGGGCCCAGAAGCATAGCCAGGCCCAGGAGAGGTTGGCCACCAGGCGGGCAGGGCAGCAGAGGGAGGGTGTTCCCGCTTTCGGAGGCTATCACGAGTGTGCGTGTGCACGCCCCTACACGCTCCCTCTCCCCACGGCACGATAGGAAGCCTCAATAGTGGTGTGTGGCTTTGCTGCACGTCCCAGAGAGGCAGGGAGGGAGGAGCGAGGCAGGGGGCCTGGCATGGGACTCCTGCCTTCTGCACGTATGTCTCTTTGGCAAATGACACACCCTTTGAAGATTCCCTCTTGATGCAACCCAGGGTGGGGAGTGGAGGGGCCCGGGAGGGCAGGACTCATGTTCTGTTTGTAATCAATGGAAAGGCCTGGTCAGATCCCCGCAGCTCCGCCAGGGCTGGGCTTTGGGAAGGCCCCCTCACCCCTCCCTAATCCTCTTGACTGCTTGCCCACTGCAACCAGCTCCCAGACCCCTAGTGCAGCCCCTAGCTCTCACTGCCTGCACTGCCCTCCGAGAACCCACCTGCCTCCTTACATCACGTTGGGAAGGGGCTCCAAGCCAAATGGACGAACCCTGGGTATACTGGCCCCAGCCTCACTCTCTGTAGGCTGGGTGACCCTGGCCCAGGAACACACCTCACTAGGCCTCTGGGTCCCAAGAGAAGGATCTCTCAGGTCCTGCCAACTTTGTCAGCCAGGATGTCAGCCAGCTTGCAGACTCTCCTGAACTTCCTATCAGCCCGTGCCCATCCTTGATGCCAATCCCTTCTTATTCTGTGCAGAGGACTGGGAGGAGCGGGTTTGGTGAGCATGTGCATCCCCAGCCCAGTGTGCTTACCTTCCACCTCTGATGAGCCATTCCCAGCAGACAAGGCCCACTGCTGCGGACAGAAAGGGGCAGAGGTGAGGGGGGTCCACCTGGGGCCTCTGCACTCTGTGGCCGAGTTGGCGAGAGGGCAGAGGCCCTTCTGAGCTCCTTGCCACCCGCTGCCCACACTCTGCCCCGTCTCAGAGCCGCCTCTTTCGGAGTGCAGCTAAAACCTCCCTGGACCCGGATGGATCCCATCCCTCTCTCTGGCCTCAGTTTCCTCATTTGGAAAGAGTGGGAGGCTAGAGGATTTGGGAGACCCTTTGCCTTCTGTGTCTCAAATATCTTGCAATCCTTCGGGGTCTCCCTTCTCCCCAGCCCCAGGCCAGCCCTGCGGGCCCCTGTGCAGCACGCCTTGGCTGGGCGCCAGAGCTCGGGGGAGGTGATCAGCTGGTGGGAGCTGAGGGGCTGGAGCCGGTGGCGCCAGGAGCTGGTCCTGCGGGTAAGGTTACACCTCTGGCCAGCCCCACAGCGGACAGGCAGCGGCAGGTAGGTAGTGGGGCTCTTCCGTCCTGCAGGGCTGCCCAGCCCACCCGCTCCTCGGTTGGAGCTGGAGACTCCTGGGGCAGCAGGACAGTGCAGTGGGAAGGGATCTCATTGGCTTTGTCAGGATTTCACTGCCCAAGCTGGCTCCCAGCCAGACTCACCCGGCTCCTGGGAAAAGGGCCCTGCTCGCTTCCCCAGGCCCTGCACACAGGAACTGCGACTGCCCACCCGGGGAAAGAGGGCACAGCAGGACCTCTTGTCTCACCCGCAGCCCACCCAGAAGCCCTGGGCTCACCCAGAGCCGTGGTGGGGGCAGGGCCCAGCCTCCCCACCAATGGCCTCTTCAGCTGGCTTCCCCACCACCAGGCCAGGTCAGAGGTCCTGGGGGCGCCTGCCTGGTCATGGGGCCCCGACCCTGACCACAAGGACAGGGACCCGCCAGGGATTAGTGCAGAGATGCTTTTAGCAAAGCCACCAGGGCTCCAGGGGCCAGACAGGAAACCTCCCTCCCTTCCCTGTGGCTTCCCTGCCCCCGCCAAGACAGACCCCGGAGCTGGAGTCTGGGACAGCCCAGCCTGAGGTCTCCTCCCGGAAGACGTGGTCCAGCCTGGCTCCTGGGAAGTATGTGGACATCCATGGAGGTGCCGCTCCCCCGAGGGGGTCTGTGATTTCAGAACCCCTGCCTCGAGTGCTGGAGGCTGCGAAGATTAGGGGGGCCAGGCTGGGGTTGGGATAGGTCTTACCTGGGGGGGCACAGCGGGCAGTGCCAGCCCAGCCAGGAGCTGCAGGAAGCAAGTGAACAGCCTCATGGCAGGCATCTTCTCAGACGTCCCAAGCCAGGAGGTTCCAAGGGAAAACCACCATGCTCGGCCCCCTGGGGGAGCCCCTGGCACAGGAGGAGAGGACCTCACTGCTGCCCCGAGGTCCCCGCAGGTGGCCTGAGCATCCTCTGGACGCCCCAGGAGCCTGGAGCCCGCAGGCAGGGCTGGGGCCGGGGCACCTGATGCGGAGCGCCCGGCGAGGCGGGGCGGTGTGGGGCAGGCGGGTCCCTGGGGAGGGCCCGTCGGGCGCCCAGCGCGACCCCAGGGCCTCTCTTGGCTGGCCAGGGGAGACGCAGTCTCCTCTTCAGACTGCAGCTCCCTTCTGGGACTGCAGCCTGTTGGCGACTGGGTTTCAAGGGCCGTGAGTGGGGCGGGGCTGCAGGCCCGCCCCGCCCACCGTCGACGAGGCCTGGGAGCGGCCGAGCGCCTCGCGGGGCTGGGGTGGCGGCGGCGGCGGCGACGCGGACCCGAGCGCGCCCGGGCCGCCTTGCGCGGAAGGGACGCCCCCCACCCAACCCCACCCACCCCTCGTCCCCCGCCGTTGCGGCTCCCGCCCCGCCGCCGCCGCCACCGCCCAGCCCGCAGCTGCCCCCGGGGCCGCCGTGACCTAGGCGGCACCCAGTGCCGACCCGCCGAGGGGCGGACGGCTGCGCTCCCGCTCCTCTAGGCCGGCGTGAGTGCGGGCAGCCGGGTGGTGGAGCCCAGTGTTTGCCACGAGGCTCCTGACTTTAGCGGCCCCTGCAGAAACTGCAGCTGCAGAACCCTAGGAAGGCAGCAGTGTGCCACCTATGCCATCCCACAGTCCTCAGGGGTGAAAGGAGGGTTTTATAGATTTTACAGATGAAGAAACCGAGGTTCCCAGAGTGCCCCTGCCTGTGTATGTATGCACTCTTGAAAAGGGTGTACTTGTGTGTCTGTGTGTTTTTGAGGAACTGACAGAGACAACACACAAGCGTGGGCTCCAGAGCCGCCTCTCCACCCTAGGCATACTTCTGGCCAAGCACGCAGACAGCAGGGCACCCCACACCTGGCTGAGGGTCCAGCACCATTTTCTCCTGTGGGAAGCGGCTTTCTCAGGCTGCCACATGTAGTTTGGAGAGTGGCCTAGTGCCGCATTTCTTCCCTGTCCCAGGAGAAGGAGGAAATGCTCTAACTCGGCAGGGGTCTGCCTCTAGGGGTGTGTGTGTGGGTGGGGGTGTGTGGGTGTGCATGTGCGTGGGCATTTGTGTGTGACTGTGGAGGTCCACGTGTGCCATGAGTCTATGTGGTCTGAGTGTCTGTGTGTGTCTGCTGTATGTTCAAGTGCGGCTTGTGTGTGGGTCTGGCCTCTCAGCATCTCTGTATCCTTGTGTGGTTGTGTGTGTATGTGTCCACTGTGTCTCTAGGTGTGTTTGCAAGTGTGTCTGAATGTGCATTTGAGTGGGACTGTGAGTCTGTATGCCTGCCTATGTCTTTGTGTGTCTTTCTGTGTGGGTGAATATCTGGCCTGGCTTCCGTGTAAGACTGTGCATCTCTGGGCATTTGTGTGTGTCCTCCTGCAGTCCTTGCGTGTTTGTCACCCCCCACTGCCCTCCCTGCACAGCCCCCTGGCTGCAAGAACCTGGCAGGAGTAAGGGATTGGCCTGAACCTGGGGCCGGTGGGCGCCGTGGGAGAGTGGGAGGCCGGGGAGGCAGCCCCTACCGCTCACATTCCAGCCAGGAGCAGAGAGGCCAGGGCAGCCCCAACTCTCACCCCAGTGACCTCTGTGTCCATTGCCTGCCTGCCCACCCACGCGGGCCTGCCAGAGAGGCTGCCGCCCTGCCTGGCCAAGCCTGGAGGTCCAAGAGCCAGGGGCCAGTCATCGGCCAGCTAAGCGGGGGCTGCAAAGAACATTCCGACGAGCTCCAACATGCTAGGGCTCGTGGAGCAGACAGACTCCTTCCTGGGCCCAGGGTCATGGTAGAGGGTTGTCTGGGCATTGCTGTATATGTGTATGGGGGAGAGTAGATATGTGTTTGTGCATGTCTCGATCACGTATGTTTGCCCATAACATCTGTGTATGCGTAGTACATGCGTTTATGTGTCTTTATTTTGGATTTGGATTTGTGTATCTGGGCACTGGTGTGTGTTGTGCATGAGTATGTGTATTCAAATATCTGTATTGTATCTGCTTGTCTGTAATTGAAGGTTCTGAGCACTTATGCATTGGGCATGTTTGCCTGTGACTGTGTATGTAGAGTCGTGCATATATTGTTTATGTGCATGTGTTTGTATTCATTCATTCTTTCATTTGACACAAACTGCTTCAGCCCTACTGTGCTTTAGGCAGTGCCCTGGGTGCATGCGGTGCAGAGGTTCCCTCAAAGTTTCTGTTCGTGGGGGCTGGTACAGATGGCTGAGGCGTCTCCTCTCTTTCTACACTCTTGAGTGAGCTCAATACCTGAACAATGTTTGCGGTTCCCACAAGTGGGCCTGTTCTGTCACTAACCTGGGGACCATAGCCTTCTAAACCTGGCTTCTTGCGCCATGAGATGAAATAGCTAGGGTAGGCTGGGGGCCGAAACCAATGAGACCCAACATTTCCATGGGTTAGATAGAAGCCTACTCTTGTTCACATCCAGTCCAGGGCAGGTGTGCTGGTGGCTCTGCCCTCCTGAGCTGCGAGTCCAGTCCTTCCTGGCCATATAACCTAAAGTCACTTCCTCTACTTCTCAGAGCCCCCACTGCCTCCATCCAAAGTGGGAATAATAACAGTCCTCTTACTGATCGCCTGACTTCTGATTCAACTTTTGATTCTTACTAGAGATACAAAAACACTCCAGTTACAGAGCAGAGTCCTTGCCATCATGGACATGAGACGGATAGAAAATAAAGAATTGTATGCTTCTGCTAACTGCAAGGAGCAAACGATGGAGGGAGGTGCGTGTGTGCACAGCCTCCTCCACCTCCCGTGCCCCCATATTCTCACCATCACCATCCAGGCGGTCAGGTCCCAGCTGTCATCGAGGCCTTCAGAGCAGATCCACTAGCAGAGTCAACGCCACAACTCCACACTGAACTGTTTATCGTTGCAATCATTTGTTGGTGTTGCAGGGAGAGAGATGACATTTAGTGAGCACTTATGATGGGCCAAGCACTGTGCCTGGCGCTTGAGTCACTTCAACTTGGATGAATTCCACCACAGCCCTGGGAGGTAGTTTTAATTATTCCCATTTTGAAGATGGGAAGATGGAGGTGCAGGGAGTTTAAGTAATTTGCCCATAGTCATTTAGCTACTAGAGAAGCGACGAGATGAGGGTCAACCTAGGTCTTTCTCCAAGCTCTTTCCAGTGAGCATAAGATGTCTCTGCCAACCAGATTGCAAATACCTTGAAGGTAGGGTCCATGTCTTAAACCTTTTCTGAGTCTTCCCCTTGCCGGAGCAGAGTAGATGCCTGACAGACTCTGAAAGTTTGATGTGTGGGATGGAGAAGCCCTCATCCCAGGCCTGGAGCTGACCCTGTCACAGGGAGTCGGGCAAATATAGGTAAAAACAAGGGTCTAGGCCATGGAAACACTGTTTGGGCCATGACAATAGTCACCCTGAGCAGCTGTGGGGTCTAGTCCTGCATGCCAGGCTGCCAGGCCAGCCCCCTCCTCCCAAGGCTGCCCCAAAACACCCAGCTTCCCACACCTTGCATTAGTCATGGTTTTAGCCTGAAACACCTGCCTCAACCCATCCCAATTTCTTGTCTTTCAGCTTCCTGACTCATTTTCCCATTTTGGCCTAGCCTCTTCATTGTCTTGACCCCCTGAACTATTTCCCAACTATGACCTTTTCCTAATCCCTTGATGGCAATTCAGCATCTGCCTCTGGAGCACTGTCCCTGAGCCCTAGACCTGGGTATGGCCAGAGGTGGGTGAGAAGTAGAGTATCCAAGGACTAGAATCTCTCCTTTCCGGGCTGGCAGGGACAGCAGTAGTGGGGAGCTGGGGCCGAGGGCCTTTCTACTTTATAGGCTGGATGAGCTGTAGCCACCAGCTAGCCAAGGTCATCAGCTGGAAGCTGCCTGGTTGGCCTTCTCCACCTTCTCCTCCTCCCCTCGGGCTGGGATTTCCTGTGGGCCCACCCCAGCCTTAACACTGAGCCCCTTTCCTTCTCTGCACGCACTTCTTCGGGGTGGGCTGTGATGGCCTGGCGGGCCACCACCGCTGGGTGAGACGCCCCTCATCCAGCACCCAGCACCCAGTACCTTGAATTGCTTCTCCATCGTAGCACCTGGCCGTCAGTCTCATCACTGCCCAGCTACTTGTCTGTCTTCCCTCAGACTGTAGGTCTGAGAGAAGACAGACACTTGCTCACCCTTGGATCGCCAGCACCTTGTCCAGTGTCTGGCACACAATAAGGGCTTAATGTTTGTTGAGGTGGATCACTCCTCCAAGCACTCTCTCCTCTCCCCACAGGGACTATGTCCCAAGTCTGCCCATTCCTTACCCAATTGTCCTTCAGTCTTCAGAGGTAGCCCTCCTAGACCCCATGCCCGAGACAACTTGGGTGGGCCTCTCTGGTAGGGGCAAGTGTGGGAGGACAACCTCCCATTACTATGTAATCACGCCCTGGGTTGGTCACCACAGCCCCACCAGCCCCCAGGGGACAAGGCTCATGCTTCTGGCCAGAGACCAGAACCTAGTGGGGGGCCTGGGGTGGGGTCAAGTTGGAAAGGAGACAAAAGTAGAGCCCACGGGGGACCAAGTGGTTCCCGGGGCGGGGGGGGGGGGGGGGCGGGAAACAAGATGGCACCAGCCACGAGGGCTGTGAATAAGGGAAGCCAGGCAAGGTGCCCGCCGCCTTGTCCCAGGCCTTCGGGGCGACGTGTCGTCACCAGAGGATCGGAAACCTGTACTTTGGGAACTTGGCAGCCAGGGCTGGGTTTTTCGTGTTTTCTGTAATTATTTCCCTTTTGTTCTCTCTTAGTATTTAGTAAAGCCCTTTGTGAAAATGCCAGCTGGTCTCAGCTGTGCTAAGAGGATGACAAAGGGGTCCTCTGTGCGTGCTTGGCCCTCCACTTTAATGGAGGGACCTTGCTTAGTGGTGACAGCAGAGTCAAGGACCACCAAGGGCAAAGGGAGGCTCCGGGGCCACAGCCAGCACCTCGTGTTCAGCAGCCTCTCTGACGCTGAGCCTCCTTCCTGGTCCCAGACGGGGCTTTATTGAAACCAGAGGGGCTGGAGGGCTGGCCAGCCACGGTTGCTTTGAGGGAGGGCATTTGTGTGGATCCTGGTGGTGTCCAAAGCTCTCGAGACATCCAGAGGCCAGGCACCTGCTGTGCTCTGGCTACCCAAAGCGGGGTGGGCAGTCCCTCCCCAGTTGGGGCCACTTGGCAAGCTGATGTCGAGGAATCAGGCTCACGAGCGGGTGCCGGAGCTGCCTCCTTTTCCTGCCCTCCCAGCCCAGGAGCCTTGCTAAGTCTTGGTCCCCTGCCTGCAGGCTGCCCACCAGGATGGAGGCTCAGCTGGTCCCTTCCCAACTGCAGGGACCCCTCCGCATCCTTATCTCCTGTAACTATGCCCTGCTTTTCCTCCTGGCCCTTGTCTTTTCCCCATTGCGTCTCTCTGCTGGCCTGGTGAGAAGGGCCTGGGAGACCTTCCTCCTCAGGAACAATCGCCCCTTTCTCTCTGTTGTGTAAGTGATACACGAGGAGAGGAAGCTATTTGTAACTAATCGGCTGTGATGTGGAACGGAGCTCAGGGAGCCGACAGCTCGGGGCTGTCCCGCCGCTGCGACAGCTGGGTAGTTGGGGATGGCAGGTCACCCTTCTCCTCTCCCACCCCTCCGGGGAGGCCTGAGGGCTGATGGCGGGTGGGAACACCGCTGCGCAACAGGCTCTGTGTGTGACACACTGAGTATCTGGGAATCTCGCAACCACCTTCGAGGGAAGTATTGTTTTTCCCACGTTTCAGATGAGGAAGCACAGGCTCAGAGAGGTGAATTCCTTCAGCTAGCTAGCAGCAGGAGGGAGAGGGATGGACTGGGATCGGCTGAGGCCATACAAGGAGGGAGTGTTGCACAGGGATTACTAGCTACGTGACCTTAGGCAAGTCTTTTCAGCTTTCCAACCCCAACTGAGAGGCTGATTGTGTGATTTAAATGAGAAAGTGGAAGTCGGTCATGTAGCACAGTGCCCCGGACATGGTATGTGCTTAATGACTTCAGCTACTATGATCATTTCCTGCAAAAAGGGTAAAGAGATGGGCCAGATTACCCCCGCCAAGTTGCAAGCAGACCTCACCATGATCACCATGGATAGCAGGAAAGCCATCCCGGAGGAGGCAAGGCTTCTAGATGATTCTTCTGCCCTCCGAGGGGTGGAGCTAACCTCAGGGACCTCCTTCTCCATAGAGTGGAATCCAGGGAAAGGGTGGGAGGGAAGGCGGCCTCCTCAACACCCGGGCCCCTTCTCTGTGTCACTCATATAAGGAGGCAGAGATGCTCCTCATTCATAGGTTATCACAGATAATTATGAATTCGCATCTGAAAAACCAGAATCAAGGTGCAAAGTGCTCTGGGAGCATAAAGAGTGGGGAACATGATGCTGGCATGTGTGGACGGGGGTGGAGAATCAAAATAAATATCAGATCTCCCTGGCCTGGAAATCCTGGTCATCCTGTCCCCCGGGGAAGGCACTCACCCCAGAAACTGGAAGATTCTGTGAAAGGGAAGGGAGATGGGCCCTAGAACCAGCACCTGGGGCTTCTTGGGGAAGAAGGTCTTCATGCCCCAGCCATGTCTTCAAGGTGGCAATGTGACAAAACTCTTCTGCAGGGACACCCCCAAAGGAAAAAAAAAAAACCAAAACAACAAAAACATAAGGCCTGCTTTCCAGGTAATCCCTGAAGGACTTCTCTGAGCACTTGTGGGGAGGTTGAGGAAAACAGCAACCAAAAGATCTGTCCCCACCCCTTGACCTCACGACACTGTGTCCAGAGACTGCAGAGTTTAGGGAAGTAGCCAGTCACTCAGCATCCCAGAACCGGCAGTGGGCCAAAGGCCTGGAGTCTTTGCTTGGTGCTCACCCCGAGGCAGAGAATCCCAGGGTGGGGGGGAGAAGGGGCTTCTGTTTCTGTCAGGAATGACGCCGTCTCTGTCGTGGGTCGAAAGGCCAGGGGAGACAGTACAGACTAAACATCTCATAATTGGAACAGCGTGGATGTGGGTGAGGATCCCTATGAGGGCTTATATCTGTTCCATTTTAATGTCATCTCTGGGAGTGTTAGCCACTGGTCAAGTTGTCATTCTGTACTTCAGAGGGAGGGGGGCCGGCCAGGCCGGCTGGTGAATCAGCAGGACTCAAGCTAACAATGGGGGAGGGAGGGGAGGGGCTGCGTCTTCTGTGGGTTCTTTGTGCACTCAGCCCTACTCAGTGCCAGTCCCTGGGCTCAGTGCTGGGGACACCAAGATGGTGGCCTTTGAGGAGCCTCTGGTCCAGCAGGAAAGGCTTAATGTTGTCTTAAGCAATACCAAATCTGGGCAAACAAAACCCTACAAGACTTTTGCCACAGACTTACGGTCACAGGCAGGTGAGCAGCTCTAAATCTCAGATGGCCTATCCTCTTGAGGACTTTCAGGCACGTGAAAGAGAATGTTCCAGAGAATTCCCAGGAGGTCTAGAGGGGCAAGAAAGGCTTTGCATAGAGAAGGTAATGTTTATGCTGCATCTTACAGGATGAATGGAAGTTTTTCAGGAACCAAAGGGCCAAAGGATCATTGCAGTCAAGGGGAGTAGCTTGGAGAGGTATGGATTAGCTGAGGGACATTGAGGAATCTGGTGGGGCTCGACTGTGAGCCGGGAAGGAGAGGGACTGTGTCTGGAGCTGAGCAAGATGTAGAAGGGAAGGCTGAGGTCAGATTGTGAAGTGCTTTGAAGGCAGTGTTGAGGGTTCATAGTTTATTTCAAGGGCTCCAGGGAGCCATTGCAAGTTCTTGAGCAGGAGAGTGAAATGGCCAGACGTGATTTTGTAGAAGCAACTCAGGGCAGGTGGAGGGTTCAGCCTGGAGGCAAGAAGACCGGATCTGTTGTTATCACGGAACTGAGAGTGGCCTGAATCAGGTAGTGGCTGTGGGAGGCGATGGGAGGGGCCAATGCTACCCAGAGAGAAGCTGGTTTTCAGGCCTTCTTTAGAGCTGGCTATGGCCTGATGACTAAGTTCTGGCCAATTTTTGCCCCTTACGGCTTCTTAGGGCACTGGGAATAAGTGGAGGCGTTGGGTTTGAGCCCTGGGAAGTCTTTTTAAAGAGAGAGGCATTTCTATCTGCCAAGTTTTTGCCTCGCACTCAAATATGATGGTAGCAGTTTGTGCAGTCATCTTGGAGTAGGAAGATGAGTTGGAAGGACACTGAGTCCCTAAAAATGTTCAGGGTCACCATACAAGCCCTGGTATGCTTATATTCAGAATAATTTTATGTGAAAGGTAAATAAACTTCTATTTCACTCACGTCACAGTTATTTCGGAGTTTTCTGTTAACAAATGGGCTGTTCCCATTTTGCCTTATAAAGGTGAAAAAATGAGTTCCACAGTTCTATATGGGTTTTATAGAAAAAAAGACTGCATTCTCCGATGGCTTATCCTGGGGAATGAATCATATCACTGCTTCCTGGGGAGAATCGGGGCTCTCCCATTCCCCCACAGTTCAAAGCAGGAATGGGGAGGCCACTGTTAAGGATACAGATGTTGGGGCCCAGCTGAGCTGGACCCGCCTCCACAGCCGCATCCCTCCCTTCCCAGCGCTCATCTTCTCCCAGAGAGCACAGGAAGGAAACTGTGTTGGGGGCAAGGGGTGCAGAGGGGAGCCAGATTAGTTTCTCTTATGGTTGGATTCCCAGGGGTGGAGGAGACAGAATGTCTAGCAGAGTCTTCAGCAGACAGACAGTGGACCTCCGGCTGGCCCTCCAGGCCCCAGGCTCTTCTCTGAGTCAAAGAACACTTGGCTGCTTCTCCAAAGATCCTTCTCTGCCTCCAGCTCCCCTCATCTTGGAGAAGAACAGGGGCCTTGAGTGTATAGCTCTGGAGGCCCTAAGGGGCAGCACTGGCTCCTGCCTAGGGTAAAATGGAAGGAGTGGGAGCAGGGGGGCAGTGGGGCTGCAAGGGACATCTGCAGCTGCACTCTCCGGCTGTCAAACTCTAGCTTTAGGTCAGGAAAGCTCTAGGGAGTCGACTTTTCCCCAAGTACTAATCGAATGCTCTAGATGACCTCAAAGACTTTGAATCACTTCCCTATCTTTCTGCCAGGAACCTGCGGGAGTTCCCAGGAACCCACACTTACTGAGCACTTAGTATATGGCAGGTCTCACGTGCACAAGTCTGACCTCATCCCATCCTCCCAACAGCCCTGAGAATTGGCATCGGCCCCAGATTAAGTAACTTGTCTCAGGTCACCCAGCCAGTGAGCGGCTGAGCTGGACCATGAACACTAGTCACGTGACTCCAAAGACCAGCCTTCTGTGCTGGACGTTGCTGGGGAGTCCCGGGGGGCTGTGTGTGGGGGTGCTGCCTCTGCCTGAAGTCACAGAAGGCAGTTTCCAGGTCGTGCCAAAGCTAGATCAGGCTGTGAAGGAGGCGCACGGTCCTGGGTGTCCTGAGCTTCCAGCTCCCTGGCATTCCACCCCAGCTCACCACCTGCTCCTTTCCTCCCACCATGTCCTCACTCAGTTTTTCAGTGACACTGGATTTGTAATTCGACCAATAATAATATTAATAATCCTTTATAGAGATTTGATGATTCCAAATTCCAGCATACTTAGTGTGCTGAAAACACCCCTGTGAAGGCAGTCCAGTGAGGAGATGGAAGTGAGCTGTCTGGGGCCACACAGCTGGCAAGGGACCTAGACCGAACTCAGTTTCTCGGCCCTGACCTCTCACCTCAGGTCCTTCAGCACTTCTTGAATGACACCTGCACTGTCCCAGGCCCTGTGCTGGGTACTGGGGCCTAAGACACATTCTTGGCCAATGAGACACTCAAAACCAGCAGTACTAGGAAGAAAAGCTAAGGCATCACCCCTAAGACCCAGAGCTGATGTAAATAGCAGGGGGGGGTGGTTTCCTGAGAAGAGTCCAGCAGAGGGACCACTCCGCACCTCTCTCCAGGAACCACAAATCTTCCATAACATCATGCTACATCCCTGACGCTTGCCATATCCAAATGTCACCTATGCTACTATTTATTTAGTTGTGTATATTGATTGATTTTAACTTTAAAAAACTAGTTTCAAAGGAAACATTAGAAAGGTAACTGTAAAAATGAACTAACTTCTAGGTGGATGTTGCTGGTGAAGACTCTGAGCCTGAGGCCTGCTCTCTTTTTGTTAAAAGGAAACACAGCAAGTGTTTATGAGGTATTAGAGACACATTGGCCCCTAGCTGGCGCTTTCTTCTAGACCCATTAGAAGGATGGAAAAGAGGATTGGAAGGGGGACAATTTTCTTCTCCATCATTTCTTTTTTTTTTTTTTAAGATTTTATTTATTTATGGGTGCCTGGGTGGCTCAGTTGGTTAAGCGACTGCCTTCGGCTCAGGTCATGATCCTGGAGTCCTGGGATCGAGTCCCGCATCGGGCTTCCTGCTCAGCAGGGAGTCTGCTTCTCCCTCTGACCCTCTTCCCTCTCATGCTTTCTATCTCTTATTCTCTCTCTCTCTCAAATAAATAAATAAAATCAAAAGATTTTATTTATTTATTTGAGAGAGAGAGAGACAGAGAGAGAGGGAACACAACAGGGGGAGTGGGAGAGGGAGAGGCAGGCTTCCCGCTGAGCAGGGAGCCCGATGTGGGGCTTATTCCCAGGACCCTGGGATCATGCCCTGAGCCGAAGGCAGACGCCTAACGACTGAGCCACCCAGGTGCCCCTTTCTCCATCATTTCAGTGTTATTAAAGACTAGCCAAAATTATCCCAAACATGTCCCAAATCATCTCATATGTCCATACCTTAAGAACCAGTGGCATAGGAAAACAAACATTCTAGTGCCTGTGGTCAGGGCAGGTCTGATGTCTGCAGAATGGACCTCACGGGGGCGATATGGAAGGGTCATGTCATCTTCTCTTGCAAAGAGAACAAAAGGATAGCTGGGCTTCTCTGCTTCGGTATATCCTTTTACAACTTGCAAAGAGAAATTTTTTTTTTTTTTTTTTTTTTAAGCATGTGAAGCTCACAGCCTTGGGAGGCCCACAGGAAAGCTCAGTAGAGGCCACGGGGCCTATCCAAGGTCATCCAACAGGTTACTGCACAAAATACTGAGCAAATCCTTAATGGTCCTCTCTAGAGAACCCCTATCCTCACGGAGGTGAATACAGCATCCATTTTGTGCAGAAAGCCTGTTCCCCACCGAAGAAAACCCAGACAGACCCTTGGAGGTTGGTCCCGGAAGAAGAGCTTCTGGAGGAGCCATCTTGGAAGTCCGATCTCGACCCTTGAAACTGGGTTCACCTTCCCCTAGGGGTGTCTCTCTTCCTGACTCCCACTGCTGTCACCCTGTCGGTTCCAGTGGGTACTCAGACAAAGGAAGGACAAGGGGGAAACACACACTGAGGGAATAGGAATGGGTCACTGTGAGAACCTGAGATGTCTGTGTCCCAGTGTCAAAGTCCTGGTGGGCTCGCTTCCCGGCCTGTGCCTGCCTCCCCGTACATGGCTCATCTGCCAGCCCACCACCTGGGGACCCCCTAAGTTTGTCCCCCTTCACGGTCCAGGTCCAAAGAACCCCACTCCCAGGCTGCTTGGCCAGGCCTTTCCAGTTCAGGGCTGGTTCTTGCACCAAGAGACATTCTTTATAACTGATCTCAGCAATGCCTCCCCTTCCAATGAGACCCACCTCTCATATTCAGGGTGTGGCCTAGCAGTATATACACACTTTGTTTTCATTAAACAATATAAATCCATTGTAGAAAATATGAATTAGCATAAAGAATAAAATAAAACCCACCCAAATCTCATCAGAGAAAACCCCTATTAATATTTTGTTGGATATCCCTCTAAGTTTTTTCTATGCACACATATCTTTTTTTCTTATAAAATGGCATCTTATTGTTTTGTAGCATGCTTTTCTCCATTTTTATCATATTTTGGTGACGCCTTTTCATATCAGTAGTGAAAATTCTATGGAAAGAGCAGCATTGGCATTGCCTGGGAGCCTGCTAGAAATGTAGGATTTTAGGTCTGATATTAGACCTGTTGAATCAAAATGTTCATTTTAACAAGATCCCCAGGTAATGAGAGTGCTACTTGGTGTCTTTTTTTTTTTTTAAGATTTATTATTTATTTTAGAGAGAGAGAGGACACGTGAGGGGGGGGAGGGGCAGAAGGAGAGAGAGAACCTCAAGCAGACCGGCTGCTGAGTGTGGAGCCCGATGCAAGGCTGGATCCCAGGACCCTGAGCTGAAATCAAGAGTCAGCTACTTAACCAACTGAGCCACCCAGGTGCCCCTGGTCATTTTTAATGATCGTACTCCCAAGGGATACTTGCAACTGGGTGGCTAAGTTTTTCTTTTCAAATCTACCTATAACTGGGCATTTAGGTTATATCTAATGTTTCCTCTCCTATTAACGTTATAATAAGCATCTGTATACCTATTTGTTGCTCATGTCCTTTAAATTCCTAGGAGTAGAATTTCTGGGTCAAGGACTTTTGACGCTTACTGTCTAGTAGTCCTACAGAAAGACTGTTCCAGCTTACACTCCACCCTGCAGTGTCCAAGAGCGATGAGATCCCTACACCCTGGCAACCTCGGTGTTATCATTCTTTGATATCTTTGCCATCATTGCTCTGAAAGGAACATATTTCCATATGAGTATTGGAAATACTCCATTTGCACCTCTGCTGACTGCCTGTCTGCTGGGCTCTTTTACACCCTGGCTGAGAAAGCTCAGGGAGAGGTCGCAGGGCCTACGCAAGATCATCCGGCAGGTCACCCCCACTGAGATAGGGAGAGAGGTTGCCACTGAGGACTGCAGAGAGGGTGGCCTGAGCCCAGTCCTGGTGTAGAGCCCTGCGCAGAGTGGATGCTCATGTTGTTGCCTGCCTGAGAATACGGTCAGCTTGGGCCCATTTCACACCTAGCCTGGCTCTCTTGTGGGCCCCAGCCTCGTGTTGTGTCCAGACCCCAGAGCAAGTGCCAGCCACGTCCCCGCCTCCTGGCCTGCAGAGGCCTGGGTGCTGGCTGCGACCCAGGATGGTGGAGTCAGGTTCTAGCCGGGCACTCCATGGTTTCCCCGGCAGGCTGGCTGGCTGGCCAGATGTGCTGGGGAGCGCCGGTGGAGAGGACAATTCAGGGAAGTGACCCTGCCCGGTAGCCGAGCTCCTGCCCCAGCAAGCATTGTGAGCCGCCCACTGGCCACGGCTGCTGAAGCTGCTGACGGTGGCTGCAGGAAGCCGAGCTTACTCAGCCCCGGCTGCAGGGCTGCACGTGGCTGTGTTTGCTACCTCCCTCCACCCAGCCTTCCTCCCAGGCATAGCCTGCCCCGCCAGCAGCTGGGGGAAGCACTGTGTGGGGAGGAAACAGGCGGGACCACCCCCCACATCCCCTGCAAGGCTGCACCTGTGCTCCGCTGGCCCTGCCACCTGTTGCCTGACTGGGCACAGGGCGTGCCGGGAGCCTCGGCTGCAGAGTGAGGCGTGGGGCTGGAACCCGGGGTGCGTCCTGGCCTAGGGCAGGCAAGCTAGGAGTGGGACCCTACGTTGACACCTACTGAAAGCACCCCTCACTCCCCACCGCCACTGGGCTGTATGAACTATTATCTTCCTCTGGCAGAAAAGGAAATCAAAGCTCAGAAAATAAGAGTAATAAGAGCCTAACCTAGCATTCGCTTATTAGGTGCCAGGAACTCTGCTGCATGCGTTGCCAATGTTTTAACTTATTCGTGTCTCACAAGAATAGCAGGTATAACAGTAGGCCCATTTTCCCTGATAAAACCCAAACTCAGAGAGGTGAAGGCACTTGCTCTAGATCACATAGCCTGTAAGAGGCAGACCTACATGTCTGACTGCAAAATCACACCCTTAACTCTCCCCCAACACAGCCGACAACCGGTCCCCACAGGAGCACCCAAGCTGGTTCCCCATGTGGCACTGCTCAGCAGGAGTCCCCTGCCCCTAGACCTCTGTCTCACCATCCCCTTGTGTCTCCGCCCCCCCTGGCCCCCCTCCCCACCACGGTGTCCTTGGAGACCGGCTCTCAGATGCTGTGTTCTCTGGCTGTCTCCATCCTGCCCTGACTCTGGGTTTCTCTGGCTCTTCTGGCAGGCAGAGGGGACAAAGAGGGAATTCGCATGGAATGTGGCAAACAAACTGTGGCACCCAGTTGCCACGGGCAGCAGAAGAGTGTCTCCCAGCTGGGAGATGAATGGGTAGAGAATAAAGCAGAGGGGAAGGGAGAGAGGAGCTGGTTCAGGGGCCGGGGGACCAGTGAAGCTGGTATCTGGAGGACGAGGGGTGGACTAGGGAGAGGGCAGCACCCCTGGGCCCCCACGTACCTTTTGCCTTTGGCAGTGGCGGCAGCAACCCCAGGCCTCACTGAGGACTGCAGTTGCCATTGCAAGCTGTGGGCTGCCAAGGATGGGAGGGCAGGAAGAAGAAGGGAGTTGGTTTCAGGGTGAGGGTCTCTTCGTAAGCCTGTTGACAAGCTTTCAAGTCTGCGAGATGGGATGCTGGGTTCTCAACAGATTCACTGCTATCCTGAGTGGGGCTCAAAGCCAGGCCTCTGGGCCTTTGGCAATCAGGGTGCAATCCAACCACCAGCTGTCATGGCAACCTGTATCTCTAGAACTGCATAGAGAGGCCTAGAGTCTGCAGCCCAGGGGACCAGAGGCTCATTAGTACGTGGCAATGGGCAAGCTCATGGGTGTGCCAGGGGGAACCCTATAGGGTTGGGCCCAGAAAGGGGTCTGACTTTGGCCCAGCCGCTTCCTTCTAGTCCTGGCCTCTTCCCGGCAGTGTCTCCAGGGTCTGGCCTAACTAAGTTGGGCTTCAGCCAAGCTGGCTGGCCTCCAGGTGGATTTGGGACAGACAGCTGGGATGTGGCGTTTCCCGCTCTGAAGAGACAGAGGCTGGAGATGGGGCCGTGGTGGGGCTGGAGTCTGGAGTGCTGGGCCCCTCAGCGACGGATCTCAGCAGGACAGTGGGGTCATGGGTGGGTGGAGGCTGGATGGACTGTCCTTAGTGAGGTTTCCCAGCAAGGGCATATGTCAAAGGATTAGGACCAGGTGGTCCCCATGCCTCCACCCATTCCTTATCTGGGTGCCTCTGGGACCTGAGCGGGTCCCTCTGGAAGGCCAGCCAGCTGGCTCTGAAACTCCCTTCTCTGTCCTCACCCCACGGCTCTCACTTTTTCAGAATAGTTTCCCTCCTCCCTGGGGTCAGGTCAGCCTGCCCCAGGGTAACATCTGACACTGTTCACTTGTCTCCTTTTGAACATCCTGGTAGACCTGGTCACAGCTGCTTGCACTCTTGATTCTGGTGTAGACACTGTGTTCAGTTCCTCAAGACAACCTTTGTTTGGGTCTACAGGGCATATGTGAATAATAACACTGTCCTCCCCACAGCCCCTAGCTGCCAGGTTCAGCTTTGGTCCTTTTTTCTGTCCTTACTTGTCTAGACAATTCCTATCCATCCTTTGAGGCCCATGTCGGATGTGAAGCTCCTGCTCTCCCCACACCCCACCCCCCAACCCCCATCTTTTCAGGCAGAATCACTCATTTCCTGCTCTGTGCTTCATTAGCACAGAGCACTGAGTGAACGAAGCTCCCCAAAGAGAAAAAAAGCTGCTGGTCTTGACAGTCTCTTGTTCAAACATTTTCCATGGCTCCCCACTGTGAAAAAGCCTTTTGCCCTTTTGGGCTTCATCAATCCCCTAGACTACGCCGGAGAACCCTCCACTCCAGTCAAGTGGTCCCTTAGCCTTCCTCAAACTTGGTCTGAACCTTCCCCTCTAGACTCCCCTGCTAGGGCCTTCCCCTCTTCCTAGAACACATACCATCACACTCACCTACTGAAATCCTACCCATTCTTGCATTTTGTGGCCCCGGGAGGCTGGTGGCTCTCGAAAGGGCATAAGAGAAACTGCCCTTGGGGGGCCCAGGGTTCTTCTTCCACCCGCTCTCTGATCTCTAGAGCCAATGGCTTTTGATGAACCTGCATCATATATTCCATAATTTGAACCAAGCTGCAGCTGACAACCTCCCATTAATGTCCCGTGTAAGTGCAAATGAGTGTGTCCCTGTGTGTGAATGAACACATGTATGTTCGTGGGAAGATACGAGCAAACGCGCACAGGGAGCACACAGGGTGTGTTCGGAAATGCGTAGGAATGAATGTGCCTCTCCATGTGTGAGAGCAGGTGTTTCATGCCTGTGTGAGCATGGGTGTGCACATGAGCCTGTGTGCCAAAGCATATGTGCACGTGTAAACCTACGTGGGTGCTTGTGTATGCTGAAGGTGTGTGCTTGTGTCTGCAGGCAACTCTGTACATGTGCATGGGTGTATGTGTCCTGGAACACCTGCTTCTGCCCAGGCCAGGGGTCCCGGGGAAGGCCAAGGCCAGTCAGTCTGCCTTCCACAAACCTCCCAACCTCCAGGGGCACGAGGAGGGGCTGTACACTGCATCTTAACTTACGACAGAGATAAATGCAGAATTCTTGTGAGGCTGCTGGGCTGTGGTGATGAGCAGCTGTTGAGTGTCAGGGATCTGACCCTGTGGGGACCTGGCCCCTGGGCTCCAGCCCTCAGGATCCCCTGTCCCCCACTGAGCTGGTAACCAAGCAAGAGATAATGGCTCTGTCCTGGGCCTCAGGCAACAAGGCCCCACCCCAGACCTGTGAGGTGCTGCCTATGCTGGGCCATGGCAGTGGGGACAATGACAGGGCCAGAGTACCCAGAGAATGCCAGTCTCTGGTCCTCCTTCCTCTGGGGACCAAACTTTGAAAAAATAAAGCACCCGGTTAATGCTGAAGTAGAGTCCATTCTGTGAATTCACTTTAGATGGAACAAGGGTATATCGGTTTAAAGTGCAGCAAGGAAGCTTAGGCGAGACGTAACGAAGGAGTACCCTTCCTTGACAAAGGCCACAAAATCTATGCCTTCAAAGATCCCAACAACAGGATCCATATCCACCCACAGAGCTGGTGGAGGGGGTCAGAGACAGGAGACTGGCCTGGGTGACCTTTAGAAGTGTGCCCTCCCACTGTCCTGGCTCTGTCCTCTGCAGCTCTGAGGGGGTCCACAGGGGCGTCTGGGGCAAGAACTAGTCAGACGCACTTCCGTGTACTGCTCCCAAGATCCGTCCCTCCTCCGGAACCTTCTTATCCCTCATTTCCTGCTTCTCTCCTCTCACCTCCAAGCGGCTGCCCCAGCCTTGGCCCCAAAGTGGCTTCCTCACTCCCTCCCTGCTGCTCCAGAATTCTCCCAGCAGACCACCCCCAAAGGCCCAGCCCAATCCTGCCTAGTCCCTGGAGAGCAGCCCTGGGCCTCCCACCCAAGAGGAGAGGTGCTTAGAGGCTCAAACTGGGAGGGGCCCTGGGGTGGAGGCAGGGAGACAGCAGGCCTGGTGGGCAAGATCCCTCACCTAGGTGGTCCTCAGGGAGCTAAGGCCAACTGGATGTGAGAGGGTACCCTGGCATGGGTCAGAGGAGCCCTTGGTGCTGGAGATCCCCCTTCTTGAGGGGTTTTGGGCTCCCCATCCTGCCTTTCCTGGTGGCTTCCTCTGGCTCCCCAGGGAGTGGCCCTGGGGAGGATATGCAGAGGTGCTTGGGGAGGATGGGGAGGGAGGGTGAATGCCCCCACACACCCTGGGCTCCCCTCCTCCTCCTCCTCCTGGAGCTCCTATGCCTTCCCTGGGAGGTCTGACCCAGGCGAGCCCAGGGACGAGGGGAGGAGGTCATTAATCACCGTTATTTATTATTTCTTATGTAACCGGTGTTATGAAACATGGGACCTTGTACCAGGCACAACCGGGAATATGTGCAAGATGGCCCCTACTAGTAAGAGCTTCCTGTGGGATGACCAGGTAGGCTCAGGAACCACAGGGCCACCTGCAGACCAGCCTGGAAGGAGGGGAGCAGGCTGGACTGGGCTCTGGCTGGAGGTAGGTCAGCCCTGCTATGCTGCCTGCTATCTCAGGGAGCCCTAGGTAGGAAGGGAGCTGCGTTTGGGGCCCCCTGAACCACAACAGGCCTAGATCAGCTCTGGCTCCGGGGTGGCCTGGGTCACAGCTGGAGTTGTCAACATATTGACCCAGGAGGAGATAACATCCAAAGGGCTTGCAGTCCCAGTCAGACAAGGAGGGGAATGTCGCCGGAAAAGATCCCTGGCCCCTAGAGGGATCAAACTAAATGGGGCTTTAATAGGTCTCTTCCAGCTCAGATTTCATGGGTAATTGGAAGCAGGTCCCGAGCTGAGCAGAGTGGGCTGGCTCTAGTGGCCTGTGGGGCTGGGGACTGAGGAGAGGCAGGGGGATGCTGCCTTCATGCCACTCCACACATCCCACTGTGGCCTCACTGGGGCTTCTGAATTCCCTTTACACTGCTTTGGAAGTGCTGCTCTTTTAACTCCTTCAGTGTAAGAAAATGGGTAAGCAGGGAGGGAGAACCTGAGTCCCGGCTCAGAGGGGAACAGAGAAGCGTGCACTGGGCTAGATCCGTACTAGGCCTTCATTCATTCATTCATCCACTCCACAAATCTACATTAACATTTAAAACTGGCAACAACCCTTTAAGATAGAGCCCTTACATTTTTTTTTTTCATTGCAAAGGAGGCACACACTTGCTGAAACAAGATTTAAGCAATATCAAGGTATATTAAGTAAAAGTGAAAATTCTCCTCTGCCACACCACTACTCGATCCTTCCCTCATTGCTCCCATACTCCAGGGATACCTTCTGTCTACAGTTTATTGGATCTCCTTCCAGACCATCTTCAGTGCATTCTGTACTACATCCTGCCATTTTGATTCAACAATGCATCATTAATATCCTTCCAAGGCAGTAAGTAGTGTATGGATATTCCTCACTCCCATTTTAAAGATGAGGAAAACTGAGGTACAGAAAGGTTTAGTGGCTGTCCCAGACAGCACAGCCTGGCTTTATTCTCACTCTGCCAGAGCTCCCAGGTTTTCCCTGCAGAGGGTGGATATGATAGAGCAGAGAGGCTGGAAACCCCCTGAGGGAGGGTTGGGATGGGACAGAGGGCCTGGAATTGAGAAGGAAGCAGTGGGCTAGGAGTGGGTGCTAGGACAGCTTGGATGCAGTGGCACCCCTCCTTCAGTGTCCCCCAGGATCCCGCAGTGTCCTCTGTGGCTCTGGGGCCCTAGAGGCCTGGGTTGAGCAGGGCTGGTTAGCTGGTAGTGGAAGAGTTTTCAAACCAAACCTGTCAAGAGGGAAGGAAGGATTGCATTTCCACCCCTAATGTACCTGAGACACATATATTCCTCCCCTGGCCTCAAGGGGCATTTCCTGCCTAACACCGTTGGTGGGGGCTGGCCACTGCTCCTGCCTGCTAATGCTGACTAGGTGGGCCTGTTTTCCCTCCAGGACTACCATCCCATACTCCTCTGTGGCCACCAGCTACCTGGCCTCCAGCATGTCCATCAGTGAGGGGAGGGAGGCACCCCTTACCCCAGCCAGACCCTGAGCAGCCAGGACCATCTCCTACTCCCAGAGGGCTTAGGGCATCCCCTCGGAAGGTGACTGAGGGGACAGGCAGGTGGGAGGCCAGCCCAGCCTGTGCCTCAGCCTGAAATATAAACAAGACCAGCTCTGAAAAGGTCGTGACCCAGAAAGCCTCCCCACCAGACCCCTAGCCTTCCTCCTCCCTGCCTGGGACCTCCAAAGGAGGGAATCCGGGAAGATGAAAGAACACAGAGGATGGGCAAGGAAGAAAACATCCAGTGTTCCTTCTGGGCCGACATAGGTGCTCAGACCCAGGCACATGCATGCATCCTCATGTGCGTGCACACACACTCATGCCAAAAGGGGGAACTTGGCCAAAGTGTGGCACAGCTGCCCATCAGAGATGGCTTAGGGGATGCTGCCCTTAGAGGCAGGGGAATGGATCAGATGGCCTTGGGAGAGCTCTCCATTCCCAAGACTGTCTGGAAAGATGTTCCCACAAGGACCACCCAGACCTTGGAGGGGATCACAGAGATTCTCCCACAAGGCAGTCAGGCTAATTGGAGAAAACTGATCCACTTGCTGATCCACTCGTGTTGCCAATATCCTTGCCAAAGCTACTCTGTGCCAGGCCCCAGCTGAGCCTGGGGGAACAGATGGCACCTGCGAGGCTCCACCGTACCAGGCACCACTGGGAAAATGGGAAAGAGGGTCCCTAACTGGCAAGAGAGTGGCTGATCAGTGGCTGATCACACAGGGGTGGCTGATCAGTCACTGAGGGGCTGCAGACTGGTTCTCAGCAGACCTCAGGTGGCACCCAGGATGAAGACCCTTTGCATCCACGCCAGCTGGTGCCCAGCTTTAAAGGAGCCCGGGGAAGGCTGAAGGCTCATCTCTGCCCACCACCCACACCACCCCCACAGTTCTGGCCCCGGCTGGCCAGGGAAAGGAAATTATTAAGGAGGAGTGTCAATGCACCAGCTAATTGGATCAGCGCGAGCGGCTGCAGCACTCGCTGTTCCCTCCCCGGCTCCTCCACGGCCCCCGGTGGCCCGGCTGGCAGGCCCGACCCCGCCCGGCTGCGAGGCCAGTCACGGTGGCCTGATCACCCCGGTGGCCGGCGGCAGCGGCGTTAACAACTAACTGTCTGCCCACCAGGCTTCTTCCTGGGGCTTGGCGGAGGGGCTGACCCCTTGCAGCTCTCCTTGGAGGAGCGTGAGCGGGAAACTGGATCCCAGCAACAACCCGGTGGCCGCCGTCCAGGGTAACGCCTGGCTCCTCGCGCTGCCTGTTGGCCTCCTGAGTGTTTGCCCGGCTCCTCCAGCCGCGCAGCCGCCAAGGGCCTGTGAGGACGGCCTGGGGACTGAGCATCCCCTGAGTACGGAGGCCACTGTTCCCTCCCTGCCGCCCGTGCTGCCCACGGGCCGAGCTGGGGAGGCAGTGCTCCTTGCCAGCCAGAGCAAATTAGGTGCCCGGACGTTGAGGTCTGCTTGGTATTTCCTGTGTTGGCTTTGGCCGATGAGGCCAGGCCAGTGGGCCGCCCTCTTGACCCTAGCCCAGTCCAACAGGCACGTCCCAGACTCTGCAGCCCACAGACTTCTGTTCTGTGCCCCACAGGGAATCCTGTTCCGGAAAAAAAGATCACCCCTCCCGGCCTGGGTTCCCACTGAGCTGCCTTCCCTTGCCTTGTAGGGTGCTCTGACACAAGAAGCCTGGCCTGCCCCCAACCTGGCTCATCACAATGCATGTTCCTCTGGCTTGGGCATGGAGCCCACAGAATTTGTAGATCTCTGAGCCCCCCAGTGCTTCCTGGGTGTGGTGAGGCCACTCTGCATGCAGGCCTCCAAGGCCGAGGTTCCAGAGGGGGCTCTGGTCTCCCCTGATCTCCTCTTCCCATCTGTCTATGGAAAAATTTCCCCAGCCCAAGGCCTGTCCTTCACCTGGACCCCAGGGAGCCTTGAGCAAGGAGGTGCTCTGGGACATTGGCACCCTGGTTCCAGCTTGGGAACCCACGGGAGCTCCCGTCCTCAGCCCCGGAAGTGCAGGCTTCACCTGCAAGCTTCAGCATTGCTAGCCCCTGTTCCTCAGTCCATGTTTTCTTTGGCTTGCCTCTCTGGGACACCACATTGTCCCAAACAAGACGACTTCGTGATACTTATTTTCCCAAAGAGCAGAGTCTGTAACACAATCAGTCTCTTTGTGTGCAGTGCAGTCCCCAGCCACCCCCTCCCCTTGGGGCATGAAGCACTCCTCATTCCCAGTGGCCAGGGGTCTCTGGCCTAGGATTTGGCAAGGCCCCGCAGAGAGAGCAGAGCCAAACCCCACCCCACAGACCATCCGTCACTGAGCTACAGCTCTTTCCTCTCTCCTCCCCGGCCTTGGGGTGCTAGCATAGCCCCTCTGAGAAGCAGGAAATCACATAGCCTAGAGCTAGAGATGCTGGAGTACAAATCCCAGCTCTACTACACGCAGCTGTGTGCCTTGAACAAGGTACCAAATGATGTGGAACTCAGCGGCCTAGTCAGTAAAATGGTGACAACAGAGGAGCCTACAGCATAGGGTTTGTGAGAGGAACCTAGCCTTCCTAGAACCTTACCAGAGCCTTTGGGCCTAACCGATAGTAAGCCCTCCATAAATGGCGACCATTTATATAGCTATCTATCTGCATGGGGTTGGCTGAGCAGTCACTAGAGTCTGCAGAGTTATCCTGGGCCAAGCCTAGGCCACACATAGGATAGAGACTCTGCACCCCTACCCCACTAATTGCTTCTTTGCTCTCAGGCTGGTTCTGCACTGCCATCTCCCTGAGGAGGCTGCAGGCCTGGGATGGCTCTCTTCTGGGCCACTTTGCTCCATGGCCATGAAGAACTTGCCACCTCAACTGGACAGGCCAACCTGCCAGGGCAGAGCAGTCTCAGAAGGCATCTGAAGATGGTTGGGGACCTTGAAGCCCTGTTTGTGGAAGTCTTCACCTTTCTCCAAGAAAAGAGAAGGCAGAGCACAGGCATCTGGCTCCTCAGTGTCAAGTACATGAGTGCTCAGAAATTTGCCAAATGTGTGGCAAAGGAAGGAAAAGGCTCTGGATTTCTTGCATTGTTTGTGGGAAGAGCAATAGGCATCATTTTCCTGGCAAGTTTGGGGTGATAGTTACCAAGACTGAGGAGTGTTTATTACCTCGGTGAGCAATTCCACTTCTGGTACTCTCCCTCGGGGACTAATCTGAAATGCCAGAAGGCAGACAGGCCTGCAAGGAGGGCCCATAAAAATGTCTGCAGAGATGTTCTTCTCAGTTTTGTTTATAAGAACAAACAAACAATGAAACAAACAAAGAAGATACTTCAGTAGCCAATGGCAGGAGACTGGTTAAGTCCTATTACGCTATATCTATGCACATCAGGAATTAAAGAGTAAGCACTAAAGATTATGTTTAGGGAAAATTTTTAATGACATAGCAATATCTGAGTAAAAAAATCAGGATATCTAACTGCTGACAAAGCATAATCTTAATTATGTGAAAATATGTTATGAGTACAGAAACAAAATGTGATATATATATTTGATTTATATATATATAAAATGGTATATTAATCTGCCTTACAAAGGAATGAACTCTGATTCTGACACATGCTACAACACGGACGAATCCTGAAGACATTATGGGAGGTGAAATATATCAGACAGAAAAGTACAAAGATTGTTTGGTTCCACTTATCTGAGGTTCCTAGAAAAGAGTCAAAGTCATAGAGACAGGAGGTAGAAGGGTGCTTGCTGGCCAGCGCCCGGGGAGAATGGACAGTTATTTTTTAATGGGCACAAGGTTTCAGTTTGGGAAGATAAAAAGTTCTGGAGATGGTAATGGTTGCACAAGAATGTGAATGTACTTAACGCCACTGAACTGTACACTTAAAAATGATTAACATGGTAAATTTTATGTTATGTACATTTTATCACAATAAAAAAAAGAGGTCATAGGGAAATCCATCAAGTGTTCTTAATGGGTATTTTTGAGTGAAGGGATTATATGTGACCTTTATTCTTTTTAGTTTCTAACATTTGCCCCTAGTAAATGAGATATTCTGTTTTGTTTGTTGTTTGTTTTAAGGAAGCTTGCTTCAGCATCTCCCAGATGTGCGGGGGTGGGGTGGGGGAGAGGTTTGGTGCAGCTGTAGCTGGAAATGAGGGGGGAAGCACAGCCTGCTGGGGAGGGCTGGCTCAGAGAAGGCTTGGGGTCCCCCCAAGCTCCTGTCCCCCTCCTGGCTGGCCTCTCTCTGCCTTCCCCCCATGCTCCAGCCATGCCTAGGGGCCTCTCCACAGGCACAGCAGTCACTAGCCTGAAGGGGCTGTCCCGGCTCTAGTGGGAATGCGGGCTCGGGGCTTTCTCAGACGGTCAGTACCCATGCCGCCTTCCCGCTGCCGCTCCGCCCCAGCCCAGCTGCAAAAACAACAGCCCATACCCCAAGCCCTGTTATTGCAGCCCTGAGTGGAGCCTAAGCATGCAGCGGAAGGAGTGGGGATGGGGCCTGCCAGTTCTAAACAGACCTAGGGGCAGGGGTACTCCCAGGAGGTTGGAGGGTCCCCTCCTGCTCTCTGGGGAAACCTGGCTCCCAGGTGTGTGGGGAAGGGGCTTGGGGAGGCCTTGGGACTGGGAGACTGACAGCCAACTCTGACAGTGGCCTCCCTCGCTCCCTGGAGACTGCAGGGTGGGGGAAGGTATAGGGGAGGAAGTCAAGCCACTTGGGAACCCGCTGAACCAAGCTGAGCCAAGCCGTGGGCAGGAGGCGGCACCACCGTGGCTCCCAGGCAGGCCAGGGCCAAGGCTTTCCCACGGGGTGCAACTGGCCACCGGGCTCTACAGAGCCATCCACCCCAGACTAGGGCCTGTAAACCCTGTGAGTTTTCCACGCAGTCTTCCCTTCAGGGCATAGGGGCTGGCAGGCAGATCCAGCACCCAGCAGGGCTCTTCCCTGTCTAGCCCCCAGCACCCGCAGGTGTGTGCTGGGCATCCCAGCAAGGCTGTGGTACAGCTTTCAGAGGCCTGCTACTCAGCTTTCTCAGCACCCACTCCAGTCTCATCCACTGGCTCCTTACTCATGTGACAGTCGGGACACAGAGCTTATATCCCTAAGAACCCGAAGGCCTCAAAGACTGTTGGAAGCCTGGCCCCTGTTTGACCCCTAAAGGCCACTCCTGCCACTTTAACAGAAAGGGTGTGGATAGTGTGGCATTAGGAGGCACTGGGAGGTCTCTGGAGACAGACAAACCTGGGCTAGAACCTAGGCTCTGCCCCACTAGCGATATGACTGGGCATGTCCCTTAACCCATCCAAGCCTTGGCTTCCTCCACTGTAGAGTCTCAGAAGGTTTAGATGTAGTATATATAGTCTCTGGCACATGTGAATGCTTAATAAGGGGAAGACACTGTAATTCTTAATATACAAGCCCCAAGAAATGAAATTAGCTGAGACTGGAAAGAACTTTCTGATCTCAATGGTCAACTTAGTTCTTCCTACCCATCGCATTCTGCACAATGTAGACAGCACACTTAAGAAGTCCCCCCACCTTGGGGCGCCTGGGTGGCTCAGTCGGTTAAGCGGCTGCCTTCGGCTCAGGTCATAATCCCAGGGTCCTGGGATCGAGCCCCGCATCGGGCTCCCTGCTCGGCGGGGAGCCTGCTTCTCCCTCTCCCTCTGCCTGCCTCTCTGCCTACTTGTTCTCTCTATCTCTTGCCAAATAAACAAATAAAATCTTAAAAAAAAAAAAAAAGAAGTCCCCCCACCTTTTCTTTTTCCACTCTGGTTAGGAACCAGTTAATCAAACTACCCTCTGAAGCTAGACAATGACTGTTTTTAAAGATGTTGCGGGCCACAGACATCAAACCAGGAATAGAAACTACTTCAGGGAAGGAGGAAAGCCAGATGGGAGAGGGTAAGCCTCTGGCCTCTGAAAGCTACCAGCAGCCTCTGTCTGCAGGTTAGTCAGTGAGTGTCACTATGTACCAAGGGTGGCAGGAAGCTACTCGGGCGGAGGGCCCAGGCTTCCTGACTGGGATATAGCCTCATGCAAAGTCTGTTGCTGTTCTAAAATGCTCTCAGGTAGTTGTAATAACTCATTCATTCTTGAAAGAGAGGCGTTCTAGAAATAAAAGCTGGTGTTATTTTTATCTGGATTATCTGGTCTTTAAAATATAACCAGACCGAAATACAAATCAAAACCACAATGAGATACCACCTCACACTGGTGAGAATAGCTAAAATTAAGAACGCAGGAAACAACAGAGGTTGGTGAGAATGCAGAGAAAGGGGAACCCTCTTACATTGTTGGTGGGAATGCAAACTTCCCAAACTGGTGCAGCCACTCTGGAATACAGTATGGAGGTTCCTCAAAAAGCTAAAAATAAAATGACTCTATGACCCAGCAATTGCATTACTAGCTATTTATCCAAAGGATACAAAAATGCTGATTCGAAGGGGCACCTGCACCCAAAGTCTATAGCAGCAATGTCCACGATAGCCAAACTATGGAAAGAGCCCAGATGTCCATCGATAGATGAATGGATAAAGATGTGTGTGTACACACACACACACACACATGCACACACACACACACAATGGAATATTACTCAGCTATCAAAAAGAATGAAATCTTTCCATTTGCAACATGGATGGAACTAGAGGGTATTATGCTAAGTGAAATAAGTCAGTCAAAGAAAGATAAATACCATATGCTTTCACTCATGTGGAATTTAAGAAACAAAACATAAACACAGGGGAAGGAAAGGAAAAATAAAATATGATGTAAACAGAGAGGGAGGCAAACCATAAGAGACTCTTAACTCTAGGAAACAAACTGAGGGTTGTTGGAGGGGAGGTGGGGAGATGGGGTAATTGGGTGATGGGCATTAAGGAGGGCACTTGATGTAATGAGCACTGAGTGTTATATGCAACTGATGAATCACTAAATTCTACCCCTGAAACTAATAATACACTAAATGTTAACTAAATTAAAATTACATAAAAAATTTTTTTAAATATAACCAGACCTTTATTAAGTATATTAGAATATACTTTTATGGAAATTTTTTTTTTAATTCTCCAGATTAGGTAATGGGTATCCAGACCTACTACTTTAAAGATCACTAGTTGTAGGGACACCTGGGTGGCTCAGTTGGTTAAGCATCTGCCTTCAGCTCAGGTTATGATCCCAGGGTCCTGGGATCAAGCCCTGCATCGGGCTCCCTGATCAGCAAGGAGCCTGCTTCTCCCTCTGCCTGCTATTCCCCCTACTTGTGCTCTCTCTCTCTCTGACAAATAAATAAATAAAATCTTTAAAAAAAATAAAGATCAGTAGTAGTACAATATCTCTAAATCTCTGAGGTCACTACCATTTATCAAATGTCACTGTTACTATCATTTCCGCTGACAGACAAGATCACCCAGCTTGGGAGGGGCAGACCTATGATCTGAAATGAGATCCATCTGACTTCCAAGGCCAAACTTTTAAACAGTATAACATAGCCTGAGAGGATAACTGACCAGTGGGCCTTAGTCTCTACATTTTTCTTTTTTCAGAATCATAGACTATTTGTTTTGTCTACCTATGTACTTGGTACTATTCTCACTTAGGATGAACCTATCAATTGTGGTATAACATCTCTTGATCAGAACCAGCTCACTGCTTAGGGCTCTTTAGAGACCGAAAGAGATAAGGAGTATGAAAATCTTTAACTAAAAGGCAAAATCCTCTAAGTTTAAGGATGATGCTGTTTTATTATTGAGTCTCCCCTAGTACAGGGGCTCTTTTCCAATATGCAATATGGTGCTTGGTACGAAAAGATGCTCAACAAATATTTGTTATATACTGTATATGTTGATCTATGAAGACAAACTGTTACCAGGCAGTCCTAATAACAATAGGGTGTTTGTTTGTTTTTTCCTAATCACATGCCCTAGTACCATTACCTGTGTCTGTCATTAGAATTTCCCTCCAAATTCCTAGCAACTGACAAGGTCAAGTGGCAGGGAATTCAAAACACAGCCAGATATCATTAAAATATAAATCTACATTTAGACCAAGATCAGCTTCTAGTCTAGGAGAATCAGTCAAATAATGGCTGAGAAGAGGGTTGGGTTCCCTGAAGAACAAAAGAAAAGCTTAGTCAAGCCTCTAGTAACTCAAAAAGTTAAGCCAAAGGGGGATTTGTTGAGAAGTCCAAGGATGGCTCTACCTTCAACCCTGGCTAGTTTTATAAGCCTACATCAGTTCAAGTCATCAGCTCATTTGCCCTTTCTTTCTCACTCCAAAACTTGCCTCTGTTCGCTTCTACTTATTTTGGAGCAGTTGCCTGACTTTCTCCTACAGATAAGCCTCCTCCATGAGACAGGAAAGCCAGCCACCAAGAGTTCCAAGCTGACCTCCTTACAGCAGATGATCTTAAAGGCAAGAAACCTGCTTTCTTCTGGGGTCTGTATAGCAAATCACAGGGAAGGACTGAATGATTTTATACCAACAGTGTGGAACTGGGGTGACTGCCCAGACCTGTGTGGTGTGTCATCCCTGTGGTTAGGAGGCTCTGAGATTGACAGTTCCACCTGAATGACATAAGGAGGGACAGTTTCCAGAGGAAAGGGGGTGCAGGGCAAACAAAAACAACAGGTGTCCATGACAATAGCACTTGTTCTCAGGTTGCGTAGAGACATGACTTACCCACCAAAACAATCAGAGAAGGATAAAAACAGTAGTGTATTCACATGCCACAGTGTTGAGTCAAAGCCTTTCAGGAAAAGGAAGTGATCTGATGGCATAAAAGAGATTCTTTGGAACAGAAGGAGAAAGACACAAATATTTTGGTCAACCTCCCTCCTCACAGTTGAGAATTATCACTGTAATCACCCTATCTCCAAATTTTCAGAAACTGTGACCTGATAACTTTGCAGGCAATTAGCCAGAATGTCTGAAATTGGGACACTGGGAAAAACTGGAAGATCTGGTCAATATAATCCTATTCCTGGTTGAGAGAACGGGCCTGATGGAAGGACTTATTTTTCTTACAAATAACTTTTTTCTGATTATAAGTGGGATGTGTTTATTGTTAAAATTTTGGGAAGTACAGAACACAAACGAACATAAAAATCGCTCTTGTATTTGTTAGGATTGAGTGTGACTGCAAATGATGGAAACCTCAAGATAACAGTGGCTCAAATAAGACTGAAGTTTATTTTGCTTGCAGCTACATGAAGTTGAAAAGTCTAGGCTGGTTTGATAGTTTTGCTCCACAGAGGCCTTAGGGTGCTCAGGCTCCCCCTGGCTCACTATTCTGCCATCCGTGCAGTGTGGCCTGAATCCTCATCATCCAGGCTGCAGAGCAGAAAGGCAGCCAGAAAGAGAAAGGGATAAAGAGGCCAAAGGACACATGCCAGTTATCTTCCAGGGAAGTTTCTCAGAAGCAGCAACACAACACTTCCACACCATCCCAATAGTAAGAACGTAGTCATGTGGCCACACTACCTGCTGGGGAGACTAAGAAATGTAGTCTTTATTTTGGGTGCCTATTTGCCAAGCCAAAACTCTATTACTATAGAAGAACAGCTAATGAGGCAATTAGGGGTCTCTGATAAACTCGTAATCATACTATCCAGAGAGAGCCACTGTTAACATCTTGGTATGCCATATATACACACAGATATCCACACACACACCCATATATATATATATATATATATATATACACACACACACACACACACACACACACACACACACACACACACACACAAATATATGATGTGTATACATGTGTATACATATATATATGTGTGTGTGTGGGTGTGTGTATGTGTGTGAATATATACTAATATATAATACATATGAATAATATATAAATATACATATTTTAAAGATCTCTTTATTTATTTGACACAGAGAGAGAGAGAGACTACAGTGAGAGAGGGAACACAAGCAGGGGGAGTGGGAGAGGGAGAAGCAGGCTTCCCATGGAGCAGGGAGCCCGACGTGGGGCTCGATCCCAGGACCCTGGGATCATGACCTGAGCCGAAGGCAGACGCTTAATGACTGAGCCACCCAGGCACCCCAATGTATAAATATTTTTAAGTGAAATTGAGATCGTACCAAATATACTATTTTTGCATCTTGCTTTTTTGAAAAATTGCACTTTAAACTATTTTAGCACTGAGGCATTTAACAATTAATGTAATGTAATCCATCATAATTTTCTTTTAAAGATTTTATTTGTAAGCAATCTCTACACCCAACATAGGGCTCAAACTCACAACCCCGAGATCATGAGTCGCACACTCCACCAACTGAGCCAGCCAGGCGTCCCTATAATTTTCTTTTAAATAGATGCTTTTATTATATAAATCTTGGTTTATGAAGTTTTTGTTCAACTATTTATTTCAAAATAATTGTAGATTCACAGGAGGTTGAAAGGAATGTATACCAAAGTCCCACGTGCCCTTCCCCCTGCCTCCTCTAATGGTAACGACTTATACAACTATGGTACTATATCAAAACCAAAATATTGACATTGATATAATCCATAGTTTTAGATTTCATCAGTTACACATGCACTCGTGTGTGTAGCTCTATGAAATTCTATCATGTGTAGCCTTGCATAACCATCCCCACAACATCCAGAGACTCAACTGCACTATCCTTTGTGTCACTCCTTCATAGCTACACCCATCTCATGCCCCCCACCCATCCCTAACCCCTGGCAATTACTAATCCATTCTTTATCTCTCTTTATATGTTACTCCATGAATGATACATAAATGGAATTATACAGGAAATATAGTTTGAGATTGGCTTTTCTTATTCAGCGTTAAGTTCCTTGAGGTTTATTTAAGTTGTTGCAGATATCAACAGTTTGGTCCTTTTTATTGCTGAGCCATATCCCATGCTACAGATGTGCCACAGTTTGTTTAAATATCAACCAATTGAAGGATATTTGGGAAGTTTCCAGTTTTTGGCTATTATGAATAAAGCTGCTATGAACATTCATGTGGTTTGGACACAAGCGCTCATTTCTCTAGGATGAATGACCAGGAGTGCAATTGCTGGATTGTATTATAAATCCATTTTCAGTTTTTAAAGGAACTGCCAAACTATTTTCCAGAGTGACTGCATGCAACCTACTTTTTAAACTTAACAATATGTTGTCAACAATTCTTATCATTATTTCCTATGTCATTAAATATTCTTCTAAAACATGGATGGCAGTACATAATTTCCAAACCAATTTCCTAATTTTGAATACTTAGGAATATTTCTGATTTTTATATTATAAATAATAAAGTGAAAAATGTGATTGTGGATAAATCTTTGTGCCTATTTCTGATTATTTCCTTAGGATAAATTTCTACACTTAGACATACTGGCTTAAAGAGTATGAATGAACATTTTAAAGTCTCTTGCTATGTTTTTTTCAAATTGTCCTACTGAAAGGTGTTTCAATTTAAAATCCCACAGCAATATATGAGAATTGGGCAAAGTTTGTAAAACTACTAATATTGCAACACAAATCGCAAATGATTGGTATCTTTAACATATAAATAGACCTTACATAGCAACCAGAAGAAGATTAAATACCCAATATCAGGATACTTTGGACTGCAAGTGACAGAAAACTCAGAATTCAAAATTTTATCAATAGAGAAATGTATCACTTTATATAGTAAGAAGTCTAAAAGTAGGGCAACTTCTGGATTTGTTGATTTCACACAACTTTAATAAAAGGCACCACAGTACCCAGACTAACAGTGCAGGCACTGAAGCTATACTGTTGGATTAACATCTCAACTCTTCCACTTACTAAGTGTGTATCATTAAGCAAATTACTTGTCCTATTTATGCCTCAGGTTCCTATTTTGAAAACGGTTATATTAGTAGTATCTATTTCATAGGATTGCTGTAAGAATGAAAAGAGTTTATATATGTAAAATACCCATTAAGTGTCGATATCATCAAGAGCCTAGATTCTTTCTGTTTTTCTGTTCTGCCATCCTTGGCATGTTAACTTTATCCTCAGTCTTGAGACCTCATGGGCACAAGATAGCTGCAGTAATTCTAGGCATCATATCTCAGACAATCAGAGATAGAAGAGACAAAGTAGTCTTCTCTGTTACTTAAGAACAAAGAAACTTTTCCAAACAGATCTCCCTCATATCCTGCTGGCTAGAAAATGGGTTATCCAATACCAACCTGTTAAAAAAATTTTTTTTAAAGGAGAATGGAATTGCCATGATTGGCTTAGACCAATGAGAATTTACCCATAAGCTAAAACCCACTTTCCCTGTGGGTAGAAACCAAACAAAATCAGTTCTTTTAACAGGGAAGAAGAAAGAAATGGATATCGGGTGGACAACCAGAATATCTGTCATGTATCATATTAGAAAAAAATGGGCAACACATGTGCACAAGCAATTCATAAGAGAAGAAATGCAAAGGCAAATAAACATAAAAAAACATTCACCTTGATTAATGAGCAAAGAAATGCAAATTAAAAGGAGTTTTTGTATTTTCTCTAACAATTTGGCAATGATGAAAAAGAATGATAATCATCTACAACAGTAATAAATATACAAGGTGCCTAGGAATAAATCTTACACAAGATGTGTAAGACCTATAGGGAGAAAATCATAAAATTTTGCCAAACAACCTTAAAGAAGACCTAAATAAATGGAGATATATACCATGTCCATGGATAGGAAGACTCAGTATCCTAAAGATGTCAATTCTACTTGAAATTAATTTAGAGATTTAAAGTAATTCCAAGGAAAATCTTTAGGGTTTTTTTGTTTTTGTTTTGTTTGTTTTTTTGTTTTTAGGAATAGATAAATTATTTCTAAAATATATATGAAAGAGCAAAGGTCCCAAACTAGTTAAGACCCTCTTAAAGAAATATGGCAAGGGAATTTTTCTTACCAGATAGCAAGACGTTTTATAAAATAAGACAAGAGTAAAACAGATAATGTGATATTGGGTAAGGGATAGGCAAATTTAGCAATGGAACAAAATAGTCCCCAAACAGACTCACACATTATAGACACTTGACATATTACAGTGGTAGCATTAAAAATCAATGGAGGGTGCCTCAGTCAGTTAAGCATCGGTCTTCAGCTCAGGTCATGATCCCAGGATCCTGGGATGGAGTCCCACGTCGGGCTCCCTGCTCAGCGAGGAATCTGTTCCTCCCTCTCCCTCTGCCCCTCCCCCAGCTTGTGCTCTCTCTCGCTCACTCTCTCTCTCAAATAAATAAAATCTTAAAAAAAAAAAAAAAGAAAATCGGTAGAAAGAGAATGGAAAAAGAAAATTGGATTCCCACCTTTCATCCTACACAGAAAGTAACTCAAAATTACTTGTAAATTTAAATTTTTTAATTATTTAGAAGAAGAAGATAGATTATCTTTAAGCCTTTATATTAGGGAAGGATCTTTTACATAAAACATGAAAAGCATTAACTATACAAAGACAAGATGTCTTTGACATCTCAAAGTGAATAAAATGACAAGCCATGAACTGAGAGAAGATATTTATAGAACAAATAACTGAAAAAGATTAGTGTTCAGAATATATAAGGAATTCCTACAAGTGTATTTCAAAAAGGATTCTTAAGAAAGTAGGCAAGAGACACACACAGGTATTTCACAAATGAGAAAAACACATGGCCAATAAACATATGAAAAAATTAACAGCCTCATCAGGAAACAAATTAAGATCATAATGGTATATCCTTTATATCTATCTGATTCCCCCAAATAAAATAACTGATAATACCAAGTGTTGGTAATGAGGTAGATCAGTTGGAACTCTTTAAGTCCTACTGGAGAGAGAATTAATTAATTTAACCATTTTGGAAGACGAGCACTATTTGTAAAGCTGACTATTCATATAGACTATGCCCTAGCTGTTCCACTTGTACATATGCCAAAATACACATAAGAATATTTATAGTTTATATTCTCCCACCCCCCCCAAAAAAGATTGGAAACAACCCACATATCTGTTGAAGAAAAATGAATACATAAATTGTGGTATGGTCACATGATGGAATATTATGCAGCAGTGCTAATGAGAGAACCACAGATACATGTAAGAACATAGATGAATTTTAGGAATGTCATATCAAGTGAAAAAAGCAAATTGTAGAAAATTACATTATAATGCCATTTGTAAAAAAAAAACCTCAAAACCAAGCAGAACTAAACAATATGTTGTTTAGGGATTATAAATATATAATACTTTTTTTAAAAAAAAACAAAGCAAAATCAATCAAAATCTAGTGGTTATCCTTGGGTATTCAAGAAGGCAAGGAAATGGAATAGACAAACACACACATCAATGAGGTGGTTTTGGCAGTATTTCAGGGTTTTTTTGGTATATGTCACATATTTTTTTTAATTGTGGTAAAATACACAGAACAAAAAATTTGCCATTTTTACCCTTACGTGTGCAGTTCCATGGCATTAATGTATGTCCATCATCCACCATCCATCTCTAGAACTCTTTTCATCTTGTAAAACCGAAATTCTGTACCCATTAAACAACTTATGCCTCCCTCCAGCCCCTGAAAACCACCATTCTACTTCCTATGTCTATGTATTTAAGAATCTTGGTTTTAAGTTGAGAGATGGGTTCATGTATGTTCATTTTGTTGTCATGTGTCATAACTTGTATATATATATATTATATATATACATACTACATGTATTATTTTGTATATATAAAATACTACATACCTTATTTTGTAATGGCTTGATGCCTGGAAAAATAAAGAACAATATCCAAAATTGGCCAGAACATGGTGTTAGCAAGCATGTAAATTGGTACAATTTTTAGGACAATTTAAACTTAACACAAACAAAATTGACAAATGTATTATAGCTTTTGGGAGGTATGGTGTTTTCAATTTTGGTTTCTAATTATTCTTTGCTAGTATATAAAAATAAGACTGATTTTTGTGTGTTGACCTTGTATCCTTGCTATATTTACTTACTAGTTCTAGGAGGTTTTTTGTCATTGTTATTGATTCTTCAGATTTTCTGGGTGGACAATGTCTTCTGTGAATAGGGAGTTTTCTCTCTTTCTAGTCTGTCTGTAAAATTTCTCTTTCTTTTCTTACTGCACTGTCTAGGACTTTTGAGTATAACGTTAAATAGGAGTGGTGAGAGTGGACATCCCTGTCTTATTCTGATCTTAGAGAAAAGGCAGTCTTTCACCATAAAGTATTATGTTAAGTGTAGGCTCTTGGAGATGCTCTTTACTAAGTTAAAGAAGTTCCCTTCTATTCCTAGTTCTCTGAGAGTTTTTTTTTTTTAAAGATTTTATTTATTTATTCATGAGAGACAGAGAGAGAGAGAGAGAGAGAAGCAGAGGGAGAAGCAGGCTCCCCGCTGATCAGGGAGCCCAATGCGGGACTAGATCACCTGAGCCGAAGGCAGACGCTTAACCATCTGAGCCACCCAGGCGCCCTGTTTTTTTTTTTTAATGGCTGTTGAATTTTGTCAAATCCTTGCATCGATTGATATGATCAAGTGGTTTCACTTTTTATATTGTTAATATGGCTTGTTAAATTGATTAATTTTTAAATATTAAAAGAGCTTTGCATTCTGGGTTTGAATTCTATTTGGTAATGATGTCTTAATCTTTTTTATATATTGCTGGATTTGATTTGCTAATTTGTTACAGGTTTTGCATCTGCGTTCGTGAGGGATACTGGTCTGTAGCTTTCTTGTATTAGCTTTGTCTGATTTTGGTATCTATGTATCTTTTTGGAGGGCAATTTGTCAATTGTAACAAATGTCTTTAAAATGTGTGTGTCCAAAGATTCTAAGAATTTAAAGAAATAGGGATTCTCATTACACCCAGACTTTGGATTCAGATAGACGGAGATTTAAATACGAATGCATCCCCTTACCAACTGCTTAAATTTTGTGGCTGTTTTCTAACCTGTAAAATGAGGATAAGAGTACCTACCTCATAAATCGCAATAGATGAGATCATTCACACACAGTGCCCAACACCTAGTGAACTTTAAGTCAATAGTAGCTCTTGGTATTGTTATACTTGCCAGCCTCTGTAGTCTGTCCAAATGGAAGGACATCATCTTTGCTCCCATGTAAGCTCCCCCTTTGAATCTCCTCACTGGGGAGTATTCGGTCTCCTCATCCCTGATTCCTGTCTTACATTAGGTGTGTGAGGCGTTGGGAATGCAAAGGCAAAAAAGGTTTGGTCCCCGTCCTCAGGGAGCTGAATCTATTAGAAACACACAGGTGCAAACGAACCAGTTCCATGCAGCAAAAGAGCATTATGACGCGTCTGCTTAAAGTGCAGCGGGTCCTGGACCCGCAATCTGAGCGTCTCGGTCAAGAGAGCGGGTGTTCGCTTGGGGACCAGGACCAGGGCGGCAACTTGTGCAGCGCAGCCTCGGGTCTTGGGGGGTAGGGGGACGCCGAGGCTGGCTGTTTCCACAGCAACGAGACAAGCCACCCTCATGGGGCCTCACTCCTCACCTCTATTCAGCGTCTGAAGAGCCACTAAAGGCCACTTCCGGTCCTCCCGCCTCCGAGACTCGCGGTCGCTCGGCTGTAACTCAGTAACTCGAGCTCCTAGCCTCTGATTGGCTTAGGCAGATGGAGGAGGCGGGATGTGGCACCGAGGGGCGTGGCCTGCGGACCCTCAAACTAGAGTTTTCCTCGCGGAGCGGAAGCCGACTTCACCCGCCCCGGAAGTGCAAGGACGGAGGTCGTACAGGTGTGGGTTCCGCCGGGGAGGCGGCTTTTTTCGAGATGCCAGGAGCCGCGGCTAAGGGCTCGGAGTTGTACGAGAGCATCGAGAGTTTCGTGGAGGCCCTGAAGCGGGATGGCGGGCAGCGCAGCTCCGAGGACATGGCTCGGGAGACCCTGGGGCTGCTGCGCCGGATCATCACGGACCACCGCTGGAGCAACGCAGGTAAGGCAGGTCTAGTTCCGTCGCGTCCCTAGACACTGTCCGGCCCCGATCTTCAGGCGGAGAGTCGCCCAGCCTCATCGCGCTCGTGCCTTCTCTCCCTCGACTGCAGAGAAACTGATGGAATTGATCCGCCGAGAGGGCCAGAGGATGACGGCTGCGCAGCCCTCAGAGACCACGGTGGGCAACATGGTGCGGAGAGTGCTCAGGATCATCCGGGAGGAGTATGGCAGGTCAGGATGTGGGCCTTTTTGCACAAGCCCTTCTCCCTGCTTGAAGCCTTTGATGGAGCTGAGCGGCTCCTGTTACTTAAATTACTACACTTCCGCCCCCCTCCCTGTTTGGGTCTTGTTGCCTCCCTAGACTCCACGGGCGCAGCGATGAGAGCGATCAGCAGGAGTCCTTGCACAAACTCTTGACATCCGAAGGCCTGAGCGAGGATTTCAGCTTCCCTTATGCCCAACTCCAGTCCAACATCATTGAGGCAATTAATGAGCTGCTTGTGGAACTGGGTAAGAGTCCTGATCCCTGATGGACAGGCAGATGAGGGAAAAGAAGACCCTGGAAGTTGTTCATCAGTAGATATAGGAGATAACCAGTCTTGTGGTTCTCCGAGCTTTGTGCTCCATCCTGATTAAGAGAAAGGGTTGGAACGGGTGGCAGGACTAAGATAGCCCTCTCTGCGTGTCCTTACAGACCGGCCCTTGAGGGATTGCAGATCCACTGCTGCAGAGACTTAGGACAGAGCTTTATTTTCATGTTAAAGATGAACTCCCCAAAACCACAGATGATAGACTCTTCTTCCCTAAATTTCCTCTTGAATTTTTATACACACAGATGCACCACCTCCTTTCCCCTTGTCTTTGTGACCCAGGAGACCTGCATGTATTCATTACAATCGGTTCCCCAAGGGAGGAAGAAGCTGGGTCTGTGTGTCTGTAGCTACTGCTTCCAAATTCCTCCCGTTTTTCTTCTGTGGCCTCCTTTTCAGGTGGGGGTGTTGCAGCCACCTTTTAGAGGAGTTCTTTTAGGGGGAAACTCTGTTTACCCCACTCTCAGCACCTTACAGTTTCTCAGATTGGACCATTTTTTTTGCTTGAATTCATTGTCTTCAAAATGAATTCTAAGGAGCTGGTATTGCGTGGGGCAGAGTTGGGGGATAAGTGGATGAGTAGGGGTTCTGCTGGGAAAGAAGGTAGGCTGAGAACTTGGGAAGTAGAAGATCCCAGAGGAGCATGGCTTTTAAGAAAAGGTGACCTTCACATTAAGTCCCTTCACCCTGTGTTACCACTAGGTCTGCTAGGTGGGCCGTCTGTGTGAAGGGCACTTGTCTCTTTCCATGTTCTGTCATGATTGTCTCGTGTTGTGGCATATGGCAGTTTCACATTTTCCTTGCCAAACTGACTGTTGTTGCAGAAGGGACTACAGAGAACATTGCAGCCCAGGCTCTGGAGCACATCCACTCCAATGAGGTGATCATGACCATTGGCTTCTCCCGGACAGTAGAGGCCTTCCTCAAAGAGGCTGCCCGAAAGAGGAAATTCCATGTCATTGTGGCAGAGTGTGCTCCTTTCTGTCAGGTAGGGGGACTGCTGGAGCTGCTAAGAAAAATGAAAAATGAGGAGGGAATAAAGGAGTGATAGATGGGCTCCATGCCAACTTTGACTTGATAAGTAAGACAATGAGAACACACATCTATGAAGGGAATTTTTGAGTTGTTCATCCTGTCAACATTCTTTTTTTTTTAATTTTTATTTTTTTAAAGATTTTATTTATTTATTTGAGAGAGAGAGAATGAGAGATAGAGAGCACGAGAGGGAAGAGGGTCAGAGGGAGAAGCAGACTCCCCGCTGAGCAGGGAGCCCGATGTGGGACTCGATCCCGGGACTCCAGGATCATGACCTGAGCCGAAGCGACCTGAGTCGCTTAACCAACTGAGCCACCCAGGCGCCCATTCTTTTTTTTTTTTTTTAAGATTTTATTTATTTATTAGAGAGAGAGCACGCACAAGCAGGGGGAGGGGCAGAGGAGCAGCAGACTCCCCGCTGAGCAGGGAGCCCGACGCGGGACTCGATCCCAGGACCCTGGGATCACGACCTGAGCCGAAGGCAGACGCTCAACCGACTGAGCCACCCAGGCGCCCCTTCTGTCAACATTCTTAAACATTGGTTTAGGAAAGTTAGGGGAAATGCTGGGGCCAAGAAAAGAAATATATTGGTTCTTTTAGGAATCAAAATAGGGTAAATTACCCTTGGGGATGACTGATGCTTGCTCTGACCTCACTCAATCCCTATGTAAATAATAGGTCTCTAGAAAGGAAATATGTAAGGATGCAGGAGGTCATAAAAGAATGAGCCAAGAGCTGTGCTGTTAGCGCTCCCTAATTATACAAGCAAGCAGTATTTCCAGTTTTCTGGCTGCGCTAGTGCTCCTGTGGAAAATTCAGCATTTATTGGCTTCTCCTGGGCTTCTCTGCAGTGTACCAGAGAATACCTACCATGAGTAGAAAAAGGAATTACCTGTTGGCAGGTGTGTGTTGGCTGTGCCCAGTATTACAGAATTGTCCAGATCCAGTTCCACTGGAGATGCCTTCCACTCTCTCTCACCCTCTCTCCTAACATCAGGCCTTTCTCTCCTATTGTAGGGTCACGAAATGGCAGTCAATTTATCCAAAGCGGGTATTGAGACAACTGTCATGACTGATGCTGCCATTTTTGCTGTTATGTCAAGAGTCAACAAGGTAGGTGTATTTGGAGTTATATTGAATTCATGAAGATTATACTTCTAAAATACTCATTTTTTTTTTCTCCCTCCTATAATATCCATGAGAAGAGAAGAAAACTTCTAGTGCCTTTTAAAAGTACATGCTGGGCCTTTTTAATATATTAACCTGATTTCTTTTCCCTTTATCTGTATCATTGTTCCTCACTTAGAGTAGCTTCTTTTTGTTTTTGTTTTAAAGATTTTATTTTTAAGCAATCTCTACACCCAACATGGGGCTCAGACTACAACTCTGAGATCAAGAGTCCATGCTGTACTGACTGAGCCAGCCAGGTGCCCCAGGGTCGCTTCTTTTTGGTGAAAGCATTGGAAGAGAATGAAAATAAGGCTAAGTGTGGCAGCTGCTAGGAATTGGGTAGAGGGTCCCTGCCTTCTGCTTAGAGAGCTTGACAGTGATGGATGGTGAATAGAAAGGCTCTTAGCTTTCTCAGGAGGTGTGGCATATAGATTCCAGAAAAGGCAGGGCTAAGGGCAGGAGATAGTGCAGCTTCCTGTCACATACAATATTCATTCTTTCTTTGGGAAGCCACTCTTGAGCTAGAACTCATGGTCCTTACCATAGAATCCCTTTTCCCTGACTAGTGTGTGACCCTCACAATGTCGAGACTGAGGCCTGAGCATTTAGCCTGTGGTGCCCAATGGCCCATTTAAGGCTCCATCCGTAGGATGACTCACATTTTGCTTCCTGTTCCAAAGGTGATCATTGGCACAAAGACCATCCTGGCCAACGGTGCCCTGAGAGCTGTGACAGGAACTCACACTCTAGCACTGGCAGCAAAACACCATTCCACCCCGCTCATCGTGTGTGCTCCCATGTTCAAGCTTTCCCCGCAGGTATGTCTGTCTGTAGCCAGCAGAGAGAAGGAAGCCAAAGAGTAGGCTTGAACTCTGGGCCTTCAACCTACTCACTCTGGGGCTTCTCTTTATCTGCGTTTACTAAATGGCTTAGTAAATGGCCCTCCCCATAGGGGCCAGAAAAAGCCACAGAAGTCTTGAATCAGGAAAAAAAAAATTGATAGTTATAACTTGTCAGTTTTGAGAAATCAAAATTGTAAGGTCAGGATAGTACGTGGCTGGCGAAGGCCCTTTGTTGACATTGCCACCATTGCCCGTCACGCTGATCATTTCTGAAAATGCCGAACAAGTTGAAACCCAGAACACAGAATCAGTTTTATTTTTCATCATTGGAAGGACTGTCCTCTGTAGCCTGAATACAAGCAGTATTACAAAGTAAGAGCCATTTCACTAGCAATAGAAGCTGTTTGCTTTGAAATACCAACCTATTTGCAGTTCTCTTTTTTAAATTGAGGTGAAAGTCACATAACATACAATTACCCATTTTTAAATGTACAGTTCAGGGGCATTTATTACATTCACAGCATTGTGCAACTACCACTCTCTGGTTTCAAACCTTCATCATCCTAGAAAAAACCCCGTACCCATTATGTCATCACTCCCTTTTGCCCCCTCCGCCCACCTCCTAGGAATCGCTGATCTGCTTTTCTGTCTCTGTGGCTTTGCCTGTTTGGGATATTTCATACAAAAGAAATCATACAATATGTGCCTTTTGTTTCTGACTTCTTTCACTTAGCATGTTTTCAAGGTTCGTAGCTGTAGCACAGCGCTTGGTTTCTTTCTGTGGCTGAATAATACTCTGTTGCAGGGACCTACCACAATTTATTTATCCATTCACCCGTTGGTGGGCAGTTGGACTGTTCAACCTTTTGGCTTTTGTGAATAATGCTGGTGTAAGCACTGGTGTACAAGTTTCTGTGTGGACATACCTTTTTTATTTCCCTTGGGTGTATACTTAAAACTGGAATTTGCTGGGTCTCTCTCGTGCCTTTTTTTTTTTTTTAATTTTTTTCTTTGTCTAGTTCCCCAATGAAGAAGATTCATTTCACAAGTTTGTGGCTCCTGAAGAAGTCCTGCCTTTCACAGAAGGTACAGAAGGGTGTGTTTTGTGTGTGTGTGTGTGGGGGGGGGGGGCGTGTGCGCATGCATGTGCACGTGTACATGTTTTGGTCTTTTTGCTTTTGTTTTAGTAGTCAGTGGGGATTGAATACTGCCCAGTTGTGCTTTTTATCGTAATTCTCATGGGGACTTCTCTTTAGCATCTTAGAGTGTGTGGGGACCTCATCTAGTCCATGTTCATTTTGTTCTGAGACTAATATATTTCACTGAGTATTGGGGCCATGGTGGGTTGGATCATTCAGCATTGATGGGGTTTGGCTTTGCACATTGCTTGACACACACGCAGCAACCCAATGGGAAAATGTACTCATTCTCATTTGCTGTAGGGAGTCATTTTGGTGACATGGCTGCCAAAGGAAGCATGCTCTAAAATGTTCCTAATATAAAACTTGCCTATAACCTGGATACCTTCATGTGTTGGGGTCCTTTTCCTCTGACTTCTGAAGGCAGCAGCTGTGCTCAATGAGCTTGCCACCTCATCAACATAAGATGGCCTTAAACGCCCTCTGGGAGGCACCATACTTGGGGTGTTAATTCTTAGAAGTTGAATAACTTCATCCATTTATTCACACATTCATTTTTTCAAGGATTCTTTGTATCTTTTGAGTACCCACTATGTATACAGCACTATTCTAGGTACTAAGGATGTAATAATGAACAACACAGGCCCTGCTCCCACGGAGCTTATGTTCTATTGCAGAAGACAGACAAGAATATGTCAGGTTATGGGATGTTTTGGGAAGAAAACAAATAACGATGATGGGATGGAAAGTGGTAGGAGACTATGTTAGTGGGGGAAGGGTCTAAATGAGAGGCCATTTCAGCTGAGTGCAGAATGAATAGAGCCCCACCACGTAAAGATCAAGGAGAGTCTCCCAGGTGTTGGTGCAAAAGGCCTGAGTTAGGCCTAGGCTTAGCCAGTTGGAACAAGATGGCCATATGGCTGGAGAGTAGTGAGCATGAGGGAGAGTGGGATAAATTATAATTAGCGTAGCACAGTGGGGAGGGGCCAGATCTTGAGGGCTACTATCCCAAGCTGGAATTATTCTTAGGGCTATGGAAAGGCATTGGAGAGTTTGAAGCAGGAGTGTCATGATGTGAAGTCATCTCTTCTGGTTTGTACTTTGCTGCAGCTTCCCCTTTTTGGGGTAGCAAGTATGCCTGCATTATTGAGCCTAGAATCTGTGTGCTTAGTTATTAGAGCAGGATCCTCGGTTTTATCTTTAGCACGTGTAATTGCCTTTCAGGGGACATTCTGGAGAAGGTCAGCGTTCACTGTCCTGTGTTTGACTACGTCCCCCCAGAGCTCATTACCCTCTTTATCTCCAACATTGGTGGGAATGCACCGTCCTACATCTACCGCCTGATGAGTGAACTCTACCATCCTGATGATCATGTCCTATGACCACCACCTGTCCTAAGCAGAAGCTGCTTAGCCAAATACAGAATGGAGAGGGACTTCAGTGTGACTGCTGAAAACATCGTCCTTGTAATGGGGAGTGACCTGGAGTCAATCTGAAAAAACTTAATACTGTTTCCTTCCCTTTTAGTCATCCCATAACAAGGATGCACATTCAGGACTGTCTCTTGCCTTTCTGATCTTAACAGAAGCAGCAGGGCTTGACCTATAAATTTTGGAAGTCTTTTGGGGCACCTGGCTGGTTCAGTTGGTAGAGCATGTGACTCTTGATCTCAGGGTCGTGAGTTTGAGCCCCACGTTGGGCATAGAGTTTACTTAAAATTTTTTTTGGTGGGGGAGCCTCTTAACCTCTTAGTGACCTGGGGAGTCTGGAACTTAAGTTTCAGGAACTTAAACTTTCTGGTTCAGTGGGGTGTTAAACTTAACACTGAAGACCTTGCTGGGATACAGGTTTTTGCTCAGAAATGGCTACCACACCTTTTCCTGGGCTGTGCCAATAAAAGCTTCTTAAAGATTCCTGAGTTGGTTTATTTATTGTTCTGCTGTGATTGAACTGCCTGAAACAGCGGCCGCAGAGCCCTTTTTGTGCTTTCATGGAGTGCTGTAATTAGAGGGAACCAGCTAAAACAAATGCAAATGAAAGTATTTACAGTTTCCTTCCTAATTCACTGGCAGTGGTCCCCAGCAACTTGTTAGTAATCTAAGACAGTGGTTCCAAAACCTCTCTGATCATCAGAATCATCTGGGAGCTTAAAAAAATTACCATCTTGGGTTCTATCCCAGACGTACTTCATCTGATCTTTGGGATGGCACCTGGGAATCTGCTTAAAGCAAGTAAGAGACACTGTGGAACATTATGTATACACTGCAGTAGAGGTTTCAAAAGGGTGGCTTAAGGGCAGTGTTTGGATTAAAGACGTTTTTGGCTGGTTCACTCTGTATTTAATTTGAATTAGTTACCAATATTTAAAAATGAAAAAAGAAAAACGAGCTTGCACATTAAACAAATTCAGATTTCCTGCTTCTCTTGAAAACAGAAGCTTTGGCAATTCTGTTTCCAATTCCAATTTCCCAAATGGCAGCAGCTGACTGCAGCTGGGCAGCTTCTGACTCCATTAAATGGAAAACCCTTTCCTGCAGTCCCTCCCATTTAACTCATTGACTGTTACCTGCTTAACCCCTCTCCCATTTAACTTATTTGCATTACCTGCTTAACCCCTCCAGGCATTTGCTTTGTGAGCCTTGTGTTAAACAGAATGGGACAGAACAAGCTAGGAAAAAGTCAAGCTGCAGAGCACTATGCATAATATGACCTCTACTTATTAAAACAAAACATTATGTTCATGCAGTAGGATAAAAGTCTGGAAGAAGGGGCACCCGGGTGGCTCAGCTGGTTTAGCGTCCAGCTCTTGGTTTAGGCTCAGGTCGTGACCTGGTCCTGGGATTGAGCCCAGCATCAGCTTCCTGCTTAGGAGAAAGTCCGCTTCTCTCTCTCTCTCTCTCTCTCTCTCCCCCTCTGTCCCTCCCCACAGCGCGTTCTCCCTCTCTCTCAAATAAAATCTTAAAAAAAAAAAGAAAGAAGAAGAAAGTCTCCCCAGGTAATCCAGACGACCTGTCATTTTTAGGAACCACTGGTCCAGAGGTCCAAGGCAGACTTGGTGTGCTGAGGAGCCCCTGGGATGCTGGTCAGAAGCCAGCTTCCTGTCTCCTGCGGCATTGTCTGTGGGGAGGAGGGAGGGCGCACTAGGGGTCTGCATGTTTAACAAGCACCCCAAGGGATTTTAACAGGTGATCTGATAACTACACTTTGGTAAACAATGGCCAGAGGTAGGCTATGAGGGAAAGGCCTCTATGACATTAACTTGAGGTATATCTTTGCCGTAGGGTCCTTGTCTTCCCTGAAAGAGGGTGAAAACAAGACTGAAGAGGGTCAGTCTGAAAGATGGACCTAAAAGCTCTATGACTCAGAAGAGCCTGACTCACTCAGGCCTCAGTCTGTCAATTATTTCTTAAAGCATCTAAGACCCCACGCTTTCTCAGTGAAGTGGCTTATAGCTACCAATTATGAGCAATTGTCTCTGAAGGCACCAATTCTTACAGCAATTCACTTGGGTACAACTGTGTGGTCTGGAGTAAAAGCAGCAGTGAGTCAAGGAACTTAAATCTGTTTCTGGCTCCAAAAATGCTTTATGATACTTGTCCTTTGTGCATCTTAGTCTCTGGGTCTAAAATTAGCACCCACATTCTTCCCAGGCATAAGTGAGATGGATGAGGTTTACAAGGGTAGAGGCTCTGTCTCATATTGGTCAACTCTTAAAGTTCCTGGGACAGATGAACTGCACCAATGCCGTATTCTTTAGGCTCTTTAGGACCTCAATTAAGCAAATCCCACAAAGCTATTTATAGGCCTCATTTTTCTATTTCCCTCTCTCCCTTTTCCTGTTTGAGGAAGAGTAAATATTGGAACCGGAGAGCCTGATCCGAACAGGGAGAGACAGCGGCTCCATGTTAATTTCCTACCTGTTGGCCTCTGTGCCTGTCCCCCGCCCCTGCTTTCGCAGGCGGAACCCGGAAACTAAGGACGAAAACTTGTAGCTTTAGCTTGAAGAGAATTAATAGAAAGAGGATTCCGTGGATGTGAAAGTCTTCCTGGAGACGCTAAATAAACCAAGTTAGAGAATTACTCAATACAGTTTGTAAAGACACTTTTCCCACGGTTTTGTATCTTCCAATTTGGGCGGAGGGCAGGAAAGGCACAATTCTTGGAACTCAAATAAGGAACAGAAATTCCTAATTTAGCCTCAGAAGAGAAGTCTCTGAAAAATACTCCACCAAGGAAAACTTCAGCGTAAAGTGATACCTCAAAGAAATACATGCCGGTACCCGTAGGATCATACATTTCACAGATGTGCTTCGAAAATCATTTCTCAAAGCAATCCGTCATACCAGTCTTTGGCGTAATGAAGGCTGCCAGTCCTGTGGTTCCATCATCGAGCTACGTGACTCTATAACACCACATATGTAGAACTCAGTACATCCGAACTGGCCACAAAGATAGTACCAGATGGTGATGTAATTATGGTAAAGGCCCCATACTATTCACCTGTCCTCGCAAAACTTCTGCAGACATGAACCTCGTTGACACAAAGGAGCTCTTCTGAAATGTGGTTTGGAAGGGTTTTATATCTGGCCTACTTCGCTTTGAATTATTCTTTCATTCACCAAACAGCTGTTCCAGGTTATTGTGCAATGGCTAAGCAATTATTAATAAAGAGCTTATAGTCTAAGCTTTCAGTCTTTTGCATGATGGAGGGCCGCCTTTGAGCCTAACCACACAACTCTGACTGCCTGATGTTTACATTAAATACTGAGCTGAAGAGAAGGAGCCTTTCAGGAGTGTTTTTTCAGGCATGTTACATTTAGAATTAAGACCTGCATTGAGAAGAAGGAAGCTACTCGAAAACGTGACAAGATTCCTAAAGTTCATAATGTATATGTAAAATTCTGCAGTTTACTATAAGAGGCACGACGAAGTACTTTGAATAAATGATACACTAACAGCAGTAGTGAACTCCCGACTCTGAACCACCTTTTTTTTCCTTTTGCGGCGGGGGAGGGGCGTGGCGGTGGCGTGGATAGGCCACCACCACTGCATACTGCTTGCTTTTGCAGTAAATAAGATTTAAGTTGTTTAGTCGGGCAAGTTGTAAGGGGAAAGTCAGGCCAAATCTAGCTTCTTCACACTGCTGCTGGAGTCACGCTAGCTTGCGGGCTCCACACTCAGATCCCCCAGACCGGGATCAGGTTGCCGGCACTTTATCAGATGTTTCTGAGCACAGAGTGCTGTGACAAACGGGGATGGGGTGAAAATGATCCAAGGGTCTGAAAAATCCTAAGCCGGGGGAGAGCCTCTTTTTTTCTTTATATCCCCACAAATTCTGATACGTTTAGAAGGGACTCATACATTTAGTTACTGAATGATGAATAAGTGAAGGGAAGGAAGGGTTTAATTGGTACAGATTATCTAGATTTTCGGTTTCCCAGACTTCCTTCTTCTGAGCCCACTTTGTTGCTATCTTCCCGTCACTGAGCAGCTTCAGCTGAGAAAGGGTGAAAGGGCATGACAGATAATGGCAAACCTAGCGGTCAGTTCGCTAGCCTGCTTGTGTAAAGGCTTTCCTGGAATGGGGTGGCACTTCAGGTAGAAAACAGGGAGGAAGAGTCTGGCTCTTTATTCCAGAAACTGCTCTTCCCGCTTCATTCGGACATGCTGATGGATATGCCACGGTGGGCTCCCACTTGAGGCTTCAGCCGAGCACCGCTGTCAGTGCGTTCTAGGAACTGATAGGCTGCGTCTGTTTGCTCACCGTGCGTGGCTTCCTCAGCCCCCTACACATCTCTAGAACTTGGTCTTGGGCCCCCTCCTGCTCCGCCCCTGTTCTGGCTGCTTTGTTTTTTTCCACTGTTAGGTTCAGATCCCATCTGTTCATTTGTGTCTGACCTTTTCTTTGCCTGGCTCTGATGTGTGACTGCTACAACCTCTCCATTCTCAACTGCTCATGGAGTTACAGAACCCCAGCTAGGTTCTGGATCTTTCCCTAGCCTTCTCCTCAGTCTCTCCCCTCCCTTCTACACTCTAAGCTTTGCCTTAAGCTTTTCTGATACTAGTTCCTATTACCATCTATAGCCTTAATTTCTGACAGAACTGTTATCTCCTCTTTTCCCAGTAAAAGCTACATAGCTGGAACTGAGTGACCCCTAAACCTAGAGGAAGTTATCGCATTCAATCATCAGTTTCCTTGTCCTCTCCCTGACTAAAGTTAAGCTTCTTGCAGGCATGCACCCTTATTACTCAATAAAATTGTAATGAATATTCCCAAAAAAGGAACCCTGGAGGGTGGCCTCATTGCACATCGCATCTATCAAGTTTTACTCTGAAGTTAATGAAGTCTCCACCAGCCAGACTCTAATAAAGTTGGAACTAAGTTGACAAACTGGTAAGTCCCTCACAAATTAGAAATATATGGGCAGCATGGGTTAACAATGGGAAACCACATGAAGGAGTGTGCCACGTGAAGCCACATGGACCTGGCTCTGAATTCTGACTCTCTCTCTCTTTTTTTAAAGATTTTATTTATTTATTTGAGAGAGAGAGAATGAGATACAGAGAGCACGAGAGGGAAGAGGGTCAGAGGGAGAAGCAGACCCCCCGCTGAGCAGGGAGCCCGATGTGGGGCTCGATTCCGGGACTCCAGGATCATGACCTGAGCCGAAGGCTGTCGCTTAACCAACTGAGCCACCCAGGAACCCTGATTTCTGACTCCCTTAACGAAAGGGGAAACTACTCTGAGGCTCAGCAGTCTCACTGTAAAAGAGACACTAGCTTGCTAACAGGACTGTTGTAGAGACCAGAGATAATGTACACAAAGCATTGGGTATATTTATTCTTGTTATTGGAGCCAGAAAACTTGTTTACCATTCTCAGCTTTACTACTTACACTTAGTACCTATGTGATCTTAGACAAATCACTTAATATATTTCAGCCTTTGTAAAAAAAAAAAAAAAAAAAGGGACGCCTGGGTGGCTCAGATGGTTAAGCGTCTGCCTTCGGCTCAGGTCGTGATCCTGGGGTCCTGGGATGGAGTCCCGCGTCGGGCTCCCTGCTCCGCGGGAAGCCTGCTTCTCCCTCTGCCCCGTGCTTGTGCTCTCTCTCTCTCTCAATAAATAAAATCTTTAAAAAAAAAAAATATATATATATATATATATTTCAGCCTTTGTAAAATGGGGAGCATAACATCATCTTATCTCATGGGTTGCCAAGAAATTCAAATAACATATGCAAAAAATTATTTTATAAACCTTAAGGCACCATAAAGATGTTAATGATTACTATCATGTGTTAGAAAATTAAATATATCTTTGCTCTATGGCAGGTAAGTTAAAAACAGAACAAAACAAAATCCTAATAGGCAACAAAAGTAACGTTAGATATTTTTGGTTAATAGGTTGGTTTTATGCTGATGTATGCAACAGAATTTATAAATTATTAAAATAGGATAATTATCTCTTCCATTACTTGAGTCAGGCTAGCCAGGAAGATTGGTTACATAATTTATGGAGAACTCTTTCTAACCCTCTATTAAAAACAAAAACAAAAACATGGTGATTTGGGATTATAGCAAAACACTTTGAAACTGTACCCCATCATCCTAATATAAGAGGTATCATAACACTTTTTTTAATCCCACAAATTGGTCTAATCAAAAAAAATTTTTAAACTCCCAGAACAGCTGGCCTCCGTATAGCTCTGGAGAGTGAAGACAGAGGTCCAGAAGCCACAGCACCCCACTGGGCCTGGAGGCAGAGTCCCTGAGACCCTTGCAAATCCCCTGAAAACACCCTCCTTTTTGAAGGTCATGTCTCCCAGTCTATGCAACTGTTTATATGTATTTAGAAGAATAAAGGCCATTTTTAGACAGTGGTCCCTATTCTTCAGGATTCCAATTACATAATTCTACAAGGATCCCCTTGAAAACCAATGAAGGCTTTTCCTGAACCTTCTCTGAGACACACACTAATGAATGCAATACTTCATTGCTCCTGTAAGATTCACTGCAGGGCTACTGGCAAACAAACTTTTCTTCCATGAGCACAAACTTGTTTCCTGTATTAAAAACGAGAAAAATCATTCCATTGATACAAAGGCCAATTTGAGCCGGCTGCAAAATACAACAGTGGAAATTCTCACTGCAACGTCTTTCTCATTGTACAGTATCCTAGTTGCCGTAAACACTGCTAGCTGGTTTTTTGCTTTTCTTTTTGTCCTTCTATAAAACTTTAGTCTATTGAGTCTTATTAACCAGAAATCAAACCTTCTAAAAAGGTAGAGGAAATACAGCTTAAGGATGGCATAACAGGCAAAGATCAGTTCTGGTCCCAAATGAAATTATGAGGTCATTAGATAGGCATACTGTAATAAAACCAAGATAGGATTTGGAAGGGACCAAAAGAACCATTGTCTCCTGAAAAAATGTAGAGAACATATCTGGTTAGGTTGAAAGAACAAATGCTGCATTTTGATATGAAAATTGCTTTCACATAGAGAGATTCTTAAAGTACCCCCCCAAAATTGTATTTTAAAAAACAAGTTCATAGGGGTGCCTGGGTGGCTCAGTCGTTAAGCGTCTGCCTTCGGCTCAGGTCACGATCCCAGGGTCCTGGGATTGAGCCCCGCATCGGGCTCCCTGCTCAGCAGGAAGCCTGCTTCTCCCTCTCCCACTCCCCCTGCTTGTGTTCCCTCTCTTGCTGTGTCTCTCTCTGTCAAATAAATAAATAAAGTCTTTAAAAAAAAAAAACAAAAAACAGGTTCATAGTACTTTCACCATTTTACCAATTGGGATATGAACAGTATCAGATTCTGAATGAGATTTTAAAGAGGCAATAAGACAAACAACCAGAACAGGACTTCACATTTTCTCTATTCTATCCTTGTGCTTGTTTCTCTTTACCAATAGTTTTTATCCCTAAAATAATCTAACTATAGGCCTGATGAAAGACTGCAGGGGACGTTTTTATTGGGTGTAGAGAAACTCTTTAAGTCTGAGATTTAGAATGTACAGCAGCAGGAGCAGGAAGTGAAGAAGACCGGGGGGAAGGAGAGGACCAATGCAGCACGGCTAGGGGCTGTGCAGGAAGGCAGACTGGATCCTGGGGAGTTCAGCGTCAGGCAAATCACATCAATGCCAACTACAAGGCTGGAAAAAAATTGCAAAACAAAACCAAACCACTTCTACCCCCCCAATAAAAAACTCACAAATGAACCAATTAATCATTAAATTTTATCTCATTTTAAATAAGTTATAAAAAGTAGATATTATAGGGCAACCTCCTGTGTCCAGGGCTGCAGATGAACGAACTAGCTTTAGCTTGAAGGGATCATCTGCTCGAGAGTGACTGGTCACGTTGCCTGGGGGCACAGGCCAACTCAAGACTCTGCTGGTACCTGTGGCTCATGCTCTCTGCAGAGGCATATAGGTAGCATCCCTTTGGTTCCTTACAGATCAGTAAATCTCGATTTACTGATTTACTCCAGGCTTTGCCTTGTGTCACATCTTTCTGCTTTTCCAAAGAGATGCCAGGCCTGGGCCATTTTGCGAAGTTTAGCCAGATTGGGTTTAATCTGTGGGAAGAAAGAGAATAACTTCCGTATGCAGCATGAAAAGCCAAGGAGCATATAAAAATTTCCTAATTATGGCTATTCCAATCTGTTCAGATTTCTAATTTCTGGCTTCAGAAAAGATGAGAGATTTCCTTAGGATAAGTGGGGACTGTAAACTCTAAGTCTACATTCCCATTTCTTCAGGAATAAGGACAAAACTTTTTTCACTATCACGTGAAACAGTAAGTTTTTAATGGAGTAAAGTCTGCTGGATGCATCAGAAAACAAAAGTACCAGAAAACTCCATGCAAGGAAAGACTTTCTAGCCCTTACAAGGAGAGGCAAGCAAAAGAAAAGATTTTGGAAAGCAGCAACATGGACATTCCTATGATGCTCTCATGTTCTGTTTCATTTAAGATTATAACAAGAACAGAAAATGTTCTTTAATTTAAACCACTCTGGGCCTTTATTGCATTATCCACATCATTGTTCCTGGGCTGCTGAGTAATCAAGGCCAACCATAATGTGAAAATCTAAGCTTGGTTTCCTGCCTGATGATCCCCAAATCATAACTCTAGAGATCCTTGGAGATGGCTATCATTCCCAGCAAGGGCACCGCTTCCAGCAAGTACCGCCAAGCACACGGCTGCTGAGACTGTATTTGCTAGCAGTGGATTTGCTGTGTTTCTACCCACTGTCTGGAGCCCCACAGAGAACTTCCACATCTTATCGAACCGACAGCCAGGAGGCAACAGATGTTCGGGGTATGTCAGTCTGTCCATGTGTTAAGCTTATAAAATACAAAGGCATCCTGTGTGTAATCTGACAGTGCAGCCTAAGCTCCATGCTGAATTTGAGAGAGAAGATGAAATGGTGAGATTTTACATAAATAAACTTTCAATGCATACTCTTCAAAACTGCCGTACTTTGGAGAGGACTAGGGTAGACTGCATTTGGCAAACAGGAGCTGGCCAGGAAAGAAGGGACAAGCCCCGCCTCCTCCCCTCCTGTCGCTGTCACTGTACCTGTCCTTCCTGCCCCAAGTGCTCCGTGTCGGCCAGTGGCAGCATCGAGGGCCTCCCATGAGCACACTGGAACGGCAGCCGGCACCGGGACAGGCCCTCAATAAGGCGGCGGCTCTCCTCTGGGCTCAGCCCGTCATTAAACTTAATGGCCCCTAAAAGAAAGACAGAAACAAGAAGGTTATGGTGTGTATAGTGGGAAACTAATCCTGACCCTGGGCCAGAGCCAAATATCTGGGAAAAGTGAAAGGTTTCTTAGGCTTCTTCATGTGACTTTAACACTGCTTGAAATTGGCACTTACTGACCATGGATGAAACTAAGGCTTCAGGACCTACCTGTCTCTCAGCTTCTCCTTATGGAGTCATTGTCTTTCTAATCCCTCGAGGAGGCATTCCTTAACTTGTTAGGAGTTTGCTTTCAGAGTTTTTCTCAAGAGGCAGGGGCAATATTTTCCTACTTCTTACAGGTTGTGAAATCAAGGTCATCTTTTAGCCAATCTATCACCAAGATCTCTGATTGTGCCCTACAATGTCCATTTTATTTGCTTTTTTCTATTTCCATAATAATCTTCCTGATCTAGACTCTCATGTGGTCAGAACCTGCCTTTATGTATGCATTAATTCTCTCAGGCAACAAATATTTGTAAGTATAGACTTCGTAGCAGGAGCTATGCCAGGCAGTGAATGAGACAGATGGTCTCTGCCCTCACGGGCTTATGATCTAATGGGTCTAATAGGTGAGAGACAAACATTAAACAAATAATTATATGATAATTATAAATTTTTGTTGTAGGCTTCTGATTTTTCTTACCAGCCTAATTTCTTGGTATCCTTGGTATTCTTTGCTGCTCCTCATGTAACTAATTTGTTTCTGCCTTTGAGTCTGTGCACAGGCTATTTTTACCTCTTGTGGTAAACTTCCCTTCTATCCTATGAATCCATGTCCCTCAGCTCATTCAAACTTGACTCAAATGCATCTCCTCCATGAGTGACTCCTCCACTCATATATGTCAGTCAGAATTATGGTCAAACGTATGTGTTGGTATTTTGCTTTGTAAAAGCAATTTTTAGTGTTCACTTTTGTGTATCCAGCTTCTTGATCCAAATTGTACCCTCCAAGAAGTGAGTCATAAATGCGCCTTCCACTTCTTCCATAACTGTTATACCCCTGCCAGTTCTTAGCATTTGGAAGCACTCACTAGCTGGTGTGTTGAGTCTTACCGTGGCAAGCCTGGGATGCCAACACCTTCTGGACAGTCAGTGGCAAAGTCCCTTGGATGGCTCCTGTGGTCTGGAGTAGCTAATGCATAAACACATTCTTCATTAATGGGAAAAGGAAATGGGACCATAGAGCCTTTTGTGTGTGGTGCCTCTGTGCGAAACCCCAAAATAAGAGAAAGGGCTTACCTCCACTTGTTCTCGAATAAATTCCTACAAAGCAGAAAGAAAAACAGGCTTTACTCTACTGTTATAATTGTCCTTTTATATCCTTTTATAGTTTAAAAAAACACCTCCTAAAGAAGAGCGTTCCAGCAATATAGCACTTAGGTGCAAATAATTTATTTGTTGTGAGGCACTCTGAGTATGAAAATACCAAGACAATTTAATAGAACTCCTACTGAATAGGAGAATATATTTAGCTACTGAAACCTCCTCCACAGATCACTCATAACTCATGAGGTTATGTAAGAGAGCAGCCTTGATGATTCAACTGAGTCTAAATATCAGGGAGGCTTCTCACTAAAAGGCTGTTTGTATTTATGATCTTAGCCAGAACGAGTGTAATATTACACACAAACGGAATAAATACATAACGATCATCAACACAACTGGGCACTGAGTCTGACACTTAGATATATCATAAACATAAACACTCACTTCAGTTCCCACAGACTTTTTTTTTTTTTTTTTAACAATTCCCTTCAGGTCAAAAAGCTTATTTTCTGAGGCATACTGTTCAGAAGTTTCTCCTCACTAGCATCTTGTCCCTCGGGTAGCCTTTTTAGTAGTTATCCCTGCAGATGTTAATATTTACAAAAGGACTTCAAAGAAATTTAAAGCAGACGCTATTTTTCATGCTACCAATCTGTTTAACCTCTGGAGATGAAAAACTGTTTTGAGATAAGGCACATTTAATACTTTCTTTATAAGAAAACACCAGATTTTTTTACTCCGAGACCTGGTGATGTATAAATCACCTTCCTAAGAGTACAACATGATAGATCGTCTTTTTAAACCAGACTCAGAAAATTCTCCCCCTTTCCTCATACACACTCTAGTCCACCATGCTTGTAAAGGAGCACAAGTTAACTAAGAGCTAGGTGATAGATACCAAGTATTTTTCAAAAGCCATGTACTTTTCCAAACAAATCTACACAGAAGGATGTCTCATAATACCTGACCCACTAACAGAGCTCAATGTGGACAGTGATCAAACCTAACGTCTTTGCCATTTTCTCTTGTGCTTGTTCATCTGGGACTTGTGAAATACCGTTTTTTAAGCCTGGTCAGGGGGAGACAGATCATATCCCCTGTTCTTTCACATTTTAATGGTTTAATTAATGCTAGATAGTTTAAATAATATTAAAAAGGCTCATTCATCAGGCTAGAGGACAGAACTTTATAGAAAATATTCATGAGCTTTCAACTATCAAGATCCAAGCAGCTACCTCCTTTTTTAAGACACCCAAACTTCCAGCTTCTTCCAGAATCAACAAAATCTTTACTGATCAGTGTGACTTAACATAGTCAAGATTTTCTGAAGCCATAAGTTGTATTTCAATTTGAAGTAAACTCCTTACCAGTAGTCTTTGAAGTCACTTTGGGAAAAGTTTTTATTATAATTTTCTGGTTAAATACTTAGGGATTGAATTACAATAAAAGATTCTAACAGATCCTATCTTTTGGATTTAAGACAGTTTGGAGGAGGAGCCTTGGAGAACAAGGCTGTGTTGGGAAAAAGAACACTGCAGAAAGCAAAGCAAAGGCTGTCTGATCAAAGGGCAATTTTGGAAGGCTAAACTCTTGGTAATCCAAAAGCTGGCACTATTAACTGCCTCTTCCTCTCGAATGTCTTCTCACCCTTAGCCTACAGACATGCTTAAGTCTCTCCCATCTGAAAACAATCAAAAATCTTTCCTCAACCCTGTGTCCTGCCCCACACTTCAGACTACCCCTAACCTTTAGCTATCACCCTCTCTCTCTTCTTCTGAATGCAGCCAAAGATCTTGAAAGAGCAGTACCTAGCTCCATCTCCTCTCCCTCCACTCCCTCCTGGACCCATAGCAATCTGTCTCCTGCACCCCCACTCCCAGGAGCAGATCCCACCATGGCACCACTGTTCTCGTGATTGCCAAATCCAACTTTTCAAGCTTTATGGCTATTGTTGACCATTTCCTTCTTGCTTAAAACTTCCACTGGCTTTAGTGATCTACTTTTTCCTGATTTTCTTCCTTTCTCTCTGACCAATTATTTTCAATCATCCTTTCCGGTTTCTTCTTTTCAGCAGTAGCTTTCCAGACCTTTGCCAAAACATATGCACCCTGAATGCTGGTGTCCCAGCAACTCCACCCTTTGCTCTCCTCTTTTTATTCTTCATATTCTCCCTAGATACTCTCACTTCCCCTAGACCCTTCTCTAGCTTCTGATTTCATCAAAATATATACACTGTTAACTCCCAGAGAGGTACATAGAGCCCAGGTTTCTTTCCCAAGCACTAGATCTGTAAGTCTGCCTAACCATTAGCAAATCTCCACTTGAAGGCGCATTCAATGCACCTAAAGCCAGGCTCATAATCTAACTCCCCAGCAGGTGCACTCCTCCTCCTCTACTTCCTTCTTCTGGCAATGGCACCACCATCCTTCCAGTCATCCAAGCTAGAACCTTCAGAATTCTATCTTATCTTTTCTCCTTTATCCCTTTTATACTTTCTATTGCTCAGGTCCTCTTGATTCTACCTTCCATCTTATGTTGTTGTTTTTTTTAAAGATTTTATTTATTTCTTTGAGAGAGAGAATGAGAGAGAGAGAGAGTACATGAGAGGGGGTAAGGTCAGAGGGAGGAGACTCCCCGCTGAGCAGGGAGCCCGACGCGGGACTCGATCCTGGGACTCCAAGATCAGGACCTGAGCCGAAGGCAGTCGCTTAACCAACTGAGCCACCCAGGCGCCCCATCTTATGTTTCAAATATATCCCTCCTCTCCATTCCCAATGCTATTGACTTAGGCCCTCATCCTCTCCTATTTGAACCAGTGCAATAGCCTCTCAACTACTCCCCCTGCCTCAAACCTTTCCCGTATCAATCTATCACATAATTTATCCAAATTGATCTTCTAATTTTTTTATTTTTAGATATGAATAAAGCAATTCAGATTTCTGGAAAAATGGTAGACTGAGTTCATGTGGATTTGCCTGTACTCCAAACAGAAAGAGTTAGAAATAAATAAGGAGTAGAAACCACAGTGAATTAAACAGGACACTATGAAAAAAGAACAGATAGATTTGAGAAAGAACCTAATCATAATTCTGGAAGTAAAAAAATACAGTCACTGAAATAAACTCAGCGGATCAGTTAAACATCTGATTAAACAGTAGGTGAAGAGAGAATTTAGTTCACTAGAAGATAAATGAGGGAATTTCCCAGAATGTATCACAAAGAGGTAAGACAATGGGAAATATGGCAGAGAAGTTAAAAACATAAGGTCCAGGAGACATCTGACAGGATTTCTAGGAGACGAGAGAGAATGGTGGAAGAAGCAGTGCTTGAAGTGATGATAACTGTACGTTTTCCAAATGGAAGAAGCATGATGAATCTCAAGAAGGAAATGGAAACAAGATATATCATGGGGAAATTGCAGAACCCAAAGGCAAAGAGAAAATCTTAAAATCCACCAGAGAGAAAATTAGATTACCTACAAAGTAATGATAACTAGGTTGACAATGGACTCCAATGGCATATAGAATGTCAAAGTAATGGAATGTTCTCAAAATGCTGAGGGATGACTGACAATGTGGAATTCTGTTTTTAGCTAGACAATCATGCAAGTGTGAAGGCAAAAATAAAGACATTTCAAAGACAGTTTATGATTTTTTTTTTAAAGATTTTTATTTATTTATTTGAGAGAGCGAGAATGACAGAGAGAGTGCACATGAGAGGGGGCAGGGTTGGAGAGAGGAGCAGACTCCCCGCTGAGCGGGGAGCCCGATGCGGGACTCGATCCCGGGACTCCAGGATCATGACCTGAGCCGAAGGCAGCCGCTCAACCGACTGAGCCACCCAGGCGCCCGACAGTTTATGATTTATGAACTTTTTTTTTTAAGATTTTATTTATTTATTTGACAGAGAAAGACACAGCGAGAGAGGGAATACAAGCAGGGGGAGTGGGAGAGGGAGAAGCAGGCTTCCCACCGAGCAGGGAGCCTGATGTGAGGCTCAATCCCAGGACCTGGGATCATGACCTGAGCCGAAGGCAGACGCTTAACGACTGAGCCACCCAGGCGCCCCATTTATGGACTCTTAATAAAATAACTTTTAAAAGATTTTGGTAAAAAGAAAGCCGAACACGGAATGAACAGTAGGATTCAAGGATCAACAGTGAGCAAAAGACTCTGGTGAATATTTTGGTTAATCTAAATAAACATTGGCTAGCCACATGCAGAAGAATGAAGCTGGACCATTTTCTTACACCATACACAAAAATAGACTCAAAATGGATGAAAGACCTAAATGTGAGACAGGAATCCATCAAAATCCTAGAGGAGAACACAAGCAGCAACCTCTGTGACCTCAGTCTCAGCAACTTCTTGCTAGACACGTCTCCAAAGGCAAGGGAAGCAAGGGCAAAAATGAACTATGGGACTTCATCAAGATAAAAAGCTTTTGCACAGCAAAGGAAACAGCTGACAAAACCAAAAGACAACCAACAGAATGGGAAGATATTTGCAAATGACATATCAGATAAGGGGCTAGTATCCAAAATCTATAAAGAACTTATCAAACTCAACACCCAAAGAACAAATAACCCAATCAGGACATGGGCAGAAGACACGAACAGACATTTCTCCAAAGAAGACATACAAATGGCCAACAGACACATGAAAAAATGCTCAAAATCATTTGACATCAGGGAAATACAAATCAAAACCTCAATGAGATACCACCTTACACCAGTCAGAATAGCTAGAATTAACAACTCAGGAAACAACAGATGTTGGCAAGGATGCGGAGAAAGGGGAACCCTCCTACATTGTTGGTGGGAATGTAAGCTGGTGCAGCCACTCTGGAAAACAGTATGGAGATTCCTCAAAAAGTTAAAAATAGAGCTACCTTATGATCCAGCCATTGCACTACTAGATAAGATACAAATGTAGTGATCCGTTTATAGCAGCAATGTCCACAATAGCCAAAGTATGGAAAGAGCGCAGATGTCCACTGACAGATGAATGGATAAAGAAGATGTGGTGTATACACACACACACACCACACACACACACACACACACACACACACACACACACACACACACACACACACACAATGGAATATTACTCAGCCATCAAAAAAAGAAAGAAATCTTGCCACTGGCAACAATGTGGATGGACCTAAAGGATAGTATTATGCTAAGCGAAATAAGTCAATCAGAGAAAGACAATTATATGATTTCACTCATATGTGGAATTTAAGAAACAAAACAGAGGAGCATAGGGGAAGGGAGGGAAAAATAAAACAAGATGAAATCAGAGAGGGAGACAAACCATAAGAAACTCTTAACCATAGGGAACAAACTGAGGGTTGCTGGAGGGGAGGAGGGTGGAGGGATGGGGTAACTGGGTGATAGACATTAAGGAGGGCACGTGATGTAATGAGCACTGGGTGTTATATAAGACTGGCGAATCACTGAACTCTACCTCTGAAACTAATAATACACTATATGTTAATTGAATTTAAATTTAAAAAATAGGGCGCCTGGGTGGCTCAGTTGGTTAAGCGACTGCCTTCGGCTCAGGTCATGATCCTGGAGTCCCGGGATCGAGTCCCGCATCGGGCTCCCTGCTCAGCAGGGAGTCTGCTTCTCCCTCTGACCCTCCCTCCTCTCATGTGCTCTCTCTCTCTCTCTCTCATTCTCTTTCTCAAATAAATAAATAAATAAAATCTTTAAAAAAATAAATAAATTTAAAAAATAAAATAAACATTGACTATAAAATTAATGACTGCTAAGGAGATTAAAAACAAGGTGGAGTTAAAATACTGAGCAACAGCATGGAAGATGGGAGGAGAGTGATGGAAGATAAAGGGTTGTAAGGTTTTTATACAGTTTAGGGAGAAGAGAGAAACAAATTACCTGAAAGTTTGTTAAGGCTGAAATTCAAGGCTAATCTAAATGAATACAATGGAATATGTAACTTCTAAACTAGCAGAGGAAAAAAAAAGGAGAAATAAAGAATACTCTAGTAGAAAACCATAAAGGAGGAAAGAAAAGGCAACAAAGACAAAATAAATTGTCTGTTGTAAAAAATAAAGTGTAGGGCGCCTGTGTGGCTCAGTCCATTAAGCATCTGACTCTTGATCTCAGCTCAAGTCTTGGATCTCAGGGTTATGAGTTTAAGCCCCACAGTGGGCTCCACACTGGGCATGGAGCTTACGTTAAAAAAAAAAAAAAGTGAAACACATAAAGTAAGAAGTATGGTTCTCTTCAACACCTCCAATGTCACATCCCAGCAGCAGCTTTCCAGATCTTTACCAAAACATATATGTAGAGGATGAAATGCAAACTACCTAGCAGAATAAGTTAAATCCCTTTATGACTTGGTCTTGATGACCTATATAGCCTCATCTAGTCCACCACTACATATATATATCTTCATTCAAGCCATATATACTGGTAGTTCTCTAAACACAGGATCTGCTCCATGTTTCTGATATTGGTTGTTCTGTCTAGAATGCCCTTCTCCACTGTTCTGTACTTGGCAGGCTCCTACTGTTCTACTTGGCCTTTTGGCTAAGATCTTAGTTTTCATTTTTCCTAAGGAAAAAAATAGCTTTTCTGTGATTTTTCCTAAGGAAAAAAAAATAGCTTTTCTGTGATAGTTTCCTTGACCTCCATCTCCCTGAACATGGTAATCATTCTGTATTTCCATAGCACTTTTGAGCATACTCTACTGGCCAAATTTCATTATATTTATAATTACTTAAATGTCCTTCCTCTTCACCTTGAGTTAATTCATCACTGAATCTCTAGCACCTGGCACACAGCAGGGATCTCATAGATGCCTGTTGGATAAAAGATGAATATAGAGAATTTCTAAAGAAAACAGGAGGTTACCTTCACTCAGCAATTTCCTCAACACCTGAAGCTCTGTCTTACCTCCACGATACTCTGGGTCACAGGAGATCTTCCTCTTCGAAGTTCATTGGCTTCTCTTTCTACAAAACAGAGTGGTACTTTTCCTACAAGGACCAGAGAATCACTGATGTCTGGAAATATAATTTCAAGGCCCAGATCTTCCAGATTTTTGTGGTAACACCTAGAGAGATAACCTCAATTACAAAAGTATTACTTCATTTGCATTTCAGTACTAGTTCCAAACACTGAATAGTTTCTCAAAGCAGCCACAAGTTTTACACTTGATCTTAGCCAAAAGGCCAAGAAGTGAGCCACAAGTTTTAAAAGTTGTACTGTTTTTCTCATACTTATGGTCATTTGTTTAGGATTCTATTAGGCAAATTTCCTTTTTTGAATCACAATAACTTTCTTTTTTTTTCTCTTTTCCATTGAGAGAATCAATTTGTTTCTAAGTCCTGCTCTGAAGTTTTTATTCTTCACTGAGGAATTGCTAACTTCTCATTGCTGGCATTTCAAGGAGTTTGGCACAAATAAAAGGGCTGAGAATGTTTTGAATCAGCATTAAAGCAGGGAGGTAATTAACAGCCCTAGGAACTGAGAAGTCCTGATTAACGGCGTGTAAATAAATGGATCTGCCTCTATTATAAATTATGCCCCAGAGAAGAAGATTTATTGGCAGTAGCATATTCCCAAACCTGACATAAATTCAGAGACAATTCTTTTTTATTTTCAGTAATTTGTGCTGCTCAAAAGTGGGAAAATGCCCTATCTTGTGATTCACCATATGATTTACCCCTTCCTTGAGGCCCAGTGTTTTACTTTCTTCCCAGTATGATTATGGTAATGAAAACTAAGAATCTAGAATGCACCAAGGCAAAGCACAATGGAAGCAATTACTGCAGTAATGTTGCTTTCAGAAACAGCACAGCATAAACACGGACTTTTCCAAGAAATGGTAAGAGTATTCTAAGCCAACTGCTGGAAAAAATTATCAAGGAAACTCTATCCTATACTCAACAGCTGTGATATAGTGGAAATAAGAGCATTTGGAGTCAGAAGATCTGCATCTAGAAGCCTGCTCCACCACTCAAGAGTTGTTCTAACCTTGAACAAGTTATGTAACCTCCCTTTGGTCTCAGGTGCCTCATCCGAAAAAAGGAACAATAATTATACCTCACAGAATTACTGGGAGAGCTTATACTATAAGCATCACATCCTCATGGTGGTACCAACCGTAAGAGTCTCCTTTGTTCCTCTGTCACTCTTATCTCTAGTGGAGGACTTACAATGGAAGACAGTAATTTTTTCCGACCAGAGCCCTGTGGCTGTTGCTTCTCATAGGAATCTATTGGAGAAAAAGATGAATGGCTTAAAGTAGGAAGGGAAGTCTTCCAGAATCAGATTAAAATAAGGCATGGTAAGGTATAGCCATGTTAATTATTATTATGCTTAATGATACCTTCAATGTTCAGTCATAGGCTTTGAATTTCCATTATTAAAGTCAAACTAGTAAATATCCAGTCCATTTATTCATTTCACCAGTATTTTCCAAAACAAGAAATTTAAGACTTAAGTCTTACATCGAAATGAACAATGCAGTGTTCCTGTAGATAGTCAATAAATGTGGTTTTAATAACAGGGGGTGGGGGAATAATGTTGATTAATGAGGAAATAACATTGGTTTACTATAAAATCCTATGGCTCAAGAAGATTTCCCCACTCCTTCAGCAGGGTTTCCCAGTCTCTGAAGACAATTGGCTAGTACTGTTCTCAAATGGTCCCGAGCCTATAGCAAGTTTTCCTAATGCTAATTTTACCATATCTTTCTTAACAATTAGGTCTTCATCTCATAAGGAAAAGTGAACGTGGGAGTAGTATCATTGCCATTCTAGTCCATGAACTATCTCCCTAGGTCCTCCCCTAACTTTTTGACATTAGTTTTCCATTACTCGACCACAGGAGTAAAGATTTTCCTGGGATTTTACCATTTGGAGAACATACTACCTCATGATGAGAAAAGAGGGTAGCAAAGATTAAAAAGCACATACTGACTTTGGAAAAACATATAACAAGTTAGTGATATTGGTTGTCTCTAGGGAGAGAAACTAGGTGGGATGAGGAACAAGGGTAAAAAGGAGACTTTATCATATTATTACCTTTTACACCTTTCAGACTTGAACTTACTTGATTATACCACCTATTCAAAACAAATTTTATAATAGAAATAATATATTGGGTCTTCTGAGCTGGTGGTAGTCTCTGCCTGATGAACTGTGAAGAAGATATATATATACCAAGATCATATGGGAATACAGAGGAGCATATCTTTATGCTGCATATCATGATAAAGTAGCCTAATTCTTAGGTACTCAGCCCTTAGGGTCAATGATAAATGTATGGCAAATATATCTTTGACCATGTAATACCACCAAGTTTGAATCAGTAAAGTGAATCAGTACGTTCTTTCAGTTATAAAAGAAGCCAAACCAGAAGACTTCAGCTTAATTTTTTAAACATATAATTCATCTTTCCTCACAACAGTCACAGTTAGAAAAACTCCTTCTGTATACAAATTCAAGTTCTGCAGGGGAGTCTCAAATCTTTTCTATTTCCAAACAGATCCTTACCAGTAATCAGCTGCTCTAAACGGACACGCTCATGGGCAGCATGCTGATCCACTAAGACTAGCAGATTTCCACCTAGAAGATTAGCAAGGATTACTAGAGTTTCAAATTCTCAGATCTAAATAATCATGTTGTGTGGAGGGGGAAAAAAAGGTTAATTCAAACTATTTAACAACATAAGCATAAGGGAACCATACATACTTAGTAGTAACAACTGTATCTTTCATTTCGTAAAAAAATTGAAATTATGGGGAAAACTACAACAAATTTATCCCTGATGAAAAACTCTTTAGTTCACGGTATTTCATTTACAAAACAAGGTTAAAGCCCTATATTCCTAATGTTTAAATACTGATCCTGCTTTATTAATTCAAACTGATACAATGAAGGACCTTAAACACATTATCATAATCAGCTGACTTTGATTTGCAAGCTACTCTGGAGCCTACAAAGAATGTAATTCTAGTACACTTTGTTTTTCCCCAGAGAGTACACTTTTAATAAATGACAGATGTGATTTTCTTTAAGAAACATTATAACCAAACATATAAATTCAAGTTCTTGGTTTAAATTATATAATAATTATGTATTTTAAATTTAAGGGTAATTAGAATTTTTTTAAAAAACAGGCTTCTTCTGGACAATTTAAACTTTTCTCACAAACCATTGACATATTAAAAAGGTGGCCGCCAGATCTAGTACACTTTATTTTTTTATTTATTTTTAAAAGATTTTATTTATTTATTTCACAGAGAGAGAGAGCATAAGCAAGGGGAGTAGCAGGCAGAGGGAGAGGGAGAAGCAGGCTTCCTGCTAAACAAGGAGCCTGACGCAGGACTCGATTCCAAGACCCCGGGATCATGACCTGAGCCGAAGGCAGACGCTTAACCGACTGAGCCATCCAGGCACCCCTCTAGTATACTTTAGGTCAGAGGTCAGCAAATTTTTTCCGTGAAGGGCCAGGTAGTAAATATTTTAGGCTTTTTAGGACATATGGCTTTTGTCACAACTACTCAACTGTTCCTTTTGAACCAAAGCAGTCACAGACAACATGTTAACGCTGTAGCTTGTGTTCCAATAAAACCAATAAAACCACAAATCCAAAATTTGTGGATACTGAAATATTAATTTCATATCATTTTAATGTGTCAAGAAATATTATTCTTTTGCTTTTTTCAACCACTTAAAAATGTAAAAACCATTCTTATCTCCCTGGGTGCACAAAAGCAGGTGATGACTGGATTTGGCCCTCAGCCATAGTTGGCCTTGTTTTAGACTCAGGCTTCTCAAACTTTGATGGGCATACAAATAACCTGTGGATCTTATTAAAATGCAGATTATGATTCAGCAGATTAGAGATGAGACACAGGATTCTACAATTTTTTTTTTTAAGACTTTATTTATTTGAGAGAGCGAGCGAGCATGAGCTGGGGGGGGAGAGGGAGAAGCAAACGCCCCGATGAGGAGAGAGCCCCATGCGGGCTCCAACACAGGAGGCTGAGATCACGACCTGAGCCAAAGGCAGACGCTTAACCAACTGAGCCACCCAGGCGCCCTGAGATTCTACAATTCTAACAAACTCCCAAGTGATGCCATTTTACAGACCATGCTTTTGAGTAGCAAGGCTTTTGAGTCTCAAGTGCAAGAGAGAAGGCAGAATGTCCTGACCCAAAAAGCCAAACCTACAGGAAAATCCCTTTCTCACTGACAGAACTGACTCTCAATTACGTTAATACATCTTTTTATCTTGTAATTTTATTACTTTGGGCCAAAGGGTTGAGGTTTATTGCTATTGGCTATATTGAAATAAAAGTTCTCCTCTTTAATTTGATCAAAATAGATAATTCCTGTTTTTCCCATTTCTACTAAAGAATCTAATGTTTCTATGACACCATCAAATTCATGGCATGAGAGTTTAAGACTTAAAGGAAAAAAGGAAATAATTTTTCTGACAGCATGTTCAACCACAGGAATAGGCCCCAAAATGTTGAATTTTAGATTCCTTTGAGGATATGAGGAGTTGCAGCTGGTTGTGATGAGTAAGGAACATCCTGTATTGGGCAAAACAATGGAATAAATAAAAAATTGTGAGGGAGTAACCTCAAACTTAAAACTGGAGTCGGTGTGAACTGCCAAGAGTCAGGGACCCTAGGAAATCAATTCTGTACCTGATGGTGGCAGAATGATTTATAGTCTACATAGGGTTCACAACATTTCCTATTCCTTGAATAAAGCAGAATATATGAAGGTAATTTAATCTGACATGTCAGAAGCTGCATTTTTTATATTCTAACACAACAGAATAGCAGTTTCATAAGGGCAAGGAATTTTATCTGTTATGTATGTATAATACATGTATAATAGTACCATTTATTGAGTGTCTGAGACAGAATAAATGAATGAACCCTTATTCTTTTGGGTATCATAACTGAACAACTGTATTTTATCATAGGTGGAAATATGCAATACCAAATGCCAACTTATGATTATATGGCATTAATTTCACTATAATTTAAAACAATATATTTGATTACAAAAATATGTAAAATATGAAAATAAGTCAATTATAGGAATAAATTGCTTTAGTATTCATGAGTGACAGTAAAAACACATTTTGATTAAAAAAAATGTATTTATCTAAGAGTACTCTTTGGTGGTATCTAACTAAAGTTGACCATTGAACAACCTGGATTTGAACTGTATGGGTCCACCTATGTGCAGATTTTTTTCAATAAGTATAGTACTGTAAATGTATTTTCTCTTTATGATTTTGTTAGTAACAATTTCTATAGCTTACTTTATTGTAAGAATACAGCATATAATTTATATAACATACAAAATAGGTGTTTATGTCATTGGTAAGGCTTTGGTCAACAGTAGGCTATTAGTGGGACGCCTGGGTGGCTCAGTCGGTTAAACGGCTGCCTCCGGCTCAAGTCATGATCTCGGGGTCCTAGGATCAAGTCCCGCGTCAGCCTCTCTGCTCGGTGGGGAGCCTGCTTCTCCCTCTCCCTCTCCCCCTGCCTGTACTCGCTCGCTCTCTCTCTCTCTGACAAATAAATAAATAAAATCTTAAAAAAAAAAACAGTAGACTATTAGTAGTTAAGTTTTGGGGGAGTCAGAAGTTATATATGGATTTTGATTGTGTGGGGGCTTGGGGCACCTCTGCATTGTTCCAATGGTCAACTATAATCCAATGATAATACAGAAGATCAAGAGAAATTTAAATAGGTCCCTTTTGCTTCTCTGAACCTCTCAGATTTTGTGGCTACACTCATCTCAGGTGCCATTAGTAGAGATTTTGGTATTAAACAACAAAGAGGGGCACCTGGGTAGCTCAGTCAGTTAAGCGTCCGACTCATGATTTTAGCTCAGGTCACGAGCTCCAGGTTGTGGGATCAAGCCCTGCATCGGCTCCATGCTCAGTGTGTGCAGAATCTGCTTGAGATTCTGCTTGGGATTCCCTCTGCCCCTCCCCCTGCTCACTCTCTTTCTCTCTCAAATAAATAAATAAATAAATAAATAAATAAAATCTTTAAACAACAAAGAATTCCAGGTAATCAAAACCTTGGAAAAAATCTATTTATTTTCCCAAAACAGTAAAACTACTAGAATCTGACTTTCACTCATATTTATAACAATTATGATAGGACTTTTAATTTGCCTTTGATCTATTATGACATTTACGAAATAAATCTACAATGTAAGCAATGTAAAAGGGAATACTTTGAAATACAAAGAGAATAAACTGCTTTTAAACTTCCAAAGCACTCCCCTGCAGGTCTACCTATCTGGACCCAAACCCTCCACTGGTGCTCAGGGCTCTCAGCCACCTACACTATCAAGCATTCCTTGTAAATGTGCTCAAGAGTCTTCTAGTTTAAAAAAAAAAAACAAACCCTCCTTCAGTCCCTCTCTTCCATGTCACAGATTTCTGAGTCTCTCCTGGGCATCTCTGTCACCTGGTCCTGCAAAGTCATCCATTCAATTATGGAGGTCGGAAAACGAGGAGTCATCTTTGATTTCCCTTGCCACACCCAATGCATCACCAAACACTGCTGACTTTATCTCTTACATACCTTTCCAATGCACTCATTTCTCTCTAGTCCACCCTGGTCTTTGTAAACTATCGTTTTTAGATATTGCAATATCCTCCTACAGTCTCTCTGCAGTTACTGGGACTCTACCCCATCCCCAACCCATTCTCCATACTGCAACCAGAGCAATATTTTCAAAGTACAAATGTGATGTGACATGTGCCACTGCAAAAACAAACAATAAAAAAAGAAAACAAAAACTTTCCATTGTTTCCAATTGGTGTTGAGACCAAATACAAAGCTTGTAACTGGCACTTAAGATCTGGCTGCAACCTACTTCTCTGGCCTCATCTCCAGGCTCTCACTCCAGTTACCTTGTCCTGCTTCCTCTCACTAGAGGAGAGGAAATCACATGTATGTCATTTGTCACTCCTCAGCCACTCTTCCCTCCCTTCTTTACCTAGTTAGCTCACACTCAAACTTCAGATCCCACCTTACCAAGAAAACTTTCCCAGGCTTCCCTGACTAAATCAAATCTCTCAGTACAGTTTCTTACAGCATCTTTTTTCTCAGGGCGCCTGGGTGGCTCAGTCGGTTAAACGTCTGCCTTCGGCTCAGGTCATGATCCTGGGGTCCTGGGATCGAGTCCCGCATCGGGCTCCCTGCTCAGCGGGGAGTCTGCTTCTCCCTCTGACCGCGCCCCCCACCCCCGCATCATGCTTTCTCTCTCTTGCTCTCTCTCTTAAAAAAAATAAAAAAGAGCATCTTGTTTCTCTCTTCTGTAACATTAGCTAGACTTAAAATTTTAATGTTTATGTACTTACCTGTTTATCTTACATGTGTATTTTTCCCCACCATTGTAGTTCTAGGGCCTAGTACAGTCCCTTTCATGCAATAGGCACTCAATCAATATTTGTTGAATGAGTTAATGTTATTGTTCACAAACTATTATTGTTTTATTAAGGCAAGTCACCAAGATATTGTATGTAACTCTTGATAAACCTAGCAGAATTCATTATATAAACTTTCTATTATTATAAAGGGAATACATGAAAACATCATAAAAAAGTCAAACAGTAGAAAATATTTTAGAGAGTAAAAGATGAAATTTCCCCTTTGCCCACTCTCATTGTCACTCCCAAGGTAACTACTATTAATAGCTTAAAATGTATCTTATATATGTATGTCTCTATATACGTATATAAAGCTAATGTACTTTAAAACTGGTCTTTCATAATATTAATTTAGATTGGTTTTCCCAATTGGTTTTAATCTGTCCAAATCATTGCAACTGTATTGTATATAAAAAATACCTTAAAAGGAGGCTATCAGAAGACCAGCTGCTTATTAGTCAAGGCTAAACTCCAAACTTTTTTTTTTTTTAAGATTTTATTTATTTATTTGAAAGAGAGAGAGAGAGCACAGGAGCAGGGGCAGAGGGAGAGAGAGAAGCAGACACCCCTGCCGAGCAGGGAGCCCAATGCGGGGCTTGATCCCAGGACCCCAGGATCACGACCCGTGTGGAAGGCAGCCGCTCAACGAACTGAGCCACCCAGGCACCCCCTAAACTCTAATCTTACCTGCCTCACCATTCTCTTCAGTCTTGGTGTTCATTAAACAGGCAATAAACTTGTTATCCACTTGTTGGAGAACCTGCCATACATTAAAATAAGTGGTACAACAACTAAAAAAAAAAATTAATGAAGTCTTATCTGCATATAAAGAGATAAAAGTGTACTTAAATAAGAGTCATTTGCATTATAACATTCATATCTAAGACTATGGTAAGGTGCTGATGAACCTGAGGGAGTCCTTAGGAAGGATTAAAAAATGGGCAAGTAAAATGATCAGAACACATAAAGGAAGGAGACTACAGGCTAAGGATTCTAAAAGGGACATGCTAACAAAACCTTAGAGTGGACCTGAAATGTTCCCAATAGAATGACTCTTATTAATAGGTAGTATGACCAGAGAATTATTAATATGACCAGAGACTGCTAACAAATGGGGTTGAAATAAATTTTGAAAATCTATGCAAAAGCAAAGAAAACCATTTTGGAGGAGCTAGTCCCTTAAAGCAGTAAGTTAAAAGCCACAAGGGGCTTTAACCCGTGGTAGTTCCTCTCTGTCCAGGTACAGATAAGGTTCTCCCCGTACTTCCCTGCCCCACTCCCCTAATTCTGGATCAAGAGCTTACTTTGCTCTGGCACCAGGTCAATGCCTGTTTAGGAGTTTAATATCTGTCTAACTTCCGAATTTGTTTCCGTACTGAAAATAAAGAGATGAAGACAGGCTGAGTGGTACAGGGAGAGGGCAAACTACCAAAGCAGATGAGACAAGGGGTCCCTTTTGTTAACAGAGGTCCTCAATCTGGAGTCTCCTAAGCCATGTCATTTATAGCCTCACACAATAGAAGGTCCTTTACAAAGGGGCACTGTCGTACACTTAAGGACAATGTCTCTACAGCATTTACTTGATTTATTAATTATTGTCAAAATATAAAGTCAATGTATATAATCCTTGAAACTGTGAGCCTCAATCCATAATTCATCCCTCCAAACCTGCTCACACTACTAAAGACATTTTTTCTTTGTAATTAAAATTAGCCCTTTGCTTTTTTTTCTGATAATAAAAGTTCCAGTAAGATTTTAAAAAACACATGTGCCTTGACCAGGGTGGTCTAGATCATCAAATAAATCCAGTTTCACAAGAGATAGTCCAGCTTAGGTCTTACATATATTTTTATGAGATTTCAAAGTCAATTTTTTTACCTGCATTGAATGAATCATTTCTTTGGTGAAACGATAAGGATACAAGACATTGTGAATTTTAACCACCAGGCTTTTAGCCTGGCCACTGCTTACATCAACAGCAACCTAGAAAGACCCAGCATAAACATCATTTAAATTTTAATTCTTTATATCTGCAGAACTGTTTTACTAAAGGTCTCAAAGTGCTTTAAAACATTCATTTTCATAGAACCTATTAGAGGTGGGTTAAATTCAGGGAACTTACAGAAATTCAAAAGGCTCTGTGAATTATTAGTCTTAAATAATAATTTTTGGTTATAAATGAAATTACTAACAAAAACAATATTGTTTCAGAATAACAATGTGTTTATGCACCACGATCAAGTCCTTAAACACATCTTAACTGAAAAATCAGTAAACAAATGCTTATTTATTCTATACCTTCATTACAACACATGAAGTACATTCTGTGATAACCCACTGAGAACATAAATTCACATCCGACAACGAACTGTCCTGCCAGTTTTGTTTTTTTTTTTAATTATCACCCCCCTAAATACTTTGCCAAACCTGCAAGTCAGGTTTTCTAAGAGTGGCAAACACATTCACTATTCACACACTGATTACACATTACACGTTTAATCCAAAATGTGTGAGCTCCCAAAATGCTATGAATTATGATTCCTCTTCTCTACATTAAATAGTATTTCCAAATAAATTATTTGGAAACATGCCCACTATCCATCTGTAATTAAAAATTAGTACAGTCATTCATGCCCATAACTAACTTAAATGAAATTCAAATTTTAAAATAACAAGCAAAGAAAAATTGCTGCAGACCCACCTCTGGATAACGGGCAAATACTGGATTTTCCCACTCTGAGAACAAAGACTGAAGTGATTCTCTACCAACAGTATCATCCACAGTATCTAAGGCAAAAGGGGACACGTATAATTGGCATCAAGAGCTCAGAAAACAAAAGTAAATGGCATCTCATATTTGGTGTGGTGCAGCTTCAAGACAAAAGATCAGACATACTGTTCCAATATTCTACAAATGTTCAGTGTTTGCTGGATCTCTAAATTGTTTTGATCTGTTACTTTTTAAACTAGAGTTGATAACTGTATCTTCTGGCATTATAGTTTTTCTCCAAACGATTTTCAAGAGATATTTCAGAATACAAGTCTAGAAGAAACTGGTTCAAATTAGTAGTCTTGCTTTCTTTAGATGAAAACATACCTTACGTATTTTTAGAAACAAAGAACAAACATAATGTCTGTAGTTTTTTTTTGAAAATAAGAATTTTGCTTACACAAAACTACTACAATATGGAGCACAACTCCAATCTTTAAAAATAAGAGGTATTTTCTCAATCACAAGATACCACAGACTGTGCATAATCACCAGTATTGACTTCAAGTCTGGAAAAGTAATTTCTGATCTAAATGCATGCACTGAATTACTTAGTTCTGCTGTTAAATAGGACCGTGGGGAATTCCTGGTTCCAGTAAGGCACAGCTGGCGCTGATCAAGCTTAATAATACAACCTGCTTTTTTAAAAAAATGTTTTGAGTTAGGTGGTACAGAACATACCAGGTGTCCCAGAAATCTCTGTTACTGCCCCTACCTCTGTTCTTCTGTCTCATCACAGTCCTCTCTTCCCCAGCTCTTGGAAGGAAAGGAAGAACGAGGTCGCTTCTAAAAGGATGACACCTGTACTGAGATCCTAAATGTAAAAAGGAAACCTACACATTTGAACTCAAAATATAAATTATTAACAAATCAAGTTACATAAAAAATTTTTCTGCACAAACCAAATCAAGATATAAGGCAGACTACTAAACACTAGATTGACAGAGTTCTTTAATGAAGTTATGCTGCTAACTTAGGAACCTACATTAATGCTTAGTCCCATTATCCATCTATACCATGGAATGAGCACCAAAAATAGATCACCGATTCTCAATGGGCACAATTTTGTATGCGGGATATCTGGCAACATTTGGCTGCCACAACTTGGGTGAGGGGTGCTACCGGTATCTATCAGATAGTGCCTAGGGATGCTGCCAAATATCCTACATTGTATAGGACAAAGAAATACCTAGTCCAAAATGTCAACAGTGTCATGGTTGAGATAGCCAATATTAAATATATAGTGGTACTTGATTGTTATCCTTCACTACTTGGTGCAAACTTCACAAGTCCCCAATTTATATGTCTCTTATACCCAAAATTTGTTTCTATTATAACATTTATCTCACCATAATATGTTTAGATAGCTGTCTTCCCTAATAGATTGTGAACTCCTAAAAGGCAAGTCAGTGAATCTGCAACCTAGCACAGTATGAACAGTCAATAAATGAATGAATACATGAATAGATAAGAGAATGAAAAGTTCTCAATATAAACTCCAAAGTCCAGTAAGATCCGGCCCAAATTCTTCCCTCCTCTCTGAAGGATGATTTTGAGTTTTAGAAATAATGCCTGAATTTGACAGTTTTTGAATAGGGGCAAAACATGATGAAACTATTATTTCAAAAAGATAAATCTGTTGAGCAAGGATTGGAGAGATTCATTCAGAATGATAAAATTAAAGGATAAGGAGAAATAAGGTTGTGTCACCATAATAGAAAGGACACAATTAAAGGTATTTTAAAGAAAAAAAACTGCCAGGGCTTGCAAACTTGACACTACTCCTTAAAATTACCTTTATAGATCTTCTCTTCTGTACAGTTTAATTTACCTCTTAACAATTCCTCTTAGGTAACATTTTATGTATGGTTCAACAGTATTCCAATGTCCTACCATACATCAATCCTCTCCAGACAGGTAACATTCTATGTGAATTAGAGGGCGCTTAGGGGCCATCTTTCCATGGAACTTGTTTCTATACCCAACACACTTTATTTTTCCTTATGAAATTGAGTTAACATGATCCTTCAAAGTTCACTACAAGACTTGCGAATCCAGAAAGTTAAGTAGGTTGAAGTGTTTTAAACATCTAGATTGATTTCACAGGAGCAGATGTTTATGTTGAGTATGGCAGCTGAGATTCCCCCTTTGTTTTAGCAACAACCGCCTCAGTTTAATGTAATCAAGTTCTTTTTTGTCACCATTTTTAGAAGCAGTTGCATTTCAGGAAGATGAGGTGCCAGTGCCTTAGGCTTACCTCTGATAAGCATTCAGTATAAATCAGGACATTAAGTTACACAGATTGAAAAATACATGTCTTTAGGAGAAACCTGGGAGTCTCAGGAGCAGTACTGAAAGACAAGGGTTTTCTCCTACTTAATACTTTGTAAGTTACTACAGTAATTATTTTTTCACAAGGAAAAAACTGGAGACCACTGAAAAATAAAGGTTTTATTTAACCTTAGATAAATCAGAGCCTCCTGCTAGAGATATTCATCCTAGGGAGAATTACAAATTAATATGCAATTACATTCATACAATTTACATTCTTTTGCAATATTCAAGACTTTTAATATGGATGCACATTTAATGTTTATCCTCCTGATGCAAAACCAAGATTATAGCCAGATGGAAGTCAGCTTTACCATCTCCCAACATCTGGCTCTCAAGATACTACCCAAACCATGTCACTTTTAATGTTGACCTGAGAACTCAAGAGTCCCAATGTAGGCTCTGAAGGAGCCTTGTGGTACGATTTAAAAGCTACATTCCCGGGGCGCCTGGGTGGCTCAGTTGGTTAAGCGACTGCCTTCGGCTCAGGTCACGATCCCGGAGTCCCGGGATCGAGTCCCGGGATCAAGTCCTGCATCGGGCTCCCTGCTCCGCGGGGGGTCTGCTTCTCCCGCTGACCCTCTTCCCTCTCGTGCTCTCTATCTCTCATTCTCTCTCTCAAATAAATAAATAAAATCTTAAAAAAAAATAAAAGCTACATTGTCTTCCTGAATAACAGCTACTTATAGCATAAACAGATCAAATGGGTTAGCATATGTATTATAATAAGCTATATTTAAAAAGCATAGTTAGGAAAGTACCTACTTTACATTCCAAAAAATTTATGGTCAAGTCCTTTTTTCTAAAAACACAAAAAAAGCTCATCAATATATAGTAATGTACTGAGCCACAGATTATCTGGGAAACCTAGGATGATAACAGGATCATCCTGGCCCTTTACCTGGGAGCTGCAGAGAGCAACTTCCAGAAAAATACCATGCTGGCATTGCAGGAATTTTGTGTTTGGGAGAGAGAAGAAAGTGGGGTAAGGAAGCACTGTGGATCTTCTCAACTATTAATAGTATCATTTTCATTAAAAACGGTCTCATCCTCCTATACGTCCACACACCCATAGAGACATATACATACACTTCCATTCTATTATCAGTCGTTCATTGTATTTCTAGATATAAATAGTATTGGACCTAGAAAATCTTCATATACCATAAAACACATTTTATAATTAAACTTCAAAATGTTCCGTCAGCTGAGATAATCTCTTTGGGCAATGATCATCTCATACCTTGGCCATTATTTCCACCTTTAAAAGCATTTCATGCCAGTGAATGCTACAAGCTTACCGTTCTCATGTATGACATCCACAGCCATGGTTGTCAGGTCTTTAGTACAAGCAGCCCGAACATCCTCAGTAGGAGCAGTGAATGTGCTGAGTCCAGTTATTTTGTTGATGTAAACCATTCTTCCCAGGGCTACATCAAAATGCTGCTGCCAATCCGAAGAACATGTGCTTGATTCCTCATCTCCAGAACAAGTTCTTGCTATAGATTCTTCACTCTGAAAACATGTTCCATTTTGGTCTGAGGTGGGATCCTCTACGTGACTCACTGACATTCTACGGGGAGAGTCAGGACTTCCTCTCTGTGGTTCCAAAGCTACAAGAACATCTGAATCCTTACTGACAACTTTAGAATGATTAAAGAGTAACACCAAAGGAGTTTCTGGTATCACAGAATTCCCTATTGTACTGTTGTTAGAGTATGTTTCACTATCTTTATTGAAGGAATTATCCTGTGTGACAGAGTCCAACACTGGAATGATGCCACTCTCTGTTTTTTCATACTCATTTGGAAATAACTTACAAGAATCTAGGGTTAACCCACCGCACAAGTCATGCTCTTTGCTCCTGGAATCTGATAGTGGAAGTTCATCAAAATGACTCATCATTTCCATTGCTTGAGTCTCTCTTTCTGAACCTTTCATTCTGGATAATTTAGAGGCTAAAGATTTAGGAGACTGCTTGACACACAAAGGTTTTCTGTTAAAATGAGATAACTCCCTTAGAGTTATAGGACTTTCTCTTAAGCAAGGCATCTGTTGTGCCAAACAATCTTCTTCATTGGAGAATGGAAACTTCTTTGAGTAAAGGATGTGACTTACTGCTTGACAACTATTATTTGGGTCATTATGTTTCATAGTAGTGACTTTACAAATGTCTGAGTTGTCTAAGTGATTCTGGTCTGTCCGTGGAATGTCAGGTTCAACTTGAGGACTGAGACTAGTAGAGATTTCAAAATTATTATTTTCTTCCACTTCTATATTCGGAGGATTTTTAACCTTCCCATATTGCCTCTTAAACTTCTCTAAAGATCCTAGTTGTGAACTTAAGCTTAGCTTCTTATGGGCTATGGGTTTGGAGGAACCAATCAATTCATCTACAGTCTTACTGCAATTTGAAAGATGTGTACGCCACAGGGAAGAAGAGGATGTGTCAGGTAATAAGCAACCTGTGTGTGATTTTTTACTACTTTCCTGAGAAATAGAAACATCTATATAAGTTGCTATTGGTTTGTTCTCTAGCCCCAAATTTATACTTGTTCTGCACAATTTTTTGTTAGACAGTTGGGTAAATTCTTTACTTAAAGTGCTGGTTCTGTCTTTGATGTTTGGAGTCTCAACTGAATGGCATGCTCTATTTACAAATGTTTCTTTGGCACTCGCGGAACCAGGCTGAATACAGTTTTTAAGTAAATGTTCTCCTTCAGTTGATTTAGTTTGCTCATTTTGTACCACATGGGTTATAAAGCCAGTGGAACATAATTTAACTTGTCCATAAGTAAAAATGTTTATTCTTTCACAATTACTAGGTTGTTTTTTTCTTTTCTCTTCCTCTCTCTGAGCACCATGTACTCTCAATAACGTTGTCGCAAAAGGCAGAGGTTGGCATCCCATTTCAGTAGCATCTTTAAATCTTTCTAGTTGATTCTGAGTTCCATTATTTGTCAGGATACTGGTAGCCATGCCATTAACAATAGTACTTGCATTCTGTATTTCTAGATTCTCTCCACTCTTCTCAAAGCAGTATGATGTCTGAAAAGGGCTTGCCAACATTTCTGAACTGGTTCCACAGGGATTTTCTAAACGGTTAAGTTCTAAGCAAAGTTTTTTATGTTTTTCATTTTCTCCTGATTCTGAAACTTCAGCTCTCTGTTGTTCCAAGATCCTTGATTCTGAGCAAGAGCTATCTTTGATTTGTAAAGATGACTCCGTCACTTCACTATGGCCTAGGCCATCTGATTCATAAATGTGCAAAAATGAATCATTTGTCTTTTTTCTGATACCTTCCGAATCTCTAGAATTCTGTGTGTTTCTTCTGGTTTCTACAGTAGCTTTTCTTTTCACAGCTTTTGATCGAAAATTAAACATTTCATAGGAATCCAAAATACTATTACATGCCTCTTGGAAACTGACCTGGTCACCCTTCTCATCAGAGGACACATGCTTCTGAAGAGTAGCACTAAATAAACTAAAATCATTATCTTCACTAAATTCTTTAATGTCCTCACCTGATAATTCCACAAATAATTTTTCTTTCTTTAAAAACATTTTCACTCCTTCCTGAATGCAAACCAAAACAGTATCCCAGTTCTGAAATTCAATGAGCGTTTTTGCTGGCTCCATGCATACATCATATTCACAGAAATGGCACTGCACATTGATTACATATATCCCGTAGAGTTCTGGGTGAGACCGATGCCGAGGACTTGAATTCATGAGTCTAGTAGCAGAGCCACTCTTTGGCTTGCATATAATACTTTCTTTCCTCAGTAAAAAGTCAATGAATTTATGAAGCTTTGTCCTTAAAATTAGTCTTTTGTTCACAAACAAAAATTGCATATTCTTATTATAATGTGCTTCAGAGCTGATATAGCCACTAAGCTCAAAATCCTTATATTTAAATTTTATTTCTCTTAATTTTTGGGACTTACCCAGTCCATAAATTTGACAAAATCGGGAACATACGTCTTTGGTTTTGGGGAGCTGAAGAACCATGGAACCAGAAACATCATTTCTCAAAGAGAAAGAAATGGAAGGGTACATGAGTGAGAGAGCTTCTATTCTCTGCCTAACCTTCTCAAACTCCAGTCTAGGATCCATGCATTTCCTTCTTACAGGTAACTGATAAAATAGGTTATATACTGTTACTGTTGTCCCGGCACTTGGTCTCGTCAAGTCAGCTTCACAAGCTTTCAGGGCTTTTCCATTCTGAAACAGTTTCACAAAAGTTTTCCCTCTCCTGTTTGTCTTGGATGAAATTTCCACAGCACTGGCCATGTCAGCTATACTTGCCAAGGCCTCCCCTCGGAAACCATAAAACCTGGGACTCTCCAAGTCCTGTACAGAGCTGCATTTACTAGTGAAATAACGATTTCCCACCTTGTCTATATCATCACTCCCCATCCCAAACCCATTATCTATCACTTGAACTTGGAAGGTTTCCATATTCACCCTGACAGCCACACATTTCGCTTCAGCATCAATACTGTTGAGGGCAAGCTCCTCAACACACTGGCCTAAGGAGCATATAGCCAAACCAGAACGCAATCTGGCTTGTACTTCAACTGACAAGCACTTGATCATGGCAGGTAGAAAGCTGGTAAGAATGCCAGGCACTGGTTTCCTTCCCTCACTGGAAATAATTGCCTATGGGAGGAAAAAAAAAACACACGCACACTATCAAAGCCTCAGAGTTACACAGCATTACCCATTTCTCTCAAGCATTAGAGACAAATACCATTTGAGGTAAATTAAATCTCTTATTAAACCTCACTGTAAAAAACAAAACAAAACAAATTACAGCTTTGATCTCTAGGCAGATCATACAGCTCATGTTTGGTGCAATGGAAAGCAGCATTTACAATTTCATAATTTTCACTGCTCCTTTCTAAATCCCACATGCCCTAAAGTGAAATCATAATCACAACTGAAGCTGACCCGTAAGACAGTGTTCAAAATTCTAATCACTTCACCAAAAACAGATGTCTAAATTAAATTCAGCTAGAAATTCATGAAAAAAATGTCCAACTAGTTTCATATTTATACATAACACAATAACCATGACTTTTAGTAAAAACTCACCATGAAGTGTTAAGACAGAGGAAATTTAAAAAATCAAACTGTGTATCAAGAAGAAACGGGCATTAAGAAATTATTATTCATTACTATTACTGGTTAAATGTTGCCTCAGACGAAAGAGCCTGGGAATGGAAAAGGGTAAAGCAGGAATTTCCTTTTCATTATCAACTTTTCTGTATCAGTTGGTTTTTACATCTTGTTCACACATTACTTTGATAAAAAGTTTTCAGAAGGTCCCTGTATTAACAGTCTTTTGGTATTTACAGATGGCTACACACTACCTTCACAAGAGTGATGGTCTGGGGCTGTCTGAACTTGACTTTACGTTTTCCCGTCAGGTATAAAATATTAAGATTAAAGTGCCACTAAAGGTCTCCTCCCTTCTTTGTAAGTGAGAGAGCAGCATGAGCTGGACCTCTCGCAGGTGGTAGGGCTAGTTTTCCAAACGGGAACACCAGAGCTATAATCGCAGATCTGATGTTTTTTAAGGTAGGGAACTTTGCAGCCGGCAGCAAACGAGAGGTAAACATTTAACTGGTATTCCGACTGTTCCCCAACTTAACGACTTCTTGATGACATCCCAGTCTTTCCTAGGCCACAGTCAAAGGGGACGATTCGGTCCGGGGCCCCAGCGGCGAAAGCTCCGCGGGGGCAGGACCGTCCCCCAGGCTCAGGCTCCACCCCGTCCCCTCCCCCCGACTCGCCGCCCTGACGCACGAGGCCTCCTGCAGCCTCTGCGCAGCTGGGTCCCGAACACGCCCGCGGCGGGCGTCAGGGCCTTTCTGCCGTTAGAAGGGCTCCCGGAACCGTCCCTTCGACGCGTGCTTCCCCCCAAGTCACCTCGAACACAGCTTCCCCAACTCCCGGTTACCAATCGCCTCGGACGCAGGGCGCGGGCACGTTGGCTCGCGAGGCTCATGGACGCGCCACGAGCATGCGCTTCCGAGGCGACTCGCGGGGAACGCGCTTTTGTCGGTGACACCCAAGTGCGCATGCGCACCGGCTGTTCTCTGATTGGGAAACTAGGTGGGTGTGTGTGGGGCGGGGGTCTCTTCGCATTGGTACCCCGAATTCTCAATTCTTATACCCCTTTAGCATGGTGTTAAAAGCTGTTTCCAGCAATTTTCACTTTTGCTTTTCTCGTGTTCCTTTCCCCTTCTTCCTTCGTACTACCTTCCATTTAATTCAATATATATGTTATTTTGTGTTTTGTAGGTCTTCTCTCACTATAATGTAAACTTATTTGAAGGTAGGGATTTTATCCATTTTGTTTACTTTACAGTGCCTCTCCTGTTAGGCATTCAGTGGATGAATAAATCCACAGCCTTCCATCTTACAGAGCTGTAGCATTTCAGAGGTGGAAAAGACTGAGAAACTAGCTCGACCCTCCTCATTTACAGGTAAGGACACCAAGACTCCTTTCATTTACTTTTTTGATATGTTCCTAATGCCACCGCAGCTCCTTTTCTGACTGAGAACTGTAAGAACATTGAGAGAATAGGTGTTTGGGGAATTACTAACCAATCCTCAGTTTTTGCTTTCTCATTTTCATCGAAACCTATTATTTTCAAAAAATTGTGATTTATGACAAACTTGTTAAATCAGGTAAGCATTTCCTATATACCTGTTTAATGGCTGACCAAGCCAAATTGGGAAACATGAAGGGCTGATGAAGCAAAATCCCGATTATTGCTTGTAGGGCTGCCCTAACAAAATACCAGGCTGAGTGGCTTAAACAATAGATATTTATTTTGTCACAGTTCTGGAGGCTAGAAGTCTGAGGTCAAGGTGTTGACAAGTTGATTTCTTCTGAGACCTCTCTTTGTGTCTTATAGATGGCTGTCTTCTCCCTGTCTTCACATGTCTGTGTCCAATTTCCTCTTTTTTTAAGGACACTGGGGCATATTGCATTGGGGCCTTCTCTAATGACCTTGTTTAACCTCAATTACCTCTTTAAAGGCTCTATTTCCAGATTGTCACATTCTGAGGTACTGAGTGTTAAGACTTCAACATATGAATTTGGGGTGGGCTGGGCGTGTGTGATATAATTTAGCCCATAACATAGCTTTATATGAAATCCTTGCCCAGAGGAAAGGAATGACAGCAGAAACTCCAGAAAAGTAAAAGTAATTAGTCCAAAATGTCCTTTGAACACCTAACAAATTGAAATTGTGGTATTTGTTATTATTAGGTGTGCAAGTTCCTCATGAAAACCACTTTAAAAAGTGATTCAAGGGCGCCTGGGTGGCTCAGTCGGTTAAGTGTCTGCCTTCGGCTCAGGTCATGATCCCAGGATCCTGGGATCGAGCCCCACATTGGGCTCCTTGCTCAGGGGGAGCCTGCTTCTCCCTCTCCCTCTGCTGCTCCCCCCTGCTTCTCCTCTGTCAAATAAATAAAATCTTTAAAAGAAAAGGTGATTCAAAGTAACTGTTTTCTCTTTCAGCTTTCTTTAAATTACACCAAAATTCTCTTCCCACAGATGTTTACTGAATAAATACCTCTTATTTTGCCCCAAATGAAGTTCAGCAAAGATAAAGACAGTACCCTATGCAGAAGGTTCTAATGTATTTTTATTTATTTAGAATTGTGTAGAGTTTGTCATCTTTCTATCATACATATAATATACAGTAATATTCAAACATCTGATACTAACATAACTTACTGACCAATTCTAATAGTGAACACAGACTGTTCTATATTAACAATAAAAACAAAACCAGTGAGTTTATCTTAGAAAATTTAAATTCAGGTCATTATTTCACAATCTGGAAATCTGAGTAATCCAACTTTACGATGACTTTCTCATTCCTGAAGTTTGCTCTGTCAATGTGTGATTTGGGACTTCCTCTTGTCTCAAGCCATTCCTGCATATGACGCACTTGGGAGATGGGACCTTGCAACTGTCCTTGCACTGTGCCCTGGTCAGTGTTCTGGACCCAGCCAACCAATCCCAGCTTTTTACCCTCAGCCTAAGGGAAAGAAAAATATGAGAGAAAAATCCAGTGAGATTGAACAAAACAGTGAGACTACAATATGTTGCCAGAATCTTGGCCTAGAATCAAAAGCCACTGAAACTAATTTGATGTTGTCCAGAACTGTAGTCCAGTCACAACAGAACTACAGCAAGGAGAATCTCATTGACCTTAACATGAAGTGTTGGCCATTTGACTCCATTTCCTTCTTCTACCCTATAAAACCTAGGCACTAGAAATTTTCACTATGAAGTCAACTTGGTTAAGTACCAAAGACTTAAGTACTAAAGCAAATCAGATGCTTTTTTAAAATGATTCCCTGAGGCTGATTGTTGTTAGGATCCTGGGCTGTATCTTGCTAATTTTTCCTTCTCCTTTTTTTTTTTTTAAATGTTTTATTCATTTATTCATGAGAGTCAGGCAGAGACACAGGGAGAAGCAGGCTCCCCGCCTAGCAGGGAGCCTGATGCGGGGCTCGATCCCAGGACCCCGGGATCATGACCTGAGCCAAAGGCAGATGCTCAACCATCTGAGCCACCCAGGTGCCCCTTCCCTTCTCCTAATCAAGAATCTAATGGGTATATTAAGTAGAAAAAGCATGAAGTTATCTGATCCTTCTCTTTGTCTTCAGCCAGGACCACACCTAAACAAATCCAGATGAATGAGTGTCCATTGTATCTTTAAAGATCATTATTTCCTGGGCAACTCATTCCTTTGTTCTCACTTTAGAAAAATTGCCTAACCCAAGGTCTTTATGATGCATCCAAAGCCCACCTTCTGTCCTCCTACAGAAGGAAAAAGCATGTAGTGATCAGCCTCTGAACATCAAAGTTTCATGAGACTACACAACTATTAGGTTTTTACTTGACTTTCTTCTCTTCTGTCTAAATAATCACACCTTTAAAGTTGAATTTATGAAGACCATCTAATCATTGTAGTTGCTTTTCTCTTAGCCTTTCCAATGTTCTTTCCTTTAAGTCATGAAACTGTGGAATGACTGAAAACTGGGAAAGGTAGCAATGTTTAGAGGTAATTTTTTTTTAATTTGCAAGCAGAAATACTAGAAAAGTTATCATTTAAGTAACCTATCTAAATGGAAGGAATTGGATTACAAAAGAAAATGGGAGTTACCATGACTGCATGCCCAAATGCCAGAGGAGTGACCTAGTAAATATGGGAAATTGCTGCAGTTGGCCAAAGAAAATGTTATGCACAGCAAAACCATGTTTGATGAGAAACTAAAGTATCTATCAAATCAGTTATGTTCCAAGCAAAGACATGTTTGTATAATGAACAAAAGAGACTGCAGTCAAATTACAATTTAAGGAATACAGAGGAAATTAAGGAAGAAAAATAGAAGACACCTATGGCATGCATTAAGTGCCAAAGATGGGGGCATAAAAAAAGGATGCAGAGAATGGATTTTAAGGAAGACTACATCCAATTTACTTTGTGTAACAATTGCTCTCTTCTGCTTCAAATTAACCTAGCATAGTCAGCTATCCCCAGCTCTTCCAAGTTACCTTATATGGTAACTAGCTATAATAATGATTGTACTGAGTTTTGAGCAGGAGTTTATAGAGTCAAATAAGTTTTTAAATTGCAGTGTGATTTATCCGAACTCCTAAGAGTGAAAAAAACACTCCCAAATTTGACTAGTGTTGAGAATGGGAATTTCCTGTAGGTTTTATTTGTGCATTTGATTCTGTTATTTTTAAATACCATAATGTTGCTGACTCATGTTCCATTTTGAATATCTATCTAAAGCAAATAGTGTTTGTCCTAAGAAAATCCCAAAAAGCTAATTCTTCCTCATAACAATATTCTGGAAACATTATTTTAAGTAATATAATCACCAACTCCAGTTTCAATCTAAAAAGAAAGTCCCTTCAGATCAATAACCTAGACTTCCAACTTAGGAAACTAGAAAAAGAAGATCAAGCCAAACTCAAAACAAGCAGAAAGATAAAAAGAGTAAAGATTAGAAAGATCAACTAAATTGCCAAACCTCTAGCTAGACTAATAAAGAAAAAAAGAGAGAAGGCTCAAATTACTAAAATCAGTAATTAAAGAGGGGACAGTACCACCAACCTTACAAAAATAAAAAGGATTATAAGGGAATACCATAAACAACTGTGTACCAACATATTAGAGAACTTAGATGAAAAGGGAAGATTCCTAAAAAGACTCAAACTACTAAAACTGACTCAAGAAGAAATAGGCAATCTGAATAGGCCTATGACAAGTAAAGAGATTGAGTTAGTAATTTAAAACTTCCTACAAAGAAAAGCCCAGGACTAGATGGCTTCACAGGTGAATTATACCAAATGTTTAAAGAAGACTCTTTCACCAATCCTTCACAAACTCTTCCAAAAAAACGGAAGAAAACTCTTCCCAAATCATTCTATTAAGCCAGTATTACCTTCACATCAAAACCAGGCAAAGACATCTCAAGAAAACTATAAACTAATATCACCTGTGAATATTGACGCAAAACTCAACAAAATATGAGCAAATCAAATCCGGCAACATATAAAAAGGATGGCCCACCATGAAAAATTGGGATTTATCCTAGGAATGCAAGGTTGGTTCAACATAGAAAAATCAATACACCACAGTTTAAAAATCATATTAACTAAAACACAATATTAATAAAACAATGTAACAAACCATATTAATAAATAAAACAGAAACCAGATGATCAACTCATAGATGAAAAAAAATTTTGACAAAATCCAACACTCAAACTAGGAATAGAAGCAAACACACTCAACTTGATAAAAAGGCATCTGTGAAAAACCCACAGCTAACATCACACCTAATGGTGAAAGACTGAATACTTTCTCCCTATGATCAGGAACAAGACAAGTTGGTCTTGGGGTGACTGGGTGGCTCAGCTGGTTAAACATCTGCCTTCAGCTCAGGTCATGGTCCCAGGGTCCTGGGATCAAGCCCCGCATCAGGCTCCCTGCTCCACGGGGAGACTGCTTCTCCCTCTCCCGCCGCCTGCCACTCTGCCTACTTGTGTGCGCTCCCTCTTTTTCTCTGTCAAATAAATAAAACTTAAAAAAAAAAAAGACAAGTGGCTCTTGCTACATCTACTCTATATTATACTGGAGATTCTAGCCAGGGCAGGGAAAAAGAAATAAAAGGTGTTCAAAGTAGAAAGGAAGACGTAAAACTACCTTTACTCACAGATGATGTATCTCATTTACAGAAAAATCTTAAGGGATAAACACAAACACACAAATTAGAACTAATAAACAAGTTCACAAGATTGCATGATACAAGACCAATATGCAAAAATAATTGTATTTCCATAAACAGGCAATGAACAATCAAAAATGAAATTAAGAGAACAATTCCATTTATAAATAGTATTGAACATAATAAATTTCTTAGGACTAAATTTAACAAAAGAAGTACCAGATTTACATACAGACAACTATAAAATATTGTTGAAAGAAATTAAAGATGTGAATAAATGGAAAGACATCCCATGTTCACGAATTAGAAGACAATATTGTTAAGATAATACTTCCTAAATTGGTCTACAGATTTTAAGCAATCTCTATCAAAATCCCAGCTGCCTTGTTTGCAGAAATAGACAAATTGATGGTAAAATTCACATGGGAACATAAGGGACCCAGAATAGCTAAAGATAATCTTGAAACAGAAGAACAAAGTTGAAGGACTCACATAACCCAATTTCAAAATTTACTTCAAAGCTACGATAATCAACACAGTGTGGTATTGGCATAAGGACAGGTCAATGGACTAGAACTAGAATCCAGAAATAAACCTTATATTTACAGCCAATTGAGTTTTGACAAGGGTGCCATGACAATTCAATGGAGGAAAGTAATAGTCTTTTTAACAAATGATCCTGGGACAGCTGGATCTCCACATGCAAAAGAATAAAATCTACCTACCTCACACAACATAACTCTAACTGGATAAAACATCTAAAGCTAAGATCTTAAGTGATAAAACCCTTAGAAAAAATTTTTAGAAGAAAACATAGGCAAAACCCTTCATGACCTTGGATTGGGCAAAGGTTTCTTAGATATAACACTAAAGCACAAGCAACAAAAGAAAAAATAAATTAGACTTGATCAATATTAAAAACTTTTGTGCTTCAAAGTTTTCATCAAGAAAGTAAAAAGAAAACCCGCAGAATAGAAGAAATATATGCAAATCTTTTAAGTAACAAGGGACTAGTATCCTGAATATACAAAAATTCTTACAATTCAACATGAAGACATAGCTCACAGCAAAGGATTTAAATAGACATTTCTCCAAAAAAGATATATTTTATTTTCTTTCATGTGCCAATAAACACACGAAAAGATGTTTAACATCATTAACTATTAGGAGAAGGCAAACAAAATCACATACATACACCAAGTATCTTACATACACCAGAATATTATTCAGCCTTGAAAAAGAAGGAAAATCAGATACATGCTAGTGAAATAAACCAGTCACAAAAGGACAAATACTGTATGATTTCACTTACATGAGGTACCTAGAGTAGTCAAATTCATAGAAACAGAAAGTAGAATTGTGATTACCAGGAGCTAGGTAGGGAAAGGGGGAATTAGGAGTTATTGTTTAATGGATACAGAGTTTCAGTTTTGCAAGATGAAAGAGTTCTGTGGATGGATGGTAGTGATGGTTGCACAATGATGTGAATGTACTTAAGGTCACTGAACTGTACACTTAAAAATGGCTAAAATTATAAATTTTACATTATGTATACTTTACCACAATTTTTTAAGAAAGTGTTTTGCACAGTTGCCAGGTATTTGAGATTTTCTAGTTGTCTTTCTGTTATTGATTTGTAGTTTAGTTCCATTGTGGACGGAGAACACACTTTGTGTGACTTTAATCTTTTAAAATTTATTAATACCTTAAAATGAAATAAAACAACAGAAAGCCACAATGACATACCACTTCATACTCACTAGAATGGCTCTAATAATAAAGATAGACCATAACTGTTGACAAAGATCTGGAGAAATTGAAATTCTCATACATTATTAGTGGGAATATAAATGGTACAGCTGTTTTGAAAAATAGTTTGGCAGTTCCTCAAAAAGTTATACATAAACTTACCAGGTGACCCAGCAATCTACTCTTAGGTATATATACCAAAGGGAACTGAAAACAATGTTTACATAAAAACAAATACATAAATGTTCACAGAATCATTATTCATGATAGCCTAAAAGTGGGAACAACCTAGATGTCCATCAAGTGGTGAATGGATATATAAACTGTGGTATAGCCATACAGTAAAATATTATTCAGCCATAAAAAGGAATGAAGTACAGTAGTCCCTCTCCATCCGTGGTTTAACTTTCCATGGTTTCAGATACCCTCAGTCAACTGCAGTTCAGAAGATGATCATCCCTCTGAAGTGTCATTAGAAGGTCAGTAGTAGCCTAATGCTACGTCACAATGCCCACATCATTCACTTCAATTCATTTCATCATATAGGCATTTTATCATCTCACATCATCACAAGAAGGGTGAGTATAGTAAAATAAGATATTTTGAGAGAGAGAGAAAGACTACATTTACATAACTTTTATTATAATATATTGTAATTTTTCTATTATTTTCTATTATTAGTTATTGTTGTTAATCTCTTACTGTACCTAATTTATAAATTAAATTTTATCATTGGTAGGTCCATATAGGAAAAAGCATAGTATATAGGGTTTGGTACTAACCACAGTTTCAGGCATCCACTGGGGGGCTTGGAATGTATTACCTGCAGATAAGGGGGACTACTACACTGATACATGCTATGATATGGATAAACCTGGAAGACACTGTTAAGTGAAAGAAGCCAAACACAAAAGACCACATATTGCATGATTCCATTTACATTAAATGTCCAGAATAGGCAAGTCCATAGAGACAGAAATGAAGTTAGTAGGGGCTGGGGGGGAATGGGATTTCTTTTTGTTCTGGAATTAGTGCACAACTTTGTGAATACACTAAACACGACTAAATTACACACTTTTATTTAAAAGGGTCAATTTTATGGGATGTCAATTATATTCCAACTTTTAAAAAAGTTCGTTTGAGTACTCTCATCATTCATTCCAGGAATGAGCGACTGATGGGATTGAATTCAGAGGCCAGATGATATCAACATATTGACTGTCATGAAAGAAAACAACTGTTAAAATGAACACATGGTTAAATGACTGTAAGCGGTAAAGAATAAGCTACAAGTCTAATTAAGAAGAAAAAGAGATGGCATTTTCTTTCTTTTTTTTTTTTTCAAGATTCTACTTATTTATTTGACAGAGAGAGCACAAGCAAGGGGAGCAGCAAGCAGAGGGAGAGAGACAAGCAGACTCCCTGCTGAGCAGGGAGCCCAATGCGGGGCTCAATCCCAGGACCCTGGGATCATGACCTGAGCCGAAGGCAGATGCTCAACCGACTGAGCCACTCAGGAGCCCAGAGATCGCATTTTCCTTGTGGTTTTCCAAATCAGTATTTATTGTCTGTTTCTTTTATTGTTTCTCTGAACTGGGGGGTACAGGACAGTAGAGAAGGATGGGCTATACTACTGTCTGGTCCTTTTCCCTCAACAACTTTAATTAATCTTTGAGGCTGTCACCCCCATTTACTAAGTCACAGGAATTTACCCTGCATAATTGGTACCAAGGCTAACTGCAACATAGCTCTTGCTATGGTTTTTCAGCAATTCTCTTTCAACAAGCACTTCATATATGAGTACGAAACAGGAGGAAATGATTTGCAAGTGATTGGAAAAAAGAGATAATGACATGTAACATTCATTTTTCAAAGATTTCAGGATTGAATTTTATGTACTACAGTACCAGGAATGTGACACCTGGAAAGTTCTGCAGTCTTAACTCATTATCTTTGGGATTGGCCATACATTGGGAAGGCAATAGCCTGATACCCCCTTAACAGAGACAGAAGGGAAATTGAGATTGCAACTGCATGTGCATGTTGTGGGAAGATTAGTGACATTAAGGCAGAGGTACAGGCTGTCCATGGTTTGTTCATCCCCACAATTACTCCATATTACTCTAATAGGAACACTAGACTCCATGTTCAGTGTTACCATTACTTACCCTGGAATAAATCAACTATTTTCATGAGAAAAGCTTTAGCTTAAAGAGGTAAGTCTTCTTTCAGAGCCATAATGAATAGAAAGGAATCAAGTGGGGGAATGGAGAAGGTTGAAGAAATGAAAGAGGTCTGAAGAAAATGCAGCAGCTACAGAGGAAGCAATTACGTAAATTTCATAACTATCAGGAGTTCACCTAAACACCATCTGACTGGGGCACCTGAGTGGCTCAGTCGGTTAAGCATCTGCTGTCGGCTCAGGTCATGGTGCCGGGAGCCTGGGATGGGGCCCCACATCGGGCTCCCTGCTCAGCAGGGAGTTAGCTTCTCCCTCTCTCTCTGCCCCTCTCCCTCACTCATGCTCTCTCTCTTAAGTAAATAAATAAAATCTTTAAATGCCATCTGATCAACGTTAGCCCTCCTACAAGAACTGTGATCTGGTTTGATGAGGCCACAACAGGGAGAACTGGGGAAGCCCTTAATTCCCCTTGGGAAGAGAGAAGCTCATTAATATGTGTCTAGGTACCCTGGTACCACTGTCAGAAAAGAACGATAATAACAGCACATGATTCTGCCATTTACATTGTCTTTCATCCCCTGCCAAGCATTTTCATTCCCATTGCTCTACAAACCACCATGCAGCTACCAAAAAGCGGGCTTCTCCCAAGGCACATTTATTCGTCAGGAACATGGTCTCTTGTTCCCCTACACGTAACCTAGGTATGTCCCCAAAGCCTGTAGGCCACATACCTGAGTGTACTTGCGGAAAAACACCCCTTGGACCTTCCCAAAAATTTCATAATCCACTGATATCAGGGTGTCCCCTTCTGCCATGTTCATGCCTACACCTGTCAGAGACCAGAAAAGTAAAGGGCTCATTATCCTATCCCAGGACACCAAATCCCGAGGAAGAAAAGGCCAGACCCACACTTCTCCATCTGTGACCACGGCGACCTCACCCTGACATTATGGTCCTCCAACGCCAGAGCACGCAAGCGGACACGTGCAAGCCCGGCTGTGCGAAGTAACAGGAAGACACCTGGGCCAAGGAGCTTTGGGTCTCAAGTGCCCACAGAGGCCCCCTTTGGAGCAATGACCTGCTTATCCAATTGCCTCCCCACACCCATCCCCCGTCGGGCTTCCTCTCCATCCCTTCCTCTTCCCAGGGACCCAGCTTCCATTGGCCACCAGAATCCCCTTCTACTAACAACTTAGGGGTATCAGACTATGGACACGCTACGGGGCCCTATCTCAGGCTCACCCTCCTCGTCCTCCTCTCGGGCGCCTGTGACTACACCGGCAACCAGCACGCCAACAGTTCCCACAGCCGGGTAACCTCGGCGCCCGGAAGCCTAGAGAGCGGCTCCTCCTTCGCTGTCCCTCACGCCCATCACCTCCATCAACCAATCAGAAATGGCGTGCTCGGCCCAGAGCCCGCCCAGAGGGTGGGATTTCTAAACGCTGTTGTCTGAAAGAAGCAGCAAGCCTCAGGTTGGGGATCTGTCCAGAGTGTTAGCTCCGATTCTACAGACCCAGGCCTCACCCCACCTCTGTCACTAAGCACATTTTTTTCTCATTTTTTCGTGGGGAGAAAGGCCTAGATGAAGAAGGACTTGAAATAAAGTCAATCACTCAATAAATAGTTACTGAAAGCCTTCTGTATGCCAGGCACAGTTCTGGGTGGTTGACCTACATTAGCGGACAAGAAGGATCACTGGCCTGGAGGAACTTAAATTCTGGAGGTGGGAGATGGAAAAAAAAAACATTAAATACATAAATAAATTGAACAGGACACATACAGGCATACCTTACCTTACTGCACTTCAAAGATACTACGTTTTTTACAAATTGAAGGTTGGTAAACCTGCACTGATTAAGTCTAACAGCACCATTTTTTCCAACTGCATTTGCTCATTTTGTGTCTCTGAGTTGCACTTGGGTAATTCTCACAGTATTTCAAACTTTTTCATCATTATTATATTTGTTATGGTGATGTATGATCAGATTACAACTCACTGAAAGCTCAGATGATGGTTAGCATTTTTTAGCAAATTTTTTAAATTAAGGTATGTACATTTATAAAAAAAAGTTATGTACTTTTTTTAGATATAATGCAAATGAATACTTAATAGATACAATACAGTGCATGGGGAAACCAGTGCATATAAAAGTTATATTTCTGGGGCACCTGGGTGGCTTAGTCGGTTAAGCATCTGCCTTCAGGTCAGGTCATGATCCCAGAGTCCTGGGATGGAGCCCCATATAGGGCTCCTTGCTCAGTGGGGAGCCTGCTTCTCCCTTTCCTTCTGCCACTCCCCCTGCTTATACTCTCTCACTCTCTCTGTCAAATAAATAAATAAAATCTTTAAAAAAAAGTTATATTTCTCTTTGACTCACTTTATTGCAGTGATTGGAACAGAGTCCACAGTGTGTCTGAGGTATGCCTGTACCTTTCTGCCCTTTTTCTTTCAGTTTTCCTCAAATCTGGGGCCATGCCCCAGTCTGGAATTGGTAGCAAGGGAGATAAGTGAATAGGAAGGCCCAGAGGAGGTTATTCCTCCTTCTGTGTTTCTGGAAGCTGCCCTCCCTTACTAAGAAAACTCTAATGCTTATCTAAATCAATCAATCACAAGCACATGCAAAATAACCCATGGCTCCAGAATCACCATTGAATCAATCGAAGCCAAATGACCAAAATGCATGAATTCCTTTTGAGAAAATGGAATTGTCAAGGGAATTGTGGCTGATGATTATTAAAAGTACAGTTATCTTGCAGGCATTTGAATCCAGCTACTCTTATGATTAAGAATGTATGAAGGAAAACTGTAGTATTTATTTTTCTTCTTTGAATTGCTTGTATACGTTACATCCCTTCATAACATAAGGCTCCATATGTGAATATTCCAGGTGGGCAGACTTGGTGAAGTGAGATGGATTTGCAATGGAAGCCATAAAGATTAATCATTTCACTTGTTCCCCCAGTGAAAAGTGAGGATCCAGATCCTGAAGAATCATATAACCTCACTGCCAGAGTGGGGGTGGGGTGGGAAGCTGGACTGAATGTTATTCTTGGCAGTATTTAAAAATAATGGCTAAATAGAGAGCCTGGCTGATGTTATTTCTTTCTCTAAAATTCACTTTTATTTTTATCTTTTTTATTTATTTATTTTTAGAGAGGAAGGTGGGCAGAGGGATAGGGGGAGAGAGAACCTTAAGCAGGCTCCACATCCTGTACAGAGCCCAATTCAGGACCTGATCTCACAACCCCGAGATCCTGACCTGAGCTGAAATCAAGAGTCCCTTATCTTTATTTTTTAAAGATTTATTTATTTTAGAGAGAGAGCACTAGCAGGAGGGGCAGAGGGAGAGGGAGAATCTCAAGCAGGCTCAATCTCTCATGACCCTGAGATCACGACCTGAGCTGAAACCAAGAGTCAGACACCCATCTGACTGCGCCACCCACGTGCCCCTAAAATTCATTTTGAAAAAACAAGTTTCTCGATAGAATTAAAAAAACTATTGTCTACTACATATGAGAAACCGTAGGCTATACAAAGATGAATGATATAATTTTTGTCTTCAAAGAATTTTTTATTTAGTTTAAGGGACAAATATGCATGCACATAATGACAATAAAGAGCACAACATGCTAGTCAATCCCATGAACATCCATTGAGAGCTCATCATGACTCAGCCCTGTCCTACAACAAGAACAGAAAATACTTGAGAGCACAAAGGAGCAAAAAGATTCATTCTGACTGAGAAGATTGGGAAAGTGTTCTTGGAGGAAGCAGCACATTATCCAGGTTACACAACCACGACCAGTAAGTGATGGAGCTGGGATTTATTTCTAGGCAGTCTGAGTACAGAACACAGTCCCATAAATGTTATGCTCTACCACCTCCCAGTGCATGGAGCTTGGGTCAAGGTAATACCACTGAGAAGGAAGGAAGGGAGGAAGGAAGAAAGGGAGGAAGGAAGAGAGAGAGAGGAAGGAAGGAGGAAGGGAGGAGGAAGGGAGGAAGGAAAGAAATGAAAGAAAGAAAGAGAGAGAGAGAGAAAGGAAGGAAGGAAGGAAGGAAGGAAGGAATGAAGGAAGGAAGGAAGGAAAAGAAAAGAAAAAAGAGAGAGAGAAAGAAAGGGAGAGGAAGTGCAAGTAATCAGGTGTGGCTAGACCAGGGGTTCTCAATCCCGGCTGCACATTAGAAGCTTTTAAAAATACCAATACCCAGGTCTCACCCCCAGAAGTTGCTTTCCAGGGAGTCCTAAAGCTCAGCTAGGGTTGATATCCACTGGACTAGACTCTGGGGAGGCAGGGCTGGAAAGGTAGGCCGGACCTAATCTGGCAGATTGAAATACCATGTTAAATTATGTGTTTCAACTTGGAAGGTACAAGTAAAGAAGGTATAGGCAAAGAAGAAGCCACTGAGTAGGAGAATGATGGGGTCAGAGGTATTTAAGATAATCACTCTGGCAGCAGCGTAAAAAATGAGCTTGGGGAGCAGATGTTGAAGGCGAGAATAGCAGTTAGGAGAGTGATGCTGTCCCAAAAGAAAAGTGAGGAAGAACTCACCTAGGGCAGTAGAAATGCACAAGAACAGTTATATATGAGACATCGCAAAGTACATTAAACAGAGCCTGCTGACTAATTGGACAGAAGGGGTGACAAAGAGAGGGAGTAGTGCAAGATGACTGATGCTTTCAGCACAAAAGAGAACACCGGACAAGGGGCACCTGGGTGGCTCAGTTGGTTGGGCATATGCCTTTGGCTCAGGTCATGATTCCAGGGTCCTGGGATAAAGCCCTGAGCCCCACATCGGACTCCCTGCTCAGCGGGGAGTCTGTTTCTCCCTCTGCCTTTGCCCCTCCACCCACTTGTGCTCTCTCTCTCAAATACACAAATAAATATCTTTTTTTTTTTTAAACGGGAACACTGGACATGTAGATGGGGAAATGGGGAGATGATCATGAGTTTGTTTTCTGTCATATTGAGTTTGAGGTTCCTGAGGAACATTCATGTGGAGGTGCTCAATGGGCAGCTAGAAATTTGAGTCTGTAACTAAGGAGAGAGCTCTGAGTATCATTTAAACATAGGAGAGACCTGAAATTTCAGCATTTGGTTGAAATCATTAAGGAAGAGAATGTCTGGGACTGTGTGTATATGAGAAATAAGAGGGCTTTGGAGAACACCTAAATTTGGTGGGCAGGTGAGGAAAAGACATAAATGCCTGAGACCTGGAAGAAGATGGAGCAAAAATGTGAAAGAAGAAACCAAGAAGGCACAGGAGCAAGTTAGAAGAGAGTTCCGAGGGAGTGAAAAATCAATGATGGCAAATGAGTAGGCTAAAGAAATAGCAGCTTTTGTCTTTGGCCATTGGGAAGTCATCAACAGCCTGGCAGTTAAATAAAATGGAAAAGGTGGGAGCCAGACCACAGAGACTGGACACTGAGGAGCCGAGGAGGGAATGGGGCCCCCAAATGCACAGCTGTCTATTAAGAAGGCTTGTGGAGAAGAGGAGAAATAAATGGGACCTTAAGATGAGAGGCAGCAGGTCACAGGAAATGTTTGTTTTGCAGGGGAAAGTTAAACATTTTAAAACCAAAGAGAAGGGGTGTGTGGATAGATACAACTTGAAGTGAACAAGATGGAGGGATAAAGTGATGGGGTCAATTCCTGGAGGATAAGGAAAGGGACTAATTCAACAGAACTCATGGAAAGAGGAAGATTCTTTTTCCTCAGACACAAGAGGGAAGGAATTCAAGATGGAGGGAGGCATTCTGGGAAATTCAGCCAGACTGGAGAGGAGCTGCAGGAGTTGATGGCAGGCAGGCCAGATGCTGAAATAATTAGGACCTTGAGAGTAGGGGGAAATGTCTGAAACTGCGTATATAGAGAAGGCAATGGAGTCAGCTAGGAAAGAAAGCAAAGAATAAAAGGACTGCCCTGGAGGGCCCACCAAGGAATTTCTCTGTCACATGTAAAACTGTAATAATGACATGTTGAAGCATTAACACTGACTACTGCTGTCCACTTTATTTCCCATGTACATGAATCTTCTGAGTAGTTACAGGAAAAAAGTAAACTGCCTGTTCCAAACAGCTTACACAAACGAACTAAAGCACGAAGACAAACTCTCTTCTAATGTTATCAAGTTATAGAATATTATTTAGTGTTGAAAACCAGGTTATACTGATTATTTTCAATCTGGTAGTTAACTTTATTATCATTACACTTGGCTGAGTCACTCTTGGGCCCCACGAAGAGACGGCCAGAGTTACCACGTGAGAGTAAAACATTGTATCAAAATAATTACATTGGCTACAAAAACTACCTCGGAAAGATACTGAGTAGCAAAACCTAGCCAAGTTGCTAAAATTTGACCGCAAGCTCCAAACTATTGGCTAGGAAAAGCACGGAAGGACAGCCATACCTGGGGCCCGTACAAAGCAGCCGAGCGTGCTAAGAAAGGCTATCAGCAGGCCCACTCCTGCTAAGTGGGCGGACACCGGAATCCTGCGGCAGGATGACTCCAAGGCACATCTAGGGGCGCCGTCTTCTGCCAGAGAAGGGCACACCCCAAGGTCTGGGAGCATCGTTCTCAGAAAAATACAAGCTCTTTGATGGAGCCCCATAAAGCCTCTCCCAACCCCTCCTACGTTCCCCAAGGGCAGGGCGGGACCAAGCCGCAGAGTTGGCGGGACACCGGGTCAAGTGACGCTCAAACTGCGGGCGTCTCCGGACCGCGTGCGGGCTGCGCCTGCGCGCACCTCCGGGCGGTGTTGGGGGCTAAAGGAGGGGCTGGGCGCGCACGCGCTCCGTCTCCAGGCAACGAGAAAAACAGAGGCGCGCAGAGAGCGCCTGCGCGGCGATCGTTGCGGTGGGGGGTCTGGTCTGGAAAACTAAGTCCTGGGGTTTTCCCTGAGCAGAAACCGTCCGCCAGAGCCTCAGGTACGCGGTGGGGGCGGGGGGGAGCAGACATGGGGTCAGCACCTCGACTTCCCAAGGGCCCCAATGGACAGAAGAGCGAGGGTTTGTTCCCAAAGCGGAGTCCCCAGTGGGGGCGCCCCGGCTGACCCTGTGGGACAGTGCGTGACTTCAGCGTTCCGGATCTAGAAGCTGCGGCGGCCAGGTCAGGTGGCCTCCACCTCTCAGGTTACAGACCTTTCGCTGTCCGCGCCGCGGGGACTTCTTGGGTAAGGGTTTGACAGCCAGGCACCTGCTGCAGGCCATGAGCGGCCTCTGTGTTCTTTGGAGTCAAGCACGGTTCCAGCAGGAGGGAAGCTGGAGAGCTCTTGGTGCCAGTCACTTACCTCTGGGCCGCAGTTTGCTCACCTGTGAACCGATAGGGCTGGACTCAGAGTCCTAAGGTCCCTAAATGCCAGTCATGTAACTCTGAGCGAAACTTCAGTTTACGGGTGAAGAAACCAGCCAGGAAGGGAAAGTTGCTTGTCCTGTGTCACAGGCCTAAAATCTGACTTTCGATCCAGTAGCTCTTTCCAGTAAATCTTTCCCCCAACTAGCGAGTCTACGTGTCTGGCAGAGACTGGTACTGGAATAAAGCTAGGTGGCAGGAACACCCGCGTCACACTCGTTTTTCTGTCCTGAGGACCTAATAAGCACCCACAGGAAATAATGAGCATTCACCAAATGCTTATTGAAGGAAAGCTCTGGCAGAAAGCTCTGGCAGACCCAGCACCACTGTCCCTAAAAAGTTCAAGAGAATGTGTAGGTAGGACAAATGTAGAAACAGTTTTACTTTAGCAGTGCGGGGGAACCTCAGACAAACTCCTCACATATATCTGGTTTAAATCTCCTCTAGGGCTTCAGTCCAGTCCCTGAATGGCTGGCCTCCAGTTGGCACCACCTCTGCCTGTGGGCGTTATGCTTCCATATAATAAAACAGAAGCTCCAGGGCTCCTCTCAGCTAAACAAAAGCCCTGTGAAAAAGGTGACTCTTCTCAGCGGTCCTCCATGGGGCATCTGAGGAACAATTTCCAGCAGAAGCTTTTGAGCAACAAAGAGCTGACACTGGATAATCTCTACACTCACTCCAAGTGGAACACCTGCACAAAAGCCCAGAACTACTCCTATCCCCACTGTGTTGGAATCAGCCAGCAAGATTCAAGAAGCAATCCCCAGGGCCAAGCAAAGGGTTTGTTTCACTCATCAAGTCCTCAGTCCCGGTATTCCAAAGCAAATAATCAGGAATTCATCCCCTTCACAAAGAAGCGAGTTGGGGTAGACCGGGCATACCCCCTGAAACCTGTGTTCCATAGGAAATCTCATAGTACAGGTGAGGCTGGCATTGATGGGGACCAGAATGTCTCTCCAAGACCCCCTGAACCAAGAGAGTTTCCATACAGCAGTTTTGATTCAAGGAACTGGGTGAATTCATCTGTGGTTCGTGCTGTTGTCGCCACACAGGAGGAGAGGGCCATGGCAAACCCTAACAGGACTGAATGGGTGCAGATCCAAAGACTAGAAGCTGCAGGGGAGAGCTTACAGGAGGAAATCCGAAGAAAAGAGACCCTTCTAAGGGAAAAGCTGAAGAAGACAGAGGAGGAACTCAGAAGGATCCAGAAAGAAAAGGAACAGGCTAAGGAAAATGAAAAAAGAGAGCTACAGAGAATGATACTCCCCAGGAGGAGAGGTAAAGGTAATAGCAACACCACATACAAACCTACCTTCTCCCCAGAATTTGGGTCTGAGGAGGTCTTCAGTAGAGACAGGGGGGAGGAGGAAACTTGGGGATGGTCTCGAGAAAATTCTAGTCCATTTCAGCTCTCTGATTATGGAATACAGAAGCTCAAAAGGGAAAGACTGGTGGCAAGCAATAACAAAATCCCAGACCTAGTCTCAGAGCCATCAGAGGAGTGTCCTCAGTCTTCAGAGGGGCCTGGCCATGCTTTACGGGGAGCCACCAGCAATCCTAGTTTGTCTAGGGTACCAGACTCCTCGGTTTCCAGCTGTTCCATCGAAGAGCCCGAACTTGGTGAATGTAGCCACTGTGGACGCAAGTTTCTGTTGCTCAGGCTGGAGAGACACTCCAACGTCTGCTGCAGGATGCAGGGTTCCAAGAGGAAAGTGTTTGACTCCTCCAGGGCCCGGGCCAAGGGCACAGAACTCGAGCGGTACTTGAACTGGAAGGGACCAGCCTCAGTCAAGGTAAAAAGGCAAGGGCCTTATGGATTTGACTTTGAGTGGGGATCATTGTAAAGGGGATGTTATATCAGTTTTCTTTAGAAAAAATTCATGTGTCATATAGGGAGAAAGTGAGAATTAACATTTATTGATTACAACTGGGTGCCAGTCACTGTGATGGGAGCTTTTCATAAGATCTTCACCACAACCCTGTGAGGGTTTCATTGTCTCTTATTTAATCAATTCAAAAATCAAGTCTCAGGGAGTTTAACTTGCTTAAGATCACAAACAGCTTTAAATGGCAGAGTCAGCACATATGGGGCGCCTGGGTGGCTCAGTCAGTTAAGTGTTGGTTAAGCATCTGACTCTTGATGTTGGCTCAGGTCATGATCTTAGGGTCCTGGGATCGAGCCCCACGAGCCCCACATTGGGCTCCCGCATCGGGCCCCAGCCCTACATTAGGCTCTGTGCTCAGTGGGGAATTTGTTGAAGGATTCTCTTTCCCTCTGCCCCTCACTCTGCTTGTGTACTCTCTCTCTCTGAAATAAGTAAATCTTTAAAAAAAATAATAATAAATGGCAGAGTCAGCATATAAATCTGGGTCAGAATGACTGCAAAATCTAGACTTAAAAAATATATGTCCTATTGATTATAAAAGTAATAAATGTTTACTGTAGAAAATTAAAAAGATTTGAAAAATATAAAGAAAAAAATGATGCAGCACTGTAACCCTGGGAGAGAGTTCCTTGCTCTTTGCAATATACTCTGCCACCTCCCAAGATTAGGATTTGTTACAACTCCTATAACTGTATCTACTTTTTCAAGATTAGCTCAATTCTGATATACCTTCTTAGTAAATACATGAATCACAATTAAGTTTGCAATCCTTTTTCTCCCCATTTAGAGTGTAAACACCTTAAAGGTAAAGGATACTATTTTTGGTTAACATTCCAGTTGCAGAAAAACTAGGTTGTAAAAAGACTGTGAGATACTTGCATGGTAAGTTTAGGGGTACTTCACAGGCATATTTGGACAGTCAGATCTGGAAATTGTCTCATGAATAAGTCTACCACCCTGTCAACATTTTGCCCCTTGGCTTGTATATGAGTGTTTCTCAAAGTGCGGTATGCTGGCAAATATTTTTTATTTTAGTAGTTTTAGTGTATATTAGAAAAATATAACAAGATATGAAGCCCATGGTTTTTAGGAATCATGAACTTAAAGAAAAATATTAAGTAATTTATGGTTAGGGGGATAAAGTGAAAGTGGTACGCAAATGACCAAAGTTTGGGAAAGCCTAGATCACATGATCTCAAAGTCCCATCCAACTCTAATTTTCTAACAAAATATGAGAGCATATTCTGTTTTCATTTCTTTCCAATCATCCCTATGTGCACTAGCACCTCTTGTCCGCTAAGCACTTTACAGTTTATGGGCGTACTGCTGGGGCCTTTAAAAACTCAAATTTATGTGGTGGCTGTTAGGAGAAGTCGATTGCAGTTATTTCTTTCAGTACAGTTTGGAAGATAACCACAAAAAAGTCCCTTCTGTGTACAGAAATAATCTACCTGAAGTTGTTTCCAACAAGAATTCAACATTTTGCTCTTGCAGATAATGATACGATCACTGGTTCCTGTTCTTTCCTGTTTTCTTTCTGGTCAACCCAATAATACACTGGGGTCTTCTCTATCCTACTATAGTGGTTGTTTCTGGCAGGCACCTGAAAGAATCTTCTGTTTCTTAAATTCCTAAATGCAGTAGCAGTGAAGCAAAGGAATTGGATTTCTGAGATCAGACACCCCAGCTTTGTGGAAACTAGTTTTGGGGGGGAATATCATGCATTGAGGACACTGAAGCAGAAAGGACCTGGATTGAGACGCACTCCCCTCCTTGGAATGTTCTAAGTCTTATTCCAAAGCTTTGTGTCTTTGGAAGCCAAGTGGTTGTGTCTCCCTGTTATTCCTCTAGTGTACTCACAAGAACAGGTGACTTTCCTTCTATCCTTTAATTTTCACATAGCTTCCAGCAGACTCCTAGCTCTGGTCTCATTTGAGCACAGAGACCACATCTTTGTGCTTTGTGATTAATAAGTGTTAATTGAATAAAATTTCAATATGATAAATTAATAGTTCATTCAAAATGATGAACTATCATATACTTTTTTTTTAAAGATAAGTTGGAGTTTTTCTTTCTTTTTTTTTTTTTTAAAGATTTTATTTATTTGACAGAGACACAGTGAGAGAGGGAACACAAGCAGGGGGAGTGGGAGAGGGAGAAGCAGGCTCCCCGCCAAGCAGGGAGCCCAACTTGGGGCTTGATCCCTGGATCCTGGGATCATGACCTGAGCCGAAGGCAGATGCTTAACAACTAAGCCACCCAGGCGCCCCAACTATCATATACTTGAGGAATTTTCTCCTAATTCTTTTTTTTTTTAATTTTATGATGTTATGTTAGTCACCATACAATACATCATTAGTTTTTGATGTGGTGATCCACGATCCATTGTTTTCGTATAACACCCAGTGCTCCGTGCAGTACGTGCCCTCCTTAATACCCATCACCAGGCTAACCAATCCCCCCGCCCCCCTCCCCTCTAAAACCCTGTTTGTTTCTCAGAGTCCATAGTCTCTCATGGTTCATCTCTCCCTCCAATTCCCACCCCCCCTTCGTCTTTCCCTTCCTTCATGTCCTCCCTGCTATTCCTTATGTTCCACAAATAAGTGAAACCATATGATAATTGACTTTCTCTGCTTGACTTATTTCACTTAGCATAATCTCCTCCGGTCCCATCCATGTTGATGTAAAAGTTGGGTATTCATCCTTTCTGATGGCTGAGTAATATTCCATTGTATATATGGACCACATCTTCTTTATCCATTCGTCTGTTGAAGGGCATCTCGGCTCTTTCCACAGTTTGGCTATTGCGGACACTGCTGCTATGAACACTGGGGTGCATATGGCCCTTCTTTTCTCTAACACCATTCACAAAGATAAACTCAAAGTGGATGAAAGACCTCAATGTGAGACAGGAATCCATCAAAATCCTAGAGGAGAACATAGGCAGTAACCTCTTTGACATCGCCCACAGCAACTTCTTTCAAGATACATCTCCAAAAGCTAGTGAAAAAAAAGCAAAAATGAACTTTTGGGACTTCATCAAGATAAAAAGCTTCTGCACAGCAAAGGAAACAGTCAACAAAACAAAGAGGCAACCCACAGAATAGGAGAAGGTATTTGCACATGACACTACAGATAAAGGGCTGGTATCCAAGATCTATAAAGAACTTCTCAAACTCAACACCCAAAAAACAAATAAGTCAAAAAGTGGGCAGAAGATATGAAAAGACACTTCTCTGAAGAAGACATACAAATGGCTAACAGACACATGACAAAAAGTTCATCATCATTAGCCATCAGGGAAATTCAAATCAAAACCACATTGAGATACCACCTTATACCAGTTAGAATGGCAAAAATGGACAGGGAAAGAAACAACAAATGTTGGAGAGGTTGTGGAGAAAGGGGAACCCTCTTACACTGTTGGTGGGAATGCAAGTTGGTACAGACACTTCGGAAAACAGTGTGGAGGTTCCTCAAAAATTTAAAAATAGAGCTACCCTGTGACCCAGCAATTGCACTACTGGGTATTTATCCCCTAATTCTTTTAAAAAGTTCCTGGATACCGGGTGCCTGGGTGGCTCAGTTGGTTAAGCGACTGCCTTCGGCTCAGGTCATGATCCTGGAGTCCCAGGATCAAGTCCCACATCGGGCTCCCTGCTCAGCAGGGAGTCTGCCTCTCCCTCTGACCTCCTTCCCTCTCATGCTCTCTCTCTACCATTCTCTCTCTCTCTAATAAATAAATAAAAAATCTTAAAAAAAAAGTTCCTGGATACCGTCTCTAACACACAAATTCTCTTGCCTTCTTGTCTATTTCAGTAACACTCTCTCCTGGAGGATCCTTTTGCTTTGATAGTATCTCTTCCTGTCATTCACCATTAATGATATCAGATCACCAAACAGCTACTTGCCTTTCTTTTTTCTTTTTAAAATTAATTTTATATTAATTTAAATATTTGAATACATTTAAAAAATCATGTACTAAGTGACCTATAAGGCAACAAGCAGGATCCTGCCTTATCCTTTTCCATCCTAATCTGGCCCCCAGTGGCAGTCTTCAGTCCTGATAGGTATGTGTTTTCTGGTATGTGTTTTCATATCTTTCAATAATATGCTTATTTTCTTGATTAATCAGTTTTTTACATTATCTGTTGACTTCCTGATATGAATGCTTCGGGTTAAGCTCTTTCACATCTCCTCTCCTTTTACTTTTCTCCTTCCTTCTCCTTCCATTGTAGTGGAATCACAATTTTGGGTTAAACCAGTAGTCAGCTTTTACATTATAATAACCATGTAAATTTTGTTCACTGATGAGTGAACACATGTCCCTGGAATTAATAGCTGACTCATGTTTTCATTTGCTTGGTTTCCTACTCTAATCTTTTTTAAATAATTTTTTATTATAATTTTTTTTTCCTAAATGATCTATCTGATGTCAGGCACCTATTAGCATTTTTGTAAATGCTCAAACACCTAATCCATTGATTTTTTTCTTATTCTAGAAACTTCCCTCCCATCACTCCTTTTTCCTCCTGCACCAGTCTGGACTGGTTATTCTGTAGGCCTGGTGCAGACCTATTGTTTCGGGACTTCTTTTTGCTTCTCTTCTGTCTTGGGTCCTGTTTCCACCTTCTTAGGTCTTCCTTTTTCTTGTTTTATTTCTTGCTTTGCTGAAGCTTTCAAGAAACGTGCATGGGAAGCATATTTTTTTTTTTTTTTTGGTCTCAGAATGAATGAAAATATCTATACAATAGCTTTATATTTGATGGATGATTTGACCAGGTATAGAATTCTAGGTAGAAAATGATTTTCTGTTAGACCTTTTAAGGGGTTTTCCCACTAGCTTTTAGCATCCAGTGTTACTGTTGAGAAATCTGATGCCATATTGCTTCCTGCTCCACTGTATGAAACCTCTTTTGGTGTTTCTCTTTTTCTGAAAGCTTACAGGCTTCTCTCTCTATTCTGAAATTCTGAAATTTTACAATGATTGTGTTGGATACTTGGTAGACTATTTCAATTTCAAGAGCAGTGACCTTAATTCTAGGAATGTTTATTGTATTATTTATTTAATAATTTCTTCTGTGTGCTTTTTTTATGCTTTTTGGAACTCCTTTTGGTCAGGTGTTGGACTTCCTGGATTGGCTTTCTAATTTCCTAATCTTTTCTACTTTCCATCTTGATCTTTTTTCCCATTCTGAATAATTTTCTTGACATTATACATTTCTATTTTTATTTTTAGCTATCACTGTTTTTTTAAATGGTCTTTTTTTTAAATAAAGATTTTCATTTATTTATTTGAGAGAGAAAGAGCAAGAGCAAGTAATCAGGGGGAGGAGCAGAGGGAGAGGGACAAGCATACTCCGCACTGAACATGGAGCCCGACATGGGGCTTGATCCCATGACCCCGAGATCATGGCCTGATCTGAAATCAAGAGTCAGATGCTCAACTGACTGAGCCACCCAGGCGCCCCTTAGCTATCATAGTTTTAATTTATAATAGTTCTTTCTGGTTCTCTGGTTTTCAGTTTTCTTTTACCTGTCTTATCCATTTCCTTTTTTTTTTTTTAAAGATTTTATTTATTTATTTGAGAGAGAGAGAATGAGAGCTAGAGAGCACGAGAAGGAAGAGGGTCAGAGGGAGAAGCAGACCCCCTGCTGAGCAGGGAGCCCAATGTGGGACTCGATCCCGGGACTCCACGATCATGACCTGAGCCGAAGGCAGTCGCTTAACCAACTGAGCCACCCAGGCGCCCCAAGTCTTATCCATTTCCTGAGAGAGAGAGAGAGAGAGAATTCATGTACCTGTTATAGTTTCTCTCTTGTTAGAGCTTTACTCAAATATCTGGTGATCACAGGTTGTCCATTCATATTTAAGGTTAAGTGGGGCATGTTGACTAAAGGCCTTCACATTAGGGTTATCAAATAGTGAGCCTTTTCATTGGATTCACTCAAGGTCAGCATCTAATGGCTTTTCTCTCGACTCCTTGGTGCATTCAGAGAACTCCTATCTCCTATGAGGGTGCCAATGTGTTTGATATCCTGGGAGCTGAGTGGGGGAAGGAGGCCAACAGTTCCATAATTCATCACGTATACTTGCACTTAATCCCAACTTTCAGCCTCAATATTACCCTGTTCTCCACTATGCCTGGACTTCCTGAGTCTGAAACCTGTCTGGTGCAGTTTCTCCAGAGAATAAACCCCTGTTCTCCTGTGAGAGTGTGGGAAGTGACAGACACTTGGATGTACAAGGTGGGAGAGGAGCCCCAGGGATCCAATTTATTCTCAGCCCTGCACCTCTTCCCTCTCCATTGCCTGTACTTATAAGCACCAAGCCTCTCAGTACTGTCACCCCTTGGCAGGCCCTTAGCTTTAAGTGCCTCCACTCTGGCAAGTCAGCTCTGTTGCTCCCTTCCTGTTCTCTTTGATCTTATGGATGAACACCCTTTCCGTTTCCTTACTGTCATTCTGATGAAGACTCAGAAGATGTGGTAAACGCCAAGTTGAATGATCAGTCTTCCTCCCACTTACAGGCTGAACCTCCTCAGAAGAGCAACTGGAGACAGAAGCATGAGTCTTTCATCCGTACTCTCCGTCAGGCTCGAGAGGTCCAGCAGGTCATTGCCAAAGGTGGAAACCCCTCAGACTTGCCTCCCATCCTGCCTGCAGAAAATCCAGATTATATTCAGTGTCCTCACTGTAGCCGCCACTTTGCTCCCAAGGTGGCCGAGCGGCACGTTCCCAAGTGTAAGACCATTAAGAACCGGCCTCCACCTCCAAGGAAGCATTACAGTTGAGCGGACAACAGTGGAAGCCTCAGAAGGCTCTGCTTCTCTTCAGCAGTAAATGGGAGTAGAATAATTTGATGCAAAACAGAACTAAAACTTTTACATCTCCCACATCTGCCTGCAGAGCTTAAATCAGTGAGGAGAGACCCGTTGCTAAGCAGCGGGAGGCAAAAGGAAGCTTCAGCTTCCCACGAAATTACCGCCTCAGGCTGGTGTGCCTTGTTATTGCCCTAAGAACTGATGGGCAAAGACTCTCAGGAGTAGTGAGCAGCCTACATTAAAGCTCTTTTCTCACAAGGCTGACTTGGGGTTTGTGCTAAGTGCCTGTGTTTGCTGTGCCTTCTTGCCCTACCTCTGCATGTATGCCTGGTTCTTGTTAACTCTTTTTGCTCTTGCAAGACGTTGGTTCATGAGACTGAGTTGGTGTCAGATGATCATGATCACCGAGGTGGTATCTCTTACAAAAGATAATACGATTTTGCTGTAAGGCAAATGTAAATTTATCCTTGACCTCCGTGATGTATGGTCCTGGCCAAAAGCCAATACCAGTATGTAAAGTTACGGCACCAGTATATCCTAAACCCTCCTTGTGGTGTACAGTGCCGTAAAGGGAACCTCATCTTTATGTGCTTTACATGGTAGGGATGGGAGAGAGCATCCTGTATGGCTCAGTAGTTGCACTTTGCTAAAGGATTTCATGTTCCCTCCCACCCCACCCCCCCCCCCCGCAAAAAAAAAGGAAGGAAGGAAGAAACTTCAGTTTCAGCTATTGCTGGCATTCTGCTTTGAAATCAGGTTGGGTGTATGGCTTTTTAAATGCGGCAGTAAAATCTACCATCAAAGCAAGCGGGGACATTGCCATGTCACATGTCCCTGCCCATTATACCACAGTGAACTTCTCTTTTAGAAAGTAAACTCTGATGAAAAAGATACCGGATCTGTTAAATTTTTTCTGTGCAGAATTGTGCATACTGCAGGTACTCTTCACAATTAGACCTTCAATCAATGGGTTTGGGGATTTAAAATTAAATAATAAAATGAGTAAGTCCTAGATTGGTGAGATGGGAGAAATGATAAGGTAATGCCTGTCAGGGGTAGTATCAGTTGAGATAGGATGAAGATAGAACAACAGATCTGAAATAACAGTAGGATTATTGTCCTGAGAGCATCACTCAAATTGTTAGTTTAAGGGGCGTCTGGGTAGCTCAGTCGTTAAGCATCTGCCTTCGGCTCAGGTCATGATCCCACGGTCCTGGGATCCAGCCCCGCATCGGGCTCCCTGCTCCGCGGGTAGCCTGCTTCTCCCTCTCCCACTCCCCCACTTGTGTTCCCTCTCTTGCTGTGTCTCTCTGTGTCAAATAAATTTTAAAAAATCTTTTAAAAAAATTGTTAGTTTAAAATACTGGAGAAGGGGCGCCTGGGTGGCTCAGTCGTTAAGCACCTGCCTTCCGCTTAGGTCATGATCCCAGGGTCCTGGGATCCAGCCCCACATCGGGCTCCCTGCTCAGGGGGAAGCCTGCTTCTCCCTCTCCCACTCCCCCTGCTTGTGTTCCCTCTCTCACTGTGTCTCTCTCTGTCAAATAAATACATAAAAAAAATCTTTAAAAAAAAATAAAATACTGGAGAAAAAACACCGAACCTGATGTGGGCCAAGGTGACTAAGCAGACAATAAAACCATGTTCTACTAACAACAAATGACCACTCACTTTTGTTCCATTTCCTCTGCAGCTTCTGCTGAATGGCTGGGCTAATAGATCAGACCAATTTGAAATGCGAATTTAAGGCTTTAGCTGTAAAGCTGCAGGGCTCTAGGCTGAAAAAAAAAATTAAAAAACAGTACCTATTGAATTGCTTTATGCTCTTCTTAATTGTTGCAAAGAAAAGGAGGGATCACATAGTGGGGCCTTAGTTGGCCACTTGAAACTTCACATACACACTGCGTATTTAACCCAGTATATACACTCCCCAGGCAAGTCTAGTGAAGTACAAACTGTTAAGTTTCACACTTGATGGTAAAAGCAGTAGATGGCAAGAATGAGCTGTGGCCAAGGCCGCGAAGTGGTAGCCTATGGACTGCTTTGTCCTACAATTTGACATAGATCTGACATTTAAAAACTGGGATATGGAGAATCTCTTGAAAAGCCGGAAGTTCTGGAAATACCAGGCCAGCAACCCTGCATAGCCCCAACCGCGTGCTCCTTCAGACAGGCTGATCTCGACGATCACCACAGCCCCACCTGGCCTGCTGCACTTATTCACCTTTCCTGCCTGGCCCCACGGGCACTTGGGTTTGGGATCCTGGTTGATGTGATTAAGTTCACAGGTCAGGGCCCTCTGGGGAGAACAAACGTATGTGTGGGGAATGCCTTCTGTAGACACAGGAAGCAGTTGCTCATTCTTATATTGCTGGAGAAGGCAATAGTCAATGCCTCAGTGTTCCCTCCAATCTTAATAATGCATAGGCCTTGCTTAGATTAAGAATATCTATTAGCCTTTTGAATTTAGCTTGATCTGCTCTTTGGGAAGAGGTCAGAACCGTTTTTCTATCTAAGTCCCTTCCTGGACAGCAGAGGATGACAGTGGATAATGCTGCTTGGTACTGTTCACGTGTGATACTTTATTCAAGAACCTTCAGTACAAGCAAATGTTATAAATTTTAAAGTTCAAAAGGTTAAGTAAGCAATGGGAAGAAAATCTCATGGTGAAACTCACTTCATATAAAAGTTATGCAGATGTGCTGAAATAGTACTTCTTAACAGCAGGGTATTTAATGCAGCATGGTACCTTTTGGCCAACATTTGCTTTTGGTCATTAATTTATCATTCTTCACGACTATACAGGAAGTAGCAGAGACGTGATATAGTGTTTTTCTCTCTCATGTTCCTGAGTCTGTGAGGTTTAGTGATCAGCATGTTTATTTCCATAGTTAATCATTGAAGTAATAAATGATTTTTGGTTTTGTGGCAGGAAGGAACATGTTTTGTAGTCCTGACGACAGCCCAGTCTGCTGGACACTAATGAATAATACTTCTTTGGAGGTCCAGGGATACTCATTTGAAAGAATTTATTTATAATACATCCTTGCTCCAGAGCTGTTCTTTCTATTATGGATGTTTCCAAATATATGGCAAATCAAATGAAATGTGAGTTTAAGGCCGCTTTTACTTTACACTTTAGTGAAATGCTCAGCCAAGAGAAGTGGTAACTTGGCTGTGCTATGCCAGGGAGACCAAATACAGTTCACCCTCTTTGAGGGAAAACAGTTTTGTAAACACAGATATACATTATCACTTGAAAAAACCCACTGTGATTGAGGAGGTTAAGTACAAGAAATGCTCCTTCCTCTTTCAGTGGCTCATTTTCTTCCTCCCTCTGCACTTTAAGCACTACATTTGAGAAGTTTGGGGAGAAAAAGGTGTAGCAGCAGAAATTATTGTTAGCAAGAAAAACTGGAAAAAAAAGCAAAGATTATTTGTGCAAATGTCCCTTGCATTGTTTCCGTTACAAGGTCTTTTATTTATTTAGATAAAGACTCATTGAATCAAAGATTCACGAAGGCCTAGTATCTGGGTGTTTCATCCCCAGTGACTAAGGTCCATGCGCAGGCATAGCACTGATTGAGAGTTTAAATGTTTATTTAAAACAGAAATGCCAAACCACTCCACCCTCAACCTTTCAAACATCTGGCTAACAATGAGCTAGTTCTTCAGCAACAATATCAGAGCAGAGGAGTAACTCAGGTTATACTATAACTCAAAAGCAATACTACTGGGAAACTGAAAACACCTAGTGCTGCAGAAAGAAAAGCAGGACAAACTTCAAGAGAATTAGCTACAGAAAACCATTCAAAGGCATTTCTGCTGCTTTTCATTTTTATCTAATGCATGGCTGCCACCTTTGAACTGGTTTCTGTTTGCATAGCTATTTGGTGGGAAAAATCATATGGCTGTCCCAGGCACAACTGGGAAAGTGCAAATTGTCTCTAAGGCACAGAACTCAGATTCTCAGCCAGATTAACAGCAAACTAGACTTCCTGAGGGAACATGCTAGAGAAAGTGAGCAGTGTTCCCCTGCTAGAGAATGGCTCCCCTCCGGAACAAGAGCAGTGCTCTCTCCTCCCTTCCATGCTCACTTCCATCCCTGTCTCAGCAACATGCCCCTGTTCCTCAGTTCCACAGCAGAAGCAATACTCAGGATTAACACCCAAACTGAGCCTGCCTCTCAGGCCTGCTGAGATGGTATGAGGAATACAGGAACGTGAAAAGCCAGTCAGTCCTTAAAAAAAATCAAAGGTGCATTTACATGATGAACCAAAACCCACTGCTAGGGTTTACAGCAAACCCCCAAGTCCCCAGAACTTGTAACTTTAATCCGGGGTTGGCCCCTTCCCTTATTTTAAGAAAAGGCTTTAGTGATTATGTTAGTACCATTGTACTAGGCTTCCCAGAATTGAGAAAACAATGGGAACATCGAACCAAAGAAAATCCCATTGAACAGAGTTGCCCATCCCCAGCCATGGGGTTTTCCCCAAGCATCAGCCTTTATCCCACCAGTTTTAGGGAAATGGCAAAATTTCCATCGCACAGGTCCTTCCAAAATATTAAAGAGATATCAAACATTCATTTTTTGGTTTGGGGAAAATGAAACAAAAATTAATTTAGCAGTTTCTAAGGAGGGAGGATGTGAGACTCATCAAGGCAACTCCTACGACCCAAAATACTAAAGGAACCTTTCATTTAGGTGAAAACACAAAGCTCGCATCCTTAAGTAAAAACCATCAAAAGCTTTGAGGACACTCTCTCTTTGGGAAAGCTAGCTTGCTCCTTGTCTATGAGGACACAATAATGACTATGGGATTAGAACGGAGCTCTCAGCCAAATTCCTTTCACTTGGCAGCTTCTACCTGTTCTGTTAGGCTTCAGGGACTACCAGGTTTTGGTGCTGGCTTTGGGCCACTCAAGTAGGAAAGATGATCCAGATTCACTGATACAGCTTCATAAAACACCAAAAGGGGACAAATACTGACTAGACATACAGAAAGGGAGTGGTTGGGGTTGCTAAAGTCAAAGTTAGAACCCTAAGAGTCACAAAGGCAGAGGCATTCTAGACCTTCCTAAGATACCAAGTAGAGGCAGCTAAAGGAGAACCTCTCCCCCTTGTGGTTTTCTCTTAAGGCCATTCCTATTGCCCCACTGACTCAATTTTCTAAGAGACACCTCACCTTTTCGAGGTACCTTACAAAGTTAGGAAATACTACCTGTATCGGCCACAGGCGGCAACCCCAGCTGTGCGACGAGGAGGGACCCTAGCCTTCTTTATCTCCTCCTCACTGAAGACATTTTAATCGACCCTCAAAGGAAAAGCAATCTAAGCCCACTTTTCCTCCTAAAGCATTTAGCTGCACAAAGTAACTGAACTTTCTGAAAACAAGGCCTAGATCGACTCCACCAGACATATTTTCTCAGACTCAGGGCTTCAGAGAAGGCTACCCTTCACCACTCTCCAGATGACCCTGCCTGGGCCCCACCTGGTTCCAGCCCACTCGAGTTTCACACTTTTCTCTCCACCCAGAGGTGCAATGCGTGGTGCTGAATTCCCAAGGCAGCTTCCAAGTAATGGTGAAATGATAAATGGGATATAAGCTGCTACCAGCAATATTAAGGTGAGCATTGTGTCTCCTCTTCGAAGGTGGGATCACCAGATGAGGTACAGAGCTGCTGTTGCTATGGCAGTCACTGAGGACAAAGCCAGGGCCACGGGGCCCTTCCATTCTCCAAAACAAAACCACTCCTAGATCCTATCTAATAGGCAATGCCACTCTCCAAGTGTACACGGAAAGTGCTTCAGAGCCTCCGCCTTGCACTCCTTGTCTGCAAGTGAACAAAGCCAGGAAAGCGCTCTCTGCATTCAGTAAGTGTGCTGTGAAGTTCTTTGGATACCAGTTTCCTGGAGGCCATACAGGCTCAGGAGACTAGAGGCTGGGTCGACAGGAGTCTGTTCCCAAGAGGCACCAGGAATCTGAATCTAAGTCAGGCTTTGGATCCATTTCCATCTCTTCCTTTGCTGTCTGAGTTCCTCTGGAATGCATCCCCACCTGTCCAAACAAAAAACAATACTGTCACCAGTCACAGCGGTTCAGGACTAGGTTTCCAATGCTGACCTCTAAGGATCTGTAGCCACAGTTCTGTGACAAGCTCCTAATACTACTTTAGATAATACTTTAATAATACTACTTTAAGTAAAGTCCACACCTTTACACTTGCTGCAGGTAGGATGACCAACTGCCCAGGACTGTAGGATTTTCTGGAATGTAGAACTCTCAGTTTTATTTTATTTTCTTAAAGATTTTATTTATTTATTTATTTGAGAGAGAGAGAGAGAGAGAGAGAGAGAGATCATGAGCAGGGGGCAAGGGTAGAGGGAGAAGCAGACTCCCCACTGAGCAGGGAACCTGATGCAAGTTCATGCGACTCATGACCTGAGCTGAAGGCAGACACTTAACCAACTGAGCCACCCAGGTGCCCTAGAACTCTCAATTTTAAAACTAAGACAGCTCTAAGCCAAATAATCCTCCTGTGTGCTATAGCTGCCAATCACCCCATGCTTACCTCAAGTGAGTATATTATTTTCCAAAGTACTTTCATAGACATGATTTCATTTAATCCCCAAAACAACCATTCAAGGTAGATGGTATTATTTTCCTCTTTTAGGTAAGAAAACAGGACTCATAGAAACCAAGTAATTTGTCCAGACACATAAAACTAGGAAATGGCAAAGCCAAGGGTTGACCCTTATTTCCCTTTCCTGGTTCACTCTAAATAGAGCAATACTATGGCAATACTTTTAAAAACAATGCAAATGGAACGCCTGGGTGGCTCAGCTGGTTAAGCGTCCAACTCTTGATTTTGGCTTAGGTCATGATCTCAGGGTCGTGGGATCGAGCATAGCATCGGGCTCTGCACTCAGCACGGAGTCTGCTTGAGATTCTCTCTCTCGGTCTCCCTCTGCCCCTTCCCCTTTGCTTGTGCTCTCTCTCTCTAAAACAACAATGCAAACAGCAACACCTGTGAAATGTTTTTACAAAAAATGTTTAATTTAAATCTAATCAAGCCTTAAGTCTAACTTCCAGTTTATAGAAAAACAGGGTGACAAAAGAACAAGTTAGATAATGTCCCAAGAAAACAGAGGACAAATCCAGAATGTGGCCCATTTTGTTCAACAACTGACCCTGCTTCTTTAGCTAGTCAGTGCCATGAAAATTAAAAAAAAAAAAAAAAAAAAAAAGGTGATAGTAGTAGAGGGAAGTATTCTAGATAAAAAGAAACGAGACATAACAATGTAGTATAGGGACCTTAATTGGATTCTGATCTGATAAAAACAATTATAAGGGACATTTTTGTGGGAAATCTGGGAATATTCTGGATATTGGATGAAAATTGAGGTAATATTAGCATAAACTGTGTTATGTGTTATAATAGTATGGTGGTTATCTGGGAGAATAAATGTATTTTTGGGTGTGTGTAAGAAACTATTTAGGGGGCCTATGTCATGACTTTTATAATTTATTTGAAAATGGTTTAGCAAAATAATAACACATACACACACACATATACCCAGATATATTTTAAGTACAGATATATATCCTCACATATTTTAAACATACATACACACACATTTAAAACAAACATGTTAACAACTGATGAACCTAGATGGTGGTATGAGTGTTCACTGAACAGTAATGTTTAGTTTTTCGTAATAAAAAGTAAAAGAAAAAATAGAGTAACAAAAAACAACGGAAGTCAGGTGATAAAGATAATTTAACTCAGGCACCTGAACAAGGCCCAGGGCTGCTGGGATTTATTACAAAAGTTACATCATCAAAATATAAGTACTTGCAAAGGAATAAGTCTGTTTTAGTGTCTACTGGTGTTTTGTTTCTGTGACTTTTCAAAACAGAATTAGAGATTGAATTATTCTTTTAATGCTCTCACCTGCTGCCCTCCTTCTAATTTCTTGTTCAGCTTCTGTAGTTGAGTAAAAATCTGGAGGTTTTCTTGCTGTAGCTTCTGTTGTTCAGCCAGACACTTCAACACCAGCCCCTGCAGTCTCTCAACCTCCCCCTGCAGAGTGCTGCACGTGCAGGCAGGAGTTAATGGCGTTACCTTCCCAGCACATGTCTCTGCAGAATTCAGCCGAGGTGGCTAAGGAGAGGAGGAAGAGGTCACAGGCGGTTCTGCCTGGATGCCACAGCTCCCCAACCCAACCTTCCTCTAAATGCTATCAGATTTTACTTTTAAAGTAACATGATAAACCATACAGATACACAAAGTCAATGCAACAGGCGCAGAAAACGCTGGGATTACAACAGCACCTGGCTCTAACATAACAGGGCAAGAGAACTCTCAGTGCCTCAGGCTCTGTTAGGCTAAGGTAAAAGAACAACCGTCTGTTTTGGAGAACTTCTGCAAACGAATTTAAAGTGCACTGATATCATCCCATGGAAAATGCTGAAGTGGGGGCAGGCGTGATTTGGCTTGGAACGAGTCTTTCTGATCACAGTTGAGAACACTGTGATCCAAAGGGTCAATATCCATGAAATGTAGTGGATCACACTTTAGAAGACATTTGAGAGGTGTTCAGTAAACAGTACTGCCAAAATAGTTCAAGAAAGCTAACTGACAGAGGAATGAAAACATTCACCTTGAAGTTTCAAAGGTTTTATTACATCTTTTCTAGTCTGGATTTCTCTCCCTTCTACTGTACTTTGTTTATAGGAAGGGTCAGCAAATGATAGCCCCTGGCCAAATCCAGCCTACTGCTGCCTGTTTTTGTAAATGAAGTTTTATTGGAACATAATCATGCTCATTCATTATGTATTATCTATGGCTGCTTTTGTACAACAATGTCAAAGTTGAGTAGTTGCAGAAGAGACCGTATGGTCCATAAAGCCTAAAATAATTACTATGTGGCCCTTTATAGAAAAAGCTTGATGACCCCTGGGGTTTGCATTTGATTGAGGCATTTACTACAATTTGATTCCTACCAAGGTTAGGCACACATGTGTGGCTCCCTCACTAGACTACAAGCATTATTTCTTACTCAAATCGAGAGCCTCCAACCCACACTAGCAGTGTCAAAAAAACTGGATTTGAATTTTGGAACTTTAATTTTGGTACTCCTGAGGCAGAGAGAAAACAAAGACAGTCCTCTGGTGTAGAAAGCTGTTAGCCCATCAGGAATCTGCAAGGGTCAATACTTTTTTCCAAGGCAAACTCAGGTAAGCCTAGGGCTTTAAGCACTACTGAACAGACAGTATAATGAGTTGATACAGGGCAGTGGGAGACCGAGGAAGCTAGAGGAGACGGCGAGGCCAGAAGAAGTGTGGAGAGCTCTCTGCCTACTTAGTTGTGACTCAAAGGCAAAAAGTTCAGTTACCCAGGCTCCTACTGGGGGCTTGTGTTCCAAAGGAGCTTCAGAGGCCACTTTGAGTCCTTGTAGCTCTTCATAGGGCAGGGTATCTTTCTTAGATTCTGTAAAAGCTGCACTTAGGGGAGATGGGCTGTCAGGCATGGGGATGAATTCTGCATTTTCCAGCTCCTATGTATAAGAGAAAGAATCTCATCAGTTCTGTTTGAGCGGTTTATTTTCTTTCTCCCCAATTCCCATCTTGTTACAGCTTTCCCTCTGTTGTGACAGCAGCACCCTCTAGTGGGGCATGACATTTGTGGGTTCAATGGGGCTCACTGTACCTGTCAAGAGCAGGCCATCCCTTCCTCAGACGAGTAACAGTAATTCGAATTGAAACTCAAATTCAAGAACACAGTTTGGAGTGTGTGGCACCTATCCCCAACACATGTATTCTACACGGTCTATTCAGTGAGCTGGGGAGCTCGAAGGTGATGACAGTGAGGCCAGTGGCCAGGCTGCTCAAAGCTGAGACTGAAACTTCCTCCATTCCTAATCCTAAGTGGATATCGAGTTTAGTTGTCTTATAAGGACAGCTTTCAATCTCTGTTTTTTTTTTTTTTTTTTTTTTTTTGGTAAAAATTTAAAATTTCACAAACTACAAATGCTCACTGTAGAAAATGAGAAAATACAGATGGGCAAAAGGACTAGCAATTCCATCAATCATAGATTAACACTGTTAAAATGAGCAATACTGCTTTCAGTCTTCATAGCAGACATTCTTCTATGCATCTGTATTTTCTAAGAGAATGGGGTCCTGAGGCTAAGGTGTTCTATCTTTTTCTGCCCACTCATATGTTGTAACCAACTTTCCATCCAAATATACTCTAACATTTTTACTGTCTGCAAGTCAACTCTCATAACCCATCTCTCTACTATAAAACATTCTGACTGCCCCAATATTCTACTACAAACCACAGTACAAAATCTCTAAGCTCAAATCTCTAATCTTTGTACACATGCATTACAAAAACTGCCTTCAAGGAAGGTTTTCTTAATTTACTTACATTCATGTAAGTACTACAGGTATGAGAACATTTTGTGCGTCTCCTTGTCAGGAAGAAAAAAGGATTAGAGATTTGGTAATTTTGTTCCAGGTGGAAATCAGAAGACTCGATGCCTGCTGTAGAACACTTGAATGGGGCATGGGACACAGAGATGCCGACAGCTCCTTTCTCGTTGCTGCAAAGGGCCTAATGTTTTATCGAAGATACCTCTGCCAAAGGAATTACCTTTCGAAGCCAGCCAGGGCAGGAGCTGCTGGCCCCACTACTGATCCCCATGGCCTCCGTGGGACTGACTAAACCTTCCATTCCTCGGTCTGCTTCCATTGTTCCTCGGAAGCCTCCGCTCGGATCAGGAGTCTCAGGTTCCTGCTGACTGTCCTCCTCTTCTCCCCCACCGCCGCCGCCTGGGCTAGAGCTCTGAACCACTGCCAGATACACAGCACAGAAAGGGAGAGCCTTGCTATGCAGCAAGAGAGATTTACGATCTTACAGCCCTGCTGACCCCTGGGGAGCTTCCTAGAGTTGCAGGAAGTAATAGCAACGGTGTCAGTCAGATATTTAGGACTCAATTTTTAGCTTTTACACAACGTATTGAGTATCAGTATCTTCATAATCATAATTCATTTCTACATCCCAAACTTACTTATCTCTATGTTCACAGCCCATTATCAATGTTCTAAAGCACTGCTGGACAATCACCCCAACCACAGCTCACTGACTCTACCACGCATACTTTGATACATCCAGACTCCGGCATTCTCCACCAAGGCTCAGCAAGGTTTCATATAAACACAAAGCTCTTTCACATTTGAGCCAAACACCTTTTAAAGCTGCCAGACAAACTCACCACTACCTTCCTTTCTGGAGAAGTCTTCAACCATTAAATTCATTAAGTTCTTTGATAACTATTTGTAAGAATTTTTAAAACATGGTTGGTTCTTTCGCATCATGCTGCACATTCCAAGTAACTGTCACAAAATGAAGACTAGCTGATGTATAGTCAGAAATGAAACTGAATTTTAGTATGGGCCAAAAATATATATGTTTAAGAAAGTAAATTTGCCAAAGCTAAAAAAATAATTGTATGGTATATTCTAAAGTTAAACGTAAAGGACCGTTCATGATTACCAGTTCTAGTGGCTTACAGACGGACTGCCACACTGATCCTACTGAAGCAGCAGAACCACAGATGCCAACAAAAGCTCTGAAGCTTTTGTTTTAAATGGCTTTTAAAAAACTAGGATACATTTGAAATATACATAAGACTACTTTTAATATATGTGTAAGTTTTGCTACCTAACAAAATAAACAAAAACATAAACCTACCACTAGAAGAACTAGAATTGTACTTTCCAACATGGTAGTCACTAGCCATATATGGCAATTTAAATTTAAATAAAATAAAAAGTTCAGTTCCCTCAGTAGCTACTTTTCAAGTGTTGGACAGCACAGACATAAAACATTTCCACTCTTGCAGATTTATGGGACAGTGCTGAACTAAAACATTACCTGTATCGCATCTGCCTTGTGAACTCCTTCCTTCTCTGGCCTCCTACCTAAACGTAACTACTGACTTAATTCTGTATTTATCATTTCTTCTTTAAAGAAAAGGTCATCCCATATTTATGTATCCTTAAGCAATATATTAATTTGGCTTGTTTTTTAACTTTATATAAAAAGGCACAGAGTCTGCTGCAACTTGCTTTTTACATTTCACATTAGGGAACTATTTGTAGATGTTCATTTCTACTCTTCTATAATATTCCACTGGATGATTAGAACACACTCAATCAACAAATATATATTGAACATTCACCATTTGCCAGGCACTCTTCTAGGCAATGTGGATAAAACTAACGAATAAAAAAAGACAAAAATCCCTGCCCTTATGGAGTTTCCATTTTCCAGCCAATGGATATGTGCTTTTAATCTTATTTTTTCCATTAAATACTGTTCCACCAAAACAAAGCTGTAAGAGAACAGCTGTGCTTAGCAAAAAGATTATCATTTGTGATAGATATTAACATGCACAGATAAAGGCTGAGCAAGAGATTACTAAAGGAAACTAATAAAAGGTCCGATGTATGTGTGTGTAACTAGAGTACAAGTCCAGATCAGACATTCAACTTTCTTTTTGAGGATTAAACTGCTTTTATTCTAGGTCTTTATCTGCTTTGATTCTACAAACTATCAGAATCCAGGTTCTGAGATACCAAAGAGTAAAGGTACTTTAGAGCAAATGGAAAACCAAAAAGGAACACAGATTTAGTTTCCTGGCATAGTCCCAAATAACAGAGAACCATGCAGAAAGCAGCCAAAGGAAAAGTATCAGAGAGCTCTGGGCTGATTTTTCTAACCACACTGAAAGTTTAGCCAACTTTTAATTCCAAGGGCCTGTTTTGGAGGACTATTTCTATAGACTGGAATAACCCTATGAATATGGTGGAAGTAAAGAGGAGACAGAACTCATAGCCCCTAGCGTGGTAAGGATAGGAACAATACACAAGCCACATTACAATATTGGGCAAGACACTTAATTACTTCCATATGCTTGGTTGGCAAAGATGTACTCTCCCTCTGACCACAGTGTAATAAAAGTCATAACTTATTGTGAAATCCACCAAAATATGATCCTCTCTCTTGATCACCGTATTCCTCATTTCCCAGAGATACTTTCTATTTCCCTTTTTGGGAGACTACATGGAATCCAACCCAAAGACCCACAGCGCAGAAAAACCACTGGTACCTGAGACATTGCTACTTACCAGTTCTGATGGATAAGCCGCTGCTATTGGAACGGATGGTCTTAGAATTCAATACTTTCTCTGAGGAAAAATATTCAGTAGGTAAGCACTGTAAACAGCTACAGGCAGGAAAAGTGAGAAGACTAGAATAGGGAGTTAATCTACAAGATAACAGCGATCCCTCACCCCAGGTAACTTTATAATTACTTATTCTTCTAGATATTAAAGCACCACTAGCTACTCTAACTATGTTCACTATGGAGAGGAGCAATTCTCCACTTTAACTATTCTTTGGAATTACCTGAGAAGCTTTAAATAGTAACAACACCTAGGTCCCACCGCAGAGATTCTGATTTAATTGGTCAGGACTGTGGATTTCTAAAAGCTCCGTGGGTGATTCTAATGTGCAGCTGAGGTTGTGAACCACTGATCCAGAAGAATGGACTTGGAAACCCTCACACAGGCTTTTATTTATTTTTTCTTTTTATTTTTTTAAAGATTTTATTTATTTGATAGAGAGAGACACAGCGAGAGAGGGAACACAAGCAGGGGGAGTGGGAGAGGGAGAAGGAGGCTTCCCGCTGAGCAGGGAGCCCGATGTGGGGCTCGATCCCAGGACCCTGGGATCATGACCTGAGCTGAAGGCAGACGCTTAACGACTGAGCCACCCAGGCGCCCTTCACACAGGCTTTTATAATTCAGTTCATAACAGAGTATCTTTAAGCAGAAAACAATTATGATTTAGTTTCTTTTTAAAGGTATCCCGAATGTTTCTCACAAAAGTATGAACACAGACAACCAGTTCAGTAGTGGACAACTAGAGATAACAATTCTATAGCAAAGGAGGCAGAGCCTGAAGTTATCATGTTAAAAAATGGTCAGAAGGTGGCAAACAATAAAGCTCAGGAAATGACAGTGTTCTGTCCACCACTAGGTATGATGTCACCATTACAACACTTACAGAAACAGCTTCTTTACTTCAGGACACTTCTGTTTCTAAGAACGTGACCATCAGGATCTTAGGTGTGAGTCTACCCTCTGTCAAATCCACCCCAACCCTCACATATGAAACCCTTACCAACAATGAGAATGGTGTGCCAACCACGGCAAGATAGGTCCGGGACGTGATGCAAAGATCCAAAAATAGGCCGAGGCCATGAGGTGCAGATATCAGAGCCATGTGGTCTCTCTGTGGGGGTCATTGCCAGGCGACCGTTACCACCATTGCCCCAGGCAAAAATGTGATTATCTAGGAAAAAAATCAAACAGATAGTTTAATAGAAAACTAATTCCCCTACTCTTTGGGTTCCCCATCTTTATGTTCTAGAGTTAGAAAGAGTTTCCACTATGTACAAAACAAGGAAAAGCTGTTTATGTCCCTAAATAAAACCTAAACAATTCCCGATGCCAACGTGGTAAAAACGACCACTTCTCCAATGTACTGCCATCCATCCACCCATTCAACAACTGTTTTTGGTCATTCATTCAGATATTAGTAAATATCTGGGCATCTACTTCATGACATGCACTGCTGGAGGTATAGGAATAAAGCAGTGAACAAAACAAAGTCACTACCCTTGTGGAACCGACACTCTAGTTGGAGGAGACTGGTCAATCAACCATCCAATACTTCTGGTAGTCATAAATGTTATGAAGGAAGATAAATGGTAAAGAAAAGTGGAAATAAAGAATAACAGTGGGGTATCATTATTTTAGATAGGGTAGTCAGGGAAATACTTGTTGACACTTGAGCAGAGACCCGCTTGAAGTGAGAAAGAGCGACGTGGATAGCTAGGGGACGAGTTTTCCAGGCAGAGAGAACAGCAGCAAGTGCAAAGGTCCTATGTGGGTAACATGAGTATCATGAACAAGGAATATGAAGGCCCCTGCAGCTGGAGCAAAATAAAGGAGAAGACAGTGGTCAGAGGTCAGTAGATAGATGCGGTCCTGGTCATGTAGGGCCATGCAGCCCATTGTAATGACTTTGGTTTTTACTGACTGAGATAGGAATCCATTAGAAGTTCTGAGGAGAAGGGGCACCTGGGTGGCTCAGTTGGTTAACCAACTCTTGGTTTCAGATCATAAGATCATGCCCCGTGCCAGGCTGTGCACTTAGTGTGGAGCATGCTTGAGATTCTCTCCCTCTCCCTCTCCTTCTGCCCCTCCCCCACTTATGCGTACCTCTCTTGCACACGCATGCTCTCTAATAAATAAATACAATAAAAAAAAAAAGAAATTCTGAGGAGTAGTATTTAGGTATTTAAAAGGATCCATCAGCCTACCATGAGGAGAATCAATTGCAGGGGACCAAGGGTGGTAGCAGGAGACCAGTTCTAGTAGTGAAGATGGTGGGAAGTGGGTCAGACATATTATGAAGATAATCAATAGGATATGCTGATGGATGGGGTGTAGGGTATAGAATGAAGCTGCCATTTAGTGACATAGGAAAGTTGTAGGAGGAACAGATTTGGGCAGAAAATCAAAAGTCTGATTTTGACTATAGTAAGTTTGTCTGAGATGCCTATAACTTCTTAAGCAAATCAGAACACTTTTTAATGAAAAGGGGTACTAGTAAAGATTAAGCCTGGACAATAGGCATGAATGAGGACTGACTTGGGAAAACTGAGCTCTAAAGTCACCCTACCTTTAGACATCTAAGTCCAGGGGCTGATGAAATAACCAAATCTGGAGTTCAGGGGTGGTGATATAAAGCCATCAGTGAATAGGGGGAATTTAAGGTAATACTCACTTAAGGGAGACAAGGCAAGAAAGAAGGACTGAGTACTGGGCATTCCAGGGTTTAGAGGGGTCAGATACTGCTATCAGTGGCACCTGATCTAGCTGCCTGTACTAGATTGTTTATATGACTGTCTCCCCTAACCTAGACTGCAAACTCCTTAAGGACAGGGACTTTCTGAGACCCTCTTTTACATTCCCAGAGCCTAAAAGAGGACCTGGAGTACAGCAGGTACTCAGTTTATGTTGGTTGTGTGAATAAGATGATAAGAGTACAGTTCAGAGAGGTAGAGAAACATTTATTAGGAGGTGACACACCCAGCCATGGAGTCCAATTCTACGGTCCTCATTCTGAAGTTAACTTGTGAAGGACACAGATGTACTGAAAAAACATCACTTCCTCGAGGCCCTGTCAGGAAGTGCTACTGGACTTGCAGCACTTACTTAATCCTCAGTGACATCCTCACTCTGTCTTTGTAGGTCACATTTCCATTTATCTCCATTAAATTTATTTCCATTTTAGTCTGACCTTAACAGCTTGCTCCCTAAAATCCCTCACTTTGGGACCAGCGGGGAAGGTTAATGTGCCACCCCAAAAGGTGGTTCACTTAAGTAAATATGGTAACGGATCACTTATCTGACACTGCCCCTGGATCCCTCATGTGTATGCAACAGGCACAGACCAAAAGGAAACAAAGACACCTTAGACCCTGAGCAACAGAAAGAGCTGAAATGAGTCAAAAGATAAAATGTGATTTGTTGTTCACCAGTCACAAGAAAGAAGTGGCTACAACAATCAAAAAAGTTCAGAAGGGGGGTGCCCGGGTGGCTCAGTCGGTTAAGCAGCTGCCTTTGGCTCAGGTCATGATCCCAGGGCCCTGGGATCGAGCGTGCTTCTCCCTCGCCCTCTGCTACTCCCCCTGCTTGTCAAATAAATAAATAAAGTCCTAAAAAAATAAAAGTTCAGAAGGTGATACAGGAAAGAGAGAAAAGAAAAAAAGAAAGCAGGAGAGAGGGAAGGGAATAAAGACTCGCTCAAGTGGTAGTAAAGAAGAAATGTGGTAAAAGGAGCAAGAAGATGCTGTGAGATGCAAGAAAGAGCAATGAGCGGAAAGAGAAGAAAATTTAGTTATGCCAGTTCCAATTCTGGAAGCCAAGAGACACACAGTATTCAGCCCTTTAAGGCTTAGCAGTCCCTGAGGACATCATTGCAGTGTGGCTGACCCTGGACAAGGAGCAAGGTTAGATTACGTCGTTCTCTCCAGCCACCCGGCCAACATTTATTGAAACCAACATGGTGCAGGGCCAGGTATATATGGAAATATTTAATAATTCTTAAAACATTTAACCAAAAAAGTTAAAGTAAGAAAAGTAGAGACTTAGAATATTAACTTTGCCATTATCTAGAAATGTTTTTTTGTAAAAGCAATTTCACTATGTTGAACATATGAGAAGTTAACGAAAACTCCATCTGCATAACAATTGGACACCAATTTAGCATAAATAAAAAGTAAATGTATGATCCAGCTATATAAATAACCAGTCCACCTCTTTTCCAGTCAAACATTAAAATATAGCTATCGTCCAGCAAGCCTGAAATGGTGTGTACAGACTCACCATCAGTGGCAGCAATGGTAAACTCATCACCGCAGGAAACCCTGATCACTTGCTTCCCACCTAGGGGTCCTCCCAACAGGTTGATTCCTAGACGCTTCTTATAATTCCCAACGCCCAGCTGTCCACACTTGTTGCAGCCAAAGGTCAGCAGCCGGCCTCGCTCTAAGAGAGAATAAAAACAAATAACCAGGCACAAATGGGGCATGGAACAGAGGGAAAATGCAGTCAAAGTAGAGTTCCATGGACTAACTTCTGGTTGTTAAGAGTATACAAATAGAAAGCTAGCCACACAATCTTGCACCTAGGGCAGCTAGGGTATCTAAATCTATGACCAATTTGACTCAGAAAGTGACCCAATATCATATTTTCTAATACTGTATTTTATTGTTATTTTATTTACTTATTTTAAGATTTTGTCAGAGGGAGAGAACAAGCAGGGGGTATAGCAGGCAGAGGGAGAAGCAGGCTCCCTTCTCAGCAGGGAGCCCAATGTGGGACTTGATCCCAGGACCCTGGGATCATGACCTGAGCCCAAGGCAGACGCTTACCGACTGAGCCACCCAGGCGTCCCTCTAATACTGTATTTTAAATGTGGAAAATGGGTACTACCTAACCTAGTAAACTCATAAGTGGTACTAATTAAAAGCAGTAGTTGTCTGGAATTATGGGCATGGCATTCTCATTAAGGGATGTAGTGACTGTGCATTTATAATGATTACCCAAAAAAACATTTACTTGAATGCCTAATTTGTTAATGAGATAATACTGGATGCTGGGGGAAAACAGGAGAATGTATATATTAAGAAGAGCTAATACTTGCGGCACCTGGCTAATTCAGTCAGTGGACCATGCAACTCTTGGTCTCAGGGTTGTGGGTTCAAGCCCCACATTGGGTATGGAGATTAAAAATAAAATCTTAAGAAAAAAAGAAAAAGGAAGAGCTAACACCTGAGAGAATAAAAAGTGAGCTACTTCACCCACATGAGCTACTGAGGCCTGTGTATAAAGCTGTAAATCAACTCACCATCAATAGCAGCTGTGTGAGTCTTGCCTGGGGCAATTGTACGGATCTTATAAAAGGATAGTTGTTTGGCCAAGGTAAAGGAAGTTGTGTAGGGAACTTCATGGTATGCCTGGAACAAGGTAAAACACAAAGCAAAGACTCATGAGGTAAAAATGAAGGGGTAGTACGCTGACAATGTTGTCATGATGACCAAAAGGGCTTTTAAGCAAATTTGTTATTAAGAAGGGGGTGCCAGCTTGCTTTACATCCAATAGAATACGACGAAATAAGCTCAGTATGTAATTGGAGAATTTAATTAGTGTATGAGGCCAGACTTTCTGACAACAAAAGTTTTAGATACCTAATCTAAGAGTATACAAAACATGAACTCTGTATGGCAGAAGTATCTACATGAGGATAGAGCCATTGACATTTGTCTTGGTTATAGATACTGCATACCTAACAAAGGCGGGGCAAAGAAGTAAAATCCTGAGGACTCTTCTCCAGCCCATAATGCAACCAGTTTACTGTGATCTTAATTTTATCTACAAGGCAGTGTTCTCAACATGTTAAAACCCATGTTCCCTTTAGATTAGCATTAAAAAATTCCTCTCATGTAAGTTTAAAATTTCACAACAAACCCAATGTTATAATAAAAACCCAAAGCAAGTAATGGTAATTCTAAATATGCCTTTTCAAACTATGGAGACACTCTTCCCAGACTTGCTCCAAATTTGTATTCTCCCAGTTGAGAATCATTACTTCAGAGATTGCTTAAAAATTCTTTTTTTAAAAGATTTTATTTATTTATGAGAGAATGAGAGAGACAGACAGGAGACAGACAGACAGAGTGGGAGAAGGAGCAGAGGGAGAGGGACAAGCCCGACTCGGTGCTCTATCTCAGAACCCTGAGGATCATGACCTAAGCTGAAACCAATAGTCAGATGCTTAACGACTGAGCCACCCAAGCACCCCACTTGAAAATTCTTACTCACTGAGTCAGGAAACTTTTGTTTCTCTTTTTATTTTAAGTAGGCAAAATGCCCAATGTGGGGCTTAAACTCATGACTCTGAGATCAAGAGTCGCATGCTCCACCAACTGAGCCAGCCAGGCGCCCTTGGAAACTTTTCTCTCTTAATTTGATTCTTTAGAACATGACAAAAACTCATCATGTTAACGTAAAGAGGAAACGAAGACTTAGTATCAGCAGTGAATTTCATGACATCCTTGAAGGAAGTGAATGGTAATTACATTCACTAAGCCTGTACAGGATCAGTGATTTGGGAGCAATAAATCTAAAAAAACTCTCCAGGGAGGTGATGCATGAAAACATTTCTTTGAATGTTAATTTTCTTGTACCTACTTCAATGACAGGGAAGAACCTGAATTCCATCACTTGGTTCTTTGTAATCAATTTATTTATTGAGGCATAATATACTATAAAATACTGTATAGCTTGAAAATTTTTCTGTATGCTTATAAATGTAAAACCACCACCCAGATCAAATTAGAGACCATTTCCATGATCCTAGGATCCCTTCTGTTAATACCCATACCACTTTTCCCAGAAGTAACCACTACTTTGACTTCTGCCATCAAAAACTCCACATAACTGGAATCACATAGTGTGTACTCTTATGTGGCTGGCTTCTTTTGCTGAACATAATAATGTCTGTAAGATCTTTACTCTTAGGTCAAATTCCATGGTCACTAACCAACAGCATTCCCAAAGAAATTCCAACCTAAGAGAAGTTCTGACAGTGTGGTTAGGGCACCAAAGAGGGTACTTACTTCATGGTTGATGATTCCAGACATGCACTGATTCAGACCCAGCTTGTTAAACTCATTGAGTCCACAGGCCAGCACTTTGCCTGACTGGGTCAGCAGAAATGTCCCATCACAGCCACACTGAACTGCAACAATAATCAAGGCCTTGGGAACATCCACCTGCATGAAAAAAAAAATCAGAAAAAAAAAAAAATCCCCAAACATTACTTGTATTAGGAAAAAAAACCTTAAATTCTTTCAAAAGTGATGTCCTGCATTTAGGAGAACTGCCCACAGTAAAGACTGCTATATCCTCTTCAGATTTTTCCAGCAGCTTAAAGACTACGGTTTTCAACAAGGAGCTCAGGTTTGATAATAAAATAAAAGAAGGCAATTCCAAGTTGGCTAAACAGACAGCCCTGTCAAAGTTTGTTTTAGAGTAGGTCCTACTTAGAAAGACTTCTCAGAAAACACTGGGAAAGGAGAAGCTTCAACCCATCGCTGATTTTACCCTCTGAGATGGTAGGCCCCACAACAGCTATAGAAGGAACTTAGTAGCCCTAAAGGGTCTTAGTCTGGTCATATTATAAGTGAGGTGACAGAGTACTGAGATAGCAGCCTGGACTTCCAATTGCTCCCATCCCTCTAAGCTAACTAAACAGGGCTGGGAATGGTAAGGGGACAGGATGGAAGTCTGTGAAACCAGAAAACTCAAACCTCAGTGTTTCTACTACAGCCATAGCCTCACAAATAATACAAGTTAACTTTTTAAACATAAACAAACACAGTTAACAGTGAATGGTATAGCTGATTACAGTCAACCTTCCGGTGGGCAGGCGAGCCAGATGACCACGCTCCTCCTGCAGCTGCTTTTAGCTCCTGTGCTAGCTCCTGTAGGGCTAGCTCCTGCAGGGCTCACAGTCATTAGATATTGTTTCATACAACATGACCCCTAAATACAAACAAACACATATTTCATCTGGTGTTCAACTGTGGAAATCAGAGGGGAAAATGGCTGCATTGGGTAAAGAGATAATATATTGCTTTCCAGTATCTTCCCAAGGAATTTTCTGGGCTGTTTTTAGCTGATCTGACTTTTTCATGGTGCATGCCAGTTTCAGCTCTCATTCCTGAGTAAAATGTGACTCCGAAGTGTCCACAATGGCTGTATCCTCTTTCTCAACTATTTATGATTTAGTCAGATGACAAGGCCACATAGTGCTAAATCAGGAATCCTGGATTTTTAGTCTCCCAGATAGAAAATATTTCAGAAATAAACACCTTGACATGAGGAGTCAGAGAAAGAGGAGTCTGTGTTATTTCTGAAGTCTGTGTGACCTAGATAAGCTTTAGGAAGAAGTTGCTTCTGAATTTACCTTTTGCGGTGTATAATAATCCTCTTCTGAATCCAAACCCAGTCGTCCTGAGACATACATAAGAAAGAAAACCATTAAAATGAGGTCCTCCTTCCCAATGAAAATGTTCTGTAACATTCTCTCTTACTGAATCAACACTTCTCAAGTACAGGCTAGCACCATGATGTGTTTAGAGACATATAAGCTTGAAGTCAAGTTGGCTCCTGGGAATAAGCAGACAGAGACAAGGCTATACCTACCATATTCGCCACAGCCCCAAGAATAGACTTCTTTGTTTCGTGTCAAAACCACAACATGATTATCTCCACAGGAGGCCTGCTCCACTGGATTGTTCAGGAAGAAGTTCAGCTGCATGGGTTCTAATACTTCAGGCCCAGCAACCTTGTCTACCCCCATGCAGCCATAATAATCAGATCCAAAGGCATAGAGCTGACCCTCATCTGCAAAAGGAAGGAAGGCATAACCCATCAAAAGAATGACTTTGTCCAATCAGAAAGCTGGACAGGGATAGAATGAGACTATCCCAGCCAGGGATCTCATATGAAATGATTACGTCACAGAAATCCAAAGGATAGACTGTGCCAGTCTAGAGTTGTTTTTATTTGGGGGTCACGGGTACTATTATAACAATTTTTAAAAAGTGGTAGTACCATGTTGAAATTTTACTGGGGCCATCTCTATTTTCTAGGGAAAAGGAAAAGTAAGTAACAGCAAGATGAAAACTAAACTTTAGCACTGGGTATGTATGGAAGTGATGAATCACTGACTTCTACTCCTGAAACCAACACTGCACTGTATAGTAACTAACTAGAATTTAAATAAAAATTGAGGAAAAAAATGTAAACAGCTTAAAAAAAAACTAAACTTTAGATTTTTTTTTTTTTTAAGGTTTTATTTATTTATTTGACAGAGAGTTCACAAGCAGGGGGAGGGGGGGGGAGGGAGGGAGGGAGGGGGAGAGGGAGGGAGAGAGGGAGAGAGGGGGAGAGGGGGAGAGAGAGAGAGAGAGAGAGAGAGAGAGAGAGAGAGAGAGAGAGAGAGAGAGAGAGAGAGAGGGAGGGAGAGGGAGAGCGAGAGCGAGCACCAAGCAGGGAGCCTGATGCGGGACTCGATCCCAGAACCCTGGGATCATGACTTGAGCCAAAGGCAGGGGCTTAACCGACTGAGCCCAAACTTTAGCTCTTGATTCCTGATTTCATATCTGATGAGGTGGTAACATTACTTTTCCCCCCAACTGGAACATACAACGTATTTCTCCTGATCCGACCTCTTCTCTGTTATCCACGTGCCTTTCCTTATCACCCACCCTAATACTATAGCAAATCGGGGATGCTGTTATTAATTCACTGTCTTTGGTTCTTCCAATACTGTCTTTTGCTATAAAATCCCAACTGAAATTGTACAGCATTAAGTACAAAACCCCACATTAAATGCACTGGGACGCTTTCTGTTGATGGCTTACCTGTCACACAGACAGTGAAATCATCACCACATGACACCTGACGGATAGCTTTGCCTTGCAACTTTTCCACATGCTTTGGCTGTCGGTAGGAGGCTTTGTCTCCATGGCCCAGCTGACCATGGAGTTTAGTACCCCCTTGCATGTTCTGTGAAATAAAGAGGTCTTGTGAAGTTTTAACTTTTCATGCCAAAAGCTAATCTTCAATATAACTTCTTATCAAAAAACCATAGGAAAAAATCAGCTGGAAATTTAGAAATGAAAAAAAAAACAGTAAGGAAATTCAACCTTTTAATGATAGGTAGTTTATACTACCCCTGCCAACAGGTAAAGATTTAAAAAGCATCCAGATTGATATCCATCAAGACTTAAAAGAACACATTCCCAATTCTTCCTCCTTCAAGTCTAAGGTGAACTTTTATATTTAATTATGGGTGTTGGTGAAAAAAAATTCTTCATGTAGTCTAATTTGACTGTTTTTTACAGGAGTATAGCCTCTTGGAAATCCTTTCTAGAAGTTTTTCAAATTTTGGTCATAGTTTCCCTGAAATACGGAACAATTATAAAGAATGTGGCTGCATCAAAGAGGCTGCTATATAGCACTGAGAATAGGTCTAAATGATGTTTCAACAGTTTTACAGAGAAAAGTAATTCTTTTCATTCAAGAACTCAACTGTAAGTCCTTATATAAATGTTTTTTAAGGGACGGTAATTTCATTCCATCTGTGGCAGCCCCCCAGGGGCTAGTTCTTTAAGGGACAGGGTTTTAAGGAAGTAACAGTTAATGTTCTATAACAGAGGTCAAATCCTTCATTCATTCTTTCAATCTATCAATAATTGAGCGTCTACTCTGTCACACACTGGAGACAAAGCCTGTCCTTGTGGAGAAGTTATCTGAGACTACTGGAAAAAATGAGCTCTCTCAGGAAGAAAAGGAAGAGTGAGAAGAACTGAGAGCCTAACACAAGGCTGGGTAAAGGAAAAGCATTCTGAAACAAGTGAGAAGGCACAAAGAAGAGAAAAGCCAAGAGAAGATGCTCTCATTGGAAGCCAAAGGTTCAAGGAGGGAGATATCAACTATGTCAAATGCCGCCAGGAAGTCAAGAAAGTAAGAACAACATAGTATCTGTGTTTTTTTAACCAACTGAGCCACCCAGGCACCCAGTATCTGTGTTTTTTTAAATATTTTATTTATTTATTTGAGAGAGAGAGTGCACAAGTTGGGCGGGGCAGAGGGAGAGGGAAAAGCAGATTCCCCACAGGGAGCCCGACATGGGGCTTGATCCCAGGACCCTGCAATCATGACCTGAGCTGAAGGAAGACGCTTAATCGACTGAGCCACCCAGGTGCCCCAAAGTATCTGTTTTATGTTTATAATTTATAGGTCATTTTATTAAGAGTAGTTTCAATCAAGTGGCAGGAATGGAAGCTGCATTGTAGGTGAATGAGGAGTGAGTGGGAGATAAGAAAAGAGGTAACAAATACAGGCAATTTGTTCCAGAAGCTGAGAGACAGGGTGAAATCTAGAAGGGAACAAAGGAAAATTCTACTGAAGCTATGCCTAGCTATCTTCAATCACTGGTACAGGTCTTAGAATTTTCCTATGTGGTACACTGCTTCATTTGTCTATAAAATTATTTCACAGACACTAGTTGCTCTGAAATTCACGGTAATAGAACAGAGTAATTAAGTGACTTTCTGAAATCACCCAGCTCTGAAATCACTCAGTAAATGAGAGTCCAGTCTCCCAAGTCCAAACCTAGGGCTCTTTTCATTCTTTCTTTCCTTCTTTCTCTCTTTCATTCATTCATTCAAAAAACATTTACAAATGACCTAATATGTACCAGGTACTGGGGAAAGATACTCAGTGAACTAAACAGACAAAATCCCTGCTCTCATAAGAGCTTACATTCCATCACCCCATGCTGCCATTCCTGCAGCACATGTTCAACTAACAAAATACTTAAGACAGCCTCGGCCCAGTAAACAATTAGGCTTATATCACTGTTCTAAGGTACTTAGTTTTCACTTACCACCCAGGTGTACAGTTCCTTCTCCACTGTGACCACAGCAAAGTGAGTATTCCCTGCACACACCTGCCGGGCACTACAGCCACTCTTGATGACATCCAGTTTCTGGGGAGTGGATTTTCCACCACCCCAAACATAGACTTCACTGGTTCGTGATGTTACCACAGCAATGGGTGCTTCAGTCACAGTGCTTGACCTGTCAACAACCCCCAGAACAAAGGCACATTTAACATAAAAAACTGTATCAAAGAAAAATGCTTCCAGTCTGTTCCCAGAGAAGAACTGCCAATTATGGTATGAGAAAGTATGTTCTTTCTTGACAACTTATTTCAACCCTCTGTCATAGAGGCCTTGCAATTCCTGCCTCCAGGCTTCATCACAGCTCAGCCAGATCAGATTCCAGTCTGGTCCATAACACCTACACTTTTCAACTTCTCAACATTCATCATGGTAATGATGTTCACTTCAGCATGAGGATGAAATTATAGCCTTCTGTTTTCTCAGAAATGATTATGTGACATTTATGAATGTCAGATAATTATGTTGGCTTCTCAAACGATGCCATAGGCTACTTACTGGGATCAAACAATGCATGCACCAAAGAAAGAAAGACCCCCTGATGGTAATTTAAGAGATATCACTTTTTACGAGTCTCCTAGGCATTACCTTGGTCTTTTTGTAGGTGCATTAAGCAGTGTGACTTTTTCCTCCATCTCTCTACCAAAAGAAAAGCAAAGATACATGAGTGAAAGAATAGGTTCTTACATTGTACTAGTGTCTCTTTAATACGTTTCACAGATTTAATCCTCTATAAACCATATGCCTCCTGCAACATGACAATGCTTTTGGAGAAGTAACTCAATACGATTCAAACAGTTATACGGGCCTGGCTTTGGACAAATCATTAGATATGACGGGGCCAGCAGTTTGGGGCCATATGTTTTCTTTCACCAAGAAACATTCCAAGCTGGAACAGAGAACCTAGAGAACCTCTGTTGCACATTTTAAATACCTGCTGATCTCTCCATCCAGGCTGCCCACTGACTTCCCAACTCACCATCTCTAAACCTCAGCTCATTCTCTTTCTCGCATACAGCTTTTCTTTCTGACTCTCCTATTTCTGCAACTGGCACTTCCCATTCTCCCGGTGGACTAAGCTTAAAACCTCAGTTACCTTTGACTCAGCTGTCTCCCTCTCTTCGATATTTCAGTCCTATTGATTCTGCCTATACATCGCCCTTCATATTCACCTCTCCTCTCCCAGCCTGCCGCCATGTTAGCTCTAGGCAGCTTTGCTTCCCACCCGATTGCAGCAGCACGGCCTAATAGGTCTGACTCAGCCCACTGCCAACCCACTTTATCAGTCCTATACTGATCTAACACTGAGATTGGTTTGCTAAATGAGTCTTCCTTAGGCATGCCCCTTACCACATGAACTTCCCTCTCATAAACACCCACTACTGGACCATAGCTTGAATTAAGCACAGATCCCTTTGTCTAGCATTGAGGATTCTTGCCTATCTTTCCAGCCTTCTTTCCTCCTACTTACTCCCCATATTCTAGCCCAGGGTACTCGTTCTGTCTAAAACACTTACAGCTGAATTCCTGAGGTGGCACTTAGGCATCAGTAGTTTTTGAAAGCTCTTGAGGTGTCGCTATTGAGAGCCCCTGGTCTAGAACCCCCAACCTAGTGAAGTAGGACTTAAGTGTTTCCTGAATACTTCCCACAGTTTGCTATGTCTGTGCCTTATCTAGAAAGCTCTCTGTCTTCTGTTTTTCCATCAAGTACAAAGTTCTAATGAAATACTGTGTATAAATTATAATTATCTCAATAAAAATTGCATTAAAAATTATCAATGGAAATATTTGAAAAGAAGTTAAAATAGTGATTATACTGTTGGGAAATAAGCCAGATAAAAAAGTTAAATATGCTTAACCAGTAGCAAAGGGCGATACTGCTAGAATATGTGCCGACCATAAGTGGAAGGTCACAGTGCCGTTTCTGGAGTATTACATGTAATTCTAGGCATTAAAACATTGGCTAGACCTTAACTGGAGAAGAATCAGAAAAGATCAATTAAATGACACAACAAAATAAAGGTACTGGCCAAACGACAATGATTAGGGAATTAAGTATATACTTAATGTATCTAAGGGCAAGACTTGAAAAAAGAGCAGAGCAAAGATTTGAATATTGGGAAGATACAGAAACAAAGAACTGGTAGGGGAGGAAGAAGGTCAGTAAGACAAAAACAGTATAACAGGATGAGAATAATAAAGGGGTTGGCTCAGCCGGAGGAGAATGCCACTCTTGATCTCAGGGTCATGAGTTCGAACCCCATAATGGGTGTAGAGATTACTTAAAAAAAAGAATAACAAAGAATACATCTTCCTTTAAGTTTGGGTTTGAAGCCTCCTATAGGACGTGAGGGATAAAGGACCTCCTTCCTATCTCTGAGACCTCTAACACAGAAAAAATCTCAGGAAGTAACATGTCAACAACCATTCAAGCTTGATTTCTGAAGTAGACTCCTCCAACTGCAACATACCATCTAAACGAATGCACTGAAAAACAAAGGCCCACTTTAAATCCATACTACTATCTGACAATCGCTGAGCATCTTGTGCCAAGCCCTGGGCTGAGCACTTTATATGCATTCCCTCCTTTAATCCTTACCCTACCTGACTTTATAGAGGAGAAAACTAAAGAACAGAGATGTTGAATAACTTGACAAACAAAATAATAGAACTCATACAAACCTAAGGATGTCTGAGACCAGAGCCCTCCTCTCTTAATTACTACATTCTAATGCCCTAACTCTAGATTAAAACTCACAGATGAGGGGAGTGCAGGGCTCTAGGCTCTCATCAGTATAAATTCAGAACAAGACAGCACAGGCTAAGGAGGTGGAAGTCAGGAGCTCCTCTCCAGTAGCAAAAGCAGAGATGTTGGTAGAAAATGGCACCAGAGCAGCCAAGTCAGGAAATACTGCCCTCTCTCATGGTCTTCTCATCAGGCCTTTAACAATCAACCAACCACAGAAAGACAAAGAGTGGACTTCTCTGTACTTTACCTCCTGCGTTTCTTGAGAAGGGGGCGATCCAGAAGTTCATCTGCTGTGGGTCTCTGCTCAGGATCCTAAAAAGTACAAACTGGGTTAGTTTTAATTTAAAGGAAAAGGGCAAAATGGGGTCTAAAGAGGCATTTTACTTCCTCTTAAAAGGCTGTATGCTAATTACTCAAAGATCACTGTATATTATCCTTTTGTTTCAAAAACAATTTCTTATGTCACATTCCATGTTTGATGCATATCATTTCGTTGTCAACACGTGTACATGAGCGGACAGTGCACCTTCCTTACTTGTTCAGTTACGGCACTGCCTCTCAAACTGCAATATATATGGCACATAAGAATCTCCCAGAGTGCTTGTTATAAAGATTTCTGGGCTTTATCTACAGAGATTCTAATCCAGTTGGTCCAGGGTGGGACTCAGGAATCTTCATTTTTTTATTTGTAAAACTCTTCCATCCCTAGCAATTCTAATACCTATGGTTCAAGAACCATATTTTGAATAATACCAATCTAGAGCTACACTACTATATACACAGAACTATATATATTCTGCATGCTAGAAACTCTTCTAAATTATCTCTGATTATAATTTTGTAAAATCAATCTATGAAAATTAATCTTGATCATAAAAAACGGAGCACCTTGATTTCACAAATCAATAAAGTAAGAATAAAGCATAATAAAGCTCAAGGATTTGTTGTCTGAAACAAATACCTATCATGAATTGCCAGTGCCTATTCTTCTGGGTACAGCCAGCCACAAACATACCCTACCCTGGGGAAGTGAATGCGGCTTTGTGCAGGTTCATCTAGGCATACCATACTCCCAACACTGTGGTGGGAAGGGAAAACCCTAAACTGAAATCAACACGTAAGTCACACTTACCTGGTCAAGGCACGCGTGGACCATTTGAATCAGTTCCAAAGAGTACTGGCTAGAATCAACTTCCATGGCCCGGATTCCTTGTACAATCTTCACACACAAGTTGAGTGGATTCTATGACAAAATGGTTATTCTTGGTTATATAAAGATTATAACCTACTAGTAGGGGTTCTGAAATGTCTGTTTATTTTTTAAAGAAATGGCAATAGTTCTGCATTAGGTCTGATTTCTTTTATAACTATTAGTATGCATCAGCAAGAAATGGCTAGGGATACACTGTTGCTATCAGACGGAATGAAGCCAAACGGCCAACAAGGAGATATGACTATGGGGCCAATAGGATAATACTCAGAGTACATTATAATCTGACCTTTCAACTGAATCCCCCACAAAAAGGGAAGCAAGATTAGCCATGCTTCCTGGCTTTAAGTACCTCCTTTGCCAAGTACTCTGCCTCCCAATTTATATACCCTAAAAATGGTTATGCAGGGGATACTCTGCTGCAACAGATAAGGCAGTAAATAATAAGATGACAATGCCAATAATATTATAATAATAATACCATTAACTCCTTTATTGAGAAACCACAGTGTGCTAGGTAGGAACCCTTGCAAACCCCCTGTGAGGAGGTTATTATGATTACCAATTCAGAGATGTAAAGTAACTTGCCCAAGCCACACAGATAGTAAAAAATGGCATCATAACTCCAACCAAAGTCTGTCTTGACTCTAATACTCATTTTCCTTCCACTATATTATTTAGAATAATTAGATGATATACCAGAATAAACTTTAGAATTTAGAAAAATAAATAGGTCTCATGAAAGGCCAATGAATTTGCATCTTACATTTGCATTTTTCATATACATTAGCACAGTATCTCTATGAGAAAGATATATATTTTTTCCTTGTTATAGATAATAAAATAGAGTATCAAAGAAATTCTGAAACAATTTGCTTAAGTTCTCACACATGGTTTGTAGAGGACACTGGATGTGAATCCACTTTTGCTACTCAGTTTGGTCCATGGATTAGCAGCATCAGTATCATGTGGAAACTTGTTAGAAATGCAGAATATTGGGACCCACTCCAGACCTACTAAAAAATAGTCTGCATTTTAACAAGGTGCCCAGGTGATTTCCTATGTGTATGAAAGTTGGAGAAGCACTGCTTTACACTGGGCTTTACTTAGGAAGAAAAAAAAAACACTAAAAGGATTTGTTGTCCATTACAATAACAACCTCTAATATAAGAGTCAGTGTATAATTTTTTATAAAAAGATCAAAACACTTTAATGAGTACTACATAATTTGCCTTAGCTTAAAAAAAAAAATGATGTAGCTGAAGCATAAGAAATGAAATGGTTTATCCAAACGGCAGCATCACATAGTGGATCCTAGAGCCAATTTCAAAATTATAGTCAACAAACTCAAGTACAATGCTCAATGCACTTGAGTAAGATTATTTTAGTAGGGAACTGAAGTTAAAGATAAATCTGGTATATAGCATTTTAATAATATGCTACACCAAGCCACTGCCTGAATACTTTGTTTTTTTGCCTACAGCTGATTTCTGATGAAGAAATCAGAAACTCAGGGATAAAGGAATTTGATTTTCTCAACCAAGTTATACCATTTGCAAGGACAAGGTGGGGATAATACAACTTACTGTAGCATCAAATGTTCTCTTTAATGTCAGCAGTTCAAAAATCACACAGCCTACTGCCCAGATATCAGACTTGAAATTGTATTTTACTCCTTGGCAGAGCTCTGGAGACATGTAATATGGAGTTCCCACAAGCTGAACAACAAAGAACACAATCAAAGAATAACTTCATTTCTGAGGTGACTGTATTAATACTTCAACAACTAAAATAAATTTCTCACAAACTAGTGTTAACAACTATAAAATGTTCATCAGCATATCCAAAAAGCTTTTTATGAGATGATGCCACTATGGGGAGAAATCTTTTATCTTATCAAATTTCTTGGAAGAATTATAAAGGGTAAAGGCACTGTGGTAATTTGGGGAGGCACAACAGTGATTCCTAGATCACAAAGGCTTTAGGTCCACTGAAGACTTCATACAGATAAAGACATACTTAGTAAAAGTTCACCAATGGAAAAAAAACAAAAAACAAAAAAACTGGCACGGGGGAGATGATAAGTAAATAAAGGGGTCAAAAGTTCTAACTGAAGTGCATAGTACTGAAACTCTGTAAATGGCTGTTTGACCTCTGTAATAGTAACACAACTAGGGAAATTTCTTTCAAATTTGAAAAAGATCTTCTGCCTTGAGGAATGAGTTTGGAAATCAAATGTCCTGAATGGAGGTTGTGCCTCTCCCCAGATGAGATGATGAGTACCCTAGAAGTTCTAATAAAACTGATAGCCATCTTTAACCAGCAAAGCAAAGCAATTTTTAGATGGATTGTATGGCATTTATAAATTTTCATATCATTCCTTCTTTACATTTAACTGGCTAAAAAAAGTCAAGTCTTGGTTTTACACCAGATTATACTTGATGAGAAAAATCCATATAAGGACATGATTACTTCCTCAGAAGCTCAATACGGCACCATCGTACAAGCAGACTGAGTTCCTGAAGCAGACATTAGCATGTCTCTAAACTGCTTACAGGCATATCTTGACATTATCAAAAAATATCAACAGGACAAATTAATTTTATTAACTTACATTTTCAAGTTCTTTCAAGGACAGAGCACTGTGAAACCAGAAGAGTAATAATTGGGCTTTATAATTCCTAAAAGGATGAAATCACTGTCCTTAAAGATCAACTTACATCTACTCTTTACCAATGGTCTTTCTTAGGATCAGGTGAGAAAGAAGCCCTGCAGCTGGGACGGCATATGATATTAACACCAGATTGTTCTCTGTGCATCAGCCTTTATTTGTAGTATAGGGCTTCCGAACCAGAAAAATTCAGAGGAAACACAAAAAGAGATGTCCAACATCCTAAGCTCAAATACTAAATAAGAGATAAACTAAAATCTCCTAAAGATCCGCCAGAAAAAACAGTAGAGCATTTTCCTGTTTTTATTTTTTTTATTATTTTTTTGTTAAAGATTTTTATTTATTTATTTGAGGGATACTGAGAGAGAGCAAGAGAGAGAGAGAGAGAGAGAGAACAAACAGGGAGGAGGGGCAGAGGGAGAGGGAGAAGCAGACTCCCCACCGAGCAGGGAGTCACTTGGTCCCAGACCAGGACCCAATCTGAAGGCAGACACCCAACTGACTGAGCCACCCAGGCACCCCCTTTTCCTGTTTAGAAAGTGCTGAAAAGGGCTGTGAGGTCAGAGCTGTGATATGGACAATGACTCCTAAAAGAACATCTGAGCATGTAAATGCCTATTAGTAAGCACAGGAAAAAGACTCCTGAAGACCTGCTTTATAAGTATGGAGAACTTGCAAGGACTACTGAGAAAAGTGTGTGAAATTTGGAGTGGTGTACAGTTATATCTCATAGTACTGGAAAGGAAAAGAAAAAAAACTTAAGACAAGGGCAACACATACTTACCGTCTCAGCCATGGAATACTCAGAATTAAGTTTCTTGGCTAGGCCATAATCTCCAAGTTTTATTAGGTTTGCCTTGGTCAGAAAAATATTTAATGTCTTTATATCTCTGGAAAAAAAGATACTGTATATTAAACTCCTACAGACAATTGTTTTGTTTCATCCCTGACTCCGCCCAGAATTAGTACAGAATAAAATGAGTGGTTACCACTGCTCACACTGTTATGGGATCCCAAACAATGGTCACCACTTTCCCATGTACTTTAATATTGAAAAGGGGATTTGGGGGAGTGGAGGCAGAGAATTAACTTTGTCCTCCAGGGCTTCTTAGCACAAGCATGTCTCCCGTACCACTGAGGATGTTAGGAAAAATTGAGAGGGCCAGATGGAAAACACAGCCCCACGTAATCCTATAATTCCTGTAAGGTGCACTGCCTCTTCAATTACCATTTATGCCCTGAATTGGTTGGTGTTAATGCTTCAAATCTGTTAAGGCAAGGGAAGAGGCTGCACATCCCAGCAGCAACATGACTAGGCTGTGTAGCTCACCTAAGTAAAACCACTGGCTATTTTTCTAAAGATGAGCTGGTCCTATGTAACACAAATAAACTGTGCCTGGTTCACACTCTGGCTTCCTTAAAATGTGAAAAAAAAACCAGAATGCTCCTTGTAACTTTTGAAAAGAAAATAATATGCAACTGTAGTAGCCATTCAATAGCTATTGAGAAGCACATGTTAACTGAATAAACAAACTAACAAAAAAAGAAATACTGGTGAATCAACATTAATCTCTAGCAATTATCAATGACTCACTTAAGGGTATAATGTGGAAATGTTCTAATAGCTCTTTCCTATACTAGAAATGAATAGAAAGCTGTTTTTCCCCAAAGATCTAGTAAAATCGTACAAAATAGCTTTTTATCTAAATTAAGACTCAATTATATAATTAAAAATACTTGCCAATTATTATTGCTCATAGAAAACATTTACCGCGAATTGCAACCAATCTAATACCACTTCTCTTAGTGGCTTCTAGACTTTACTGATGAATTAATGAATTGAACTCTAAAATATCTCTTAAAGAAGTAACTGAGCAGTACTTGGCTACTGAGACTCTTCCTAGATCACAAACATAATTTAACTTCAGGAAGTGAAGGTAACACCCCTCATTACTCACTCTTTCCTTCCTAAATTATATTAACGGAAAAGCCTTGACTGCTTAACCAAAAAAATAATAGTGCTGATGGGAGGTACCCAAGGTGGGGGTTAGATTGGTGGGGAGGAATCCATCCTGTATTTTTTTTTTTTTTTTTTTTTTTTAAGTAGGCCCCACACACACCCAGTGTGGAGCCCAATGCGGGGCTTCAACTCATGACCCTGCGATCAAGACCTGAGCTGAAATCAAGAGTTGAACGCTTAACCGACTGAGCCACCCAGGTGCCCCTCCATCCCATATTCTTTCACTCATTACCTATGAAGGATTCCAGCTTTATGGATACAGCTCACTGCTGAAACAATCTGAAATAGGTACCACACCACCATCTACAGAAAAAAAAATTGTATTTGGACTGGAAACAAAAAAATTCCACTTATATAAAGACACACACTAAAACAAACAAAACAAAGGAAGCTACAACCCGAGGTTATGATTCAACATGACCTGACATCTCTTGCTTGGAGGTTGAGTAGGCAAAGAAAAGTGGTAGGGGTAAAAATAAAAAGCAGATCATCATAAAACAGTTCCAATGCCATTATAAAATATAGTATGGTGAAGCAGAGTTGTGGAAAGAAATCCAAGAATGCAAAGGTATAGAAAACTGGGCATACCAGTATGCAGTAATAGAACCGGGAAAGAAAGCCCATAGAGAATCATGATGTGGAGGTAAAGCGTTTAGGAAGCAGCTATAGACAGCTTCCTTGTTAGAGGTTTCCTTTCTCATGAATAGCAACCAGAACTTGGAAGGAAAAAACACTCTTCATTGTTGGAAGAGTAAATACAGGCCTAGAATGCAAGAATCACAATACAATTCTAGCTTCCTTCCACAGAAGCATGAATTACCTCTTCCTCAAACAACTTGTCCTTCTGACGAAGGATTTTGTCATACAGGTTCCCTCCTGCAATTAAACAAGAGACAGGTGTGAACTGCTTCATAAAGATCAAAGCTTGGCTCCTGTAGCTACTAGGGTTTTAACAGATTTTAACTGCTTCCCCAAAGGAATCCCCTTCTCCTCTTGGCTCTTTATAAAACTCTCCCCATCCCTCGAGGACTGTATCCAAAGTCGTCTTCAAAGATTCCCCTCCCTAACAAATGAGGCTCAATGCAAAAATGGGAAGTATGACATTTTTAGAAAAGAGAAGAATAAAGGCCATTCCTATATTATCCCAATTAGCAAAATACTTTGAATGTCTTCAAAAATCAGAAGATTTTCCTTTCTAGAACTCCTTTTAAAAGAATCTGCAATATTTTTGTAACAACTCTCCGGTGTGACTACTAGAACATTTGGGCTATACCTATGATGCAATGTTTTGTACATACAGGGGTATCTCATCGACAACTTCCTTTTTTTACTACTTCACACTGAAAAGGTTTCCCATAATTTAGGGGGCACCCTAGACTGTTTCCAATCATTACTCCTTCTACTAACTCCTTTCTGCAGAATAAGTCTGAACGTGCTTCTCCCTTTCCTTTATCAAGTAACAGACTGCAAATGATCACCATTCATTTCACTTCCTACCTAAAACTGTAACTCACACCTTAGTCCTGGCTCAGTTTCACAGCTTCTTTTCCTCTGCAATTTAGTAACTCAGTGTTTCAACAAATTTACCATTTGTTCTAGTCCCTCCTAACCACAAAGGAAGTTAACTGCTTGAGGCTTCTGCTACTTCAGAAATCTCTAATATAATCTTGTACATTGAGGGTTGATCAGAACCAGCAACAATCATGGTACACAAGACAAGACAAAAAGTTAGAAGTCTAAGAGCTTTCTCTTAGAGATTTAAGTGAAGGATATGCTGGGACTTCTTTAGCATGTAGCTTAAGAAAGGGCTTTGAGGGTTCTCCTATGTAATAAGGATAACAGCTAGTATAGTATGTATTGAAGATTTGCTACACACACCAAGTACTATGCTAGGGGGTTTACATCTTCATTTAACACAACAACCCTAGGAGACAGGTACTGTTTTTAATAAACTCATATTAAGATGAGGAAGCTGAGGCACAGAGGTTTCTTGTGCAAAGTTACAGAGTTAAGAAGTAGTAGAGCTTGGGATATGGGCTTAGAGTATATTCCTAGCAACTGAGCTAATACTGCTATCTTACAAGCAAAATGGTCCAAAGAAGTCAGAGACCAGATAAATTAAGGCCATGCTTTACTATGTGTCATTTTCATTCAGCTATGATCTTTGAACCACTTTTCAATTGGATAGCTTTGGCTGAGTCAATATAAGTACCACTTGTAAGATTTCATTAAATATTACATCAAGCAGTGCCAAGCCACACTATGTCTCTAGCGCCTAATTAGATGTCTAACATTAATGCCTAACTAAAGTCAATTCATATGAAAAAACCTTGAAAAGTGAATGTAAAAATCAACTGAAAAAATAATTTGAAGATGGAACTGTAAGCATTAAGGGAGAATTTGAGTATGCAGGGGAAAATCCCTCCCCTTAGTTTGTAAATCACTTCAAAATTCTCCAAGAACTATTCTCTTAAACTATATGAACTATTTCTCTTAAACTCTAGAAATCCATTTAAAGTTTTTAATCAACGTATATGCCTCTTATTTTCTTCTCCCCTTCAAGGTAAGTATAAGCACAACAACGTCTTGCCAGAGGAGGTCCCACTGAATTCTACCTTACCATTACAATATTCCAGCTCAATCAGCAGAGTGGTATTGTCCATGAAGTGATTGTAGTAGGCAATAATATTGTCATGCTGCAGCAGAGCCAGAATAACAATCTCATTCAAGGCATCACGACGTTCCTTCTCCGACAGTCGGGTCAAATCAACTTCCTTCCACACAACCAATGAGTCATCCTACAACACAGTAACAGAGGTATTGTGCTTTTCTCTAGCCTGGCAGAGAATGAATCCACACCTTGATCTGTAAGCCTAGAAAGAAAACTTCCTAGATGGGCAGAGACTGACTCCTTTTATTTTTTCCTTTAAAGAAGACGGGAACAGGGGCGGCTGGGTGGCTCAGTCAGTTAAGCGTCTGCCTTCAGCTCGGGTCAGGATCCCAGGGTCCTGGGATCGAGCCCCGTGCCGGGCTCCCTGCTTGGCAGGGAGTCTGCTTCTCCCTCTCCCTCTGTGCTCTCTCTCTCTCTCTCTCAGGTAGGTAACTAAAAGCTTTAAAAAATTAAAAAAAAAAGACGGGAACAGAATTTAAAGGTTCTTCATACAATTGAGCATTATAATTTACTACAGGACTGGGGGAAGTGAAGCACTAAGATGCTGTTACATTGTTGTTACAGTTAATTTAATGATGTCAATTCCAGGTAAAAATACCAGCTAGAGGTAGCTCTCAAAAGATTCTATTGACAGACATCATGACAAACTGCTAGTCATGATAAACATTATAGTAGGGCTAGAATACTGGAGAACTGGAGAGAGTAGTTATCTAGAGCTGACCACAGTTTCTTGTAAAATGGAAATATTAAACTTACCTCTAATTTTATTTTTTTAAATGTTTTATTTATTTATTCATGAGAGTCAGAGAGAGAGGCAGAGGGAGAAGCAGCCTCCCCAACTAGCAGTGAGCCCGATGTGGGACTCGATCCCAGAACCCTGGGATCACGACCCAAGCCGAAGACAGACGCTTAACCATCTGAGCCACCCAGGCGCCCCTTACCTCTAATTTTATAAATTTAGATTTCTCTAGTGATTTCTGTTTATGCTTTCTAGATAGGAATAAGTCATGCCTAAGGGCTCAGAGTTCACTTGTAAGTGAACTCACCTGCTCTATTTTGCAACTCTGTATCTCCTATAACTTTTACATGTCACCGGTTTTCCTCTATCCACAACAATTTATCTGCAGCTCCCAATATTCACTCTCTTTTATAACACCCAAATTCTTTACTGATACTGCTCTCCAGCCCAGGGGCATCCCCACCTAAATCACTCTCCCTATCCTTTAGAATGATTCTGCCAGGCCTTTTAAAACTTTTTGGGGGGATATTCTGATAAACCTTCTACTGTGCATTTATTCAGTGCAAACATTCCTTCATTTTCAGAACTCATACACTGATATGATATTTGTGTATCCTTTCTCATTTATATACACATACAACTTAAATGTTATTTTCTTACTAACAGGGTTAACTTGTCTTCCCAGTGAAATATAACCTTCTGGAGGGAAAGGGCTGCTTCTAATCAAACCTTTGTAAATTCACAAACCTAATAAACACTTGGTGATAATGGATAATGCTATGCCAATTTTGGGAAGTGTAATCAAATTTAACATAAACCAACTTCAGTAATCAAGTTCAACATGATGGAAAGGCATGGGCGAGGAGATGTGAAACTCTGTTCTAGCCCAAGATCTACTTCTAATTTAAGTGTCAAGTGACTTAAATATACTGTCTTAGTTTCTTTAATTATAAAACAGAAATAGCAATGCTCATCTCTTTTTCATACTATGAGTACAAATAAGAAAAACAGATACTAACCATAACCCTAAAATCATACATTAATGTTGCCTTAAGATAAAAAAACACTTGAAGATTTTTCCTTGCAACCCCCCCACCTCCAACTTTTAGCCTTAGAAATATGCTAGCTTGGAACACACCCCAGAACTGCAGATGGATCACTTATGGATGAATCATCATCATCCAAAGTCTTCAAGTTTAAGACTTTAGGGATCAAATCCAATTGATGGTTAGTTTTTGGAAGTAGAGTCACCACTACAGGGTTTCAGATCAGTGTATGTTCTGAACTTGGGGGGTTAGTGATCCAAGAATCTCTCCAAAGGATCTGTATATATGCAACAGGGGATGGGGGAGGGAGGGATTATGTTTACATCAGGTTTTCAAAGGAGTCCTTCCTTGCCTCCCGCCAACCCAAGTTAAGAAACAGTGGCTTAGAATATATCAAAAAGTTATTTCCCATGCATAAACCCTGCCGGATAAACACTGATGAAGAAAGCAACGACGAACCCAATGATCTTCTAGAAAAATCTCCAATTAAGTGTTCATACCTGAATTTAAAGATAACGGCAAAGACTGCGGAGTTGCCACTGACGTGGGAATTTTGAAGCTATGCCCCTCCTCTCCACCCCGACATTGGAGAGCTACACACGAGAGGAAGTAAGTTTTGACAAAACTTCACATTCGTATGCCACTTTAATTTACAGTTTGCAAAGTACCTTCGTTCGAGTCTCAAAATGAAACTTAAAAAATAAAGATTACTTTTAGGGTAATTATCATTAACCCCAATTTACAGATGGGGAAACTAAAGCTCAGAGAAGGCTCAATGCCTTGCTCAGTTCCCCGGGTTCGACAGAAACGACCAGTCAGTAACACCAGTGATCTAACAATTCCCAGTGCAGGTGAGCTGGAAGAACGGAGAAGACCCTGAGACATACACCCTGCGGCCACGCAAACCTAAGTGAGGCCGAGGCGCAAGCCGCAGGCAAAGCCGGGACCGGGTTGGGTCTGGGAAGCGGGGCGGCGAACGAGGGGCTGGGGCGGGCGGAGCCAGGGGCCGCTACCTCTGTGCGGCGGTACAGCGTGGCCTCTCCGAAGGCGCCGCGGCCCAGGATGCGGATGGGGATGTAGTGCAGCTCCTCCTGCTCCGCCGCGCCGCCGCCGGCTCGCGGCCCCGGGCCGGCGCTGGGCCCCGGGCCCGAGTCCCCGCTACCCCCGGACTCGCTCCCAAAGTCCGAGTTGATGGAATCGCAGTGTCGCTCGTACTCGCCCAGCACCGACATGATGGCGGCTGCGGGACCGGCCTGCGTGTCCCCAGCGGCGCTGGGCGCACTACGCCTCTCTCACTTCAGACGCCGGCCCGCGGCTCCGTCAGCTCCGCAACCCCGCGAGGCTCCATGGTGGCTCCTTCCCCCTGACCCGGAAACAGTTCCTGGTGCTTCCGGCCCGGCGGGCTTTCCTCCGCCTTCGCTGGTCCACTTGCTTAGTTTCGCGGCCCCGGCTTCCCTGCCTCCGGGCGGGCGGCGCATGACGGCCGCTAGGGGTGCACGGCATGGAACCGAAGGTCTCTGGCCGCGGCAGGGGAGTCGCCGACCGGTCTGTAGACCCCGTCCCCGATCCCTGGCCAGGTTCCAAATAGCTTTGAGGTCCGGAGGTCGCGCAGTCGCATCTTGGCGCCAGCCCTATCTAAAGGGCAGTGATTCCACGTTGGACAGTGCTCTTTGTTTAGTGAGATATTGAAGGTACTATAGTAAGCGGAAATACTTGCCTCCTGTCATCTCAGTGGGCCGTTATTGCTCCCAGAACCACCCTAGGTTCCTCTTCTATACAACTCCAAAAACATTTTAAGTCAACTCTCCTGACACTCATTTTCCAGATTGGACATTTTCCTTTCGTATATCTTTCCAAATCTTTGACCGTCTCATCTCAGGCAACATTCTTTGAGTACTAGGTGCCAGTGTATTTGAGGGTGGGAAAGCTACAATAAGACTCTCCTTACCAGCAAGTCACTAAGAGAATTGTAATACAGTGAAAAAAACCTGTTCCATCAGCTACTGACCTTGGGCAACTTTACATCTCCAAGCTTCTTTTTAAATCTGTAAAGCTGTAGGAATATGACCAACGTCACAGAGATAACAGCTAACTTTTATTAAGTGTTATGTTCCTGACACTATGCTAAAGGTTTTTCCTTGAGTCATCCCACTTAATCCTCATATTATTCTCATTCTACAGAAGGAACTGAGATAACCTAGGTTAAGTAACCTGCTCAGTGTTACACAGCTACTAAGGGGAGATGGGAGTCAAACCCAGTAATCTGGATCCACATCATTCAGAGACCATGTTTTGGGACTAAGAGAAAGCCATGTGGCTGAAAGCCAGGGTGTATGTGGGGTAGAAGCAAGAGAAGACAGGGCCTCAACTGTTGTGTTTGGCTTTCCTGTGGGGGGAAAAATTATTCAAGATTTTTAAGCAGGGGAGTATATTATTAGTGATTGTATGTCCTAATTTGCTGGGGAAGTCCCAGTTCATGCCTTTCCCCCAGGCATAACTAACAGAGCTTTATTTTGCTCAAGTCTGGCTCAGACAATAAACAATACAGTCACTTTACATAAGACCAAAGTTATATTTTACAAAGAACTCTGATAAAAATGTGGAGGACAAAGAACCAGAGGCAGGGAGACCAGTTAAGAGGCAATTTATATTCTAAGAAGGGAAGAGGCACTGAAGTATTTATCAGTGTGAGTAGAAAGGAAGTTCAGATTTGAGAAATCCATCTGAAGAACATTTTTTTAAAACTTTTTAAAAAAGATTTTATTTATTTATGGGGCACCTGGGTGGCTCAGTCATTAAGCATCTGCCTTCGGCTTGGGTCCTGATCCCGGGGTCCTGGGATCTAGCCCCACATCGGGCTCCCTGCTTGGCAGGAGGCCTTCTCCCTCTCCCGCGCCCCCTTGCTTGTGTTCCTGCTCTATCTCTCTGTGTCAAATAAATAAATAAAATCTTTAAAAAAAGAAAAAGGTTTTATTTATTTACCTGAGAAAGAGAAAGCACAAGTGGGGTAGGGGGGAGAGGGAGAAGCAGTCTCCCCGCTGAGCAGGGAGCCCGATGCAGGGCTTGATTCCAGGACCCCGGGGATCATGACCTGAGCCCAAGGCAGACGCTTAACAGACTGAGCCACCCAGGCGCCCCCCATCTGAGGAACATTTAGAACTTTGTGATCAGTTGGGATGTGGTTGATGAGGTAAATGTGAGTCCAGGAGATTGCCTTCGTGATTTTTAATGAGGTGGATAGTGATAGCAAGGAGGGGATAAAGATACCTGGTAGAATGGGTTAGGGGAGTTGTGAAGGATGAGTTCACACTCCTATGACCTCTCTACAGCTCATCAACTGACCCTTGTAAAGTATGATATCCTACACTCTGCATAACATTCCACGTTGGCTCTGAATTGGAGAGCACAAGCGGACTTCTGTCTCCCTTGATCTGGATCTAATACTTCTACTAGTGTACTAGCCTTTATAATGATGGTCTGCTTATACCATACTTGTACTTTACGAAGCCTCTTTTCCACATCCAAAGCAATCCAAAGTAACGCAGCTCTCCCACTAGATCACATCACTTGTTTGCAATGCTTATCTGTAAAATACTGATGTCTTGTTATGTTCTTTATTGACTATCTCCATTCATTAGAATGTAAACTTCACAAGAGCCTGGATTTTGTACTCATTTACAACTATGTATCAGTGCCTAGAAAAGTACTTGATATTATAGGCTTAAAAATTATTTGATGAATAAACATCAGGTTATTATCACCTATGTATAGAACATTGTTAAAACCTAAATGCAAGCCCGATTGATAACTCCCATCATATTTTATTTTGTTGGTTTCATTCCAGTATGCCAGATTAGATATTTTTACATTTTTCAATTAATTCATTCAACAAACACTGAGTACCAACTTGTGCCAGGTGCTGGGTTACAGCAGAAAACAAAATAACGTGGTTCCTACTCTCATGGAGCTTACAGTCCGTGTAACAAATCAGTGCTATAATAAGTATAAGCTTCTAGAAAGGAATTTAGGAGGGTCATCTTTCCAAGCCAACTTGCTGGGTTGGTGAAGTGTTCCTGGAAATATGCGCAAAATGTTAAGTCAGTGTTGGCTAAACAAAGTAGGGAGATCATTCTGGATAGAGGCCATTTCATCTACCTCTGCCTATTCATTACAAGGCACTTTGAGGATAGGTATTACTTCTTATTTATCTGAGTCTTCTCCAGAGTTTAGCTCAGCATATTAAAAAGAATATATGTTCAATAAATTTTTTTTTCAGTTAAAAGAATGGAAAAAATAATTACTTAAATTCAAAAGTAAATAGGTTTCAGCCACAGCTTATTCATTTTTTTCTGGCATCTTTGCCATGAGGAATGATAGTTTTCTGTAGCTTGGTTAGCCTAATATTATAAATTGTTTTAGTTATAATGCATAGATACAAGCTTAACAGACAAATGTCCTGTTCTCTCAGAGAATACAGAACAGAAACACTCATGCTCAGTTCTTCATTATACTGGATATATATGAAACATCTGGCCTTTGAATGTTCAAGTCCAGAAATACTGAACATTCTAAAAGTATAACTGATTTCAAAATGCCTTTGGACACAAATGGATATTTCCATGTTATATTTTAACAAGTAAATAGTTAGGATGCTATATAGCAGAAGTTCCCAGTTGTGAATGGCAGATCCCTGGGGCCATAGAGTCACTGTAAAGATTAAAAAATCTACCAAAGTACCAAGCAAAGTCTGTACCTTCACTTTCCAGTATGGTAGCCTCTAGCTACATGCAGCTATTAAACACTTGAATTGTGGCTAGTCTGAATGGAGATGTGTTGTAGCTGTAAAATGCACACTGGACTTCGAAGACTTTATATGGGGGTAAAAAAGTAAAATATTCGTGGGGTGCCTGGGTGGCTCAGTCGGTTGGGTGTCTGACTTCAGCTTGGGTCATGGTCTCGGGGTCCTGGATCCAGCCCCATGTGAGGCTCCCTGCTCAGCAGGGAGCCTGCTTCTCCCTCTGCCCCTCCCACTGCTTGTGCTCTCTCTCGCTCTCTCTCTCATAAATAAAATCTTAAAAAAAAGTAAAATAGTCATTAATCATTTTTATATTGTGACTACATGTTGAAATGCTATTTTGGATATGTAAGACTCTATTATTAAAACTGATTTCACCTGTTTCTTTTTACTTTATTGTGGTACTAGAAAATTTAAAACTACACATGGGGTTTATGTTATGTGGGATACCACTACAGCAGACTGAATAATAATATGCAGAACACATACTACCACTTAACAAGTATATGATACTGTTGAGACTACTAAGTTCATTTAAAAGTTTTGCTGAACTCATTCATTGTTTATGTTCTCTAAAAGTAAATCATCAGTGAAAATTAAGACAATTAAAAAAAATTTTTTTAAAGATTTTATTTGACAGAGAGAGAGACAGCGAGAGAGAGAACACAAGAAGGGGGAGTGGGAAAGGGAGAAGCAGACTCCCCGCTGAGCAGGGAGCCTGATGCGGGGCTCGATCCCAGGACCCCGGGATCATGACCTGAGCCAAAGGCAGACGCCTGATGACTGAGCCACCCAGGTGCCCCAAGACATTTTTGATATTAAATATACTCAATTTGTGAATCCCTACTTTATAGACTTTATAGAGTCACTGACAAATTTTGTTTTTGGGGGGAATGGAGGTTGAGGATAAATAAGATGCCAGCCTGTGAATATGCAAAGCACTTCAGGTTGACTCTTGGAAAGGAGCTTTATGGAAAATGTTCAACTGTAAGTAAAAGGAAGGAGAAAATGGCCCTAACCTGCTGGGTTGGGTTTTAAAGATCTTATTTATTTTTCAACAGAGAGAGAGAGACAGCGAAAGAGGGAACACAAGCAGGGAGAGTGGGAGAGGGAGAAGCAGGCTTTCCGCTGGGCAGGGAGCCCGATGTGGGATTCGATCCCAGGACCCTGGGATCATGACCTGAGCTGAAAGCAGACGCTTAACGACTGAGTCACCCAGGCACCCATGGGTTGGGTTTTATATAGATGTGATGGGCAAAAAAACAAGTCCTGAAAGGTTCTGAATTGGGAGGGAAATTTTAAGAACGGAGGGTAAGGGAGAGGACACTCTAGGACTAATTCCAATAGCAGTTTCCAAAAGAAGCTACAGAAAATGCTTGGCTTACATAACCCTATTTTGCCTTTCTGAAGGTGTTAATTATTATGATTATATTTATATACACATACAGCTTACATACTTACAAAATATAATAAAATTGTATTAGCTCAAATAAACTTTATCCATCTGCAGTAAATTACATACAACCTTTTCTCTAATTTATCATGGATAATTTGCCATACTTTAAAACTGAAGACTATGGAAGAATTATTGCCAATTCAGACAAAGAGGAACAGAGGAACAGAAAAATACACCTAAAATGGTTTCTGCTAGCATTTATTTGAGAAAATTTACACAAAAAATCCCCAATCCAACATTTACAAGTGAATCTGTAGAAATCCCACATGCCTCTTTCCATTAAACAAACAGAAAAATGGCTTATGACAGGAGTTTATGACAATGATATAACAGCACTTAAACTGTATCATTCCTATCTATATTATATAAACTGTGTTGAAAAGGCTCAAAATGGAGGAAAGCAGATAAAATCCCCATTTTTAAAGCTGATCTACTCTTGCACTAGCCTTCTATCAAAGACAAATAATTTTTACTTATTCGATAAAATCAAGGTGTAATTATCAATGAACTTTAAACTGAAAGCACAAATGTCTGAGTTGGTATTTTTGGCATGAAAGTAAAAGGGAAGGACGTGGAAAAAATCCCAGTTTCACAAAGTCACATTCAGGAACAAAAAAACATCATCATAAAATAAAATATTCTCCTATCTTTTTCTTTGCCATTTTGTCAAAACAGAAGAATATAACCAAGTTATACTTGACAAAGAACTGTCATTGCTTCTGAAAAAGGGGAAAGGCACCAGTCAGAAATATGAAAGAGTTTCTTATTAGGCTAATGGTACAGAACAAAATTTGACCTTTAGACCCGTAAAAATGGATCTGACCCACAAATTTGGTTATTCTCTTCCCTACTGGGATGTATCCTCTGTCATCTACTATATGTAATACCACAGGTGGATATTCTCAACATCCACTGTCCTTACGTTGAGGATTTGGTCGCCAGTCTCAGAAGCCGTACCTATCAATTCCTACCAGCAGATGGCAATGTTGCACAAATTAATGAAAGAACCACTCTGCCACATCCGAGGAATTCACACAAGGAGAGGGGGGAGGGACGGCTTTGGGGTTCAGAGTAGCTGGAACATTAACAGAACAGCCTGAGATTTTAACAACATAACTCAACTCCCTGTTCTACTTTTGTACTTTACCCTGGTCATCACAGCAGTGTTCTCTGTTAATTCTAATACACTGCTTCTTAACTGCAAGCTATATGCCCTAAGTCCTCTAATTCTTGCCGCTGCACTTAGACAAAGCCCTGTAACAGTCAGCAGGGGTTAAAAGAGATTACAGAAAGGACAGACTCCAATCCACTTTCCTGGGCGAAATGGAGTAATTTTCAAGTGACAGTATTTTTCCTAACTGTTCACAAACAGTCATTTGTATCCATACCTTTGCTTACTTAATGGCCTTTAGGCACCTTATATTCCCACAGCAATTCTTGGCATTGCTTTTGCAACATGCATTTTCAAGTACTTACTCTATTCATAATCCTCCCAGATGTGTTTTTTTTTGTACCCCATATGTCTTAATCTGCTAGATGGAACACATAAAAAGGACAGGAATTAAGTCAGTGACTGGCCACATAAGAAGAGTTGGTAAATTTTACCTATATTTTCCTTGCTAGAAGTTATATTAAAGATTCAAGCAACCACAATATCTGACAAAGGACTTGCATCTAGGATAAATAAGGAACTCTCGAAACTTAGTAGAAAAAACAAGCTAATTAGAAAGTGGGCAAAAAGGAGAGGAATAGACACTTCACTGAGGAAGATATAGAGATGATAAATAAGCACAGGAAAAGATGTTCAGCATCATTTGCCATTAGGAAAATGCAAATTAAAACCATAATGAGGCATTACTAGACACACCTATGAGAATGACTAAAATAAAAAATAACAATAGCAGGTACTGGTGAGGATTCGGAGAAATTGGATTGGTCACACGTTGCTGGTGGGAAGGTAAAATGGCAGTCACTCCGGGAAAAGAGTAGGGTGGTTTCTTACAAAAATAAACGCGTGCTTATCATACAACCCAGCAATTGCCCTCTTGGGCATTTATCCCAGAGAAATGAGAATTTATGTTCACATAAAAACCTGTACATCCATGTTCACAGCAGCTTTAGTAGAAATGGCCAAAAACTGACAATGACCCCAATGTCCTTCAATGGGGGAATGTTTAAACAAACTGTGGTACATCCATACCATGAAATACTACTGAGCAATAAAAAGAAGCAAGCTCTTGATAACATGCAACAACATGGATGGATTTTGAGGGAATTATGCTGAGTTTTAAAAGCCAATCTCAAAAAAGGTTACATACTATATGATTCCATTTATAAAACATTCTTGAAATGACAAAAGTAGAGATGGAGAACAGATTAGTGGTTGCCAGAAATTGGGACTTTGGGGAAAAGAAGGGAGGTGGCTGTGGTTATAAAAAGGTAGTAGTACAGGGATACGAGAATTGAGACTGTTCTGCATCTTGCGGTGGTGATCACACAAATCTACACCTGATAAAACTGCACAGAACTAAACACACATAAATACACAAAAGAGGGTCAGGCAGTTGAGCACAAATATTTTAATTCTCTAAAATGAAGTCCTCTTTAAGAGTTATGTACAGTTCAATGCTCATTTCTATGGGGTGTCCCATCTATCACCCTTTTAAGAGACATAAATTTATGAAAGGATATTACCAGAAGCTATCTAAACATTTCAGCTAAGGGTCAAGAGAAAGTGAAGTGTGTTTTCACAAAGAAATCCAAAGGCAACAATCAGAATGAAACAAGTTCAACATGGTCATACAAACCTTGGTAAAGGAACTCAAGTGGAAGCCCAAGCTGGTGAGCGAGCAGGAAAAGGAAAGAAAACATGGTTCAAACAGATCACAGGAGGAAACCCAGTACAAATGCTGACTTTGGCATTATCTAGGTAACCCCTATTTTTTGTCATAGGTGACTCTAATAATAGTCCTATTGTTGCAAAACCAGTCCAAATGCTACCAAGTTAAAAAAAAGTCCCTCATTGACTTGTTGGGTATAGGTGGTAACCCCTGTCCTCCCACACCAAAGAGATCAGTTCTGGCAAGAAAGCTTCAGTGTGCCTTGACGGTGCTGTTAGTAGGACGCCTTAGGTCAGACACGTCCCAGTGATGTTCAGCTGGCTGAGATACAAGGTGGGAGGAGACTGGGCCTTATTACTCAATCAACTTCTTGGCCTTGAAGAAGCGACGCAGGTAGAAGACCTGCCAGGTGGCTAGTCCAATGAGGCAGAACATTGAAAAGATGCTGAAGTACAGGACCCGAGTGTTTGTTGACTCTAAAAAACAAAAGTGTTATAAGGCAATGAAATGAGGCTCAGCAGGCTATACAGTGGCCAGGGGGAAAAGGCAATTAATAAACTTCTGTCAGTCCCTAGGCCTGACAGTAGGATTTTGGATTGTTTTTTCTTAAAAGTTCACTGTTCTATATATAAATGTTAAAAATTACAAAGATTAGTACTATCAGTTTGATACACAATAAGCTGAGAATATAGTCAACTGCCTATCACAGAAATTTCTATTCCCTTGAATATCTAACAAAGCTCATTTACCCGGAGAAACAACAACACTGAAGATAGTGATCATCCCATCATCCCATTCCACTAACCCCTTTTGGCAAAACTGAGACAAGAGCTCCGTCTCCTTTATGAAGAAACAAGCGCTGCCTTCCCCTCACCATTGGTATCTCGCATCTCCTCCTCTCGCTTCTTCATGTAGGCAAAATCATTAACGATGGATTCTGAAAGGTCTTCTAAGCGTCGGAGCTCCACTTCTAAAGGTTTGAGCTTCTCAACCTTGGCAATCTGGAAAAGAAAGGAATTATGAACCTACTCCTTGAAAAAAACTGCTCTGGTCTAGAACACAAGGCAACAGATGAGTCTTTTAAAAGTTTCACCAAACCCAGAGCACCTGACTGGCTCAGTTGATAGAGCATGTGACTCTTTATCTCAGGGTTGCAGGTCTGGGCCCCACATTGGGCGTAGAGATTGCCTAAAAATAAAATCTTAAAAAAAAAAAAAAAAAGTTTCACCAAACTTAAAACCTCTTCTATTATCACTCTAACATATTCTAAAATCTGGGCTTCGGCCCTTCCCCCACAAACTGTTCGTGTGTTTCCATCTCAGAATTTTTTGATACTTTAATTTTGATTAAAACCTCCTTGGAATTAAAAATAAATAAATAAAAAAAATAAAACCTCCTTGAAGTACTGTAATATGGTAGACTATAAAGTAAAATATGTTATTTTCCTAAGATTTCTGGTTTTATTTTATTTATTTTTAAGATTTTATTTATTTATTTGACAGAGAAAGAGACACAGCGAGAGCAGGAACACAAGCAGGGGGAGTGGGAGAGGGAGAAGCAGGCCTCCAGTGGAGCAGGGAGCCTGATGTGGGACTTGATCCCAGGACCCCAGGATCATGGCCCGAGCCGAAGGCAGACGCTTAATGACTGAGCCACCCAGGCGCCCCTAGATTTCTGATTTTAATAAAGCACTTTACTTTGCCCTTCTATTCACATCCAAGAAAGAAACAATATTATCAGCATAATAAGTGTTACAGTCATAGTCAGACGTGATTTTAAAAGAAAACCCTCTAAATTCCCAATACACAATGCACAGGAATGAGGGAGTATATATGACTGTAACATTAAGATAATAACTCAAACTATAAAATTAGAGAGTTCTGCTTTGCTCCTTTAAATCCCACAACAGCTTTAGGGTTTATATCAAGAACCCAGATGAAGCCTAGCTTTGCTAAAACCAAAACAAAACAAACCACTACATTTTTTGTGTTTAGAATTACATAGCCAATTACCAAAAGAACTCTTCAAGGACTTCCTTGTATGCTAAGGAATGAAGGATGTGAGAAAGAAATGAACTGTTTTCCTTTCTCAACCCAGACCACTGTGAAACCTCCAAGAGTGTCTAGTACCTAAAGGCAGATATGACAAAAGCAAAGATTTCATTGTTCTATTTCTGTTTTTTCCTATCAATCTTATATTATGATGTACTTTTAAAATGAGGATAAACCACCAGAGTTTTCTAGATCTTAGAACTCATATACCAGTTGCTATTAAGTTTTTCCTTAAGAATTCATCAAAAATTCTTTTTCTAAGGAGTGCCTGCTGGCTCAGTCGGTTACACATCTGCCTTCGGCTCAGGTCATGATCCTGGAGCCCCGCATCGGGCTCCCTGCTCAGTGGGGAGCCTGCTTCTCCCTTTCCCTCTGCCCCCCTGCTCGTGCTCTCTATCTCAAATAAATAAAATCTTTAAAAAAAATTCTTTTTCTATATCTGCCTCTTTACTCTCTATTTACTGAATGTTCTCTATAGAACGCCCTACTTTTTCTTCTCTTTTGTCCAATTCACCTTCTTTGTTCTTTTCCAGCTAATGTTAACAGCAGTTAATGTGGGATGAATAGGAAGAGTTTAAGAGTGTTCTTATGTTCTCTTTGCTCATCTATATTCCTCACTGAACACATGAAATTATTTAAAATAAAAGTTATTCGGGGCGCCTGGGTGGCTCAGATGGTTAAGCATCTGCCTTCGGCTCAGGTCGTGATCTCCAGGTCCTGGGATGGAGCCCCACGTCGGGCTGCCAGCTTAGCGGGGAGTCTGCTTCTCCCTCTCCCTCTGCCTCTCCCCCTGCTTGTGCTCTGCCTCTCTCTCTCAAATGAATAAATAAAATCTTTAAAAAAATAAATAAATAAATAAAAGTTACTTAAAATAAAACTAGAAATTGCTGTTAGGATGGGGATATAAAAAGTAAGTTTATATTTAAATAAGGTACATAAAATGTGATGAATTTGCAATGTTTTCTTTCACTGGATGTATATTTTCCTTTTTTTTTAAAGATTTATTTATTTGAAAGAGAGAGAGAATGAGAGAGAGAGAGAGCACATGAGAGGGGGGAGGGTCAGAGGGAGAAGCAGACTCCCCGCTGAGCAGGAAGCCCGATGCGGGACTCGATCCCGGGACTCCAGAATCATCACCTGAGCTGAAGGCAGTCGCTTAACCAACGGAGCGACCCAGGCGTCCCGGATGTATATTTTCTTACATTTGTAAAATGTTGGCTGGAGTTAATGGCATGACTGACAGCTACAAACAGAATGAAGCTAACTGACTGTAACATTTAATTAATGGTTAGTTAATGCATTTAGCTAACTCTCCTAGCTTAATGCCCAAATGCCAAATTTTGTCATTAATCTAGAATATATACCTGTTGATTGATTTCGTATAGAGCCACAGAGCAAAGAAATTCCCCAGGGAAAAGATATCACAACAAGACATATATAATAAGCTCAAATTTAGTCTGTTTAACATTTTCCCTCCTGGTTTATACTTTCATCTCCAAAGCTTCCTGAATGAGATAGTATAAAAGCAATGGCATGAAACTTCTTTAGCGATAAATGATTTAAGGCTCTCTAAATAGCAACTTGCAAAAAAACCTGGAAGTGAAACTATGGCCATGCCCCTGCCAGCTGAAAATATATTTTTTAAGATTTTATTTGACTGAGAGAAAGACAGAGAGCAAGCACAAGCAGGGGGAGCCACAGAGGGAGAAGTAGGCTTCTCGCTGAGCAGGGAGCCTCACTCGGGGCTCAATCCCAGAACCCTGGGATCCATATATCCATATATGTGTATGTATCCATAATGTGTATGTATTTTATACCTTATAATCTTACTTAATCCTCATAACCCTATATAAGGTGAATATTATTATCCCTAAATTTTTCAGATCAGGAAATTAAGATTCAAAGTATTAAATAACTTGCCCAAGTTCTCAGAGCTTGGTGGAGTGGAGATTGGAATCCAAGTCTGAGTTTATATTTTATTCTGAAGGTACTAAAACGTTGATGAAGGAAACTAATAGACTACACTTTTTTTTTTTTCTGGATCAAAGGTGAAATTATCAAGCTATATTAGGCCACAAGGATCTGGGTAAGTTGTCCAGTTTATTAGTCAAACTTCCCTGGTTTCATACTGCTCTTATTCTAATTTTTACAGACTAACAGAGTAAAAATTTTAAGCAAATTATCATCACTATTCTCATGAAGACCCTCTTCGCTTGCCCAGGACTAAGTATTCAATGAGTTTATTACCAAGACTTTTATCATAGTCAGTACAAAAAGGTAACAAGAACAACTGTATCAAAATCCCAATGACTGTTGTTCTGCTCTTCTGAACATCTGATTTAATGTTCACAATGTCTGTACGAATGTGAAATTAGGGGCGCCTGGGTGGTTCAGTTGTTAGGCATTTGCTTTCAGCTCAGGTCATGATCCCAGGGTCCTGGGATCGAGCCCCGCCTCGGGCTGCCTGCTCCACAGGAAGCCTGCTTCTCCCTCTCCCACTCCCCCTTCTTGTGTTCTCTCTCTCCCTGTGTCTCTCTCTGTCAAATAAATAAACAAAATCTTAAAAAAAAAAAAATCAGGCCATTATTCCAGTCTACTTCTCTCTTCTCAGGCTGGAAGGATGACACGTATTTTGCCAACAGCTTGATAAAAGCAAAGCCTACTTGACAATGTTATGTACCATAGGTTCTCCACTAGAGGGTAGCATTCCCCCTGTAAGCTGCATTTTAGCCATTCACTCAAGACTCTTAGAGCTACAAGGGACTGCATTTTACAAATGAAACTGAAGATTCCATAGTTATCAAGTCCTTTGGGTGGAAGACCAGGACTAGCAGAACCATGGTCTCTTGAATCCCTACCCAAGGTCACCAAAGCATTTATTCAGCATCAGAACTGCAAAGCTCTGCCGCTGTAAAATGCAAGCAAAACCGTACCTCTGACTGCCAAAAGCATATCCACTCAGTGTACCCAACCCCTACCTATCTTTCAAGCCTTAACCATGAAGCTTTAACAACTTCTGTCCACACCGACTCCCTCTTTCCTAAAGTCCTACAGCACTTAGACTATGCCACATAATTAACAATCATACATTGTCATATTCACATTGTTTTGATTTTTATCCTTTTTCCCCACACTAGTTTGGCCCTTGAACTCAAAGAAATTAATACAATGTAAACTTTGTATAGCATACCCATTCAATGCCTTCTTCAGAGGAGCCAACTTTCTCATATGAGATAATAAGTGTTGTTGGTCCCCTGAAGCAAGGCTTCCTTAGAGCACTCTGTACCTACTTTCACCCACTGCCCAGGAGAAAGTCCTCCCTACCACACTGTCACTCTCATCTGTGGTGGGAGGGACTGCTTGGAAAAGCTACAAGTCAGAAAGCCTTTCCCTGCACATGTACGACACCTCAAAAAAACTGTGAAATTACCCTTCTTAAGCCATATCCAAATCTTCCACCCCCCTCCCAGTGATGATTTAAACCTAGAATTCAGAGTCATATGTAACTGCATCTAGGAATCGTTTTAACTCTGAAAAACTGCTTCTTAAAACATACATGTGAAACTGACCTCTAGAGAATCGCTAGACTGTTTTCCTTGGTAGAGCACTGAGACTTAAGAGAAGCTTCTTGTGGTAAGCCAAATTCAGTCAAATTGCTGTTACCTCCACACTCCCCCCCATAGCCCCCCCAAATTTTAGAAGCACAGCAGTAACAGTGGAGATCATCTAGTCTACACAATCAAGATAAAGAAGGCAGACCTACAGCCAAGGACAAGTTTACGTGTGTGGGGAGGTATGTGAATCACAAGCCTCTTCATAGAAGCTCAAAAGGTCAAGAATGTACCAAAATAAGGCCAAATAATACTGCCAATCTTAGGGGCTATATGAAATTTAGCATGATTCTATTTACTCTGTTATAGTCAGTTTCCAGAAAGGGTAGGAGAAGGAAGCCAAAATCTACTGAACTAACCAAACTATGTGTCAGGTGCCTTGCCCGTTATTTCATTTAACTCATGTCGAGAAAGGATTTTGGATCTAGTATGCAGAACCAGAGTTCCTCCTTCCTGAGGGCATTCAAAAAAGTAGAACTTTTGGAAAGTCTTAAGCTGTTGTTCCAACAAGGGCAACTGTGTTTCTGGTATACATGTTGATAGCAAATGACATACTAATAGAACCCACAGGCACAACAGGATTTTTATTGTACTGAAAATGCTAACATCCATATCAAGAAGGGACATATACAGGCCAAGTCTGAGGATGTGTCAGACAGCTCCTTCTTCGTGGGACAGTTACTGCCTTCATTTCCACAACTGCAGGATCAGACAATCCACACAAGCAGCTGCTCTAGTACCACAGACCACAAAAAAGATGCCCCGCCCTCCCACCACGGGCAAAAGACAGTGGTGAAAGGTCCTTAAAATTCAACAGAGGGAATCAAAAGTGCTTTATTTCTGAGGACATAAGCATTCCGAACTCTTTAAAGCATTCAAACTACAAGACTCTATGCTTCTTTACAACAGGACAACCATTCTAGCTTCTAAATATCATCTTACATTTGTATTGTTTACATAGCAATTCCACATGCACTAATGAAGTAAATCCTCTCTAACAATTTAGTAGGCATTGTAGTACTCTGCCCAGCTACTGAAACACTGACTACTATTCAATTTTACAAGACCACAAGGGATTTCAGAATCATGAAGCCCACAACTGTGAGGGAGATACTCTGGATGTGAAAAAACTTGAAGAAAATGTGCCACCTCCTCAAAGCCAAATGCTTATGCCAAGAGGCCCAAATCCTCTGGAGATAAAAGCTCTCTATTACCTCAAAGACCTGAAATTAAATGCCTCAAAACCTCTACATACGCTCAGTGCTCTCTGGTAATTAACCAGAAAACAAGTGCTTCTATTATTTACGTTCTTGTCACAGGCATTTGCTGAGAGACAAATAACAGCTATTTCTAAGCAAGATTCAAGGGAGCCTAGCCATTGACTGAGGAAAGGGCTGCCTTTGGCCTGTGTTGAAACCACTTCTCCTCTGTCTCAGTTTGCTCTGCCTTTTTGGGGGAGGGGGTGGTAGGGTTGGTGGTAAGATCACCAAAGAGAGTAGCAGCAGGAGTTCCTTGGTTAAGAAACAGAATTTGGAGCTGTGTTGTAACCATGTGCGTAACGACATGCTTAGGACGTGCCAGACTTCCAAAGCAGGAAGCAGGCAAAGGAAGTGCTGTGGTTTCCTTTCTGCTAGGGATTCCCCTCGTAGGTTAAGCGAAAGGTCAGGAAAGATAAAGGCCCTTCCCCAATGTCAACAAAGTCCAAGGATGGTAGAAATTCCAGGAGGAATAGTTCTAACATGCTCTGTGACAGAGATGTCCACATCATTTTCTGTATAAACTCACAATAATGCCCTCTGTTTTAGAGTGAAAAATGATGTCTAATGTCTAATCAAATGCCTTATTACGTAATAAATGGCAGCCATCATAGCAGGAGGAAAGAGTTACAACAGGTAAAATTTCTATTTTAACAATGCATGCTGGCTTAGAGAGTGGTCTCAAGTTGAGGATACTGCAGCAGTTATCGAAAACTGAAAATCACCTTACCTATTTTTCTACCTCAGAATAACTGCAACATTTTTCTCTTTTCTACCTTAAAATAGCATTTTAACATACATTACCTTATTTAAATACAATTAAGATTCTTCTCAACCATCAAAGTTTAAAAGGATTATTTCAATTTACTCTTCAGTTCATCAAGTAAAGAGACCCTCTTGCTCTCTTTTAAAAAACCAGCTTAGGGGTGCCTGGGTGGCTCAGTCAGTTAAGCGGCTGCCTTCGGCTCGGGTCATGATCCCAGGGTCCTGGGATCGAGCCCCGCATCGGGCTCCCTGCTCGGCTGGGAGCCTGCTTCTCCCTCTTCCTCTGCCTCTCCCCCTGCTTGTGAACTCTCTCTCTCTTTCTCTGTCAAATAAATAAATAAAATCTTTAAAAAAAAAAAAAAAACCAGCTTAGACACAGAAACAAACAATTCAAAGTCTCTACCAGGAACTGTCTTCCATTCACTACCTCTACCATATCCCTCGCTCTTGTTGATCACCTACAAATAACTCAGTCTGGTGTTATTCTACTGGATATCTGAACTAAGAAACAGAGGAAAGACTTAAAGAGCTGCAATTGTTGTACGACTACTTCCTGTTGCAGAATTAGCCGGTCACTTCCACTCTTCTTCCATTTTAGGACATTTCCTTCCCAGGTCCTGACCAAAGATGGAGCAACTTTCTGTGGGTCCATCAGTCCTAGAAAATTCTCTTAAATCACTTAAATCACCTTTCCTTTATTTTGTTTACATTCTTTAAAAACCATTTACATTTCCTGTCCCCCACCTCTTCTTCATACCTTCAGGTACTGTTGTAAAAAGCCTCTGATCTGGGTAAGAATACTCTTACCTTTCTGTAAAGATCAATCCTCCAGTCTTGAATAGTTCTTGTGGTTTTGGGTTTTTTTTTTGTAAGATCTTATTTATTTGAAGGAGCGAAAGAGAAAGTACACATATAAGCAGGGGGAGGAGGAGAGGGAGAGGGAGAAGCAGACTCCCCACTGAGCAGGGAGCCCAACATGGGGCTCGATCCCAGGACCCTGAGATCATGACCTGAGTCGAAGGCAGATGCTTAACCAACTGAGCCATCATACACACTAACATGTCTATGGGATAGCTGGTTCAGTCATTTGGCCGAAGGCACAGCCAGAATTATTGTTCAAGACTGTTAACACAACTTTTTGTATCAATAAGATTGTAGCTGCTTGTCACATGACTGCTGAGAAAAAAGCCTTCTGGGCAAAGCACAGCCAGTTGGCCTGACTAGGTCATAGAAACCTCCTAGCACAGCACACTACCGGCTGTTACAGCAGGACATACCTCTTCATAATTTTTCGCCTCCACTCCATGCTTCATGTCTAGAATCACGAGTTGATCAGGTATCCGCCCTGTTCCTGAGAAAGAAATCAAAAGATTCATTGTGTAGAATATTTAAAATTCCGGGAAATCACCCACCCACCCTCTCCCTAACCCCTACCCTCTCAATAGAGGGAAATAGCCACAACTCCTCCCCCTACTCAGCTGCAGAAAATTCCTGGCTCTGGCTAAAATCACAAGCATTCCAGACAAAGCCTCTATCTGTGTGGGATGCCGGAAAGCAATGAGAACATGCTGCTGGCAAACATCTCTGAGCAGGCAGGACACAAAACACTGCAGCTGGTACTACAGAGGGACAGAACAGCAGAAGAGACAACATACAGGCTTACTGGATTAGGAAATAACACTCAAGTCAAAACAGTATAAAACTGAGTGGCATATAGACCAATCGGTAGTGGGCACCAACTAAGATTAAAAAGGTACATTTCTACATCTGAAAAGGGTGCCCTGTCAAATTTTGGAAAAAAAAAAAAGGATTATTGGGTATACACTAAGCTTGGATTTACGTAATATAAACATGAGTACTGAAAACAACACAGGATTTAGCTAATATTCCACTTTAATTCAAACATTTTGGTCAATGTAAGGCCATTTCAGTAGGTTAATAAAATGTTATAGGACCCACAAAACACTTAAAAGAAAAGAAAGAAAACACCTCTAAAGAAGGGTACAGTTTTCAGGGGTGCTACTCAGAAAGAGAAATGCCTATTTGGGATAGTAGGGCCAACAGAGCTAGGCTTGTATCAGAAAAGGTAACTGATTCAGCTTGATCAAAAAAGAATTTAACGTTAAATCAAGTAGGAGAGAGAGAAAGACTCAACAGTCCCAGAAAATTGCTCAGCCCCAATTTACCTATTTATGAAATAAAAAACTGCCTGCATGGGGGACACCTGAGTGGCTCAGTCGGTTAAGTGTCTGCCTTTGGCTCAGGTCATGATCTCAGGGTCCTGGGATCAAGTCCCACATCAGGCTCCTTGCTCAGTGGGGAGCTTGCTGCTTCTCCCTCTGCCTGCTGCTCCCCCTGCTTCTGCTCTCCCTGACAAATAAATAAATAAATAAATAAATAACTGCATACATGGAATTAGGAGTTTAGGGAAACAGTGCCACTTAAGCATTGGAGTTCTTCAAAGTACAAGCCAGAGAGAATGGTATTACACTCCCCGCTGCCTGAACACTGGAGGTTTCTGAAATGGACTGAAGTCAATTCAGTAACTACTCAGTGAGAACTCACTAGGTGACTAAATTACAATCTCTGCCTTCAAATAATTCAGCGGGGAACTAAGACAAACATTCATAACAGCTACGATGAAAATACAAAGCAGTAAAAACTTTGAGAGAAAAAAACCAGTTCAAATAATCCCAGCTATGGAGTAAAGGTTACCGAAGGGAAGGGTTAACTTGTGGACAGACTTCACTAAAGAGAGAGCACCTGAAGGCAAGGACAAAGTACTCTAGGCAAAGGGCACAGCACAGGCAAAGGCTCAAATACTGAAATGAGTACAGCATGTTTAAAAGACAGTAAAGACAGTAACGACCGCCTGGGTGGCTCGGTCGGTCGTTAAGCGTCTGCCTTCGGCTCAGGTCATGATCCCAGGGTCCTGGGATCGAGCCCCACGTCGGGCTCCCTGCTCCGTGGGAAGCCTGCTTCTCCCTCCCCCACTCCCCCTGCTTGTGTTTCCTCTCTCACTGTCTCTCTCTGTCAAATAAATAAATAAAATCTTTAAAAAAAAATAAAAGATTAGAGTTCAGATTTGTGTGGTGACAGATACAGAAGATATTTTGAAAGAAGTATCAGTATAATTTGATGATAGGCTGAAAAAGGCAAAAATAATTTCAAAATGTGAGCCCAAGTAACTGGAAGGATAGTGGTAACACTGATAAGAGAGGGGAATTAGTCTGAAAGGGAGGCTTGTGAACACAGTCTTAGACATCTTGGTTTTGAAGTGCACAACCATGTGGAAATGTCTAGAATATAGCTGAGACATCCTGGAACTGGAACTGGCACTGGTGGGAGCAGAGAGAAGGATATCTTGAAATATCATGGCCATGAAATCACCATTAAAATCCTTTAATTTTTTATTTTTAATCTATTAGTCCATTTACTTCTGGCAAACTCCCTTAGGTTTTAGGCTGAACTGACCAACTTTAGATCAAGGGAGTCAATTCTTGATTAACTATCAAAAGCAGCTGGTTCATCTGCCATTCCTGGGCATCTACTGGTATTGTTGGCAAAGGTGCTTGCTCTTCTTCTAGGATCCTATATTTTGAACATTCTACAAACGTAAAACTGCCAGGAGTCCTTTTGCTTCTACACAGAGGAAGCCGGAGACTAAAATTAAATGGAGGCAAGGAATGGAAACACTGAGAGAGATAGAGTTCCAAAGATACCATAAAAACCCCAAGATGCAGCTATGCCTGAGGTCAGCGCCATGTTGCAAACTTCCCAGTTCAGAGAGTCAAATGATCTATCCCTTCTTTTTCTTTAAGGCAGTTTGAGTTTTTATGTCCTGCAGTCCAAAAGAGTCCCAAATAATGTAACAAGTATAAATGCATTAACCTTTTAGAGTCTAGTGTCCTTTAAACTAATGAATAGGGAGTAAAAAGGAAACTGCCGTTTCTCCCATTACTGAGCACAGAAACCATCAAGTAATCAGACTAAAGGGTACTATGGGGTCTTGACCTTGAGATGCACAGAAGAATCCACAGCAAGACAGAACAAGGAAAGTGCTCTGGAGACCAAAAATATTTCTAACTTTGCCATATATTGTTTGTCAGACAGACCTTATTTCTAAGTCCCGAGAAAACATGTCACTAGCATATATATAAATGCACTATTTTCCAGCATCTATATGAAATTCAACTCTATCATTCAAGCCAAATAGGTCACAGCATTTAAGAAATGCCTACTCCTGTACATGAAGAACTCAGCTGATTAGCCAACTTTCACTTATATGTGTGAAAGACATATAAACAATGTAGTTACCATTTCCTCTTCCTAATAGCCCAAGAGAGAAAGTTCAAGCTCTAACTTGAGAGGAGACACTTAATTCAGGGGAAACACTCCGATTACTTACCCTTGCTCTCAAAACACACTTCAAACATGTCATAATCTTCAGTGGTAAAGGCAAATTTCCCCTTGGTTGCATCTTCCTTGGAGTACAGAATATGACCAGCAGAATCTGTGATCTAAAATAAAAAGTAAGTAAGAACAGGAAGCAAATAACACTGGGGAAGAGAACTTAGAGAAACTGGAGAATGGAAAGAAACACTGTCTATAGAAGACAGTTGATATTTCTCATTATGATGACTATGTTCAGTCCATTCTTAAAGACAGGAATTGGATTAGAAGATGAAACTCAGATACAGCAAATTTCATTCATTCAAACAGTATCCACACTAAAGGCTAAAATATGTCACTGCTGGGGCACCTGGGTGGCTCAGTCGTTAAGCGTCTGCCTTCAGCTCAGGTTATGGTCCCAGGGCCCTGGGATCGAGCCCCCGCATCGGGCTCCCTGCTCAGCAGAAGCCTGCTTCTCCCCTCCCCCACTCCCCCTGCTTGTGTTCCCTCTCTTGCTGTGTCTCTCTCTGTCAAATAAATAAAATCTTTAAAAATAAATAAATAAATAGAATATGTCGCTGCTATGAAATGTCTTACCATACCAAAAAGGCAATACAGTTGATACAAACTGGGCTTATTAGCAAAAGTTTGCTATATAAAATGTACACCAGTATCATTACCTAGAAAGGGAGAGGTCACAAAAATGAAGTGGACAATTACCAGAAGAATGTACTACAAAAAGGAGAAAGACACATAAGAACACATCTCTTCTGTAAAACAAATCTTGACGGGGTGGAGGTAGGAGCAAAGAATGGAAATGGGACACCTGATGCAAAAAGAGAAGGAAAAAGGACATGCGTGGAGAAGAAAATCTGGAAGATCTATTCCTGCAAATTTCACATCAATTATGTCAATGGTCAAATGGGGTGGCAGAGGAGGCATGGGGAATGAGCAAGAAATTTGTTCTAAAAAAGACATCCTTGGCTTCCACCAGTGATAATTTCTTTCTTCTAGGTTGTTAGCTTTAGTTCTCCAAACTGAAACTGCTCCATTTGTAGAGAATGGCCTGTAAGCACAGATGAAGTGGCATACACTGGTAAGTGAAGGGTCATATTTAAAACAAGGGAATGACACAGTAATATGACACACTGGATTGCAACTTCTTTTCTAGGGTTCATGGTTGTCCTAGCAGAAGGCACATTTCATTATTTAAGACAGGAAGCTACTTGCAATGTGGAACACAAAACTAGTAGCTTCCTTATATTAAACTAGATGTTCTAATGCTCTGTCAAACAAGATTCATTTATAGGTGCAATTTTAAATACGGAAACTGAGCAGCACACAAGTCTATGCATTTAAAGCACTTTAATAAAACTAGTTTTTTCCTGAGTAGTAAGACTTCTTTATACTTTTATTTTTCTTTCAATTTTCTACAAAGGCATGTATCACTTATGGTCAGAAATAAAGGTATTTCATTTTGAGGAAAAATATAGTAACTAAAGAATAGTTTTCACTGCTAGACTAATTTGAAATAAGGGGTAATTAAAAAACGTTTTATGGCACATCTTCTAAATTCCCTAAAAGTAATAGTAATATTAATCAAGTATATTCTGCCATGAATGATGTCGATCCTTCATTAATTTGTCAATGCTTAGATCTGTGCTAGTCACTGGGGATACAGGGATATGTAAAATAGTTCCTGTCTTCGAAGAGCTTAAAAGTCTAAATGAGACGAATAAGAAATGAGATCTCACTGTAATGTTAAAAGTGCAGTACTAGAGGAAAGCACAGGTGCCATGGGATATGGAGGTTCGGGGAGTGTACCGTGGAGGTGACACGTGAGTCCTAAAGGATGAGCTGCAATTAAGGGAAAAATAGGGGTATAAAAACATTCGGGGCAGAAGAAAAGGCAAATATGCACACCTAGGGTCCAGAAAAAAACAAAACAAAAATATAGTAGTACCATAATACTATTAATATTTATTGAGCACTTACTAAAGGTTGAGTACTATGCCAAGTGCTTTATATGCATTTTAAAATTTAGTCTTTATTATAACGCTATAGGTAAGAACTATTATTTCTCTTATGTTCCATAGCAGGAAACTGAAACACAGAGAGGTTAACTGGCTAGAGAGGTACTGGCCAGATCATGTAGAAATGCAAACCATGCTAGGGAATTTAAACTTCATTTGGTACAAAGTGGAAAGGCAATGAAGAATTTGAAACAAGAGAGTGATGTGATTCAGTTAGCAATTTAGAAAGATGAATCTGATAATACTGTGAAGACAAGTCCCTCGAGAGGGACAATACTAGTGATAAGAAGATGGATTAGGACACTATTCCAGTACTCCAGGTTAGTAATGATGAGGACTTTGAGTATGAGGAGAAGGGGACAAATTTGAGGGATTTTAAGGAGGGGGAGCCCATAGGACAAAACCAAAAAGTAAATGCCCACAAGGATCAAGTGAGCAATGTAACTAAATCTAATGGGCCAGTGTAGGTTCACAAGGTTGTGGACAATTTGGCAAAGTGAAAAGATGTGCCTGCCTCAAGAGAGAAACCAATGAGTGCCATGTCACGCTGGGTTTTCAGAGCATCCAATTTTTCAAAAGAAGCTAGACATTTTAAGTTTTATTTGAAATCTCCTAAGTTTAAGGGCACCTGGGTGGCTTAGTCAGTTAAGTGTCTGCCTTCGGCTCAGGTCGTGATTTCAGGGTCCTGGGATCGAGTCCCACGTCGGGCTCCACGCTCAGTGGGGAGTCTGCTTCTCCCTCTCCAACCCTCCCCCCTGCTCATGCTCTCTCGCTTTCTCTCTCAAATGAATAAATAAAAAAATCTTTAAAAAAAAATGAAATCTCCTAAATTTTAAATCCTCACAGCCAAACCCAATATACGAAAAACTATCTCAAGGCCAAACAAAAGAGGTCTATAGAACCAAGTTCTTTGGGGCCACCAACTTCTGACCTCTGCATTAAGAAGAAAGCTGACCAAAATCACATAAAAGGGGGTGCCTGGGTGGCTCAGTCAGTTACCCATCTGCCTTCGGCTCAGGTCATATCAGGTCATGATACAAAGGTCCTGGGATCGAACCCCGTGTCAGGCTCCCTGCTCAGTGGGGAGCCTGCTTCTCCCTCTCCCTCTACTCCTCCCCGCTCTGCTTGTACACACTCTCTCTCAAATAAATAAATAAAATCTTAAAAAAAAATCCCATAAAAGTATTGCTTGGTAGCACTGAGGTCTCAGCTGAGATTATAGACTACAGATTTCTAGTGGCAACACTCAGCAGCCAAGATGCGGGAACAAAGAAAAAATTATTAAGTGATTTAGGCTTGAGGTTCTGCAACTGAGTGGTTTGGAAGGATAAAGGGATTAAGGAATTATGCTAGTAACTTTATATATAATATTTATTTAATCTTCACAATTCCAGAGAGGCCTGTCTTATTAACCCCATTTTACTGATGAGAAAACTTAGTATTTTGCCCATCATCACAGAGTTAATAAATTGTGTGGATTTGAAGTAGTCTAAAATCCATGTTCTTCCGACATTCCATGTTGCCTCCCCACAAAAGGAATGTCTGAAAGAATGGGTTGCACAGAAGCCAAGAAAGACTAGCAGAATGTGATGGATTCTTTGGGTCAGTGCAAGTAAGAGCGCCTGAAGAGTCCTCTCAAGTGGGACACTGCATTGTTCAGGCTGCCATTCTCCACCGTGGAGGGGTTAGCAGGCACTCACAAGGGAGAGGCCCTGAAGTCAGCAATAACTAAATAATCTGCAAGGGGGAAGGAATATTTAGCCCTAAAGATTCCTAAAGGCTCTTGTTCATGTGAAACTTCTTCTGAATTAAAAGAAAAGGCTTAAGAACAGACTTCTTTAGAACCCTGAACACACACATATTATAGGGCAAAAAGTCTGGGAACTAATCAAATTTCAAAGTAATATGTAGTCACCAGTATGGTGTCACTCTTCCTTTATTCAGAATCTGTTCACCAATCAGATACTCACACATCTCCACTCCCTAGCCCCCAAAAACACAACAACAATTCTTAAGAGCAAGGAGGAAGTTCAGAAAGGTAGACTGCAGGAATAACATACTTTCACATTCCAAGCTGACCTAAGAACTCTAACTTTGATTTAGCTCCTATGAATAAAGTTGCAGAAAATGTAGAACTTCTCCAAGGCATATTTGGATAAAAATAAGCTTCCAGATTTGCTCACACTAGTTTAATTCTTTAAAAAAAAAAAAAAAAAAAAAAAAAAGATTTTATTTTTTATTTTTATTTTTTTCCCTGCCCCTAAAAAGATTTTAAGTATTCACTACACCCAAGGTGGGGCTCGAACTTACAACCCCAAGATCAAGAGTCACATATGCTCTATCGTCTGAGCCAGCCAGGTGCCCCTAATTTAATCCATAAGGCAGAAGGAAAGGATTACAGGTTATTAGAAATGTTTACTGTAAATGAAACCAGTAGAGGACAGCAGGGAATGGTATCAAGAATACAGCACTGAAGAGTCATCAAAGATGTCATCATCTCCACAGTCAGGCAAGGACCTGGGAAAAACCACCTGGGGCACCTGGGTGGCTCAGCGGGTTGAGCATATGACTCTCAGTTTCAGCTCAGGTCTTGGTCTCAGGGCTGTGGGATCAAGCCCTGCGATGGACTCCACACTTAGCCGGAAGTCTTCCTGGGATTCTCTCCCTCTCCCCCTCTCACTCTGCCCCTCCCCATGCTCCTGCATGTGCCTGCACTCTCTCAAATAGATACATAGAGAGATAGATAAAAAATTTTTAAATATTTTATGTATTTATTTGACAGAGACAGAGAGAGAGCAAGCAAGCACAAGCAGGGGGAGCCACAGGCAGAGGGAGAGGGAGAAGCAGCTTCCCCGCCGAGCAGGGAGCCCAATGCAGGGCTCGATCCCAGGACCCCAGGATCATGACCTGAGCCGAAGGCAGACTGAGCCACCCAGGCGCCCCTAGATAAAAATTTTTCAAAATTTACTAATTTAAGGACAGGAGCCTCTCTAGATGACAACAAAAGCCTAGATTTAAGTCAGAAAAGTCTTATTAAGGGGCACCTGGCTAACTCAGTCAGTGGAGTGTGCGACTCTTGATCTCAGGATTATGGGTTTGAGCCTCACATTAGGTGTCACAGACATCACTTAAAAACTAAAAAATCTTGGGGTGCCTGGGTGGCCCTGTCATTAAGTGTCTGCCTTCGGCTCAGGTCATGATCCCAGGGCCCTGGGATCAAGCCCCGCACTGGGCTCCCTGCTCAGCGGGAAGCCTGCTTCTCCCTCTCCCACTCCCCCTGCTTGTGTTCCTTCTCTCACTTTGTCTCTCTCTGTCAAAAAAATAAATAAGATCTTAAATAAAATAAAATTAAAATTAAAAACAAATCTTTAAACATAGAAAACTCTTATTAAGGCATTAGCAAAATCCTCCAATGAACACTTTGCAAAATAATACAGAAGTCTGCCATGTTTTTCTGAAAGACTCTGGTACTCAGAAGGGGTAAAAATTGTTTAAATTATCCCTTGCTGCATTGCACTGAGTAACTACAATTATGGTAGAATCACTTGCTTTGGTGAAGTAACATCTGAAAGATGACATCTGAAAGAAAATGTATTAAAGATTCATCCAGGGCAAAGACTCAAATGCTTTACAAGAGGCTGAAGGCAAAGGACCCATCACTGCCAACACCTTTTATTAGCATGAAATTTACTCCCCAAAAGTGTGTGATAATGCCACAATTCCCTAAGGGCCTTCACATTTCTATATTCCCCATGACCTTCAGTTGACACAACTATATGAGGGTTGTTTATCCAGATATCTGGAAATCCAGGCAGGCAACATGACAACTTAACTTTCATTTTAGGCTCCTAAGAACTGCTGGGCATTCTGAGATCCTAGAATTTTTCTAAGAATCAGTAGGTTTCCCATGTAGTTCATAACTTTGCAGCTATTTAGGAGGTAAGTCATTGATCTTTGTGTGTGTGTGACCCAAGCCACTGATCTAAAAAAAAAAAAAAAAAAAAAAAAAATCATATGCACTAACCCCAACATAATTACATAAATCAGCAGGTAGCTAAAATTAAAAAGTAGAAAACTGAGCCAAGCTCATGACTAGCCAGAGCTGGCAAAATCTAAAAGGTTGAAATGATGGTTTTAAATTTCCTCTAATAAAAATGTTCTAATTACAGATCACCTTAAAAGATCATCTGGTTTCTCAAGAATTGAGAGATTCAATTTTTTCTTCTTAAATTCTACTAAAGTACTTTGGTATTATGATAAATAACCGCCACTTTTACCTCCTGTAACAGCAAGTCCTTAAAAGAGTACTTATTTCTCTTTAAACAATAAACACTTGTGATATTTATTATAAAGTTCTTAATTAAACAAAAGTAATATGAAAACCATTAAAATTTGCTCATATGACATCAAGGAATAAGAAGTAATACAGATTTGTTCTAGATAACACCTTCTGAAAAGCAAACCAAAGTTCACAACTTAGTAAGGAAAAAGTGTTAACTGTATAAGCAGAGTAGCTGATGTCAAGAATATGTGAATACTCACACTGAAACTGTCAAATAAGTGAAAATGCAGGTCACTGGGAAAATAAACTCATTTAGAATTGGATTCTCTTGACCATTCTAGGCAGCAGCCAGAAAACAGGTTCTTGAGTAGGTCCTGCTCCCATTTCTTCTGTTAAACAGTCAGGATAATACCCTGCCTTCTTGAAAAGGATCTTTAAGAAGCTTAGGCCAAGGGCTCCTGAGTGGCTCAGTTGATTAGGCGGTTAAGCTCTGCCTTCAGCTCAGGTCATGATCCCAGGGTCCTGGGATTGAGTCTTTACATTGGGCTCCCTGCTCAGTGGGGAGTCTGCATCTTCCTCTCTCCCTCTACCCCTCTCTCCCCTGCTCGTGCTCTCTTTCACTCTCTCTCAAATAAATAAAATCTTAAAAAAAAAAAAAAGGCAGCTTAGCCCCAAACCAGGTAAATAAGGCAATCAGGATTAAAAGAATATAGAGTTCACCTGGAGGAAGAAACAAATAGGTACTATCAAGAACCTGAATTGAGCAAATGATATGCACACAATATATCTGACTCTAAGTTTTCTGGAAGCCAACATTAAAAGACTACAAAGAGAACCAAGTTGGTTATACATCATTTGTTTTCTGATGAAAGCTCACAAATTTACCTTCAGAGATAATTTTCCTGGAACTAGACATGAAGAACAATATATCAGGAAGGTCCTTTTACAAGGACTGTGACCAATATAGTAGACTCTCCAAATTCAACTATGGCCTTGCTAAAGATACAAAGGCAGCTTGAATGAGTGTTTTTAGCGCTCCTCTGTAACAATGTGCCTGACCTGATGCAGAGGTGGGACCTGAAGGATCCAGACAAAGGCTCCAGTGCCCTGATTCTCTGCCCTTTAGCACTATCATCTCTCTCCTAATCCCACCTCCCTTCTTACTGCTCACAGAATTCCCAGACTTACTAAAGTTCCAAGAAGACTGGGACTACTTTTGCCCACTTGCTGAAATCGCAAGTGTGTTAAAAAAAAAAAAAAAGCCAGGAAGAGAGGTCTTAAAAATAATACTATCTACCCCGGTCTCAGTTTTTAATACCATTCTCCAATAAAAGGAACCAGGGATTCTTGGAGAAATGGTTGGTCCTAGGATTGAGGCAGAAAGTTATACAAGATGAGCCTGCAACACTTTGTAGTGCCAGAAATTAAGGATGTGTTCAGAAACAAAACAAAAAACAAGAATGAGGGTATGTCAAAAGGACATAGAAGCCAAATGAAGGCGCTCCCAACAGCCAAAGCTGAAACAATTTGAGCAACAAAATAGTATTTGATTGTAATCCAAGAGTATAAGTATAAAATAAATATCCACAAATCCATAGTGATATGAAGGGTTAAACAAAGGAGAAGAAACAAGTCTCCCATGCAGAAAACTCAAATAATTTATGTAGAAAACATCACCCTCAAGAAAACTGGGACTAAGCAAACCTCCTCACTCAACTGTGGGCTGCACATAGTAATTTCCTTCCAAAGAGTACAGTATGGGAAGGGGGACAAAAGTAACTTTTCAGTGGAAAAACCTAACCAACACTACCTCAGCCAGATGATCAAGGTCAATAACAACAATGATAAATCATGTTGATAGCATGCTCCCCCTTAATATGATGTAATGAAAATGGCACTTTACCTCTGTGGGCTTCCTTCCCAAAACCCATAATCCCAATTATATCATGAAGTAAACATCAGACAAATCCCAGTAGAAAGGTATCCTACAAAATACTTGACCAATATTCCTCTAAACTCACAAGGTTGTCAAAAACAAGAAAATCTGAGAAACTGTCATAATCTAAAGAGACATGACTAAATGTAATATATCTTGGATGGGATCCTGGAACAGAAAAAAGGCCATTAAGTGAAAACTAAGGAAATCTGGATAAATATGGACTTTAGGCAATTATAACGTAACAATACTGGCTCATTCACTGTGACAAATATATCATACTAATGTAAAATGTTAACAGTAGGGGAAATTGGCTGTGGGGAATATGGGAGCTGTACTATCTTCATTTTTTCTGCAAATCTAAAACTGTTCTGAAATTAAAAGTTTGTTTAAAAAAATAGTATTCAAAAAGATGAAATCAAATGCATATATACACACACCTCTCCAGATTCTCAAGAAATTTACGGTCTACTCAGAGCCAAGCAAGCATCAAGCATCCTTTTTTTTTTTTTTTAATTATAGTGTCTTTCTTTAAGATTCTTACTGATTGATTGAGAGCACATGCAAGCGGGAGGGGGAAAGGGAGAGGGAGAGAGAGAATCTCAAGCAGACTCCATGCTGAGCAAAGCCCGATGTGGGGCTCAATCTCACAACCCAGAGATCATGACCTGAGTGGAAATCAAGAGTTGGATGCTTAGCAGACTGAGCTACCCAGGCACCCTGCATCAAGCATTTTCACAAACTTTTTTGAGGTATATACAAATAGTTACTTTGGACAAAGTTTATACTTATTCCTGTAAAATAACATGATGCATGGGGAAGGTGGCAAGTCTGTCTTTGTACTGGCACAGGTCACACACTGCTTTCACTTGCTCAATCAGCTCCATACCCCACCAGTCAACGAAAATCTTAAAAAACAACAAACAAACAAACAAAACCACTTCTTTTCCAGGAGGCCTACCATAGCAGAAGTCAATTAGCTTTCAGCTCTGGTGTAGCTGGTGAAAATCTGAAGATGTAATTTCTTTCAAATAGGCTCCTTCTTGCACTTTGTCTTCCTCAGGTTTACAATCAGTCTGTAGTATAACATTTGAGTATATAATGTGTACATATTATTTTAAGGACAACTATCAACGTTTGCAGCTCTTGAATGACTAACTCAGGAATTTAGAAACATCAGGTCCCTTGTAGAAGCTCTGTACACTGATAAAAATGAACTGAAACAGAAACACCTATTCTCTTCTCCCTTTGAGAGACTGCACAGTATGAGACTGAATGTTCTAGAGTCAGACCCAGGTTTGTGTTCAAATCACAATAGTGTCACTTACTAGCTGTAAAGTCTGGGGTATATTCCTTAACCTCTCTGTTCCTCATATGTAAAATAAGGACAATAGCACCCACTTTATGAGGTTATTGTGAGGATTAAAGTTAATACAAGTAAAGTGCCTAGAACAGTGTCTGGCACATGGCAAGCACTCATTAAGTGTTACTAGTATCATCATTGTTGTTAGCATTATTATGGTAACTATTTGTTAGTAACAATTCAGAACTCCATAAACATTTAGGTCACTAACCATACTTCCAACCTAATAGTTCTAATGGATGGCAAACTACATAAAATACACAATGACTAAACCCAGGGATAATTAGAACCAAATGGTTACTGCACAGAAACAGAAAAAGACAAAAAGTATATACACAATGGAATATTATGCAGCCATCAAAAGGAATGAGATCTTGCCATTTGCAACAACGTGGATGGAACTGGAGGGTGTTATGCTGAGCGAAATAAGTCAATCAGAGAAAGACATGTATCCTATGACCTCACTGATATGAGGAATTCTTAATCTCAGGAAACAAACTGAGGGTTGCTGGAGTGGTGGGGGGTGGGAGGGATGGGGTGGCTGGGTGATAGACATTGGGGAGGGTATGCGCTATGGTGAGCGCTGTGAATTGTGCAAGACTGTTGAATTACAGATCTGTACTTCTGAAACAAATAATGCAACATATGTTAAGAAAAAAGAAAAAGAAGATAGCAGGAGGGGAAGAATAAAGGGGAGTAAGTCGGAAGGGGAGACGAACCATGAGAGACTATGGACTCTGAAAAACAAACTGAAGGTTCTAGAGGGGAGGAGGGTGGGGGGATGGGTTAGCCTGGGGATGGGTATTAAAGAGGGCACATTCTGCGTGGAGCACTGGGTGTTAAGCACAAACAATGAATCATGGAACACTACATCAAAAAAACTAATGATGTAACGTATGGTGATTAACACAACAATAAAAAATTTTTAAAAAAGAAAGACAAAAAGGTAAACTTTCAAGGAAGCAGCAGCAAGATTTAGAAACTGAAGGGATATAAAATGTCTAACCAAGCAGGTGTTCAATGATACCTTTTAGCTGCTAACCCGGGATATTAAGAAATACAAGAGGATCCCAGCATTTCCTGCATGTGTTTTTTAACCCGATAAGTAATAAACTACATGCAGGACCCAACAATGGCAAGGAGGGAAGAGAGTATTGCATGTGCATGATTAGCGGTTGTAGGCCTATACCCTTCTTTTGGTAAAAGTTCATGAGTGAATCTTGAGCCATGGGGTCTATTACCCTAAGACATAAAAAATGAGAAATAACACCAAATCACTGAAGATGCTGTAGTTTTAGACTAGAAAAATAGTACAGTAGTCTTCCCATATCCTTGGTTTCACTTTCTGTGGTTCCAGTTACCTGTAGTCCACTGCAGTATGGAAGATGATCCTCCTTCAGATATATGTTCAGAAGATCAGTACTAGCCTAATGCTACTTCACAATGTCTACGTCATTCACCTCATTTCATCTCATCACACAGACATTTCATCATCTCACATCATCACAAGAAGAAAGGTAAGCTACCACAAGTCACCACCGTTTTCAAACTTGAAGAACACGGGTAACTGATGGCCTAGAAGCTATGTATAATGGGCATAACATTAATTTACCCTGATCTTTCAAACAAAAGTACCAACCAAGTCTACCAACTGCATTCCTGAAATCAGGGGATCACACCTACATTATACCCAGAACAAAGTCAAACTTAGAAAGGCTATAAGCAGCATTTAGCAACTCTAAATTCTTTCAAATTTCCAACACAATTCAACAATGACGTAGCACAGCACAGAAGTATTGCTTGAGGAGGCTTGTCAAAGTGTTGAAACTTGGGGCACCTGGGTGGCTCAGCAGGTTAAGCATCTGACTCTTGGTTTCGGCTCAGGTCGTGATTTCAGGGTCCTGAGATTGAGCTACATCAGGCTCCGCACTCAGCAGGGAGTCTGCTTGAGATTCTCTCCCTCTCCCTCCCCTAAAATAAATGAATAAACAAAATCTCTCTAAGATTTTAAAATTTATTTATTTGTCAGAGAGCACACACACGAGAGCACAGGCAGGCGGAGTGGCAGACAGAGGGAGAAGCAGGTTCCCCGTTGAGCAAGGAACCCAATGCAGGACTCGATCCCAGGACCCCAGGATCATGACCTGGGCCGAAGGCAGATACTTAACCAACTGAGCCACCCAGGTGTCCCAAATAAAATCTTAAAAAAAAGGGGGGGGCGCCTAGGTGGCTCAGTCTGTTAAGCGTTTGCCTTCGGCTCAGGTCATTGTCCCGTGGTCCTGGGATCAAGCCCCACATCGGACTCCCTGCTCAGCGGGAAGCCTGCTTCTCCCTCTCCCTCTGCCCGCTGCTCTGCACGCTGCTCTGCCTGCTTGTGCTCTCTCTCTGTGTGTCAAATAAATAAATAAAATCTTAAAAAAAAAGAAGAAGAAGAAGAAGAAGTAGTGTTGAAAACTAGAAATGGAAAATTTCCAGGCACTGGGTATGGTAACGGATAGATGCTCTCCTCCTGCTTCTATCAACATTTGTTACATTAACTCAACACAGGCAAAACGTCATGCTTGACTGGGTGGGGGGAGGGGGAGGAGTTGGGAGGAAGAAAGAGAGGGAGGAAGGGAATAAGAAGGAAAAGTCCAGTTGCTGCCCTAACAATACTACTGCGGGGGTGAAGCCAGATCAAATGTTTTTTTTCATACTGTTCCAAAGTTATTTACGGTAAAAACCTCCAGCGTGACCCTTTTAGGCACAAACAAAGCCTTGTTCTTTCTTAACAACTAGTCCCTTGATTTCCCACACGTTACGTTGAACAATGAGGTTGGGGGCACAGGATAAAGCAGATGACATCAACCTCCCTCAAGTCGGAGGCTTGTTTAGGAGCCCAAATTCTGGTCTGTGGCCAGCTAGCTGATTTCACAGAGGGCTCTACTGTCCAGACTGCCAGGCTGAGTATGCATATGGGGGCAATGGCTCAGATCAACCACCAGTCAGCAATTCACACAAGAAACAGCAGAGAAGTCACTGTACTCTGCTAGATTACCTTCATAAATCTGCTTCATTTTTCTAGAAACTAGGCTCAGTCTTCAGAAGTCATCATAAAGACATGGAATAGCCATTTCAATTTCTAAGCAGCCCTCTTCTCTACATCAGTTCAAAACAGAAGGCTGCAGACAACTGTTCACCCAATAAGAGATTTAAATGAAGTAACATAGTGTTTAACTTTTACAAAGAAGGAAACACAAGGTCGGAAATCTTCTATATGATACAAAAAGAAATTAGCTTTTAATACTATCAAATGTTAATGTATCAATTAGCCTTCTGTACTAAACCACCTACTGATTGAACTGTTTCTAACCCACTGGACAATATTCACATCAAATGTCAATTTGAAAGAGACAGATTTTTCCCAACAGAAAAAGATCAGCCCTCACTACAGATGCCAGTAATAAACTGAAGTAACTGTTCTAAATAAAAGAATCTAAAAACTATAGCATATATATGCGCATGTGTATACACACATGCACACACACAATCCTTCCAGAGCTTTCAGTGGGCAAAAAAAAAAGTTAAAAGCCAATGGTTTCCCAGCTGCCAAGATGCTCCTTGATAATTTTTAGGCTTAAATTGTGATAGGCCTATGACTCAAGGCTGAACTCTTCAAATGATCTCTTTGGCTTTCTATAAGCTTGTTGGGAGAGAGTGGCACCACAACTGGATATAATACCCAAGGAAAAATAACTGCACTTAGCAAAATGAAATGTTAATTAGCATTAGCACTCTTGAAAAATGACAATGAAAAAAAGTTAGACTGATTATATTATTTGGAAGAGGCTATAAAAAAGCATAAATCATTTCAGTTATCACCATTAAGCTTTTCTTTCCTTTTGGGTGATGATTAGGACAACTGCTCACAACTGCTTTTCTCTCTCTGTAATCTATTTCTAAAGTATAAATCGCGCTTAGGCAACAACTCATCCCCTAAAACTAATTCATCCTCCAATTTCCACTATTAACAAGCATTCTAACTAATAAATGGTACTGCAGCTTATTAAACTATTATATCATCTAGTCTTAATGCAAATGTGGTTTTCAATTCAAAAATCAACAGAGTTGAGATTCTGAGCCCCTACAAGAGGCTTTTTATGGACCTGAAGCAATGACGAAAATGTATACATTCACTATAAATGATGAATCAATATTTCTGTTTCAATTTCGTGTAGCAAAGTCTTTAAATCTGATACTACTTGCCTAAGTTAGCCTCACTTTGTGAAAAGAACAGGGATTGGTGATATGGGATAAATTCATTGGAAATCCCAACACAAAACACATAATATAGGCCTGAAGCAGAAATCTTAGCAGTAGAGTCCCGCCCATCATTTCAATCCATTTCTCTGTTCAGAAATGCCTTCCCTGACCACTCAAATACTCTTTACCCTTCAGTCACTCCCTACCCACTACTGTTTGATTTTTCTTTATAGTACTTATCACTACCTGCAATTGTATGTATTTTTTGAACTTGTCTTTGTTCGTAGAGCTCAAGGACCTTGTCTGCTGTCCATCCCCATTTCCCCAGCTAGGTCTGGCATACACTAAATATTAAAATAGTTATTGCATGAATAGGAGAATCACAAACAAAATCCTCAGAATTCTTCTCATATTATACTTTATCAGGTCACCACACTGACAAAACAGGGGAGTCAGATTAGCAATTCAATTTTCATTCAGTAGAGAGGAAACAAAAGAGTACTCATATATATGACCCATTCCCTGAATAATGAAGAACCACCTTAATTAGTCCTTCCAACAATTCTATGAGATCTATCAGCCCCATCTTACAGATCAGAGACCCAAGGAGAAGAGTTAAATAATTCCCTCAAGACCATATACCCTTTAAGTGGTGAAGCTGTTGAGACTTGAACTCAAATCTGTCTGACTCCAGATCCAGGTTCTTTCCACTATACTTCCATTTAATAAGGACTTCTATTTAATACAACTAATATATTTAATTCAGCTGTACAATAAGTACATAGTACTTAAACTTAAGACACAAAGATGAATGAGACACTAGACTTCACAAAATAAGCACCATACTACATCAAAAGTGCCATGTCAAGCAGGTTATAATGGAAACACATAGGAGGGGTGTACAGGCAAACACCAGTCTCGATTAAGAGAACACTGTATTCAAGGAACTGCATGGGGTTCAGTATGGTGAGAGTCAAGAGTGGGAGAAAAGAAGTGAAGAGGGAGAAAGAGGAGAAAAAAATTACAGATAAGGCTAGGACACTGACAATTCATTTGTTCATTAACTCTTTATGTTGAAGTCCTACTATGCACTATGTGCCAGGCATTGTATTAGACAGGCATTTCAATGATGAGACGTAGTCTCTGCTCAACTACATTCACAAAAATCCTTATGAAAGAGACTGCCTCATTCAGAGCAACAACAAAACATCAAGTCCAGTTGGCTAGGTTTTGCACTTCAGAAAGCCTCCAGCCCCCCTCTTAAACTCAACCCAAATGCTGCTTGAACCAAGGGTGGACAAATGACCAAAGAGAAGACATCAACAGACTGTAAGAAACCTAGACTGTGGCCTGGCATATAAAAAGAGTTAAACCAATCAGATTCTCTCACTCAAGAGATGTACTTCAGAAGCAGAAATGATGCACAAAGAGAATCCTTGAGCAGAGTTTGGGACATGAGTGGTCAAAAGGTAAGAGAAAGTGAAGAGATGCTATGAAAAAGGTTGCAAACTATGATAAGGGAGTGGATCAAGCCCACAAAAGTGTTCTGTGGCCTGCACAGAATATCAAAAATTTTTTAAATGACACCCAGCTTGCGGTCTCTAAAATACTATTCCTCACAAAATGGACCAGAACTCCATGAAGGAATAACTGCTTCCAGGTCAGGGGTTGGACAAACAAAAGATGAGCCTAGGATACCCTGTTCTACAAAACAGGGAAGCTATCAAACCCTAATGGGGTTGTTGTCAAAAGGATACAGGAGTCAAAGGGACACCTGAGTATAAAGAAAGAACGCAACTGATAAAAACAATGACAGTAACAAAAAAAGATTTCAGTGTAATACTTAAAATAAAACAAAATAAAAACCTGGGGCACCTAGATCAGTTGAGTATCCGACTCTTGATTTCAGCTCAGGTCATGATCTCAGGGTCTTGAGATCAAGCCACGTGTTGGGCTCTGTGCTTAGCAGGGAGTCTGCTTCTCTCCCTCTCCCTCTGTCCTTGCCCCTGCTCGCTCTCTAACATAAAGAAATAAATCTTAAAAAAAAAAAAAAAAATTCTTCAGACTACATCGGAAATGACAAGGGCAACAATCTCTCACTCTGAAAACTGTCAATAAGAAGGAATGAATTCTGTGTTTATCCTATAAATTTTAGGGTAACCAAATGGTCTTAAAAATTGATGAATTCTTGGGGCGCCTGGGCAGCTCAGCAGGTTGAGCATCTGACTCTTGATTTCGGCTCAGGTCATGATCTCGGGTCCTGGGATCATGACCTGTGCTGCTCCATGCCCCGCAAGGAGTCTCCTTGCGATTCTCTCTCTCTTTCCCTGCTGGTCATGCACGCGTGCTTGCTCTCGCTCTCTAAAAATAAATAAATAAATCTTTTAAAAAAATTTATGAATTCTTTAAGAATAATTCCAGCTAACAGGCGCCTGGATGGCTCAGTCAGTTAAGTATTTGCCTTCAGCTCAGGTCATGATCTCCAGGTCCCGGGATTGAGCCCCAAGTCAGGCTTCCTGCTCAGCAGGCAGTCTGCTCCCTCTCTCCACTGCTCATGTGCACGCTCTCTCTCTCAAATAAATAAAATCTTTAAAAAGAAAAAAAAGAATTCCAACTAATAAATATGGAAGGAATAACAAAATTAGAAAATCATCATTACACAACCTTAATGAAACAATAAATTCACACAGCAGTTATCAATGGACTGATATGTAAAAGACTGATGAGAAGCTTTAAAATGGAGGCTTTGGGCTGTTACCACCTTGGTAGGTAGAATAACGCCCACCTCTCCAAAGATGTCCACATCCTAAACTTTAGAACAGTTATGTTACATGGCAAAAGGGGTTTTGCAAGCGTGATTAGAGACTGAGATAAGGAGATTATCAGAAGGGTCCTTATAAAGGAAAGAGAGAAGCAGAGGAGAGAGGGAGGGGTCGGGAGAGAGGGAGAGAAAGAAAGATTTAGAGATACTAATTACTGGCTTTGAGGATGCAGGAAGGGGTCACCAACGAAAGAATGCAGGTGGTCTAGACACTGGAAAAGGCAAGGAAACAGATTCTCCCCTATAGTCTTCAGAAACAACACTGCCTTGTTGACACCTTGATTTTAGATAAACGCGCCCTGTTTTAAGTTACTGAGTTTGTCATAATTTGTTCAGGCAGCAGGACACTTAACATACACATGAACCCACTGATCGATCTTAGCACTAAGAGGCACGAAAAGTACCGTGTGTTCTGCCATGATGCCAAATGAAGTACTATCACCCAAAAGATAAACCTGAATCTGATTACATCTTTACAGCTGATTTCTTTTACAAGAAATATGGGGGAACTGTTTAAACGATACCTCAAGGAAGTAAACAGACAAATCCACAATGTAGGACATTCTTTACAGACAACTGACTCCCAACAATACAAGTACAAGTATTAAAAAAAAAAGGAAGGTGAGTGAATTGCTCTAAATTAAAGAGACTTGAGAGAGATACAACAAATTAATTTAAAAATATATTTCTGAGACAAGTGGAGAAATGTGAATATGAATTGAGTATACAATTAGCATTACTGTTAGTTTTGCAAGGTGTGATTATAGCCACATAACATTGTGATTATGTTCATATTTTTAAAGAGATTCATGCTGACGTACACAAGATTGAAATACCATGATATCTGGGATTTACTTTAAAACAATTCAGCATAAAATGTGAAGGGAGAGGCAGTTTGAATGAAAAAAGTGTGGCCACATCCTGATAATTACTAAATTTGGATACTACATTTACAGTAGCTGACCGTACTCTTCTCTACAAAACTGCAAACAAACCAGGGCACCTGGCTGGCTCAGTCAGTAGTAGAGCATGCGACTCTTGATCTCAGGGTCCAGAGTTGAAGCCCCCACATTGGCAATGGACCCTACTTAAAAAAAAAAAAAGGAAAAAAACCCACAAAAACAAATCTGTGAACAAACCAATGTCAAAGCCAACCTGAACTAGTAATATTTAAAGTTTTTATTTATTTATTTATTCGACAGAGAGAGACACAGCGAGAGAGGGAACACAAGCAGGGGGAGGGGGAGAGGGAGAAGCAGGCTTCCTGCGGAGCAGGGAGCCCGATGCGATGCGGGGCTCCATCCCAGACCTGAGCTGAAAGCAGACGCTTAACGACTGAGCAACCCAGGCACCCTGAATTAGTAATATTTAAAAATCAGGAGCTTTCACATCAAAATCTGCATTTCTGACTTCATATGAAAAATTAAATGTGGCAACAGGGTCTACATCAACAGATTAGTACTGGCTACGCCAAATTAACAGTTCCTACCACTCCCGGTTATCCCCCATTTATTGTCACTGCTGCTGTTTTTAAAACATACCTGGCCCAATTCACTCATTTAGATTGCCTAGTGGGTGTTTGGGTTTAGGACCCCAGGGGTAGTTCAATTAAGCTGGCTAGAAGCAAGAGAAGAGAGCAGACATGGGGAGGGCGACTGAGTGATCTCAAAATGCTAGCGTGTAGATGTACAGACTCCTGCTATTGAGGTCTCTCCAGCAACTTTGGAGACAGATGTAATTCCCATGAGGCCATAAAGGTACACTATGCTTCCTGTGTAAGTGCTCACTAGAAGCAAGACCGTATGCATGATATTCTGGAAAATACGAACATGAAAATAATTCCTGCCCTCGGGATACTAACAGTCTAATAAGATAAGGTATAAAGAAAAATCTACAATATAAGATGAAAATAAGTGAGTTTAGGGTATTGTTCAGGGTGGCTCATATAAAATGCAAAGTGGAGAGTGACGATGTATATAAAACTTCAGAAACTGATCATAAAGAGTACTACAGAGCACGTTGGGAAATTCAAACTTTATCAGATTAGCAACAGTGAGTCACTGAAGGATTTCAAATTGGAAATACAAATCAGAAGGGCAACACTGGAGATGAGAGTAAAGTCTCCCTCATTGCTCAAATTCTCTTATTCTATGCACTATATCCTTTGAGGAGCCAGCAGCATGACCCCCAAAACACTGTCTATCTAAACCTCTAAAATTATACAATCACAGCTTTCTTGGTCAGACAGAAGTCTGGTGCCTGAAGAGAATAATAAAAAGTTTATATCTCCCAAATAAAGTATAAATAAATTGCATTTATTACCACTACTGGGTTCCAATACCTTAAACATAAATTATAGTCTTATTACACCCTAAGCTCTATTAAAATATTTCTTCCTATTTAGTCTAAAACGCATTTTGTTAAAAAAAAAAAAACGCTTATTGCGAATAAATAAAGCACAATCAAATCTTGACTAAGATCATGTTACATTTACATTTCAAAGATCGGGCTGGTCAACCTAATGGCGAAATAGGACCAAACTGGCATTATAATAGTAGTTGTCACTATCCAAGAGTATCGCTGAAATTTACATAAAAATTGGCCAAATCCAGACTCTGGGGTACCATAAAAGAGTATTACAGCCTGAGACCATTTTGCGATCGACTTTAATCAATCACAGGAATTACAAATAAAAAGCAAGGAGAGCATAAGATTGCAGTACTTTTCTTTCACCTTAACTCCCAAACTAAAAATTCCGGCTCTGACATCAATTTGTTCTACACCTCTTTGAGCCTCAGTTTGCTCACGTGCAATATGAGGCCAAGAGTACCTACTTCATATAGTAGAGTACGAACTAAATGGTATCGCATATAAAGTGGCACAGGACCTGACGCACAGCTAATGCTCAATAAAAACAGGTTTTATTATTCACAGTAAGCTTCAGTGCCTCCATGATTTTCCTGCAGGTACCAGTCTGAAAGTACCCACAAATACTCAACACCCAGAGACTTCTTTGGAGAAACAAGTCACAGTTCAAGATACCTAAGACCGCAACTGGTATAAGACCCCGACCACGACCCAAAGTTGAGGCGGCCCCAGCTCAGCTGTCACCACAGCCGCCAAGGCTTCGCGGTCCTTCTAAGGGTTCCCTGGCATTGGTGCCCGGCCCCGCCCCGCGAACGCCAACGAGCGGGGTGAGGGGGCGGTCTCGACAGCGCAACCCTTTGTGCTTCGGGGAGACCCGCTGCCCTCGAGGCCTCCGCCCGCCGGCTCCCCTCCCCATCCTCAGCCTCCCCTCGTCGACGCCTACGGTCTTCCCTCCCCGCGCCGCCCACTGCCGCACCTTGAGGTGGGTTCGCAGGCCGCCAGCGCCCCCAGACTGGTCGGTGATCTCGTACGCGCCCGTCACCAGCAGGTCCTTGTGGATCTCCTCGCGGAGGCACTTGCGGGAATTAACGGGCAGATGGAAGGAGATGGCGAGCACCGAGCTGGGGCCGAGCAGGAGTAAGAGCAGCAGTGCTAACGGGCAAGGGCCACGCTGAGCTGGTGGGCCAGACAAACCAGACATGGTGCCGGAGACTGCTCACCCGCTCGGGCCTCTACCGCGCCGGAACCGGGAAGGCCCACGTGATTCACCTCTAACCTAATGCCGTGGGCGCCATTTTGAAGACTGGCAAATAGACGCGGACTATATTATAAGTCTTTTGAAAGGGATGAAAGGATACGACACCACGTAGTATCCACAAGTTAAGGTGGTTAAATAAGATTTTCTAGAAGGTAACCGCAAAGGTTTTATTTTTGTTGAGCTTAATGACTGCTCAGTAAGCCGTAACAAGTATGGGCAGCCCTGGAAGTAATTCTCCTTTAGCTTCCGGAAGTAGTACCCACGAGTTGTTTTTTTTTTTAAGGTCGGTGATACCATAGCAACCAAGCCCCAATAGGAAACAGCCACAGGGCCCTTCGTAGGGCCCACCCACCAGCCGCCAAGGCGCTCCGGGCGGAGGCAGATGTGCAGTCCCAGCACCTTGCAGCCTCAGTGACAACTGAGACTTTGAGCATTTAAGAAGAAAACTTTGAGAGGCTGAGCGGAAAGACTCCAATTTGGCTATTAGGCGAGCGGGGCCAGTATCTCAGATTAGGTATACGGGTTACCTGGTGAATGTGAGTTGGGCGGCATCCGGTTCATGCAGTTGAGCCGTGTATTTGGGCTAAAGTGACGGCTTTCTGAATGTGCATCTTATTTAGTAAACCTTAGGTGGCTACTGTGTTAGGTAACATTAAAACAGAATTTGGGTTTTGTATTTTTTTTTAAGATTTTACTTTTAAATAATCTCTATGTCCAACGTAGGGCTCGAACCCACAACTCTTAAGATCCAAGTGTTGCTTGCCCCACCCACTGAGCCAGGCGGCGCCTCTGTATTTTGTATTTAAATTGAGTAAAACAGTGTTTTATTTCAGTCTAAGAGATGGAGCTGATGCGGTTTACCAGATTAAGCGCTGTCAAGTTATTTGTGTGTTTTAAATGCATTGTTTATGCATTTGACCTTAGGGATCAAATAGGCTAGTCTGTAGTCAGTAAATTTACACTATAATCACTCATGTGTTTCTTTAACAAATATTTATTGAGTACCTACTATGTGCCGGACACTATACTATGCATAAATACTAACATGTATTGATTTAACATCACTATTGCTATCAAATATTCAGGGCTGAAGAAAATATGAAGATGAAAAAGGAATACACAACAACCTATGTTTAGAATCATCTATTTTGATTAGTGTCCATTGAGCATCTACAGAAATACGCAGAAGATGAACTATCTGCTTTTAGCAATTTAAATGATTGTTCAGTATTTAATAACTCCTTTCAGTCCGTCTAGTTCTTTTCCTGGAACTGAAGTCCCACAAGCAAAACAAGAACAAACATAAAGGAGCTGTAAAGCATTTTAAAATTTGACAAATGTCATGTAATAATTATTTTATGAGGTGTCCATTTAGGATCATTTAGTTTGATTATTTTATCCCTGATCTAAGATAAGATTGCTGGGCTACTCAGTACATCATGATAATTTGCATTGGCCTTTTCCCTGTCAGTGCAGGGGATCAGTACCAAGGAGTCCTCTACTTCATTGTTTACTCTCAGCTCTGAGACTCTGCTGACCATCAGCCAAAGATTTGCAACCCCTAAAATCCTGGGTATGTGTGTGTGTGTTTTAATTTCTATCTTACATTTATATAATAGCTTATATGTTTTTAAATATCTTCACATAATTATCTCGCTTGACATTCTCAAACACCATAGGCTAGGCACGTCTGTTCATTTTACAGATAAGGGAAACTAAACTGAGGTCCTCAGAGGCCAAAGAGCTTTCAGACCCAAATCCCATGGTTTAAAAGTGACAAAGTCAGTCTGAGGGCCCGAGCCTTCTTCAGGAAGGCGCTATTATTTATTATTTTACAAATGAAGAAACTGAGACTTAGAGAAATTTCTGCACTTTCCTAGGTCGCAGCCCACGTGTACTTTCTTGTCCTATATTCTCATATATCCTGCCTCCACCTATTTCCTGTTTCCCTTCCCTCCTTCGTATTTTTCTCCATAGCACTCACCACTGTTTCATACAGTATACGTTTTACTTATTTGTCGTGTTTATTAATCTGTGTCCCTAGCTAAGTTATCTGTTTTGTGAGAGACAGAGCTTTTTGTCTATTTTGCCCACTGCTTTATCTTCTGAATCTAAAACAGGGCCTGGTCTACAATAAATACTGACTCAGTAAATGCAAGATTGATTCCTTAGCTCCTAGCAAAAGGCCTAACAGCAAGTTCCTTCCATTATTCCTTAGCTGTTTTCATACAAATTTATTTAATCCATAACATATCTAAAGTATAGGTATGATTTCAGTTTTGCCAACAAAATGGGTAGCTTTTTTTTTTTAATTGAAAAATGTGTTATTGTTTTCATATAAGAACACAGAAAAAAAAAACCCAAAACCATTCTCCCCTCTATACTGTGCACCTAGAGGACTGAGTAGATACTCCTGGGGAGTCCAAGCTTTAAACTCTGTATCTGCATTAAAGAAGGTGCTATTTTACATTTGTTGTGGGGAAAAGAGAGCAAATGGAAAGTCACACAACCAGAAAAAAAAAAAATGTGTCTTTTAGCCTCACAGTCTCTGCCATCCCATCAGCCTGAAACTTCCCCAGCCAGACCCAGGTTCTCAAGATTCCCAAGACCCTGGAGGTAAACAGATGTCACCAGGACACACTCTTTACCCAGACTATCCCTTAGCCACAGGTGTCTCAACCTTTCGTTGATATGAGAGGGAGCAGGTTTAAAATACACCTGTCTCCACCCCCAGACAGTGAATCAGAAGCTCTTATTAAAAATCTGCATTTGTAATAAACTTGCTGGGCCATTCTGTGGTCAGAAGTCCTTGGAGGCACTTCTGCCTTCTGCCTTCTGCCTTCTCGATGCCTCCTTTAACCGGCCTTATCCTCCAGTGTGGCTTGAGGCTCCCCACTCCAATGCAGAAGCAGTCAAGAATTCCTAACTCTGTGTCCCTGCCCATTCGTGCATATAGTCCCACTAACAGTGTGTACTTAAACAGCTAAAACAAAATGGGTTCTATGAAGATACAAAAGACCCTTTTGGAGAGCAATTTGGCAATATTTGTCATGTGACACACTCTTTGACCCAGAGAGTGATTTCAAGGACTACTGTGGGTCCTCTAATTTCTACAGTCCTCCTGGACCTGTTCCTGGAACCTTTGTGCTGCACTTGGGGGTGATCTCATCCAGTTCCCTGACTTTAAATGCATCCATAGGCTGATAACTCCCAAATGTGGATTTCCAGCCCTGGCCTCTCCTCTAAACTCGAGTCTATATCAGGCTCCCTACTTGACATCTCCAAATTGGATGACTAATAGGCAACTCATACTTAACTCTTAATTTCCCCCTCTCCCCCCACTCCCAAATTGGCTTCTTCCCCATCTCAGTAAATGGCACCACCTTCTACTTCTTCAATGAGACCATCCTTGTTTCCTCTTTCTCTTAGCCCATCCCCACACAGAGCCAATTCATCAGCGTGTCCTACCCGTTCTGTGTCCTAAATATATGCCAATCAGTGTCTACTTCTCTCTAAGCCAAGATTTGGCAAACTACTGCCCAGCTAGACAGGCCAAGTCCAGCATGCAAACTCCTGTTCTTATATCACCCAAGAGATTATGTGGTTCACAAAAACCTAGAATGTTTACTAGGTGATCCTTTACAGAAAGAGTTTGCTTCTCTCACCTACGTGAGAAAACAGCCTCCCTACTATTGTCTCTGCTTTGCTTCCGTTCTTGCCCCCACTATGCTCCTTAATATACCTTTAATGATTTTTCCAAAAAATTGTGAATCAGATCAATTAGAATACAGTCCATATACCTTATCACAGCCCAAAAGGCCACTGTGGTTTGGCTCCTGCCTACCTTTCTAATCTCATTTTACCCAGTGATCACTCCCTCCCACCACCCAACCATTTACTCTCCTATCTGTGGCATCAGGGCCTTTACACTTACCGTCTACCTGGAGTGCTCTCTCCCGGATATTGTCCCATAGCCTCTAGACTCTGCAGGCTGCTCTGCATCATTCAGGTCCCAACTCCCAACTCCAAGGTCTCCTCCTAGAGAGCCCACCCTGCATAAGTAACACTGTCCCCAGGTTATTTTCTGTTCCACGATCTAGTTTTATTATCTATATAGCACATGTTGATATTTAAGAGTATCTTGAAGTTTCTTATTTATTATCACCAGCCCTACTAGCATTTTAGCTCTAAGAAAACAAGGTCTTTGTTTTGTGCCTGATATATCCCTAGGCCAGGTACAATACCCTGTAAATACTGGGTGCTCAACAAATATTTGGTGAATGGATGAAAGAATACAACATAAAATAAAGCATTTAGCACATCAACATAGAGCAGTTGCTCAATAAATGCCAGTTCCTCTATCTAGTATTTTTTTTAAGTTTTTTTTTTTTTAAGATTTTTTACTTACTTATTTGAGAGACAGAATGAGATAGAGAGAGAGCATGAGAGCGGAGAGGGTCAGAGGGAGAAGCAGACTCCCTGCCGAGCAGGGAGCCCGATGCAGGACTTGATCCCGAGACTCCAGGATCATGACCTGAGCCGAAGGCAGTCGCTTAACCAACTGAGCCACCCAGGCGCCCTCTATCTAGTATTTTAATTGCCATTTTTCATATGGAGATGCTGAGGTCCAAAACTGTGAAGTGACTTGCCTCAAGCCATACAGTGAGTCAGTGTTCGAGTTGAGAATAGAAACGAGAGCTTCTAACTGCACACCAATTTTCAGACATAGTTGTCATTACATTTGATAAAACGTGGTACTTTTTATTGAGTTCCCACACTACTGAGAAGTTTTAGATTCCTTTTTTCTATCCTCGCTTATATTCGTAATACAACTTTTGTGCTTAAGTGAATTTAAGTCTTCCAGAATATCCGTGAAGTTGTCAATAGTTGGTGTGAAACTGGTAGCATCTATTAGCATCTCCCCTCAATTCACTTACTTGGAATAAAAAAAAGATTTATCTTCCTCTCCAGATTCCCATGGTGCTAAATTTTTATCATCTTAGGTGGGAAACAAGAACCCTTCACCAACTCTCCATTAAAATTAATGTCTTTCAGGGCACCTGGGTGGCTCAGTCGTTAAGCGTCTGCCTTCGGCTCAGGTCATGGTCCCAGGGTCCTGGGATCAGGCCCCGCATCGGGCCCCCTGCTGGGCGGGAAGACTGCTTCTCCCTCTCCCACTTCCCCCTGCTTGTGTTCCCTCTCACTCTGTCTCTCTCTCTCTGTCAAATAAATAAATAAAATCTTAAAAAAAATAAAATTAATGTCTTTCATCAATGTTGTCCATAGAACATGTCAAGATAAACTATCAGGACTCTGCCTTACATGTTACAGCCTGTAAATCCTGATTACCAGGATTAACAGTCTAGTAATATATGTGAGCTGAGAGCACTCAGAAGTCTGGATTTAACAACAACAAAAAAACAATTATTAGGAAGAATTTTAGAGATGATGCAAGTTAAAGATATAAAATGTATCCCAAAAGAACAAGTTTCAGAAAGCTTAGGAGCCATCACATGAACCATCACCACTACCCACATGCCTTGAGAGCAAACCAAAGTTTTGGGAGTTGAAGATGGGAGGCATCTCTTCTGCCCCATAGGCACTGTTTGTTTATGGAGAACACCAGCCCTAGAGCCCAGTGCAGAGAGGTGAAGTCCTGGAGTCCTGGAAGGCAAAATTGAAAGGCAGGTATGAGGTGAAAAGAAATCTACTGGACCAATTGGAGTCGAAGAACCAAGGGACAGGAAAGAAGAGCTGTGAAGGTGGGACTCTAGGAGAGAAGGAAGTAAGGTCAGGGAGGTAAGCTGGGAACTGCAGGGGCCCCTTGTTTACCTTATGTCTATGGCCACATACGCTACAAAGAAAGTATTGAGAAAGAAGAAATGGGAAAATTACTCAGTGCTTTGTCAAGTAGCCCCAGAGTTGAGACCCTCCAAAGGAGGATTAACAGAGAGCCAAATGCATCTACCTCCAAATGTTATCTACACGCTGCATCTGGACACAGCCATGCCTGAAGCTTGTACATATGCAGATCCTCAGAAGGCTTCGGATTACTTCAAAAGTACTCTAAGACCTTAAAGCTGGGTGACCTGGAGCATAGGACTACACTGTTTTTGGCCTTCTCTCTTGATTCTGAGAATATTTTGGGTTTTCTCTCCAGTGTATTTTCTTTGATAGGCTACTAATCAGCCAACATCTGGTGTCCACCATCACCAGTTGTCTCTGAAATCCACCAAAACTCATTCTTCAACCAATGCTCCATCTTGTGAAAGACACGGACAGTACGGATGGGACAAGAGCACCAGCTGCAGGAACCTTGATAATGCCTGTATGACTTCCCTGTTATTAACTTGAATCTCCTTTGCACACTGGAATCACCCAAACAACTCTTTAAAAACTGCCAGTGCCTGGGGCACCTGGGTGGCTCAGTCGTTAAGCGTCTGCCTTCGGCTCGGGTCATGATCCCAGGGTCCTGGGATCGAGCCCCGCATCGGGCTCCCTGCTTGGCGGGGAGCCTGCTTCTCCCTCTCCCACTCCCCCTGCTTGTGTCCCCTCTCTTGCTGTGTCTCTCTCTGTCAAATAAATAAATAAAAAATCTTAAAAAAAAAAAAACAAAACTGCCAATGCCTAAGACTCACCTAGAACCCACCTCATACTGCTGAAAACAGAGTAGCTGAGTATAATTCCTAGGAATACCATATTTCAGTGGTTCCCTGACTTTGTTGCCCACTGAAATCATCTGGGGATGTTTTAAAAATGCTGATGCCAGACTCTCACCCTCAGACATTCTCATGTAAATGGTATGGGCTGTAGCCTGGGCACTGGGATTTTGAAAAACTTCCTTGGGACCCCATATGCATCCAGGGTTGAATACAAATGCTCCACCGTCACCCTTTCTAACCCAGTTCCTATTTTCAACACCTCACCTTTCAATGCCTTTTAAGTAGTGTGCTCTCAATAAATATTTCTTGGCTTGATTTCTCCTGCTGAAGCCCTCTGCCCTCTCTCCTAGAACACAACACAAAATTAGTCCTCTGGTAAGTAGAGTACCTGGAACAGGTACTCTTGGGGACAAGGTTCATTCCTCAGCTGGCCACGTTCTACAAGCTCAAGTGTTATAGAGAGGGAGGAATGAGGAGCAAGGGCTTCAGATGAGGAGGAAGCTCTCTGCAGGCACATGAGGGAGACTTTCTTCTCCCTTGCAGAAAATCCTTGTGGCACGTGGACAAGGAAGTATTAATAACCTTTCTAAAGAGGTACTTCTCCAAGATTTGGTGTTTCACAGACCACATCCAGTGCTCTCAGTTCTACAGATGGCCAACTTCTGCATTTCAGATAGCAGCTGCCAAAGATAGCTCAACTCGCATCCCTAAAGCAGAAGACCCAGCTATGGGGAAGGGAACCATCAGAATCTCTAAGCCAGAGGTCAAATGCCACCACCCACATGTTGGTCAGGGCCAAGAATACTGACCACCAAGCAAAATCCTTGCAGATAATAGAGTCTTTTGGAGTGAAATTAAAGTAACACCATTACAGCATTATAATAACCAGGGCTTCATGGCAAGCCCACATGGAGAGCCATGGACTGAACATCCCATAGGAGATGTATGTTCTAGACAGGGGTCCTGGCTCTGCCCTGCCACCACTTACTGGGTGACCTTGGGCTGGAAATTGTGCTTTCTAGGTGTGACTTCCTCCTCTGTAAAATGTGAAGCCAGAAGACTGAGCCTTTCTTTGACTTCTCACAAGCCTTCATCCAAGGAGAAATGGAGAAGTGGCAAGCTTGCAAAGGTGATGCCCCCAAGTCACTAACAGGTGTGCTCTACCATCCTCCTTTAGGGTCTGGTGTCCTGACTGGGGATCCAGCAAGCACAGCTGAGTTGTCTGCAGGCTGTGACCTCCACAGCTCAGTTTCTAATCACCAAGACCTCCCCAGGGTGAATGGTGTGAGTAGGAAGAAAGCGTGTGTTAGTTTCCGAGAGCTGCTGTAACAAATCACCAGGAACTGGATGGCTAACAACAGAAATGTATTGTGCCACAGTCTGGAAGCCAGAAGTCTGAAATCAAGGAATCAGAGGGATGTACTCCATCTGAAGACTCTAGAGGAAAATCCTTTCTCGCCTCTTCTGGCTTCTGGTGGCTCCATGCATTCCTTTGCTTGTGGCTGCATAACTCCCATCTCTGCCTCTGTCTTCACACAGACTTCTCTCTGTGTCTTTCCTGTCTCTTATGAGGACACCTGTCTTTGGATTTAGGATCCACACAGATGATCCAGGATGGTCTCATGTCAAGATCCTTAACTTAATTACATCTGCAAAGACCCTTTTTCCAAATAAAGTCACATTCACAGTTTCCCCCGGGGTAGGACTTCAACGTATCTTTTGTGGGACACAATTTAACCCAATACAGCCTCCAAATGGAGTAGGGTAGAAGGGTGGACAAAATCCTACCCATCCTTAAAGCCCAGGTCATCATTTTGCAATGTATGCAAATATTGAATCATTATGTTGTACATCTGAAATTAATATAATGTTATATGTCAATTATATCTCAATGAAAAAAAAAAAGCCTAGGTCAAATGCTACCTTATCCAGGAGACCTGGTCACCTCATGCCACTCAGATATTATCCCCACTGGACCATCTAGTTATTTCTGCACTGTTCATGTGTTCTCTTCCTACCTCCAGACCACCTGCATCAGAATCACCTAAGGGGCTGGTTAAAAAATACAAATTTCTGACCTCCCTGCTCCAGCTGCTATTACCGTCCCTGCTGTCAGAGGCAGGCTTTCTGGGCAGGGGGCGCTGGAATGTGCACTTTAGATCATCTCCTGGGAGAGTCTGATGTCCCAGAGCTTTGAGAAGCCCCATGATATGCTGTGAACTCCACGACCCATTCTCGGCTGTATCTCTGATGTCTTACATATATTTAAGCTGGTGAGAGGCAGGATGTACGGGTGTGAACCTGGCGTCTGAGTGCCTAAGTTCTGAAACCCATTACCTGTGTGACTTCAGGCTCCTTACCTAAACCCTCTGTGCTTCTGCTTCCTCATGTAAATGAGGTTAAGTATAATGCCTACTCATAAGGTTGTGGGGAGGATTAAGTGAAATAAAACATCTGCAACATAGAACTGTGTCTGGCACATATGATGCACTCAGTGAACCTAAGTTGTCACGAAACAGAACAGGTTGCGAGGGGTTTCTTTTTTTCACTATATTCCTAGATCCCTCCTTCCCCGGAACAAACCCTGATTGTCCCCCCTTCATCAGTTACTGCTAATATTTACTGAGGCTTTCTCTCTTCCAGGCACCGTGCCGAGCTCAGTACGTGCTTTATCTCATTTCACCTGCACAATGATGATATAGGCAGCTGGTATTACTACTATCTCTCATTTTATGGCTAAGGAAACTGAGGGTCAGACAGGTTAAGAAATTTCCCCAAAGTCCCACAGTCAGTAAATGGTGAGGTGTGGATGTGAAGTATCAGCTCTGGGCCCCTCTCCCAATGCTTCCCTGCACTCCTACCCCACCCCACCCCCCAGCAAGGCACTCCCTGGGCCCTCAGTCCCGGCTTTCTCTCTGAACCAGCTTCCTAAACCTCCCTCACAATTTCCCCACACCAAATCCCATCTTTTCTGTTCCCTTCAAGCCATGCTTCCATGCTTTGCCTTCTTGGTATGAGGTCCTTCAAGAAAATGTCCTCTTCTCAGAGGTATTGAATCAAATCATATTTCTCCTCCATTTTCCTGGAAGTCCCTTCAAATCCCAGTTGGCCCTCAGGTCTGCCAAACCCAAATCCCAACCCTGCCTCTCACACAGCCACTCTGACTGGTTTCTCCCACAGCCTCCCGGTGGCCCTTGTATCCACTGAGAGCGTGCCTCCCTTCTTTCCTTGCTCCTGTCACTCCTTCAAGTGGGGGAATCCTGTAGGCCTGGATGTCAGAGAAGTCAACAACCAGTCAACCCTCAAAATGTCCCTCCCATCCTTCCCTAAATACCAAGTCTCTTGGCCACTCCTAACTCTTCCATCAGCCCCTGCCATAGAAGAGCCTTTTACCCTGCCCCACTCTGCTGCCCACCCTCCCACTTCTTGTCCCTGGCCCAGGGCATGGGGCCACTATCAGGCACACAGGCCTTATCACTACACAAACACTTCCTCTTTCCCCAATACTGGTTCTCACACAATAGGTAATCAGGGTAAACTTCCTCTGACAATTTACTGAGCAAACACTCACTATGTCTCTGCTCTATGCTAAGTCCTGTGGGGAATCCAAACCTGGTCTCCACCTTGAGGAACCTTGAATCTGGTCGAGCTGAAGCACAAAAATGAGTATCGGATGCTCTGACGCTTTGTGGCCCAGCACACCTGGGTTCTAATCCCATTTCTGCTCTCTATTCTATTAGCTGTCTATACTTTGGAACAAGTTACTTACCCTTTCCGATCTTGAGTACCCTTAGCTCTGAAATGGGAATGACACGGCCTAGGTGTGCTGCGAGAATGAACTAAGATAAGATCCATAAAGGACCTGGCAGAGTGCCTGAGATAAAGACGTTAGCTCCAGAGCTCCTGGGGGAGGGCGAAGGGTCTGCCAGGAGCCGCAGGCTTCCTTCAGGTGGGAGAGGAATGTGGTTATAGGAGTGGCTTCCTCCAGGGACTGAATTCTGCCTTGAAAGCAAACCCGTGAAGAACGGCTTCCTTCTCTAGTCCCTACTCTAGTGAGGTCTAGGAGTAGATAAGGTGCCACCTTTCAGGTGTAAATTGAGTGGTCCCTGCATATGACAGGGTCGGCCAATTGCTTAGTCAACAAGAACCACTAGCAACTCAGGGTGCTGAGGAACACAAATGATGTATAAAACTACGCCCTTGAGGGGCGCTTGGGTGGCTCAGTCTGTTAGATTAGGCATCTGTCTTGGTCTCAGGTCATGATCTCAGGGTCCTGGGTTGGAGCCCAGAGTCTGGCTCCCTGCTCAGCAGGGAGTCTGCTTCTCCCTCTCCCACTCCCCCTGCATGTGTTCCCGTTCTCACCGTCTCGCTCTCTGTCAAATAAATAAATAAAATCTTAAAAAAACAAAACTAAACTAAACCCTTGGGGCGTCTGCCTTTGGCTCAGGTCATGATCCTAGGGTCCTGGGATTGAGCCCTACATCAGGCTCCCTGCTCTGCAGGAAGCCTGCTTCTCCCTCTCCCACTCCCCCTGCTTGTGTTCCCTCTCTCACTGTGTCTCTCTCTCTCTGTCAAATAAATAAATAAAATCTTAAAAAAAAAAACACAAAAAACTAAACCCCTTGGTTTAACAAGGGCTGGGGGTAGGGGTGGGGGTAGTTATAACATGTCCCTATGCAACAACAAGAGAACCTTACAGGGTAAGTTGATTTCCTGTGTAAGTACTAACTCTGGGGGCACAGCCTAAAATGAGAGGTCACTGTAGGCCTTGAGTAGTTGGGAAATTTCTCACTGTTGAGTATGCATGCAAAATCACAGCAACCCAGGCAAAGCAATCAGTGATACGTCAAGACACAAAAGTAAAAACATTTTCTTCTCTCTGCTTCTCCATCAAAACATGGCAGCAAAATGGACCACCTTTTAACTTCCATACTTTGTTCGTTCTTAATACTGTAGGGTTGTTTTGTGCTCTGGTCCGGGTTTGTAGCAAACATGGGGGGAGGGAGAGGACAGAGGGACAGAGGGGCAGGGTACCGGTACGGGGTACACAGTGCCAGGTGAGGAGTCGCAGGAATTGGAAAGCTGGCTCCTAGACTCAAATGGGGTAACATGGGGAAAGGGGTGATGCTGATTATCCCTCCACCGAAGGAAGATTCTAGAGAAGGATACCAAGAGGGAGCATAGTGCAGTGGTGGACAGAGCCTCAGCAGGGGTGCGAGGCTGACTCAGTCTTCCTCGCGCCCTCAGCACTGACCAGCTGTGTGACCTTGGCCAAGTTACTTTCCCTCTTTGAATCTCAGTTACCTAATCTCTGAAAGAATAACAACATCTGTTTCATGGAGCTTTTGTGAGGACCGTAAATTATAGAGCACAGAGCCTGCCGGAATGCAGGTGATCAAGTTCCCTCCCCCTCTCAAGCTTCTAAGAATGCTCCAGAAATACAAGACTGACCATATTTAGTGTCTGGTCCCCTTCCCCACCCCCTACCAACCTGGGGTTAAGTTAGAATTTAACTACTTCTGTGAAAGCCCCGTCCAGCGCTCAAATTCTCTGGTAATACATGCGGACTGGGTCAGGAAGGATACTCATCCTGTCACCTTCCTTCCGCGGGACTTGGTCAGAGACTGGGCTCTGAGTAGCACACGAAGTGACCCTGGGTATAAGTATCTGTTAGAATGGAACCCTGCAGGGGGTTGGAGGGCATACGCAGAAGCCTGACAACCTCTTTCCTTTTCTTTTTTAAAATTAGTTAATTTATTTGAGAGAGAGAGAGAGGGTGCATGAGAGCAGGGAGAGGGGCAGAGGGAGAGAGAATCCCAGGCAGACTCCCCGCTGAGCAGAAAGCCCCACACGGGGGCTTGATCTCAGGACCCTGAGATCATGAGCTGAGTCAAAATCAAGAGTTGGACGCTTAACCAACTGAACCACCCAGGAGCCCCCTGACCACCCCTTTCCTATCCAGGGTTCCTGCATCCACATCCAGGTTCTTTCCCTCCCTTTGCCAAGATTTGCCTTGGGTAATGGTGAGTGGGGCCATGGGGGTGGAGGGAGGGGTAACTTTAGTAGGAGAAGGAGAGTTGCTGGCTGGTCCCATGAGTGGGTGTGCAGGGAAGCTCCACTGAAAAAGAACATTGTAGTAATGGGATATCTGACACTGGAAAGTGATCTCAGGCCCTGGAGAGTTCACCCAGACACCGTGATTGTCAACTCTGGATGCATATAAGATATTCTGGGGAGTTTTGTAAAGAAAATCCCATAAGCCTGGCCCCATCTATGAGATTTTGATTCTCTTGGCCCACGGCAGTGGCTGTAGATCCTTGGAATTTTAACTGTGCCTCCAGGTGATTGCAGTGGGCGGGTGCGGGTGAGGACCAGTGTTCCCCAGGCTGGTCACTGCCCCCACCCCCATCCCCAGGAATTCCCATGCCTCTGAGCCAGAGCCGCTCTGCACTCCTTTCTAACTCTAGGAGTCCACATGCCTGGTATCATGTGTACGTAGTCATGTGGACTTGCTTCCATCCTGGCCCTTTGCAATCCACTCTGAGACACAGCAGCCAGAGTGGTGCTTTTTAAACCTAAATCGGATCCCATTCCTTCCCTGCTTCAGCATCTTCCAGTGTGTCCCATTTCAATCCCAACACCTCACCACGACCAATAGGGCCCTGCCATTCCCCCCTTCTTACTCTCATACCTCCTGGCACTGGACCTTTTCTGTTTCTCAAAAGCACCAAGCTGCCTCCCCCTAGGGGCTTTGTACTTGCTGTGCCCTCTGCCTAGGGTACTCTACCCCAGGCTGGTTTATGGCTGGCTCCTCCCATCCTCTGGCCTCAAAGCCCTCCTTCCCAGAGAAGCCTTCCCTGATCAGTCCATGTGGCCCTCCTTCCCCACGCCTGTGGCTCCTCATCAGAGGGAATACTCCCCTACTAGAGAATAAGATCTATGAGAACAGGGCACTCGACCAGCTGGTTTATCACAGTGCCCAGCACAAATGGATTCCCAATAACTATTTGTTGAACAAATGAGTGAATATGTACAAAGAATATGTTGACAAGTTAAAATCGTGTTTTTATGTATCTATTTCCTGTATATAATGTGATCAGAGGTCTGGAATGGAAATGAATGGAAGGTATTAGGGAAGAGAGCATCGAAGGAGAAGGGAAAGGAACATTTATTGAGCACTGACTTGGTACCAGGCACTGTTCTAGGGCTTTTCATACATCTGATCCTCATAACAACTCACTGTTTTTTTTTTTTAATTTTATTATGTTATGTTAGTCACCATACAATACATCATTAGTTTTTTTTTTTTTTAAGATTTTATTTATTTATTCATGACAGACAGAGAGAGAGAGAGAGAGAGAGAAGCAGAGGGAGAAGCAGGCTCCCAAGGAGCAGGGAGTCCGATGCGGGACTCGATACCAGGACCCTGGGGTCGTGACCTGAGCCGAAGGCAGCCACTTAACCATCTGAGCCACCCAGGTGCCCACATCATTAGTCTTTGATGTGGTGATCCACGATCCATTGTTTTCGTATAACACCTAGTGCTCCGTGCAGTACGTGCCCTCCTTAATACCCATCACCAGGCTAACCAATCCCCCCTCCCCCCTCCCCTCTAAAACCCTGTTTGTTTCTCAGAGTCCATCGTTTCTCATGGTTCATCTCTCCCTCCCATTCCCCCCCTTCATTTTTCCCTTCCTTCTCCTAATGTCCTCCCTGCTATTCCTTATGTTCCACAAATAAGTGAAACCATATGATAATTGACTTTCTCTGCTTGATTTATTTTACTTAGCATAATCTCCTCCGGTCCCATCCATGTTGATGTAAAAGTTGGGTATGCATCCTTTCTGATGGCTGAGTAATAGTCCACTGTATATATGGACCACATCTTCTTTAGCCATTCATCTGTTGGGCATCCCGGCTCTTTCCACAGTTTGGCTATTGCGGACATTGGGGCTATGAACATTGGGGTGCATATGGCCCTTCTTTTCACTACATCTGTGTCTTTGGGGTAAATACCCAGTAGTGCAATTGCTGAGTCATAGGGTAGCTCTATTTTTAAATTTTTGAGGAACCTCCATACTGTTTTCCAAAGTGGCTGTACCAACTTGCATTCCCACCAACAGTGTAAGAGGGTTCCCCTTTCTCCACAACCTCTCCAACATTATAACAACTCACTGTTAACAAAGTTCCAAGGATCCACAGCCACCAACAGAATCAGAATCTTGGAGATGGGGGGGGGGGGGGGGCAGTGTTACTGTCCCCATTGTACAGATAAAGAAACTGAGTCCTAGAGAAGGAAAATTACTTACTCCAAGTTAAACTACTAACAAGTGCCAGAGCAGGTTATAAGCCCAAGTTTATTGGACTTCAAGGCTCTCTTTTTCATTGCATCATTCTGGAAAGAGAAATTACCTTAATCATTTTCTCTCTCTACTCTCAGGGAATAAAAAAAACCTCTGGTGAATATGGACCCAGATAACAATGGCTAATTGGTGACTGGAGCCAATTTAGCAGAGGGAGCAGAACAGATAAGGGAAGGAAAGAGAATTTGTTAATTGTTTTGCCACTAGATCAATTTAAAATCAACTTAAAATCTGGTTTCTTAATTTTATTGGTGATCAGTTAAGAATTTGCACTCCTTTTCTTTATTTAAGAAAAAAATTATGGTTTGTTTGATTTAAGTTCTCAAAACTTACTACTTATGAGTAGGATTCTTGGGTCATCAGAATGTCCTGAGAGTACAAATAACCTTTCTGAACATTAAAATGCATAACCCAGAGGATTATATTATGTAAACCCAAAGGCATTTGGCCTTATTGGCCAACTTAGTGGGCTAGGTCATTTGGGTCCTCTATCTTAAACTTCCAAATCTAATTTCTAGCCAAAGGACTAGAATATACCTTTAGAATATGCTTTAAAAATATCCCCAGAGGGGCACCTGGGTGGCTCAGGCAGTTTCTGACTCTTGATTTCGGTTCAGGTCTCATTCTCAGCCCTGGGATCAGCCCTGCATCAGGCTCCCTGCTCAGCGGGGAGTCTGCTTCTCCCTCTCCCTCTGCCCCTCCCCCGTACATGTGCGTGCACTCTTTCTCTCTCACATAAATAAACAAAATCTTTTAAAAATCCCCAGAACTTGGTTTATATCCAGATTCTCTATAATCTTAATCTCTGGCAACCATTTCTGCTCTGAGCCACAGAATGCCTTTTGTTATTTTTAAATGTCAGTGCTGGTTCTCAATTAAATCTGATCAAAATGTATCAAGCCATCTAGCATGGGACAGAAATGAGTTAGACACCCTCCTTGCCCATAAAATGCAAGTAGTATAATAACTAGCCTGCAGGGATTGTTATATAGAGGCTTAAGCTTAGTTAGGGAAGGACCTCAAGTGAGATATAAACACAATGTGGAGAATCTGTAACGTAGGATGAGAAATTTGCATGCTTCATTCTGTAGATGATGAGCTGTATTAATTAGGGCTCTCTGGTTTCAGAAGGCAGGAACCAATTCTGGTTTAACTGAAAAGAAAAAATGGGCAACCTGTTGGAAGGACATTGGGGAGTTTACAGAATTGAAGGAAAGACTGACCAGGCAAGAGGGGATCTCCAGAGGATGACCTCATGACTCAACTTCAAACCTCCCATCCCTGAATCCCCACTAAAAATTCAAATTTCCAGAGGAGTCTGATTGGCTTAGCTTGGGTCATGTGCCCGCCTCAGAGGATCTGGGATGGATTGTCCTCCAGAATTTTGCAGAACAGGGAAAGGAAGAGAGTTCCTGAAGGAAGAGCAACCAGCCAGACAAGCACTGGATGCCCTGGTAGGCACTGGATGCTTCTAAGCCTAGAAATGAGGTGATTAACATAGATCACATGTCGCTAGGTGCTTGAACCAATAGGTTTGTTTCATCCTACAACAACCCAGTAATGTGGGCACATTTATTAACTCCTATCTTTAAAATGAGGAAAATTGCAGATTTGAGAGTTTCCATGGCTTTTCCCAAGAGGTAAAGCTCTTTTTGAACATGAAATCCTGTTTCTCTTTCCTGTATGATTTTTCTATCCTTTACAGTCATTGGTTCGGCTCTAAAGTGAAGAACGAGAGAGGTAGGAGGTGGGTTAGTAAGCTGTCAGAGTCACCCAACATGGAAGGAATGAGCCAGGCTGGGCCAGTGGGAAAAGGAAGGAAGCAAGTAGACGTGAAGCACAATTCTCAAAAAGTAGTTTGCAAACTAGACTGAGCGGTAGAACCATCGGGCACTTTGTTAAAAATACCAATCCCATGAGTCCATTTCTAATCTGAACCAGAACGTGCCCTGGGTGGTGGCGGGGAGTAAAACACACACCCTTCTTATGGCGGTAATCATTTTGCAATATGTAAGTATATCAAATCAACACACTGTATACCTTAAACTTACACAGTGTTATATGTCAATTATATCTCATAAAGCTGGAAAAAATTACAAAAAACACACGCCCATCCCCGACATAGGTGATTATTCTGTAGCCAGCTGGACACTGGTCTGTAGATGGGCGTTTGGAAATTGCTGACCTAGTAGACCCTTTTTTCTAAATGTCCTCTAGTCCAGTTTCTTGTCTTATCTCCCTGCTGTTGCAGTTAAGCATTATCAAGGTATAGCTTTGGAGTAGTTGCAATTTGTACTCATTACATTTGGAGTCATATATCTGCAGTATCTCTTCTGAGGTCTGAGGGATGAAAATAAGGACAAAGAGGTAGGGTGGCTCCTAGCTGTCCCCTTATTTTGTCAGTGTGTCTGGGGCTGGTGGCTATTGATGGGGACGCTTGGGAGATGACTTTGTCAGTTTTCCCTTTGGGGAGAGTAATCCTGGGTTCTCACCCCCCTTTCGCAGTAGTAAGTCTCCATAACAAACACGCCCAAGTCTGGTATTTCTGAACTTAAGGCTTTGTGCTGAATACATGCTGTTCCTGGAGCCAGGCTGCTTTTGCAGTTTCTCCTCCCCACCCCACCCTTTGGTGCCGCTAATGGGCTGATCCAACCTTGACGTGTGATAACCTACTTAATAGGCTCTGGGTGTTCTCTCTACAACACTGCAGAGCAGTTCAGACCTTTCAGTAATACCTGGAGTTAAAAGGAATGGTGGTCTTTGGGAGTGGGGTCTGGTATAGATTGGAGAACAGGATTTTTTTTTTTAATTTTATTTATTTAAGAGAGAGAGAGAGAGCAGGAGAGGGGTGAGGGGCAGAGGGAGAAGCAGACTCCCCGCTGAGCAGGGAGCCTGATGCGGGACTCCATCCCAGGACTCCAGGTTCATGACCTGGAACGTATGGCAGAAGCTTAATCGACTGAGCCACCCAAGTGCCCTGAGAACAGGATTTTTGATCTCAAGTTGCTCTCTTCCCCTCTTTTTACAGTGACGGGACTCATAAGAATGAGTCACTGGGAGAGTTTTCCCAAACCTCAGTCATTTGAACACCATCCTCATGGTTTTTGCCAAAGCTGTGTGCCATCTATCTGTTACTTACTAAGTATTTTTCATAAAATCAATTAATATGTTCTGCTGGAGTACTTGCTATCCACTCTAACTCTAGCCTTGCCATAAACAATAATGTTTGTGAATAATTGTTTATGAACAATTAATGTTATGTAATTCATCAAGTCACTGATTCACGAAATCAGGTCTGATATGCTACCTGTAAATTTTCTTCTAGTATGCATTAATATGAATACACAGCTATTAAAATTCTGTAAATGTTCACCTGTGTACTATCCAAAATCCTCCCATAGAGGGAGGTATATGTATCATCAGGGATATATGTATCACACTTTGGGAACATTATCCTAGAAAAGCCCATGTGCTAAGAGGCACATGGCTCCAGACCCCTCAATACATCGCGGTTTGGATGCCAACCATAAGAATATTTTTTGAGAGTCTACTTAGTGAAAAATTGTGCTTTTATATCCTCTTGCTGCAGAAGTTAAGCACTGGACTCCATGCTCAGTGTGGAGTCGGCTTGAGATTTTTCTCCTTCTCTCTCTGCCCCTCCCCCCTCAAATAAATAAAGTCTTTAAAAAAAAAAAGAAAAAAGAAAGAAAGTGAAGAAGGAGCACAGAATTGGACCTTGAAAGAAGGTTAAGAGTCGAGTACATGGAGAAGAAGAGGAAACACCTTTCCAGGCAGGGTCTTGTCAACAGAACGTCAGAGAGGAGGACAGACAGCCTCTTGTTCCTATCTAGACCTCTTGGACCTGCTTGGGAGGTGCTCCAGCCCTGTGCCCCTGTTACACTCGGCACTTCCGTCCACAGCATGTGAAACTAGAAGAAGTGAACCACCTTCACCCTCGCTCCCACGGGAAGACAAAGACTTGGGAGGTGGGTGGTCTTGACTTGAGGACTGAATCTGGTAGATACTTCCACGCAGTGACACCAAAGCTTTAGCCAAAATCCTCAGCTGGGCAAAGAAGGTCCGGAGCTGGGAGAAATGGAGCTGCTGTGTATATGATAAAGGGAGAGACCAGTTGGCTCCTGAGAGCAAGGAAGAAGTCAAGTGGTGCAAGAAAGGAAGTTGGAGAGGAGAGGGGGAGACAGCCAAGCGTCACGAAGGACCTCGAAGGAGAGAGATGTTTGAGTGCTATCAGGCAGAGTCTAGGGTCTGTGTCTCAAACCTCAGTAAGGTCTGCTGTTCCCACCACGGCCCAGAGAGTGGCTTTTTGTGCCAAGGCCGGAATGGGACTGAGCTCCAGATCTGGACTGTTGTGGGACAAAACAGGGCCCCTTTATCAGGGTGGTGAGAAGATTCACAGACTGATCCAATTCAGGAGAAACAAGAGTTTGGCTCCGGAGGTAGCCATGATCACCAGAATCCCACAGGAGATCGGCTAAAACACGGGTGGGTACGAGACCTCCTCCGACTGTGTGCAATCACGGCAGTGCACAGGCATGCCTCCCAGGGGCTCATCAGAATGCAGACTCCATTTCTGCCCTTGCCACAAGTCTCTTTGGAAACGTTGGCTGCTGACCAAGGCCTGCCAGTTAGGATTCCACACCTCCATTTACCTTCCTAGCTCCTGTGGCAGAAAACATTTCTGAAATGCCCCCCCTCCCCGCCCCAGGGATGTCCTAATCCCCCGGACTCCTGGAAAGGATGAAAGATCACCTATGGTTGTGGTGTATTCTACGGCACAGTGGACCTGAAGACAGGGAGATGAGCCAGGTGGGCCTGATCTAATCTCATGGCGCCTTGGGAGAGGAGAGCTCTCTGCGGCTAGCAGCAGCAGAGGAGATGGGAGACTCAGAGCACAAGGGAGGTGTGATGCAGTGTTGCTGGCTTTGAAGATGTAAGGGGCTGCTTGAGAAAGAATGTGGGCCCTGTCTAGGAGCAGAGGGTGGACCCTGGCTGGCAGCCAGTGAGGAAACAGGGACCTCACTTCTACAGCCACAGGGAACTGGGTTTTGCCAACACCTGGAGGAGTTTAGAAGTGGGTTCTTCCCTGGGGACTCCAAATAAAAGCTCAGCTGCTTGATACCTTGACTTGTGGGAACCAAAGCAGAGAGCCCAACCACGCCTGCAGGACTTCTCACGGGCAGAACTGCCAGCTAATACACAGGCGTCATTTTAAGCCACTAAGTTCGTGGTGATTTGTTATGCAGCAATAGAAAACTAATATATGTACCTCCCATCTCCTGCCTGGTGTTGACCTTGGCATCACCTCCTGGCTCTATGGGACTCACATACCCTTTTTCTTTTTTAAAGATTTTAGTTATTTATTTGACAGAAAAAGAGAGAGAGAGAGCACAGAGGAAGAGTGAAAGGGAGAAGCAGACTACCCCCGCCCCCCGCCCCTGCTGAGCAGGGAACCCAATGTGGGGACTCAATCCCAGGACCCTGGGATCACAACCTGAGCTGAAGGCAGATGCTTACCCGACTGAGCCACCCAGGCGCCCCTTACATACCCTTTTATTATAGGATGCTTTAGCTGGGACCTCTCCGTTTAGCCCCTCAATATTTGTCATACTCTACTGACCCTATTTGAACACAGGCCTGGCCTCCTTTGGACTGTTCCATCTGGAGGGATCCTTGAGTTGTGGGTAGGAGGTCTCTGATGTATTGTGCACCTCTTTTCTCCATTTGTTTGGGTAATTACAATCTCTAACTGACATGGACCAGAGTCTCATATCTAATGGGATTGCAACATTTATTATCCATATCCTCAACAGCTAGCACGGTGCCTAGCCTATAGTTTGTGCTCCATAATATGTGTTGATGGTGCTGTTGAATATAGAGAGGAGGAAATCTCTGGATCATCCTCATCAAACATTCCCATTGTTGGCATTGGATGTTGTAGCCCGTTACATTATGTGTAATTCTCAGGAGACACCGTGGTCTACTTCTCCTCGGAGTCCTCTGCTTCACCCTGCTTTTCCCCAACGCTCACCCCCTGTACTTCCTCCCTCTTCCAAGTGGCTAAATCTTTTATTCTTCAGATCTCATATGATATTCTCTGAAAATCCTCTGGTCCCCCAGTTCAAGATTAGGCCCTCTCTTGTTCTCCAGCAGTACCCTATCATCACAGATGCCTTTGTTGTGTGTGTTTTCTTTTCTTTTTTTCTTTTTTTTTTTTAAGTAGGCCAGCATGGAGCATAAGGAGCAGGGAGTACAATGCGGGGCTTAAATCCACAACCCTGAGATCAAGACCTGAGCTGAGATCAAGAGTCGAACGCCCAACGGACTGAGCCAACCAGGTGCCCTGCAAATGCTTTTGTAATTATAATTACCATTTTGCTTGTCTGGAATCCCTACTAGGCTGTATGCTCTGTGATAGCGAGATATGCTTCTCTTGCCTTCTGAGATTCAAGTACTTACATGGGGTAGGTTCTCAATCAACATTTATTGAATGACCATGCTTCTTCATCACCTGGGGATCCTGTTAAAGTGCAGATTCTGAGTCTTAGACCCAGGTGGGGCCTGAGAATCCGCATTTCTTTTCTTTTTTTTTTAAAGATTTATTTATTTATTTTGAGAGAGTGAGAATGAGAGAGAGAGAGAGAGTACATGAGAGGGGGGAGGGTTAGAGGGAGAAGCAGGCTCCTTGCTGAGCAGGGAGCCTGATGCGGGACTCGATCCTGGGACTCCAGGATCATGACCTGAGCCGAAGGCAGTCGCTTAACCAACTGAGCCACCCGGGTGCCCGAGAATCCGCATTTCTAACAAGCTTCAGGTGATGCTTCCGCTGCAGGTCCATGAACCACACTTTAAGCAGCAAGGTAATAGTATATGCACACCCATCATTACCCCATTGTGGCAAAAAGTTTGCATTTAAGAGAAGCTGGACAGGGTTGAGGGAGCAAATAATGGCCACAGGTCAAAATTTCCACTGTCATTGCAAAGCCAGCTGACTCATTGACAATAACCTTGGCCTTATTAGCAACTGAGCTAATGGCCACCAACCAATAAATAACATTTGGCTGATTTGCATTTCAAAATTGTTTCCTTCCCCTGCTCACACTCTAGAGCAGGTGCTAATGAACCATGAAATGGCTAAAGCGTTGGCAGCAAGCAGGAAAAGAGGCAGCCTTGACCCATGCCTGAAGAATAATAGTCCTTAAAAATCAAGAACTACAAAATGCATTTGCACTGGTATGATGGGACCCTCCCAACCCCCTTCTCCCATCCTGAGCATCCATACCCTGCAGAAGGTCCTTAAGGGGAGGAGGAAGAGGAGAATGAAGAAGGAAAGTAAGAATCCTAAGTAGTCTCTTGCTGAGTGATCATGCTGTTCTCTACTGAATCTGGTTGATATCCAGGTATTTGGAAACAGTAAATCATGCGCTCACTTGGGTGGGTAGTTCATCAGCTTCCAACATCGTGAAACTCACCTGTAGCTCAGTGAAAGTGTGTTTGTAAGATTCATTAAATGATTATAAACATCAAAAAGAAAAAAAAAAGAGCTACAAAATGCAATGTGGTATCCTGGATTGGATCCTGGAGCAGAAAAAGGGTATTAGTAGAAAAACTGGCAAAATCACAGTAGAGAGTTTAGTTAGTAATGCACCAATGTTGGTTTCTTAGTTTTGACAAATGTGCTATTAGGAGAAACTGGGGGAAGGGTATATGGGAACTCTCTGTATTATTTTTGCAACTTTTCTATAAATCTAAAATAATTCCAAAATAAAAAGTTTATTAAAAGAATCAAGAGCTAGACTGTATAGGTTTTCTTTACTTTGTATAATAATAGTATTGTAAGTTTCTGAAAATGTAGGACAATTGCCACTGATTTAACAATAAAAAATTGGAAATGTGTGTTCTTGGGGAAAAAAAATCTCCAACCAAAACTAAGTAGCACTTGGAGCCAGAGTGTGGCTTGTCCAGATAGCAAACCTGGCCAGGTAGCATACCAGTGATACCTACATTCCAGAAGTGTTTTGCCATCCATCATGAATTTCCTCCTGATTCCTACCTTCCTTTCTTTAGCATCTCAGGAATTTCTTCCGTTCTTGAGAAGCCCTTTATTCCACACTAGGGACTCAGGGTGTCTTTTCTTTACTTGTTTGTTTGTGTAACAATGTTATCTTGCAGACTTGGCCATGGTATCACATTTTGCCTCTACTGTATTTCTTTATGTACTAGATAGAGACGCTATGCCTGCTGAGGCCATGGACCTTGAAATTAGCCATCATTGCAGGAGTAGCACCTGACTCCAAGCTGGGCACATTGCAGTTTCTTAGTAATTATTTGTTGGATGGATGAATAAAGGAGGTCCTTCAGCATTTGAAGTAAATTTCTGCCTGAAAAGCATGCATTTTCCAATGATATTTCATTTTGTATATATCTTCTTTTGGTGGAACTGGATGGAACTTACTAGGTCTTCAGGTCTTGTAAAAAAAACTTAACAATGGGCCTTTTCCAAGTCACGTGAATTCATGGGAAGTCATGAAGATCCTATTATGTCTTATGGAAACCATGGCTTTGACTAAAATAGTGCATAGGGAGTGCTCTGGTCTCAGGAGGCTGCTTCCTGGGACGTACACTGAGGCCCAGACTCTGGGCTGACCACGGATGTATAATCAGAGGCTATGCAGTCAAAGGTTTGTGTATTTATTGCTTTCTCTGTTCTGCAGTACCTGCTTCCCTAAAGAAGCTGCTTCTCTTTCACTCTGGTGGGGTGGGAAAGGAGCTCATAGTTCATCACCTCCCTGGTAATCCTGTGACCCCTGCCAGGCCAGTCAGCCTTCTCTGTGGTTTTTAAAGCTTGGAGCTGGAGAAGGTTTGCCTTTGAGAACATGGAACTGGGAGGATCTGATGCAAGGGTAGCTGCCGGCCGCCTTCTCTGCCATGTGGAAAAAGTCTGCAGGAGAAGGAGCCTTAGTCAGAATATGGAAATGGAGAAAGAGGGGCCTAACATCCATATTTGTGTCTGGATCCAACTGTCCTTTAGACCACTTTAACCCCCTGAACTTGCCAGTTACAAGAGCTCCAAAAACTCTTTTTCCTTAGCTGATTTGGGTATCTGTCAGTCGGTGTGGAGAGTTCCATAATCCTGGAGAGAAGTGCACACCTCCCTTCCTATACCGAATGGGACCAGTACCAGCTCAGCCAGGGAGTTACCCACCTGGGCCCCTGCTTGGACTGTGTGCTGGCCAGACATCATCCACTGCCCTCCCACAGCTCAGGCTCTCCCTTTCCTAGCACGACTCTGTCCCTGGAGGGTGGCACCTCACCCACAGACTACTCATCCTAACCTTTCTGACATTTAGCTGGTGACACGTGATTAGCTCTCAGCAATGGGATGTGAGTGGACATGGCCAGTGTTGCTTCCAGGAGGGAAGACAGTTAAGAAGCGGTGGTTCCTCATCAACTCTCTTTTTTTTTGCTACCCACTGGCTGGATAAGGAGGATTGCGAGGGCCTCAAGGATGGCAGAGCCACAGTTGGAAGGAGCTGGGTCCTGCCTTTGGGCTAGAAAAACTCCCTTTTGACAGTTATAGGAGTGAAAAATAAACTTTTATTATGTTCCACCCCTCAAATGTTGGGATTTGCTTGTTACAGCAGCTAGCATTATGCTGACTACTACACTTTCAAGAGCTGGAGCCAGACTAAGTCAAAGATTTTGTAAGTAGGAAGAGTCACAAGCAATGCTTAAGAGAAAGAGACCAAGAGATGAAACAAGAAGAGCTGAACTTTGTAGTCAAGCCCAAGGGATGATTTCAAGGATGGAAATAGGAGACAAAGTTGAAGCAAACAGGGAGGCCTTGAGAGAGGTAGTAAGTGAGGAATAAGAGCAGAAACAGATCCACAGTGAGAGCAAACCAAGTGGGGGGTGCCTGTGGCTTGGTTGTATGGCTGCCAGCAGCATGGAACATGGGTGGGTCTTCCCGGTTGAGAGGAGCAGGGGCAGGATGGGCAGGAAGCATAGGTAACATGGGCGAATGGTGCCCGGCGTTGGGCCGGGGGGATGAGTCAAATCCACAAACAGGAAATCAGTGGATGATAGTAGAATATCCAAGGCTTGGGAATATGTTGGGATGTAGAACAGGAAACAGGTCAAGGCAAGTGGTTTAGAACTAATGACCGAGGTATTTTGGAAGCCTCATTCTCTGTGGAGTGTTGGGATGAGCCTGGTAGGTAAAGGAAGGTAGCAGGCCAGGTGGGGATGGGGCCAAGGCAAGGGCTCATGCCCCGTTCAAGGGGGCAGCTGCCCCTTAGTTCCTGTGGACTACTGCCATGAGGACACGCAGCCCCAATGTCTTCAGGTCTTCTAATTTTTTCAAGAAAAGCAGGAAATCCTGATTTTTTTCTTTTTTGGTGAAATCTCTTGATTTTTTTAAGTGCTGGCAACTAATTGAAAATTAAAAAAAACACCCTGCGGGCCAAACAGAACACATTCACAGGCTGAATTGGCCCACAGGCTGCCAGCTTTTGGCCTCTGGCTTAAGGGAAATGGGCAGAACCAGAAGCAAGTAGAAAAACAAAAACAAAAAACATGAATATCATTCAGAGTTTCCCCGGATTTCCAAGCACCACAGGAAACGAATAGAAGAGCTTTGAGACAATCACCCACAAAACACAGTACATCTGGTCTTCAGAAAAGCTATGAGCTTCTGGAAGTTGCCAGAGAGGTACCTTGTAGTTCCCCAAATCTGTTGCAGTTTCCTCAAAATTGAATCCATAGCTCTGATGGAGTGAGCTCATTTTCTTTAATCTCTCTCTCGGGTATGTCAGTTTTTAGGGTAACTTTCTTTTCTGAAAGGCCATCAGCTTTATTTTGACAGCTGAGTTTCCAGTAAAAGCAATCACTTGAGTGAAGGCAATTTAGAGAAAGAGAACTGGAGCCAAGTAAGAGTTTGGATAACTAAATTTTATGATAGGAAATGCTTCCAGGCCAAAAAAACTCAAAAAGTGTTCAAAGGTTTTCAAAGACTGGATCCAACTAGTTCAGTTTATTAACCTGTCCGAGCCAGGGTCATGCTCAGAGGATGTGGCAAATGCAGAATCTGATTATTTTTTAAATGTGGTCTCTTAGAGGGTATGTATTAACATGACTGGTGGCTGAACTCTTCACTGGTGCCCCAACTTAGACCCTAACTCAGGGCTTTGCGCACCCCAACTGTCCTGTTTGGCCAGGACTGACATGTTTCCTGAGATGTGGGACTTTCAGGACTAAAACTGGGACAGTCTTGGGAAAACCTGGACACCCTCCATCCATAGGATCCTTTCTTTTCCTCAGGGTTCATGCTATAAAGCTTTGACAGTTTCTTACACCTGAAACTAATATAATATTGTCTGTCAATTATACTTCGACTGGAAAAAAAAATTTGGACACTTTCTGGTTGTCCCTTAAAAACCAAAACCAAAACCAAAAACCTCTCCCCCCACTCAACTGCAACAATGCTGTGCTCTCCTGGTTTTCTTCCTATTTCTCTAATTGGTCTTACTCATCTCCTTTGGCTGCATTCTCTTCTTCCTCCTACCTCTCAACTATGAATTGCACCTCAAGGTCCAGGCCTTGGGCTTCTGTTCTATTTTCTGCCATCTCAGTGGACTCATCTTAACGTGGAAGATTTCCACATTTAGATCTTGAGCTCCTATTCTCACCTGAGATCCAACCCTCCAGCTCCAACAACTTCACAAACATTTTCCACTGGGATGTCCTTGATCATCTCATGCCCTGAGTCATTATCTTCCATTCTGATCCAGCTCCCACTCACTCACCAAGTACCCTCTTCCATTAGAGGCAACACCATCTTTCCAAGCCTTCAGTCTCAAAATCCTAGAGATGCTAGTCCAAAATTAGCATCCAGGTACTATAACCTAGTACCGTAACACAGCTGCTATGTGTCCCCAGCAGCTACCAAACTGCTGGGCACATTGGAAGGGCTCAGTAAATGCTTGGTGAATCAAATCAGATCTTGGGGAAGGAGTCTAAGAAGGAGGACATGTAATAGCATCCTATCAGAGGCTCATGATATCCAAGGAAGTACCCAGAGTTTGTAGGGAGAAGCAAAGTGGAGGTCTGGCAGAACTTCTGCACAGTTAATTTAAATCTTCATTGATGCAACCTCAACCATAGTGTCACGAGAACGCCATGAAGGTGCACACATCATTTGTGTCTTTCCACAATGTCGGCTTTATTCAGTTGCAAAGCAACATAATTATTTATATTATTTATATTTATATTATTAACATAATTATAAAGCAGGTTCAGGATTCCAAACTCAGTGACATTTTGCCATGTGATTAACTTGGCTTCTCACAGGGTACACAAAGCGGGACCCAAGACAACAAACAAGATAGAGCAGGGGGTAGGAAGTTAACAAACCAAACTCGAAGTCAGTCTGTGGGCACACAGTTGAGATGAGGCCTCAGTCCCGTCTGGGTCACTTCTCGGCACTTACTGCTTATTATGTTCAAGCAGTGAAGGATCTTAGGTCTGTTTGGAAATCAGTTGGGCAGAGCCTTCAGTGGCAGCTGCCTTTTTGAAGTGGTCAGACATAGAGGGGTCAGCGTCTGAAGAGTCTGACAGTTTGCTGCAAAAATCCTCCCTTTGTAAAGGGGTTTAATCAGTCTTGAGCCCCTGTAGACCTCCTCTGCTTCTCCTGCTTATCAGTTCTGAGTGTGTCATCAGCTGACATTGGTCTCGGTGATAGGCTGGGAGCTACAGTCGCCTTAACTGATTGCGTCATTGCTTGACACAGGCCCCTGCTTGACATGAGTGACTCCATCTTGCTCTCTACGCATAGATATTTGGCCACCCATTAGTTAAATTAACTCCAGTGGTATTAAATTTCTAGCTCACTTTGTATCGTGTTGCTATAGTTTCAGGCATAGTCAAAGATATTTCCAAGGTTCCAGACAATTATAAGGGTTAACATGACAAATATGGATTTTATTCTTTTGCTTTATTTGCTAAATTCCTGACAGGGAGTCTGTCTGTAATTACCAAGTGCTCACAATCAGAGCAAAGCTAGGGACCAGAATCCAGATCTTTTCCCTTCTGTCCTCTACCCTTTCCTACATTCTTAGAAGACAATCACTTTATTATTTTTTTTAAAGATTTTTATTTATTTATTTGACAGAGGGAGACAGCGAGAGCAGGAACACAAGCAGGGGGAGTGGGAGAGGGAGAAGCAGGCTTCCCGCGGAGCAGGGAGCCCGATGTGGGACTCGATCCCAGGACCCTGGGATCACGACCTGAGCCGAAGGCAGACGCTTAACAACTGAGCCACCCAGGCGCCCAAGACAATCACTTTAAAAATGCTTTATGACTATAGGGGAAGGGAAGGAAAAATATAAAAAGATGAAAATTGAGAGGGAGGCAAACCATAAGAGACACTGAACTCTAGGAAGCAAACTGAGGGTTGCTGGTGGGGAGGTAGGGGGAGGGATGGGGTAACTGGGTGATGGGCATTAAAGAGGGCACTTGATGTAACAAGCACTGGGTGTTGTGTGCAAGTGATGAATCACTGAATTCTACCTCTGAAACTAATAACACAGTATATGTTAATTAAATTGAATTTAAATAAAAAATTTTTAAAAATTAAAAATTTTTTTTTAAAGTTTTGAAATAGAACTACAGCATGTTTTGATTGGGGCCAGCAGTTTGGAAACATTGCTGCTTAGGGAAATCCTCCACCTTGTAGGTGCCAAAGTCTGGGGATTCCCCAGAACCCCTTTTCTTTGCATTTATAAAGCACAAAACGTACCTTAGATCTGAGTTTCTCAACCTTAAGCACTATTGACATTTGGGGCTGGATGATTCCTTGGGGGGAGGGTGCTGTCCTGTGCATTCTGGGGTGTGTAGCAGCATCCCAGGCTTCTGCCCACGGATGCCAGCAGAGTACATACACACCCTGCACTTGTAACAGCCCAAAATGTCAGATGTTGCCCAACGTCTCCTGGGGGACAAATTGCCCATGGTTAATTCTTTTACTCAGAAACAGTAAGAGAGCCTATTTACCTGTACTTCTGAAATGTCTCTTTGTTATTTGAGAATCTCTTTGGCCGAGCCCCAGACAGTTGCATTCCCAGGGTTGAGAGGAGAGAATTATCTCCAGGCAAGGACCCAAGGCTGGACCTGACAGGCCCATCAATCAAGGAGGCTCTAATTGGACCCATTACCTTATCTGAGAGCAAATTCTCCTTTGAAAGATCACCCCGCACCACAGTGCCTCTGGGATAATTTGCCTTTCTTTAGGGGGATGGAATGGAGCTGGGTGCTGGAGAAGGAAGGTCAGCTGGGATCTAAGGCGCCGGCCGAATGGGTGGCCTGAGTCAGCCGAGCTGCTCCGGGCCTCGGGGATTTCCAGGGGCAACTGGGTGGACAAAACTCCCCCTGGATGATGGTCTAGACAGGGCTCACCCTTCCCCCTGCTCCTCAGGAGCTTCTGCTTCCCCTTTAGGAAGAGGAAACACCCTGGCTGTTTATTTTTGGGGCTGAGGATCTGTTGTGAATAAGCCCCAGGATCGGGCAGCAGGACAAGCCTTCTGCACGTGGGGCATTTCAGGAAACAGGCTGCGGCCCTTGCCAGAGGGCTCCATGGGTGCCGCTAGATGAATTAGGAACATGAAGGACAGGGCCCGTGATCAAATCCAGTAAATAAGAAAATGTAATTTAAAAGCAGTTTAGAGGGGCGCCCGGGTGGCTCAGTCGGTTAAGTGCCTACCTTCGGCTCAGGTCATGATCCCAGGGTCCTGGGATAGAGCCCTGCATGGGGAAAAAAAAAAAAAATCTCTGCTCAGTGGGGAGTCTGCTTCTCCTTCGCCTACTGCCCCTCCCCCACCCAGCTTGTGCTCTCTCTCAAATAAATAAATAAAATCTTTTAAAAAATAAACAAATAAAAGCAGTTTAGAGTTCTTGCTAACTTTCCCAATCTTAAAAAAACAATTTACTTGTTAAAAAAATAGAATGCCACAGCCATTGACAGCCATTTATTGAAATAAGTTCCATGTGCAAAGAACTGGGCCCATATACATACTATTACATAATTTTTTCCACTCAAAAACATCTTCTCAGCACTATTTCACATTAACAATTATATATGCCCTATCACCTTTCTTTAAGCAATCTATATGCCCGACGTTGGGCTTGAACTCAGAACCCTGAGATCAAGAGTCACATGCTCTATCGACTGTATGCTCTATCACTTTTAAGAGCTAAGAAGTTTTTCTTTTTTTTTAAGATTTTATTTATTTATTCATGAAAGAGAGAGAGAGAGAGAGAGAGAGAGAGAGAGGCAGAGGGAGAAGCAGGCTCCCAAGGAGCAGGAAGCCCGATGCGGGACTTGATCCCAGGACCCAAGGATCATGACCTGAGCCAAAGGCAGACGCTTAACCATCTGAGCCACCCAGGTGCCCAGAAGTTTTTCTATGGTATAAATATGCCATAATTATTTTAACTAAAATCTTTACCCAAACATTTTAGTAGTTCACATTTTTGCCACTATAAAGGATGCCTACAATAAACATATTTGTACAGAAATTCTTCTGCTTTTCCCAACCGTGTTCTCTAAAACTTTTCATTCATTTTCTTTCTTCTTTTTTTCCACCTTCCTTGCCTCTGTCCTGCACCCTCCTCCACCCAAAGGAATGCTGATAGCTGGTATATATTTTCGTACACCTTTCTCTGTGCCCAAGCAATGATGCGCAGCCTAGGGACACATAGGAGGCTGATTTGTTCTGTCACTTGTTTATGAGTAATGGAATGCTGTCCCATATTCTTAGTGATTTGGTTTTCTGTCTTGGTGGGAAACCCTCTATGTCTAGCAGGTTCTTTTCTTCCGTAGATGTGAGCACCCATGGGGTCAGAAAATCTCAGAACTTTTTCTTTCAGGATCTTCCACTGCTACTCGGAGGCCTTGGAGAGAAGCCAGTGTGCCCTCAGACTTTGAGTTTCCCCACCTATGAAATGAGGGCATGCTACTGCTCACAGGATTACTCTGAGCAATACTCTCAAGTGACTATATACATATATATAAATAAATCTGTACTTGTTCTGTGGTAGCCAAGAAACATCGGTCCTTTATTCGTTATTTTCTATTCACCTTGCCGGGAATATCCTTCCACCTGCTCCACTTATCGGAGCCCTACCTACCCCTTAAGGCCCAGTTCCAATCCCGTTTCTTGTCTGTAATGACCTCTGACACCTCCAGCTGGAAGTCATCTCATCCTCCTCAGGACCCTTCATTTTCTGCATTACTCATTCATTTCCTTGCAGTATTCAAGCTTTAAGTTTTTAAAATCTGAATTCAAAAAGATCCTGAGGACAGGAACCGTAGCTTCTATGTCTTGCGTTACCGAGGGGTTCAGCGGTATTACCCACAATGCACTCAAATAGTTGTCCAATCCGAGAACGAACGAAACGAACGCGTGAGTGAACGAACCCATCCTACCCTCACTCTCACACAAACGTCGCCCATGGAGCCGTTACAGGAACAGATTAGAATCCGGGCAGATTCTGAGCACTTGGAAAGAAAGGTATTTTAGAGGTTCTTTAACTATAATATTTTGCCTTCATTGGAAAGTACCGCATTGTGGTAAATACCAAAAAAGCACAAAGATAAAAAGAAGGTCACTCATAGGTTAGCTGCCCAGAGAAAATTCACCGTTAACATTTTAGTGCATATCTTTTTAGTCTTCCTATGCGTACATGAACTTCTAAAATATGACATACCCGTGTGTACATGCATGGATGTGTGTGTATGTACACCGCACAGCCACACAACTTTAAACCCTGGGACAGAGGCAAGATGGGAGAAGCAACTCTAGGATGCCTGGCCCCAGGTCCTGGGTTCTCGCCTAAGGGCACATGGAGGCAAGTTCTTGGGGCTCTTTGTGCCCAGGGGGTCGTTGAGGCAGGCAGGGGAGAGCGGCAGGCCCCCGGGCGTCCTGCATCCCTGCGCCGCACAGGGGACGGAGAAGCAGGGTCTCCTTCTCTTACCACTCCCTCTCATTCTTACCCCTCTCCAGGGAAGTTCAGTTACGCCAGGAGTTCTGGGTCTCATTCATCCCAGAACCTCAGCCCTGAGGCTACAATGTCCCTGTTGTCCGGGTCGCTTCCTATTGGACACACCGAAAGTACAGGAATTACCCAACAAGTGAGTGGGTGAATGGGTTCTCCCTGGGAATTTTGACACTCCCAGAGGAGGGAGGGAAATACACCCACTCCCCAGGATGGCTCCTCGGACAGACTGGGGCTAACCGGCTGAAGGGTGTTTCCGGCTGGGGCGGTGGGTAAGAACTCTCATTGTGCATTGACCCGGTGCCCACTGCAGGCCCTTTACACGCCTTCTCATTTAACTTTCAAAAGAAACCCTCAAGATGCCCATTTGATGAAAGAGGAAACTGAGGCGGGTACAGAAGCTTGTGAAATAAAACTCTGTGAGCAGAGCTGATACCACCTATGTGGTCACACTACAGTTCACTTGCCGGCACATCCTCGTCACCTCCTCCCCGGCCACTGAGGCCTCCCTCATTCTGTAAGAGTGACCTTTCTCCTCCCAGGAATCGTCCTTGACTCTTGCTGCCTCATGTCCGCATTTGGTCCTTCAGCAAGATGGATGCACGCTGACTCCAAGCCGTCTCCCGAGCCTTCAGCGCCTCTCCATCCCCGCTGCTCCCACGCTGGTCTCAAACACTACCCTTCCCTCCTAAACTATTGTCATTGCCCTGCTCACTTTATCGTTTATTTTCCACACCCTAACCAAAAGGATCCTAAATCACAGCATTCCCCTGCTTAAAAGCTTCTAATGGATTCCCAACAAACCTTCCACAAAACCCAAGCTTGTTGCCTTGGCTTATGAGGCCCTACAGGATGTGGGCAGCTTGCTCCTCAGACCTCAGCTCCAGCTACTTCCCCCGGCCTCCTCACTCGGCCACACTTCTCTCTGTTCCCCCAACAGTCAAGCCAGCCCCACCTCAGGGATATTGAAGTCGCTGTTCTTTACTTCTGGCGTGCTTTCTCCCCTCAGCTCCCCACGTTAGTTCCTTCTTGCCATTCAGGACTCCGTTAAAGGACACCTCCCCAGGGAGGTTCTCCCTAAGCACCTGTTCTAAGTAGCCACTCCATCACTTGCTACCACATTGTCCTGTCTTAAAGATCTACATAGCACTTACCACTATGAGGTGCTTTTAAAATCCATCGTTCGTCCATTCATTTATTCATTCATTCATTCATTCATTCCCTGTGTCCTCCCACTAGACTATTCCCAATGCCAACAACGCCTGGCATATAGTGGCTGCTCAAGAAGACTTTGTGGAATAAATTTGCAAAATGAATGAATGAATGACATTTCTTTGGAATTAATTCATTCACTGTGGATTTATCATCTGCTGGAGGCCAGATGCTGAGCTGGGGGCTATGTGAAAAGCAAAGATGAATAAGACACATCAACCCTCAAGAAGTGTTTGACTTATGATGTCTGAGACATGCTTTAAAATAATCTAGAGAAAACAGAAGGGAGCGTATCTCAATAAGGCTTAGCGAATGTTGATGACTGTTAAGGCAGCATGATGGAAAAAGGGGGGTTGTTCCATTATTCTCTTGACTTTGGGATATCTTTGAAAATGTCCAAAATAAAAAGTTTCTTTTTTAAGAAATAAAAAAGCGGGGCATCTGGGGGCTCCATCGGTTAAGTGTCTGCCTTCGGCCCAGGTCATGATCCCGGAGCCCCAGAATCGAGTCCCGCATTGGGCTCCCTGCTCAATGGGGAGTCTGCTTCTCCCTCTGCTCCTCACCCGGCGCATGCTCTCTCACTTGCATGTGCTCTCTCTCTCAAATAAATAATAAATTAAATTAAATTAAATTAAATTAAATTAAATTAAATTAAATTAAATTGAAAAGCTTATGCTCAAGATGGGGAGAGGTATACACAAATGACTGGTTTGCTGCAGGCTGCTGAGAATGCCCCAAATGAGGGGGTTATGAATGCACCAGCATTTATTACACTGACTGAGCCTCTAGTGAGCTCCAGGCACTGTGCTAAGTGCCTGGGTGTAATGATAACCGGGACACATACAGGCCCTTCTTTCATGCAGCATATGGTCTAGCCTATAGATATAGGGACAGTAGCTTAAGAAAAGGACAAACACAGGGTGCTGGGAGAGTGTGTTATAGAGAACACTCACTTGGTCTGGGGTTCAGGAAGGAGAGGGAGGTGAAGGGCAGGCAGGGACAGCCACGCAGGCAGAGGGAACAGCTTGCACAATGGCTCAGTGGTGCAAAAGAGCACAGCCACATCCCAGGAAGCACAGAAAACTAGCATTCTAGGGAAGACAGAGCAAGGAGGAGAGTGGAAAGAGATATGGTGAGACCAGGGAACAGGGGCCAGACCCCACAAGGACATGAAGGTCCTGTTAAACGGTGGACTGTTTATCCTCCACCACCAAAGGAGGATGTAGGAAGGTTTCTCGAAGTGGACGCCCAGTGAACTAGGTTTGAAGTCAGGGAGCACTGCGACAGGGTGGCAAGGGTAGCCCCCAGTGGCATTCCTGGTGAAGGTAACAGAGTGAACTCTGATCCGGAGGGAAAGAGTTCAAGGTATTGAGGAAATAGTGGGTGGCCTGGCATGGGAGGGGCACATGGTATGTGCAGAGGTGTAGCGGGCAATGAGCCTAGATAGGAAGATCAGAGACAAGCTCCAGACAGCATGCTAAGGAGTTTGGACTTTATTCCTCAGACAGTGGGGAGCCACTGAAGACTTTTTGACCATTGGACAGATGCGATCAGAGCTGCCCTTAGCAAGGATGGATTTAATGGGAAAAGCAGGCAGGAGATTATTATCTATGGGAGAGGCAAGGTGGGTCTGATTTGAACACTCAGCCATGTATTGAGCACATACTAGGTGCCAGGCATTGTATTGAAAGCAGAGAATGCAAAGAGGACAAAGAGACTGCCTCTGTCCTGCCCTTCAGCGCTCATAAATGGCTAAAATGACAATGAGAATCCAGTGTGATGTGACAGTGACATGACCAGGATGTTATGGAAACCCTTAAGAAAGGGGCCGCCGGACCTGCCCGAAGTGGGCGCAGGGGTCAGGAAAGGCGCTCAAAGTGATACGAAGCCTCCTTGAGCCTTTCTTGAGGGATGACTTACAGAAAAGAGTGGAGAGCAGCATTTCATTTCAGGTGGTGCCGGCACAGGTAGAAAAGCTTGCAAGTTTTATGTTTTTTTAAAGATTTTATTTATTTATTTATTTATTTATTTATTTATTTATTTATTTATTTATTTTTAAGATTTTATTTATTTATTTGACACAGAGAGAGAGAGCACAAGCAGGGGGAGCAGCAGGCAGAGGGAGAGGGAGAAGCAGGCTCCCCCCTGAGCAGGGAGCCTGATGCGGGGCTCCATCCCAGAACCCCGGGATCATGACCTGAGCAGAAGGCAGCCAGCCACCTAACCGACTGAGCCACCCAGGTGCTTGAAAAGCTTGGAAGTTTGAGAGCGGAAGGACCGCAGGCTTGGTCTGAGGATGGGGGAGGCAGTGCTGTGTCCAGAGGGAAGGCCAGGGAGATAAGTGGGCGCCACAAGGAGGGTTTTGTGTATCAAACTAGTTTGCTTCTCATCATTAAGGTAATGGAATAGGGACGCCTGGGTGGCTCAGTCAGTTAAGCGTCTGCCTTCGGCTCAGGTCATGATCCCAGGGTCCTGGGATCGAGTCCTGCGTCGGGCTCTCCGCTCAGCGGGGAGCCTGCTTCTCCTTCTCCCTCTGCCTGCCGCTCTGCCTACTTGTGCGCTCACTCTCTCTCTAGAGATTTATTTATCTTTAGATAAATAAAATCTTAAAAAAAAAAAAAAGGTAATGGAATAAATTATCCCAACCTCTTCCCTTCGTTCTCTCAGCCCTGGGGGTGGGCAGTGCTCCCTACCAATGGTTGCCACCTCCTTGGTACTTTAGCTCTTTCCTGTCTTTTCAGTGTCTTAGCTGATAACTTTAGACTTTGTAAACGATTGATCTGAAAGACTAATCTGAAATCTTAACCGAGCTCTGTTAGGATTGCCCGTGTGATTTCAGTTCCCTGGCTGGACCCTGACTGACCTAGAGGGCTTGAGGGATGTGAGGAGGAGATCTGCATTTTGGAAAGATCTCTCTAGGAACAATTATATTTTTATTTTTATTAATCTGTTTTTAAGTAATCTGTACATCCAACATGAGGCTCGAACTCACGACCCCATGATTAAGAGTCACACGCTCTACCGAGCACACCAGCCCAGTACAGGCTGGAACAATTAAAGAGAATGCAGCTGGGAGGCAAAGAGCCTGTTCAGGCAGTAGTCTCAGTACTGGGGTGGGGGGTAGGGGGGAGCCCCAAGGACAACAGCCTGGGTGCGGGCCACAGAACGGACATAGAAAGGAGAGGACCCACTCAAGGGAGACTAGGGGAATAGAATTGACAGGAGTTGGGGACCATAATGGGAGGTTTGCTTAGGCTTCTGGATTTTCATGGAGTGCCATTTACTGGGGCACAAGATATAGAAGAATTAGGTGGGTGTGGAGGGGATTGAGCCTGAGGGGCTGTGGAACCACAGGTGGAAATGTTCCAAGGGCAGCTGTATATACAGATCTGTGGTCAGAAAGGGAGTGTGAATGGGGCAGATGGATTAGGAAATCAAGCGGGAATCGTGGTGTTGGGTGAGATCACCCAGCGAGCATGTGGAGGAGGATGAGAAGAGGGCTGAGGGTGGAGCCCTCGGAGTTGCAACCCTGAGATGTGCCGAGGAAGAGGAACCGCAGAGAATCCTGAAGAGAAGCCTGGGAATCACAGAAATGGTGGAGGGAGGACCAGGCAGGGCTTTTATAAGGAGGATGGAGCCTGGGCACCTTGGACTTGTCAAGGGGGTGTGTGTTCCAGGCACGGGTATACATATACATTTTTTAAAGTAATTCCTTCCCAGCGCGCCTGGGTGGCTCAGTCGGTTAAGCGTCTGCCTTCGGCTCAGGTCATGATCCCAGGGTCCTGGGATCGAGTCCCACATCGGGCTCCCTGCTCGGCGGGGAGTCTGCTTGACTCTCTCCCTCTGCTCCTCCCCCAGCTCGTTCTCTCTCTCTCAAATAAATAAATAAAAATCTTTGAAGTTATTCCCTCCCACAAGTTCAGAATATTAAGCAGAAACCTTTTCGCATCAATCCTCGCGCCACCCTGCGATCTGGCCCAAGCCGTCATCACTGTCCCAGTGCATGAGGAGAAGCCACCTGGCAGGAAGGAGACAGGTGGAGCAGAGAGCAGCCGGGCATTGCAGTCAATAACCAGTGATAAGGCCAGATGTGCAGCAATATCAAATAATCCAGAACCGGTTTCATCCGGGTAGCAGGTAGTGGTCAACTGTCTTCAGCCAGGAGACACGGAAGGGGTGGAGGTGTCCCAGACACCTGGGAGGGGAAGTGGGAGGGAGCACGCGTTTATGCAGTGGGCCAGGCCCTGTGCTAAGCTCTTTGCATGTTATCGCAATGAACCTCCCCAAGGTCCTGTCCCTTTCAAAGATAAGGAAGCTGTGGCTCAGAGAGGTTGAATAATGGGCCCAAGGTCACATAATAATGGGATGACCCAAGATTTAACCCAGAAGGCCAAAGCCTGTGCTGTCTCAAATGAGTCCTTGGTCTCCAACTAAATCTATTTCCCTGGTGACCTAAGAGCCAGGTTCTTTAACTTTTGGGCCTGGTACAAATCTTCCCGTAGAAGCTTGAGTCGAGTGATGGCTCAGACCCAATCAGCGGCCTGAGGTAAGGTATTCTCCATGAGTGGTTTTCTGCCGGTACTTGCTTCCAAACCAGACTTCCTGTTTCATCATTCACACCTATTGTCTCACTCACTGGGGTTCTTGCCCAATGCCTTCCTGGCCACTCCCGCTGTGGGGGTGAGGTGACTGGGGAACAGGCTCTAATGAGGTGTCCGTCAGACCTGCTCACCTTCCAGACAGACCCTAAGACCCAAACGAGCAACCGACAGCTCTGGGGGCAGGCCAATTACCATCCAATGTCTGAGACCCTAGAAGACCCCCTTTGAGCCTGGTTATGGGCCAAATGATCATACTAGCTAACGGGCATTGGGTGGCTTTCTGTATGCCAGGCTTTAGGCTCTGTGCCTTACGTGCACTTTTTCCTGTCACCCTTCAAACAATCCCATGAGGTAAGTGATTATTGTGCCCATTTTGCATGCAAGGGAACCACTCAGAGAAAGGCGTCTATGCCCAGTAAGCATCAAGAATGTCTAAAACAAAGGCACAGGGTTTGCCTGCCTTGCCCCACTCATTTCCCCTTCTGTCCCTGCCCCCAGGGTCCTTGGCTTGGATTCCCTGATCCATGAGCAGTCCCTCCTTCTTCCTCCTAAGGCCAAAGGAAATTCTGGCCAGGGTTGCAAAATGGTGGTAACAGAAATGTGTGCCTTGGGTGTACCCAGAGTCCCAGCCGGGAGCTTTTTACTCCATAATTCTTTTTACACAAAGAGAACCATAAAGCTCTGTCCCCTGTTACAGGTACTTTGTATTATTGGTGGCGCCGATAAAGAAGGCGTGCGTGTGAGGCATGTCTGTGTATGTGCTTATGTGTGTACATAAGGCAGGCTAGGAATCAGGCAAATCAACCTCATAGACCTGTCCCCTGTTTCTATGGTCATATGTGGGCTTCAGTGACAGTATTTTCTAAACCAACAGTCAGGACCCATGGAGAGGCCAGTGTAAGCGTCTTTGCAACAATGAAACCCCTACCATCCACATGAGATACAGAGGCTGTTGGCTAAGGGCTAAGCAGAGATGCTTTGGTGTTCTTTGGGGAAGGTCCTAGAGGCCCCTGGGCGAGACGAGATTTGGCTAAGAGTTGAGACCTGAGAATTTAAGTACAATCTTGCCAGGGGCCCACAGCCTGCTAAGGATTAGCATCATTACATGCAATTTCAAAGATGCCGTTATGGAGGATCTGATGATCCCAGCACATCCAGGGAAACATGATAGCCTAAAGCTAGAGGGGACCTCTGAAACAACAGATTGTTTTAGGGGTCATTATGAGATGCATTACGTTCACACAGACTGTCATGGAGAATTGAGCCAGGCCTGCTCACACATGAGGTCCAAAAGATTGCCCCTGCTTAAAATAGTCAGTGAATGGAGATGAAAGCGATTGGTTTTGCACGATGGGGATTGAACAAACATGTGTAGCTTCACTACCACTCCTCCTTACTGGCTTCCAGATCCTGGTGGGTGCCAGGCCCAAAGAGGACTGAGACTGGGCTTGCAGTGATAACGGGGATGGCACAAGTGCGGGCAAAATCATGCTACAGGGGGAGGGGGAGGGTTTTTTTTTTTAAGATTTTATTTATTTATTTGATAGAGAGAGCAAGAGCATAAGCAGGGGGAGCAGCAGAGGGAGAGGGAGAAGCAGGCTCCCCGCAGAGCCGGGAGCCCAATGCAGGATTTGATCCCAGGACCCTGGGATCATGACCTGAGCCGAAGGCAGCCGCTTAACCGACTGAGCCACCCAGGCACGGCGGGAGCTAGGGTTACAACAGTGGCGAGAGTGGAGTCCAGAGGATGATTCATTCATTCTCAGGAGGGGGCTGGTACTTGTTTTCTCCTAATTTGTCACCTAGCAAATTACCACAAACTTAGTGGCTTAAACAACAAACATTTATTACCTCATAGTTTCTGTGCGTCAGGAGTCCAGGCACTGCTTAGCTAGGTCCTCTGCTCGGGGTCTCATCAGGCTGTAATCAAGGTGTTTCTTGGGCTGCATGCCTTTCTGGAGCTTGGGTCCTCTTCCAAGCTCATGCGGTTATTGGCAGAATTTAGTTCCTTGTGCCTGTATGAATAAGTCCCCCCGCCTTTTTTTTTTTTTTTTTTTTGCAGTTTTATACCTTTATTTGACAATCAGTGATTAGTTCTCATCCATATTAACTGTCTGTAGATTTTTGAAAGTGGTGACAGGTACACAGGTAACCAGTGTGTAGAGCTTGTCTGGTGAATCTTCATCCTCATTACGTTTTCTGGACAACCGCACACGGATATGGTATGGAACATTCCTTATTCCTTTGGCCCAGACAGCTTTGTTGAGCCTGGTGTCAATGCGCACATCTGGAGTTCCCATCTCCTTCATGGCAAATTTCCAGATCTCTTTGAGTGCCCGAGGGCACGTTTCTTGAAACCCACTCCATGGATGTGCTTGTGAATGTTGATGGTGTATTCTCTGGTCACTACCTCGTTGATGGCAGAACGGCCCTTCTTCTTCTCACCACCCTTCTTCGCAGGAGCCATTCTGCCGGGCCCTGGTTGGAAAGGCGATTAAAGTCCCTCTTGGGTGCCTGGGTGGCTCAGTTGTTAGACGTCTGCCTTCGGCTCAGGTCATGATCCCAGGGTCCTGGGATTGAGTCCCACATTGGGCTCCCCCTGCTCGGCGGGAAGCCTGCTTCTCCCTCTCACACTCTCCTTGCTTGTGTTCCCTCTCTCACTGTCAAATAAATAAATAAAATCTTAAAAAGAAAAAAAGTCCCTCTTTCCTTCTAGCTGTCAGTGGGGATCATCCTCAGCAACCAGAGGCCACCCTCAAGTCCTTCTCACATGGCCCCTTCCATTGGCCCTCTCACAACATGGCAGCTTACTTCTTCAAGGCCAGCTGGAGAATCTCTGATTTCAGGGAGGGTCCCAACCCCTCTTTTGAAGGGCTTGCCTAATTCGGCCAGACACACTGAGGATAATCTCCCTTTTGATTAACTCAACATCAACTGATTAGGGACCTTAATTACATCAGCAAAATCCCTTTTGCCAAAATCAAGGGGGTAATATCACATCATATCCACAGATCCTACCTACCCCACACTCAAGGGTATACAAGGCATATATGCCAGAGGGCAGGAATCTTGGGGGCTACCTTAGAATTCTGCCTACCAAGAGTAGGGGAGGGAGAAGGAAGAGGAAAATGCCAGGGTGGGCAAGCTTTACATTGAGTACCGAAGAATGGATTTAAGGACTATAGGCTCTAGCACTTCAGTGTTCCAAGGAAGGGAGGCTGTTGGGGAGGGAAGAGAGAAGAGTGGGAAGAACATTATGGAGACAGAAGACTATAAGTAAAGGTACAAGGGTATGAAGAGATCCATTCAGGGGCGCCTGGGTGGCTCAGTCGTTAAGTGTCTGCCTTCGGCTCAGGTCATGATCCCAGGGTCCTGGGGTCGAGCCCCGCATCGGAGTCTGCTTCTCCCTCTCCCACTCCCCCTGCTTGTGTTCCCTCTCTCACTGTCTCTCTATCCGTCAGATAAATAAGTAAAATCTTTAAAAAAAATTTTTTTAAGAAATCTCTTCAGTGGCAAAGGAATTGTCTAGTGGGGCCATAGGTAGCGGGGTGGGGTGGAGTGTGGAGAAAAAGTAGATATAACATTAAGGCATGAACACCTTGTTCTGTCAACGAGTTCTTGGCCTCAATTCCTGAAACCTGACAAGGTAGGCTAGAGACAAAAACTGTCAAAAAATAAGTCCCTTCCCTGAAGGTCTCTCCTCAGGGATCCCTGACCTCACCCATCTGTGCCTCATAGTCACGTTGGTCTCACAGGATGAATATCCACACTGAACCCTTGTGCCCAGGTTTCTAAGGGGGACAGGATTTTTGCTTTACTGAGTCAGCTTCTGGATGTTCCTTTGTGTGTGTGGAGAAGCCAAACAGTGGACGTATTGGAGAGGACGAGAGGAAGCCCGAGATGCTAGGCAATCCACACAAAAATGAAGAGCTAAGTGAGAAGAAGTTGGGAGAGGGAGAGAAATACCCATGAGGGCTGGGTGTCTGGAAGGGGTTCAGAGCAGCTATAAAGTTTAGAGAGGAGAAAAAAGGGGAGGTTCAGAAGTGTGGCTATGTTTACCGAACAGATCCCTTTTTTCTCTTCTTGATATTTAAATAAAAATGGGAATGAATTTTTAAACTCGTTTTTAATTAGTTTAGATTATTTCTCCTGTGTATGTGTGGTTCTGTTTTGGGAGATGATATGGGCCACATGGGAGCTCCAGGATATATTCAGTTTACCTTGAGAGGAAAAGACTCTGACAAATCACTGATACCTCAGTGTGAAGTAGTTGAACATGTTACCTCTCTCTGAAGTATTTACTTAAAAGAGAGATCAAAGGTCAGAAACACCCTCACCCCCCAGAAGTGAACATGTACTAGCAGAATTTCGGACGTACTATTACAGGATGAGGACTTCCTTCAAAAAATCACAACCCAGTTTCATTCTGTCTTCTTCTGTACTATTCATGTCATTTTTCTGGTCTCTGGTTCCTGGGGACAGCTGCATTTTCTCCCTTGGAATTTATATAGGGTCCTCAGGGATCAAGATAACAAACCTGTAACTATATATATATATTGGGGGGAGCAAGGGGAATCATCTGCCCTGCCCTCCCTCAAGCTGAAAAAGAAAACAAATCACCCAGCTGCCTTGGCTGGACAGCAGTTCTGCCCATCACACCTGTGAGCAGTGATCGTGGCTTCCACATAAGGTCAAGGCCCTGAGGCGGCCTACAGAACAATCAGCTAAATCACCCAGCCTTGTCCCTTCTCTTGACTTCTTGGCACCACCTTTTTACCTCCAGATTGTGTGTTTGGTGGAACTGAAATAAACACGGTAGGATTTTGGTTTTTTTGTTTGTTTTGCAGAATGGGGTTCAAAAGCGGGGCGGGGGGGGGGCAGGGAATATCCTTGACCTCAGCCGGCCTTGACCCCGTATAGGCCAGACAGCGGTGGTGTGGAAGGAAGTGAAGAGGGAACTGTGAAGTAAAAGAGGGTGTGGACACTGACTTCCTTGTGAAAGGCCTGGAACATCCTTCTCAAAGCCCCATCGAGCCAAGCTCCTCGCACCAGCTCCTTGCCATTCCCTTGAAATGTTCTCAGAGTAGGGCTCCACATGGTGTGCACGTACAGCCCGGGTACACACACACACACACACACACACACACACACACACACACACACACACACACACACACACACACATGCCCCTCTCTGGATGGTGACAGATGGGGCCTGAAGGATCTGGCAGTCTGCGTGGCTGATGGCAGGGAGTTGAGCCTGTTCTCCCCGTCTCCCTGGAGTCCCAGTGCAGACGCAGGTGCGCGTCAGTGCCTGCTCTAATTTTATCCCTGGTTGATGGAGGAGACTAACGGAGCAGCAGGGAGGCTGCTATTTCGGGTCTCTCCATGGCTCTGGGTTATATAAAGCCTATTGCTGTGACCTGCATTGCTTTGTGGCTGTGCCTCACTCTTGCTCCTTCTGTCACAATATGTCATCTGCTCAGACATTCACACACACCCCCCCGGGGCTCTTGGGGAATGAGGAGGGAGGTGTGTGCGGGCAGGCGCACGGGCGCGTGTGTGCGTGTGTGTGCATGTGTGTGCACGCGCACTCCTGCCAACTCACTGGGGGAGGAGGCCTGCATATAACTGGGAGGGGAGGATTGCACGCGAAGGTGGATTGTTTTGGAAGGAAATGGAAAGATCTTTCTGATGGAGGAACAAGACCGTGTGTGCTTTGGGCTTTAGGACAGAGCGTGTTTGTGAGATGATGTTATGGGTCTGCTGTTGGCACGGTGATAAGAATAACTTCTATTTCAGTATCTCTTTTCATTTTGAAGGAACCCAAGAGTTTCATAAATTATACACAAACAGCCCTGCCTCTGAATGGCAGGGATTTTTTGTCTGGAATTAGGAGCAGCAGCTAGATGCACAAATGTGAAAGCATGAATTTAGGGATGGGTTGATGACAGAAGGTGGTTATTTCCCACATCGTTGGGGACAAATTTTACCTTGGAAAAAATTTCCTTATAGATCCCCCAACCTTCTGGTGCTGGTGTTGTGGCCATTGTGTAAAGACAGGTGCTTGCAAAAGTTAGTCATGTATGATATCCAATTTGTCTTTGTATCTCCCAGTATTGAACCTTAATAATATTTTTAGGTATGCCAATTTTGAATAAGGAACGTATGACAAAATCCTAATATAATGTAGCTTCTTAGTCTATGAATTTGAAAGAGCCAGGTTTCCCAAAATATGAATTATTCACACAGAACAAGCCTAACAGAGCTCGATGACCTTATCACGCAGGTGTTAGTCCTGTCCCCCAAAACAAGCCAGGGAAAGGAGATGTTCTGTACTTGGGGAGCGACGTGTTTCCCATATATAATCTCCAGGGTGTATTCTGGCTGACATGATGGAGCTCATCAGGCACTATCCAGGGGAGTGAAGATTTGGCGTGCATGCAGCTCGGCTCTTGGAGCCCGACAGAATGTGAGACCTCGCGCTGGCACTGATGTTTCTCATTCGAGTTTTCCCCGTCACCAGCCGCTACCATAGCAGGTGGGGCTCCCGTTACTAGTAACTTGACCGTGGCACCGTTTCTGCGCTGCTCTTTGAAAGGTGTTGAAGACCCTTCTCTCCCACTGGCCAAAGCACTTCTAAGGGACTTTGGAGAGAAACAGCTCAGGAGCATTCCATGTAAAAAACCAGAAGGATCTGGGAAGCCTGCTGCATGGGACCTGCACCTTCGAGCTCTCCAGCGAAGGGAGTGGCTAAGGAAGCAGGAAAGGGAACCGGACCAGAATCAGAGATGAGGCTGGTAGGGGCCTGATGGGGAAATGAAGCTAGGAATGGGGAAGGTGTAAATGAATCACTGGGTGTCTTGTTTGTTAATGATTGACTTAAGCAGAATCTCACCACTCTTGCCCCACCCCCCGCCCCTGGCTGAAGGCAGGAGCTCACTACTCCAGCTCCTTGGTGGTCACCTCACTGCTCCCCAACCTCCCCTACCTGCCCCCCAACCTCCTACTGTCAAAGTGACCTTCCTAAAACCTGCATATGGTCACCCCACTGCGCAAACCTCTTGGCATCCTCCTCATTCCTCTCTCCAGAGAAAACCCATATGCTTTCACAGGCAGACAAGGCTCTCCGTGATCTGGGGCCTGCTTATCTCTCTGGCTTGGGTCACATAGCAACCCTTTCAACCCTCCCTGGAAGTGGGTCTCCTCTCACCTCCTTCATTCCACCCCCTGACCCCTTAAACCTTATTGAACAGCTTAAAAATCCCCTAAATGCGTGAAACTCGCTTGTCTTCTGTGTGTTAGCACAGACTGTTCCATCTACCTGGGATGCCCTTCCAGTCATTTTTTCCCCCCTGAGCTCCCTTCAGGCCCCATCTCAAGCATCACCTTCTCCAGGAAGTTGTGTTAACCCCTCCATGCCCGGATCGGGCATCAGGCTCTCCTCCACCGCGGTGTTGAAATGCTCCGCAGTCCGTTCTGCCCAGACCATGGGCTTCTAGAAGACCAGGACTGTACAGCTCCTGATCAGGCCCACTACTCAGCCTGCAACAAAAGTCTGTTGAAGGAATGACTGAATTTGAGCAGAAGCTGCATTTCAGAGCTACAAGTTCTTCAAATGTCATGAGGTGGAGAGATAGGGAGAGGGTTGCTAGGAAATGTCAGTGAAGTTGAGGAGGAAAGGGCGGGTGCTGGGAAATCTGACCATGAACATTGCCAGTGGGCCTGCAGTCGTCTGTCTCCAAAGCCGAAGACAGAGGGCAGGTCCTGCCTCAGTTCCGTGTCACCCAGGTAGGGCTGCCGTTCAATTAGAGAGATTAGGGTGGCACCTGTCTCTCAGGGCTCAGTACCTTTCCTGCTGGCTGTCTGCACACGCTGCCTTTTCTGCACCCCGTTCCGCCGGGTGCCTATGGTGGGGGAGGGGGAGGACTTGCCTTGGGACCTCAGTGCCCCTCCAGGAGCGCCTCAGGCCACTCTCCCTGCCCTCCGCATGGTCACACCAAGAACTGCCAAGGTAGCTGTGATTCTAGCATGACCCTCAGGATCTCACAGCTCCCACCCAGTGGGGGGCTGCTCCTCTGTTAGGCCACCCTCCGGAGAGGCCCTCCTCAGGCACAGGCGGGAAGACGGTGGGCTGAGCGCCTCGCACGTACCTGGCGGAATGAGGTTAAGCCAGTTTCGGTCAGGGACTTGAGCTCGGCCGTTCTGGTGATAGCTGGCCCTTGGTATTTTTGAAGAAACAGAGACAGCAGTAGAGGAGGCCCCATACTGTAAATCAGACTTCAAATGTAGTGTGAGAGGCTCTTTCATGAAATCCCTGAAAGAGATTTCATATAGGAAATACTGTTTTATTTTTTTTTTCTTTCCTTTAAAGATTTTATTTATTCATTTGATAGAGTACAAGCAGGGGGACCAGCAGAGGGAGAGGGAGAAGCAGGCTCCCCGTTGAACAGGGGATCATGACCTGAGCCGTAGGCAGACACCTAACCGACTGAGCCACGCAGGCGCCCCAGGAAATACTGTTTTAAAAGATGGTTAATTACCACTTAATTCATCTGTTTTAACACTCACATTTTCATTTATTGGGCTTTTTTACAATAGAGTCTAGCTTTTCTATACTCTCAAGGCATCACTGCCCCAAATATTTTCATTTAACTCTGTGTTGGAACCTGCCTACGGATCTTCCGAGAAGACAGATGACATGTGTGTGTGTGTGCGCACTGGTTGTCCTAAGTCCTTTGTCCCTGTTCTCAAAATTGTCCCGTGATAGAATAACAATGCTATTAACCCAGGGACAAACTGGCTGTGGGGGAGGTGGCAACCATAACTGGCATTTTTGGGGAAACTTTTGGAATTTCAAACAGTGTCTTTTTTGGGCTCCTGAATCCTGACAGACACTCACCTGGCAGAGCGGGGCAGCAGAGAATCTGTGTGAATGGGAGCTGGGAGGGCAGAGAAGAAAGGCTGGCTGTTGGCCTGCCCACAATTTTAGAACAGCTGCAGATGTTAGAGGAGCTCCCTCTGAATGAGATGACGCTGGGCCACTGAGGAGAAAGGGGAAGCAGATTCCGCAGCTGAGGACGAGGAGGAGAGGGGACTCGGTTTACACAGTGGGTGCGTAGTCAAGAGATTATCTGTATTAGGCACTCTTACCATTGCCCAAAAGGCATGTGATTTCCCTGCCAAGAAACGGATAATGAATTGGAACACCTTCCAGGGAGCAGAACAAGTTAAAACAATATATTCTGTGCTCAGTATATAAGATATTTCAAAATCAGTAGTGCATTCAGGTTTATGGGGCATGATGAGGGAAAAATTGTAGAGGATCTCATATTTGTCATTTATTTTGGTTTCTTTTTTAAAAGTTACCTGACCACGGGGGTGCCTGGCTGGCTCAGTCAGTAGAGCCTGCAATTCTCGATCTCAGGGTTATAAGTTTGAGCCCCATGTTGGGTGTAGAGATTACTTAAAAATAAAATCTTTTTTTGGGGCGCCTGGGTGGCTCAGTTGGTTAAGCGACTGCCTTCGGCTCGGGTCATGATCCTGGAGTCCCGGGATCGAGTCCCACATCGGGCTCCCTGCTCAGCGGGGAGTCTGCTTCTCCCTCTGACCCTCCCTCCTCTCATGCTCTCTCTCTCTCTCTCATTCTCTCTGTCAAATAAATAAATAAAATCTTAAAAAAAAATAAAATCTTTTTTTAAAAAAAAAAGATTTTATTTACTTATTTGAAAGAGAGAGAGAGAGGGAGGGAGGGAGGGAAAGCACAAAGGGAGAGTGAGAAGGAGAAGCAGACTCCCTGCTGAGCAGAGAGCCCAACGCAGGGCTCCATCCCGGACCCCTAGATCATGACCTAAGCCGAAGGCAGACACTTAACTGACTGAGCCACCCAGGCGTTCCAAAAATAAAATCTAAAAAAAAAAAAAAAAAATCGTCACATGATAGGGCTCTCCAGAGTGAGGACACTAGCTAAGTTTACTGAGTGCTAACTGCATGCTTGTTGCTCTTCTAAATATTTTATATCCTTACAACTTTATGATGGGTATTATTATTTTTTTTAAGATTTATTTATTTATTTGAGAGAGAGAAAGAGAGAGGAGAGGGAGAAGGAGAGAAGCGGATTTCGCCGAGTGTGGAGCCCGATGCGGGCTCAATCCCTCGACCCCAAGACCACGACCTGAACCGACATCAAGAGTCTGACACAGAGACAGGGGTCTCTGTCTCACTGGTCTGACACCCAACCAACTGAGCCATCCAGGCGCTCCCATGATGGGTATTCTTAATATCCCCATTTTACAGATGGGGAAATGAAGCCACAGACAGATTACATAACATGCCCAAGACCGCACTGCTAGTAAAGAGTGAAGATTGATTTACTTGTTTTTATTTAAGTAATCTGTACACGCAATGTGGGGCTCGAATTCATGATCCCGAGACCAAGAGTCGCATGCTCCCCCGACTGAGCCAGCCAGGCGCCCCTGGAAGAGCTAAGATTTAGACCTGAGCAGTCTGGCTCTAGCTCCCAGATTGGTAACCACTATTCTATACCGCTGTGTTCCCTCTTCAAACTGTCTGTTGATGGCATGCAAGGTGTGTGTTTTACCTCAGCGCATAAGAATGAAAGAAACTATGTGGAAATCCTGTATGAATGTCAGCATGACATCATTATTAACAAAGCTTATGGATCCAGGTCAGTCGTGTTACTCAGGGCTTAGCAGCAACTCCACAGAAGACTCAGAGTGAGTCTTATGTCTAGATGCCCTGACCCAAAGTATTCAACAAGTGTTCTCTTTATTTACTCAATATATGATTATATAATATAAATTATTATAAATTATTCTGTGCCACGCATGCCAGGCACACTGCCGAGGCCCTAGAACTAAACTGGGACTAAGGCTTAGTCCTCGTCCTCAAGGAGCATGTTGTGCATGGACACCTCTCTGCCGATGGCCAACAGGTTAAAAGTACAGTATCCTAAAGGCTAATGATCACCTGTTGTTTACTTGCTACCCGCCTCAGCTGTGCAGGTAATTCCTGTTTGCTGGAGACCTTGGGGCCAACTCAACACCACCTCACCGGGCTGCCATACCTGAAAGTCACCCATGTCCAGAAGTATTTGCCCAGCAGTTCTGAGAGCTTGAAGTTCTTATCGGGGAAGTGACATGGAGTGATGGCAAAGATGGTAGTTAAGATAAACAATTGTGAAAAGAATCTGTAGCATGAACCGGGGGTGGTTTAAATATATAGACTGAATATGTAGAAAAGTTTAGGGCTAGTTTCTAGGGAGCAGCTCATGAAACCGGAAAGTCTGGGGGTAATCCTGTGTCAGGCAAGGTTTCATCTAGGAGCTCTAGGACCCAGCTATGGAAGGAGAGGTTTGGTTGCCAGAAGAAGCAAGAATGAGTGTTGGGTGGCCAAACAAGAAGTCCACCCCATCAATTAAAGGAAAATGTGTTGTTCAGAGGAAGATCTGATGGGGCCATATCTCCTCAACTGATTTGCTCCTCCAGAATTTCCTTGTAGCTATCCCTCCCATCCAGACTAACCCGAGAGTAGAGCGAAGAAATGACAAACTCTCCTTATGCTCAGGCTAGGCAGATTATGAACAATCGTCTATACTGGGAGTAGCCAGGACTAGTGACCTGGAAGCAGGAGACTTGTGCAGGGAGGAGTAAGGTGAGAATAAAGTCTCGCATACACTGGAGAGGAGAAACCTCCACCTGCCTCCCGGGGAGTGTCAGCTTCCTGACGGCCTTTGATACACAGGACAGAAGCCTGGCATTTCACATGCCCCCAGGGCAGGCAGGGCAGGGAAGGCAGATGACTGCCGTGGACTGCTGCACCGAACCAGAAACAAGCACCCACCTAAAGGGGGCAGCTGTCCCCCATTATTACCCTATTTCCCCCCAAGGGAGGTTGTAAATCCGGATTGGATGTGCATGCAATGAAACCTCTTCATGTTTCAACATTGGCAACGGAGCGCATTTTAAAATACATGATGTGGGCTGGCACAGAAAAACATGTCCAGGGGTCAGAATCTAGTCTGCGGACCCCTTAGGTTGTGACGTCTGATAGGAGCCACGTTGTTACAGAGCCAGTGAAAGTCCCGTCTCCATTGGTGCAATTTCAAATCTGTGTGCTAATGAATGCCCAAATCAACAAATACCCAGTGACAGCCCCCTGCCCCCAAGTTGAGCCCTTTGATCTACACTATCTAACTAAAATCTGAAAAACACCGTGTAGGCCCCGAAGGAGAGGGAACATCACAGTGAGAACTGTACTTTCATTTCCTGGCGGGGGTGTGGTTAAATTCACAACTTCGGTGTGACACTAACCGTTGGAGGGTTTTACATTCGATTTCCTGTTTCCTTATCTTAATAAAGAAAGGAAAAGCCGCCCCCCCCCCCCCCCCCGCCCCACTGCAGCCACTGTTCACTGAGTTCCATAGGAAGACACCATGGGGGTTCCGACTTGGCCACAAGCAAAAACAAAACCTAAACCCCGGAACCTGGTAAATAGCAATATGCAGAAGACTGTGGGTCTTAGGGTTGCTCAGGATTGTTTTGATCATCTCCTGCGGCAATTTTCCACCATTTACCCAGTAGACTAGTGACCAAAGTCCTTTATTTTTGAGTTGCTGGAACTATTTCCTGTGGAAGGTTTAGAAAATGATAATGGTGGTGATGATAGTCGCGGGAGCTGAGGGCTCTGAGGGGACATGCTTCACATGTCTCCGATCGCATCTAAGCACTCCAAGAATTAGCCCCATTTTACAGATAAGGAAACTGAGATTTGGAGGAGTTAAGATAATATGCCCAAGTCACTCCAAAGGTTTTTGTTTTATTCCCAAATATTTATTGGTCACCTATTTATTGGGCCAGGCACTACAAAAAGATTGATAGATAAGTAGCTGAGGACAAAATGACTCTAACTTGCTGAAAATGATCTCTGGGTAGAGGCTCCATGTGGAATATCTACCTTGAATTTTCTTTCATTTGTTCAGATACTTAGCCTCTACTGTGTCCACAGGTCTTAGGCTGAGTGCTGGGGGGGAATGACGTGATCCTGACTTTTGGAGGCTTGTAATTTAGTTGGGGAGATGGAGCCTACGTAATACAACACTTGAATGATAACGCAAGATAATGCATGTTTCAGGGCCAACGTAAATGATCCAGATAAAAAGTTCAGAGGGCACAGAGACAGCTTTGGGCTGGAATGGGTGGGATGGCAGAACGGAGGAGAAGGTCTTTGAGGGATGAAAAATTAGACATGCCATCCTCAGTGGCTGTGCAGGAGAAAAGGCCAAAGCACAGCATAAGCACAGAGGTAGATGGGGGAAAGAGCATGGTGATGCTGCATAATTTGGTGTGTAAGGATGCAATTTGGGCAATCACACGGTATGGTCTCATGTGTGAATCCAGGCTCGACACCTTTCTACTTGTATGATGCTGGGTCGATTATTTAACTTGTATTAAGCCTCAGTTTCCTAACCTGTGAAGGGGGCAACATGAAAGAAATGAGGTAGATAAAGCAGTGTCCGGCATATGGTGAGTCCCTACCTTTTTGGTCTCTTATGGTCTCTTTGTGGGGGTTCCTTACTTCTGTTCCATCCGAATAGTGGAGAGAGACGTGTGGCCAACCCGAAACCATAACGTAAGAGCCCTGAGGAGGACTGGAAACTCTACAGCCATGAACTAAAAGCAGCAGGTATCAGCCCCAGAATCGGATAACACAACCAAACCACAAATGTGCTGCTCAGGTCTTTAAAGTTCTACGCCAGGGCAAGACCCACTGTAACTTTGTGTGATGGAGTCAAACCACACTTTTTTTTTTTGTATTTTCTCATCAGACCTCACAGGAAATACACTCCTTTGTTCAGATTTGAGATAAGGTACCCCTTCACCTTGACTCTGCTTCGTGGCACTTACTCACCCACTGGGTCGCTCACTTTCTATCCTCGGCCCGTATCATCATCAGCTTATATTTAGTAGGGAACATGGGTTTGTATTTGCCCTTATGGTAGAAGTCAAACAGAAGTTAAATCTATTAAGCTGTGGTTTATAGTCAGACTGAGATGATAATCTAAGAAAAGGAGGTGAGAGTCTCCAGGGGGACACAGCTGGGTGTGTGTGTGTGTGTGTGTGTGTGTGTGTGTGTGTGTGTGTTTTAAAGGGTTATTTATTTTGCCATTAGTAATCCCCTACATTGCTGTTGCTCATTAATTATTTTAGGTTTCCTGACTTTCGACCTAACCTCTGGGCCCGACAGAGAGGATCTATACCGAGGTGTTGACAGTGATTTCTCAGCAGCTGTTACAAATTAATAGCTTTGGCTGCCTTCCCAAGTTGACCCATTAAAATTCTCAAAGAAATTGGCTTTAAGGAATTTCCCAAAGATCCCTGACCTAATCTAATGGGATTTCTTCCCCATTTTAAGAGCACCCATTCCTGGATCTCTTCAGAAAGGACTCCCTAAGGATTGACAGCAAGAGGACATGGGAGGAAGAATATAAATAGTAACCCAGTAAGTGATAGCTTAGAGCCAATTTTCAACAAATTTATCCCATATCCAGAGAAAAAAGGATGCAAAGAAGTAACAAACTACTGCAACAATAACAATGCCTACCATGTATTGAGCATTTGCCGTACACATACATTATCTCGTTGGCCTCTTAACAACATTATAAGGAAGGGACTATTGTCATCCCCATTTTACAGATAAGAAACCAAGGTACAGAAAGCTTAAATAATTTGAAAGATAAATGCTCTGCAAATAATAATTTATAGGATTAGAACCCAGGGAGTCTGGCTCCAGGGCCAGTGTTACTTAATAATACCAACATCTACGTGTGTGTGTGTGTGTGTGTGTGTGTGTGTGTGTGTGTGTGTGTGTGCGCGCGTTATTGGAGGAGGTGGAGGGAAAGGAGATGCCATAAAAGGGCCAGGAATAGAAAGGTGCCTTGAGGGCTTTGGCTTTGGCCCTGTATGATGCCATCCTAGTAACAGAATAGAACCCAAACCCGGATGGACAAGTCTCACTCTCAGACACAGCACAGAACCCAAGCTCTGTCTGTACAGATATCCAGAAGACAGGCATAGTTTTGTACTTAGTCTCTGCCTCCATCCTGTTCTGTTCTTGTGGGGTCAGTAAGGTTCCAGCCCAGTTTTAGACTTGTATATGGGATCTAGTTAGCCTAAGGGAATTACTAGAGTTGTCTCTGGCCCATGTTGCTCTAGAGTGGCCAGTGAGAAACTGGGGGCCCAAATCAGATGACACTTCTGGAGGCATAGACCCAAGGATTCCCAGTAAACTGGACTTTGGGGCCTTGAACTCTCCAGTCTGATATGGGACTGTCTCAAGGCTTCTCCCTGTTCCCATGTCTCCACTGATTCAGAGGAAGGGCGTCCACTTTGCTTTAGATAGTTAAGAGCACAGGCTTGGAAGTCAGCCAGTCCTGAGTTTGATAGTCACTTATTGCCTAGGCAGACTTGGAGAAGTTCTGTGCCTCCATTTTTCATCTGACAAACGGAGATGATTGAACGTACTTCACAGGGTTGTTTTAAGGACTGAATAAATGAATCCATATCAGCCCTGTAAAGCACGCTAAGAGCTCAATAAATGTGGGCACTGGTAATTGTCTACACCTTGCTTCCATTTAAGAAATAATTGTAAGTGTCTCAAGGCCACTGTGTACATTATCACATCCGGTAGGGAGTGGCAGCCTTGGTGAACAAAGCCCGTGGCCTTGCCAGGCCCTGAAGCCATGTGCTCGGGCCTCTCCAGTAGAGGAAATGGTTTCATCACCTGGCTGTCTAGGTCAGGGCCACTTTCTTCAGGGAAGGGCTCTGTAGCCTTGCCTGCTGGACATGCTTGGTTACGCCTGGCACCCTCGCCCGGCTCTGCCATCACCACCGCCCACCCCCCACACCCCCCCCACACACACAGTGTGCGAAGGAGCACAGAGAGGCCCACGCCTGCTTGCCTAGCAGAGTGCTCTTTCCTGACAGGCCTGCGTGTGGTTGTGCAAGGCTTCCTTCTTGCTCCTGGGGTGGGTGGGGATCCCATTGAAGGTAGTGCACTTCTGAAGGCCCTTTTAGGAACTAGCCGGATGACCATGGCTGTCACCTTCACCCAGGCAATGACTTGTCTTTCCTTGAGCGCAGAGTCCAGAGCGAGGGCAGTTTTTAGGCTTGGTAGAAAGGCATGTGGTAGCAGAAGTGTTAGCTGTTATTTCCTACGTGCTAAAGATGTTAGTTCTAGATAAAGGTTCAGGTAAACAAGGGGGCAAATCCAGAGTTCTAGACTCAGTCTATTTGACCGTGAAGTCTGTTCTCTTTGAATGGGATCACCTTGTATGAGAAGAATCCCTACTTTGGATGCTTTAGGAAAGTCCAGATTTCAACTTCGGGAACATGAGTTCCCCAGGGTAGAACCCAATTGTCAGGCTTTGGATTTTTGTTTTAGATCCAGGAGTTCTGGTGCCCATGGGTAGTAGGTACTCAGGGTAATCCAGCCCAAATGGACATAATCAACCATCCCCTGGTCCTGGATCCCAGGCTGATGGGAGTCTGGCCAGCCTGCCCTTTGATCTGATTCTGAATGACGTTAGTAATACAAGAATAGATGAAATGCCAACCACACCTGGCTGGTCCATAAAAAGGAAATACTTCCCACACCTTGCTTTTGCACACTGAAGGCCCCCAGGTAAAGGCATCCCCAGTGCAAGCCGCGGGCATTAATGCCTGGGTGTGTCTGCAGGAACCACCCAGTACAAACCGGAGTGAACCTGTTGCCCTTTCCCTTCCATGCTGCCAAGTCAAACAGAACACAGGGAACACAAATAGAATCATCACAATAAACCGGTTGTTGGAGTCACAGGAGAACCCACTCACTGGCACTGCCACCCCCTTCACGGGCCCAGACAGGATGAGTTGCTAGGAGGGCTGAAGAAGGTGTGGCCTGTGGGCATTCCTGCCCAGCAAGAAACCCTCTGGCTCCCCCGGATTCACTGCCACCCACATGGGTCTCTGCTGGAGCTGCTTGCCAAGGCCGGGAGGGAGGAGGGTCTCCCCGTTCTTCCAGCCCTGGATCACCAGGGAAATGCCCTTCCCACCCACTCAACTTGACTAATGCCGCTTGTCAAGGAGGGAACTCTTTAGACACATAAAATCCTAAAGGCATCTGAGGGTTGGAGGCATTCATGCTGGACGTGCTCCTCGGCAGGGTCAGGCGTGGGGGCGGAGTGAGGGGAAGGAGGCGGCGCAGGGCCCCAGTGACAGCTTCAGACAGAGAGTTCTGGCAGAACTCTCCAGGTAGTGCCCTCCCTAGCCTGGGGCAGGTCAGAGTCTCCCAGAACTCGCCCAGACTTTTCTGCTGCCCGGGCTCTGGGGCATGTCTCTCTTTGTCTCTTGGTTCCTGGGCCAATGGGGAAATATAGGTTAATCCTAGGAGGCAGGGATGGATCCATGTTCTTATTTTGTGGTGTCAGCACCTTTTCATGAAGTTCTAGCAGAGCTCACAAAAAGATCTTCAATCTCTCCTCTGCCTTTTCTTTTTAATACATTTGGGAAAAAAGGGCTAGAGTCTCCCTGTGGAAAAGAGAACTTGTGAAGGGATCCAAGTAGAGGTTTGCTGTGTACTCCACTTCATCCTGCGGTGTAGGAAGAGCAAAAGCTCTGGACATCGACACCTGGGTTGGAAAACTGGCTCTGTACTACATCCGTGGGCATGTTACTTAAGTGCTTGAGCCTCAGTTTCTTCAGGTGTCAAAATGGGTACAAAAAGATCTAGTTCACAGGGATGTAGGGAGGATGAAATGAGATAACATATACGAGGACACTCTATACAGTCCTGGTACATTGAAGGACTAGATAAATCTTGCCTTCAGTGTTTCCCTCACCCACCCTGCCCCCACCCCCACCCCCACCCCCGCCACTCTCTGTCAGTGGCTTGCTGGGACCCTGGTTGGCCAGAAGGATTGGAAGAGAAACCGAGAGAGAGAGAGAGAGAGAGAGAGAGAGAGAGAGAGAGAGAGAGAGGGAGAGAGAGAATCTCACCATAAACAAAACTGTCTTATTCTAACTTAACCCCTGAGTTTGAAATAGGGGAGAGAACAAGGACTGCTCTTCCACTTTGCTTCTAGACGGTAAGATAGGTTATTTATATGCCTGGGGGTAAATCATATCAGTGCTTTCCTTTCCCATCTAAACCAAAACACAAGCCACTTCATTCCCATGCCCAAACTGATTCAATCTAATCTACCCTCAAGTCAGGCTTTCCCATTTCCTTGAACTTGAGGTTTCTCTCTCTTCCATCTGCCTTATGCTCTAGGTGGAGTACAGGGCGGTGGGGAGAGGGCAGCCGACACTCCCAGATGGGTTTAGCTTGATCATCAGTTGTCAGAAAAAAGTAGAAATTATCATACTTCTCTGAAAATGTCAGAATTAGTAGGTTGCTGCCTTGCCCATAGTCCTGTAATAAGCAAAATCTGCATAATGCTTGGATATGTAGTAAGAATGTCTACTACTATCCGGGGATTTTTTTTTTCTTTTTTTTAAGTGCAGATGATGACTTTGTTCAGTTCACTGTACCCTTCTTCCTGTGTTTGGCCTATATTTACAAAAGTCTGTTGTCCTCTGTTTAGTAAGGACTAGACAGGAAAAACATTATGGTGGAGATGGGTGGATGGGGCAAGGATTTGGGGAGTGCTGATCAACTGGGGAGTGGCAACAGAGTGGGAAGGGAATTAAGGGAGAACTGTTTAGAGAAGGGTGTCAGGGAAGTGAGTAATAGATAGGTCAGAGGACGGAGCAAAGGAATATTGAAAGGGAACGGATATGCTCTGTGGGCAGGTGGTAAAATATCTGAATGGGAGCCCAGGGAAGGCTAGCAAGGAGTAATAGGGAGGGAACCCTGAGGTGCTGATTTGTCAGAAATGGAAAATGGCATTGAGTAGGCACTGGTGGAGGAATGGAGGGATCCCAGATCAACCCCAGATGCCATTCACTTTAATGAAACCCTTCTTTATGCTTCTGCCATTGGAAACAGACACCATGTGCTCACCCCAACGGCTTATTATTATAAGCATTTCACTTTATTTTTGTTACTTTTCTGTGTATACTACTATTTTATTTTATTTTTTTATTTTTTAGTAATCTCTACACTCAATGTGGGGCTCAAACTCACCACCCCGAGATCAAGAGTGGTGTGCTTTTCCAACTGAGCCAGCCAGCCACCCCTCCCATGGCTTCTTTTTAATTTCAAGCAAATAATAGTTCTGCTTTCAAAAATAAGACACGACGTAAATTCAGCTAGGCTGGAAGACTGTGATATCTGGAGAAAATTCACAGTCTTAGACCCTTCAGCTGTGCCTTATCATTCAAATGTTACATTCTGTTCAGAGCAGTTGTCTTCGCAGACAACTCCTCACTCCTCTTACTGGATCTGGTTTCATTTGCAATTTGTTGCTGCAACCTTCCTATAGCTGTTTCCAGAATTGCACGAGGAAAAAGGTGCCTGGCACCCTGAGATTTCTCACACTCGGCTAGTTTGTATACTCAAGACACAACGGAGCAATACAGAAATCAAAGCTTCACTTCCTATCGACCTGGGTTCTTCAGGTCTTCCCACTTTTCAGTATCCAGTCCTCAAGCATTTCTAAATTTTCTCTCCCTTTGGGAGGACGGCTCTTGAATGGGGTTATTAGGCACCCCTCCCTCAAGTCTCCAACAAAGCTCTAAAGGAATGAATGTCTAACGTGCTGCTTTTTTAAAGTCTAAAAGACATCCAAACTTCTGATTCCCCTTGATTCTGGAGTTTACTCCAAGAGTGGGAAAGTTTTCTACGCTGGGTTTTGCTCCTGTGTCATGGGCCAGGCAGTTTGGTCAGTGGTTGTTCTGTGGGTTGCTGCTGTCTGGAGGAGACCGCCGTCTGGGAGGTCACCCTGACAATTAACCGGCAACTAAGCGTGGAGGGAGTGGTCTAGGTTTGGCCCTCAGTCTGGAGGCCAGGCAGCTCACAGATCTTGGCTCAGGACCTGGGGCTGAGGCGTGCTGGGACAGCCTAGGGGGTGTCCTGGCTTTCCAGTGGCTGGGGAACCCTTTCTGGCCCGGGGGCGGGAGACGCTGTTCCAGAATCGGTTCTGATTCCACTGCAGTCTCAGCACTTTCTAATTCCAGCTCCAAACAACAACAGCCGCCACAGCTGCAGCCATAGCAACAGGCCCCGCCCACCCGGCCTCGCGGCGGGCCTGCGGCACGTGACGGCGGCGTCTGCGTCGCTCCCTCCGCCCCTGGCGCGGCGGGAGGGCGGGGAAGGGAGGGGGATGACGTTTACTCAGTCGTCTCCATGGATATAATGCATAGACGTCAACGTCGCCGCGTGTTTAGTGTGTAACGTTCCTCCGTCTCCATGGGAACGTCAGGCGGCCAAACACCAGGCCCCAGCAACAGGCTTCTGATTGGCCCGAGGCTTGCAAAGGCGGAGCTTCGTCGCCCGCGCCCGCTGTACTGTGTTGCTGTTTTGGTTGTTTGTCTCCTATTTGTTTATTTCTCAAAAAGATCCTGGAGGTTGAGGTCTGGATCCGTCGCCAAGGATGGGATCCAGGAGAAAACGTGCTCAACGTGCAGCTTGCATCTACCGGTTATACAGCCGCAAGATGACAAAGGTCCTTTGTGACCCAAGTCCATTGTGGGAGTCACAGCCCTCAGGCCTGGTTACATCCCTGACCCTACCCCACTGCACATCTCAAAAATGCTCTTACCCTCTCAGCCTCATCCCAGAGACTGTGTTGCCTTCACAGTTACACTTGTTTGCCCTCTCCAGAGCAGTCGGGACCTTTTCCTACCTAGGCCAGGATTCAAGTGCTCCCCCCTGCAGGATTTGGCTACATTTTTCCGTCTGGTCCTAATTCTGCTGAATGACATCATTTATCCGTATTCCTACCCAGAGATGGCCAGATTGCTTGTACCTTGAGCAAATACCAGAGAATCCCAAAGGACAAGGGTTGGTACATCTGTTCATGGATTCATTGAATCTTATGTTTTTCTCTTTGCCTATTTTAATTCAAAACGAGGGAGGCCACGACTTCTCCAAAAGAAATAGAAATAAATTGAGGACAGGGGTGGATGGGGTGGGGAGAATTCCGATCTGGGAATCCCAGATTTCTTGATATATAATAATAATATACTGACGGAGTTAAACATTCTGAGGCACAAATGTCTCCAGAAACAGTTTTAACCTTACCCTAGGCTCCCACCACGAAACCAAGTTAACATCTGGCAAGAGATAGGGATCTAGCCTCAGGGGTTTCAGTCAAGTTGTGCTTAAAAGAATGCCTTAAAATCTTTAGTTATGGTGTCAAATATAATAAATCTTCACCAGCTCATGCACATACAAGTCTGAAATGTTTCATAAAAGGTTTAGATGACCCGATAATATGTTTTCAAAACCCAGAGAGAGAGAGAGAGAGACTGATGCAAACCTCAAGTTAAAAACAAGAAAGCAAAATTACTTTCATAGATTGGAATTGATAAGAAGGGCATCTGTTCTCTCTGCTTTAATCTTAGCCCACTACCTCCTTTCCTCTTTATCTGCTCTGGTGAATACCCTTGCTAACTGTCCTCCCCACCACTCCTTAGGCAGCTTGTAGCCTACAATTTCCTTCGGAGATGTGAATGAAATTGGGAGCCTGCTTAATGCAAATAGGACCAAAGGGCACAGCTCTTTATCGTAATGAACTTCATTCTGATTAAGTCACAGAGACTGCAAGTGCTTACTATTTACCCAGTAAATACATTACATTGCCAGGCGAGTCTCCCTCCCGTCCTGATACTGCCAGGGGATATTTGAAAGTCTGATATAAGATCATTTTTAGACCATCAAACATCCCTTTTGAATTCTATCATCTCTCTTTATGTTTCCAGGAATACAGAATGTCTTGGTCTCTAACAGCCAATCTACCTGGGTTGTACGGAAAGAGTAATAATAAGGCAATATTTACGCTCTACATTGAAGACGACTGAAAAGCTAGGAGAGATGACTGAGGGCATTTCTCAGTGTGGATGAAGAAGAGGGGAGTATGATGGAAGATGATAGATTTGACACTAGCACATGAACTGGATTTTATGATTCTGTCCAAGGGCATCAGTTGTAACCTCAAAGTTTCCATGTCCTTCTCCATCCCCCAGACTTAGTTCTTTCTTTTTGTTCTTTTGGCCATGACCCAAACATGGTTGTGGGCCATGGTGTGTGGCCTAGGGAGTTTTTAATCCAGGAAATACCAAATGGATTATAGTTTTGATGGTACTGAAAACAGCAGTTTGTCTCCTATGTGCTAGCATGCACACTCGCGCGCACAGACCCTTCCTGTCCTGGGGTTTGTCTGAGCCGCTCCATTTAGCTGACTAAATTCAACCTAAGGACGGTGCTGTCCTGCTCTGCTGCTGATTTCCTCAAACCACAAGACGATTAATCTCCCCAGCTTATTTCCTCAGCTATAAAATGGGGTCTGGAGAACTCACTGACCCTACATGTTTGCTTAGACCTAAGAGGACTACAATGATATAGTGATTATCAGTTGGTACTGTGGAAATACCAAATGGTGTATAAAAGCTTGATTATTATTAATGGGCACAATTTCCCCCCAAATCTCCCCATCTTAGCACTGAGTGAAGCCTCAGCCCACCACGTTTCCATAGCAGAAAGGCCTTGTCTCCGGCCCGGAGGAGCAGCGAGCAACCTACCTGGCCTTCCCAGGCCAAAGTGCACATTGTACCTCTTGCCCATCCCAGCCATGACCGAATGCAGCTCTTCAACCCCCACTCCTCAAGTCTGGCTTTCCTCAGTTGTAAAAACAAAGATACTGCTACCTGCCCTGCTTACCTCTCAGCTAGGAGGGTCACATCAGGGAATGTTCATGAAAGGGCTTTGAAAACCACAGAACAGAAGGCATTCAAGTTTTAAATTGTTTTACTAGACGAGGTGGCCTATAAATGGAGCAGTGTCAAGGTGGACTTGGGTGTGGTTCATAGGCAGGCTGGATGAATGCCCACCTGTGTGATCTGACAGGTCCCGTGTCAAGGCATGCTCCCTTGCTGTCCCTAAGATTTCATTATCGGTGGGATATGCCTTTGAGTAAGCATTTACCACTCTCTTCAGGTCTTAGCTTTAAAATACAAGTTTTCTGATGAGTAGTAAATTAAAGTTGAACGTAAATCAGGTAATCAGACAAGTTCCTCCCTGACAGGTGAGACAGGAGCACAGGAAGGCACTGGTAGATCTGAAAAACAGGATCCTGGGAGTCTAGAGAACATTATTCATTCTACTCAAAGTCCTCCCTCATCGTTGTGCTCGTTGGTGACGGGGCTCGTCAGAGCCCACCCAGCAGACCCGGAGCTCTACTCATACACGAAGAGGGAAGGCTCCCCTCCCCATCCTCTCCCAAAGCCTCTGAGGACACTACTGTACAGTAATCCAGAGCTCCCCACACTGGCGGATTTTAGGGGCCGGCAAAGTGTTTAAAGAGTTGGTACACAGACATAGGTTGCCAGCTTTGATTTTACCAAACAATGACCATTTATTATCACCATCATTTTATAAAGAAGAGGACATTTTATTTATTTATTTATTTATTTATTTATTTATTTATTTATTTATTTAGGTTTTGTTTATTTATTTGAGAGAGAGAGCACATGAGAGGGGGGAGGGTCAGAGGGAGAAGCAGACTCCCGCGGAGCAGGGAGCCCGACGCGGGGCTCCATCCCAGGACCCCGGGATCGTGACCTGAGCCGAAGGCAGATGCTTAACCGACTGAGCCACCCAGGCGCCCCGGAAGAGGACATTTTAACAGTACAAAAGTCAAAAGGACATAATCTAAGACTAAAGGACAGCCCTTTTCTTTTTTTTTTTAAAGATTTATTTATTTATTTAAGAGAGAGAGCATGAGAGCGGGGAGGGTCAGAGGGAGAAGCAGACTCCCCGCTGAGCAGAGAGCCCGATGTGGGACTCGATCCCGGGACTCCAGGATCATGACCTGAGCCGAAGGCAGTCGCTTAACCAACTGAGCCACCCAGGCGCCCAAGGACAGCCCTTTTCAATAGAATACATATAGCTCTATAAAAACTCCCTGTTTTGTGTTTTCTCTTCCTGACCATTCTATTCTCTCTCCGGTCCCCACGGGGCGGGGGGTGGTGTTGACAGGGGTGAAGAGCAGACAGAGGAATCATGAGGTAAAAATCTAATTCAAGCATTGTTTCATTTTCCTAATCAAACCGACCACTTGTTCCACGGTGCACCTTTGGATCACCAGTTTCTTTGGCAAAGGGGAGTAACATAATCTCATCAGGATGGGTAAGAATATAATACAATGGTGGGAATATAATACTTTGGGTACGTCCCTTGGAATTACTTCCACTCTGGAGTGAGTCAGTTTGTTTCCGGTTGGTCTGATCCTTGCTTGGACCGAGCCCCACCCACCCAAACACTGCCAGGATTACCTGGGGAGGTGGGAGGTCGACTGCCCTACGCCTGGTTCAGCCAGATGAGATGGGGCTGAATGGTGGAGACTGGCATGGTGCCCAGAGGAGGGAACAAGCCTGCCTTCCAACTGGTGTCCCAGGCAGGTGCAAGAGACACTGGCAGAGCCAGTCTAACCAGCAGCTTGGGCAAGGTTTGGCCCACACTTTTTTCCTGTTTGCTGTTTCCTCTGGCAGAAGTGGAAACACTCTGCTTGGCAGGTTAGCTCGGTTGGTTAGAATTGGAAACGCTGTACACTCTACTTGTTTTGTGGTTGTATATAAACCCAATGCAACCAGCATTATATCATTATATATATAGTATTATGTATTATATATATATTTCCCTCCAAAATCCAATGTAAATAGAACTTGAGGCTATAATTTAATTCTAAGCAATTTAAAAATAATTAAGGCCCATGAGACTGAGTTTCTCTCTCATCAGTCACTCCTGCTAGATACCTACGAAAATAAATTCACTTATTCAGGTCACCAGGGCACTACTTACCTACTATACTGGGGAGAAAACAGCCCAGTTATCCATTGTGGATTAGTGAATTATAAGATCATTATTTTAAAGAATGTATTGAAACTAGCCAGTCAAAATGGCATAATAACATACCTATATCGTTGAATTTGGGTGACTATTAAATAACATAACAATATCTGTAATAGAGCAAAATCCCCGAGCAAGTACTCAATAAATTTAGCTATTGTTATTTCCACTCATTAAGAAGAATTTTTTGAACAGCTAGTACATGGCCAGATACTAGATTAGGGGCTAGTGAGTCCATCATTAGCGAAATAGGCAAGCTTTCTCCCTTCCTGAGCTGGCGAGACAGACACCAAACGAACTCAATCAACAGTGAACAGCTACTTATATTAGGCCTTCTGTAGGTGTTTGGGGGGTCCATCAGTGAACAAAACAAAGATCTCAACCCTTATGGAACTTACCTTTTAGATATTAGCCCAACTGCTTTCTAATTGAGTATTTATTATTAGAAACGGTGTTAAGTGCTATAAATGCAAAGCCTGGGTGCTCAGGGAAGTCTTGCGTGAGGACCCGACAATTTCAAGTTTGAAATCTGGAGAGTAGGTTTAATTGAGGAGGAGAGTGTGGGAGACGGGAGCAGAGAACATATGTTTAATTTAACGCTAGTAACTCACATGTAATTCATGCCTTCCAGGTTACAATGCTTTTTCACCAATGTGCTGGAGGCCGGGACTGCCAAAGATGGGAGATGGCCCCTGCATCAGAGCTTTGCCACCGGACTGCCACTGGAATTCAGTCTCAGCTCCAGAACACATAGCAGCAGCTGCGTAATTGGCTCCTTTCCAGGAAATCACTGACAGTCACTGCCTCAGTTTCCCTAGCTCTCCATTGCCCGGAACAATGAATACCAACTAAACAAGAATGACCTCTGAGAGCTGAACTCAGCTTCTTTTAACTTGTCACAAGGAAAGTCACCCAGGGGATGCCTGGGTGGCTCAGTTGGTTAAGCGACTGCCTTCGGCTCAGGTCATGATCCTGGAGTCCCGGGATCGAGTTCCCCATCGGGCTTCCTGCTCAGCAGGGAGTCTGCTTCTCCCTCTGACCCTCTTTCCCTCTTGTGCTTTCTATCTCTCATTCTCTCTCTCTCTCAAATAAGTAAATAAAATCTTTAAAAAAAAAAAAAAGAAAGAAAGAAAGTCACCCAGGAATGTGTCAGCATACATTTTGCCGCTGGATTTAAATAATCAAGCCGACGCTGATTAATCCATCCCTGAGGGTTGAGCTATCTTCTCTCCCCAAACATACATAATCCTGTAGTCCACTTTCCCCTTTGCTACTGAATTTTCTCTCCTTCAGGTTTCAATGCTCCTCTTATTTCCTCCCCATTAGCAAGTCTCACAGCCTGGTTCATATTCCAGCGACGAAATAGTTCACATAGTTCTGGGTAGACATAATATTTACGGGAACTGAAGATGGGTGGATTCTGATAATGGCTTGTGGAACAGTCTTCAGTGTAGTCAAAATAACAAAGAATTCAAGGAACTAATGCTTTGAGACGTTCATTCCCCATAAACTTCCCAAATGTTTTTGTTTAAACCCTGCGTGAATATCAGCAGAATCCAGTGGAGTGTTGCCCTGGGTGAGAATGCAGGGCTGGTTCAGTGTTCTGCTGTTTTTACAGCACATATTCTAGGCCGAATTCTGTTTGTTGTCAGTAGCTCTCTAACAGAGGGCAAAATGGAATGTGCCTGTTTTCAAATTCCTCTGGAAAAGGGTCCTGGAAGACTTCAGAGCCTGGTTTTGGGTATTTATGTCACTGTTCTCCAATGCTTTCAATGAAGACTCTAAGCTGTTGAGAAAGATCTTACCAACCACCAGTTTTAGTGTGGAGCCATTTATATGAAGGATCCATATGGGTCCTTATTGCATAAAAATGAAATAGAACTGTCCTTACCTGGTCTGAAGCATAGTGACAGCCAGGGAGGAAAGTAAACTGGGAAGAGCTGGGACATTTCCAAATTGGGTAGCACTGATCCAAAATTTGGTGTCTCTTGTCTGGGGGAGGGAGAGATGGTTTGGTGGCAACTCAGACACCAGAGCTTGAGGGTGCGCATTGCAAGGACAGAGGGTTGTTGGGTTCAGAGGCTCGGGAGAATCAACAGTTATGTTTCCCAGTACTTAACTTCACACTGGGAAGCATTTCCTCTGCCCAGGATGCTCTGCTCTTTGTCCTTCCCATGCCCGGTTCCTTCTTGTCATGAACTTCTCATGACGAAAGTCACCTCCTTCCACCTAACCCGAATGCTCACAACACATCCCTCCATTTTAATGACCTGCCCAGCACTCACTTTTATCTGATATTTTTGTTGTTGTTGTTTTCTTGTTTATTACATTACTAGACTGTGAGCTTCACTTTAATAGGAAGCTTGTCCACGTTGCACGGATTCCAGGGACTGGCACATAGTAGATGCTCAGGAAAGATACTGAACGATGCATAGAGAATAGGATAATCGTCCCTGTACAATCTGATTAGGAGAAAATGAACTTTGTAGAGGTGTTACCTAGTACCCACAGGTAGTTGTTTTTTCTGGTTCTTATGCAAGATAATACCAATTTGAGGCATGTGAAACCCCTTTCTTCCCTGGAGGGGATTCTGAAACCAATGGAAAAATAGAAAGCAGGATGGAGATCTCTGATAAGACTACAACTAAATTAATCTCAAACCAGATGTGTTATATAAACACCACAGGGCTGCTCTTATCTAAACATACAATCCAAAATCACTTCATCTGAAATTCTTCAGAGTTCTCCATTATTATTATTATTATTATGTAATAAATATATATTATTATATATATAATATACATACACTATATACGTATACAATGTACTTCTCTGGTCATTTTACCACACGGGCCAGAAATAGGTAAGGAGTGTCAAAATATTCACTGTGGCTTGGAGCTGCTGTTTGGTGAGCCTGCTGATCTGGCAGGCAGGCCAATGAGTGGAGTGCTATTTGAAGAACACCAGGTTTTCTCCATCTCCCCCGCCTATTTCACAACCCCTTGCTTCGCTCTTTTCCGAGTTCCAAGCTCAAACAGACACCAGCTGGATGAAGCCCTGGTGCAAAAAACTTGACTTGGATAGGCAAAGTTATAGTAGCAAAGGAACCCCCAAAACCCCACCTACCGTGAAGTGTCCCATTCACAGGGAAAACGAAGATTCTTCACCCACACCCTCTGGGTAGCTTACCCACAGTTTATTCCAAACCACCTGATTAATCTGGAGGAAGGAATGGAATGATTGTGCCAGACGATGCAAATGAAGAATCCTGTGGGTTCTGATCCCATCCGCCGAGCTAAGCAATCTGAACCGGGCAGGAACACGTGGCACTCTGATGTGACCTTGAATATCAGCTCCAGCCCAGATAGGGCTGATGTAGGTAAGCCCAGCATCCAGGCCTCAGATGACCCTGTGGTATGTGATACTCTAGGCCTGTCCAGTGCAAGTCTAATACTCAACAAATACTGACCTGGCCCTTGCTACATGCCCAATCATGGCTGGATTGCCCAAGAAGCCAAGTAAGCACATGCTGGGGCCAGGACTGGGGCAGGGATGGGGGTAAGGGGCATTCAAGAAAAAACTGGGAAAACTGTAGCCGTCATTCTATTTATTGGGGGCTTGTTCTTGGGCAAGGCATGGTTCCTGGGGGAACCAGAGATTGCTCCCTCCCTCATGAATTCACACACAGGCCTTACTTCAGCATACTGGTTTTATTTTTTAAATAAAATTTTATTTTGCAGTTTAATATTGTTCTTATTTTGAACTGCTTGGGAGGGTACCATAATCATTTTAGTATAGGGGCCATAAAATTTTATTTGGCCCCATTCCCAGTACTTTTAAACAACAACAACAAGTTAGGTTTTTAACCTTTATGCACAGATATTTTCTTTCTTTTTTTTAATGCCCAAATATTTTCTAAAAAGTTGCTTGTACTATTAACTTGAGTTTGTGAAAAAGAAAGGATTTGGGGGACAACCTGCCCTAGACAGAATTTCTCGTTGTGCTGATCACTGTTTCTGGAAGGGGTGATTGTGGATTTAAAACTATAGCACCTCGGGCGCCTGGGTGGCTCAGTCGTTAGCGTCTGCCTTCGGCTCAGGTCATGATCCCAGGGTCCTGGGATCGAGCCCCACGTCAGGCTCTTTGCTCAGTGGGGAGCCTGCTTCTCCCTCTCCCTCTGCTGCTCCCCCTGCTTGTGCTCTCTCTCTCTCTCTCTGTCAAATAAATAAAATCTTTAAAAAAATAAATAAATAAAAAATAAAACTATAGCACCCATACCCTCTTGTAGGACAGGTAATAGAAGTATTTAGACAGCAAATATGATGGGTCTGTACAGTTCTCAGAATGGGTGTGTCCATGGGTTTTATAAGCATCTAAATTATTATGCCTGGTAAAGAAAGTGCTGATCAGGATTTTTGGTTCCGCTCGCTTGTGGAGGATACAGGTGAGAAGTCACCCATCAAGGCCCTTTATCCAAAAAGAGAATCCATACTGTCTTTTCAGCCACATGGACAATAGAGGATGAGCTTTCTGTTGAATGTCCATTCTTTCCACAAACATTTATTAAGTGCCTTCTAGAGTCAAGAAGCTAGACACTGAGGATAGTCTCCTACTGAAAAAGACAGATAAGGTTCCTGCTTTTGTGGAGATGATGGCCTAGTAGAGGAAGGCAATGAGAAAGTATATAAATGAGCAAATAGGGTAACATGGTGATAAGTCCTAGGTAGAAAATAAAACCAGGTAATGTGACAGAAAGTGACTGAGGGATGCCCCATTGGATGGGGGACAGGATGGGCTTCCTGGACAATTGATATTTGAGCAGACATTAAGGAAGAGTCAACATGTCAATATCTGGGGCGGAAGAGGAAACAACGGGTAGAATGTCCCAGCTACAGACCCAGCTTGGTATATTTGAGGAACAGAAAGAAGGCCAGTGTGGCTGGAGTGGAGTAAATGAGGAAAAGTGGTTCAAGATGAGGTTGGAGGGCTAGGCAGGGGCTGGGTCATATACCTGGTAGACCTCAGTAAAGAATGTAGATTTTTTTTTTCTAAGTGTAATTCTGTAACTTGGCCACTAAGCAGGTTTGGAGGGATTTATGATTTAGTGTTTAGTGTTATGATTTAATTAAGAGCCCCACTAAGGGGGAGAGTAGACTTCCACCTTTCGATCTGTCCCTGTCTTAATTGATTACCTCTCAGTCTTGGGTGGGCCAGAGTCTGAAGGTGGAACTCTTCAGTAGAGTCATTTTTGAGATTTTACCAGTGATCTCTAACTCACTGACACCCCCGGTAAAATATCAGTGGGGAAAATCAGACCTCAGCTGGGAGTTGCAACTGGAAGTTTTCTTGTAGGACACAATCAAATACTAAACTAAGACAAAAAATGTTCATAGCTGAGAGTGAGACTCTAATCTGTAGATCAGAAGGCAGCATAACTCTGAATTCCTACATACTAGTCAGGATTTTTCTGGTTTAGATTGGGGATTTTTTCTTGGCATCACAATTTATTACTGTCTCTTTTTAAGATCTTTCTTGTTGGGCAAGGTGGTGGATAAAGTGGCGTAAGCTATGCTTGAGATGTCTTAACACCTTGGAGCACGTCATGTGCCAGCCCATTCTGGCCATCCCTGGCCCTACCCATGCTGACTCGGAGAATTTTCCCATTGGATGGGAGTCGTGCAGTTGCAGGTTTTCATCAGGGTGTGTTGTCATCCTAAAGGTTTAGTGACGTAGATGCGGTTCTTTTGGAATTCCAGCAGCTGAGTCCCACTCGAGCTGCAGAAGGTCAGCTCAGGACATCCGAGGAACTGAGAGCCTGGAGAGGACTTGCTTGTCTGCCCATGCAGGAAGTTTCAGCATGACTGACAATGAGGAGCTGATGATGCTGGTGGTGGTGAAAAATGCTGCTAGCTTGGGTCGAAAAAGGTGTCCTTCTTTGGCACCATAACTATTCCCCAATTTCCTCAGCTCCAGATGGAGTATATCCCAGGGGCTACACGGAGCTTTGTGTAAATGTTCACATTAGCAGAAGGATGGGGATCCCATTGAATCATCACCTCCTGTCAAAGAGCCAAGAGTTGTTCAGAAGGAAAAGTTTTTCCCAAAGAGGCTAAATCCCTAGTACTAATTAGTGGCAGTAGTGGTGTGTGTGTGTGTGTGTGTGTGTGTGTGTGTGTGTGTGTGTGTGTGTGTGTGTGTGTGTGTGTGTGTAGGTAATCCTGTGCCTCCACCGCTTTAAAATAGGCTCAGTCTTTTTGCTCACTGTGTGAGCCATAGGGTGAGTAACCTTGACCCCTAAAGCCCTCCTTCGGGTGTCATGTGTGTGTGAGTCCTGCAGGAATTGTGGAATGCTTCTCCTCCTGGGGTCCAGACATTTAGAATGAATAAATTAGAGGGTGGTGGTAACATGGTCATTGTCATTGCAGACAATGTGGCATTTATGTACGGGCACTGGCTGTCTATATCACGGGGCTCGATAACAAGGGCAAGTTTGATCTTTCATCATGAACCACTGGAGTGTTCTTTAGACACAGAGCCTGCACCAGCTGAAAATAGCCCCAACATCTTGTTATTTTCTCTTCCCCAATTTTTGCCTATTCATACCCAAGAATAAAAGACTCAGCCTGTTTGGCTTTTCCAAAGATTTAAAGAACCTCATCCATTGATGGCTAAGGACCCATAAAGGACAATATTTGCCTTGCTTGGATGAGGGTATTCATTCATTCATTCATCCATTCAAGAGATATTTATTGAACACCTACCATGGGACAGGCACTGTGCTAGGTGCTAAGTGACTATCAGTACATGAAAAAGACAAAGGCCAAAAGTGTGTAGATGTTAAACGAGTCTAAGAAGCGACTTCCCCAAGTCCCTGAAGGAGTTGATTTTGCTATATGCATCTTCCTGACTTCTGGTCCCGTGCTCTGACCACAGCCCTTCATCGCTAGACCACACTTCCCCAAATAAATAACTACTTCTGCATGCTGGGGACGGGTTGTGTGCGGCAGCATTTACGTAGGCGGCACAGACAGCAGCCTTTCACTTAATGTTGCAATAACACCAGGCTAAACAATGTGCACTGACTTCCAGAGTTACTGAACAAATGCTTGATGTGGGTCAGTTCTCTTAATTCAAATGCCAGAAAAGTGCAAAATAGGAAAAGTCTCCATCTGATAAGGAACAACTGTTGAGGAGAGATAGATTTGTTTTCAATTTGGGTTAAAATCAGATACGGGATTCTACCCTCCTTTTCACTTTTGGATACCCAAATAGGAGGAACTCAGCACATAGATAATCGCAAACTGCGTAAGTTCTGGTTATACGCTCAGACTCGTCCAGAACACAGAATCCCTGCCCTGCTGGAAGGCAGCACTATGCTCACAGAGGCACACATGCATCTGTCTCAAAGTCACCCTGACCTTGGCAAATGGCAAAAATAATTTCAATTGTTGGTTCTGATTTCCCTCTATTTTAAGGCTACACCATGTGAGTTCCATATTAAAAATGTGTGTTTGCAGCCCTGAAATGGATTGAGATGTGCGAGTACATCAGGATGATCACAGATTCGGATGCTCTGGCATTTCAATCTTTATCATGTCATTTCCCAGAGGACAGTGGATCCAGGTTCCATCTCTATTGTAGTCACTTCCTCTGAGCCTGCTCTCCAAACCCTCCCGTGTTCCATCTCATCCTAGTCTTACCTCTGTCCAAGCACTGGCTGCTGCTCTGCAATTCTCTACTCATTTGTCAGTCTTCTCGCCAAGACTGGACTCTCTCGGAGGGTAGGGCCTGGTCCACTCTGTTCATTACATTAAGTGCCAGCCCCCAGCACTCATAGGAGTGCGCATCCACAGCAGGCTCTCAATAGTTCTTTTTTTTTTTTTAAGATTTTATTTATTTATTTGAGAGAGAGAGAGCTTGAGAGAGAGAGAGAGAGAGAGAGAGAGAGAGAGATCACAAGCGGGGGGAGGGGCAGAGGGCAGAGCAGACTCCCTGCTGAGCAAGGAGCCTGATGTGGGGCTCGATCCCAGGACCCTGGAACAAAGGCAGACGCTCAACTGACTGAGCCACCCAGGCTCCCTCTCAATAGTTCTTTGACAAATAAATAAAAGAATTATGAATTCATGGTTCTGTCTTTTTCAGAGGATGGATTTATTAAGTCTCCAGCGCTGTGGTCATAATGGTGCCAGGAAGGAAAGAGTTAAGCTATTTGAGAGGAGCCAGGTTCATCCAAAGACCCTTTTCCTTTTATTGGCAAACACAGTTTAAAGTGATATATGGGATAAATCCTGGATATAAAATCTTGACACACCCTTTAGGTGTTGGGCTGAGCCGATTCAAACTCTGAAGGGGAAGTCAACGAAATCATTCTAGGTTTTCTCTTAAGTGGCCTGAGATCCAGTTATGAATGGAAGGCAAAGCCAGACCCAGGAATTCAAAGCTTGACCTACTTTGTCCCAGCTAATAAGAAGAGAGATGGATTTGCTCTCAGCTCTCATAACTTTTTTTTCCTTTTCTTTTCTTCTTCTTCTTTTTTTTTTAATAATCAAGAACAGTGCAATATAGCCCGACAGATGAGAGAATTAGGAGAACCGAAGGCCGAAGAATTGCTTTAGGATTCAGGGCATCTCCGACAAGTCTGTGTTTTGTATTATGTGTTTTTCCTTCTCTCTCTCCTTTTTCAGTGAGGGGGGAAAAAAAAAGCGCCTGAATTCCCACCAACATAAACCAGGGACATACAATGATGAAATTCTGTTTTCACCTCTGCCTGCGACAGGGAATGCAAAAATAGCAAGTGGCCCAGTTCCACGAATCCCCGCCTCCCTGCCCTCCCAGCTCCCGCCGGGTTCTCATCTCTAAGAATGGAGGTTAGCGCCCGGCCGCGCGCGAGCCGCACGCAGCCCCCGGACCCGGAGGATGATGTCAGGCGGCGGGAGTGGCCGCAGCCGGGCCGGGGAGGCCGAGGCCCCGGGGGGAGCGAGGGGAGGGAGGGCGGCCTGGCCAGGCCGACTGCGCGCCCGGCCGCGCGGCGTCGCCTGGAGACAAGCCCCGGCGGCGCAGTGTTGCTGTAAACAGCCGCTTCCCTGTTACTATCTATAGCAGGATCGCCTGGCTCCGGGGTGCGGCGGCGGGAGGCAGGTCCGCGGTCCGGGCTCCCCGCGCGCCCCGAGGGATCCGCCCGCTGCCCTAATCCCGCCTCGCCCCTTTCCAGGGGCCCACCGTTGAGCCCCTGGCCCGAAAGAGTGGGGGAAGGGACACAGGGGCTCTGCTGGGATCTGCGACTTCGCGTCCCCGAGGAGGCTGGCGCGCTGGGACCCAGGCGGGGGCAATGTGACCCCCGGTGTCCTTTGCAGCGGAGGAGGAGGCTGGGGGCGTCTGGGGGCGAAACGCACTTCCGAGCACCTAGCCGCCCCCACCCCGTTTTCCAGGCCACAGAGCCGCGCCTGAGGTCCCAGCGGCCGAGGTCTCCCGCCTGGGAGCTGCTGGCCAGGATCCTTCCAGCGCCCCCGGTCCTCCCCCCTCCAAGTCCGCTCTGGAAAATCACCAGCTGTGGGCTGCCAGTAAGCCCAGCTTCCTGGGGGAACAGAACCTCATCTAACTCCCCAGCTCGGACTTGCGCTCCCCCAAAGGCTCTCTCCACCCTGTACCCCCCAGCTGACCCCCTTGTCCACATAGCAACCCCCCCAACCGCATCCCACTCCCCAGGCCCCAGCTCAGAGCCAGGCAAACGAACCCATCAGACATCCTTGCATGGAGGTTCTGCACAATGTTTACTGGCTAGTGTCTCAGATTTGACAGTAACAGTAATATCCCTAAGTATGGCCGAGAAAAAGAAAATGCGCCTTTTTTCCTTAAAAACGAAACAAAACAATTAAAATTAAAATACCCAACATCGTAGATAAAGTAGGTTATCGTATTCTCTTATTTTGGATCTCCCGACTTTCTGCTTCCAAAAGCGGTTAACAGTCCTAGCATTGCTCCAGACTGGGGGCTTGAGGGTCTGCTTCCACAGTCTGCACAGAATTACGACTAGAATTGGGAAAGGCAAGGGGGTGGGGGGAGGCGCATTCCTTCTGGGGCCGAGGCTTAAGCCCTCGGGCTGTGTACCTGTTTTTCCCAAACCTGAGCCCCAGCACGTTTCCGGGGTTCCGTATACCAGTAAAAAGGCTCTCCCAGCCCATCCCCCCACCCCGCCCCGGGAACAAGGGTCCGCATTGAACCAGGTGCGAACGTTCGCTCGCGTTCTTCGCCTTTCCCGCCTCCCCTCCCCCGGCAGCGGCCCCCGCCTCCCCCCGCGCTGCACCCTCGGTGTTGGCTGCAGCCGGCGAGCAGTTCCCGTCAATCCGTCCCCCCTTACACAGGATGTCCATATTAGGACATCTGCGTCAGCAGGTTTCCACGGCCGTTCCCTGCGGTCGTGGGGGGAGCCATGCCCGGAGTCCCTCATCTTAGGGGGTCCCCGAGACCCCTAAGACCCAGATTACTAAACACTCAGGAGAAAATAAAACACGCCAAGACGGTAGGCGGGAAGCTGCGAGGGCGGCGGAGGCGGCGAGGAGGTCGCAGAGGTGCCCAGGTCCTCTCGCCACCCCCCTAGCGCCTCGATGGTAGCGCCCATGACGTGTGTGGGGGCTCATTCATAGAATGCTGTTATAAAAGCAGTGGCTGCGGCGCCTCGTACTCCAACCGCATCTGCAGCGAGCAGCCCAGAAGCCGAGACAGAGCCGGCGGCGGCGCAGCGAACGAGCAGTGACCGCGCTCCTACCCAGCTCTGCCCCGCAGCTCCTACCTGTCTCTGCCCCTCAGCCCCTCGCCCCGGCCCAGACTCACCGCGACCATGATGTTCTCTGGCTTCAACGCCGACTACGAGGCGTCCTCCTCCCGCTGCAGCAGCGCCTCCCCGGCCGGGGACAATCTCTCCTACTACCACTCACCGGCCGACTCCTTCTCCAGCATGGGCTCTCCCGTCAATGCTCAGGTGAGGCGGGCTTCGCGCCGCCGCGGGGCCCCGGGATCACCGGGGAGGAGACACCGGGGCGGGACGCTCGGGAAGACGAGTCGCGGACCCCTTTGACCTGGGTGGGAGGCTGCCCCTGCCGGAGCAGCCTTGTCTCCGGAGCCCCGCACTTTGTTCCGAGCGCACGCACGCTTGTCATAGTAAAAATTGGTTCTCCTCTGCCGCGGCAGGCTCATCCTGAGCTGCCCTCGGACCGCGCTCTCTGCCTGGTCTCTGACATTCGCTGGGGCAAAACGTGTCCCAAGCGAAGACTCGCGAACTAGAGCCTGGCTCCTCCGGGAGGCGACAGAAAGCGGCAATCCCCCCTCCCTTAGCAGCCTGGAGCAGGGAGGAGGGGCGGGGGAGGAGGGTGAAGCCGGCGGGTGTGTAAGGCAGTTTCATTGATAAAAAGCGAGTTCATTCAGGAGACTCCGGAGCGGCGCCTGCGTCAGCGCAGACGTCAGGGATATTTATAACAAACCCCCTTTCAAGCGAGTGATGCCGGAGGGATGAGGGGGACGCAGCAGCAGGGTGGAGAAGAAAGGCACTGCGTTGCGGATTTCTTGAGAGGGGACGGGGAGCCCTTCCATCCAGGATGAGGGGCATATAAAAAGACCCGAGCAGTCCCGGGCATGCTTCTCCTCTCTCTCTCTCTCCCTGCTGCATGCGGCACTGGAAACTCGGCTTGCCCCACCTGTGTCCGGAACCTGCTCACTCACGTCAGCTTTCCCCCTGTGTTTCGTTCTAGGACTTCTGCACGGATCTGGCCGTCTCCAGTGCCAACTTTATCCCGACGGTGACTGCCATCTCCACCAGCCCGGACCTGCAGTGGCTGGTGCAGCCCACCCTGGTCTCCTCCGTGGCCCCATCACAGACCAGAGCCCCCCACCCCTATGGAGTCCCTACCCCCTCGGCTGGGGCTTACTCCAGGGCTGGAGTTGTGAAGACCATGACGGGAGGCAGAGCTCAGAGCATTGGCCGGAGGGGCAAGGTGGAACAGGTGAGGAGTTCTTCTTCAGCACCTATCTCTCAGTAGGGAGCATGGGTTGGCATTGGTGGGGGGGGGGGGCACAGTAGACAGGGTGAAGCCACTACATAGAATTCACTACATATCCTCAATGGAGAACCCTGGCTCTAAGCCATTTCCATCCCAGGCCAGACTCTGATAGTCCCACCCCAAGAAATACTCTAATAATTTCTTCCCTAAGAGGTTCCTATCTCATGCTTTTAGACTGGGCTCTTCTTTGTTCTCTTGCTGAGGATCTTATTTTAAATGCAAGTCACACCCAGCCGGCAACTGCAGGTTAGAAATGGCTTCCTAGCAGAGGTGCCAGGAAGCTGGGAAGCAGCAGGGGCCACTTTAGCTGGGGTGGATGAACAGAGCTGATGGCAGACCTTGTTGCTGACTGTTGGTCTTTTTGAAAATTATTTTTCTAGTTGTCCCCAGAAGAAGAAGAGAAAAGGAGAATCCGAAGGGAAAGGAATAAGATGGCCGCAGCCAAGTGCCGGAACCGGAGGAGGGAGCTGACTGACACACTCCAAGCGGTAGGTAGATCCTGTGGGTCACTACTTTTTCAAACTTAGGGGGAAAGTTGGAGACTGGGTATTGGGGAGCAGGGTCCTTGAGTAAGCCCATGTCTTATGCTTTGCTCTATCCCTCTGTATTATACAGGAGACAGACCAGCTAGAAGATGAGAAGTCTGCTTTGCAGACCGAGATTGCCAACCTGCTGAAGGAGAAGGAAAAACTGGAGTTCATCCTGGCAGCTCACCGACCTGCCTGCAAGATCCCCGATGACCTGGGCTTCCCTGAAGAGATGTCTGTGGCTTCCCTAGATCTGAGTGGGGGCCTGCCCGAAGCTGCCACCCCCGAGTCCGAGGAGGCTTTCACCCTGCCCCTCCTCAATGACCCTGAGCCCAAGCCCTCCGTGGAACCCGTCAAGAGCATCAGCAGCATGGAGATGAAGGCCGAGCCCTTTGATGACTTCCTGTTCCCAGCATCGTCCAGGCCCAGCGGCTCTGAGACCGCCCGCTCTGTGCCAGACATGGACCTGTCTGGCTCCTTCTATGCAGCAGACTGGGAGCCCCTGCATGGTGGCTCCCTGGGGATGGGGCCCATGGCCACAGAGCTGGAGCCTCTGTGCACCCCCGTGGTCACCTGTACTCCCAGCTGCACTACCTACACGTCTTCCTTCGTCTTCACCTACCCCGAGGCTGACTCCTTCCCCAGCTGTGCAGCTGCTCACCGCAAGGGCAGCAGTAGCAACGAACCCTCCTCTGACTCGCTTAGCTCGCCCACGCTGCTGGCCCTGTGAGCAGGCAGGGAGGGGAGGCAGAAGGCACCCCTGAGTGCCACTGCCCGAGTTGGTGCATTACAGAGAGGAGAAACACGTCTTCCCTCGAGGGTTCCTGTAGACCTAGGGAGGACCTTATCTGTGCGTGAAACACACCAGGCTGTGGGCCTCAAGGACTTGAAAACATCCACGTGTGGACTCAAGTCCTTACCTCTTCCGGAGATGTAGCAAAACGCATGGAGTGTGTATTGTTCCCAGTGACACATCTGAGAGCTGGTAGTTAGTAGCATGTTGAGCCAGGCCTGGGTCTGTGTCTCTTATCTCTTTCTCTTTAGTCTTCTCATAGCATTAACTAATCTATTGGGTTCATTATTGGAATTAACCTGGTGCTGGATATTTTCAAATTGTATCTAGTGCAGCTGATTTTAACAATAACTACTGTGTTCCCGGCAATAGTGTGTTCTGATTAGCAATGACCAATATTAAACTAAGAAAAGATATGACTTTATTTTCTAGTAGATAGAAATAAATAGCTATATCCATGTACTGTAGTTTTTCTTCAACATCAATGTTCATTGTAATGTTAACTGATCATGCATTGTTGAGGTGGTCTGAATGTTCTGACATTAACAGTTTTCCATGAAAACGTTTTATTGTGTTTTTAATTTATTTATTAAGATGGATTCTCAGATATTTATATTTTTATTTTATTTTTTTCTACCTTGAGGTCTTTCGACATGTGGAAAGTGAATTTGAATGAAAAATTTAAGCATTGTTTGCTTATTGTTCAAAGACATTGTCAATAAAAGCATTTAAGTTGAATGCGACCAAGCTTGTGCTCTTCATTCTGGAAGTTTTGTAAGGTTCTGAAAGGTATTGGAGACCAGTTTGTCCAGAAGGGTGGCTCCTGGAGGGGGACACGCCCCTTTGTTTGATCCCGTATCAAAAAGGAGAAGGAAACTCTAGAGCTGATGTTGGAATGTCTTACAAATACATGTGTTCACATGGTGGTGCTAAGATTCTCTAGCAGATTCTGCGGTGGGAATTGACTGTGCAATAGCTTTTGTGGGAACATGTCTGCCTGCTTCTCTCTCTGTTTTGAAAGTCAAAGGGGGAAATATTCAAATCTAGTTGTGCTTATATTAAGTTGAAATGTCTTAATCTTAACGGGGTCCCTTTGGCAAACAGAATTAAGCTTTGTATAAACCACTTTAACTTCTTATTCCCCCAAAATTATGTGAGGGGTTACTCTCACCTTAAAGGCGAGCAAATTGAAGAATGGTTAGAATGAATGACTTTCTCAATGTTCCACTAGAGAGATTCAAGTCTTAACTTCCTCATTCCTTACCCTATCTCTAAGGCTGAGCTGTCTTTTAATACTCAGTTAAAAAAGAAAAGAAAAGCAAACTTCTCAGGCCTAAATCCCTACATACATTTAGTTGGACTATCTTTATTCTCACAAGGAAAGGAGGACTATTGTCCTATCCCTTAGTAATAAGTACCTTGTAACTTCTGACATTTCTTGAACATCATATGCCTGCCATTTAGCTTACACTGGGGGTGGAGAAAACTGGCTCTGAGAATTTGAAAGGGATCTCGAACAGTACAAATAATGGTTGATCATTCAGTAAATAAAAAGTTACATAATAGCTCATTACAGAGAAGTCAACATGACTCTGAATAAGCTGTAACTTAGAACCTTTATCATCTTAAAGAAGAACATGACCTTTGTCCAGGGCACCTCTAGTAATGGGGCCCTTACACGCACATGCACAGACCACAAAGGGAGGAGCCCTTCCCTCTGCTGCTCTCAGGTACCATGCTGGCCCCATGCTTGGAAGCCAGAGACCATCCTTCCACACCTGCCTGGGGCAAGAGAGCTTCAGTGCTAGCCTCCCAATGCTTTGGTGATAATGAAAATCACTGGGTGGTTATGGGGTGTCACACTCAGTCAAGCTGAAAGTTTTAATTGAAAATGACAGTTCCATTGAGGTTGGAGTTCTCGCCTCTGATCTCCCTGTGCCTCACACAATAATTGACATTTGAAACCAACTTACTTTAGGCTCTTAAGAGCACTGATATATCACATACCACTTGCATATTACTTTTGCCTGTCTTGCAATAATGGAAGTGGCTTTAGACTCCCTGTTTGCTGTTTCAGAGGGTAAATTTTCCGTAGTCTTTATTATTATTATTATTATTATTTTAGAGAGTGAGTGGGGGAGGGGCAGAGGGAGAGGGAGAGAGAGAATCTTCAGCAGTCCCACGAGCCTTGGCCGGGGCGGGGGTGGGGTGCTCGATTTCACAACCCTGAGATCATGACCTGAGCCAAAATCAAGAGTTGGATGCTCAACTGACTGAGCCACCCAGGCACCCCTCTGTAGCCTTTAAACATGGCTTAGACTAATTACAAAATTACTGTAACTAACACCCAGATCTGAAATAACAAGATGAGATACCCTGTAAGGAAGCCAGCTGGCTCCCCTTGCATGTACAGAAATAACCCATGGAAGGAGATTTTCCAGGTGGAGAAGTGTGGCTGGACCTCAGCTCTGGACACTGAACTGCTCCCAGGACCTGACTAATGGCCCCTGTTAATCCCACGCTGACTAGAGAAAGAACACTGCTTTCCCTTTGACAGCCTTAGCCTATGTCCAGACGCTTCCTCTAGTGCACCATAACCCAGTGGAGACCAGGCTGCTCTATCAACAAGACCACATTGCAGGTCCAGGAAGAGGTACTTGCATATAAGGAATTCTCTTAACAGGCTTCTCAGAGGCCAGAGTGTGCTCCATAGGAGTGACATCCCACCAAGCTCCCTGTGGACTATTCTCGTGGGATCAAGAGAAGAAAGGAATTCCCTCTCTTTCAGCCAAAGGACTCTTCCGAAAAGCTCCTTTCCCGAGTCAGGATTCAACAACTCCCACGGATGGTGGATTCTAGGAATGTTGACTTCCTCTTGGGAAAGACTGATCTCTACCCACAAGATATGACCTCACTCTAGTCTTAACAAAACAACTATCCCAAAAGATAAAAAAGATACACATATAATAGAAAGAGATGGGAATAAGGATGGGAGGGGTCATTTCCTTATGGGGAACATGTCTACTTTAGCTCATCAGTGGATCCCCAGACCTGTCTCAGTGTCTGGTGCATAGTACAGGGTTAAGAAATATTTGCCTGGTGGGTGAAAGAATACATTCTGCACTATTTCCATGAGCAGAAATAAATTCCACACATACTCTCTAAATTCTCCCATTCCAAGGGCGCCTGGCCAGCTCAGTTGGTAGAGCATGTGACTCTTGGTCAGGGTCGTGAGTTTGAGCCCCACACTGGGTGTGGAGCCTACTTAATTAAAAAAAAAAATCTCCTATATCCAGACCCTTTTATGATATTAAGCAATGGGGATTTCACCTCTTTTATGTCTGGCTTCAACACATGCCCCACTCTGTCCTTGGCTTCTGGAATTCATCGACTGCCTCCTCTGGATTACCTCTGCCCATTTAATTTCAAAGTGAATACCCTGCCATAGTGTTTCCACCTCCAAATTAATTTTAGATAGAAAAAAGGAAGAAGAAAAAAATATTTATCTCTATACAATAGTGGATTATAGATTCTGTATTGTCTTTGCACATCCCTGCATCATGTGCAATTATTAAAATTAAAGGGTAGCATTTAGCAATTTGTTCTAATAAGAGTAATTTTGTATCAGCAACAACTTTCCATGTGTGAACGAAAGTAAATCAATTGCTATCTTTAATTAAAGGACAAAGGCGAGACTCAGGCAAAGTAAAAGTTCTCAGGTGATTATTCTGAGAGCACCTGAAGTTTCAGTGTTTTTCAAACCAAAAAAAAATCTAAAACCAAAAAAAATCAATCTTTAAACTATGTATGAGATTTCATCTAAGCACAGAATAATCAGATAATAAACGAGATGTGAGCATCATTTGAATGCTGAACATCAGATTGCTTTAAGGTGTGCTATGTTGCTATTAACATTAAAGAGCTGACTCCTGACCCCTCCCCATCTCCTTCTCATCCTTTTCCCCTGCAGGCACCCTGCTCACCAGCCTTCCTTCCATTCTTGACACAAAGCATGTTTATCCCTGCTGCGGGGACTTTGCACTTGCTGTCTCTCTGCCTGAGCCCCTTTTCCAAGGCTGACTCCTTCCTGTCATTCAGGACTCAGCTCAAAGGACATCTCCTCCAGGAGGCCTTCCCATATCATTCTATCTGAAGTAATCTCTGTGCACATTTCCTCCCCATGACTCTGTCTCACTATCCTGCTTTGTTTCCCCATAGCACATGTCACTGTCTGCAACATCTAATTAATGTGTTTTTTTTCCTTTTTAACAAATTTCTGCCCTTCACCACTGCATTATAAGTTCCATGTGAGGGGGGGGCCCTTTTCTGTCTTGATCACTTCTGTATCCCCAGTATCTATTAGGCACTCAGATGCTTGTTAAATGGATGAAGACAGAAAAATAAATGAAGGCAGTTGAAAATTACAAAAATATCTAACGGGAGATAAATAGAATTTAAAGTTAAAGGTAAGCTGTGTATTTCACAGACTTCTTCCTGGGTAGAAGAGCATGTCCTTTGTTTAAAAAAATTCCTGTCAAGGGTTCTACAATATTAAGGTGAGGAAGTAGCTAGCGTGGGAAGAAATTTTAAGAGGCACCAAAAATACAAGCATACTGCAGGTCAGGGACACTTCCAGACTAATTACAAATTGAGAAATTTGTTTCAACATCAAATGAAGAATGGATGTATAGGTGAATATAGGTATAATCATCTTCAAAGGAACAAACCTATGGTTTTCACTCTTGTTCATATGAAATTTTAGACCTTCACACAGATCCACTTGAATTCACTGATGCCTAGCAATTGGTAAGCTAATGTATAAAGCCTACAATTTAGTCTGCATTGGAATAGAAGAATAAGGGTTAGCTGTTTTTACTGTCATTGTTGATATCAATGTCATTATCATAATCATCGTTTGCAGGAATGTGCCCAGACCTGAGGGAAAACAGTTGGGAATAGAGTGTACTGAATTCTGATGAACGAGTTCAAAGTTCCTGAAGGGAGCTGGCTGGATAGATTTCCACTTTCTTTGCACCCAGGAGAAAGCAACAGAAGCATAAACTGGTTTAGTTCAGAGCTATTCATTTCAGTGGCTTCCCACACTCACTCAAGGACGAAACTAAGTTGCTTTTCCTTTGCCCAAGGGCAGAAAGGGCTCTTGGCCATTGTCCCAGGGAGGCTACCTGGCCTAATGGCCATCAGCTGTTCTTAATTAATAAGCCCTTTTTACTTTCAGCTCACACTGACAAGCGCTGAGGTTTGGATCGGTTGATTAGGATAAGAACCTGGAGGGGTTGGTTGGATAGTTCCATTAGGAGCAGACCCCCAGGAAGGAGGACTTGTTAAAGGATGAGGAGCAAGAAGCAGCACCTTCATCCTAAGGGTGGATGGCACAGGCCCCAGTGGCTGCCATGTTTACTTTGGGGAACAATTTATGGTCAGATCTACAGAAACAGTGGTTGATTTTCAGGCTTTTTGATCAATTATGAGACTCTCATCACAGCTATAATTATCAAAACTATGATAAGTTAATCTAGATTTGAGAAATTGGATCCAATATAGCAGAGTGGTTCAGAGCATAGACTCAGCTTTGAATCCTGGCTCCCTGACCTTGGGCAAGTTACTTCACCTCTCTGCACCTTAGTTTTCCCATTAGTAAAAGGGGGATAATTGTACCTACCTCTTGGGGTAGCTGCAAGTATTAAAAAAGTTATGTATTGGGTGCTCATTATGGTGTAGATATGTTAGCTATTATTTATTATCTCTATAATTAAGGGAGATGGGGGTCAGGGGAGAAAATATTTACCCTCCGGAGCAAGCATAGGCTTCATTTAATTCAATAAAAAGTCTCTGGGTGTCTATTATTTATCAGGTGCTGGTTTCAGATGGGAGCAAGACACAGTCCTGTACTCAAAGACTTCATGGTCTAGGAAGGGAGAAAGACATGTAGGTGCATACATCATAATACACGGTAACAGTGAAAACAGCAGATGCAAAGGTTGCACAGAAGAGGGAGTGATGAACTCTATCGGGGGGAGTCTCTGAGCAGGTGACCTCTGAGCTGGGCTTTGAAGATGGAGTTTGCTAAATGAGCGAGTGCCAGGTGGAAGGATTCCAGGAGGCAGAGGATAGCACTATAAAGACACAGACTCATAAAACACACTTGCTTTTGCTGGACTATAAAATGTGGGTGGAGGGGGGAGGAGGAGAGGAAGGGGGATGTAAATTATAGAGCATCATGTAAGTGCATTTGATTTCATTTACATTAATATTGCAGCATCAAAGCGGAAGGGGATGGAGATAGGTCAAGAAGAGGTAACTGTGGCCAGCTCATGAAGAGCCTGGTATTTACTTGCTTCAGTTGTGTGTAGGCTGAACCGAGGCAGTGGTGGTGGGAATGGAGAAGGAACAAGAGGTAATTAAGGGGTAGGGTTGGTGGGGCTTGGTGATTGAGTGGATGTGGGAGGTGAGGGAGGGAGAGGAATCCAAGTCACCCTTAGGTTCACTGGGCTTGACACACAAGGAGGCTGTATGACTGTGGAAGAAGGGCCCGTTTGGGGGATGAGAAGGTCAGACCCATGTTGGGCATGTGGAGCTTGCCATGCCCGTGAACATCCGGGGGGGGGTGTAGGCAGTTGGAATTGCACATTAGAGGTTCTATATGTGAGTTTATAGAGTTTGCCTGGAGGCATGTGGTTGGGATAGAACCTGGAGCCCTAGGGTATAATATTGGTAATGGCTAACATTTCACGCATACTTGCTGTGTGCCAGGCTGTGCCATGCATCTCCCAGGCAATGCCAAATCAGGGACCATATTTGCTTCGCTCATCGTTCTACCTCCGGTAACTGGCACATCCTGGGCACACGGTAATGATTTTGTTGAATGGAGGCTCTCATTTAGTCCTCACAACCACTCTACGGGGCAGATGGTATTAGGATCCTCCTTTTACAGACAAGGAAAATGATCTAGGAAAGATTACGCTGACCAAGGTCACACACTTGTAAGCAGCAGATCTGAGATTTGAAATCATCTCTCTGCAACTGTAAAGTTCGAAGTGCTTAACAGTTTTGTTAGAAGGTTAACATCTGCTCCCAAAAACATACTTATGTGACCTAGGGTGAGACTCGAACCCCTCTGAGACTGCCACATCAGGAGTGGGTTTCAAAAATCTCAGAGCTCCCTTTCCAGCTTCAAAACTCTGACGTCAGACGACTCCTGTGGAGATGCACTGCAGGGGCCCACACCCCGTCATTGAGGGCGGAAGGCCTGAGGAGTTGCCGCAGGCCTACCTCCCTACACCAGGAGCATCCAGGTGGGAGCCGTCTGTCCCAGGTGCAGGCCAAGCAGGTGGATTAGGGCTCTATTCCCGGACAACAGATTATCACCAATTTAGCAGCTTGAAACAACACTCATGTCTCCTCTCAGTTTCGGTGGACTCAGTGATTTAGCTCTGTCCTCTGTTCAAGGTCTCGCAAAGCTGCAATCAAGGTGTCAGCTGAACTGAGTTTTTAGCCAGATGCTTGAATGGGGAAGAGTCTGCTTCTGAGCTCACTCTGGTTGTCACAGACTTTGTTTCCTCATGATTGTATATCTAAGGCCTGACTTGTTGCTGGCTCTTGGCCAGAGGCCACCGTCAGGTCAAGGAGGTGGCTTCCTCAACATGGTTGTTCACTTCATCAAGCCTGCCAGGAGAACCTACTAGTGTGCGCTGGTTAGATGGATATCCATGTCATCTATACCCATATCTATATATCTCCCTTATATAGCGATAGATATAGTAGATAGATAAATAGTGCATATTATATATCATCGGAGTAACATCCCATCACCTTTGCCATATTTTATTGCTTAGAGGCAAGTCTTAGTTTCCACCTCTACTCAAGGGGAGGGATTTACACAAAGGTGTGGACACCAGGAGGTAGGAATTACTGGGGGTCCCCCGAGGGTCTGTCATCCACAAAGGGTCACGTTACCTACTGAGAATTTACAAGTAATAATAAATCCAGCTAGGGCGCCTGGGTGGCTCAGTTGGTTAAGCGACTGCCTTCGGCTCAGGTCATGATCCTGGAGTCCCGGAATTGAGTCCGCATCTGGCTCCCTGCTCGGCAGGGAGTCTGCTTCGCCCTCTGTCCCTCCCCCCCTCATGTGCTCGCTCTCTCTCATTCTCTCTCTCTCTCAAATGAATAAATAAATAAAATCTTTAAAAAAAAATAAATCCAACTAAAGTTGGTCTGCTTTTTTATTAATGCCATGAACTGTCAAATACTTCTTCCTGAAAAAAAGTCTTTTGTTGTTTTAAGGTCTGAACAGTTGCTGGGATTGCTGTTGAGTTTTCACAGTGCATAGGTAAGCTTCATTTTTAAAATTACTTATCTTTTAATGCATTGTATTCTACATGGAAGTAAACTCCAAGTTATACTAACAGTTGGTTCCCAACACATGGACTTAGCTATATGCCTTCATTTTACGAGTAAAGCTGTAATGGTTCGGAGTCATTTGAGATTGTTTTGGGTGCAGTGCACCTCTCCAACTCTCTGGTAGTACACAGTGCTGTGTTTAAATAGATTTGAAATAAATGAGGACAACAGTGACTGTAAAGACTGAGAAATTGTACTTGAGTTACTTCAGTTCTGTTATATATATGACCGTGTGGAGTTTTTGTGTTTAAAATTTAATACTGTGAAGGGAGCGATGCAAACTGAGACGTGTGATGTTCTTAGTTGGTAAATACACATCTCAGCTAATACAGGAAATACTTTACTAAATTTTAGTATTAACCTTAAAGTGGAAAATTCCCTTACAATATTTATTGTAAAACTGAAAAACGAATCAGGAAAACAAAACATTACAACATGATTTAGTAGTTGCCTAATACTTGGTGAGCTACTGTTTTGCTGCTTAGGAATAAAAATAGCTTGCCCTAATTTGGCTCACCATGGGCTAGACTCTTCCAAACACACACTCACACACACTCACTCATATCTGTATGAACTCGTTAAAACAACCCTAGCAGGTGAGTCCTGCTATCAATCTTATAAAGAAAATAATCTGGGGCACAGAAGGCTTGTGATCTGCTCCAGATCATCCAACTAGAGTGGCAGAGCTGGAATTTGAACCGGGTAATGTGGCTCCAATCCCTGAATTCTTAGCCGCTAGTGAGAAAAGACAAAGCAAAACCAATATCCCCGACAACCCTGCAGGCCGATGGAAGCCCTTCAAAAAGGACAGGAGGGCTGCTTTCTGTTCCAGACCGGCCCCTGCTGGATCCTGGGCGGAGGGAGAGCGGGCTTCCCGAGGGGGTGCTCTCTGGGCGTCGCCTTCTCTGCCCTCGTCTGCCAGGCCCAGGTTTCTCCTGGCCCTTCCCAGCTTCCGGCCCTTTGCTCCAGGCCAGGTCGCAGGGTCAGGAGCTCGCGAGTCCTCTATTTACTGTTTGGTTTCCATGGTGACACGTAGGCGCCGTCAGCGCCTCCCGTCACAGGCCCCGCAGCGCGGCCCCCACCCGGCGCCGTGACGTCTGCCCGCCGCTTCCGCTCTGCCCATATTTGGCGTAGCCCGCGAGTCGCCGGTCGGGAGGAGGCTGCGAGCCGGACGCCCGCCCCGCCCCGCCCCCTAGTCCCGGCCACGCCCCCGCGGGGGTGCTGCCGGACGCTCTGTGTCATGCGCCCCCCGCCCCCGCCCCTTCCCGCAGATCCGAGGTGCGGCGAGGGACGGGGGCGTTAAGGATCCTTAGAGAGGGCGTGGGTGATCGGATGAGCTCTGAGGTCTCTAAATATTCCTTGACTCTTTGAGGCTGCAGGCAAGATTTGGGGCTGTCTCGTCCGTCCCGGGTGGGTGAGCTCGGATCACGATTTTCTCGCTCGGTGCCGGAAATCATGGAAAGAACCATCCCTAGCCTAACTCTTATTTTATAGGCTCGAGCTTAAAATTCTCGCCCATGGCGCAGTGGAAAGCTTTGAAGCTGGAGGCTCTGGGATCAGTGTTGCCCCTTGGGGGATAAGTGACCTTGGGAAGGGTCACTTTCCTTTACCCGGCCTGGTAAAATGAGCTGTAGGGGTGGGTGGAGTGATCGTACTGTTCGCAGCAGTCTCAGTCAGGTTTGTGAGGGGGGGATCGTCCATCCCCTTCGAACTATCCCGTATCCACCTGGCATAATTGGAATGTCAGTGAAGCTCGCTGAGGACCCCTACAATTCTGATCCTTATAGTAACTGGATTTGTGTGGCTCTTTGAGCCTTGCTCGTATGAGGCGCTTAATTAACTCAGTTAACTGACTATTGAATGAATCCTAGGCAAATTACCTTCGGATTTCACCTTCATAAATCCGGAACCCCGCAATTCCTCTTACAGGCCGAAGGAAGAATATTGCGATGATTAATAATCGCGCAGCAGGGTTGCTGATGTAAAGCGATTTGCAGATGTAAAGGGCAATAAGCATTCCTGGGAGGAATCCAGCGAGATTCCAGAAGTCTCTGAGGGAGCCGTGGGTGTATGCCGCCAGGCCCTGAGGGCGGGGGTGAGGCGGGCAGTGCCGCAGAGGCCACTGCTGGGGACTCCACTGGCTGCCGGCATGGGGCTAACTCTTCAAGCTGCTCAGTCGCGCGCCCCTCCGCCCCCCAATTCCCCAGTTTCTCTGGCCAGAGGACTGTATGTTTTCCGGAATATCAGAGCTGGAACGCACGTCAGACATTTCCGTCTAATCCAGCCTTTCTCTTTCACAAATGGGGAAACTAAGGCTCAGAGAAGTTGATTCATCCATCCAAACTTGCACAGCTAGTTAAGAGACAGATAAAGATGAGGATTTCTGACTTCAAACTAGAGTCCTTTCCACCTCACCTCTAAACCCCTGTGCTCTTGTGGCTTGGGGACCCTGCTGCCTGGCTCAGATGGTGGGCTGTGCAGTAAAGCTAAGTACTGACTGCAGGCCTCCTGAAGGATGCCAGTGGGACACCTTCTGCTCTACACAGCCCACAGCCCGACCCCAGGGCCTGCAGTGATGTCCAGGAGGTGTGTACTGCCAAAGCCACAAGTATTTCTCCTTACAGTGGCTGGAATGGCTTCTCTTGTCCAGAGAACCCGAGTTGGCTGTCCTGAAATCAGGCTCAGACTAGCAGTAGGTCATTTTTCATAGTGACCCAAGCCCTGCATTAAGCTTTCCTCAGCCAAGACAACAGCAGAAGGCGTGTAGCCCGAACCCGTGGGAACCCATTTTGCTCATTAGAAGGTCTTTTCATGGGACACAGAGGTTGGATTCTGTAGGGGAATGCCTCAAATGTCCCCGTCTCTCTTCCCTGTCCGTCTCAACCAACTTCCTCTTACATTCCACATTCTATTTCTTCCCTAACTTCTAGACTGAGTATGAAGGCAGCTCAGACTGAGAAGACTGGTGCCCACCGCTGGCCGCAGTCATCCCCACCGGCTGATTGGAGGAGTCTGGGATCCTCCACCTCTGTACTCCGAGTTATAGCGGTAGAAGCGGCCGCTCTGCCCCCTGGTGGACGCGTGAGGCACAGCGCCCTTCTCCAATTCCAGAAGCAGCACCGTGGTGGTGCACTAGAGGAAGGAAGGGCTCTTTGTTCACTCGGATAGAAATGGCAAAATTTGGCAGAAGAAAAATAATCCCACCCCTTTCTCTTTCTAGTTTATTTCTGAGGATCTGGTCCGTTGGGATGCAGAAAAGACTTGTGTTGTTTCTCTTGCCTGGACTGTATTTTTCCTTCCTGCTTATCCAAACTCTGCCCCCTTTTCAACCCCTGTTTCGAGTTCTGCCTCCTTCATAACAATCTTTCTTACTCCCTCTCCTATATATCTTTTAAATACAGCTGAGCACAGGCCCAGCACACAGAGTGCACGCTTACATATGTCATCAGTGTTGTTTCCTTGAGGGCGGGAGCCAGGTTTTTGTGTCTGTGTTCATAGACTCCATATGCCCAGCACAGGGCTGGCGACAGAAACTGCTCTCAATAAGCTCTTGCTGATTAATTGATAAATTAATTGATTAATCTCTGCAAAAGCAAACTCTAAGCCTTCGCTTCGACCAACGTTCCAGAATTGTCAGTTCTTTGGGGGAATCTAGATAGTGACCTAACCAAATATCGCCTTGCACAATAAGTAGTTCCACAAAGAATTTCACAAGAGAACAACACCCCCCGCCCCCCCCCCGAGAGGGATGAGGAAGTTTGAAGTGGACTCTCAAAGATGTGGAGGAGGGTGGCCATGTGGAAAGGTCAAAGGACGAAGAATTAGGAGGGAGAGGCCTCTGTTCCTGGGCTCAGAGAGGCAGCTTAGGCTCTAGAGCCTGGTGTAGATCCGGACAGCCCCACCTGCTGTGTGGCCTGCTTTTAAGCAAGTTCACTGCCCTCTCTGGGTGCCAGTTTCTCATCTGTAAAAATAAGTACCCATCTCCTAGTAATAGGATGAGGATAAACTGAGTTGCTATTTGCCAAGTGCCCAGCACATAAGTGCTATATAACAGTTTGTAAATGAATTTTCCAACTAAGGTGTCTTGTCAATGGGATGGGGATTATTATACGATCTCTCGGTTCCCTTTCACACCAGCCTTCCAGGTCAGTGCATGAGCTCTGGGGTCAGGCAGGCCTGAGTTGACTCTTGTCTCTGTTAGCAGTTGTGTGACTTTGGGCAAATTGTTCTGCTTCTTGGAGCCTTGGTGTTCTCATCTGTGAAATGAGGATAATTGTGTCTGCCTCAAAAGACCAGTGTGTGCATTGCATGCTTGTGAGGTACCTAAAGCATAGAAGGAGCATAATAAACAGAAGCGATGGTTACTATTGACGAGAGGAGCCATACATAAAGAAGAGGGTCTCCAAAATCTATGATGTTTCAAGAAAGAGTGAGCGTATTGAACAGCCACGAGGCCAGCTCAGCCATGGAGCTCGGGGTGGTGAGGGGGGAAGGCCTGGGTCTGGGCCATGACTGGATATCACAGGCACCGAAGAAACCAAGAATGGTTTGTACATCAGCTCTAGAAACATTTTCTGCCCGGAGGCTGCGCTGAGGGTGTGGACCCAGTGGGGTTGGGTCCCCATTGTAGGTCCTTCTGCACTGCTTCCCAGGAGAGGAGACTCGACATGTTGTGGGCAGGGTGGGCCTCGGAAACCTGTCCTTGTGGAGTGCGCATGTGTGGGAATGGCCCAGAGACCTCCTGCCCTGCAACCCGGACTTCCAGCACTGGTGTGGCCCTCCCTCATGGCAGAACCCGCCTGCACAGCTCCTCAGTGCTGCCATTCCCAAACCTGTCCCAGGACACCGGGACTGATTGCCGGCAATTCTCCAAGGGCTGGGGGAAGGGGGTGTGTGATAGTCTTCAAAGCCAAATTAACCTTACTTTCCTTCAGCTGCAGATGTGGAAAAGTATTAAACGGGGTATGCAAATGCTGTTTGTATTTCTTTGAGTTCTTTTGGGGAAGGGGGAAGGAGGGTTGCAAAACCCCAACAATAATAGGGTGTTGCAATCCCAAACATGCTGGGAATCACTCTTATGGTCTTCATGCTTGACTGCGCTTGTCCCTTGTGACCCACGAGGAGTTGTGTGCTCCCCGATGGCAGGCTCTATACTAAGGAGGTCACTATTCCGGGATCCCAGACACAGTCTGAGACCTGGACAGATTCACCTTAGGGGCTGTTTGGGGATCACATAGGAATCTGTAAGCCCCATTCCAAACTCCTATTTCTCATGATGGCAACAGGGTGGACCCCAGTGACTAGCATCCAGAGCAGAACTCAAAGGAAGAAACTATTTGTAAAAAAAACCCAGGACCTATGAAGAGTCACGAAGGTGCCAGCCAGTATTGTTGTCTGTGGCAGAAGAGGGAATGTGTTTTTCTTCTTTTTGCTTGTTTGTACTTTCTGATTTTTTGTTTTTGGCAAGCACCTATTGCTTTTGTAAGAAGAAAAGATGTTTTTAAAATGTTCCCAGCAGAGCAGTTTTTTTTAATAGATAATAAATGGGAAGGTTCAAACACCCTCTGATTTTTTGTTGTTGTTGTTTGTTGTTGTCACTTTTCCTCTTTCCAAAAGAAATAGATGCTCCTGGTGAAATCTTTGACAATTCAGACAATCAAAATAGAGAAAATAAAAAATCACCTGTAGTCTCATCACAGAGATAATGACTGTCATTATTTTTGATTTTACCTGTCCTGCACACTTTATTGTCTTTAGCTTTTATGCCGTGGTGTTTATGAAAATAGGACCACGCTGTAATCATGTTTTGTAATCTGCTTTTTCTACACCGTAGATCATGAACATATTTTTCTATGTGATCAAATTTAATCGCTAGTTACATAGGATTCTGGTTATAAACATCCAACAATTTAACCAATTCTGCATTGTTGAAATATAACCTTGGGGCAGTTTCTAAATTTTTCGCTGTTATAGACAAGGCTGCAAATATCTTCACAGCTAATTTTTTGGGCACATCCAAGATTATTTCTTTTGGGGGTGGGCCAAGGGTGTGCTCCTCGAGGCTTTTGAAATGCAGCTGCGCCCTCAGTAGAGACAGTCCCACCGTAGAGAGCACAGACCCTGTGACAAAGGGGAAGGTCATATCGGCTCACCCTGTTTCTAGCTGTGTAGTCGTAAAAATTATTTACCTTTTCAACACTTCAATTTCCTCAACTATAAAACTGGAACGATAGTAAGTATGTAGTCAAGATGGTTGTCAGGACTGGCTGAAAAACAATGTATAAAGCGGTGGCGGGCACAGCACGCGATGATCCCTGCGTAAACGGAGCCCTCCGTGTAGTTTCTTGAAGTCTGGATGGTCTCTCCTTCAGGGGAAGGAGTTGTCCTGAAACTGGGACTTGCCTGGGACAGTGTGGGGGGTGGAACTCAGGCAGGTTTAAATGGTAAATGGCAAAGATGCCGGAGAGGGGACAGTAGAGATGCGCAGGTAGCCAAGGAGGGGCTGGTGGGGAGGAGGGGAGGAAGGGCTAGAAGCAGAGGGAGTGGGACTCAGGGGGCAGGGGTGACATGTCGGCAGGGACCTGGGCAGCAGGGGGGTGTGCCAGTCACTCTGGGGGGGGCGGAGCCTCTGTCCCCCACTCCGGGTGCCCCACCAGGCGGCTTGAGCCCCATGTTGCTTCACTCCCTGCCAGTCTTCTTTCGGTTCCTTGAGTGTGACGTTCCTCCATGTTGTGTGACCTTTGTACATTCTCTTGCCCCTGCCAGGAACTCCCACTCTTTGCCTGGCTAATTTTTTTTTTTTAAGGTTTTATGTATTTATTTGACAGAGAGAGAGACAGCAAGAGCAGGAACACAAGCAGGGGGAGTGGGAGAGGGAGAAGCAGGCTCCCCGCGGAGGAGGGAGCCCGATGTGGGGCTCGATCCCAGGACCCTGGGAACATGACCTGAGCCGAAGGCAGACGTTCAACGACTGAGCCACCCAGGCACCACCCCCCCCTTTTTAAAAGATTTTACTCATTAATTTGTCAGAGAGGGAGAGAGAGCGAGCACAAGCAGGGGGAACGGCAGGCAGAGGGAGAGGGAGAAGCAGTCTCCCTGCCAAACGAGGAGCTCGATATGGGACTCCGATCCCAGGAGCCTGGGATCATGACCTGAGCTGAAGGCAGACGCTTAACCGACTGAGCCACCCAGGCGTCCCGCCTGGCTAACTTTTAGGTAGCATCAGATCACAAGCTTAAAGCCCACTTCCTCAGAGAGGCCTTCCCTGACCATCTGGTATAAACCAGCTCCCCTCCCTCCTGTGACTGTCTCATGGCCTCTGTACCCACATGGCAACATCAAGGTCTGTAGTTACCTGTGTGATGGTTCTCCCTTGGTGTCCCCACTAGGCTGAAAGCTCCACCAGGGTAGGAACAGGATCTGTTTTTTGTTCACGATTGTATCCTTGATGCCCAGGACATAGTAGGCCCTCAATAAGTATTTACTGAAATGGAAGAAGAAACCAGTTGCTTTGTGACCTGTAAAATGCTTTTACATTCCCTCCTGTGGTTCAGTCTCATCTTGATTGATGCTGGCTGATTGGCTGAAGGAACAGGAGATTTGGGGGCTGAGAGGGATGCCTTAGCCAGTTCCTCTCCCCTCCTTTCCCTTGAGCAAGTGGGCTTCCCTTTCTCAGACTAGAAAGTTGAAATCAGTGACTCTTAAACCTGATGTTGTATATCAATTACCTGGGGATCTTCTTAACATGTGAATTGTGATCGCAGGGGTCTAGGATCCTCCCTAGGGTTGGGTCCAAGATTCTGCATCTCTAGCAAGCTCCCAGGTCAGGCGCCTGTGGTTCAACAGGGAGGCTTTCTCTTCCTGGTGCCACGGGGATGCTCACCCTTAAGGTTGGGTCGCTTCGCCCTCTGTCGGCCACTGAAGGGCATGGCAATCCTTGACCGAGTAGATAAAGAGTGCCTACAGGGATTTTGTTAAGTCACACCAAATTCTTGGGGGACAAAATCTTCTGCTAAAAGGAGATGGCACACAGATTCTGAAAGTATTAGGAAATGTACTCTTAAGAATGCACTCTGGGGGCACCTGGGTGGCGTGACCGACTCTTGGTTTCGGCTCAGGTCCTGATCTCAGGGTCAGGGGATCAAGCCCCAGGTGGGGCTCCTAGCTCAGTCCAGAGTCCACAGAAGATTCTCTCTCCCTCTCCCTCTGCCCCTCCCGCTCATGCTCTCTCTCTCTCTCAAATAAATAAATAAATCTTAAAAAAAGCAAGCAAGCAAGCAAGCAAGCAAGCAAGCACTCTGTAAAGGATCCTGCCATGCTGAGGCAAAAGGAATGCCCTGAACTGAAGGATGTTAGGGCTGGGAGGGACCCTGACACTCAGCTAGTGAATGATTTCCTTCTTTCACCACTGTTTGCGTCCCCCCCCCCTTTTTTTTTAAATAGCAGAGGCCTTTCTTCATCAGGGATGCATAATGACTTGCATGGAGCCTAGGCGCTTTGGCCTCTGTGGGCTCCTTCCTCTATAAAAATTAATTGAAAATTGTATTTTATGATTGTTTTGGTATAAAGATAAATATGTTAACATATATAATATATTGTCATTTTTATTTTTTTATTTTTTTTAAGATTTTATTTATGTATTTGACAGAGAGAGACATAGCGAGAGAGGGAACACAAGCAGGGGGAGTGGCAGAGGGAGAAGCAGGCTTCCAGCCGAGCAGGGAGCCTGATGCAGGGCTCGATCCCAGGACCCTGGGATCATGACCTGAGCCGAAGGCAGATGCTTAATTGGCGCCTCTATATTGTCATTTTTCGATGTAAAAGTTAATTTTTTTCTTCTGATTTTCAAAAGAAATTAAACCATTTCTGTGGATTTGTGAAAATATTGTGGGCCTTAGGCACCAGGCGTTTGTATCAGCCCTGTTCTCTGCATGGTGCCCGGGTTCTATCTCTCTACCCACACACCCAAGGCTGTAGGACATGCCTCGAGGGCCAGATTGCTTTTAACGCAGGTGCCCAGATCGGACACGTTAAGGGACTTATACAAAATACTGAGTGTTTACTCTGTGCCAAGTGCTTGAAACATATTGTTTAAGTTTCAGAACAACCTTGTTAGGTAGGTGTTACTGCCCATGTTGTGCCCCCAAGAAAATCAGAGTTGAGAAGGTGACGTGACTTTCCTCACATCACAGCCTAGTGGGTGGCATATCTGGGATTTGAACTCCAGGTCGGTCTGATCCCTCCAAAGACTGTGCCCTTGATGTGACAGGATATCTGTTCCCAAATGTACATTACAGTAGCAGGGATACTAAGGGACAAGATGTTCAGGGAAGGCTGGAGGGTCTTTGGGAAGAGGAAGAATCGAGGCTGGCTTTGGAGAAATCACTGCAGAGATGAAATGGCTGGAAAAGGCACCTGAGGCCACAGAGATGGAGAGGTGGGGGCCCTTGGTTCAGGGGACCATGGGGAGATTTCCCAAGCAGGAGGGAACTCAAGGTTAAGAAGCAGAGGGTGATGAGGCAGGGTGTGGCTACGAAGAATGAGGAATTTGGGACCAATCTCATGCTCAGGGGAGGTTTTTTGTTTCCTTGTGCCCTAAAATCTGGTCCCAAATATCAATAACATAACAAAGTTTCATCTGCCGTCCCTGACTCAGTTAAGATTTTTTTTTCTCAGTTAAGATCTTATCCATCAAGTAGGAGTTCTGAAGTTTGCCCTACACGCTCAGAAATGTCAGGAAGTTCAATGACTGTCAGTTCCATAAGGGTGGGGAGCCTGTGGGGGCCTGGGTGCTCAGCACACCTTTGATGAAGGAGTGGACATGCTAGTCTACAAATAAATCCCTTTAAAGCCCCAAGGAGCAAATAGCTGGCTGGAGAAAGGGCCCCTGGCCAGAAGAGGGCGCTGTTCAGCGAAACAAGATTTGGTATAAGGAACCACCGGGATCTTTCTTCAGGATTGTGGATTGAGAATTTGCATCCCTGGGTTTTGCTCTAAACTCTGGGATTTAGGTGATCAAATCATTCTAAATTCTTACATTAACTCTTGTATTATAACTAGGAAAAGTGGGTAAAATGCAGTTTAGTTCCTCCATTTCATGTTCTTTTAATGCTTTAGGCACTTAATACAGATATAATTATTTTTTGGGAGAGCAGTGCTTAAAACAGCAACCAGTTTATTATACCTCATGATTTTGTGAGTTAGGAATTAAGACAGGCATTGGCCAAGAAATTCTTCTGCTCAATATGGCAAAGGCTGATGTCCTCTGTGTTATTCAGCTGGGGGATAGGCTGGTCTGGAGGGTGTAAGATGGCTTTACTCAGAGGACACAGATGTAATTTTACATTTTGTGTGGTTATTTTTGTGTCTGTCGCCCTCACTAGTCCAGAAGCTACCAAGGGGCTGGAACTGTGTCTGTTTCTATCACTTTATCACTAGTGGCTAGCACCGTGCCTGGCCAATTGAGGCTTAGTAGATATTTATCAAATACATATTTGTTGAATCAATGATGTAATTTTTTAAAAAGATTTTATTTATTTATTTGAGAGAGAGAGGATGAGAGATAGAGAGCACGAGAGGGAAGAGGGTCAGAGGGAGAAGCAGACTCCCTGCCGAGCAGGGAGCCCGATGCGGGACTCAATCCCGGGACTCCAGGATCATGACCTGAGCCGAAGGCAGTCACTTAACCAACTGAGCCACCCAGGCGCCCTCAATGATGTAATTTTTATAAAGAGTGTCAGGATCCTCAGAAAACAGGCATTGGTATAAGGAACCACTGGGATCTTTCTGCAGGATTGCGGGTTGAGAATTTGCATCTCTGGGCTTTGCTCTAAACTCTGGGATTTAGGTGATCAAATCATTCTAAATTCTGTCCAAATGACTGTCATCATTGGAACTGACATCACTTGATGATGATAGTAGCTCAGTAAGTGCCAAGACTAAGCTGAGTACTTTACAGCCGGGCTGGTTGGCATAATTTACTCCCATTTTATAGATGAGGAGCTGAGGCTCCTGACACAGTTTCAAAGGGTGACATACAAGAAGGCCCGTGTATATCACAAATCAGAGAATCTGAGGTAAACTCAGGAGCCCTAGAAGCCAAGCAAATTACTAAAATGAGTTATTTGGGAGAGAAAAACCTGATGATATGACAAAAGGCAAGACAGTGTGTTTTCAGTTGGTCACAAACGATGTTCCAGATTCCTGCTTCTACAGTTATCCAAATAATAGAAGCAAAACCACCCTAAATGTTGAGGTGAAAATTCACTTGGATGTTTATTGCTACATTCACTTAAACTGTTCCTCAAAAATCCACGTTTCTTCTTCTTCCTGGTTTTATTTATTTATTTCTTTACTGTTCTTAAAGATTTTATTTACTTGAGAGAGAGAGAGCAGGAGAGACAGCAAGCAGAGGGAGAGGGAGAAGCAGGCTTCCCGCGGAGCAGGGAGCCCGATGTGGGGGCTCGATCCCAGGACCCTGGGATCATGACCTGAGTCGAAGGCAGACGCTGAACGGACTGAGCCACCCAGGCGCCCCTGGTTTTATTTATTTTGATGTTAATGCACAGCTGCACTGTTCTGTCAACACGGCGCTTTGCTTCTTTAGTTTTATCAAACAACAGGCTGGCTTAGTCATGAGTGTAGCGTCACAGAGCCAAGGCGGGTTAGTTAGAGTGTCGTTGCTTGAAGTCTGACGTCGCCAGGGGGATCAAATGGAGACGAGGATTTGAGAAGGATTCCCCTGCTCCACAGAACAACCCTTCAGCTCCACAAAACATGTGTGGTCTTCATTCTAGCCACTCTGCACTGCCCCATATGGTCACCCCTCCCCAGTTAGTAAGAAAACCTCTTTACACACTTTCTCTCTTTTCTCTATCACTTAGGATGCTTTTGGATGAGGATGAGGGTGAGGATAACAGCTAACATTTATTGAGTAGCTTGCGTTCCTGAGAAGAAACTCAGAGACCAGCATGCATGACGTGCTGTTGGGATTAACATCCACAGAAAGGGAGGAAAAAGAAGCAGAATTGGGCAGAGGGAGAAATTGAGCTGAGACAGAAGCCCAACAAAGACGTCCACCAACCCCAGGGAGAGTTCCAGAACCAGTGTGACCTTTCAGAGTGGTCCTGAGTTGAGGCAAGGGGTCCAGCACTTACAGTTCCTCATAGATCAGTCATGGGATGTAGACTGTTCCCAGAAAGAGACCCTGGCCTTGGGGCAACATGGTCATCTTCCCCTGGGGCAAGACTTGTAAAGCACTCCCTGTGGCTGGGAGAAATAAGGCATTCCCAAAGCATGGGGTGGGTGGCACATCAGAGCCCCTGCACCAAGCACATACCTCATGCCCAGTCTTGTCCCACACCCTTCACATTCTCTCATTCAATCCTCACAACAGTCCTACGAGGTAGGCACTAGAATTATCCCCTTTTTGTGTGCGGAAACTGATGCACAGAGCGGTTTAGTAACTCGCCTGATGTCACACAGCCACAGCGTTGTGGAGCCAGGATTTAAACCCAGGCAGACTGATTCTGGTGATCATCAGCCCACCACTTCTCCCATGCTAGTAAAAGAGAAGCCAACAAAAACTGGACAGGGATTTCCCCCCCCCCCCCAAACATGTAGGAGAATGTCTAGCACATAATAAGCACTCGAAATGTTTTTGAATGAATGAATTGGTTCACAAAGGGGAAAATCCAATGCTGTGTGTTTCAAGAGCAACTGGGAGTCTGGTTCCACTTCTCTGCTCTCTGCCCTCTTCCATGTGTTGGCTTCATCCTCAGGATGGCTTCCATGGAGGTCACAAGATGGACCCAGGGTTACCTGTCTCCACCAGGAGGGGAGAGAACTTCACTTCTCTATCCATCAGAAGACTCAAGTGTCACACTTCGAACTTCACAATGTGAACTGATCACAGAGGTAAAAGGATTAAGATGATGCTGATTGTTAGGACAGTCAGGAACCTCCCTGACATCCCACCCAAACCCAGAAGGCAAATATGAGTGCTGGTAGGAAGTGGGGAGAAGAGAAATGGATACTGAGCAGGTAATCAATGAACAACCACTGACCCTTTATCCCATGGGCCCCCAAGCTCTTGAACCCTTTGCTCCCCTCCCCAGGGTCTAGCTTTACCTACTCCTCATCCCCTGCCTAAATGTCCCTTGTCCACCACCATTCTGCAGCTGAGGGTTTGGGGACATGGGCTACCCTTAGATCCTGTGGGAGAAGCAGAACAGGAAGAAAGCAGTCCACTGAGAGTGGGGTCTAGGCTTGGGATGTTTAAGATAATTCTTTACACAATTAGATTAACCACTTTGCAGATCCTCAGATAAGCCCCTGTGGCCACACTATGTAAAATATACCATTCCCTCTCCACTTTCCCTGCCTTAGTTTCTTCATAGCCCTTATCTCTGTCTAGACTTCTATTGTGTTTATATTTATTCATTAGTTTGATGTCTTTTTTTCTCCACTGGAATAGATGCTCCACAAAAGCAACTACTTTATCTCATTCATCCCTGAGTTTTTGTCACCTAAAACAGGTCCTCAGTAGACATTTGGTGGGTGGATGGATGGATGGATGGATGGATAACCAGTGCCTTTGTGTTGCAATAGTAACAGGCTTGCTCTCCTCCTCCACCTTGAGTGGCATTACCAAAGACCTTTTTCCGTTATTCCCAACTTCAAAGTGACAGGCACCAGGAAGGCAATTAAAGAAAGACAAAAGATGGAATGCCATCCTATCTCAAATAAATCACAGTCTGTCCTCACACTCCAGAGAACATCTGATCCATAGGTACTGGTCATCTCTAGGTAGCCCGCGGTTTCAGAGGAAACAAATCAATGAAACCACTCAGGGATGATCTGATGCCTTGGCTTCCTATGGGCTCTGCCTTGCCTGAAAGGCTCTCGTAGCTCTCCTTCCTGTGATGGGGAAATACCCCAGGGCGTCAGGAAATTCCTGCCCCGGCAGGGAGCTGACTTCCCGGTCGGTATCCCGGGGAGTCTGAGCCCAGCCCCCTGCAGCCAATCAGCAGCGGAGCTGCCTCAAACTGACAAGCAAAACGAAGCCCAACAAATGCAGCTGGAACTTGAACAAACAGATTTGGGTGAGGCTGGGAGGGGAGTCAGGCCTGGCGTCATCCAGGCTCTGGGCCAGGCCGTTGTCATGGTGACAGCCAGCCCGTTTACCAGCGGGCAGCAGAGCCAGTTTTCTGAGGGGGAAGCCTACGGAGGGGGGCTGGGGTGCCCGAGGGGGCCTGCGCTTCTCCCAGTAAGTAATGAAAACCCACAGAGAAGGCACGGCCACTTCCAGGGAGTAGTGCCTTCTCGCAGGAGCCGGTGGATGGCGGGGCGAGGGTGTGGGGGTGGGGGCCAGTGGGCTGGGAGAGGCTGGCCAGCCCGGGAAGGAGGGAAGTGGCCACCGAATGAGCAGAGAGGCCTCTGGGAAGGCTGGAAGGCATTCCGGGCAGAAAGGATTTGCAGCTGTGTTAGCTTTCTTGGCAAAACATGAATTGAAGCAGATCACAGAGTTCTTTAAAACAAAACAAAACAAAACAACAACAACGACACACAGGCCAGTGGATGAGAGGGGGTCTTTGGGACTGTCAGGGGTGGAACATGAAAATGCCTACGTCTTTCTCCAGAGGCTCTTTTTCTTTTCTCGTCTTTTCTTTTCTTCTCTTCCTTTCCTCTCCTCTCCCCTCCCCTCCCCTCCCCTCCCCTCCCCTCTCCTCCCCTCCCCTCCCCTCCCCCTCCTCCCCTCCCCTCCCCTCTCCTCCCCTCCCCTCCCCTCTCCTCCCCTCTCCTCTCCTCTTTCTTTTTTCTCTTCTCCCCTCCCCTCCCCTCCCCTGCCCTTCCTTCCTCTCCTCTCTTCTCTCTTTTTCTTTTTGCTGATGTCCACAAGTCAAGTACTTGGAGGGCAAGAGGAACGAACAGCATTCAGCATAAAACGAAACGTTAAGAAAACATCTGTTTTGCAAGGCAGGGCCTGCGAGGTGCTGGTGTCCGTGAGGATAGGTTACTTTAGGGTAAAGAATAGGCACCTTCCTGCCCTCAGAGGCATTGCAGATGTGACTGGTGTGTCACACTTGTGTCATTAGGTGGCAGAAAGAGAGGCTTGTCTACGCTCAGTGTTCTGGCCTGTGAACATCTGGATAATTAATAGTCTGACACTTGATAAAAAAAAAAAAGACATTCTTTCTGGCTAATGTGCCATATTAGCAAAACAAATGCCGTGGAGGAAAGAGTCGTGGTACGTCCTCCAGCAATCTCTCTGCCAAAGCGTCTGCCACGCCAAAGGACAAACGCTGTGTGAGTCCTCCTATGTGGGGTCGCCAGAGCAATCGCACTGTAGAGACAGAAAGTGGAAAGGTGGTTCCTAGGGGCTGGGGAAGGGAAGGAGGGAGTAATGTTTAAGGGGTCCAGAGCTTCAGTTTGGGAAGATGAAAGTAGTTCCAGAGATGGATGGTGGCGAGGGCTGCCCAACAACGTGAATGTGCTTAACACCACTCACCTGTATACTTGACAATGATTAAAATAGTACATTCTGTGTTACGTAGATTTTACCACGATTTATTTTTATTTATTTATTTATTTTTAAGATTTTACTTATTTGACAGAGAGAGACACAGCGAGAGAGGGAACACAAGCAGGGGGAGTGGGAGAGGGAGAAGCAGGCTTCCCACAGAGCAGGGAGCAGGGAGCCTGATGCGGGGCTCGATCCCAGGACCCTGGGATAATGACCTGAGCTGAAGGCAGACGCTTAGCCGACTGAGCCACCCAGGCACCCCAGATTTTACCACAATTTCAAGTGTCGCAGTTAAAGGCTGCCTTCTTGTTGTACCAGGAGACCGTGGTGTTTGTTTGACGGCCGAAGTCCAGGGCTTGCTGGTTCACCTCTGTGAGCCTCAGCTGTGCCATCATAGGGAGGACGGTCGTCTTCCCTCAGCCAGGAATGAGGAATGGACACGCAAGCACCGAGTGAACGGGAAGGCACCACAAGAACGTGAAATATGGGTAAGATATTATTTCAAAACTCCTTGTTAAGGCACCCAAATGCTGGGGGCAAGATGAAGGAGGGGCGAAACAAAGGAAAGGATGATATTTGGCAATCGCAGGAACTGGAAAAAGCCCAAATACCGTAGGATAGTAGAAGAGAGCTTGGGCCTCCTTCTCCGGGACCAGAAGGTAGGACCGACTTGGGCTATCACAGCGATTTAAAATACTTCTCCCTTTTGCTTTGCCTAAATTGAGAAACAAGTTAAGCCCACCCATCAGGAGGAAATGAAATGAAATGAAACAATGTCAAAACATCACCTCTCAAATTTCACTAAGGGAAATGGTATAGTTACAACACGATGCTGGGTCCAAGTTTATGGGATCTGGAACCCAAATGTGCTGGTGGAACTCAAGTCACCATCAGTTTCATTAACGGTTAACGATTTAGTCAAAGCGACTTTTTTTTTTTCCACTAGAAGAAATACTCAAAGAAATTCATCACCACCACCACCATTTACCCAACATGTTATATTAGCATCTATTAGCATGTGCCAAGCCCTCATCTAGATACGTACCCTATCTTTCCATTTCTTATGACGTCCATGCAAGGTAAATCTTTGTGGATAACCACATGACGGTTGTGTTTAGCAGTTTGTTCTTTCTGATTGTTTGTTTCCTCATCCATAAAATGAGAATAATGTTACAGCCAGAGCGGTTTAGCAGCTCACCCCTAGTCACACAGTTGGTAAGTAGTAACGTCAGGATTTGAACTCATGTCTCACTCCAGAGCTCTGCACCGGAGCACCACACTATACTGGTGAAGACACTATTGCTGAGAAGCTTCTGAAACACAATTGGTAATGAATATTTTGCTCTGGAAGCAATTTGAATGAGCAGTTGGTAAATTGCTTTATCATGACATTGCATGATGTCCTATTGACATACAATGGGGAAGAGCGATGAGTACCATGAGTGTCTTAGCAGGGATCTGGCTCTAAAGATGGATGAAACCACCAAGTACAGAGTATGAAAATGCTTGGCTGTGTTATGTATGTGTGTGTGTGTGTGTGTGTGTGTGTTGTGTGTCTTGTATGTTTTATTCTCTCTGTGTTGTATGTTGTATGTGTTATGGATGTGTTACATGTGTTGTGTGTGTATTACATGTGTATGAGTGGGTTGTGGAAGTGAAGGAGACTTGCCTGATGACTGATTTCTTCAACACTGAAGACCAGACATTCTAACAGCCAACGCTTACATGGTGCTCACTCTGAGCCACGTGCTCCTCTCAGTGCTTCCCATGTAATAACTCATTCATCTTTGCAACAGTCCTGTGCAGTGGCTACTAACAGTATCCTCAGTTTATGAATAAGGAAGTGGAGGCACAGAAGGATCGATCAACTTACCCAACAGTAAAAGGTAGAGCTGGGTTGGAACCCAGGGAGATTGGCTTCAAATTCTGTGGTCTTTTTTTTTCTTTTCTTTCTTTCTTTCTTTTTAAAAAAGATTTTATTTATTTATTTGAGAGAGAGACAGAGATAGCAAGAGCTAGCAGGAATAGGGAGGAGAGGGAGAAGCAGACTCCCCGCTGAGCAGGGAGCCCGATGCGGGGCTCGATCCCAGGACCCTGGGATCACGACCTGAGCTGAAGGCAGACACTTAACTGACTGAGCCACCCAGGCGCCCCTAACTGGTGCTCCCAGATCACCATGTGGAAGATGATAGAATTATCCTCCTTATTCTGTGGGTGACGAGCCTGTGGACCATGTGAACACATGTTGGCTGAGACAGTCAGCACCCTCTAATTAAACATTAGCCGAGGCAAGCCCCCCTTTGCAGGCTTTGTAGTGCATATGTGATTTCTATCAATTTAATGGTTATTAAGAATTGAAAAGGATTGTTGTCAAAATCTTACATTTGACGCTTGTGAAATCTGTACAGCCTCACCCTCATCCTCATCCAAAAGCATCCTAAGTGATAGAGAAAAGAAGAGAAAGTGTGTAAAGAGGTTTTCTTACTAACTGGGGAGGGGTGACCATATGGGGCAGTGCAGAGTGGCTAGAATGAAGACCACACATGTTTTGTGGAGCTGAAGGGTTGTTCTGTGGAGCAGGGGAATCCTTCTCAAATCCTCGTCTCCAATTCTGGGTTGGAATTGGTGACTTGAACCTCAAGTGGAGCTCTGTGTATGAGCTTGACTGGCCAACAGTAAGATTTTTCTTTCTTAGTGGACTGTACCACCCTCTCCCGTCCAATATTAAGGGTGTAGTACAGGGTTACACTTTTACCTTGTTATTCAGTTTCCTGCCACAGCTGTTCTGGGAATCTGGCAAGCACTTTTCACATATAAAAACTCAGTTTTTAGTGCTGTGATGGGTGGACCAGTTGGAAAGGGATGGAGGCTCCTGGTTTTATAGTCACATGGGGGCAGGAGTTTGCTTTCTTGAATCTGGAGAGCTATCAGGACACTGGTATTCACAGGCTGAATCTGGCAAATGAAAACCAGGATTTAGCACATACTCTGCTCATAGCTTTGCTGGAGGGGGAAGCTTGTTTCTGTCCTCTTGCTTTTTAGGCCAAGTGATGGTGATGCAGGAAAGCAAACTGGCTGTGCTTTCTCTAAAATGCTGATGGATTCAGCTGAACCCCACAGCATCATTCAAGGGCCCACCACGGGTGAGCATGGTGTGTGTGTGTGTGTGTGTGTGTGTGTGTGTGAGAGAGAGAGAGAGAGAAGTCAGGTCCCTACCATGTGCAGGGGAGATAAGCCATGTTATCAAACAACACGTTACCCAGTACAGTGGATTTAGAACCAGACAGACCAGTTCTCAGAACTTGAGTCGAGTTCTAGTCGTGTTACTGAAGGTTCGGGTTGACACAAAGCTCTGGAGACCTGTGGGTAGGAGATGGTAACTCAGGAAAAGGGAACTGTCTTGTTTGCCGTGTTATTTATGAATATTCGATTTTGCTCTAGAAAATGAGATAAATTAAGTATAGAAGCAAGTAGCTTATGAGATTTTTTAGACACGGTAGAATAAAGAGAACATATATGGGTTGAATATAGATCAAATGAGAACATTACTTATAGACAAGGAGTATGAAGACCAAGTAAACCTTAAATATTTATAAGGCGTGGGTCATGTCTTCTCTAGATTGAAGCAACGTCACTCCTATGTTGGCCACTCAGTGGTGACACCCCAAGAAACACAGATAAAACCTGCAGCCGCTCAGGAGATTCACTGGGGTGCTGCAGTGTGAACAGGTGTACTTGGCCCCGAGTCTTCCCAATAGAGGCGGTATGTGTGTTAACTTCAGGCGCCCCTTCCAGCCGGTCACCTTGGCTTGCCCCCAACGCTGACCTCTGCAGCCACACCAGAGGAGAGAAAGCTGCTGTGGCAGAGAGAGAACAAGAGGTAGAATGTTGTGTGACCCAGGATTCAGCTAGGGTGATCCTTCTACCTGCTGGCACTTATCCGACGGGTGTTCACCTGTCCTGTCTCTTTGCCTTGCTTCTTTCCAGTGTGTGTTCTAACTTGATTAAATAAATGCCGAGATTCAAGCATCTTCATTTGGCCCATGAGCCCTTCTGTTCCATGACCTCTGGTATAGGCTGCCTGGAGGTATAGTCAGAAGCTACCATTGCCTCCAGGTAACTTCACAAATGACATGGGAGTCGTAGCTCAGCCTTCCTGGAAGCAAAGCCCAAGACATAAATTCTTGTGCAAGTGATTTATGAGGGGGTTCTGTGTGGAGACAAAGTCTGTGAGGAAGTGAGAAAAACAGGATGGGAGAAGGGAGGAGTTCACACAAAGATGAGGTTCAACTGATGTGTAACCTCAGCCTGGTGCCATGGAGAGCTTCAGAGCATGGATAGTATGCAGGTCTGACCTTCCTTGAGGCAAGAGGGCCAGTCTTTTGCACCTGGTGTTAGGGAATGGATGCGCCAGCCTAGGAAAGGAGGTCTGGGTGGGGCACCAGCATCTGCTACGGGTGGTTGGTCTGAACTCCCCTCCCAGGTGGGTTACAGTGGCAAGGGAGGGAAGAGAGAACTTAGTAGGTTGGGAAAGTAGTGGGAGAAAGGACTGGAAAGGCACGATACCATATGACTTGGAAGGGTCTGAAGCCAGAGCAAGAAGTTAACACCTGATTCCATGGGCAGGAAGCCATAGGGAGCCATGGTGTGCTCTTGAGCATATGTGTGATTTGGAGCAATGTTTAGGAAGAGAGTCATATGACGGTGGTATGTGTTGGGAGGAAGCTGCTGGCAAGGAGGGCAGCTGGGCCTGGTCTGGGCACTACTACAGGTAGCTTCAAGCATCTCTGTCCTCAGCAGCCTTTGGGCAGCTCTATGCACTCAGAAGCCCTAGTTTTGCAGCCCTCTTCCTGGTCTCAATCTTACCCGATTCTCTTAAGAATCAGCCTTGTCCTGAAGGAAAAGGGACCGGTACCACATGCCCAGGATCCCTAGGCCAGGCTGGGGTGGGCAGGGGTGGGGAGAGTACATTGCTGAAGGGTCTCCCTTGGAGAAGAACACCTCCTAAAAAGCTCAGCACAGGTCGAGGCTGGCTGCAGAGGGCTGGTTAATGCTGGAGTCGTACACACTGAGCGGGCTCCAAGTGAGGTTACCTGCTCTCTAAGTGATACAGAGCTTCTAAGCCTCTGGCTTTTGTGCAAGGCACTGTGGCCACCTGATCAGCATCAGGCTGAAGATTCTTGGTTTCAGACCAAGCCAGCCTCCAAGCAATGATCCCTCCTCAGGGCAGAGGTTTTGACTGTCTATCAAAACTTTAAGGGCAGTGGTTCCTAAACTCTAACATGCAAAAAACACTACGTGGAGGGCTTACTGAAAGCACAGGTTTCTGGGCCTCACCTGCAGAGATTCAGACTCAGCAGGTCTAGGGTGAGGGTGAGGAATTTGCATTTTAAATATGTACCCTTGTGACTGGGACCAGGCTGTGAAAGGGTCACAAGTGGGGAGAGGGAAGATCCAGGACTGATTTACTCAGGAAACCCAGCAGCCCTGTGAAGTAGGTAATATTATTTTCATTATTCTCAGTTTATAGATGGATAAACTTAGGCTCAAAGGATTTAACGGCACTTCCCAAACTCTCAGAACTAGTAAATGACAAAGCTAGGATTCTAATTCACTCACATACAGCCTGTGCTGCTATCTAAGATCTGGAGAAAGAATAATAGGGTGTCTAGCTAGCCGCATACATATGCAGGCTCGTCTCCTGACACCCCCCCACCCCGGCCCCAATATGAGCCCTCTGGAGCCAGGTTAGTAGTACCAGTGAGGAACAGGCTAGGTTGCGCTGCAGTAACAAATTAGCCATCGGGTTCATTTCTTGCTCATGGTACGTGGCCATTCAGACCAGCAGGGGGCTCTATTCATTGTAGTCACTCAGGGATCCAGGCTGGGAGAAGCTCTATGTTGACAGGGTTCCACAATTGCAGGGGTAGAGCAAGAGGACACTGGCTCTTGAACCATGCATTTCTATCTGGGAATGAATGGGTGTCACTTCTGCTCAGATTTCAGTGGCCAAGGAAGTCCCATTGCCCTGCCTGAGTTCATCAGAGTGTGGAAATGTAAACAAGAATATAGTCCGCCACGCCAACATCCGCTCATAAGAGCTTGAACGCACCTCCTTTTCTCATGTCTTTGCACATGCTGTTCCATCTGTCTGTTCATCTGTCCTATCCCTGCTTCTCACCAACTCAGTGTCTAATTCTAGACTCCCTGCCACCAGCTCTGGGCAGCCTTTCCTCATCTGTCCCAGTCTCCAACCCCCCCCGCCGCCAGGGCCCGGGGCTGCTCCCTGTTAGGATGCATGCCGTGTTGCACTGCGACTGTCAGTTTGTCTGTCCTCCACCCACTGGACTGTGGGCTCCCGGGATATGGGCACATGCCATGGTGACAGGCCTTGAAGCTCTAGCCCCTGAGAGGCAGGAGGCGAGCAAGCGCTCAGGGGCGGCAGAGCAGAGTGATAAAGAGCTGGATTCTGGAGCTTGCAGGAGCTGCCCCTCTCCTTTTCCCACAGGAACAGGTTATGTATGGGCTTCAGAAAATGGGGAAGAGGAAGGTAAGAATTCTGTGACTTCAGGATGAGCCAGCGCACACAGGAGAAGGAAAACCCCTGCAGCAGGGGGCTTTTTCCAAAGCCTCATTGCCCCATCATGGAAAGACTCACCTCAAACCCGGGTTAGTCACTGCCTGGCACTGGCTGTGTCACCACAGGGTGAATTTCAAGAGATCCAGAAAGGACATTCTGCAGCTGGGGGAAAATCCTTGCTGTCCCCACTCTGGGGCCCCTGGGGCCCATTAGAGGTCATTGTTAGCCAAAGGGCAGGTGTTAGTGGTCTCTTCAGAGGAGCTTTGCTTGAGTCCTGTCATGCCACAGCCTCTGGGGGCTGGGGAAGGCTATTTGGGTTCAAGATCAGGGGATTGAGGCCTGCTCAGCAAGGGCATTAGCCTGACTCTGATGTGGGGCTCTGCAAGGTCTGAGTCACTTCCTGGGCACCCCCACCTGGAGTGACCGCAGAATCGAATCCCTGAAGTGTCCCACCTGCAGCCAGATGGCTCTGAGACCGATGGGGGTATGAGGAGAATTCAGGATGACAAGTACATACAAGGGGATGGGGGTAGGATACAGCAGTCCCAGAGTCAAGCTGTAAGTCCCTTGAGGGCTGAGGGCAGATCTCATTATTGTCTTATCCCTAAAACCTGTCCTGACAATGGCCAACATGGTCCTACATAACCGAGCCCTCTCCTCCCTGCTCACCTCTGCTTACCTCTTCTGACCTCATCTCCCCCTACTCTCCTTTCCGCTCCAGGCACACTGACTCATGGCTCTTCCTGTGTCATGTGTCCTCCTGCCTCACGGCCTTTGCACCTACTGTTCCCGAACTGCTTGTACCCAGAAATCCACATGGCTTGTCAGTCAAGTCAGGTCTCTGTCCAAACCTCACCGTATCAGAGAGGCCTTTGGGTCCATGTACCCTGGCTTCCTTAGCCCACTTAACTTTTCTTCCTGGGGGGCGCCTGGGTGACTCAGTAGGTTAAGCGTCTGCCTTCGGCTCATGTCAGGATCCCAGGGTCCTGGGATCGAGCCCTGCATCTGGCTCCCTGCTCAGCTGGTAGCCTGCTTCTCCCTCTCTCACTCCCCCTGCTTGTGTTCCCTCTCTCGCTGTGTCTCTCTCTGTCAATTAAATAAATAAAATCTAAAACAACAACAACAACAACAACAACAGCAAAACAAAACAAAAAAAACCCTTTTCTTCCTGGGTCTTTCTGCCTGGAGGGAGTATGTACTTAGTTATTTTCTGCCTCCTTTCTCTCCACTGTAAACTTTTTGGAGCAGGATTTTCCCTTTTCTGTTCCTGACTTTATCCCCAGGGTCTCGCCTGGTATAAGTGAATGTATAGTCGTCACCGAAGCAATGTCTGCTGATGGACTCAGCCTACCAGAATAAAGGGTCTGTGGTCAGAGAGAACTCGATACCAATCCGGCACTCAGCTCTCCTGTCTAATTTGGACCTAGGCCATGTTCTTCTTGGACCTGTCATCATCCCTTTTTCTTATTTCTCTGGGGTTACCTCCCCAGCCTGATGGGAAGCATCAGCTCTCCTCCAGGGGAGCCTGAAATCCATGACACTTCCAGGCAGCATGCAGAAGATGCACTGCTGGACAGGCTGGGCAGCCCGACTCTGACCCAGGCAACCCGTGAGGCCGAGGGCTCAGGTTGGTTGGCCACACTCAGCCTTGGGGTGGGGGGGTGGTGTCTGGCTGACCCACAGATGCCTTCATTTGATTTTACTTTGAAGATGAATCCAACATTCAGAAGTGGAGACATTTCACAAGACAGTCAGAAGACCCGGCCACTGTGTGCCTGCACTCAGGCATGGCACAGCCCCTGGAGCTGAAAAGCTGGCCCTGTTTTAGCTCAGCTCTCCGATTGGCCACGGTCCTCATGCCTCCTGCAACATTTGCTTTGGGACCATCTGAAATAAAGCGCACGCATGCATGCACACAGGGTAGCTTCTCTCCTCACACTAGCCGTGGGACTTTGGCAAGTCTTGCAAGACGGACTTCCCAACGACCCCTGGGACTTGAGCAAACTTGCAAGACGGACTTCCCAACGACCCCCTGAGTCCATGGTGAGGACTGGATGGGAAATTCCTTGGGAAGCAGAAGCACTCTGCCCCTCCCCCAAGCGCTGCTCTACCACTTCCTCTTCTCTCCGCTCCCCTCCCCAGATGCCACCCCTTCAGTCCCTGGACACTGCTGTCCAGCCAGCCCAGGTGGGTCCTGGCTTTGCAGCTGGATCTGCCTTCCCAGGTGGGGAGAGCTGCGGGCAGCCACTTGCAGCTGCACCTGCATCCGTGTGGGTCTCCACTAGGGAAGGATGCATATGTCATGGAGAAGGCGTGATGAGATGCAGGAGGGCTCTGAGTCCTAGCGGGGCTTGGCCTCCGAACAACTACAAATGAGATTTGAGCCACCAGATGGGTGGTTGCCACTGAAAAGTCTTCCCTTTCCAATCCTAAGGTCCTTGTTCTAGAACCAGGTGTCACGGCAACCGCCTGTGAAGTCAGCTGGGTTTGCTCAGCTTTGCTAGGAAAAGCTACTTCTTCCCTCCTGGGGCTATTAAGCTAGTGCACCTTTTAAAAGGTTTTAAACTTTTATTCCTTCTTTGAAATAAAGCGTTCCTCTCATTCCAAAATGAAATGCATTTCAAATGGATTTCTCCAGATTTTCTTTATTTTGATTACAAAAGTAATCCATCCATGGTTTTTAGAGAAATTGGGGAAATACATAAAGATGCAGAAGGAAATGAAAGCCTCCTATAATCACTGTTAATATTTTTGGTTTATGTCACTCTAGACTGTTTTCTGTATACTCCAATCATTCATATATATATATATATATGTTTGCATATATATATGTATTATAGGTACATGTATTTTCCACATATGATGTCAGATTCTTATTATATATACTATTTTATAATACACAGCATAAGGCTTGGAAAACGGTAGTCAATAAATAAATATTGCCACTGCTAATAAATGTCATTTATTTAATGCCTATCATATGCCAGGCATGATGTTAGGTGTCTTATATACACTGTCTCACTTAGTCCTCAGAACCGTTCTGTGATACAGAAGCTGTCTTCCTCATGTTTTAGAGATGAGAAGCTTGAGGCCCAGAGAGATTATGTTACTTGTCACAAGTTACAAAGGTTGTCAACGAGATGGACAAATACGTGTTTCTGTATTTTTGTATGAAGAAAGTGCCCATTTACAGGTTTAAAAGTTTTTCAAAAATTGATTTGAGAGACGCCTTAATGCCTACTCAGGTGAGAGTTTTCACTGAGAATGATGTAAAAACAGGTTCTGGTCTTGCAGGCAGGAAATCTGGCTCTGCAAATGACTATTTGTATGATCTGGAGCGAGTAACATCCTCCCTGGCCCTCAGTTTCCTCATCCACAAAATGGGATTGGTGTGGAAAGAAGGGTTAGCAATGTGCCCAAGATATAGGGGTGTTTGAAATGATTAACGAAAGTTGATGGCAATTGGAAAACGTGAAGAAACTGCAAAAGCACAGAACACAAAACTTGCTTTTAAAAAGTTCATCCATGATGCTTCATGGTGACAGTAGCCAATATGGAGCTGGTGGGGATACGCCCTTGGTCACGAGGCTGTGCTTACTTCCTAGGGAAATGCTGAGCTGTAAAAAGACTGCTTATCAATTTGTCTCTGAAAAACGTAATCCACAGTATCTAAATGTGCCCAACTCCTAAAATAGCACCTTTGTGTCTCTGAAATCTTTGTGGCTCAAATAAAAGTCAGCGGCAAGGGGAAAATGAAAATGCACAGGTTATCTGAATTAGCTTGAATGGTATGGCAATTAGGGGGTCTCCCAATTTTCCCCCTCCCCCGTGGCACATTAACTTTTCTGAGCCTCAGTTTTGCCAAGTGTCAGTTGGGAGTTTGTAAGACCTCCCTTCCCGGGGCAGTGTGGTGAAGAAAAATAGTATGTGTGAAGGTGTTGGCTCAAGGTCTAGGTCATAATAAGCAATACCCTTTATGAGGCCGTATATATGAGGGGGTCTGGACAGGCTCTGAGGTTAGACATGAGTTAGAACCCTGCTTCTGCCATTCACCAGCTCTGTCACCTTGGGCAAGTTATTTAGCTTCTCTGAGCCGATGTCATGAGGTTTGTAAAGACTAAGCACTAATCTATGTGCTACTTGGTGCAGAGCGACTTTCCAACATCAAATATTACAGTGAGGTCCTCCTTGCTTTCTCCTGGTCACATGACTCTTTTGCCTTTTTGATCCTTGTAAAAGCCCGACCCGCATAATGTAGCACTTGATCATACACCGCCTTGTACTGTCCTCTCGTTTTTTTTTTTTTTTTTTTTTCTCATGTGCTTCACTCTGGTGTTTTTTCACGGGGCTCAGACCCTTGAGGGCACCATTTGGGACAGAGACTTCTTTAGTATTCCTTCCAGGGACTCATGTATGTGCATGCCCAATAAATCTTTGCTGCCTTGAATTGCATCTGATTGATGGCTCTTTCCCTGCTGATTTCTCAAGGTTTCACCCAGATTGAGCCAAAACCCTTGGGAAAAATTGCAGCAGCCTGTCCGGGTCTCCAGAGACCTGAGCTCTTGGCTCTGCCGAGAATGACAAATGGAGGAGTTGAAGGGCCTGAGTGCCACCGCAGGCATCTGACAGCTAAGGAGAGGGGCCCCTCCACCCCCCTTCTTGGCCCTCCCAACCACCTGACTCAACAGCAGTGCCTGTGGCTTTGCGGGACAGCTGTGGCACCAGAGCTTAAGACGCTTCCCTTATTTACATGGCTTCTGTGTTTAAGCCCGGAGCAAGTCCTTCTGTGGTCCCAGCAGGTAATCCGGAGGAAAAGTTAAACACAAAGGAAGTGAGGGAGGGGCGGAGGAAGGACCTGGCTGTAGATTCTCAACCTTGTGTTTAGCTTCCCCAGCTGAGTGTAAGTCACTAAAAAGGGGAACTTTCTACCCTCCCAGTCCCTCAGTTATTTCCAATAGTTTACTATTAGGAGAGGGACTAAAGACTCATTAAAGTAGTTGACCTTTGGTGTAGGGCAACCCTGAGGAGGGGCTGTGCTAATTTGTCTACCTATAGTCTTCTGCTAGCGCAGTTGCATAATTCATGGCTGCTTACGACTACCGGGCTGCTTTTTGGAACCACCCCCCCCCCTTTTTTTTGTTTGATTTTAGGAGTTGCCAAGTCACTTATTCATTCATTTAACAAATATTTATTGAACTATGGACTCGGTCCCATGAATACGAAGTTTACTACTGGGTGAATATTCGCTCAATATCCTACACGCAGGCCCCGTATCAGGTGCTGGGGAGAGAGCTGTGGCCGAGTCAGGCGTGGGCCCTAGCTTCGTTGAGCTGCGGGGGAACAAGAAGCAAATGAACGGCTAGTTAAAACCTACGGTGCAAAGTGCCATTTCAGGGCGCCTGCAAGGCTCAGTCGTTAAGCCTCTGCCTTCAGCTCAGGTCATGATCCCGGGGTCCTGGGATGGAGCCCTGCGTCGGGCTCCCTGCTTCTCCCTCTCCTTCTGCCCTCCCCCTGCTTGTGTTCCCTCTCTCTGTCAAAATAAATAAAATCTTCAAAAAACAAACAAAAAAAACAAAGTGCCATTTCATGGGGTGGGAAGCAAGTTCTTAGAGTCCTATACTGAGACTTGGAAGTCCAGGAGGAAGGACAGTTAAGCTAAGCCTGATAGAAAAATAGAAGTTGGCCAGGTGTGGAAGTGAGTGGTAGAGAGCCAGTATGGAAAATCCTAACGGGCAGAGGGGAGAGCATGTGGAAAGAACTGGAGGGGCTACGGTAGATGATACTGCAGGACGAGAAAACATCGCGAACTCCAAGTCGCTTAACACAAGGAAAGCGTATTTCTCACTCAAGCAAAGTCGGATTGGAGTTCAGAGCAACTGGCCTCCATGGGGGTGTGGGGGAAGTCAGTGATCCTGGATACTTTCATCTCGAGACTCCATCATCCAATATATAGCCAGGAAGACAAGGAGAGAGAGCAGGCAGGTGCACTGGCAGCGAGCTGCTTTAGCCTGGGAGTGAGCGCATCACTTCTGCTCTCAACCCATTGGCCAGAACTGGTCACGTGGCTCCACGGACTCGCGGCCGGGCTAGAAGTGTAGGGGAGCATGGGTAATATTTGCTGAAGGAGGCTGCCTGGGCCACACAGAGAGGGAATAACCCCTTGGGAAACTGCCCACTGTTCTGAGGGGCGGGGCCTATTGTGTGTCTGTCCTGGGGGCTGGTGAGCAGGGGTGGGGAGGGAAATTGCAGGGAAATAAGCTGACACCGGTCACTAAGGGCCTTGCAAGCCATGTTACATGATGAGGAATTTGGGCTTTAGGGAGGCACAGAAGAATTTTACTAGGGCATAATGGAATTATAATGGCATTTCGGAAAGATTATCTTAGAAAGATCAGGCTTTCTGTGGAGACTGGGTAGAGGGAGCATGAGTAGAGGACATTTAGCAAGCTTTTGCACTGACTAGGTGAGAGATGATGCTCCTCAAGGAAGGAAGGGTCTGTGAGGATGGCAGAGGTGGGCACATCCAGCAACTGTGTGGGGTGTGGAATCAACAGGAGGGGTGAAGGAGAGGAGACCTGCAGGGTGAGGCTCAGATGTGTGGGTTCAGCAACTGGATGGAGAGTGGATCTGTTCACCTGCTAAGAATAACAGGAGGAGTAAGTTTAGGGGAAGACAACATGTTCAGTTTTGTATTCACTGAATTTTAGGGGTCTAGAACATCCAAGGGGAGAGGTTCAGGGGGCATTGAGATCTGCATCTATGGCTCTGGTGCTTAGGAGAGTCCGGCTTGTGATACTAATTTGGGACTCATGAATACATAGATGGTATTTGAAGTCATGATGATGGAACATTGAAAGAAGAAGTATCTCTGCTCTTGAGTGGCTAAGAATCTAGTGTAAGGTGGGGGCCAGGCATATAAACAAATACTGGAATTCAAGGTGAATGGTATGACACAGAGGCATGTACAAGGTTGAGTGGGGGCACAACTCCCTGATACTCGGGAGTATCAGAGAAAGTCTGATGGGAGAGGGACCAGGGCTGAGTGAAGGGCAGGTGGGTCAGGGAAGGGCGGTTCACATGGACAGAATGGCATGTGCAAAGGCACAGAGATATAAAAGCAGCACTGTCCAGCCAAGAAAAGCCCTTGGAGCATTTTCTAGAGCATTTCAGTGTGCTGGTCTGAGAGAGGAGGCAGCAGCTGCACTTGGAGCCTTTGAGGAAACACCTGTCGCCAACCTGTAGGCAGTGCACGCTCTGTGTAGGAGAGCAGATTTACACAGTTCAAGAGTCCATGATAAGGTGACTTTTTTTTTTTTAAGATTTATTTATTTATTTGACACAGAGAGGGAGAGCACAAGCAGGGAGAGCGGCAGGCAGAGGGAGAGGAAGAAACACGCTTCCCACTGAGCAGGGAGCCCGATGCAAGGCTCAGTCCCAGGACCCTGGGATCAGGACCTGAGCCGAAGGGAGGTGCTTAACCAACTCAGCCACCCAGAAGCCCCTAAGGTGACATCTTTTAAACTTTTTGAGCCTTTTTTTTTTTACCGTAGAAGTTTTCAAATATATATATATATAAACAGAAAATAATACAAAGAACCCACATGTATTCATCACCCAGCTTCAAAAATTATTAACATTCTGCCAATCTTTATTTACTCATTTATCTCTCTTTTGATGGCCAGAGCACTATTTTTTAACTTTCTATTATGGAGAAAGTTGACAGTGGGGTATAATAGCCCCCCATGTGCCCATCAGTGACTCCTAGGGAACTTTAGATGGAGGTCATTCCCTCCCGTCCCTCCTGTCCAGGCCCCTGCCAGCCTGCTCCTCTCCCGTTGCAGCATTTTGTCTGTGAATACTTCAGAGAATATATCTCTAGTAGATAAGGACTTAAAAATATAACTGCCTTCTCATTATCACACCCAACAAAATGAACATTAATTCATAAGGTGGCATTTTGAAAACTTTAGGGGCGGTGTTTGCCAGAAAATCCTAGGATGGCGGTGCAGAAGTGCATTTCAGGTAGAGATTCTGGATGTTCAGGTTGGTATAGACCAGATTCCCCTAACAAGACCACGCGGGACAAGCCAAGTGGAGAAGGAACTAGAGGGAATTTAGGCCAGGAGAAGCTGGGGGGTGGGCAAGGGAGCCCTCTCAGCCTTTCAGCCCTCCTGGGGGTCCCTGGCCGGCAGGAGGCAACCACCCAAACGAGAGAAAGTAGCAGAAGAAGGGATGGAGCAGGGACCAGAGAGAGTAGGAGGTGGGAGGAAAGAGGCTGATGGGGAGAAAGGAAAAGAGGAAGAGGAGAGCAAAAGTAATCTAGAATACGCACAGCACGCGGGTATCAGTCAGGGGCACTGCCGCTGCCCCCTCCAGGCTTCCAGGAGCGGGGCTTCCCCCAAACCTGCCTGGCCTCTTGCTCACCCCTTCAGTGAGTCACTGTCGGTGGAGCGAGGGTAGGGGCAGGTGTGCAGGTTTGTGCGTGCTGATAACGAGGGAGGGTTATGCCAGGGACTGAGGGGCAGGGCTCCGCAGTGAGGCCGGGGCAGCGTCCAGCAGGGCGGAGCAGGTGCCGAGCAGCTGGCGTCCGCCGCACGGCATCCGCCAAAGCAAGGGAGAAAGCAGGCCCCAGAAACGAAGGGGTTGGTCCTCGCGTGGAAGGGGTACTGCGGGGCACCGGTCTCCCCAGTCCTGGGTCTGCGCAGGGCTCCTGTCTGTGCCCAGGGTCTGGCAGAAACCGCGCGCCAGCGCCCTGCCGCGGGTGGAGAGGGGCCTCCCTGGCTGTAGCCGCCCGCGCCCCTGCTAGGGGGCGGGAGCAGCAGGGGCATGACCTGGGGAAGTAGCGGGTCCTGGGGTTTCGGGAAATCGGTGAGTCGCGGGGCGAGTGTGGCGTCCCGGGGCGGGAGGCAGGGGCCGGCCCAGGGCGCAGGGCGCAGGGCGCGGCTGCGGCGGGGTGCGGTCCTGCCTGCCTTCCTCCCAGCTGGAAGCGCTGCGGGTGATATCACCGGTGGAAAGGCGATCGTCGAGGCCCGAGGGTGCCTTCCTCGAGGGCTTTGGCGGAACGGGCGATGGGGGCTGGCCAGCCGGGACCCCGACTGCTCTGAGCCGTTCCACGCCGCCCCCCCCAGCGCCCCCAGATCCTGATGAAGCCCTGGGCCCTGCTCCCGCTCCCGGGGGTGGGGGTTTCCTAGTTCCCTCTCAGCCAAGCACTCATCCTCCAATCTGGGGTGGAAGCGCCCCGAGGAGACCAGCGACTCTGTTCCCCTCCCAGACGCCCGAGTTACTTAACGGCCAGTCGGCCTGTTGCCGCTGCCCTGAGCGCACACTGGTAGGGCGCTTCCTTCTGAGACGTCGTGGGATGGGGTGCAAGAGGCCTGTGGTCCAGTGAGGACCCTGACCCAGGGAAATCTCTGCCCTTTCTTACTAGACAAGGCACGGGCTGGAGGTGAGCCGCATTGATTAGAGTCGGCACATGTGGCTGGTGGCCACATGAAGCCAGGGCAGGGTCTCAGGGGTGTGGCTTCCCATCAGCTAGCGGAGGTTGGTGAGCACACTGCAAAAGGACGGAGACGGAATAAACCAGATCTGGGGACTTGTCTTCAGCGGGGAATAGTAATAAGGAACACATAGAATTCTCCTTATGTGCTTGGTGGGCACCATTCTTAGCATTGTTCTAGTGCATCTCGTGCATGTTCTAAACAGGCACAATCTAATTTCACGACATTATTGCTGATTTTATAGATGAAGAATCTGAGCCACTAAGAGATGACATCACTTGGGCTGGGTCACACAGCTTCTGGGGCCAATGTTCTGTTTTGCCTTTGTGAAGAAGAGGGAACATGGCACTGTGCTTTTCTGAAGTAAAAACAAGCTGATGTCAGGGATTCTTTCAGAAAAGCACATTTCAGGGCCATTGCTGAGATCACCACCCATTCAGCAAATGTCCCAAACACTGAATGCACTTCTGTGTCTCAGCCTGTGGTGGCATAACTGATGTTCTTCATAGTGACCTTCAACTACCCAGAAAAGGTTAATTTATATTTTGCAAGCTCTCAACAGAGCAGGGGGAGTGAGTAACAAGCTTTAACAAGATCTCCATCAAAACCAAATTACCAAAGTTAAATGGTTAAATGAGTTAACCCCTCTCTCTGAAAAGCTGGGCTACTCTGGTAACCCCTTCTAGAGGACCCTTAGCTTTAAACATTGCCTCTTCTGCTTGTATGCCACTGGTATCCCCACTGCATCTGTGCATCAGGAACGAGCCGTGTCTCACCATAATTTCCCAGACAAAGACTTCCAGAAGATGGCGGGGATCACGTGGGGAAGTTCTCTTTCTTCCCCTGGCCTCAGTCTGAAATTCCCCAAACGCTTGGGGCCCTGAAATGCTGGGCAGCAGGCAGTGTCCCCAGCAGTTTCCCTGGCATCCTGCCCCCTTTACACAAAGCAATCACTGTTGCAGAAAATGAGGGTCCTGTGACCATTTGGCACCATCCCCTGCCGGGCATTCGCGTGGGAGAAGGAACGTTCTCGCTCCCTGACAATAGATTCTGATCACAAACCAGGCGCCTTTCAGAGAAACAGCTTCCCAGAGAATGACTTTGCCTAGAGGTAAGAACAGAGTGAGGGAACAGAAGTAGATTCTTGCAGGAAGCCTATTAATGTCACCAAGAAATCAGTCAGCCTACGGTGGCCTCAGAACAGCTTTCCACGCCCCACCCTCATTGTTGTCGGCCGGAGCCGGGCCTCTCTCCCCTTAACCTTGAATTCGTTTCCCACAGTGACATACCTGGTCCCTGGCCACTGTGACACCTGTGGCACCCTGTAGTTAGTGGTCTAGAATTCCAGCCTTACCTCTAAATGCAGGTGCAATGATCCTGTCTTACAGAGAGCATTTCCCTGGGTGACTTTACTGAGAACTTAACATTGGTGTGATACCATTAACTAAAATACAGATTTTATTTGGATTCCCCCAGGTTTCCCACTCATATCCTTTTTCTGTTTCTGGATAGGGTATCGCACCATGTCTCCTGTGATCTGTGAAGGTTTCTCTGTTGTTCCTTATTTTTTCACGACCTTGACATTTTCAGGTATTTTATTGAATGTCCCTTAATTTAGGCTTGGCTGAAGTTTTCTCATGGTTAGACCAGAGCTATGGATTTTCTGAAAGAATACCGCAGGGCTGAAGTGCCCTTGCTTTTCACGCTATACCAGGAAGTACATGATATGAACATGACTAATTAGTGGTGAGGTTAACCTTGATCACATGAGTAAGGTGGCTCTGCCAGTTTTCTCCACTGTAAAATGGTCATTTTCCCCTTTCTAGACTCTCCTGATTGGAAGTGAATCACTAAGTCCAGTTCCTACTGCAAGGGAGGGAAATGAAGCTCCGCTCCCTGGAGGAGGGAGAATCTACGTATATAATTGGGAATTATTCTAGAGAGATTTGTCTCATCTCCGTAATTTATTTATTTATTCACTTCTTTGTATCAGTATGGACTCAGGGATATTTATTTCATTATTTGAGTTATAATGCAATACCTTTTCAAATCGTTGCTCAAATTGCTCCAGCTTTGGTCATTGGGATCTCTCTCAGGTTGGCTCCTGTGTCTTTTTCATGTGCCCCCCATTTTTTTTTCATTATCTTACTTTCTGACACTCTACAGTGCTGCAGGCTCATCTGTCTTTTCCCTGCCTTAGCATCAGTTCTTTCTCCAGGGAGCCCTGGTTCCATTATTGGAAGATGGTCTTTGGAAACCAAGTTCTGAGTGCTGGGTGTGTTCTTTGCTCCTGGGTCATTGCTCTCTGCCCTCTCAGTGGACACAGCTAGGAAGCGTCTGTATGTAGAGTGGCCAATGTATATGAACATATCTGTATTTCTACACCTGTCTCTAGGTATCCTTAAATAAAAAGGAGTTCACACTGGTATCTCCAACTCGAATCCAGCACCCCTGGGTTTGTCCTGGTCTTCTGCTTTTCCTCATTGTCCCTCTTTTCTCTGACAGTACCAAACCTGGTTCCCGTTGTCTACAACTTATACACTTATTTGTTCAACCTTACTTTGCAATTCTGAAACTTTACTAGTTTCAGATTTGCTAATCCATATCCCTATGAAGGAAATTTTTAATGAGAATACAGTGTTTTTGTATAGTTCCTTTTGTCTTTAGCTTTACAGATTCCTGTTGAAACGCTGCTTTCCAAAGTTACTTAGGTCAGTTCTTTTTCCCCCCCTTCTTGATGGGTGCATCTTAATATTTTCAAAGCATTTCCACATGAAGCTTCACCTTTGATCATCTCATTATTTCATGCGAGGGAAGAAGAAACCATGACATGTGGAGGAGGAATTGGACCCATGATTATACTTGGGGACTTTGGGCTTCGCTGGACCACACTACCTTTCCTGGAGCTGCTGTTTGTTTGGTGGGTCTGGGCTGCAGAGACAGCTGTGATATACCATGTCTAGTCAAAGGAGGAGGTGAAGTATGGCTGAGTATCTCTTCCTTGCGTAGGCAGGCTCATCAAATGTCAGGGGGAAGGAGACTTGGAGATCTCGTGGCTCAATGTCCCTTATAGATGGGGAAACTGAGGCCTAGAGAGGCGATGTGACTTGTTCAAGATGAACTAGATGGTTAGAGCCATAAAGGGGAGGGGGAGATAATTGGATCCAGGACTCTGCATTCCCGTGTCTGTGTTCTTCTTGCCTCTCTGTGTGGGATACAGGGCCAGAGGTCACAGGTCTGCGGAAAAAGCCCCTTTGAAATATTTTAAACAGGTGGGAGAATTCACTGCCCTTTCTTGAATAGAAAGGTAGATCCAGGAACATTTCTTCATACCCTGTGCATTCTGAAACGAGGGGGGGGGGTGAGTGGATTAAGAAATGATTGATGGGTCTGCAAAGTTGGTCCCTGCATGTCACACAGTAGTGATGTCATTCAAAAGTGGCAACGTGAGGGATCTTCCGAATTCCAGAGCCACCATTTTTTTTTAAGTCAGTGTCATGTTCTCTCTTAACTGTCATCCTCCCCGTACCTAAAAAATTGAGATTAGTGTCTGTCTTGCCCAGGTTAGGGGGTTATTTTAAGGATCCCTACCTAACTGGAACAAAGGAATCAAACCTTTTTTTTCTTTTTCTTTACTAACTGCTGATTTCCTAATCTCCAGCAGTGTACATGGAACACCGTAGGAATTTAATAAATATTTATGGGATGAATGAATTAAGGGTCATACGAGATGTTTCAGGTAAAAGGACTGTTATCTCTGAAGCCCTATACAGATGTAAGGGATTGTTAATGGCATTAGCTAATGCTCTGAGCGTGGGCAAGTTGCTTAACCTCTCTAGACTTCAGTGTCCCAATTTGCACTATAAGATGCTCCTGGCTCATCTTGTATTTGGAATTAAACTAGATGATCTCTAAGGTCCCTTTCAGATCTATAATTCTGTAATTTTAGTGTTCACTGTTATTATAAAGAGTATTGTGAGAATTTCCAGATGGACTTAGGATATAAAGGTATCACAGACCATCATGTGATAAAAGTATCACAAAGCAAGGATGACAAGTTGATTTCTTTTCCTGTGTGAATTATAGTTGATTGGTAGTGGCTGCCTGGAATGCAATGTTGAGAAGGACTCTAGGTATAGGGTTATAATGATTGATTAGTGATGTCTGTCATGGGCACAGAATACAAAGCAGTAGCAAGCATGCATCTCCAACCTAGATGCTCAAAATAGCAGTCATCCTAGAATTTCTGAGAGTAATGTTATTTTTCTTTGATTTTGCCTGATAATGTAGACACCTCTTGGGTGAGGCCAGGGCTTCCTGGAGGTAAACCCAGAACTCTACAAACTTGTAGTAAATCACCCTTCTCCCTTTCATTGTTTCTCTTTTTTATTTATCAGGTAAATAAAGCAAGTTAACATGATTGATTAATTGACGGTTGAGAAGCGAAATCTAGACTCAGAATCTTTCTACCTCCCTGAGACTCAAACATACATATGGTCTCTGTTCTTGAGGAAATTGAGAATGTGGAATAACGTAAAAATTCTACATATAAACATGAACCCATTCATCCAATAAATATGTGTTGAACACCTACAGTGTTCAGGCAAATGCATGACAATGAAAACATAGATCATCTTTCCAGAAATAAAGCCTTTCCCCCTTCTCGTTTCCACTGACTGGTCATTATGTGTGGGTCCATGAGCTTTGTGAATGTAACCCATGTTTCCCTCCTCCTAACCTCGTGGTGAGGAAATGATAAGTTTTGGGTCTAAATCCCAGGATTCCTGAAGGAAATATACCAGTGAGGCTTCTTAGATCTCCCATTACACACGGGAGATGCTACCCATTCCAGGAGAGATCTTCCCAGATCTCAGGTACCATCCTGTTGCTCAGTGTGCTTTTGAACCCCGAGGATGTTCCCATTCTTCCTTGTGCCTAGAAGTGTGGAGAGGCCTCTGCATCTCAGTTTGGGGGTCATGTGTATTGATTCCACCTGTCATCACTTCATGGCTATCCAGAAATGTGTCTCAGTGGAGGAGTGATGTAGACAACCCCGGCCCCTCTTCTCCCTTCCAGGTAGTCTGCCTTTGCCATAGTAACATTGGCTTTTGGTTACCCTCCCCTCAGGACTGGTCTTTCTCCACTGTCCAGGCAGTTCCTGAAAAGGCTGCACTAACTGAGCGAGTGATTACTTCAGGACTTGAAATAACTTTTTTCCTGTCCCAGATATGACACAGTCACTTCCCCAATAGAGCCATCTCTCCAGGAGGAACAGCACGTCCTTGTAATGAAGCCAAGGGGGGGGGGGCGGTGTCACATGATCAGACAGCGGGGGGCCTCCTGAGACCTTGTTTCCCCTTAAGCTGTTGGCTAGGAGTTGTTGACAGAAGCCTATCTGTGGCCAGGAGTTGTCGACAGAAACCTATGTGTGACAGACCCTGGCAAGCCATCCCCAGCCTGCTCTCTTCTAGGGTTTCAGTCCAGAACAGTTTCTCCAAGGAATACATGTTAATGAATGAATGTCTAGGAGGGTGATGGCAAGAATTTCTGTGGAGCATCTTTGGTGGCCCCATGCCTGCATGTGGTTCTGCACTAGAAGAATCAAGAAATCCCCATGGCTGGTTACCCTCGAAGAGGCCATAAAGATTGGACAGGAAGCCCATCTTGCTGATTTGGGGAATTCTTGGCCTAGTCTGCAGCCAGTTGGAGTATAGAGATTGTGAAGCAAGGGGAGGAAAGGTTTTCCTTAGGATTCTGGGTCAGATGGGAGAGAAAAAGCATCTACGAAGGATGAAGACCAGCCCAACCCCAGCCCCAGACTCCCGGACCTCACAGACCTGGTCGAGTTTTATTGGGAAGTTACCAGGCACTCCAGGGGGAAAATATGATTTAGGCAGCCATGTGGGAGCAGGGGTGAGAGAGCTGAGAAAGGTCTTCAAGAGGCCCAAGAAGGGGAAAATTAGCTGAGTCAGAAGCCAACAAGAGGAACCTGAACCAGAGGAACTTGGTCTGTAGTCAGACCTCACACTGGGAGAGAGAGGTGGGGTTTTGTCTCTTTTTTTTTTTTTTTAAACTCTTTAATTTCTGGGGTTATAAAAATCTGGAGGAGACACAAAGTGATCTTACATTTATTTAGTTAAACCTTCCAGTCAACTAACAGTCACCTTTTGGGTGAACGGGAGAATCCCCCGTCAGACTAGGAAAAACCTCCGGAATGCCAGGAACCTGGGCAGGTTTTCCAGGGCCATCTGGTTTTGCTGCTCACCCCCTTCCCTTCTTTCCAAGAGTGAAAGAGCAGATAAATCCAGAAGCTCCAGGGATTTTGACCTCTGGAAGAACTGAAGCTGGCTACCAGCCAAATGAGGCCACATAGCTTTGATTCATATATGGGCGGTGGGGATAGCTGCAGCCGTTGGAGCGCACAGTTGCGGACGACAGAGTTCACGGCAGCAGCTCTGAGGCAGGAAGAGATTTCACTGAGGACCTTGGGAGGCTTGCAGAATCCTAACAAGAGTGGGAGGGGCAGGTTCCAGGCCGAACCTCTACAAACACCTCCCAGAGCCACGCTGCAGGATTGGGTTGGCAGGGACTTGCTGCCCCTGCTGCCTCCCCCTGGCAAATCTGCCATTCCTGCCACCTGCTGGACCCACAAAATACATGCCTGCATCCCTCCTGTTCCAAATCAAAGTCTCAAGGGTGTACAGCTAAGTGGCAAAATCTAAGCCTCATGTGTGTACCCAGCAGCAAGGGAAGCTGGGAAATGTTTACACACCGGCGCACACGCACACACGCAGACACATGCACACACATGATTGATGTGAATATCCTTAAAACATGAAGAGATTATGCCAAGCCTTTCAAGAAGTAAGGGATGATGGAAATTGGCTGCAGGGGGTCTGTGAGCTGTGGCCTGGGCTACTCAGGAAAAGGCAGTGTGAAGAAAGTGCCCCACGGTGTGGGTGAAACAATGGATTCCCTGGTGGTTCTCCCTCAGTAGAATTGTGCTCAGTTGGTCCTAGGCAAAATGGAGAAATAAGAAATGCTTGTGTTCTAGATTCTTCACACAACCATCATCACCATTCATTTATTTTTAAGATACTTCCAAAAAGAGAGTTGAGTCACCAGGGTATTGTTTTGCATACTACAATACTAGTCCATTTTGTGGGCATTCTGAAAGACACAAAGGGTTAAACACATGGCTGCTGGTCTTCCTGGGGAGCCAGGCAAACATACTCACATCAACCTTATAGCAGTAGCCATGTTATGAAAAGGACCAAATGAATGGTGCAGACAATTGCAGTCACGTTGCTCAGAGGAGAGCTGTAGTTTGGGTGGTCAGGATGGCTTTTTGGAGAGCGCAGGACAGGAACTGGGCCTTGAACAATGGGTGGGATTTAGACAGACAGTCCTGGAGTGTGGACATGAGTAGGTGCGGTGTGTGTATGTCAACACAGTCCCCTGGAGGAATGGTCAGTTATGAGCCTAGAAGCAGTGCAGGGGTGCATAAGAATTGTGGGAGGTAACCTTGAACTGGGACCACGTTTTGGAGAATCTTGATTGCTCCATGTATTAATCAGGACTCGTTTTGTTTCCAGTGATAAAAATCCACTTCAAATTAACTTAAGAGAAAGGGAATTTATTGGTTCATCTCATTAAAAAGCCCAAGGCATGAGTTTGAGACACGGCTAGATCCAGGTGCTCAGCTGTTGTGAGGATTCAGCTCTGGGTTCATCTGTGTTGGTTTCACTTTCCAGCAGGCCTTCTCCATGTGGCGGTTCCTGGCAACTCCAGGCTTACATCATCTTGCTTCAGCAATCTCTTGCTCAATGTTTCTAGCGGGATTCTCAGAATTCTCAGGGCTGAGTCTTGTTGATTGGCTCTCCTCGTGATGAGAGCGTGATGAGCCACTCCCTACCCCATCAGAACTAGAACTCTGACCAGGGGAATAGGGGTTCTCTCACTGACCAGTGACATGGCCCAAGAGGGCCCATGACCATGGGGAAGGATGGTTGCTGTAGCAGATGCTGTTGGTGCCTCATCCTTATTCCCTCAGCCCTTCCCATTTTAGTGGATGTTGGCTCGATTTCCAGCTAACACCTGCTTCTCTTTGCCTGAGGGCTTTCTGGGACCACCAGAGCCCACCTCTACACATTCAAGACTGGCCAGAAGTGCCAGGGAATGAACCTTTCCTAAGAGCAGTCCTCCACCAGAGATTGATGGAGTTGGCACATACACACTCCAGCCCTCTTATCTCTTGGCGGGGAAAACTCTGAGGTTCTTGTTCTATAATGTTTCTCAGAGTTCCCCAGTGGGATTCAGTTCCAGTTGCCCAGAGCAGTCACTTGAATGCTCGTACACTCGCTCTTTGTTGAGATCTTTCCCTTTCCCGCCTCACTTTCCCACTTCTCTGCTGGTGTTTCCTGAGATCACCTCCGATGTAAACCACTCACCCTGGAATCTGCTAGCCCAGAGTCTGCTCTTGCAGGAACCCACACTGAGAGATTCCGCAATGGAAGAGCAGAGTGCTGTTGCCAGAGTAAAGGGGAATGGATACTGGGTAGGCAGAAACAATGAACGTCAACTTCCCTTGGTCAAAAGATGGGGCCTCTTTCGTTTCCTTGCTTCTAATTTGTCTACTTCCTCTTAGGGATGGGAAGCCAGGTCCTTGAGGGAAAGGACCCAGCTTGCTCACTGTGGTGTTCCCAGAATCTGGTGCACAGCAGATGCTAAAATGATGTTTATTGTACAGAATTGAATTTTATAGGCAATGAACAGTGATAAAAGAGTTTCCTGAATCCATGACTGGCAGAACGTGTTTTGTTTTCCCACTAAGATTAAATAAAGTGGAGACGGTGTGCAGTGTACGTTGGAGGGAGGGAATCCAAGGAGAGGTATTCAGCAGCAGTCATGGTAGTTTGGGCTTGAGGTGGTAAGCGTCTCTGGCACAGAGCACTGTGACTAGCACACGCTAGGTGCTCAATAAATGTTTGTTGAGTGAATGAAGGCTAGCGGTTGTATAGGGGGTAAATGTCATTAAGCTGATACTCAGAAGTAAGTTGAACAGCTGAGGTTGGGCTGCGTGGTTGGACAGAAGGCTGAAATTTTTCAGGGTATGGGACTTTGTAGGGAGTTAGGTGGCAGACTGAGCACTGTAGGCTGAGAGCCCTTAGTTTCAGGTAATTGCTGTGTGTTCCTCAACCCCACTTTCTTTCCTCCTGGGCACATGGCGAGACTACATTCCCAGTCTCTCTTGCAACTAGGTGGGGACGTGGGTGAGATCTGACCAATGGAATGTGGGTAAGAGTGCCATATACTACCTCGAGGCTTGCCCCCTACAGCATTTCCTATGAGCAATCACACTCCCTCTTGTCTTTGACTTGCTACCCGGATGCTGAGGATGCAGCAGAGGACTCCAAGGACATAGGAGGTGATAGAGCCACTAGGGTGAAGGGGCTTGGGGCCCCAGATTGCTGTGTGGAGCAGAGTTCATCACACTTAGTTTCTCACTGGTCTGGAACAAGAGTGAGAAATACACTCATACTGTGTGAAGCCACTGAGATTTTTGGATTGCTACAGAGTGGTCATTTGCTACCCTATTACAAAATACCTCATTTGAAAAATGAAACTCATTTGAAACTGGGGAGGGAGAGAGTGGAGGCCAGCATCACCCATTAGGGCAGAGTCCTGCCTGTGATTTTCCTCCCATAAACTGAGAGCAGACAGACATGCCCATAGACACAGGGGGTTGGGAGAGAAAACTGATCATCAGGGAGGTTTTGGGCCCCTTCTAAGCATGAAGGCTTTGGGGTGACAGGGATATATATCCAAGTGGAAGTTCGATGGGACGTTGAAAAGAGGCCCGAGATTTGGTTAGAGTCTATTCTCGCGGAAGCGCTCACTGAATCAGGAGAGGACTGATTTACCTGAGGAAGAGCTTGTAAAGGGAGAACAGTATGGGGTCCCGGATGGAATCATTGTGACTTTCCAGAATCAGCAGATGGCAGGAGGAGCTGATAAAGGTGTGGTCAGGAGGGTAGGAGGTGCCTATGGAGACTCACAAGCCAAGGGTGGAGGAAGATACTGAAGAGATTATACTTCACACGCTGAAGAGAGCCGGAAATGGCCTTACTTCTCCGTGGACTAAGATGAACTGAGAGGAAGCTCATGGTGTGGGAGTGGAAGTGGGAAGGAGCTAAGAAGAGAAACCAACCATCTCTGAAACCCAGTAAGGCTGCCTACACCGTGATCAGCCAGGGAGTGTGCAGCGGGAGCTGAGTGACCTTGCTTTGCCCTGGGAGCTGAGCTGGTAGGGTGGAGACTCCCCGGGCATCCCTGGGAGTGCTTTGCACCAGGACACAGGGAACAGGGAGTTGCTTTTTACACAGATGTCTGAGGTAGGGGTGAGAGAAGGACAAAGGCTGGGTAGTGTTAGGTTCCTGTGAGCAGAAAGGGGCCAGGACTCAACTACATTGGGGTGTAACTAACTAACGTGACCTCCTCTGGTACACAAAATCTGCTCAGGTCCTGGAGGCTACGTGAGTTATATGTTACAGCGCCTGTGGTCATGTGAGTAAACACAAAGCAAGCTATTCCACTGTACAACAGCCATCTGTGTTCGGGCACATTTGATTTTACTAAGCCTCAGTTTTTTCATCCATAAAATGGGGCTTAAACAATTCCAGGTTCCCCAGGGGAAATCAGGGAACTCTTCTTGAAAATAGCATGAATAGAATCTAGGTGGCAAAACCAGCTGATGTTCTTGAGGGTCAGTGCCTTTCCGGAAGGGTAAGGGTCTCCGTCTGGTTCCCTGATATATTTTCCTGTTCCTCTAGGACAGGGATGTACTATTAGTGGTCTTTGGATCTCAGCTTCTTGGATAGGAGCTGGAAAACCTCACGCCTCACAGCTGCGGCCACCTTGGCACCAGAGAGGTTAAAAGATCATGGGTCTACTGGGTGATAGACATTGGGGAGGGTATGTGCTATGGTGAGCGCTGTGAATTGTACAAGACTGTTGAATCACAGATCTGTACTTCTGAAACAAATAATGCAATATATGTTAAGAAAAAAAAAAGAAGAAGAAGATAGCAGGAGGGGAAGAATGAAGGGGAGTAAGTCGGAGGGGGAGACGAACCATGAGAGACGATGGACTCTGAAAAACAAACTGAGGGTTCTGGGGGGGGTGGGGGGATGGGTTAGCCTGGGCATGGGTATTAAAGAGGGCACATTCTGCGTGGAGCACTGGGTGTTATGTACAAACGATGGATCATGGAACACTATATCAAAAACTAATGATGTAATGTATGGTGATTAACATAACAATAAAAAAATTAAAAAAAAAGATCATGGGTCTAGTCCACCAGGAGATGCAGGGCGGGGCCTGGAGTCTGTAGCAAACATTTTGAGGCCATTCTGTGTGCCAGGCTCTATGCCAAGGGCTTTCCTGGGTTATCATATTCCATTATCTTCATGGATGCTCCACAGGGTAGGCACCATGACTAATCTCCACACTGCAGAAGACAACATAGGCTCACAGAGTTGAAGGAATTTTCCTCCTCAAGGACACATGTCAGTTAAGTGCCAAATCAAGAACTTGATCCAAATGGTTTGGCTTTGAGACTCCTAAAGACTGATCATCCTGGGGAAACTGAGGCAGCACCTGGGCGATACTGGCTGTTGGGGGAGGAGCCTCCTCCCCTCCCAACACATAGGGGATTGCTATGTTGGTTTAAGGCATCTGGAAACAATCTTTAGTGGGCAGCACTTTAGGACAATCAATGACTCCTTTGCAGCTGGTGAGGGAAGGGCTCCTGGGAAGTTCATTCAAACTATACCAAACCCTCTTTCCAGATAATGATAATCCACCTACCCCTCCCCTCCCCATCTCCTCCCACTCTGTGTTAAGGAGCAGCTACTAGTTCTAGAGAGTGTCCCACTCTAGACCCGGCCCTCTTACCTCTGGATGTCCTGGTGGTTATTGCTCTGTGGCCTCCTTCACGGAGGCCTTACCTGATACTCCAGCCTAGATGGAAGCCTCTCATCCCCTCACCCTGCTTTATTTTTTCCATGGTACATGATGTGCGTTGTTTTATGCATTATCTGCTTCCCTTAATGGAATGGAAATGCCAGAGGAACAGGGTTTTATTGGGATCAGTCATATCCCTAGTGCCTAGAACAGTACTTGGCACACAGTAACTGCTAATAAATATTTGTTGAATGCACGCCTGGTTCCCAAGCGCCGCACTGAGTTCTGCCCATGCATCATCTCATCGAATCCTCAAAGGCCTGTGGTTTGCCCACACTGGGCCCTGGCACCGATGTCGGGAGATAGTCAAGTAGTTATGTCCCCTCACACCTCTCCCTGCCTCCTCCTAGTGGGACTTAGGTGTAAGAAGCCCTAAGGCTGGACCAAGCAGACGTCCCAGGCTGTGAAATTCACAAGGCTGGGAGTTCGGTGGGATTCCACCCTGGCTGTGCTGTTAATGGCACCATCTGACCCCAGCACCTTCGCACCTCTCTTGGTGTGAAAGTCTTTAAGGGTACAGGACAATCACAGCTCCCAGAACCTTCTTTCCAGAAATTAGCAACAAGCCAAAGAGGAGAGAATCACCCATGGATGAGTTGGGGAGGGGGGGACTTCTGCCCCTGCCTCCTGTAGATCCCAGGGAGGGTGATCTCAGGACGTTGGGGTGGAAGGGAGAGCTTGGAGTGGATAAAGGGAAGTGTTTTGGCCTTCTCCTCCTCCCCTCGGACTCTTGTTGCTGCCCTCCACTGCCTCAGGCTCAGGGGGAACGAGAGCTTTGGCCTGGCCAGAAGTTGCCCCAAGGAGAACCGGAGTGAACTGGCCAGCCCCCAGCTAGTGAGGGGCTCCTTTCCTAGGCTGGGCCTTTTCAGAAAATGGGAAATTCCACTATGTCACACCTCAAGAGCTGATAGCTTACCCCCACCCCCCTAATTATATAATGTATTTAGACCTTTGGGTGGCTCACCAGATTTCCGGGATGAACGTTTATAGTTCTGGGAAGGCAATGCTGACCTGCCATGCAAAGTCGTCCCCCTTCCACTTCCTCCTCGATTTTGACTGTAGTGGTCTCCTTTTCTCTGGCCTGATCCTCCCCCTCCACTATTTAAAATAAACTTCCTCCCACTCAAAGGCTACTTGCTCTTTGGTTAATTAACAAACATTTATTGAAGACTTCTCGGAGGTGAAGCTATGCCCACAACAGTGGATATGACAGACAAAACCGTGGCCTTCTTGGGGTTTACAGTTCAGGGGAGAATCTTCAGCCCCTGATGCAGGCCTAGTTCTGTGTTCTTAGTGTATCTTGGTACGGCCTGGTGTGTGGCAGAAACACGTCCATAACTTATTAGCATTGTAAAAACGTAACTCAGTCTCGCAGAGGACACCCCCCCACGCCCCCCCCCCACCCCCGCAACACACCATCCATACCACCTCACACAGCTCTCCTCTCTTCCTGTGTAATCCTGGAGGCTGCGTTTCGGTTCCATGAACACCAGTCCTTAGGAGGGCTTTTTCTGACTGTGTGGCCAACGCCACAGCCAGCAAACATTCTTAGGGGCCGCCCAGGGCCAGGTGCTCCAAGAGGGTGGAAGCGGGAGGAAGAATCCATCCTCACCCTCGCTCCGGGCGTGCGGTCCGGGCCTCCGGGAGTACAGAGCTGGGAGGTGAGAACTGGGAGAATCATCAGCCTCAGCAAACCCGTTCGGCTCCCCCTGCAGTGGGGTGAACATCACGCCGTGAATTTGCCATGTGGTTTGGACAAGCTTCCGGAGTTTTCTGCCTTTTGTTATGATACCATCAGCTGTTCCCTCATAGTTTCAGGGTAGGAACAACACTCTGTTTATCCTCAGCAGCACGAAACTCTGGGTTGTGTATACAGGAGGTCACCGAATGTCTGGAGAAGGAGGAGTGAGGTGAGAGGGTGCAGACCTTTGCCTAAGTGGCAAGGGTTCCCTTCTTGTCTAAGAAACTGGTCAGAGGTTCCCAGCCTTGGGACAGTGCTCCAGGGGCCTGCATGGACGCGACGACCGCCTAGAGTGACCCGGGGCTGGTTAGGGGGCAAACTCTTGGGCGTTCAGCATGGAGAAATCTTTGACATGAATCTGGCCTCCCCCCTGCCCTTTCCCAGAGCAGCAGACTGAGTTTCAGAGAGGGTATGTGTGACCAACTTAGCTCTTAGTGGAAGGGCTGGTCAGGAATTGGAGATGCCTGTCCCTTAATTCATTGCTCTTCCACCCCCATTTTTTCCCCCATTTTTTATGTAACCCATCAATAGTAATTTAATGTCATACAGATACATGCCTGCATTTTCATGATCAAAAGTACAAGCAGTATTTTTTTGGTAAGAGGTTTAAATATTCCCAGGAGCCTGAAAAAAAAAAAAAAAAAGAATACAACTTTTCCCATTGCCTGTATCACTTCTCTGGAGGGATATTATGACCCCATAGAATTGTCAATATAACAGAACTTGAACCTGTTGTACTGAATGGGGCCTTAACACCTGCTCTGACTCCCACATCTTGGAAATCTCTGGGAGGTATACAGGGTCATCTATGTGGATGTGCCTGGGCATATGTATACATACTACAAAGGGATTTTTGTCGTAATAGTTTTTGTTGCATCAATATCTCAAGGGAATTTGTGGAAGAACTCGTTTCTTCTAGAAGTGTCCATTTTTCGAAGAATCTGTCCTCCTTTAGATGCTCAGGCTATTATTCATTGCCAATGGTGGTCAGTGTTCCCAAGCCTTGCTTTTCGCATGTGCAGGCGATACTGGATAGAAAGTGCCCAACTTTCTATACCAGAAGTTCAATTATAAAGTGGTTATGGGAACTGGGAATACATTTTCTCATTAAAAACAACATTATATATGGCTATGTGGTTTAGTTAATCCTTAATACTTGTTTAACTTCATGTATAGTTGAAATGCTGCCCATTTGGAATTAATGTAAGCATGAAACACTGCTTTTTCACCATCAGTGCTTAAATAGAAAAACTATAAAACCAAAGAAGAATTCCTTTTTAATCATCATGAATGTTGGTGGTAGGGGTGAGCAGTTTTATTAGGCGTGGAGGCAGATGAAGACTTTGAGAATTCTAGGTGGGACTTTTAGATATTCTGATGGCTTTGGGAGTGATGGTCCTGATTTTTTTAATATGGTTAATTTGACTTTAGGGGCATTGTTAGCCCCACTGTTTAAGTTAATCAGATGTGGTTAGGGCTTTGCTGACAAATGGAATAATAAGGAAGAGAGAAAGAGGGAAGCATTTTCCCTCTTGAGATCACTAGGTAGGAGTTGGAAGAAAGTGGGTGGATGAACTGCCTGTGTACGCTAGCGGGGAGAACCTATGGTCTATGGCTCCCCTGGCACTGATGTTTTGGGGGAAAGGGAAGCAGGAGAGAGCTAATGCACAGCCCACTCACTCACGTGGCTCAAGCCCAAGGGTCAGTGGTAGCCCAGAGCCCTGAACTCTCCCTGTGTCTGATGGGAGTCACCTCAGATCAGCATGTCAGCACCATTCTGGCAGCCCAGCCCCAAACAGTCCCAAGAAGGAAATATTCTGCTAGCCAGCAGGAGTGATCCACTTTCCCTGATGCCTTCCTGAAATGTGAACCCAGCCAGAATCCCAGAACAACTCTACAGACCTTTGGGACATCTGGTCACCCCCATACATTTGGGGAGTGGGGAGAGGATAGAGGAGGGGGTGGATAGAAGGGTTGGAGAGCAACCCAAAGGGACGATACAGGGTCTGGGGCAGGAGAGGGGGATTTAGAAAATTCCGAGTGGGGCATAGCTACACTTGTGTAAAGGCAGCACTGTGTGAGATCTATCCTGAGGTGGGCCCAAATAGACCTTGAATGGCAAAGAAAGAAAAGAGGAGAAATTGGCATTTCAGGTCTTCCCAGTACGAGAAGAAAGGGGACAGTGGGGTGAGGTGTGGTCAGTTCTGTTCACTGTCTGCCAGCAACATTAACCCCACCCCTGGCTTGGCTCAAGTTAAAGCAAATAAAATGATGTTTAACTGACATCACGAGCGCTGGTCGGGAAGAAAGCAACCAAAGACTCACTGTGCTTGCAAATATTTGGGTTAGAGAAATAAGGTTGGATGAGGGTGGCCTGAAGGTCATAAAGCCTATGGATTGTTTTTGTTCTTAAAATCTATCTACAAGTCACACCAGCTGTGGATCTGAACCACGTGCTTTTGGTCCCCCATGGAAATGCTTTCAATGAATTCAGGTTTCTTAAGAAGCCATTAAAGGATGTTTTAAGAGACAAAATGGAATGTCACATCTTTGTCACATTTATGGTAAGAATGTCGTATTCTTTATAAGGATCAACAGAAGAAATTTCTCTTAGGTCTTTGTTCTAGGAAGAGTTGTTTTTCTCCTAAATACCTGGATTTTATTTTATGGATACTTGGAATCATATAACTGACCCTGTCTCCTTTTTTACTGCTTATATTAAAATTTGAAGCAATCTTGAGCAAGTATATCTACCATCACAACCTGCAGAATTAAAAATCTCAGTGTTTGCATCTTCATCTTTTCTTTTGTTTCCTTCTTTTCTTTAATTTCCTTGTGTATTTATTGTTTTGCCTTCATCATAGTACATGTATTTTTAAAAACTCATCTTGAATTATTTTGGGAACAAGGTGGTTAACTAAATACAAAGGTGGCGAAGGGGCGCTAGCTCACACAGGTCCATTTGCTGACTGTGGTTGGGTGGCTTGAACAACAGACTATTCATAAGTACAGGAAATTTGCAAGACTGATGTTAGAAACTCTGGAAGTACCTGCACTATTTATAGTTGCATTTTTAAACAAATTCTTGAATCTGAGCGCTGAATATGTGCCATTCTAACTGAAAAGGTAATTATCAAATTCCTTAGTAGTCATTTGGCCATAGTATAGAAGTACCTCTACACTCGGGGGAGCAAGAGACTGGTGATTTCTTTCATCTAAGCTGCACTGTTTTCTTTTTAAGGTTAATTCCATTCAAAGATCAAAGTCCAATACTTAATCAAAACCACTGATTTTGCAAATCCTCGGCCAATCTTGGGCTAGATTTGCAACCACCAAGTAGTGAGGAAAGCAAAGTGAAATGGGATCAGGCCTTTAAAAAAATACATTGGATGTTGAACTTTTTCTCTTTTTTTCCTAGTTAGCACTCAACACTGAACCCTGTTGCTCTTCAAGTTATCTTTCTTCTTGACTGGGAAAAGAAACAAGCTGAAGCTAGAAATGGTTTGAATGGGGCAAAGAAGGGTGTTTATTTTCTAAATACAGTTGACCCTTGAACAGCACAGGTTTGAACTGTACGGGCTCACCTATATGTGTTTTTTTTTTTTTCCAGATAAATACAGTACACTACTATAAATGTATTTTCTCTTCCTTATGATTTTCTTAATAACATTTTCCTTTCTCCATCTTACTTTATCATAAGGATACAGTATATAATACGTATAAAATACAAAATATGTGCCAGTCAACTGTTCATGTTCTTAGTAAGGCGTCCAGTCAACAGTTGTCTACCAGTGATTAAGTTTTTGGGGAGTCTGAAGTTATACACCAATTTTCGACTGTGTGGGGAGAGGTCACTCCTAACACCCATGTTGTTTAAGGGTCAGCTGTGTCTTTCTCAGTCAAAATATCCCTTCCATTTCTCCCTGTGTCGTCTGGTCACAGGAGGAAATGGTAAGGAGCCTACCTGTTCACAGATGGTACAAATATTGGGTACAGCTCAGCATCCTGGAGGTAGGCAGAACACAGGTGTCATTTGGGGAAGTGATTCAGTCTTCTTGGGCTTGCTTTCCTACAGGACTAACAAGAGGCCAAACTGGGGAGAAGGAAAATATTGGTCCTCATTCCTTTGGCCCCTTTCCCGAAGGGAGTGATTTTGACTCTCACCTGCTTTGAATCAAGGGTGTCAAGGAGATTTTCTGGTACAAATATTAACAGTGCAGAAAATGGGCCCAGAATATGGAGGGGAATTGAAAAAGGAAAGAATCGAGTCCACTGTGTTCTTAAAGAAAGCACTTTGAGGGGCGCCTGGGGTGGCTCAGTCTGTTGTCTGCCTTCAGCCCGGGTCATGATCCCAGAGTCCTGGGATCGAGCCCCGCATTGGGCTCCCTGCTTGGCATGGAGCCTGCTTCTCCCTCTCCTCCTGCTTGTGCTCTCTCTCTCTCAAATGAATAAAATCTTAGGGAAAAAAAACACTTTGAAAAAAAATCACAACTTGTAGATTTCAAAAGACTATCTTCTTTCCAGTTTTTTTTTATGAGATATAGATATAATAAATACTCCTTTGTACACATTTGCCTTGAGACCCTCTAAGGGGCTCCTGGGTGGCTCAGTTGGTTGAGTGTCCAACTCCTGGTTTCAGCTCAGGTCATGATCTCAAGGGTTGTGAGATGAAGCCCCACGTTGGGCTCCACATTCAGCAAGGAGTCTGCTTAAAGATTCTCCCTCAGCCTCTTTCCTCATTAGCATGCACAGGCATGCTCTCTCTGTCTCTCAAATAAATAAATCTTTGAAAAAAAAAGGAAAAAGAAAAGATCATCTGAAATGCACAGCGGTGGGTTTCCAGGGGATTGTTTTTCTCTCGTTTGGATCTAAGGTCTGATTTCCCCACAATAGATGTGAGTGACAATCTGGTTGGATGCTAAGTGGGGGCAGGTTCTCAAGTCATTATGTAAAGAAGAAAGTCATGTCCAGGAAAATTACCTCAGAAGATAACTCCCCTACTAAGATAGGATGCACATGGCTTTGTGCATCACACACTAATTGCCTTGCATTTAGGGGCCAAGATGCAGGAAAAGATGAATGTATTTATATACCAGAATCCATGCAAGGTGCTAAGCGGTGCTAAGCTTTGTTCCTCACCCTCTGGAGCGCATTGTCACTGAGTGGAACAGGGCCTCAGGAAACATCTTCATTCTTCAAATTGCTCTCTCTCTTTCTCTTCTCAGGATGCGGTGTGAGAGCTCATCTTAAAGCTGGGTTTGAGGGGCGCCTGGGTGGCTCAGTCATTAAGCGTCTGCCTTCGGCTCAGGTGAACCCGGGTCTGGGATCGAGCCCCGCATCGGGCTCCCTGCTCAGTGCAGAGCCTGCCTCTCCCTCTCTCACTCCCCCTGCTTGTGTTCTCTCTCTCACTGTCTCTCTCTCTGTCAAATAAATAAATAAAATCGTAAAAAAATTATAAAAAGCTGGGTTTGCAAGACAAGGCATTATAATTGCTTAGATTGCATCTTGTAGATCGACAAAATTAGCATTTTATTTTAAGGTGGACTTATTTAATTAATTTAATTTAATGTATTAAAGTCTAATGTGAATTTATTCCCACTTCACCTAAGATTGAGAAAGCTGAAGGTATGGGGTAGGGAGAATGGAGTAGGTCCAATTATAAAAGCAGGGTTTTTTTAGGAGGGCGCTGAGGGTGCCTGCCCACGTTTGCTCCGAAGCCCAACCTGGAAGTCCTGGGCTGCTGCAGCAAAAGTCTTCTGTAAGGATGACTGTTAACCACAGGTCACTTTCCTAATTGGGGTCCTGCTTTGGTTATGTTGGGTTGGAGGGCAGGAGGACAGAGAGGTTGGAGGGATGGAACTGAATCCTTTCTCTGTACCCCTGTCCTTCACTCCTTCATCCGCAAAGAGAAACAGGTGTCCACAAGACTGGTCTGCCACTGAGAGGTGTCTGGGGGCCCAGCAGAGGGAACATTCATCCAACACCCAACACATACTTGTTGAGCATCTGTGAGATGTGGGGTATCTGGGACAAGCTGGCATCTTCTTGGGGACAGCCTAACCAGCTTCCTTCTCCCCTGCCATGAAGGCAGAAACAAGGTGAGAGAGATGACACAATTATGGTTGCTCGGTGCCCTCTCATTCAGTGACTTGTCTAGCCTTGCTGAGCGTGTGGAGCTGGTCAGTGGGGTTAAGACATGGGTTTTGGCGTCAGACCTGCGTTCAAATCCCACTTTTGGTACTTGTGAGCTACATGATGTTGGACAAGTTTTTCAGCCTTTCTGAGCTTCAAGCAAGTTATGGAAATAGTCTGTTAATGGGAACGATACTTACTGAGCATCTGCTATGGGTAAGGTACCAATGTTCTCTGCCCAAGAACCTTACAGGCTGTGGGAAATACTGATACTTGTATTTGTAAGGACAAACCATGGTGTAAGTGCTCCAAAGGGAAAAAGAAGAATCTTACGAGACTGTGTAGCCTAGGCCGTAATTTGGGTCATTATCGGGGGAGGGCTTTAAGGGAGGGCTCTCTTAAGACCTGCCATTTCAGCTGAGAACTGTGAGATGAGAAGGTTGCTGGCCAGAACAGTGAGGGAGAGAACGTTCCAGCAGGGCATAAAGCATCTGTCCTACCTCCATCTGTCCCCCTGCCACTCTTCCAGGAGCAGAGGATGCTCTTCTTAGCTAAAAAGAAACTTGCCGAGCCTCTGAGGGACCAGAGCCTCCCAGAGAGACGATTCTGTGGCTCTAACCCTCTGTGTTCCACCCCACAGGATGTGTGGGGCTGGTGGTCCTCAAATGGCAGCCCCCAGCCTTGCCAGCTATTTTCACCTCCCTGAGAGCACGTCTCCAGTGAGGCTGGGCTCCCAAGCTGGGCGCCCGCCAGTCAGTCTGGCCAGGGAAGGAACTATTTTGGGAATTTTTATGATGGAACAATATTTTTTTGGTAAACAAATGGAGAGCTGTTAAACAGGGAGGCTCACCCCCTAGCTCCTGGTTCACCTTTCTCCACGTGGAGGGGTCACAGAGGCAGCACTGTCCCGTGGTAAGAGAGTCCCCAGGGCTGCCCACCTTCAATGCACACCCCATCATTTCTCTCAGGATACACATCTGCAGAAACTGGGAGGTTGACCCCTCCCCACACCCTGCCTTGGGTCCCTTGGAAAAACAAAAAAGTCTTTAGTGCAGTCAGGGGTAGCAGGGGCCATGTCTGATTAACCCTTAGGGCTTGAGGGTGACAGGGACCTGAGGGAACATCTGCCACCCCTTTCCATCCCCCTCTACAGGGAGGCCACCGAGGCCCAGAGAGGGTAGGCCCCTTTCCCAAGGTCACAGAGCTCATCAACTGCAAATAAGGTTGGAATCCAGGTACTGGACTCTAGTCCTTTTCTCTTTCTTCAGGAACAATAAGCCAGACCAGTGGTCAAGAAGAGGAAAGAGTGGGCTGTGAGCTTGGTATTTTGCAGGGAGCCTACAAACTATCCCCTCATAGTCAATCCTGAATACTAAGTGCCTCAGCACTGACCCCACCCTCAACCTCACCTGGCGGAGGACTCTCTTTACTTCTCGCCTCTGATTGGCTGCTGCAGTGGCTTGGACTTCATGACCTAGGACCCCTCTCATTGGTGCTGGGACCACCCCAGCCTAAGCATTGTTTCTCCAGCAGTTACATCCCCTCTTGTTCTATCTACAGCTTTCTGGGCTGCCTTTTCTCAGACTGGGCTACTGTCATTTTTTATGTTTGAGTCTAGATAAGTTAATTAGGGTCCCAACTGAAAATAGGACGAATGTATTACCTTCTCCTTACTGATGGGGCTAAGAGGCCACTATATTATTATAGGAATGATATCTACCTCTTATTGAGCCTCCACTGGACCCTCATAGACATGCTTTCACTCAGCAGCCACGCATGGTAGGGATTATTTGTCCTGCTTTACAGATGAAGATACTGAGGGCCAGAGAAGCCCGAGATCACATGACCAAGGAGTAAGTAATGGAGCCGGATTCATTCCAACTATGTCTGGCTCTAATCCCACAGCTCTTCCCACCAGGCCTCCCGCAAGCATGAGACAAAGGGAATCTGGCCACGACAGTGGCAGAAACATGTAGTGGAAGGGACTTTGTGGGCAAGCGCCAATAGATTAAATGTTGGGGCTCAAAGGACAAATAGAACATATCACCCAAGTTTTGAGTCTTGTACTGATCAGGAGTCTTCCATTTTTGAGTGATAGAAACACAACTCAATATAGCTTAAAAGAGAGCTTATCTTTATTTGGGTGCCTGGGAAGTCTGGGGAGATCTGGCTTTAGGAATAGCTCGATCCAGGATAGTATTTCTTTTTCTCCTCCTCTTGATACCACATCCGTGGTATCCGTGGCATCTGTGGTTGTTGGAGCCCCAGAATCATACTCTGTCAGCAGAAAGGGACAATTTTCTTTCATAGCTTTAGTGAGAAAATCCCAGAAGGACTCCAATTAACTGGCTTAGGTCATGTGCCCATCTGAGCCAATCACTGTAGACAGAGGGATGGAGGCTTCTGAGTCCGGAAATGTGTGCCACACAGAATGCACTGCCCGCGGGGAAAAGGAGCTTGGGTGGCTGATGAAGGGGAGAAAAAGTATGGGAAGACTGAAACAATAGCCCTCTTTAGGCTTGGGGACCGGGAGAATGTCGGCAGCATTGATGATCAGAGGGAAAATTAGGAGGAAGGGTTACGCAGGAATAGTTATATTCACTATAATAGTACTAAGTAAGATTTATTACTTTACAGAGTAGGCAGCCCTTCACATACCTTATTAGCCCTCATCTAACCCTGAAAGGCAGGCAGAACAGGTGTTGTTACCAATCTCATTTTACAGATGAGGGACAAGTCTGGAGAGAATAAATGATAGGCTTGTGGCTGGCAGGGGACAGGTCTGGGACTCAGGTGGCAGACTCACAGTCACTTTCTCTGAATCCCAATTCAGGAGAGAAGATATGTTGAGTGTGAAGTGCCTGGTGTCCTGAAGGAAGATGCTACTCTCAAGGTGAAAGGGACACCTGAGCCTGTCACTTTGGGGTCATTCAGCTTAGTGCGGTCCCCTGCTAGGTGTTATGTGCCACATGGGCAGGGACCTTCGTGTGCTTAGCACGCAAGAGGCACTGAGTACAGAGTGATCCAATAGTGCCCTGCTGAGAGGCTGAGTCTCTGCTGGGGGCTAGAGGATGGGGACCTGAGTCACAGGCCAAAGACTGAGCCCCGGGAGGGAGTATGGGGAGAGAAAAGGAGTGGGAGCCCAATGTGCAGTATGGTTGGCCCCAGCTCCAGACAACCTTTGTCAAATGCACTGCAAGCCTCACATCTGTGGGGCAGACCAAGCTGGCCATATGGGATCTATAGACTCTGAAAATCCCGTTGGTGTGGGGTGCCTGGGTGGCTCAGTCGGTTAAGCTGCCTTTGGCTCAGGTCATGATCCCAGGATCCTGGGATCGAGCCCCACATGGGGCTCCATGCTCGGCGTGGAGCCTGCTTCTCCCTCTTCCTCTGCTGCTCCCCACTGCTTGTTCTCTCTCACTCTTGCTCTCTCTCAAATAAATAAATAAAATCTTTTATCTTAAAAAAAAAAATCCCGTTGGTGTAACAGGACTGGTTTGGCACCAGGTGAGTTGTGTCTTCTGGGGCCTGTCTTTGCTGCACCTGACTGTGCTTCTCTTTAGTTGTGTTCAAGTTAAGTCAATCAAGCTCCCTTTTTTGAACACCCGCTATATGCCAGGCATGAGCATGTATTGTGCACCAGGTGTATGGTGATAAGTAAGATACAATTCTGCCTTTTTAAGTCATTCATTCATTTAACCCTCATTGTTTCCCAGGTACTGTGTTAGGCACTGGGTATACAAGATTTGGTGAAATTCTTATTCTGGCTAGGTTGACACATTTATGCCCAACTAATCATAATACATACAATGTATAAGTGATTTGATTTGCATATAAAAAAGTGCTTTGGGACTATAGAGATAAAAGTTACTAATTTTGGATCAGGAGATTCAGGGAACTCTTGATAAGAAGATATCTGAGCTAGACTAGCGGAACAAAGGAAAAAGGTAAGAGTCTGGCAGGCTCTGAGGATGGGTGGTGGGTTTTTTGGGTGGGGAGAGTCGGTGTACAGGGGCAGGTGGTGGGAAACCGAGGGTGGGCAGGAGGCCAAGCTTGAAGACCAGCCCAGTGCAGGGGTTTTCACTTGATCCTTAGATGCCCTGGCCCCTTGGAAGGGAAACCGTTGCCCGGGGTGTGTGTCCACACCTTGCCATTCACTCATCAGCTGGTTTCATTCTTTGTTCTCTGGTCAGCAGCATGTCCTGTTTGTGGCTAGCTTTGTTGCTTCTTAAACTGTAAGCTCCCCATGGGCGAGATTTCCCTCAGTTTCCGTGCATTTTTCCTTTGCACCGAGCCCAATTACGGCGTGGATCATAACCAAGTCCCCTGGTGCTGCTGTGGGCCAGGGGTCTCACGGAGAGAGGCTGGCCACAAGCTCTGCTCGGTTTCTGGGGAGCAAATCCAGGACAACCAGAGCTGCTGAAAATGGGCTCTCGCTGGGCTTCCCTTCCCTACCACCTGTGGGGTCACCCATGGTGTGTATGCTGGAGTGGGCTGCTTGTCCACTGATATCTGCTCCCCCTCATTTGGTGGTAGAGTTTGAGCTGAGCAGCCCCCAGCCAGCCTCCCTTGCTGCTTGGTATGACCATACAACTATAGCCAGCCACTGGGATATGAGTAGACGTGACCCACATTTGAGATGGCCCTAACAGGAAGGCATGACCCCTCCCCTCCCCTTTTCCTCTTCCTACAGCTGGGGGTGAGGGCCGCAGGGGAAGCCATCTCCGACGACGCAGGGGAAGCTGTGTGTTGAGGATGGCAGTCATCTAATGGCCTGGACCACCTCTCTGTGCTCTGGCATATTGTGAAACCTCTTTATTACAACGGCTCAGTCTGTACCTAAATCTGTTTCGTAGAAGGAACTTTGGACAGCTAGTTCTTTGCCCTGTGGTCTTGGACACGTTACCTTATCTTTCTAGACCCCTGTTGCCACACCTGTCGGAGGGGGATGTGAAAAACTCTTTCCTTGCTCCATGAGAAGCATCAAAGGGCTGCAGAAGTGGCTCTGATTGGAAAAGCGTGGACACAAGGCAAAGGTGTGTGGGAGCATTTTCAGGGCGAGAGAGTGATGGTCTCTGATCGTGGTTTATCGCTTAGCCCTTTCCTCTTTAGGAGTTTTTGAGTGGCTCAAATAAACTGCCGGCCCAGCTAATCAGAGCCGGGGGGGTGGGGGTGGGGGGCTCTGTGTTCACCATCTGCCCAGAATAATTCCCTCCAACCTTTAAAGTGCTCAGAAGACACAAAGTTTGTCTTGGCTGTAACGGGCCAGACCTAAGGAAGTGATCTGGGTCAAGAAGCTTTTACACGATTGTAAGTAATGAAACGTACTGAACCCAGTTGAACCTCATCAAAATGCCGTGGCGGGTTGAGTGTTTATGTTTCATGCTCATGATGTTTGAATGTTTAAATTCACATGAAAAACATAAGCACCGGGATGAAATAGCTGGCAGGGTCTGGGCCACTATTTCAAGATGAAGCGTACTTGATGGCGACAGCAGCGTTGACCCAGCTCTGAAGTATGTGGAGGCCCGGCTCGCACGAGCCCCACGCTTCCCACCCCGCAAGCCACCCGTCAGCACAATTTGCCTTTTCCCAGGGGACCCAGAGGCTTGCTCAACACATACCTGGTTGATTTATGACACATGAAGGACAGAGTCCGTGGGATTTGGGAGAGGCAGAGTAGAGGGGGTTGTTGGGGAAATTGAATGAAAAAGGAAAAAAAAGGAAGGATGTCCAGGAAAGAAATAAGACAATGTGTCTGAAAAATTGGAAACCGATTCCTTAAATACCTCACAGTAGGAGAAGAGTAAAACAAATTAGGGCCCGGTCGCTCACTCCATTCATGACACAATGTATGTATTCATTGTCTACTGTGCGCCAGGGTCCCGTGTTAGTAGGTTCTGGGACAAAATCCCCGGCCTCAGATGATGCAGCTATTTAAAATGATAGTTATGGCGCCTAGGTAACAACATGGAAAATGAGTGTGATATGGATTTGGCAGAAGATGCAAGGGTCAAAATTTATGTACAGTGTGATGACAACTGGCTTAAAAAAACCCAGATGCGGAGGAGGAGGAAGTGAGAGGAAACATGGGTAACAGGCCATGAGTGTGTTAGGGTGGTGGGGTTAGGCTAGAGACCAGTTAGCCTATAGAGACCAGAAAGCCTTCTCGAACTTTCTGTGCTGTAGTTGTATTCCATTCATAAATATATATATATTTTTTTAAATAAGAAGGGCCGTCACCTGACAAATGACCCTCCCACGTTAACCACCGGTCCAGCTAGCCTTTGAGGAGTACTTCACACCAGACAAGCCCATCTTCCTGCACCAGCCTGGCTGCTGGCATTCACCAGGTGTTGGGCCCTCTGCTTGGAGTCTGAATCAGAGATGTTAAAGCTTGGGAGGGGCCCGGATATGCCAAAGGGCACCCCTGTTCTCAGTGATTGCAAATTCAGCAGCTCGCCAGTGGAAACGGAGAGGCCCCTGATCCAGCACAATGCAGGGGCTGGTATTTCCCCTGACTCTCGGGGCCGGGCGCCTATCCATTTGGGGCACGAGATGAAGGAGTTGGCCAGCTTCCCGCCTTGGGAATGGATGGGCCAGGCATCGCATGCCAAGCTCAGGCCAGGCCCTCACAGCTGCGCCTGCCTCCCCTGGAGAAAGGGAAGGTTCTGTCTGCCCCCTCCAAATTAGACCTGCTTGGGGCACAACTCGGGGATGTGGCTTTGGAATCAGACGCGAATTTTTAAAAACTTTACAAATATTTAATTGCAGAACTACATGCACATGGTTAGAAAAATAAAATGGTACAGAGGGCTCATAGTTAAAAACAGATTTCCATTCCATTCTTGGATTCAGGCTTGCTTCTCAGGGGCTACAGCTTTTAACTGCTTCAGTTTTGGGTTCTGCCGGTTTACCTTCCTATCTCTTAGTAATACGTGAATACTGCTGTCTTCTGGTGGATCCTCCGGGGACATTATCTATTGTCTCCCTGCTCTAATAAAACAGGATTTAGCTCATGTGTACGGTTGGGAAGACATGGAAAAGCACCATCCAGACCTTCAAAAACGGACTTGCCTCCCAGCTGTGGGGAGCATGCGCAGCAGATGGCCCCCAGCTGTCAGCTTCGGCCCGGTCGGCCCAGAGGCACTGAGAGCCACCTGGCCCCAGGTCACAGCCTTTGTGGGGCAGCCTGCACCCAGTAACTGAGCACAGCGAGAGGGAATAAGGCCCTTTCCGCCCAAAGTGGGGCTCTAATGGGGGATGCTCCTTCCAGCGCTCTGGGCCGGCTTGGTTGGGTCTGCATCACAGTTGACTTCTCTCTCCAGCCAATTTTTTCTTTCCCCTTCTTTTCACAGGTGTCCCTCCTAATAAACATCATGCACCCCAAGCTCCATCTCAGCGTCTGCTTCCAGGGAGCCCCCTGCCACAATCATCCTTGTCCCTCTTGTGGTTTCTCAGCGTATATCAATTTGTACTGCGTCAACTTGACTGAATAAGAGCTACATTCCCCCACATTCCCTCCCCGCGGTGGTTCCAAGTCAGGGTTGGCCACGAGGGACGTTTGTGCAAAAGTTGGAAGGCAGAAATGAAGCAGTAGTCATTTTTGCTCGCTGAAGGCTGGCGCCGGGCCAGGCGCTGCAGCGGTTCTCAGGCTGCCACCGCTGGGCGCCTCACCTTGCTGGCAGGCTGCCCGGGGCTCCTCCACCTCCACCCCCTTCTCCTCCTTCAGCTCCTCCGTGTCCTGGGCCAAATGCACGTGTGGCTCCATGAGGGGGGCACCTGCTTCGCCGGGAGCTCAGCCACATCACGGAGACCGGAGGTACTGAGACAGATGTGCGTTTCTGGTTGCCCTTGTGGGTTCCAGGGGCTTCTTCCTTTTTCGCACTTCCATCTTTTCTTCCCAACTGCCAGGGCTGCTGACCTCAGGACCAACACCAGACACAGAGGCAGGGGGCTTACACATACCGTTTAAGCAGCTCCTGGAAGTGTGTGAGGTCTAGTCGCCCTGACAGCTCCTTTTTTCTTGAATTCTAACTCATGCAGTCACTATTCCTAGTTCCTCTCTCTCTCTCTCTTTAAAGATTTATCTGTGAGAGAGAGAGAGAACGAGAGCACAAGCAGGGGGAGCTCCGGCAGGTAGAGGGAGAAGCAGACTCCCTGCTGAGCAGGGAGCCCGATGCGGGACTCGATCCCAGGACCCCAGGATCATGACCTGAGCTGAAGGCAGACGCTTAACCGACTGAGCCACCCAGGTGCCCCCCCTCCAGTTCCTCTCTTGATGACTCTGTTCCGTCAGCTCTCTGTTGTACCCGACTCCTTATCCCATAAGGTAGGATACTAGTATCATTATCCTGTCTTCCTCCCTTCCCGACTCTTTGCTCAGCTGATTTTTTTTTATTGAATTATAACGGACATACACTATTATGTTTCAGGAGTCCAAGATAGTGATTTGAAATTTCTACACATTATGAAATGATCACCAGAAGAGGTCTGGTTACCATCTGTCATTGTACAGAGTCACTGTGATGTAATTAACAATATTCCCTGTGGTACTTTTCCTTTCTGTAATTTCTTTATTTTATAACTGAAAGTTTTACTCTTCTTAATTCTCTTCACCCATTTCACCCCTTGCCCCTCACCCCCACCCGTCTGGCAACCACCAGTTTGTTTTCTGTATTTATGAGTCTGCTTTTGTTTTGTTTTGTTTCTTCGTGTGTTCGTTTTTTAGATTTCACGTAAAATGAAATCATATGGTATTTGTCTTTCTCTGTCTGCCTTACTTCACTTAGTGTAATAGCCTCTAGGTCCATCTGTGTTGTCACAAATGGCAAGATTTCATTCCTTTTTATGGTTAATATTCCTTGTGTATCTATACCGCAACTACTCTATCCATTCATCTATTGATGGACACTTAGGTTGCTAAGTGCTTCTCTCAGCTATTTTTTAATTTCTACATTGTCAAGTGTGGTCACATTATATCCTGTCCTAAAATCATAGTGAACCTTTCCCTTCTTTGTTCGCAGTCTATTTTAAAAGTTGAAGACCAATGAATAGCAACGGGAGTAGTGCATTTTGTGTGGGTAAATATCACAGGGCCCGATGATGGTCTATGATTGTATTTCTTTCCCCGAATGTCCAAGGGAAAGACACCTGTGTCACTCAAAGGACAATGTTCTTAGCCCCAAGATCAAATAGATGTTTTATGTGCCACCGTTTGCTCAAATTCATCTTACCTACTTTGTTGTTTCATTTTTGAACCATGACTTTCTTGATTAGTGGTTTGCTCTTCCCAGAATTTTTTTATTGCTTTCTTGTTTCTGTTTGGGCAAAGAAAGCTAAGTCTTTGCCCTCCTGTCGCAAATATTATCTAGCTTTTTACTCATCTTATGTGTTTCTGGGAATCTATTATATTCTTCTAAAAGGCTTTCTCCTTAGGAACCATTGACATTTTATTGGACCCCAGTTTCCTTTGAGGTAGCCATCACTTCTGGGATTTTTTTTTCCATTGGACTCTGGTTAATTGCACCATCTCTTGTATTTTCACCTTAACCTTTTGTTCCTTTGATGTTCACTCCAGTTTTGTTGGAGTACATTCTCATTTCACACATCCACAAAGCATGCACAAGAAGGAAATATCAAGCCCTCCCGTGAGGATTTAGCTGTGTGACTTGGGCAAGTGTCTAACCAAATTTGTACCGCAATCTCCTCAACTACACCTCGGGGATTATGTCACTCCTGTCCTGGAATCGCTGTGAGGATTGCATGTGATAACACTGGTCGAGTGCCTGACCTTCGGCGCTGAGCACATTTTGGTTTATGTCTCTAATTGTTACTTTTTTTGCTAAGAGACCTCACAACGCCCCCCTTGCCTATGGAAGAAAGTCCAAACTCTTCAGCATAGCCCAACGCCCTCTATAATTGAACCTCAATTGACCTTTTCAAATTTATGTCCTATTACTCTCTCCACATACCTTGTGCACCGCCAAACTCTTCTCCAGCACACCTGTGTCTTCTAGCCATCGGGCCTTGACTCTGCCCCTCTGCCTGGAAGGCCTTTCCGAGTCTAGTGTCTGTGTGTACAAACCCATTTCCCTTCTCCAAGCTCCCTCTGCCTTCATCATCCTTCCCTGATCTCCAACTAGACGCAGTCCGACCCTCTCCCCTGGCTTTTCCTCCTTCCCGCTGGCTATGAGAGTTCTTATGGCCACACACTTGGCTGGCTGCCTGGGGATGGACCAAACTCTTTCCATTTTTCTCCACAGCTGGGACAGCCACAGTCTTGAATGATCCTCTTTTTGCAGGCTGGGCAGAATCCAGGATGCCTCTAGGCAACGTTTTCAGAGAGCCAAAAACTACTGCTTCCTTCCTCCTGCCAATGTAGCTTCCCTCCCCCACAAACAGCCCCTCCCCACCCCCATGGCATGGAAAACTTATTTTTAGGGCAGCCACCTCTTTGGTGAGGTCTGATGGCCGTAGGAAAGTGCTCTGCCATCAAATATCTCTTCCAGTAGGATTTAGTCAAGGGAACAAAATGCACATACCTCTGGGAGGGGCATCACATCAAGTATAATTTAGTAACATTAGCATTCACTCACTCACTCACTCACTCACTCACTCCTCTATATTAGATGACTCTGGTGTGCCAGGCACTGTGGAGGGCTTGGGGACACACAGAGAAAAGACATAATCCCTGTGCACAGGGAAATCACAACGAGCTTAGTTTAAGATCACTTTCCAACCATGAGGTCTAGCTGACAGCAGGACATTGGAGCATCTGAGGGCTAGTCGAGGGTTGGGTATGTGGGCTGGGATGGTGCAAGAGGAGAGTGTGAAGGCCCCGGGGGCCTGGATGGAAGAGGAGCCACAGAGAAGTGGGGTGCCTGAGACGGATTTTTCTCCATGTCACAGCTTAGCCCTCGGGTATGATGGGGGCTGATTGGTCACCAAGTGAGGCAGGAAGTTGGGGAGAGGGTGGAAGGGAAGATGTTGCAGCCTCTGAGTACAGGGTTCTACCTATCCCACTCATGCTCCACACTCTCTCCTGACCTGGGTGAGACCCCCCTGGGCAGCTCTTGTCACAGCACCTGTGAGGGAACCACAGAGAAAGGAAAGTGCCTCAGCTCACCTGGGTGTGTTCTCAGCCATTTCTGTTCATTTTCAGGATAAGCACGGGAGGCATGGGACAAGAGGGGTGACCCAGTCACTCTGAGCTGCACTGATGCCCAAGGCAGCCAGCACTGGAGGTGCAGAAGCTCGGGGCTCTGTGTTTCTGAGCAGACACTGCAGCCTATTAAAGGTTGAATTCCGTCTGGTGGTCACATCCTGCACTGGCTGCCCCCCACGGCACACAAAGCTCCTTTTGTAGCTAGTGGGACCAAGGGAAGGGGGAAGCTGAGCTCTTAATGTGACCAACCAATTTTTCAGCTTACATCAACAAATTTCTCCCTGAATCTTTCCAAAACAAAGCTTTGCTAATGTGGAGCTCAGGGGCTGTGGGAGCTGGCTGAGCTCTGGCAGAATCCGCAGGCCCAGGTTCTCCTTGCCCTTGGCCAGAGTCAGCTCTGGCGAAAACGAGGAGGGCTCAGGCTATGGGGAAACTGGTGTGCAAGTTGGTTAAGTAACTGCCAACAGGTCGTTGGGCCTGTAAATCTCTGGTAGAGCTGATTTGAACCCAGATCCATGAAAGTCTTCTAATTGGGCTTTTGTGCTCTCTGCCCTACCCCAGAGGAAGGCTGTCCAGGGAGCCCATCTGTAATCAAAGACTGCAGGTTCTTGTGGCTGGAAGGGTCCTCAGAGATAGCCAGTCCAACCCTTTGGATCTCTGTTACCTACAGAGATAGTGATTGGGATCAGGATTGATTCCAGGTCTCCCCACTCCATATCAAAAGATCTTTTCGCTGACACTGCACATGATTTTTCTTTAGGAAACATGTACGTACGCTTCAAGAGAAGGACCAAAGGCACTTAGCTCTAAAGAACCAACAGATGATGGCGGCAGCCAAATCCAAGTGACCTACAGGCCAGGGGCGTCCTGGTTCTCTCCACATCATTCTATAGACCACAACCTGGAGACCCAGGGAAGTGGTGGTGTAATTCTAGCTGGAGTCCAAAAATCCTGGGAACCAGGGGAGCCAAGGTTGGAAGGCGCAGTCCAAGGGCAGAAGAATACCAATGTCCCAGCTCACACAGACAGGAAGGGATAAAAGGGGTAAATTCCCCTTTTCTCTGCTTTTTGTTCTATTCAGGCCCTCAGTAGATTGGGTGATGCTCACCCACATGGGGAGAGACCAATCTATTTTACTGAATTCACCAATTTCCATGCTAATCTCATGCAGACATGCTCTCATAGATACATCCAGAAATCACGTTTACTGGCCTTCTGGGCCTCCCGCAGCCCAGTCAGTTGACACATGCAATTAACCATCTCCATGTCCTTGCTTGGTACCAGGGTCATAAGTCTGCTTTTCTTGCCCCGGATGGCAAATTTGAAAAGGAATCAACTACAGCTCCTCATCCCCACGATACCTTCCACATGGTCAGTGGGCTTCTCAGTGCTTCAAGGGCTGCCTGGTTGGAAGCAAAACCATGAGCTCACTTACGGCACAATTTTAGCGCAGATAGGCATTGGGAAGTCAGACCTTGCTGGTGGTTCTGTGGCTAGGACAGTGACAATAGCTTTTGGGACACTAAACTGGTAAATCATGTCAAGGTCTTTATGCACATTGGATGAGGCAACATAGCCAAATAGTTTAGAAGATAGTCAATGCAACCAGATAAAGACCTGGGTTCAAATCTCGCCTCTGCCATGGTTTATGGGTCCTGTGACCTGTGGACAATTACTTAATCAACTTGTCTACCAGTTTCCCCATCTATAAAATGGGGATAATATTAGGGTTGGTTGGGAAGGCTAAATGAATTCATCCGTGAGAAGTACCTAGAACACTGTGTGGCACATAGTAAATGCTCTATACATGGTAGTTATTATGATTATTATTATTATTGGAGGAATAAGTCAACACAATAAACATTGGTTGACTGTTTGAGTGAGGTTTGTGGATGCCAGGAGCTTTGGAAGATACAAGAGTTAATAAGAAGAATAAGACTTGGGCCCCGCTCTTGATGTGCTTTCGGTCTACAAGAAGAGAGAAGATACTGACATGAAAAGGGAGGCATGGCATGCAAGTGAGAGCAATGAATAAACCCGCGTTTTGAGAGAGGGGATTGGATCCCAGAAGGAGAGGAGCAGAATCAGGCCAGAACCTGAACACTCTGAGCTCTCAGAGATGGGAAATTCACCTTGAGTAATTTGGGGCAGTTGGAAAGGAAAGTTTTTTCAGGTTAGAGGCCTGGTGTGTGTGTGTGTGTGTGTGTGTGTGTGTGTGTGTGTGTGTGTACACACACTCACAAAAAGAAAAGCCAATTTTTTTTTTTTTTTTAAGAAAAGAGAGAAAGGAACGTTTCCTCCACCTCCCTGTAACCTCATTCCACTAGGTGGCTTCATGAATTCATTAGCACATCAGCAATGGCAACTCTGTTTTAGCAATCCCAGCTCCCAGGGCATGTGGGGGAGTTCTGAGAGGCCAGCTGCTTCACCTGTCAGAGAGAGGAGGAGCTGAGCAGAGATTTCCAGGTCAGAGTAGAGCTGGGTGCCTATCCCTCCGGTAGCAGACTGGGGCCCAGCCTCCTGGCACCAGGAAGAGTATGGCTCAGGGGTCATTCACATGGAACATGACTTATGCATAAATTTCTAAATTAAGGTTTCTTAAACAATAACTAAGAAAAAGAAAGGAAGACTTCAACCTGATTTAGAATCTCTTCACTCAGTTATTTTGAGCCTGTGTAACAAGACCTCAATTATTTGGAACCCCAGAGGGATAAGTTGTTCTGAAGGCTTAAAACTTGGGTGCCCAATCTAAAATTTAAATCATTTTGATGGGTTTAAAAAATGTATGCAAGCTTCTTTGCTTTGTTTAATAGAATATCTGGAACATGACTTGGGGTGCCTACCGTAGGACTCTGCTGCCCTTATGATCTCGTATACAGGATGGCTTGAGGCCATACTAAGCAGGCCCAGACTACTATGTATTTTGAATTTTATTGAAAAAAAAAAAAACCCACCACACAATGGAATTCTAGATTCAGCTCTGGCATATAAAAAGCTTAGATGCTGTCATTCCTGTCCTTATAACAGTAAGAAGCAAAAACTGAAAAATCAATGACTTTTCTTGAACTCCTCAGAGAATGGGGGTTGCAGAGCAAATCAACACACTGAAATCTGGAGAGATTGGTGAAGATGGGGGCTCACGGCTGGCATCGGCTTACCTGAAGCAGATGTTGCTAGAGTCATCAGCCTGGACCCCAGAGTCACGTCTTTTAAAAACTTTCTGATCATTTCCTGTTTTCTCTTCTCATTCTTTCCAGGCTTAACCATGCTCTGTGCCAAGCTTTGTATCTATTTGTACTGCAGGTAAGGTAGTTTAGCAAATGGGGTGATGGGTGGCAGGGAGCAGCAAACAGACAGACAGGCAGACGGACAAAGCTAGACGCAAAGCTCGAGTCTGGACCCTGGCGAGTAAGTAGGGGCCCAGTTTCTGATCACCTCTCAGCTTTCGATGGTTCAATAGTTTGATATTATCAGTTCGGACATAGGTGACCAGCACCAGGGAAGCACCGTTCCATAGAAATATGGCGGAGCCATATACACGTAATTTAAAATTTTCTAGAGGTAATATCTTAAAAAAAGAATAGATTAACCCAATGTATTTAAAATGTTCTCATTTCAACAGGTACTCAATATAAAAAGTATTAATGCAATACCTTACATTCTTTTTTTTGGTATGAAGTCAAAATGCAGCGTGGACTTCTCAGTTGGTACTGCCCACATTTCAAGTGCTCAGTAGCCACATGTACAGGCCAGAACAGCTCCGGGGAGTTGTATGAGGCTGGAGTTAGTTTTGGCTGCTAATGACAACAGTGACTTAAACAACACAGAAATACATTTATCTTATTTAAGTGTTCAGGTAGGCATGAAGGGTTATGTGATGAGGCACTTTGCGGTAGTATTCAACCCAGGCTCCTTTCTTGTTGCTTCTGTCTTATATCTTGTTGTCCCACCAGGCACGGCTTCATTTCCAAATTCCTCAACAGTCCAAGATGAATGCTTCAGCTCCAGCCAGCGCACCCACATTCCAGCCAGCAGGAAGGGAAAAAGGAAAGAGAAGAAACCCTCTATTAATGTTGCTCTAAGCAGTTACACACACATTACTTTTACTTCCATGCCTTTGGCCAGGATTTAGTCAGATGACCCTGCCTAGCTGCTAGGGAGCCTGAGAAATGTAGTCTAGATTTTAAGTAACCATGTGACCAGCTAAAATTTGAGGGTTCTGTGACTAAGGAAGAAAAAGAGAGCATATATTGAGAATCAACTGGTAGTGTTGGTCTCAGACCAATTCACATGAAAGAAATGCAGATTAGAATGGTAAACCAGAATGCCAATTTATTAAGAGTTAATGGGACTGTAATTGCCAGCCAGATGGGAGTGCCTGGGTCTGCTGACTGTTGCAAACTCTTCTCAGTAGGATAATCTAAATGGTTGGAAGATTAATGGATCAGGCTATCATGGCCTGATGGACCCCTTTCCATTTAAAGACGTATCGCCCTGCCAAGAGACCTGAAACATTCCTGCCAACCGTGAGGGAGCCCTCTCTCTGGGATGGCACTGGAGACCCTTGGACAAACTCCTGGCCTCAACAGTCCTTTCTCTGAGCTTCTGGGGGGCTCCATCCTTTCCTCATCATAGCTTTTCACAGTACAACTCTGCTTACATTTGTTACATTTTAGACTTTGAGAGGGCAAGATTTTGAAGACATACCAGCCCCTTGTTATAGACTTGGGAAATACTACTGTCTCATCAGCAGCACTCATTCACTCGAATTTACTGAGCACATGTTGTGTGCCAGGTATTATATTATGCTGAGAGTGAATAAGAACCTGGCTTCCATCCTTAAGGTGATTGTACTATCTAAACAATAGGGAAGGTGATGATGGGCAGGGTTAAAAAATGAGTAGGTGTTCACTGAGCAAGAGTGAAAAGGCACCCTGGGTGGAAGGGACAGCATGTGCAAAGGTTAGAGACATCGAAGAACATGACATATTTGGGAGTAGGGCATAGCTGGGTGGGATTTGAGGGGAGGAGGGGCCGGAAGGGTGCTGCAGGGGGCACTGGGGGGTGGTCTCCTCAATATCCATCCCCTCTTGGTAATTACTCCATCTTCCTTTGGGTATGCACCCTCCCTACACTTCCCACACACTTCTGAGGAAGTTGACTCCACCCTAGCCCTAGGGGTGAGGTGAATGGTCCCAGTATAGACTCATCAGCAAAATCCCTTCTTGCTTAAGGATAAGCAAGTGACCCAATTCTAACTCAAGAGACTGGAGAAGCCTTTGCTGGCAGCTTCAGGGAAAGAAGCTCTTTCTCTTTCTCCTTCTACATGGTCTGGAGGGTGGGTATGAGGCCAGGAAATGTTGCAGCCATTTTGTCACCATGAGAGAAGCCTGCCAAAGGATGAAGACAACACCATGGAGGGCAGAGGGAATATCCTGAGAAGCAGGGACTTTGATGACATTGTTGAGCCATTGAGCCAAACTTACCCTGAAGCCCATTCTACCCCTAGGGCTTTAGCAGATTTAGGACACAGTGTGAGAGACCTTGGGGTGAGCCTTTATTCTGGGGGCCAGAGAAGACCATAGAAAATTTTCTTTTTTCTTTCCTTTTCTCTTTTCTTTCTCCCTTCCTTCCTCCCTCTCTCCCTCCCATCCTTCCTTCCTTCCTTCCTTCCTTCTTCCTTCCTTCCTCTCTCTTTCTTTCTTTCTTTGACATTGCATGCTTATTAAAGACTTACATGGGCAGGTATTACCCCAAAGAAAATTCTGTTAGTAAGGAATTCTTACATGGTCCCTGAGAACTTTATTCCATATATTTATTTGTAAGGGGAAAGAAAATAGGTTTTTTTTGGTACCTTGTTTTGTTTCTTTTACACCTCCATTTGGTCATTCCTTTCAGGTGCTAATCTCCTTCTGCTTTGTAGCCTCTGTTTTCCTTTCTTCCACCTGCCAACCGCAGAAATCTGCCTGTCCCCATGACCGTAAATGCACTGCACTTCAGTTTCTGGTCCTCCTACGGCCTCACTGGCTGCCTCTCTTCGCATGGAAGGCCTTCAAGCAGGGTGTGACTGACCCACGTGGGAGGACGTTGCCTTGGGGTGCTGAGTGCAGAGCCTGGATCAAGGCCAGAAATGAGGACATGAGCCGAGACCGCAGCAGAGGGGCGAGTTTGAGGGCTACTCCGGTGACAGAAGACAGGCTGACTGGATCACGGGCCACGAGGACCAGGGTGTGCTTCAGGAAGACTCGGACTCATCACCTGACTACAGGAAGGGAGACACTCTCCTTCCTCCTTCTGCCTCCATCAACGTACCCCCATGAAATCACTTCCACCGCCAGACTCTTTATTCTCCTCTCTTGTAGGATTCATGCCTCTGATTACGGTTCCTTATGGGCACACCTGTGCTCTTCCCACCATGCCTCATCATCTCCCCCATCTCCAGGTTGTGGCACATGGTTGGCACTTGGTTCGTGCTAGTTGGATTGAGTCGAGAGCATACCGGTTCTTGCTGAGCTAGGTGTTAGCTGCACCCTCCTCCTGCCCCCAGGGCTGAGTCATCTCTTTCATAAGTAGCCTCCCAAAGCTGCAGCCACGATACCCAGCTTCCTTGTTGTTGGCCCGTGTTGGCAGCCCGAGTGCCAGAACACCAGGGACGCAGCCACTAGGAACACGCTGGGCCGCAGAGAGTGAGCCAAGGAATCAGGCCTTATATACATTTACAAGAGGAGTGTGTGTGCTCCCTGGGAGATCTGTAACAACATCCCCTTTCCAGGAAGCAGAGGCCAGTCCTCCTTCCTTTCTCTTTTCTCACCTGTCCTGTCTCGTCGCCAGAAGCACACTCATTGGATTTCCATGTTTCTAAAATAAATCAATTTCATGACCATACTCTCCCAGGCTATCCGTTTTGCTCCCTGGGAGTGTTAACCCCTTACCATCCCACCAGGCCTCCAATGCTGGGGTTCCACTTCACAAAATATTAACACTTTAGCTCTTTTCTGAAGAGGGATCTTAGGTTTCCTGAGAACTGTCTGCCCCCCACCATTCCTCGCTCTGCCAATAATTCATCCCATAGAGTGTTGACTGTCTTTGGGGATGGTCATGGGCTGTACAGCCTTTGAGGGAACAATATTAACCTTTCACAACTTTGCGGGGCACCCCTCCTTACCCCTTTTATATCGACCTGCACTGGGTTCTTGAGATGTGCCCTCTTCTGCCAACCCTCAAGTTTTCCTCATCGTCTCTCCAAGATTCCAGCCCTTCCCCTGGTCTGCATCATGATGGAAATTCCTGGTCCTGCTAGCCCGCACTTCTTAGCAGGGCTCTGAAATTCAGCTCTCATCTGCCCCACTGTTATGTTGTTTTCCCTGTCGCTATGGCAGGGATTAAGACTCCAGCCAGGGAAGGAGGGCGGAGGGAAGAAAGTGAGCAGGGAAAAGCAGGAGGCTGATGGGAGAGAGCCTGATTGGAGGGTGTCAGAGCAGGAGGAAGCCGAGAGAAATAGGCTGAGCATGTCAAGGGCGGAAGAGGGATTCCTGTTTTGTTCTATTTTGGTTTTGGTGTTTGAGTTTGGGTTTGTTTCCGGAGATGAGGAGACATACATTTAGTGCTGAATCCTGTCTCCGATGCAGAGTTGCAGCTAAAGAAATCCTCTCCCATAGTCCATAATCCAGCAGCAATCTCCAGTCCCCAGATCAAACAGGAAAAACTCTCAAAATAACTTTTAGTTATTCTTAATTCACTTTATGGACAGGCCTGCTGGGTCAGTGTGACTATGTGACTCAGTACAACCCCAAGACCCAGGTCTTGACCTTCGGAGATTCCTGCCCTGATTCCTTGGCATCCCTGAAGTGAGACAACCTCAGGACCAAGGGAGATGCCCAACCAGAGCCAAGGCCCAGGCCCATACCCCCACCCCCCTGCCCCCCAGGTCTGCCCCTGGTACTCAGTCCTCGTTCCTGGTACTCAGGACCCTAGAATCTCTGCCCACAAGGCCCAAGTCTGCTTCCAGGGCCCACGTGGGCCTGTTACCAAGGTCCTCCCTCCCAAGGGTGGCTTGTGCAGCCAGTAGCCTGGAGGTGGCTGCTTGGGGCACTTGGACAGAATGTGGAGGTGCAGGCTGGTGTTAGGCACACACATGGGAGCCAGGCCCCTCACTGAGGGTAGGAATAAAGGGAAACTAGCCCTGACCTGGGATGGCCTGTCCCTATGCTCTCACATTCTGGTGTGAGGAGCCTGAGAATTCTAAATTCACTCTTGGCCTTCCAGAAGTTGAGGAAGGTATGTTTGTGAGGGTAGAAGGATAAGACGTATTTTACTTTATTTTATAATTTTTTTTAAAAGAGAGAGTGTGCATGCACACACAAGCTGGGAGGGGGCGTAGGACAGAAGGAGAGGGAGAGAGAGAATGCCAGGCAGACCCCGCACTGAGCACGGAGCCTGACAAAGGGCTTGATCTCACAACCCTGAGATCATGACCTGAGCCGAAATCAAGAGTCAGATGCTTAATAGACTGGGCCATCCAGGTGCCCCAAGACATATTTTATTTAACAACTTGTTAGCTTGACTAATAGCATTTAAATATTTAGCGAAATGGTATGTGGGTCTTGATTTGAATTCTTGCCTTGATCCCGCAAGCCTATGGGAAAATAAAAGATTTGCCCAGCATGGATACCTTTAGTTCCAGCTGTGCCTCCAAATGTCTTTTTCTCCCTGTCCCAGTCTTCCTCTAGCAAATGACTACATTCCAAGGCTCCAATGCTATGCAACTCGGTTACTTAGCTTCCCATAGTTATAGTAAGGGTAGCAGTAATGGAGTAGTTCCATTTTGTGTTCTCTGTCTATTCTTTCTGGTTGCCTCGCTTCTGAACCCCTTTCCTGTGTTTGGGAAAATATCTCTATCCTGTGTGCAAGTTTGTGTGTGCGCGCGCGTGCGCGCGCACACACACACACACACACACACACACACTTTTATGAGCCTTGGTAGGGAACAGAGCTCACATCCCAGTACAGAGGACAAAAATGCTAGGAACTTGCTATGGCAGATGCCACCGTCATCTCCTGTGATATCTATTCTCTTCTTTAGTAAGAGAACCCCCAATTTTTAGCTGGGGACATGGCTATCTGGATCATGCTAGATGTGGCCAAATCAAGTTTCAACCACTGAAATGTAAGCAAAGTGTGTGATTTCCAGGAAGTGGTTGTAAAGGAAGGGGATCTCCTTCTTTCTCTTTCCTGATAGCTGAAATGTGGACTTGATGGCAGGTGCTCAAGCAGCCACTTTGGTCCATAAGGAAGCATGCATGCAAAGGCAGTCAAAGAAGCTTCCATAGCAATCTTGCACTCTTTGCCTTCCAATTTTTTACACAGAGTGAAATAAACATCTATTTTGCTTACACCACAACTATTTTGGGTTTTCCATTATGTGGCGTGGAACCCAAGTGTTCACAAATGTTGTATTTGTCTTCCCAGCCTCTCTTGCAGCTAGGGCACAGCATGTGACTAGACTCTACCTAAGAAAGGCTCTCTGGTCAACGCATCCTCAGCAGGGAGCTTGAGTTCCTAGAGTAGTGGTTGCATCCAGTGTCTAGTGCTAGTGGTGTGGGTCAGACAAAATGAAGGGCCCAGTGCTTGGTGAGGGCAGCATGTCCTCACTAGGCAAAACCGGCCTATTCTTGGCTGCATGGTTTCAAGCTGGGTCTTCCAGCAAATTATCCAATCTCCTGTTAATAAATTCCCTTTCTATTCACATCTGTCAGAGTCGGTCAGTAACCCACAGTCAGCCCCTGTCAAAATACTTTTTAGCAGTAAGATTTCACCAAGAATGTTGGGTTTTGCCATCAAATGAATCCACCAATGAGTCTGTAATCTGTTAATTCAAGACTCAACATGAGGCATGAATTTCATTTAAAAGTCAGAATTTTCCAACACACTTGTTTCTAAAGATGCTTCTGATGGGGGCAGAATTAAGTTCCTTTGAATATTTGGTGTCTCTTGTCACAAGGATATGTGCCATCTGCTAGTTAAAGCCATGGTATTTTGGGAGGATACCAGCAACCAAAATTAAATATGAATTTAATTAAATTTAATACAAGATTATGTTAGAAACATATTCCAAGGGCAGTAGCATTTCACTTATCCAGAGGTGATTTATACAGCAACCTCAATTATTTGGAACAGGAAACAGAAAAGGAGCAAAAATCAACAAAACCCAAAAACTGATGAGGAAACAAACAACCACCTTCAAAACAAAACAAAAAAGAGCGCTCACAGCCAAAATAAATGTCCCAGGACTCATCCCTCACAGTTTATGCATTTACCCAGAGGCAAACCATTTAGACCCTCATTCAGTTTTACTCTTTGTGTAGACACAATTCCAGAGAAAATATGGGTGAAGAACTTCCCATTCCAGAGCAGATTTGAAAAAGCACATTGGAGGTGTGGAGGGGGAGGCTGCCGGAGGTTGACATTCTGATAGGAATGAGAAGATGTTTGTTAGTTTGTGTTAAAGGCAGAAACAAAGGCAGGAGAATACCACACAGCCTCTGGGGCCATTCAGTCCGACCGGAACCACCCTGTGTTACAGTCCATCCAAGATTGGGGTGGTGTGCACTGTGGTCTGAATGTTTGTGTCCCCCCAAATTCATACGCTAACTCCTAATCCCCAAGGTGAGGGTATTAGGAGGTGGGGTCTTGGCGAGGTGATTAGGTCATGAGGGTGGAGTCCTCAAAAATGAGATGAACACCCTTACAAAAGAGGCCCCAGAAAGATTCCTCATCCTGCCACCATGTGAGGATATAATGAGTCTGCAACCTGGATGAGGACCCTCTCCCCAACCATGCCAGCACCCTGACGTCGGACTTCCAGACTCCAGAGTGGTGAGAAGTAAGTTTCTGTTTTTATACACCGCCCAGGCTGTGGTATTTTGTTATGGCAGCCCAAACAGCCCCCAGACGGTGTTACTCAGGAAAACCCTGAGCACTGCGGAAAGTTAGGAAAAATTCCCAAAAGTGGGCCCGTATCCAGTGTCGGTGAACATGTGGAGCACTGTGGGTGGATTCCCCCACTGCTGGTGGGAGAATAACCACTTAGGAAACTGGTTTGGCAGCACCTTGTAAAGCCCAGCACGTGCAGAATCCTCGACCCAGCAGTTCCTCTCCTACTACATACAGATGGTCCCGCCTTACAAGAGTGCGACTTATGATAGTTTGACTTATGATGGTTTGAAAGCCATGTGCATTCAGTAGAAATCGTACTTTGAATTTTGAATTGTGATCTTTTCCTGGACTGGCCCATGTGGCACGATACTCTCTCCTGATGCTAGGCAGCAGCTGCAAGTAGCAGGTCTCCGTAAGCCACGCATTCGCAAGGATAAAAGACCAAAACACTTACTGTTCAGTTTTTTTCACTTTCAGGACAGGATTCAGTAAATTTCAGACTGGGCTAAGCCATGATATTGGGTAGGTTAGGTGTATTAAATGCATTTTCAATTCATGATATTTTCAACTTACGATGGGGTTTACAACCCCATCGTAAGTTGAGGAAGATCTGTGTGGAAAGAACCCTTGCCCATGGTCATGGAAGACATGAGCCAGAAAGTTCATGGCAGTGCTGTTTGAAATAGTATTCAACATCCCTCAGGCAACCACCCAACGGTAGAATGAACAGATGCACTGTGGTATGGTCTGCAATGGAATATTATACAGCAGAGAAAATCAAATTACAGCCACACAGAGCAGCATTCATGAAACTAAAAACCACAACATGCAACAAAAGGAGCTACTCACAACAAAATAACCAAGTAAGATTCGAGTTATATAAAGCTCAAGAATAGGCAAAACGAATTCTACTGTTTGGTGCTACATTCACATGCGGTAAAACAATAAAGAAAAGCAAGAATAGGATTAATGTATAAAAATTGGTGTCCTGGTTACCTCCGATGTGGAAAGAGGGGGCTGAGTGCAGTACCTGAGGTACTATAGTGATATTCTTTTTCTTATCCAGGTGGTGGGTCTATTGGTATCTACTTGATTTATATTCTTTAAACTGTATATGCATGTTTTACTCATATATATAATATATCCCACCAACCATTTTTTTTTAAAGAAGGAAGAAAAAAAGCAAGAGTCGGGTTTTTGGCCATTTTGCTCTGTTGAAGAAGGCAAGATAGCATTTAAGGACATTAGAAACATTTCCACAAATAACACTTAAAAGGGAAAGAGTTCAGGCACGTGGAGGGCTAAGTTTTGGTGGTCTGGAAAGTTCATTTATATATGATACCTGCTCAGCTTCTTCTCTCCATCCAATGGAGATTATAGGTAGTGACCTGGGGTCCCATCTGTTTTCCAGTGAATTTCTGAATTTTGCATTGGCTAAAACAGAAAAGACAGAGGAGCCTTAGTTGGGGCTCCTCGGAGATGGCACAGAGCACTTTTCACCAGTCAGCTCCAAGTCTGCATTTTGGCCTCTTTCCTTCCCTCTGGCTGCCTCCACAGGCATCACCTGGAAGCTGGTTATAAATGCAGAATCTCAGGTCCTACCCCAAAGCTACTGGATCGGACTCTACTTTGAATGCACAAGTGTGAAAAGCCCCACTCCAGCCTAGACCATGACCAGGGACCAGACACCCAGCTCTTTACACTTTCAGGAAAACCCACCCTTTAAACAGGCCCACGGTAGACACTCTTAGTACTGAACTCCATGCTGCAGTAAATAGTACACAGAAAAATTTGAATGCATGCATTCATTCAATTAATATTAGGATGAAATTGCCATTCTCTAGGTCAAAAATTGTTGAATATTGTCAGGTTGATAGGGTCTAGCTCTGAATATTTATTGAGCTCCTCTTATGGCCAGGCATAACGGGAGTGTTGGGGACAGAGCAGTGGGCCAAGCCAGCCTTGGTGACTGTCTTCTTAGACCTCACAGTCTACCAGGAGAGACAGCCATTACTTTTTTAAAAATCCACACAAATAATGTAATATCACAGTATGGTAACTGCTACAAGGTAGAGGTCCCTGGTGCATGGCTGGCCCACGAGTGACATGTTTCAGAGCTGGGGGCGGCGGGGGGAGGGGGGGAACGGCTGTGGCCAGAGCTAAAATCTCACAGGTGAGGATGGCACGGGAGTGAGGGGTTCCAGGCAGAGAGCACAGCAGGTGCTAAGGTCTCCTGCCATTGATTCTAGGGAAGGCAGAGACCCCGCCCTAAGTGCAGGACCCAGCTGGCCTGGGCTGCCTCTCTCCTCTCTCAGAGGACTACCAGAGAGGTAGCCGGGTTTGTCCTCGGTGGCTCCCCACGCTTTCTGCTTTTCCTGCAGCCTCTGTGTTTAAAAAGGCTGCCAGGGCTTTCTCTCCCCCATGGGAAGGGACTGGCCGACCATGGTTTAATGGTCCTGTAGTCAGATTTAGTCACTTCACATCTGTGGGCCCTGCTTTTGATCTTTCTTGTTTGAGTAAACTTTGGTGGCCTTCTTTCATTCATTCCCTGAATGCCCATGAGGATCTCTCTTGCTGGTAGGACTTTGCATGTGCTGGTCCCTCTGCCTGGAATGCCGTACGGACAGCCTGCCCGCCTCTCTCCATTCCAAATACCCGCCTTACTCCTAGGCATTGGCAGCACCTGTGCAGGAAGATCTCTTTATCCCGTCCCCCCAGATCTTGTGCTCCCACAACCCCCGCACGTAGTCAGGCCAAAGGCGCATCACCCCTTAGCACCAAGTCTTATTTTCCTCCTCAATCCTCCTGGCACCCAGCTCAGGGTGCAATAGATGTTCAATACTCAGTTGCTGAATACAAAACATGAAACATTTTATTTAACCAGAAGCACAGCTGTGGCTGACACTGTGGGTTGACCAGTTGGCTTACTCTCTGCCCTTTTTTTTGTGTGTGTGTGTGCTGTGTTGCTTGGAGCTGTAGTAGCCATGTTTTAACCATAAGAGAAAGGCCAACAGAAACAAAGAGACAACAGTACGGATGTTGCTGAGCCGCAGAACCAGATCCAGTGGCTACTCATCTCTGGACTTCTCCTCATCTAAGGAGAGCGAATGCCTATTTAGTCCACGGTTGATAGATTTTTCTGTTATTTGCTGCTGGTAGCGTGCCTGATGAGATGTGTCTCAGTGGCTGCCAGCAAGGGTGCTGGGAGAAGGAGAGAATAGAGTCCACTCTTTGGCTTGTCAAAGAAGGAAATTAACATTTCTCGAGCATGTTTACGTCCTAGGCTATTACCCTAGTTGCTTCATGTATATGACATTTAATCTCTACAAAAATAGAGTTATTTTGGCATTACACAGATGAGACAACAAAGGCTCAAGACCTGCGGGACTCGCCCCCGGCACGGAGCTGACGTGGCAGAGCTGGTATGGTGCGGGGCACGGCTCGCTCTGCTTCATCCCACTGCTGCCCGGAGAGAAGGGTGGCAGGCTCTTAACAGAGTTTGCCAAGTGTTACTGGGGTGGGCGCACTGGGGGTTTGTCTTTAATCGAGATCTCTCCCCAGTTGACTAGGATCCTTCTAGCTCAGCATCCTTTGTGTCCCGCAGCTACACTAGCTTCATAAATGTCACCCCGTTGCAGTTACAGCAGCAGCCGATGGCTTTGTGGGACAGATGGTCATGCATGGCCAACATTAACACCGGCCCCTGTCACTGGTGGAAACACCCTGCAGAGAAACAAGTCCTCTGCCCACAGCTCAAGCATTTTGCTCAGCAGTGCTTGTGTCTTGGGGGTCCCTGAGCTAAGCAGTGACGGGGCAGGTGGTCCTCACAGCTTCCCTTTCTCTGGCCCCTTTGGCGCGTTCTCTCTCTTTCTGGCTCTAAGTGCCTAGTACTGGCAGGTTTTCTCAGTTTCCCTTACTGAGAGGAAAAACCAAATTTATAAACACAATTGCATCAGAGTGTTGGTTGTTTAATGTGTTCCTTCTCTCAGGTCCCTCCCCCACCGTTTTCCATCCCTGAGAGCTGGATGTGATGCTACCGGTAAGCACCCAGCCCAAGCCCAGACTGTCAGAACAATCCTTGTCCTTGGCTGGGGGTGGACAACAATCTTCTTGGCCCTTCCTGCTTTGAGACCTCGAGACATTGTGCAGGCTCTGTGCCAGGCTTCGGTGCTAACAACCATGACGTAAGTATCATGAGCCCATTTTACAGGAATGAGAACTGAGGCTCTTACCCAAGGTCCACACAGGGAGAACTTAAAGCCAAACTTGTGGGACTTCAAACCCGAACTGTAGCCTTTTTGGCCAGGGTGTTTCTCCCCTGGTTCTGCCGCCATCTCCATCTTACTTCCTACTCCCCACCACCATTCCCAGGGAGCCCCCAAATTCCCCATTAAAAGACTTATTCCTTGAGGCTGAAAGCATTTTGATTTTCAAGAGTCTCTGTTAAAATGCAAAAGCCCCAAGGAAGTATCATCCCCTAAGCCTTTGTAATACCAGAGTAGGGAGAGTTTAATGAACCAGTGGGGGTGGGGGGTGGGGGGGGGTTGGCCACAAGTGAGGCCTGAGGGCAGGGAGGAGACGGGCAGAATAAAAGTGTTTAACTGGCCCTGGGCCCCTATCCCCTGGGGCCTTGATGAGCCCAAGGTTAGCTCTCTACCTGATTCCCAGAGGCCTTAAGGCTGGTCAGTTTCAGGGAGCTACTCCTCGGTGTGGGCAATGATTCTGAAAGCACCTTCATCCCAGTCAAGTACAGTCTAATAAGGCCTGGGGAAGGGAGTCTGGAGTGCTCCGTGGACAGGAGGCAGCTGAGCCACTTGCTCTCTCCTGACCTTGGGACCCAACTGATGCAGCTCAGAGAGCCAGGTCCTTCCGAGGTGGGTCTGAGCATGTGGTGTGTGCACTTGTGTGTTGGTGGGCGAGGGGCTCAACCCTACCAGCTGACCTAGCCCTCTGGGTTGTTACGGCAACCTCTCCTTGAGCTGATCTCAGATGGTGTGGATGTTTCTGAAGGCAAGCTGTTAACTTCCTGGCTGACAGTGTTGATTTAGGCTGGACCGAGAGACCCTCTAGATAAAGGGACCATCACATTTCTGGCTTTGACAACTTGGGCTGCCAGAACTCAACCGTAAGAATCAATATTTGTATTTTGGGCTTGGCACGGAAGTCCCTTTGCTGACTGCCCCTCCACATTCTGAGTCACGGCCTGAAGGCAGGCGACAAACGTCCGATGCAGGTTATCCTCGTAAGGACTAAGCAATAGTTTATCCACATGCCAGGCATTGTGATAAGCACTCACATGCCTCATTTACCCCTACTACAGCCACATAGCATACAGAGGGGAGCTCAGGCTGCAGGGGAGGGCACCGATGTTCCATGTTAAGGGAGGCTAAGTGGCTTGCCTGGGGTCACAGAGCCAGGCGGTGGTAGGAACCTGGAATTGAGCCCAGGTTGCCTGACTGTCGAGCCCGTGCTGGTATCACCAGCACACTGCCTCTCAGTCTGAGTCCTGTGAGCAGACCCGCAGGGGAGCAAGCATGTATATACGGAGAGATGGATAAACAGAACCAGAGGAAATACAAAGGCAAGCCCAGGTTAGAGGGGCCTTCCCTTTCGCTGCCATTCTGCATTGCATGCCCTGTGGAGAGAATGTGTAAGAGGCACCCCTCCCAGGATTTAATTATCTGGAATAAATATCAACTCGCCTCCTCAGAAGTTCAAATTTGGTTTAAAATAGCCACACAGTGATTTCCAGTCTTTTTAGAGTTGTAATGCTCAGGTGCTTTTGCTTGTTTCTTTGTCTTTCTTTCTTTCGATTTTGTAAATATCCCTTTTGTAAAAGGACATCTATCTGTGATATGAAATTCAATAAAAAAATGTTTGCTTTGGGGTGCCTGGGTGGCCCAGTCAGTTAAGCATCTGACTTCTGATTTTGGCTCAGGTCATGAACTCAGGGTTGTGAGATGGAGCTTGGCGCTCAGCGCAGAATCTGCTTGAGAATCTCCACCCCCACCCCCGTCCTCCCCCGACTCACATGCTCATACTCTCTCTCTAAAATAAATAAATAAATCTTTAAGAAAAGAGTTTGCTTTGAAATCTTCAGTGAAACCCCTTAAGATAACTGGAGATGCCTAAAGCTGCTATTACCTAAACTAAGTGGAGCAGATTACTTAAGCGTGTCCACCCTGTGAACACTGATTGAGTTGCACACTTAGGATCTGTGAACTTCTATGTTTGTATGTTACACTTCAATAAAAAAAATGCACTTAAAGTATAGAAAAAGAAAAGAGTGGGGCCCTTTCTGAATGGTGTGCAAATTAGAATGAGGGTATAGGCATCTAGGATCTCAGTTTTTGGTGGAGCTGATGCTGGAATTCTGGGTCTCACCTGCAGCTCTCAGGGCCCCCTAAGGCTTGTCTTACAGGCACGCCCTTGTGAAGACTTTTCTCATGGCAGCCTGTTGGGGCCCCGTGTCCCTGCCTTGTAGCTTTCAGGGGCTCCAAACATAGAGTTGAGTGTAAAGACCTCAGTGCATGTGTGCATGTGCACACAAGTGTGCAAGACAGAGAGGCTGGCCAGCAATTCTGAAAGCAGTTAGATTGTTTTTATTTGCAGGGCAGCTCCAGTACATGCTAGCTGTGTGACCCTCAGTGAGCTCCTTAACCTTTCTGAAACATAGTTTCCTCATTTGCAGAGTGAGGATGGTAATAGGGCCTACATAAGAGAATTGCAAAAAGAAGGATTAAGTAGGATAATTCACATAAAGGGTTTAGCTCAGGATCTGGTACACAGTCAACACCAACCAAGAATAATGTATGGAATCAGCATCCCTGGGAATGCGGCTCAGGCATCCAGTCCTTAACAAGCTCTGTAGGTGAGGCTGACACACAGCCAAGGTTGGGATTACACTCCGACCTGGCCTCTGCCCCCACCATGGCCCATGGAAGATCTACAATGCTAATTCTCTTCTCTCCCTCTCTCCCAGATTAGAGCAGAGGTCTTCACTTTGGGGAGGGGGCATGGATGCCAAAGGAGAGTCATTCCTTCCTTCCTCCCACAAACATTCACTGAATGTGTGCCAAGCACCGTGGGGGGGGAGGACAGACAGATGGTCAGGTGGGACTCCTGTCCTTCTGGGAGCTAAATGCTCACAAAGAAAACTGCTCAACGGCAGGCACTGTGGGGAAGAACACTGAGCCCCTGGGCTCTGCTTCCAGTTTTGCCCCATTTGAGCTTCTCTGGCTGTCATTTTTACATCTGGAAAATGAGGGGGATAGACTGCATGCTTTTTGAGACCCTTCCATCCATGAAATTCTATGAATCCATAAGTGCATCCCTAAAAATGCTGTATTGTGAAACTCAGCGCAAAGAAAACATCAACTCAAATAAAAATGGGCAAAAGACCTGAATAGGCACCTGACTGAGGAAGATACACAAATGATAAAAAAGTATACGAAAAGATGCTCCACATCACAGATGATTACAGATTGCAGATTAAAACAACAATAAGATACCACTACACACCTATTAGATTGGTCAAAATCCAAAACACCAATGACACCAAATGCCGGTGTCGTGCAGGATGCGGAGCAAAAGGAACTCTCATTAGAAGCTGATGGGAATGCAAAAATGGTACCTCCACTTTCTTACAAAGGGAAACATAGTCTAACCATACAACCCAGCAACTGCAGTCCTTGGCATTTGCCCACATGGGTTGGAAAATGATGTCCACACAAAAGCCTGCATGAGAAATGTTTATAGCAATTTTGTTACAAAAATCGGAAGCAACCAAGTTGTCTTTCCATAGGTGAATGGATAAATTGTGGTATACCCAGATAATGGAATATTTTCAGAATTAAAAAGAAATGAGCTAACAAACCATGACACTGGAGGAAATTTAAATGAATATTGCTAAGTGAAAGAAACCAATCTGAGAAGGTTATATACTATATGATTCCAACTATATGATATTCTGGAAAAGGCAAAATTATGAAGGCAGTAAAAGGATCCATGGTTGCCAGGAGTTAGCAGGGAAGAAGGCACTGGGAATTTTTAGGGCAGTGAAACTACTCCAGATGATATATGGGTGGATATATGTCATATGTTTGTCCAAATTCATAAACTATACAATGCCAAGAGTAAACCTTAATGTAAAATATGGACTTTGGGTGATAATGATGTGTCACTGTAGGTTCATGTCCCTCTTTGGTAGGGGTGTTGGTAATGGGGGAGACTGTGGAGGGGGGGCAGAGAGTATAGGGGACCTTGAACAACGCAGGTTGAAACTACATGGGTCCACTTATACGTGGATTTTTTTCTTCTTCTTTTTAAAGATTTTATTCATTTATTTGACAGAGAGAGAGAGAGAGAGTAAAAGCAGGGGGAGCGGCAGGGAGAGGGAGAAGCAGTCTCCCCACTGAGCAGAGAGCCCAATGTGAGGCTCGATTCCAGGACTGCAGGATCATGACCTGAGCTGAAGGCAGATGCCCAACCGACTGAGCCACCCAGGCACCCCTATACGTGGATTTTTTTCAATAAATACAGTACAGTACTGTAAATATATTTTCTCTTCCTTATGATTTTCTTAATAACATTTTCTTTTCTCTAGCTTACTTTATTGTAAGAATACTGTATATAATACATATAACATATAAAATAGGTGTTAATTGACTGTTTATGTTATCGATAAGGCTTCCGGTCAACAGTAGGCTATTAGTAAAGTTTTTGGAGAGTCCAAAGTTATACACAGATTTTCAATGGCATGGGGGTCAGTGCCCCTGACCCTTGAATTGTTGAGGGTCAACTGTAAGTGGGAAATCTTTGTACCTTCTGCTCAATTTTGCTGTGGACCTAAAACAGTCTTAAAAAATAAAGTCTATAAAAATCAAGACCAAAAACAAATAAAACGCCAAATAGTGCATGGTTAAGAGCACAAGGTTTGGAGTTCAACTGTTTGAGTTTGGAGGCCTGACTCTGCTTAACTAGCTGTGACCAACAGCAAATTAGCTAAACATTCTGTGCCTTGGTTTTCTCATCTGTAAGATGGGGATAATAATAGCGCCTGCTTCATGGGCTTTTGCACGGATTAAGCGAATTAATAAATCTACAGCATTTAGCCAAGTGTTTGGCATTTGGTAAGTGCTCAACCAATATCAGCTACTGTTCAAATGTGAACCTTTGAAAGAGCTGATTCCAATCAATCGGTTGCTGCTATGTTTTGACCATTGTAATCCCTTGCACTTAGGATAAACAATCAGATGCCTGATGGGATGACTTCTCTGTGCTGTATGTTGGGGTAGAAGATCTTTTTCAGAGCCAGAGCTTCCAAGCCCATACATGTTCTGAGGCCCAGAGAAAATGCCTCGTGATGGGACCATGCCAATGAATCAGGCAGAAAAAGCAGTGCTGTATCTGTGTCTCGTTGGCCTGAGTGACCTGGCAGGTCCCTCAGTCCCCATTCTTTCTTTCACCAACCAAGCATGTTGTGTTTCTGATGTCACTCTGGGGAAGAAAGCTCTGTGTTCTATTAAACTAAGGTTTGTGTTCAAGCTTAAGGTGATCTTACCATCTTTTGACCATAGCAACCAGCCTTGAGTGTCATGGGCTGTTAGAGGAACTTGGACATTGTGTTGCATACTTAAAATGCACTTAATACTTATTGGACATTCTCCCAAATAGTTCTCATGGCATTATTGTGTTTGGAATTTATGCACATATACATCAAAACAAGTAGTTTGCATTTCGATTTAGGATTTTTATTTTATTTATTTTTTATTTTTTGGGTGGGCAGCAAAGCAGGTTTATTGAGTGATAGTACAAAGCTCCCAAAGAGGGAGGGGGCCCGAGAGGGTTGCCCTAGGATTTTTTTTTTTTAAAGGACATATTCTTTTTAGGCCCTAAGAATCTTAAATGATATGTATTGCTTACAGATAAAGAATGAGCCAGGTATTACTGTAATAAAGAACTGTAGGCACTGTAGTTGACCTTGGCCAAAAAGGGTCACTTGGTCACAGCCTCTAAAGACCAAGGAGTGAGTGGCCTCAATAGGCAACTACACTTTCCCCTCCCAAGAAGATTTATCCATGTCACCCCACTTTCACTGATAATGATCGCTGTGATAAAGGACATCCTACAGTGCTAGATGTGAAAGTCTACCAAGGGCTCACATGAACATTAAGCTACATCATTTGAATGTCACAGCAGCCTTGTTAGATGAATCTGAGGCTCTCAGAGGCTGAGTCCCACTCAAGGTTTTTCAGTTGGTAAGCAGCTTAATTTGGACTCAGCTCCTTGGCTTCAAAGCCATACTCGATCCTTTTAAGTAGTTTTTTTTTTTTTTTTTAAGATTTTATTTATTTATTTGGCAGAGAGACAGCGAGAGAGCTCAAGCTGGGGGAGCGGCAAAGGGAGAGAGAGAAGCAGGCTCCCTGCTGAGCAGGGAGCCCGATGTGGGGCTCAGTCCCAGGACCCCGGGATCATGACCTGAGCCAAAGGCAGACTCTTAACCGACTGAGCCACCCAGGCAATCCCTTGATCTCTAAGTTTTAACACTTTCTCTCTTTGCTCTATGTGACCTGGTGGCTGGAGTAGGGATCACTGGTTGTACTTCTAAGAGCCCACTTCCTTCTTCCCTAGCAGGGGCAGAGCCCCAGTTTATTTTGTTCAGGTACCTATGCCTCCTCCAAATGATTAAGCCAATCACCATCATCCCAGCATCCTGGCCAGAGACGGGCGGGCCTAGAGGTGGGCATGTGACTTAGTCTGGCCAATGTGATGTGAGGGGAGGCCTAAGAAAGAGGTTTGTCACCTTATAAATTGAGTAGGGAAAAGAAACCGTCTTCTTTCTCTGATGGGCAGAACTCTATATTTCCACTGGACTTGCTTTATTTTGATTCCTACTTTATGTGGTCCTTTTTTGAAGAGCACCTGGCTAACTTCCTCTGAGTCTGGGCCCGTGGGCCTTGGCTCATCTCTGGATGGCACCGAGGCTGGGTCTATGGTTTGATGGCACTTGGCACCAGTTACACCCAGGCCAGAGGCAGGGAGCCTCGCCACCCCTGGGAGAGGGTGCGGCTGTCCAGGCTCAGGATGTGCCTGAGTGGCTGGCCCAAGGGAAGCATTGTGGACTCAGGGCCCCCGGTTGCTCTCAGAAGAGGCGGACAGCCAAGCCCCAGACCAAGCAGGCACTTTACTCTGATGCTTCAGTAACAGCGGGAGGAGGGGTGACAGGGAAGGGTACCCTCTTTAAGTGAGTTTTCTCTGTGAGACCATGCTTACTAAGCACTGTGGCTTGGAAAAACCCCTTCTTCTTTGAGAGGCTCTGTCCCAAATAAGAAACCTCCAATAATCAGAAACTAAGTTTTTACACATGGACATCAACCCCTTTGTTCCTAGTACCCTGGCCAGCTTCTCAAATGGGTTTAGTAATCTTAACTGGAGGATAACATGAGCAACACAGAATGATTGCATGGAATTTCTATTTCTAGAGTGAGTCTTCTATTGGTTCAATTTATTCTTTTGTCAACCCAATAAAGAAGGTAAGGAAGGAATTACCAACAAGTCATGTGACACTGGGAAATGCCCTTATGAGTACATACACAACCAACCGCAGACTGTGGGTGAGGCGCATCGTATGTGGCCCCGTTAGTCTTCATGGCGACCCTACTTAGTAGGAATTCCTACCTTCACTTTACCTAAGAGTATAATGAACCTCAGAGAAGAGACCAAGTCTTGGGGCTGGGATTCCAATCTAGCCTCTGCTGCCCATGTCACATGACATTTCTGGGTCTCAATTTCCTGAGATGGGAAATAAGGTTTTTTTTTTTAATTTTTATTGTTATGTTAATCACCATACATTACATCATTAGTTTTTGATGCAGTGTTCCATGATGCATTGTTTGTGCATAACACCCAGTGCTCCACGCAGAACGTGCCCTCTTTAATACCCATCACCAGGCTAACCCATCCCCCCACCCCCCTCCCCTCTAGAACCCTCAGTTTGTTTTTCAGTGTCCATCGTCTCTCATGGTTCGTCTCCTCCTCCGACTTACTCCCCTTCATTCTTCCCCTCCTGCTCTCTTCTTCTTCTTCTTTTTTTTTCTTAACATATATTGCATTATTTGTTTCAGAAGTACAGATCTGTGATCCAACAGTCTTGCACAATTCACAGCGCTCACCATAGCACATACCCTCCCCAACGTCCATCACCCAGCCACCCCATCCCTCCCAGCCCCCACCACTCCAGCAACCCTCAGTTTGTTTCCTGAGATTAAGAATTCCTCATATCACTGAGGTCATATGATATATGTCTTTCTCTGACTGACTGGAAATAAGGGGTTTTTAACATGGACTCTCGAAGGTCAGTTTTACTTCAAACTCCATGATTCTATGAATATTCTCCTCTGCCATAAAAAATGGAATTGAAGTATAGAAATGACCTTTGCCTAGCACCACATAAGAAGCTAGATGGGTAAGTGAGCCCTCCTCGAAACCAGATCTTTGGGCTCCCTTCTCTTTGCTCGAGCAATGAATAGCTGGAGTGGTTCCTGGTATTAGGGAACTGAGATCAACTTGTTGCACATCCAGCTGGCTTCAGTGTCCTTGTCTATTTAGCTTCTGGGCAGTCTTCACTGCTGCCAATGCCTTGTCTCTTTAAAAAAGCTCCAGCTTCTCCTCCCAGGGAAGCAGCAGCCTGAGACTGACCCAGGCTGGGTTCCAGGAGCCAAGACTGGACACCTTGTCAGGGGAGATCCAAACTCTAGCATTCAAGAGCCCCCTTCCTGGGGCACCTCAGTCAGTGGAGCATGAGACTCTTGATCTCGGGGTTGTGAGTTTGAGCCCCACGTTGGATGTGGAACCTACTTAAAATAAAATAAAAAAATATATATATATATATAAAAAGAGCTCCCTTCCTGAGCCCTTACTTGTTTTAAGCACTGTTCCAAGAGCTTTCCAGGCAGTAACCCTTTGTATATTTATATATTTAAATCTTTATAATACCTCTCTGAATCCGATATTATCACACTCACCCCATTTTAATAATGATGAAGTTGAACACAGAAAGGTTAAGTAATTTGCCCAAGGTCACACAGCTAATGTGCATTGAAGAACAAGATGCAAACAGGGACAGTCTGGTTCTGGAGTCCACACTCTTTACCACTAGGCTTTATGGACTTGCATGCTGCATTAACCTTAAAAGACCAGGTAACTAGCTGAAAACCACACCTATGGCCATGGGTGACAACCTGAGACACCAAGAGAGTGAACAAGTCTGAGAGAGCTAGGGCTGGGCAGTGGAGATCCCCTGGAGCACTGACTCTTTGACCCACCAGAAGAAGGAGCAAGTCTCCAAAAAGGAGGGTTTTTTTTGTTTTGTTTTTTTGTTTTTTTAAAGCAGGCTCCACACCCAGCATGGAGCCCAACACAGGGCTTGAACTCAGGACCCTGAGATCAGGACCTGAGCTGAAATCAAGAGCTGGTTGCTTAACCAACTGAGACACCCAGGTGCCCCTCCAGAAAGGCTTTTTAAAGGACACTTGCCCTGTGCCAGGGAGTGGAATAGGCCTGGGGCACCAAGCTGATTTTGATAAGTTTCTGACAAGTTGAGGAAGGTTGAGTCTGATGGTTTCTCTCTTTGTCTCATAATAGCCCTTAATTCTCCTTTGCACACTTGAGATCATATAGTTAATTAGCTAATTATTCATTCACCGAAGAACTGGGCCAGTCTTACTCTTAACTGTATTGCTACAGCCCTGCACATGTAGATAATCCAGTATTTGTTGAATGAATAAATGAATGAGTGAATGAATGAATGAGTGAGTGAAAGTCCAGCCCTGTGGTCCGAAGTGTACTTTCAGCCAGAGCTCTTGGGGAAGGCTCTTGGAGGGGAGGGCGCAAAAACAAGTTGGCATTTGAGGAAGTATTTGAAAGGAAAGGCAGGCTTTAAAAAAGAGGAAGGAGAGGATTAGGGAGGTGTATTTAAGAGATAGAGAAACACTGGTGGAGGCGAGGGTAGGGAAACGTGGGCATAAAACCTGAAAGGGAGCCTGTGAGCCTGGCCAGGGCTACCAAAGAAGCCCTTGTCCAGAGGCCTCCCTGGGCAGGACGTGAGGCCTCCCTCAGAGCCTCAGAGCCTCGTCCTGAGACCAGCCCAGAGATTTCTCCTGGTACAGAAGTGAGTTCTAATTGTAACTGTCTTATCCTCAATTACCCAAGGACAGCAGATTCCCCCTCGGTTCCTGGTGTGGGAACCTCTTTTGGTCCCTGGCTGAGTTTCCGTGAGTCTGGCCTGGGGACTCCCCCAGCCCAGGTACCAGCTGGGTAAGTGGTGCTCTCTGGAAAGCCCATTTGGGCCAACTTAGGGCCGTGCTTAGAAAAGCAGGCGTCAAAACCTGGCCTGGACTACCTGGAGTTGGAAGAGTTTTCCTAGAAGTGAAAAATCCCACCCCTGCCCCACACACCTGGCCCACACAACAGCCCAGTCATTGGGCCCCCTTGGCTCCTTCCCACACCTCTCTCTACCACACCACCACCAAATTGTTGAGTGTAAGAGGAAACGCCACCTCCCACAGAAAACCTAGGGGACTTTTTTTTCCCTTTGAATAAACATTTGCTGAAATAACTTTTTATTGGTGGTGGTTTTAAAACACACAGCATAAAAAGCGTCCTGAGAATTATTCCCATCATAACTTTTGTTCGGCTAGATCTGTGTCATCAGTGTGGGCCTCAATTTCCTCAACTATAAAATATGGCCCCATTCTCATTTAATATCCTACCAGCGAGTGCTGCACCGGGAGTGACTGGTCATCACATTGTGCCCAGCACCTGGTTCGGTGAATTTTCAAGTGCCAAGAGCCCAGCCTGCTTTCGGCATTATTGGAGGTACGAAAGAAGTTATTTGTTATTTCCTAGCCCCCGCCTCTCATTTATTAGAGTGCCAACGGTAAGCTCAGTCTATGGTAGGTGCTATTGAAGTTTTAAAAATATAAGGTGTTGTCGCTATCTGTAAGGGAACTTCAAGCCCACCGGAATGACAATACGTGTATGAAATAGAATAATTTAAAGGAGATAGAAGTTTATTGACTACACTGCAGGGAGCAGCAGGCAGGACAGCAAAGGAGGAGCTGTCTGCTAAATTGCATATGGTTAATGTTAGATGGGCAGGGAGGTTCTCCTTAAGTTTGGAGGATGGAGAGATCACTGTGGGTTTGACAGATCTAAGAAGACTCCATAGAAGTAGGGCTTGGGTTGGCTCAAATATGATGTTGATGGTGATGATGATGATAATGGTAATGATGAATATAGCCACATTTATTGAACTCTCAGCATGTGGCAGGTATTGATATGGTGCTTTATAAGCATCACATTTAATCCTCACACCAACCCTCTAAAGTAGGCACCAGTATTATCCCCATTTAACAGATGACGGAACTGAGGTCCAAATATTTTATCGAGGAATCTGACCAACCCATAGTAACACCTTCTGGAAGCAAAGCAGACCGGGATTGAGAAGGAAGGAAAGAATGGAGAAGGGTCTTCAATCTCTCTAGGAGCAGTATTAATGTGGGTGCTAGGTGGAGACATCTTTGTAGCATAATGTCTACATTTTTAGACTAAACTTCCTCTTTTAAAAATGGCTTGACGCTTCTTGAATATACATCCCTAAGGTTATAATGTACCTTTCTGGTCTGAACAGATGCAACCGATTCATCTCAAATCTGATTTCTCTGTTATATGTGACCATACTGACAACCCATTTTGGCTTCCCTGGCAGTGGGAAGCCCACTCCTGTCGTCGAGGGAGAGAGAGGATTTGAGGAACTTTGAGGTTTTGTGATTCTGTGTCTGTGCCTTCCTTTCTTCTATCTTCTGCGGCACCCTTTTTCTGCTAACTTCTTTGCTTCCTCTTATTTCTCCAGTTTGTTCATTATTAGCCTCTCCTAAGACTGAGTCATAGACCAGCCTCTGCTTATTCATTAACTCAAAATTTGTCAACCACCTATTATTTGAAATTTAATATTTCTAAAAATCATCTTTGATCTGAGGGAGTTTGGTGATTCTATCTAACAATCCTGGTGTTAACTTCAGGGAGCACCTATGTATGAAGGACTTACACAATGCTATCCCCAACATGATCTTTCATCTTCTCCCTGGGTGTCTTCAGGACAATTTCGAAACACAATATTATGGGTGTAGAATGTATCACATTTCCCCCAGATCCCTCAGGTCCTCATTTCCCCCATTTCTATGAACATCATTCATCTTCCTGGTCTGTCATCCTTTCTAGGCAGGGATGATACCTTCTTTTTGCTTTGCATCCTCAAACAGAATGGCAAATGGTGTGCTGCTCATAGCAAATATTCAAACAAGGTTGTCTGACTAAATTATTTAAATGACTAACTGAACCCTGAGCTGTAAGAAGGCAGCTCGGTGCAGTTCTGTATTTAGTCTCAGATGGTTGAGTGGCATATGATGGATGAGGCAGGAATAGTAAGCAGATAAAATTCCCTAGTGTCAGTTCAGCTGTCCTTTATAAGCTTGACTTTGGGCCATTTTATTCATGTATTCTTCAGTGGTTTCTTTTTTTTTTTTTTTTTTTTTTTTTGGTGGCAAGTGTCAGAAAATCCAACTTGAACTATCTTAGCAAGGAAGAGAAAGGGGATGTATTTATGCCATCACTGTGAAGTCCAAAGACTAATTCAGCATGTTTTTGTGGTATGTTAGGTTCAGGGACTCAAATGATGACCTCATAGCTGTTCCTCTCTTTGTATGAGTCGGCTCTCTTTTCTTTGGTGTGTTGATTCTATTCTCAGTCAGGTTCTTGTCACATGACAGGAAAAATGGCCACCGACAGCCACAAACTACATTCTCACACCGGTGTTTTAAAGGAAGGGAGTGCCCCTCTTCCTTAACATTCACATAGCAAATCTCAGGGAAGACTCTGATTGGCCCCGTTTGGATCATGTGCCCACCCCTGAACCAATCACCACAGCTTTGAAAATAGACTACTGTAATTGGCCAACTCCAGTCACACACCCACATTTGGTGGGGGGATAAGAGGGCACGAGGACTGAGCCTCCTCCAGGGCCACAAAGAGAGGGAGAGTAGTCTTTCTCCAAAAAACGGAATGCTGAAGAGAACAATATACACCCACAACACTCCTCTCCCTAATTCCACCTGGCCCAGAATTTTAACCAGGGAATTTACTATCTCTTCACCCTCTAAAGACTTATTGTGTTAGATTAAAGAGAAAGTGTTGGGCTTTCCCCGGAAACGGCTGCATTTCTATGGGTGCCAATTTATTATTAAACCTTTAGACAGGGGCACCTGGGTGGCTCAGTCAGTCAAGCAGCTGACTTCGGCTCAGGTCATGATTTCAGGGTCTTGGGATTGAGCCCTGTGTTGGGAGTCTGCTTGTCCCTCTGCCCCTCCCCCTGCTCATGCTTGTGCACTCTCTCTCTCTCTCTCTCTCTCTCTCTCAAATAAAATCTTTTAAAAAAAAAACCTTTAGACATACCTGTTGTTTTATAAAACTCTCATCAGTGGTTATTGGAAGAAAAGCATTCTCAGTCTCAGCTCACAAATTTTCTTCTCAAATACTTCAGCTGTGAAAAAAAATATATCATATATATTTTAATATGATATATTTTATCATATACATGATATATGTTATCATATATATTTTATTATATAGGATATATATTTTAATAATATATAATATGCAAATGTATATTTTATTATATTTTATCATATATCATACATATTTTTAATATATCAAATATGTATATCTTTTAAAACTTTAAGCCAAACCACTCCCCAAGATCACTACCATGTAATTTCTTCTCCCACCTGAAGAAAGAGAGTGGGAGGTTCATTTCTCCTGGTCTCTTCTGGTAGGTGTTTGCTTGAGCAAGGGAAGAGCAGGAGGAAGAAACCATCATGAATAGGTCTCTGTAATTTGTAGAATATATAACAGTTACTTTCAACTTTTTGTTTGATTTCGTAACACCATCCTGCCCTGGACCAAAGAATTCTTTATGGCATTTTCTTTAAAATTAGCAAATTAAAAAAAAAATCCCTGCTTTTGAAAAGTTTGTGATAATTCCATGAATCACCAGGGACACAGAAAAATTAATATTGAAATTGGCTTTGTCTGTACCAGGAGCTGCAAAATCAAATGCCCCCCACCCACCCCGGAGCCCAGCCGGTCGTATAAAGGACCTGGCAGGTTGGGTGGAAACTGTGTCAAACTGGGGTGTTTAAGTCCCTTCTCAAGGGGCAGCTTCTAGTGGGTTGCAACCCACTACTGACATTAAGGAGTACATGCTGTGGCAGATATTAATTATTTACTAATACATGGTTCCCTTCTCCTCCGTGGTACCTGGGATGACTGAGCTTCCTTACCTCTTTGAGATTAAAAATGGTCATGTGACTTGCTTTGGCTAATATAAGCTAGAGTGACATATTTCTTTTTTTAAATTTTTTAAAATTTATTTATTCATAAGAGTCAGAGAGAGAGAGAGAGAGGCAGAGGTGGAGGGAGAAGCAGGCTCCCCGCCTAGCAGGGAGCCCGATGCGGGACTCGATCCCAGGACCCCGGGACCATGACCTGAGCTGAAGGCAGACGCTCAACCATCTGAGCCACCCGGGCATCCTAGAGTGACATATTTCACTCCAGGAGGAAACCTATAACTGCTGGTTCCTGGCCCTCTCCAACCTCTCTCTCTCTTTCTCTGCCACTGTGGCCATGGATACACTCGTTGATACGGCGGTGCAGTACTGAGCCATCCCTTGTGGGACTTCTGCCCTGGACAATCACCTGGACCCACATTTGTCTGGGTGGGTAAAAAAATAAGCCTTTCTTGTGTCGAGCTGCTGAGTTTTGGAGGATGTTTCGTACTGCTGCATAACCTATTTCATCCTATTAAATGTTGCCTGACTCATCTTTTTCAAGAAAAGTTAGAAATCTAGATTTTTGTGTGACATCTTTGATATGTTAAAAAAAAAAAGTAAGGTTGAGTCAGCAAAACCAAATTCAACCTGCCAGTTTGCTATTTTTGGCCTACATGGTTTGAATGGAACAACTGATGACTGCCTTTCCTATGGCGCAGCAATCCTATCGGAACTCCTGCAGTGCTCATCGTCTGTGTCACACACCAGCTCTCTGTTACTCCCGGTCTTGCTGTTCGTTAGTGTTCAAGACCGTGTTCCTAACTAGATAGGAGGTGGGGACAATGAGGAATCATGTCTAAAACTCTGTGGACCTCACAGGCACACGATACAGTACCAACAAATACTAGTACCAAGACTCGTGGATTGGTTGATTATTCGGGACTATCATTTTCTTCTTTAATATTGGAGAAACAGGTCTGGGGAATTAATTATTTCAGCTTGCCATTTCACTTTCTTCCTGTCTGCAAAGAGCTTGGGAGTCATGGATGTCCATTAAGCTTTCAAATGCAATCGTCTAAATAAGTCGGAGATGCAAAACTCACCGTGTTAATCAGGACTTTTCTCGTTGCACTACAGATCTTCCTTGACTTACGGTGGGGTTACATCCCAATAAACCCATCATAAATTGAAATTATCAAAAGTCTAAATGCATCTAATACACCTAACCTACTGAACAGCATGGCTTAGCCTAGCCTCCCTTAAATGTGCTCAAATACTTACATTAGCATACAGCTGGGCAAAGTTACCTAATAAAGCCTGTGTAATACGAAAGCATTGGATATAGCTCATGTAGTTTGTTGAGCACTGTACTGAGAGTGAAAAGCAGAATGGTTGTATGGGTACAGAATGGTGGTCAGTGTAGTGGTTGTTTACCCTCATGATAGCGAGGCTGACCGGGAGCTGCGGCTGGCGGTCGCTGCCCAGCATCAGGAGAGAGTATCGTGCGCATGTCACTAGCCCCAGAAAAGATCAAAATCCAAACTATGCTTTCTAATGAATGCATATGGATTTTGCACCATTGTAACACTGAAAAATCATAAGTCTAACCATCGTTAAGGACTGTTGTAATAGGAAATCTAAATTCAGACTGCCTTAGGTAGGATATAATTTACTGATTCCTACAGCTAAAAACTCCAGAGGGAGGGATAACATCAGGCATGGCTGGCAGTGCCATCTGAACTTGATCTGTCTTGCCCTCCCTTGCTTGGCTATATTCTACTCTTCTTTGCATTAGCTTCACTCTCAGTAGTCCCCCCTCTGGCAGTTTCAGGTCAAGCTTCTGGCAGCTTCTCTTCCCAGCAGACCCTCAAAACTCCTAGCTTCGGGTGCCTGGGTGGCTCAGTCGGTTAAGCGACTGCCTTCGGCTCAGGTCATGATCCTGGAGTCCTGGGATCAAGTCCCACATCGGGCTCCCTGCTCAGCGGGGAGTCTGCTTCTCCCTCTGACCCTCTTCCCTCTCGTGCTCTCTATCTCTCATTCTCTCTTTCTCTGAAATAAATAAATAAAAATCTTTAAAAAAAAAAAAAACTCCTAGCTTCATCAGACCCACTTAGGATATGTGACAATCTCTCACTCAGGCCATTAGCCAGGGGTGGGTGTATTAATCGGGCCTCTTTTAGTTGCAAGTGATAGGAAAGCTAAATTCGAACTGTCTTATGCTGTGTCTCTTGCCTGTCCCTAAGAGTCAGTGGTAGGTCAGGTCCATCAGCAGGGTAGGAAGAAGCAGGCCAACATAGAGGAGCCAGCGTGTGACCTCTCCCTCCAGCTACTTCCAGGGGCAATGACTATGTAGAGATCTGGGAGGGGGCCGTGTGGCTGGAAGGGAGGGCTTGAAGCTGTATTTACATGGCATTCCATATATGGCTGAAAAACATCCATATCAAATAACGGAAAAGACCTAATGGACAGTGTAGGGAGATGGAGGGGGCCCGATGACCCCCTACTTACCCCTCGGTGCCACCCTTGTAGCATATTTAATTTGTGGGGGAAGCAAAGGCCCAGTAGGACTGCCGGTGGCCCAGCCATGTCCAAAGCAGGCCCCGGAGAGGACTCGCTCTAACCACACACACTACTTATTAGTCCCCACACATAGATCAGTTTAGTTTTTTCAAAGTCCCAGATGAAGACACATAAAGTAACATTGCCCCTGTTCAATGTTTTCTTCCATATAAACGTCCAAACCTCAGTCTCATGGGGGAAACATCATAAGGCAGCTTTGATCTTTATGCTGTAGTAAAGGTGTAGTTGGCCTTTCTGGGGCTCAGAGTCATGTTCTTCCACAAGACTATCAGATTACTACTCATTTTCCATTGTATATTCCTTGAGGATCTTACTTTGTTTTTACTTGCTCACTTCAATGTTTTGAGGGAGAGAGCTGATGGTGAAGGTGAACCCGGGCAGTCAGTGTCACGGGTGCTTGATCCGTCGTTCCCTGGTAAGACCAGTCCTGTCATCCAGAAAGATTCCACCGTACTGGGAAGTAAGAATAAAACCTGACTGTACTCACGCTGAAGAAACAGGCTCATTCGGTTTTGCTCATCTTCTCCCATCTGTCTCAAGTCTTGTTGTTTCTTTCACTCTGAGCATCTGCGCTCCAAGAAGGCATGAACTTTTTCTTTCACTTCCTTTCTTCTCTGGGTGATGACCTGACATCACTCTGGGAAGGAGGCTGAAGGTTGCCGAATATAAACACTGTCACTCCTATCTGGCTTAGGCAGAAAGGTAGGCTGGGCATCCAGGGGGTCTGGAGGTAGGAGATGCCAACCAGGGTGACAAGGCCTCGGGAGCCACATGTGTGCAGGAGGGCTCTGTGCCTCTGTGCCTTTACCTACTGGAGGGCACTTTTCCTCTGGAGTCGCCATTAACCATCTGCCACTGGAAGAGGATGAATGGTGGGAGTATGTTGGCAGTGGAAGTCCTAAAGGGGAGGAAGAGGCCATTTGGGGTCGGCTGAGGGCTGGGTCTGCTCACGGGAGTGTCCCTGAGCCGAAAGAAGCCTGCTGGAGTCGGACAGAAAGCCCAGGGGTCAGCCTGTGGAGCTCCAGAGAAAGCGGTGGGCTCTGGCCGCAGCCCCAGAGGAGGGCAGCCCCCTGCAGCGAGCCACCCCGGGCCGAAGGGCGCCTGCGGTGGCCAGGTGGGCTAGTAGGTGGGGGGTGGCAATCCTCCGCCCATCCTTTCTCCACGGAAAAATAAAAGCGGCTCGCGAGATCCTTCCCTCACTCCCTCAGGCATGCAGTGTCCAGGGATGAAAACGTGCTGAAATCCCCTCTCGGTCTGGGGGAAAGCTCTAAGGCCTGAAGAAGATGGTTCCACGCAGGCTGCGGATGCCTCCGGGAGCTTTGGGGCTCGTCCCGCCGCGCCTTCTCCCTTCCCGCTCCCGAGCGGCGGCTTGGGTCTCGGGGTGGAAGCGGCTGTGCGCGGGGATGCCCTTACATAACTGCCCGCCGCGTCCTGCTTCCCCGCGGGGTGGGCGCCGGGGGACGCGCGGGAGCCGGGGCCGCCGCTGCCCCTGCGGGGAGAGGAGCGCGAAGAGCGGCGGGAGGAGGGCGCCCGGGGCGGCGGGGGGAGGTGAAGGTCAGTGGGTGTGAGGCGCCGGATCCACACCCCCTCCTCCCTGTCCCCTCCTTCCCTTCCTCTCCCGTCCCCCTCTGACGTCTGGAGCTGGCAGCTCGGCGGGTTCCGCATTCCCGACCCCTCCCCGCCGCCCAGGGGCCGCTATATAGCCGGGGCTGATGCAACCCGTCCCGCCGCCCGCCACAGCCTGCGGGAGGGACGCTCGGCGGCCGCGACGGGGGGCGCTGGCGGCGGCGGACGCTGCAGCGGCGGCGGGGCTGGCGCCGCGGCGGCTCCCGGGCCGGGACGGGCCTGGGCACCGGGCGGAGCTCGGCGGCCGGGCGGCAGCGGCGCTGCGTGGGCACGGCGCCCGCAGCCGGGCCCCGGCCCCGGGGGCGCCGCCTCCGCCCGCGGCTTGTGCACGGTGGGTGCGAGGGCGCGCGCCGGGGGGCGCCGGGCGGGGCGGGGAGGGGCGGGGCGGGAGGGGCGCGCCGGCCGCCGGCACCTGGGACGGCCGCCCCCGCGCGGGCCGAAGCGGGGAGGCTCCCGCAGCCCCCGGGGCCCGCGAGCCTGTCCGGGCGGGGGCGGCGCTGCAGCCCGGGGCCCCTCCGGCCCGGCGCCGGGGAGCGGGGGGCTTGCCCTTTGGTTCCCGCCCTGGGACGGTAGGCTCCGTCCCCTCTCGGGGCAGCCGGGGCGCTCCCTCCGCCTCCCTCCCGCGCTCTCCTCCCCCGTCCGTTTGCAGGGAGGTGCTCCCCTCGGGCTGCAGGGAACGCGGGTGAGTGGGGAGAAAACTGCCCCCGGAGCGGGGGGGGGGGCGGGGACGGGCGGTGGAGATGGAGGCAGAAAGGCCAGGGAGGTGCAGGGTGCTGGTGGCGGAGGGATGACAGGGACCTGCTGGCAAATCGTACCGGCCCCCACCCCCCTCGCTGGGAGGAAGCGCGGCTCTCGGCTCTCAGAGGACCTGGAGAAGCGCTGGGGCTCTCGATCCAATGGAGAGGGCTTCTCCCAGGGCCATTGCCCCAGGGTACTGGGCTGGGAACGGGCGTGGGGGGGGGGGTGGCGGCGGTCCGGGTCCCCTGTGGGCTCCCCCTGGCTCCCAAGCCAAGTTACATAAGGAGGCAAGCCTGCTCTTCTAGGTAACCTGCTCCTCCTCTCCTGCCCAGCCCAGTTTAGGAGACTCTCTTCTGCCCCGCCCCTCAAAGGAGGTTGAGGGATTGGGCCACGGGGCCTGGATCGCAGGACCCTGGGGTGGCAGACCCAGGCTTTGCCTGGGTCAGTGGGAGGAGCTGGGAAGATGGGAGGCCTTGGCTCTTAGTCAGGGATGGATGGGCCATCCTTGCGGCTGGAGAGGCTGGTGGAAGAGGAACTCAACTGACCCCTTGGGTCAGCTCCAGCTGCAACGTTGCCTGACCCTTGCTCAGTGTAAGGCTCTCCCTACAGTCTAAGTCCAGGGCGGCCGGCTGTGACCTGACCACATGTGCTCAGGGCAGATGTGCTCAGGTCTGTCTCTCAAAAAAGGGCTTGCAGACTGTGTGGGCGTGTGTATCCAGGTCTAAATCTTCGTGGACTCCCCTCAGGGTCTTAACTTTGAGGAGCATCTGATCTGAAGCTTTGAACCACGATGGGGTGCCTGCTTGTCCTTTAAGCCCTTGCTACCAACTGTGTTCCCAGATCATCTCCCTTCCCCCCCCTCCACCTCCCTCCCCTGAGGGTTTTTAAAAACACCTCCCATTGCTTTCATCTTTCCAGCAAATCTGGCTGCAGCTTGGATGGACGCCTTATCTTCCTTTGCAGGTTTCTAGGGGAGAGTTTAACCAGGTATCAGGTGTGAGCATGGCTCTGGTTTTTATATAAACCTGAGGACCGGAGAAGAGAAGCAAGATCTATTCTCGTGCCTCTGGCTGGTGAAGGTTTTGCCTTGTTTAGAATAGGGAGGACAGATTTCTCAAAGACTCTTCTGTTCCTCTTCTTCTTTGGCTTTGGTTCAGAGCTGCCAGCACTCCAGAATCTTCCTGAAGAGCTGGGTGCTGTGAGATTTGAAGGGCTGTTGGAAGGCATGGGCGTTGAGGCCTCTGACTTTCCTCCTAGGTTGGTTGCAGCCACCTCCAAGGAGATGTGTTGGTGAGTGCTCAGTGTCCCCCAAGGAAGGATTTGGGTGAGGATCTCTCTACTCCCTTAGTGCCTAACTTTTGCAGCCACCAGGGTCTGCTGTCTCCCCCACCTGTTTGCAGGACCTGTAGGCATCTTTTCCAACCCACAGAATCCTTGGTAGGATGGGAAGGGCTAGGCTCTCCGGGCCCTGTCTGTCATGGGGCTGCTGGTGTTGCAGTGGGCCACCTCTCACACCAGTGTCTCTGTTTCCAGCCCGGCTCTGGAAGAGAGGGGCCCGTGCAATTCCAGGTTGGCCTGCTCTGTATTCATTCTGCCCCAGCTCAACTTGAGCAACCAGAGCCAGGGCTGAGGGCAAGCTGCATTCTTTTCTGCTTTTCTGCTGCAGGATGCAGTTTGCTTTTTTCCCATGTGAATGAATTATGTTTGAAACTGAAATGGGAGGAAGAGAAAAATAGAGTGAGTGTGTATGGGTATGTGTGTGTGCATACCTATATAGGCGGGGGGGGGCAGCAGACACATTATTTTTCCATTTTCCTTTAATTAAGGCTCTGTGGAGGTGTGTTTGAAAACAGAGGGTCTCCTATGCCTTTGAGGAGGGTGAGAACACTGTTTTGGCTGCGTCCCGGGCCATATGCAGCGTATGGTGGCCAATGAAACTGGGCCTGGCTCGTTCTGTTGCTTGTCTTGGCAGTCGGTTCCGTGGCTTGTGTTACCAGCTCTGGAACTCACGGGCTGCCAAGCTCTGTGTGCCTGTGTGTGTGTGTGTGTGCGTGTGTGCGCGCGCGCGTGTGTGCACTCTTGTGCATGTGTGTGGTTTGGCCTCTCGAAGCTCAGCAGAGACAAATGCCTTAGCGACACAAGGTTGGAATTTTCAGTCTGTTTCTTTACACTCATTGCTGGCTGTAGGAGGCCCGGCCAGAGCCCACCGTTCTGGGGTGGGGTTTTTTTTTTTTTTTTTGTATTATTATTATTTTTTAGTCTGTTTTCATGTTGCAGCCCATGGGATTCCATTTGTGGAGCTCGATTTCCAAAGCTAGAGCTGGCCAATGGCATTTTTTAAAAAGGGCCAAGAATTTGTTACACACTAGGTGCATGTCTGTGTTATGTACCCTACAATGAACTACAAACACCAATGAGCGGAGATAGGGTGAGGTGGGAAGAGGGAAAGCCCATCCAATGGTAGTACCTTCCCAGCTCTTCACTGTTCAGGATAAGGATCTTGGCAGAAATGCCTTAATGTGTATTTATTGAGCACCTACGTTAGGCAGGGGAGAAAGCTGTATTTACAGGCAGGGCCTTATCAAAAACATTTTTCTGGTCTCCAAGGAAGAATCTTTCGGCGGGGCGGGGGGGAGGTTCCAGTTTCTTCTGTGGCTGGGATGGCCATGCAAGGATCTTGCATGCCAGTGTGTCACGCGGGTGCCTTCTCCTGAACCTGCCACCCCTCATTCTCTTCTTGGGAGGAGGTAAGGACTGACCCCTTCTAAGCAGTGCAGGGATATAGGAGATGCTGGCCCGCTGCTTCAGCGTGGAAGATCCTGGTGGTGTCTTGTTGCCGGTGATCTATGCAGCTGTGTTCTGGCAGCTGGAGGAAACCTTAGGAGAAACCAAGGCAAAGGACAGGTGCTGGGCCTCATTTCTGCACCTTTGTACTCAGCACTGATCTGGCATCCTTTTTTTTTTTTTTTTAAGATTTTATTTATTTACTTGAGAGAGAGAACCCAGGAGAGAGCACAAGCAGGGGGAGTGGCAGAGGGAGAAAGAGAAGCAGACTCCCCGCTGAGCAGGGAGCCCGACACGGGGCTCCATCCCAGGACCGCAGGATCATGGCCTGAGCCGAAGGCAGATGCTTAACCCACTGAGCCACCCAGGCGGCCCTGATCTAGCATCCTTTGTTTCTCTTCTGCAGTAACGGCCTGGATGCAGGATGGTCTTGCCCCCTTAGGGTTCACAGCTGGAAAGTGGGACAGCAGAGAACCCTCTGGGGAAGAATCCACTTCACAGTCCTAGGAAAGGGAGATCAGGGCTAGGTGGGAACCGTGCGGAAGGGAGGTCGAGGGGTCATCCAGCACCAGTGTCCCTCCCGGAAGGAAGGCCTTCGTGGCTACTCTGACTTCAGGCTCACCGGGTGCAGGCGCTGTTCCAGGCACTTTCCAAGTATTAACTAATTTAATCCTCTTCTCAGCCTTACAGGGCAAATAACATTATTTATTATTCCCACTTTACAGCTGAGGAAAGTGAGCTGTGGAGAGGTTAGGGAATTTGCCCAGTGTCACACAGCTAGGAAGGGGCAGAACTTGGATTCACCTTCAGATAGATGATTGGGCTCCAAAGTTCCTACTCTGTACCTGCCTCTCTCTCCTGCCTGCAGAGCTAAGACCGCCCACCATCGGAGACACTGGGGCCGTGCCCCCGTTCTCAGTCTTAGAGATTTCTCCATTGCTTTGCCCCTTGCCTTCTGGATCGTCTTATCTTTTGGAAGTTGTTTTACCCACCTCATTTCAGATTCCAGGAGCGAGATCATTCCAGATGATTCCTTAGCTCCAAGAACAGGTTTGGTAGTTAAGTCACTGAGATTCACGATAGTTAATACTCTGTTTTGTGATCACTGGCCTGGCACCTTTCTGTCTGCCACCCTTCACCCCTTCCTGCCCATGGACTTCTGTCCCCCCCCACCCCCTTCCATTTTCCTCTAGGCTGTGGCTCCCAAGACCTCCCACCCCGTCGTGCTGATTCTCAGTCGCTGGCTACCTGCTCTATAACCCCACTAGTGTTCCTGGGCCCTGACCGTGAGCAGCCTTGCTCCTTGACCTGCCCCTACTCACCTCCACTTTCTCTTAGTGCTGAGCCTTGCAGCCTCAGGCCTTTTGCGCTCTTTACACACCATTCCTGGCTTCGGGTGCCAGGCCAGGCCAGCTGTTTGCCTGGAGGGGGGCTGGCCTTCCCAAAGAGGCCCAAGGATGTTAGAGCCTCTCTTAAACTTTTATTTCTATGGACAGAGAGTTCATGATGCAAATCCTAACTTTCTCTTAACCTCCCCCCCCCTTTTAATCTGTCTTTGCCATTCTAGATGAAGAAGACGATTATTGGGCACTTTCTAACAAGAATAGCCCTGTACAGGCTTGACCTATCACAGCAAGACTGTTATTTAATTGTAGATATTTCCATTAAAAATTATATCTTACAGAATTACATACAGTACACAAGAGAAGAAAATAAGAGGGGGAAACTCTACCTTTCCTTCTTTTGGCTGAAATGGTTCTTCATCTTAGTATCTTCCAACGGGACCCAGTATCTGGAATTGAAGTGTATTGTGGCTTTTCTTCTGCTTGTATCAGGCAGTGCCCCAAAATGTGTGCCCACAAGCCCCCGAGGAAGTCAGAACAGGGAGATATAAGCTGTTGGGTCTTCGTTTTAGGTTCTTGCCTCTTGGACCCATCTGGTCCCTATCTTTTCCGAGCCCGCTTTTAGGGAGCTGCATTAAGCCTCCCAAAATCTTAGGCTCCAGAGCAGCTTAGGGTCTGCTGTGACCTCCCAAATGCTTTCTGTCTTATTCATGCCTTACTTGTCAGTCTCATCTCGGATCTGTGCATTACCCAGTTTTTCTTCATTGGCTAGTTTCCAAGTTGTTCCTGGTCAATGTCCCAAAATGCCCAAATCTTCTTGGATTCTGGACCTGTCTTTTGAGGTCAAGCCCCATTTGCCAGTTTTGGTCTTCTGCCAACATATACAGCTTGTTCTTTATTTATGCATCCCAGTTACTAATGGAGACATGGAGGGTGTTTATCTTCCTTTCTGACCTTCTGGGCCCTGAAGGGAAAAATCTCTGGGTTCTTCCCCTAAAGCTTTTAGTGCATAGCTCTCCTTTTCCTCCTAAATTGTTTCCGTATGGAAGAAGCAGTTTGGGAGATGATTTCATCTCTTGTTATCTCTCCTATGTCTTCCTTGAAGTGGGTAAATTCCTCTTGGCTGTTATAGGTTCCCTGCCACTGCCCCCCTCCCCCATTTTTATAGATCCCTAAATCACATCAAATGGTTTTATTTTTCAAATCACCAAAGTTGCCTTTCAACCTTGGCTTGTCAGCCAGCTCTTTCCAGTTAATGAGGACCCAGTTATGAAAGGCAGCCGCTCTAGCCCCTCCATCTTCTGCCCCTCCCGCCCCCTCTGCCCCCCCCAGAGCCGTTTAGGATGACTTCGCGCTGGTGAATGTCAGCTGTTGGGATTGTCTCCTAGGAATGGCATGTGTTAAGGACTTTGTGGTTTGTATCTGAGCAGTTAGGGGCACCCTTGGCGGGGGGACGGGGAGGAAAGAGAGGGGGATTTTTGCTTCTGCAGAGGAAAGCCTGGTGTCTGATCCTCCAAGTGAGGCTTGCCATTGGGTTGGGTTCACAGGGGAGCAGGAATGGCAAGAATTTATGGGGCTGCTGTCCCAGGGGGTGGTTACCCCTCTGAGGGGGTTCCACAGTAGCAAAGAATCCATTATATTTTGGGATCATTTGTTAGTGTCTCATTTATACCATCTGTATGGAAAATAAACAGAAGCTGCAAGCAGAGCCTATCATTCCCAGAATAGAGCGGGGTCTGGCTTCCATCTTTCTGAGATGGCTTAGGCAGGGAAACATACAGAAGCCTCTGGAGTATTTTTCTTGGGGTCTACTGTGGGAACAAATAATCTGGAGGTGGATAACAAGCATCTAAACTCCCAGAGACAGATCCTTACCCCACTCTCTGAATTTTGCTCCACCATGAGGTTTTTTTTTTTTATCACTTGTTCATTCATTCATTTTTATTTATTAATTCAACAAGTATTTGTTGATTACCCTTTCTGTGCCAGAAATGACACTAGGCACTTGGGTTCCATGGGGCAGCAACTAGCCATGACTGCTGCTTCCCCCTTGAAATCACCCATATGCTTGCTGAGTGCCCACATGGCACCTTTTGCCCTATAGGAATTGGCCCTTACAGTACAGGAAGGTTCGGGGGCTTCTGGCGAAGGAGGAGACTTTGCTCTGTATTTTTGCTTGGCTGCATAGCAGAGGTGTGGTGCCTCCATCCCGTTAGGGGTTTGTGTCCAGCTGAAACACCAGGCACAGAGCATTTCCCCGCCTCCCATTACCCATCTGTTTTGACTAGCTCAAGCATCCTTTTGGTGGGGGGGTGGGGGGGTCACTGACTCCTCGTGGCATGAGTTCAGGTCTGGCAGAGGGGATTTTATAAGTTTTTCTCCTCTCCTGGAAAGGAGATGTCAGTTTGGCCCAGGCAGCCTGAAATCACTCCCCTCTGCCTGCCAGGTGTACCTATAGCTGGGCCCAGGCATCATTTTGCCACCTAGGAATGAGTCCTTCCATTGGCCCCTTTCTCATTCTCCCTGGGGGAGGCCCCGGGATATATGCAGCTCATCCACTCGGCCCCAGAGCCGCCTTCTGGTGTGAAAACCTGCAGCCCTCTCTGCATTGCAGGCCTGGCTCTGGAGAGTGGCAGGGTGCCTTCAGTCCAGTTCAGGCTTAGGGAGGGTCACAACACCTTGACCCACCGCACACGAGATGTCTCAGGGGCCACGTCCATGTCTGGGCTCCCACCCAGGCTACCATGGGTTGTTAGGGAACTTCCTAAACCTGGATCTGCATGGAAGGCAGAGTAGAGGGTCCTTGGTGCAAGAGAGTGATCCTCCGCTAGGGGCTGGTGTCTCAAAGTCCACCATTAAAAGGTCATTAATATCTGCATATATATCTCTTGAACCCCAGGAGGGGAAACGAAAAGGACAAGGTGAGAAAGCTCTGGCTCTAAAATCCAGGGACTGGGAGTCCAGCCCTGGCTTTTCCTCTGTGTGACCTTGGGCAAGTCATTTCACCCCTCTGAGCTTTAATTTCCTCATGTGCAAAATGAGGATGTGGTTTAGATAAGCACAGGGCCTCCTCCAGCTCTAAGACGATGACTTGATGTGAGTGAGTCTCAGATCCTTTTCTGAGATGGCCCGGGGGACACTAGGTGCTAAGAAGGGGCAAGGGGCTGGGTGTGGGGGGGGGGGGGCAGAGCAGGTGGAGCACAAACTTAGGGCCCGGGGTACCAAATGTGAACTTGGGTGCCCGGCAAGGAGCTCTGTGCAAACGGCTTCATAGGCAGGTGCCCTGGGGTGCTGAGGGCAAAATGGCAGGTCCATTGTCCACTCACATGTACCTTTCTTTAAGGAAAGTGATGTCCAGGGGAAGTCTTTGTGGTTCAAGGGTGCAAATCCCTCACATGCTTTTCCCCTCAGAGTGCAGAACCTGTTGAGAAAGGGATCTAGGGTTGGACGGGGAAGCAAATTTCACCTTTAAAAGAGAAGAGAGATGGAGAACATGGTGTGTGCTTGTGGCCAACAGGGCCTCCCTAGTGGGCCCCTGTCCTGCAATCTAGACCTGGCAGCCTGGATGGGGACAGAGAGTTGTGGATTACCCCCCAGGGCCACTCTTATGGGAGGCAGTGAGCCCAAGACAGCACAGCCACAGGAGAACATGAATTCTGCCCGGCAGGGAAGTGCGGTCCAATGGATGTCACATCTCCCCTATCTCACCAAATACATCCCTCTCCATGGAAGAGACTGATAGAGGTGGAAGGGTAGGACAGAGCTCCCCCAGGATTTCCAGGACAGTCGAGGTTTTGATTTTATGGCCCTGTGCAGAGAGGTAGGAAGGGAGAGAAGTTCCCTTTTGCAGGACTGGAATCCAGGAGCAGCTCTGTACTCAAATGTGACTTACGAGGCTATACACATCTGACCTCCACATTCTCAGTGACTCCTGGCTCATAGGTGGTCAACAATTGGGAGGGTGAATGGATGGATGGATAGATACGAGTCCTCTAAGGGACCCGATGAGTCTGGCTTTCTTGGCAGACGTGCTTTCTTCCCTGCCATCTGTCTTGAAGTGACCATTTTCTTATCCACAAGTTTCTCCCCGCAGGGAGAAGGAACAAGAGTTCTCTGGTGTTGACCTGTCTAAATTCTGTCTTTCATGCCTGAATCTGTCTTCCTTTGCACACCTTCTGGGTCTGGCAGAGCCAGAATATGTGTTTGCTTTGAGAATGAAGAGACAGGGAGGACTTTTCTGGTCTCTTGCTCCCCTGGGAAGGCACATGCTAATGCATTTCATCTTTGCCTCTGTGTCTTCCCCATAGACGCCAGATGCACACACTCACACACACGCTTACCTTGAACTTCGATTTGCTTCATTTCGTATTCAGGGTGTCTTAACAAGTATGCAGAACGGGATGTGTGATTTGAGGGGAGGCACCGTGCCAGAGCAAAAATAGCTCCCTCTCAGACAGGTGCAAAGGTGCCTGAGATGCCACTATTGTGACCCGCTTTCTTCGGAGGCAGCATGGTGCAGTTTAAATCCCGGCTACTCCAATTTTAACAGTGCACAATCTTGAGCGAGTTCTCTTTCTAAGCCTTGGCCTCCTCGTCTGTGTAATGGGTCTGACTCCATCTCGTGGGGCTACTCGAAGGATTACCGCAGTGCCAAACACATAGCAAATACCGAATCAATGTGGCCTACGCTTGGGTTAAGCCTTGCCTTCAGTGCCAAGAATAACTGCTGGGCACTAATTGATCAGAGTTCTTCTCTGTAATGGAATGGACGGAAGGGCAAGAGGAGCAACTGGGTGGGGAAGGGGTTCAGGGGAACATTAGTGAAAGAAAGGAAGAGGCCCCAGTAAGGCATGGGGGCTTAAGCCCCTCACAGAACCCCTCACCTGGCTGATGGCCCGTGTCCTGATCTTCTTGCACCCACTCTAGGCTGGGCTGCTGCTCCTCCTGCTATGATGCCTGGGCAGATTCCAGACCCTTCCGTGACTGCGGGCTCTCTGCCAGGGCTCGGCCCCCTGACCGGACTCCCCAGCTCGGCTCTGACTGCAGAGGAGCTGAAATACGCTGACATCCGCAACATTGGGGCCATGATCGCCCCCTTGCACTTCCTGGAGGTGAAACTGGGCAAGAGGCCCCAACCCGTGAAAAGTGAGGTGAGCAAGCCTTGTTCCTCTAGGTGGACTCCAAGGGTAGGATGCCTGGGTTACAGCCCCAGCTCTAGCCCCACATTGACTGAGTGATCTCAGCGTTGCTGTTCTGCGTGGGGTCTGAGGACCACTAGAATCTATGTCACCGTGCAGCTCGTTAGAGATGCAGCATCTTGGGCCCCGCTCCAGAAACTTCTGCATCAGATTTGGCATTTTAACAATCTCTCCCGGAGGGTTCATGGCCATGTTAAAGTTTCAGAAGCTCTGGGCTAGGGCAGGATGCTGAACCTGTGTCTGGTTCTTCCAGGGGCAAAGGAAGAGTGATTAATAATAACAATAATGAATAATAATATATTGGCAGTCTCTCTGGGCTGTTGGGAGGATCAGGGGAGATCGTGGACACATGCACATGCTTTGGAAACTATTCAAGAGAATGCTAATCATGGATTACCTTTCAAAATTATTATTGTGAGGCACATCATTGCCTCTACTCCTCTTGGCCCGAGGCTGGAGCTGAAGGTAGGCACTGGGGGAAGGGTGGTGTGGCATCCCTGCCCCGGCAGCTGCCAGAGACGGGCACGGAGGCGGTCCCGCAGCACCATCTGCTTTAAATGATGTTTGTAGAGGACCTGCATGTGAAGCACTCCCTCCTCGGGTCCCTGGAGGCTGCAGCTCCCATGAGCCTTCCTTGCAGAAGAGTAGCATTTCCCTGGGGACTGGTGAGAAGCAGAAGTCCTCAGCGTGGGTGAGCCTCAGTGCTGTGCACTCACCCAGCCACTTCCCCAGGGGTGGCAGTTTGTCCAAAGACCTGCCCCAGTGAGGTTCCCAGCAGGGCCCTTTTTCCAAGGCCTGACAGGATAGCTGCCGACCTAGAAGGGAGAAGGGGCCAGCAGTGGGAGGCCGAGGGGGGGGATGCGGGAGGATGGGGGCAACCGCGGAGCATAGGAGCTCGTTCATAGGCAAAGGTGCGCCTGGATGTGGGTCCATCCCACAGCATGGAGCTCAGAGGGCTGGACATTCAGGCAAGAGGGACTCTTGAGTGGGGAAAGGTGTCTGGGTACTGCACTGGGTTTATTATGCAGCTTCTGCTCTGCCCCCCCCCCACCCCCAATCCCCAGGAGTGCCACCAAATTGCAAAGAGGGGCTGCTGGGGGCTTGGTCAGGGGTGGCAAACTGGCCGTTTGTGGGTTGGATCTGGCTCTCAGATGTGTTTTGTTTGGCCCGCACAGTGTTTTAAAAGAAACCTGAACCAACATTTCACCTGAAAATTTGGATTTTAATCTTTGGTTAAAAACTCGGGAGATCTGGTCACACTGTACCCCGTTGTGGCCTGGCCACAGCTACATGGAACAGAGAGCCCCACCTCACCTGTTTCCTCCCTGCAGTTTGCCACAGGACCACACACCTCCCTATTGTCCTTGGTTTTGTTTAAACTGTTGGTTTTGCTTTTGTTACCACAAGCTGCCTCCATTTACCTCAACTGCGTGGCTCCCCCTGTAGACGTTTGCACTGGGGACACCTGGCTGAGGTGCATTGTAGGTGCCCATTAAGGACGGTTAAGTAGGAGATGAAAGTTGATGGTAATTATATTCTTCTGAGTTGATAAATCAACGTGCTGTTAATAGCACTTCCTGGCTTTTTTAGTGCTCTGCTTTCTTTATGGAGGGCCCTTGTCTTTGGTCTTTTGCTATTCCCTTTCCCAGGCTCATAACTTGAAAGCATCCGTTTCTGGGTCGTTCCACAGTATAATTGCCATTTAAACCCAGCAGCTGAGGAGTTTCACTGGGGCACAGAGGCTGTGGGACCAATGAAGAGCCAGGTGCCTTGGTCCGGGGTTGGCCCAGTGGGGATTTGCCCCCGGGGGGCTGAGTTACCACCCCTTCCCTTTCTGCAAAGGGCGCCAAGGAGCTTTCTTTTTCTTTGGAAAAGGGCTTTATTTGGGTTGGGTATTTTTACATTTCACAGCCTCCCCCGGATTGGTGGCATATGCCCTGTACCTGACAGTGACTGTCTTCACAGGCCCCCACAAACACGCACCATCCAGGCTGTGAAAATAACGAGCCGTTTTTAGGGCGTATTTGCATGTCCCCTCCCCAGCTGTCAGACTGCAGCTTCGTGGGGGCGAAGAGGCAGATGGAGCAGTGCAGACTGTCCTGGCGTGGGGTGAGGTCAGCCCTGCACTGGGAGCTGACCTCCAAATGCTTCCTAGGTCAGACCGAAGATTGGGGGAGGGTCAGTTGAGAGCAACTGAAAAATAAGGGAGGTGGGGAGAGAAACTTGCAGCTTGAGAACCTTCTGTCCTGAAGATTTCTTTGCATATGGCAAACTGCCTTTGGAGGATTTTCACATTGGCCTTTTAGCCTGGTAGAAGTTTCTTGAAGGATAATAAGATACTAGCTCACAACTGTTAAGCATTTAAGATGCACTGGGCCCTGTGCTAAGTGCTGAACGTAGGATCTTGCTGATTCATTACCCGGTCCTGGTGATTGGGTTCTCCGCGTTTTAGGGAAGAGGAATTTGAGGTCCAGGGAGGAAGAGATCAAGTCACTCAGGATCACACCACTGGAGAGTGGCAGAGCTGGGGCTGTCTGGGGGTGCTGCCGCTGCTGCTGGGGTGGAGACCCGCATGGGGCACAGTGCTGGGCACTCTTCCTCAAGTGCCTCGCTGAACCCTTTGAAGTGATGGTTACCGAGGTGGTGGTTTATGCCCACGTTACGGATGAGGTCAACAAGACTTACAGAGGTCCGAGGTCGTGCAGCTGGGAAATCAGCCCAGCGGTCGGACTTTATAGAGCCAGAGCATTAACCTTAGACTGTGCTGCAACCCCCCGCCCACGGCTCTCTACATCCTTACACACTTCTTAGCAGCCCGCTGTTGGGCTGGGGAGGCCGGATGAACCTGGCCCCAGAACACTCGATCATTTTGATGACATGTCCCGGTTAGTGCTGAGCCCTGCACTTCTGTAGCCTCGTCGTCTCCCAGGCCCCGGCGAGAAAGCTGGGCCGAGCTGCTGTGCAGGCAGTCCTGTCCGAGCTGGCTGGCGGGTGGGCCACCTTGCAGAGGCCAGCGGTCTCTTGGGCCGTGGCCAAACACACGAAGCCATTTGGTAAAAGAACCTTGGAGGAATTAAGTTAAACGACAGGTTTTGTAGATGATAGAGTGCCCTGTGCTGATGTTATTATTATGTGGTTGACACTTCAACTGTTTTGGTGCCAAGAGCTTGGCGGCAGTCCATTGGTCCGGCAGATAGTGCTAAGCAACTACTATGTGCTTGGCCCTGTGCCAGGCACTGGGACCCGAACCATAAACAAAGTAGACGAAGCCCCCTTCTCTTGGAGCTGTATGTCAGAGTTGGGGGCATCCAGAAAGACAAATACGCAAAGTAGTGTATGATGTAAAAGGTCAGGTAGTGGTCAGTATTGCGAAGACAAATTCAGTCGAGCAAGCAGATGGAGAGTGGCCAGAGGGCTCATTTGGCTGGCTGGCTGGGGAGTCTGGGGATGTCATGTTCTGGGGGATGGGATTTCTAGAACCGATGCTTCTTCCTAGCTTCTTTGTTCTTGCCTTTCCAATAGTCCTTTTCAAGACAGTTGTGCTCTCTAACTTTCTCTAGACTTTTCCTTCTTTCACTTTTCATTCTGTAGCCCCTTCCAGCTGGACTCCTCAACCAACCAGCCGCTATTGGCCTGAAGATCTTGGCCCTCCCCAGGGCATCTCCAAGTGGGCTGCTGGGGCCACACCCTGCCTCCGGGCCTGGAATGCCTTTCCAGTAGGGACGGCAGGGCGGCCAGAAGCCCCACCCTTGCAGGTGTGAAGGCACGCACACACACAAAGGCACAGACACACACCCCAGGCACTCACTTAACCTGCTAGATGGGACCCCTCACCCTCTGCACCGCTCTGCAAGGCTCTAGAGGACATTTGAATTCAAGGGAGTTTGGACTGGATGACGTTTTAGGAAAGAGGCTGCAAACTGTCAATCCATGGGCAGGAGTCAGCCTATGGATGAATCTCATTTGGCCCTGACAGTGTGGTTTGCTTTCTTGCTTTTTTTTTTTTTTTTAATTGAATGAGTTGTTATATTTAAAAGCCGGGAAATGTGGAAAAGCCCACACCCTTATAAGCACCAAGAAGCTGGAGCTGAGTAGCAAATGCTCACTGTATTAGCACGTGGCCTTTAGCTTGCCACAGTCCCCACTACTCCCTGTTGCCTTCCACAAAGCCAGCTTTTGAGTGTGCGTCCTGTGTGTAGGCCCCAAAGACAGGGATGACATCTTATATTTCTTTGTATCTCCAACAGATTGTGTGCAGTGCCTTGCACAGATTTTATGTTTGATACGTGCTTGTTGGTTTAAACGTTAATTAGCTATGTCAACTTAGCAAGTCACTTAAACTCTCTGTCCCTTGGTTTCTCTATCTCTCAGTTCTTATCTCCAAGCATTGTCCATTTGTTTTTCTATTCCTGGACTTAAGTGACTTTCGGCAGAAAAATAAAACAAAACTCACCATGAAAATCAAACCAACTATTTCTAAAACTTAGCTAATCATCAAAACCGCTTGGAAAACTTTATAAATACATATTTCCAGACCCGACCCTAGGTCCATGAACTCAGAAACTGTGAGCGCAGAGTCCAGGGAATCTGTATATTCATTCAGTAGGCTCAGAGGTTCCTCAGCTACCTCTGGGGACCTGACTTTTCACTGTTTATACCTCTCCTCGGGCTCTTCTGATCCTTGGCAGGGAGCATTCTGAGGGCTTCACCGTGAGGCATCAGTGTGCACACTTCAACATGGGCTGCCTTTCCAGCACACATTCCACGTGGTGACTGGCTCCACGTCCTTGTCATCTTCAGAGCAGGAGAGACTTCACCGTTTGTGAATTTCACAATGGTCATTTCCCAACTTCTGCTGGGGCACCAAACACCACTTAGGGGGTTTTCACCTTCGATGAAGTGTGAATTTGAGTCCATGGATTACAGGGCGGTCTTGAAAGGTGTGCTCATCCTCAGCCACAGGTGGTCATCCCCGAGTTTGTTCACCAAAATGTTTGCCCATGTTTAGCCTGAGCACACAGAGTTGCCCCAAATCATCTGATGTGCTGGGTAAATGTTGGCGTAAGCACGCTTGTGTTTTTAGTGATTTAAAACATAAAGCCCACTGACATTTTTTAGCAAGCTTTGCATAATTGGTTTTTAATTTGTGGCTCTTTGAAATAGCATTGGCCTTCTTCCCCCCTGACTCACACACTTTTTCTGTCTCATACTTCTTTGGCAGAGAGATCCAATCTGTCCCTTCTTGGAACAGGAATCTCCCAGCTCGTCGTTGAAATCCTGAGTTTCCACTTTAGTTCCGTCACTTTGTTAGCGCGTTGTCAAAAGCCGTTAGCTTTTTTATTTCCTTTAATAATTTCATTTGGGGGAGAGAGAGTGATCGCTAAAGGCCACTCTGGATATATTTAAAGTTGGCCCCTGCGTTACTGAGTCCTATTTGATGCAGGACCCCAAGCCTTCACAAGGGTTCTGACGCTTTGTTCACCTCATAGGTTGGTCACACGTGCTATCGTTTGAGGACAGGATCCCTTGGAAAGATGGTGGTGGGGACATGGCTGGATATGTGTGTCCTTAGAAATCAGACTTACTCTGCAAAGTTCAGGGAGTCCTGTGCTGCCTTCTTAGATTCTCTACCTTAAGATGGGGATAATATTAGTACCCACCCCTTAGTGCTGCTCTGATGATCAAATGAATGAATGCAGGTCAAAGGTCTCACCTAATGCCTGGCAGTCAGTAAGATACACAACAAATGTAAGATAGGAATGTGCTTCACTTTTCCAATGTGTTAATTATGCAAGTTAGTTTTTATTTTATTTTATTTTTTAAAAAGATTTTATTTATTGATTTGACAGAGAGAGACACCGTGAGAGAGGGAACACAAGCAGGAGGAGTGGGAGAGGGAGAAGCAGGCTTCCCGCTGAGCAGGGAGCCGGATGCGGGGCTCGATCCCAGGACCCTGGGATCATGACCTGAGCCGAAGGCGGACACTTAACGACTGAGCCACCCAGGCGCCCCAAGTTAGTTTTTATTACTGATTCAAACACTGTTCCTTTCATTTCCTGGAGGGTATTTTGCCCTTGGACGTGGTGAGTGGCCTGAATGTGTGGAGGTCACACGTGTCATGGGTGCAGGGCACCCTCCTGGCTTCCTAACCAGAGGGGCTGCTTCTGGGGCCTGGGAAGAGCTCTGGACTCTGGCTCAAGCTTCTGGGTTTGAAGTCTGGCTCCTTCACTCACTCCTGGTACGACCTTGGACAGGTCAGCCGTCTTACTGTTTCTTCATCTATAAAAGGAGGAAACTCATACTTACCGAGTTGCATCACGAAGATTAATTGAGGCACTGTGTAAAAAGATGACCTTGACTCCAGCACAATTTGATTGTAAATTGCCTCTTTAAGGGCTGTGGCCCATGTGCAGTGAATCACACCACACATTGTGACAGCATTGGCCTTACCAATGTGTTGCACCTTTGACCTGGATTTCAGGGAAGCAAGCAGACCTTCCTGTTTTCTGGTTGCTCGTGCAGGTTTGATGCAACCGATTTTAGTTACCATCGCAAACTGTAAATGAGAAGGCCCTTCAGCCTTCTGTTTTCCCCTACGCTGCTTTGTGTGACTCCTTAGCTTGTTTCCTGTGGTGTTAAGGTCACTACTGAATTCCCATGAACCATCAGTTTTTTAGCAGCCGTACAAAGTGGCCTCTTCTGTCAATGCTGGCCATCCTTCTTTGGTGTTCCTGGGTCCACTGGCAGCATGGACTCAGAGCTGGGAAACTGGGTCATGTCACTGGTGAGCTCCGCTGGCCGAACAACTCTGGAGCCAGCCAAGCCGCTTTCCCTTCTACTGTGCCCCAAGGCACAAGACCATTCGGCCTGAGGTTGGAGCTCTGAGACTTGGGACTTACGGGCAGATTTGGGCAGGCTGCGGAGATGCTGGCTTCCTCTGGGTTTAGCGTCCCCTTGAGGCTGTGCACACCCTGCCCTGTGCTGGGGCTCATTGTGCTCTGCTCTGTGGCTGTGACTGCAGGGTTCCCCTTTACTAAGCACCGTGTCTGCGCGTGTTCGGGATGGCAAGCCCCTGCACAGTTTGCCTCCGTAGCTCCTCTTCCTGCCCCTCCCCCCAGCCACCACCAATACAAAAACTTGGCTCTTTGGAGGCATTGTAGCAAAGCAGGACTGCCACATTGGAACAGTTTGGCTCTGGAGAGGTTACTAGGCATCTTCAGTTTCCGCCCTTGTAAAAATGGGGGAGACAGACCTCTTTGTCACACCATATACAAAAATTGACTCAAAATGGACCCCAAGACTTAATACAAGAGCTAAAACTATAAAACTCTTAGAAGGAAACAGCCGTTAATCTTTGTGAGCTTGGATTAGGCAATGATTTCTTAGATAGGACACCAAACCACAAGCAACAAAATAAAAAATAGATACATTTGACATCATCAAAATTAAAAACTTTTGTGCTTCAAGGGACGCAAAGTAAAAAGCCCACAGAATGAGAGCAAATTTTTGCACATTGTAGATCTGATGAGGGACTCGTATATGGAATATGTAAAGAGCTATTCCAACTCAATAATAAAAATGGGCAATGGACATTTCTCCAGGGAAGATATATGAATGGCTAATAAGCACATGGAAAGATGCTCAACATCATTGGCCATCAAAGAAACACAGATCAAAACCACTGAAATACCACTTCACATCCGCTGGGATGACTATAATAAAAAAGAAAAAATTGTAACAAATGTTAGTGACGATGTGGAGAAGTTGTAATCCTCATACACTGCTGGTGGGAATGTAAAATGGTGCAGCCACTCCAGAAAACCGTCCTCAGAAGACTAATTCCACTCCTAGATACCCAACAGAAAAAAAAAAAAACACATGTCCACACAAAAACTTGTACATGAGTGTTCATAGCAGTATTATTCATAATATCAAAACTGGGAACAACCCAAATGTCCATAAATTGATGAACAGATAAAGAAAATATGATATATCCATACAGTAGATTACTTGTTCATAAAAAGGAATAAAGTACTGATATTTGCTACAAAATGGATGAGCCTTGAAAACAATTATGTTTAGTGAAAGAAGCCAGTCACAAAGAACCACATACTGCAGGATTCCATTGATAGGACATGTCCAGAGTAGGCAAATCCATAAAGACAGGAAGGAGAACCACTTCCCTGGTGCCTGGGGCTGGGGGAGGTGGGGGGGTGGGGGGTGACAGCTAAGGGGCATGGGGTTTCTTTTGGAGTTAATGAAAATGCTCTAAAATTTATTGTGGTGAGAGTTGCACAGCTTTGTGAGTATACTAAAAGCCATTGAGTTGTGTACTTTAAGAGTGCAAATTGGTGAATTTTATCGCAGTAAAGCTGTTTTTAAAATGAGGAAGAATAATATCGATGTCACATAGGTGTGGGGAGTATTCAAAGACATAATCAGGTAAATCACCTGGCATGTATCAGGGCTCCAGAATTAGTAGCTATAGTGATTAAAACCCCCTCTTAAGCCAACAGCAGTGAAAAAGCCAGGATCTGTTTAGGGGCATTTTCTCCTCTTCCCTTTTTATTGCTAGTGGCCCTCCAGAAGCAATGAGAGCAATCTGGCTGCATTTTGTATGGAACTTGGGAGGAAATATGGAGTAATCCTGGCTACTCATTAGAGTGCCCTGGAGAGTGTTTTAAAAAAAAATATTGACGTGGAGCCCAGAGATTCTGATTCAATTGGTCTGGGTGGGGCTGGCAGGTGGTTTTAGCCTGTGGCCATTGGTTGAAACCTCTGGTACAATATAAACTGGCCCAGGTCTTTGAAGGAGTGAGGACATCTGGGTTCAGGATAGAAGGCTCACGTGAGCAATGCACTTTATAGTTTGTAGACTGCTTTTGTAACCATTATCTCTTTTGATCTGTTTAACAACCGTACAGCAAGTAGGTGTTATTAGTGCCATTTGTTGTGAGAGAACTGAGATTTCGAGAGGTTAAGTCATTTTTAAAGCATAATTTTATTTTTTAAAGCAAGATCCCCACACATGCTCATACTTATTAGTTATCAAATCTAACACCTTGGGGAGCACCGCCAGGTCGATGCCTGGTGCCAGGTTAATCTATTGTGTGTAGACTTCAGAACAGAGCTTTTTCTGCTCCTCTTTAACTGATGAGAGTGCAGGGCAAGCTGATAAAATGTTATTTACCTATGTCCATATTTACACACACGTCACTTGTAATTACTGATCTGTGTGAGCAAGGGAAACATGAGATGGAAATAATTTGGATCCTGAGGCTGTCAGAAACCCACAGCTGTTCCCCATAACCTGAGCGAGAGGCTTTACATCAATCACAACACACCTTATTGTTCTCACTGAATGACTATGATACAATGTGAGCCTCCTAATAAAATACCACCTGTATCTTTTTAGCAAAGAATGGTATCATCTGAGCAAGCGTCTTCTGCCGAAACCAGTCTGAAATCTACTGGCTTACATTGGCGCTACTCGAAGTGGGGTCTGCAGAGCAGTGGACCAGAATTGCGGAGCACGTTAAAAGTTCTTGGGTCTCACCCCGAGACTACTGAAGCAGCTGCTTTAGAGGGTGGAGTCCAGAAATCTGGGATGAAACGAGCCCTCCGGGTCATTCTGATGCTTTCTGCCGGGTTTTTTTTTTTTTTAAAGATTTTATTTATTTGAGAGAGAGAGATTGAGAGAACGAGTGGGAGAAGGGGCAGAGGGAGAAGCAGACTCCCCGCAGAGCAGGGAGCCGGATGCGGGGCTTGATCCCAGGACCATGACCTAAGCCAAAGGCAGACGCTTAACCGACTGAGCCACCCAGGAGCCCTCTCTGAAGGTTTAGATGACCCTAACGTCCCTTCCAGCTCTGACCGGCAATGTTTCTGAGAATGCCTACGAGGTTGTCTAAGACCACGTTTTTCTCCAAAGCGATCTCAGACTTTCTAGAGGGATCTGCACGCCATCAGCTGTCCATTAATGTGTGTGGTACCTGAATCTGTGTAAGGCAAGGTTGCCATTTGAGTCTGCAGACATTTCCCAACCAGTTATTTCCAGGTATTGAGAACCTTACCGCACCAGCATTTGCACCCTAAGGGATTTTGCAATTAATGAAGCTGCCAAGCTTGTCAATAGGCCGGCTCTCTTATAGTTTTAGAAGGGAGGATCAGATAAGCTGTTCATCCATTGCTGTAGCTGGCGGGAGTTCTCAGCTGCTCTGGTCTGAGAACTTGGGGCTGCAGGAGCTCTCCGCCTCCACCCCACTCCTCCCCCACCTCCCCTCCACCTGCCTGGGTGCTGCAAAGCCCTTCCTTCCCCATCTCTCAACTTTCATTGCATCCATTTCATTACATGTATCACTCATGGTGAAACCCTTCCATCCTCCAGGCTAGGTATCCCTGGTTGTGAATTCATCTGGCTGCGTCACCTGGGTGGGATTTTTATTAGCCAGAGTTCAGTACTCACAAAATAGAGGTCACCTGTTCTGCTTAGTGATTTGTCTGTAATCTGTGCCTTATGCCTGAAAGAAATTGGCTGGAATCCGTGTTTTAGCTGCACACCCTGCATACAGATTAAACAGAACTGCATTGGTAGAGAATAATTAAGCCAAGGACCTTGTTTTTCACCTTCATGATGAAAGGCAAATGACTTCCAAGGCTTAAATAGGATGATGGCACTTGAAATGTTCTACTATGGCCAACTCGGGACTTTCAGAACAGCCCTGTTCATGAATATTCTTTGCAACAACTGCATTTTCATTTAATTGTAGGTAGTCATTTTGCAGGAGCTCTTGTCTGTGTTTTTTTTTTTTTTTTGCCCCAGTATAATCAAGGCATGTTACACTGCTGTTGTTAAAAATTGGTTTCAACTGTATTATTAACTTTTTGAGAAAATTGATTTTCCCTGCCAGATATATTCTGCTTTTTACCAGTCTTTTGGTTGGGGGGGAAGTCTTGTGGGGGCCCCTATTTCTCTCCCTTTCTTATCTTTTGAATTGAATGTCAATTGGGCAAGAAAATTGACTGATTGCCTAGTGGGAAACCAAACCTCACCAAACCATAAATATGAAACAGGCCTGAAATAGATAGACATATTTCAACAAAAGCCATCATTCTTCAAATAGCTCTTCTCCAGCAAAAGGATTTCCCGGCAATCATCAGCTCCTTTCTGTTCAATGCTAGGCTTTCTGTCCCGGCCAAGATGATTTTTCCTGTGTCTCCTGGCCTCTAGCTCCCTTTTGCAAGAACAGCGTTTGCTGTTCTCTCTGCAGGACCACAAATGGGTGTCACCCTGCCCAGCTGGCTTGTTCAGGCTTTGTTCCAAACACAATGCTGTCTTTTCTTAGCAGTGGAAATGGGCTGTTCTCCACTGCTTTCTGAGAGAATGGCCCTTCCCTATTCTGCTCATATAAACCAGCCCCAAGCCTCAGCAGCCTATTGTTTTACAGGTTCTCTTAACGCAGGAGAAGGTTCTTACTGAGGACAAGGGGCTGGGAGGGCCAAGGTCAGGGGGACACTTTGTCTTGCTGAGATGTGAGGAGACAGAGAAGTCAGTTCAGTTTGGATAGATTCCCCCCATCCCCCCTGGGGCTCTGATGCCCCACGATGGCAGCAGCGTCAGGCTTTCAGTACAGAAAGTGTTTCCTGCTTCTAGAAGGTGTTCTAGGAAGCGGCGGTGTTCAGGTTGGTTGTGCCACCGTCCGACCTGGGATGGAGGCAGACTTCCCCCCCTTCTTTGAACTTGAGCTTCCTGGCCTGTGGGTGCCGCAGGGTGCTGCTAGCTAGGATCTCTAGGTCTTCTCAGTTCCAGAACCTCAGGACTGGGCTTACTTTATAGCCCCACCACTCCCCGCCATTTCCTGTAGACGCCGAGGGCGCTGAGCAATTGCCTACCCACCTGCGCTCCCGGCCCGTGGAGCCGAGTGAATCATCTTGGCAGGTGGAGCCATTGCCTCTAGCAGCCCTTGTTCACAGCCTTCACCTGGTGGTTGGCTAGGCTGGTTTGATGCTTTGAGTGAGCATGGCGTCCACCATGTGGGTTTTTTCATAGGTGGATGTGTTTGATTATAGCCTGGCTGGGGGGCATCCAGGGTGAAGTGGAAAGGGCACAGACTGGGAGTCAGGAGTCCCGCCCAGGTCACCAGCTCTGTGGATCAGGCTTCCTTTTAGCAAACATTTATTGAGCACTCCACGTGGCCACAACCTCAGCAAGGTGCAGGGCACACAAAAAGTCAACAAGACACAGGTTCTACTTTCAAAGCACTCCCAGGTTCATGGAGGGGGCAGAAACTAAAGTCAGAATACAGCACGGTGGGGGCCAGCATAAGCTCAGAGTTCTGTGGGAGCCCAGAACAAAGGGACACCTCCCCAGCCTGGAAGGGATGAGAACTAAGGAGGGCTTCCTGTAGGTGGTGATGCTTGAGCTGAATGTACAGGGTGAGAGGAAGCCAGGGAGACAGCAGCGGCAAAGGCATGTGGCCGGGAGAGTGTGGGGCATAGACGGGCCCAGGGTTGCAGCAACATGGAGGGGAGGCGAGGATAGATGGGAGCTGAGACCAGAGCTCGTGAGGCCAAGTCACAGGCACCCTTACTTGACACATTAAGGAGCTGGAGCTCTATCCTGAGGTTCATGAGGACCAAAAACAAATAACTGGATCAGATTTGCATTTTAGAAAGATACCCTCCAGTGGCTGGGATGGAGGATGGCCATGCAGGGTCAGGAGGCCTCCTAGGAGGTGGTCCAGGAGAGAGAGGGAGAAGGAAGGCTGGAAAGTGGCAGTGGGGAAGAGGAGGGTGAGGGTTCAGGATGTGGAATGGGATGGCCTGGGTAGCCAAAGTTGGACATAAAGGGAAGGACAGGTGAGTGAGTGGGGAGGGCTGAATGTCTAGGTCCAGTGAGTGGGTAGGCCGTGGTGCTAGCCTGGGGTAGAGAGTAGACAGGAAGTAGCCAATTGAGGATAAAGACTTTGAGGCGCCGAAGGACATCCAGATCGAGCATCCAGATTGGCAGTTGTATGTTTTGGCCTGATCGTAAAGATCTGGTTGGCGTTCGTATATAGATGGTGGTCGAAACCACACGAGGGGATGAAAACGATGATCCATAGGTAGTGCACGTGGAGTGAGGCCAGGGGTGGGGCCCCAGGAGACAGCCTGAAAGGGACGGGAAGAGGGTCCTGGGCAAGGGACAGAAAAGGAGAGGCCAGAGAAGTAGGAGGGGGACAGACGAAGTCAGTGTTGTGCATCCAGAGCATAGAGAATTCTATAAAGAGGGAGTCAGGTGGAGCCAGAAGGCCCCGGGGGGCTGACCAAGCAGCATCCTTTGGACTCGTCCATGAGGACCCAGGCCCTACCGTTGAGTGTGAGTCTTGGAGCAGTCCACTTCCTTCCCTGGGACTCAGTTTCCTCGTCTATAAAATGCAGGGGCTGGCTTAGGGGCTTCTCCTTTCAGGCTCTAAGAGTCTGTAAAGTGACTATTTCTGAAACTTCTTAAAAGGTAAAAGGTGTCCTTCCCACACCCTCCTCTGTCTCCCCTCAGTTAAGCCAATGCTGCCCTTGAAGGTTTGGTGAGTAAAAGCCCAGGGACATCAGAGCTGGCCGGGACTTGGGGGAGCTTTTACTCCAGCCCACTGTGGGAAGGCAGCACGACGTAATGGATTCCAACCCCTGTCTGCTCCCAGCTTGGCGACCTCGGGCAGACACTTCACCTTGTTTCTTCACCTCTGAGATGAGGCCCCTAAAACCCACCTTGCAAAGAAAGGTGTTTGAAGGTTAGCGAGAAGTAGGAGCTATTGTGTTTAGCAAAGATGAGCCACAGGACAGGAGGGATGAGTTGATTGGCCCACGGTCACAGAGGGGGACATCCCAGTGACTAGAACCAAGTGTCTGATGACCAACCCCTCCAGGGTCTGTCACCTGTTGGGGGTCCTAAATCAGCCGCCCATGGATGTTCGGCCCACGAAGCATTCTTTTCAAGATGGAATTTGTTGCCAACATTGAAAAGTGGAAGGTTTTACTTAAAAACTTGTATTTTCAGCAAGGCCTGAAAACTTGGAAGATTTGTCAACCCTGAGCCCGTGCTGCTGTGGTGGGGCCAGTTGGGGTGTCCTGTCTGCAGACCACAGCCCCATCCAGCCCTCCGCCCTCACTAACAGTTACTTGCTTGGGCCCTGGAGGTGATCTGAGTTTGCAGCTCAAGCCTTAGACTGACCATTTGGCTTGAATTTTCTCTTACAGCCCTGCCCAGTGTTCGCTGAAACTGCGCGGTATTTCACAGCTGAGGTCCAGACCCTGGCTGTTGAGAGAGGGGGAGGCTTGCTGGAGAAGACAGGAGAGGAGAGCAGAAGGTTCCAGCAGCTTGGCCCCGGGGGAGATGCTGACAGGGAGGGCCTGGCCCCTGTGGGGTCGGGGGCGGGGGGTCAGCCAGGGTGTCGGACAGAGGGCCCCCCACCCCCGGCTTTCCTCATTCCTCCCTGCGCAGGGGGCGGGTTGTGGGCCTGGCTGTGCTGGCTTGCAGAGGTCTTGCCCCTGAACTGCCCTACTTTGTGTAAGGATGCGTGGCTGGACAGGGGAGTGGCGAGGAACCGAAGCCCCTGGCTCAGTGCAGCCGTGTTTATGTGGGGGAATGTCTGGTATGTTTGGTATTTGGGTGTTTACTTCCCAGGGTGCTCATGGGTCCCTGGTGTTGAAATGTGGCTCCTCCTTGTGGGGGGCACCCTAGTGGGCCCAGCCGGGGCTAGATGTGGAGGCTGCCGGGCTGTTACTCCGGGGCTACTCATGGACAGCTTGTGTGCCTTGAAGCAGCCCCCCATCCTGCCTCCCCCCCCCCACCAGGTCTCCTATGCCAGATTCCGCTGCATGGGGATTGGGTGCCCCGAGCCGCACTAGCGCTGCTTTCTCACCTCACCTGGGGAGGCAGGCCTGCAGTCGGGCCCTTAGCGAACGTTTCCTGTGTCCCAGGTCCTGGACTGGAACTCAGTCCTTGTTACGAGCTTGGGCAGCGGTGCTCAGTGCTTTCCTTGTACAGGTGAGACACAGAGGCTTGGAGAGGCCACTGACTTGCCCAGGAGCACACAGGCCTCGGAGACCCTAAAGGCCAGGCTGACAAACCCTGATGCCATGAGTCTCCACTCAGCCTGCTTCTCTCTGTCCATGCTGCGGTTCTAGCGCACGATATGGCCTTTCAGGCCTTTGGCATTCTGGCGAGGTTCTTCTCCCCCCTTGGTTCCTGCTTGTCGCCAGCTTGATTGCTCTTACCTTTATGGCTCCGTCCATGTGAGAGCAGCCATATGCTCAGTGCCTCGGGTTACAAAGCGTCATCGCTCTTTCTCATCCTATCTCTTTGTGGGCCCTGCCAGATGTATTTTTGGAAATGCTTATGAAATATCAGAACGCAAAATCAAGTCTGGGCGAAGGCTGCCACCATGTGAAAGCCACATGGCCTATGAGAGGGGAGTGGGGGGGGGGCCCTCCTGAAAACCGGTCAGCTTGAACGTGACACATCCAGTGTTCCTTGTGCAATGAATTGTTTTTATTTTAAAAGACCCAAATCAGAAAAAGAACAACATAGTCATTGCCCTCAGAGCCAGAAGCTTTACGGTCCTGGCAGCAGGATGGAGCGGAAAGGACAGGGGGCCTGTGACATAGACCACCAACCCTTCAAAGAGCAGGAGGCACTTGGGCCCTGGGGCCAAAAGGCCTGGACTGGAAGCCGTCCCTGACCCTCCAGGCAGCCTTGATAGCTTTCGTTTTCTCATCTGTAAAAGTGGGGAGGGTAACAGGGCTGTCCTAGATGGGTTACTGAGACCGTTTAGCCTGCTGGGACTTCAAGGCCCGAGGATTTGATGCTTGCTGAGGTGACCCACCTCTGGTTGCTCAAGCCCTTCTGCATCCAGGCTCTGCCGTTTCCCCAGCTGTTCTAGAAGCATGGCTCCTGGGTGGTAGTGATTCCCCTCCTGCATCCCTGGAGGACACCTTCTGCTCCTTCATTATCACCTGGCATCCCCTGACTTTACAAGGATGGGACCCTGGTGTCCCAGAGGCAGAAACCTTCTCAGACTCCCTCCAGGCCAGAGGAGGACTGTTTCAGGATAGATCCAGGGCTATGCACCATGGACCTAAGGGGCAGGAAATGCAGGCCCCTCCAGGGGTGGAATCCAGAGGATTCTCCGTGTGTGCTTTCTCTATGTTCTCTCAGCCCATCTGAACCACTAACCTCTGTTCATGCCTCTGTTTTCTCTTTCTAATGGCTCTGCGCCTTTGTCTCTCTGTGTTCCTCTCTTTCCTCTCAGTCTCTGTCTTCACCTTCTCTGTCTGGAGCTCCCTTTCTCTCTCAGGGCCTGGACAGTGTGAGGCAAACAGGATGCGCTGCAAGATGGCATTTAGGGAGGCAATCAGTCCTGGGTGCCGGCCCTGCCCTTGCGTGAGCTCGAGAGTAAGTGTGGACACCTCACCCTGGGGCAGGCCCTCCTTTCCTCTCTGTCACCCACTCCCTCTTTTTGTCTCCCCGATGCCCCTCTGTGGCTGAGTGTTGGTTTCTCTCCTGACACATGGTGTTTGGTTTCTGCTCGTCTCCGAACATCAGCAGCCTGATCTTTCTGCTTCTCTGGGCACAGGGCTGAAGCTGGCTGCCCCCTGGTCCAGCGGTCTGATTTCAGATTTCAGGAGGTGACTCCAGCCCAGCTTGGTCAACTGTTCACACCTCGTCCCGTCAGCTGTCGTTAGGGGTCCCCCAGCCCACCAGCAGAGACCTGAAAACAGGCTGTCTGAGAAGGGACTGCTCAACATGAGGACCCTCTCGGCCGTGGGTCCCCTAGCCTGTCCCTCCAGTGTGAAGTGTGGCACAAGGGTACCCCTTCGCTTCTCACCCCAGAACACAGACAGCTTTGCACCGGGCCTTCCCGGGAATTTGGGAAAAACAGAGCCAGAGCTAAGTTTGAGAACAGGCCCCCATCTCATGGGGCTTTCAATGTATTGAGTGTCAGGCTGCCTCCCTCTTAAATATTCTCGTTCTTCCAGCTGTATCTGCAGAAAAAAATCGTCATGCCCCATTTTGGGGTTCCAGTTTTAGATGGCTGAACTGTGTGTGGCAAAAACACTCTCTCCTGTCTCACCCCCTCGCGGCCAAATGCTTTAGAAACTCTGGGGAACATCAGGGAGCAGGGGCAGTGGCCTCACTGTGGTGAGGGAAGGCCCGGAGGAGGCTGGTGGCGGCGGCAGTACGGGGGTGGGCACAGAGCTCCCGTGGGGCTTGGGCCACAGTCAGCCCGTGGGGATGAGAAGGCTGAGGGCACTGCCCAGCTCCCCTCTTGTTTCTGGCAGGACTTCAGCTGCTGTTTTCCGAATTTCCTCAGCGGCTCTTACATAGCAGCAGGAGGATTTGGGGAAGATGCCGCACAGTGTCAATGGGGAAGGTGTGGTAATGCGCCTTTGGGGCCATTTCTTGCCTTATTGGGAGATGTCAGCTGAGGTGGAGCATGGGTGCACGAGAGGCCTGGGGATGGGTTTGGAGGCTACTGGGGGCCCGTGGAACTTTAGCAGAGGGTTGCCCAGCCCAGACTGTGTCCGGGCCTATTCAGGATTTGTGCAGACCTACCATAGCCATCAGGGGCCTGCTCCGGGTCGAGGCTCTGTCTGTGGTCAGTGTGCTTCTGGGGAAGACAGGACCGAACCCCCAAGCTTTGCTGGCCTCCTGCACAGACAGAAGAGGCCAACCCTGGTGGAAAAGTCTCCTTACTAGCACCGGGGGAAAGCTTATCAGAGGCAAACATAGGCAGTAAATCGTTTTTATAATTATAGAATCCAAGCCTATGCCATCTTTCCCTGGAATCTTTTATTTCGTTCATTCCACTAACACTTACTGAGCCCGCATGAAGTGCCATGTTCTATCCAGGCATTGGGGATGTTTAGGTCCCCCATCCTTCAGCCTAGCAGGGAAGACAGATACCCACATTAACAGAGAACTCTGATGAGATGTGAGAGAGACTCTTACAGCCTGGTACTCACAGGGCTGTGGCAGCACAAAGCAGTTAATTCTGTCTGGGGAGTCAAAAGAGCCTTCCTGGAAGAGGTGACATTTGCTTTTGAAGGTTGAGTAAGAGTTTACCAATGGGGAAAGGAAGGTCGTCTCAGGCGGGCTTGGAGAAGGGGGAGACATCTGGAGGGAGGGTGATGGCTGGAGGGGATGGATGAGGCTGGAGCAGCCCCGATGGGGGCATCAGCCTGGCCCAGTTGAGCTCTTAAACGCCCAGCATTGAGCCTTTTTGAATCTGCAGCTGGAGCAGCTTCCGTTTGCCCCTGGCTTCGTGCAGGGCTGGGGTGGGGAGCGGGGTCTTGGAGGATGGAGCTTGTGTCCCCCAGGAAGTGGCTGTTCTGTCAGAGCCCGGGCTCACTCCGGCCTCATGAGCCCCGCACTGCCCGGGTTGCACACATCAGCTCGGCAGTTTGTGGGCAAACCCTCTTGGCCGAGGGGAGATTGCACCGCCAGCCACTTCCTCCCGTTCCTTCCCTCTGCCTGTCGTCACGGTTACCTCGGCTGTGTTGGGGGTGAGGTTGAGGTTGGGCGGAATCAGTTTTGTCCCGGTTTCTATTTTCCCAGATGCAGGTCAGCCAGAGGAGCTGTCACTTCTGGTTCTGTTTCAAGGGAGGCCAAGGGGCTGGGAGGTGCTTGGGTGTGGCGCTGTTGACAAGGTGCCTTTCCAGCCAGCCTCCCAGGACGGGTGGGAGTGGGTCAGGGAGAAGCTCAGAGGTGGCGGGGAAGGAGAAAGGACCGCCTCACCAGGGCCTGCGCCGATGGCCATGCGTGCTGGTCTCCGGCCAGGCTGTCGGTCCTAAGCTCCTAGAGCATGCTGGGAGAGCATGGAGAGAGGCTGTTTATTTTCCTGGCCTGGGGCCCTTTCTGCTGAGACCTTGTTCCAGGCCTCAGGCTGCCAGATTCACCCCCACTGGCTCGAGAAGTGAGAGAGTTGGCAGGCCCAGAGCAGTCCAACGACTTCTCTCGTGGCCTCTAAGCTGTCCTCAGCCCAGCTGGTCCCGTGTGTCCTCCAGACCCCCCTGGTCGCTAACGGACAGCGAGAGGCACTGCATCGAAGTGACCCTGATGGGTCAGGGCTGTGTGGGCCCGTGATCAGTCAAGAGCAGGAAGGTTGAAGTCAGAGAAATCCGAGTTAGAATCCCGACCCTGCCATTTCTTAGTCGGATGGCCTTGGGCAAATGGAACCCTGCAGCTTCGGTCCCACCAACCGTAAAATGGGACAGTAATAGGACCTTCCTCATTGACCGTGAGGATAACATGATCTCTGTGGAAAGCATTTAACAAATAGGCATCGAAGAGCAGTTATTGTTGTTATTATTAAGGAAACAAGAGAACCTGCAACTTTCACTGAAAGTCAGGGTTGGTGAGCAGTGAATTTCTTCCTTCTCATTTAATGGGCCCTGTCTTATGCACGGTGAACTTTCTAAAGTGTCCTGGGGAAGAAGCAAGCAAAGCTGGAGACTCAGGAAGCCTGTCTGCTTGTGTCCCGCGCAGGGCACTCTGGGGCACCCTGGGATCCTGGGATACAGGTGGGTGTCATGGGGAAAGAGCATGCAGAAGCCGGGAGAAGGATCAAAGCCAGGTGAGGAGACTGGGGAGACTGGTTAGGAGCGCCAGGAGGTGGATCGGAGCCTCTGGAAGGACCAGGAGGGAGGGTACCTGGGGAGGTGGAAGTATGTGGGGGTAGAACGTGAAATCTGTGTTCATGCCCAAGGCATTTTTTAAAGGAAGTGCCTGGGGACTGCTGGCCTGGAAAATAGTGCCCAGAAGGTTCGGGCTGGGCAAGAGAGCAGACCGCCACTGCCCGCTGGGTGTCAGTGTCACCTCTGTGTGAGGAGACTTGCTAGGCTCGGAGCCTGCTGGACTCGGCAGAACCCAGGCAGCCCTGCCCTCCCGGGCCACTGAGCCCTCCCAGGTTTGCCCACCTGCTCCAGGAGGACCCGTGGGCCGGCTGGGAGACGCTGCCATCCCACCGGCCAGGAAGCAGGCCGGCTGGCAGGCAGGGCCGGCTTGCTCACCGCCGAGATGGGGGTTAGGAGGGGGATTGCCCATCTGTCTGTGTGTGTCGGGAGGGAAGCTGCCCTCCAGGCCTGCCTCCGTGTTTCATCGGCGGCTCTGTGCCCCTCACAGCTAGATGAAGAAGAGGAGCGAAGGAAAAGGCGCCGGGAGAAGAACAAAGTCGCGGCGGCCCGATGCCGGAACAAGAAGAAGGAGCGGACGGAGTTTCTGCAGCGGGTGAGCAGGCCAGGGGCCGGGGCGGGACGCCTGTCTCATTCTTCAGAGCGGGCTCGGCACCAAAGCCTGTGGAATCGAGGTGGACGGGCCCGCATCTGCCCACAGGGCCGCCACCCCTCTGTTCTTCCCTGCCTCCCATCCAGTGCCCTTTCCCTGACCCAAGACAACCCAGGGTCTCTGGCCTCAGGTCCCACCCAGCCAGATCCCCAGAAGGCCAGAGAAGGTGGGAGGAGCCAAGTCCCCTCTATGAGGTCAGACCCTGGTGCCGATTGACCCACAGGGCCTAGGACTGCTACTACTCATTTCGAAACCCTGGTGGCTGCCAAAGTTGTCTATTAGGGTGGATGCTAATGACGTGTAGGTGACAACCTCCCAACTTGTGAGCGGTGGATGCAGCACCAGGAGAGAGAGAAGCTCCTCCCTTAGCTGCAGGAGGCTCTTCCAGCCCTGCATCCCGTCTGGCTGCCCTCAGCCTCCCTGAGGGTGACCCCCAAGCCTCTGCTGCCAGGGACCAGAGGTCAGCTCTGCACTCGAAGGCCAGCAGAGGGGGTCACCTCCCTCCCCAGCCCTCAGAGCGGGTCCCTGCCCTTACACCTGGACTGTGCCAAGCAGGGTGTTTGTTCTTTTTCCCTCTGGAGTTCTAGCTCTTAGGCCTTCGCCGCATCTCAAAAATGATGCATGGCAGTGAAGGGACATGACCAGGAAAGCTAATCAGTCCAGGCTGGTAGTTTCCAGCCTCCCCACTCTGGATCACTTGTTCATTACTAAGTAATGATAGTTGCAATAATAATCCATGGGTCCGGCTCTATTCTATAGGATGCAACAAGTAACAGTGGTGGCTCACATTTGTAAAGTTGGGCAGAGTGCCAAGTCCTGTAAGTATATTATCTCTTCGTTGGCATATTAACTGTATGAGGTCGGCGCTTCATTATTGTCTTTCTACAGATGGGGAAACTAAGGCATGGTGGGGTTAAGTTACTTGCCCAGGCCCCTCAGCAACTGAGTGGTAGAACTGAGATTCAGACCTGAGGCTACTTCAAAGCATTTGTTCTTAACACTCTGCTCTGCTAGCTCTAATTCATTCGTTCATTCGTCTGTGTGTTCATTCTTTCACTCAGTCGTTGATTTGCTGACAAGCATTTTTATCCATGTACTCAGTGCCCAGCACTGTGTCAGGTGCACTGGGGACACACAGGAAGGAGCAGACATAGTCTCTCCCGTGGGACCTGGAGACACAAGGCTGACGTGGCCCGGGTTTTCTCTGATGGTGGGGAATATATGGGTCTCTTCCCATGCTTGCAACCAGCAGAGAGAAAATCCAAGGTCCCAGGGGTAGACAGCATGGGGCCATGTGTACACCACTGGGCTCTAAGTATCTGGGGTAGGTGAATGGCCATTACAGGTGGGAGTTAGACTCTGAGAGCTGGGAGCCTTCTTGGAAGAGAAGGCAGACCAGCTCTGGGCTGGAAGCTTTCAAGAAGTTTCCAAGGCACATGTCTCACATGGGCCTTGTAGATGGATGGAGAGTCCCGCACCTCATGTCCAGCCCTGAGTGCCCGCGGAGCTGGGTGAGGCACAGCAGGGAGCGGAGAAGTCTCACACCAGATCCCTGCCTTCCAGGGCTTGTCAGCCAGTTCGCAGGCAAGATATGCCAAGTGAACACACACTGGTGCGGTGAATGGTGCCAAATGAATGGTGCTAGGTGTTCTCCACATTCCAGGAACATTTGCTGAGCACCTCCTGTATGTATGCAGATATTTCACATGCCTCATTTAATCTTATAACATTCCAATGAGATAAACATTGGTTATCCCCATTGTAGAGATTGACCTATAGCTCAGAAGAGGTCAGATTACTTGCCCAGAGTCACACTGCCAGCAAATGTTAGAGCTAGAATTCATTTATCCCTTTGTTATCCATCCATCCATCCATCCATCCATCCATCCGTCCATCCGTCCAGTGTGTAGTGAGTACCTGCTGCAGAGCAGACAAGCAGGTGATGTCTGCATCGGACAGCAGATAGAAGTGGGGAATGGTTAATGTGTGCTGCGCCTTGTGTTGGGCGAGCCCGGTGGGCCGTGAGGACACACCATGAGGCCCTATCCTAGCCTCGGCAGAGGAAAGACTGCTATTGAGACATAGGCGAGACGTAGGAGCTAACAAGATGAAGGACAGGGATGGAGGGGTGAGCAGGGACAGTGCAAGCAAAGGCCAGAGGCCAGAGGTGCTTAAGGATGTGATTAAGGAATCAAAAAGAATGTCAGTATAGCTGGAATTTAGAGTACAAGGAGGAGAATGGGGGGGGGGAGCCACTGATAGCCAGTGCCCCCCCCCACCCCGTCCTTGCTACGTAGGGTGATCCTCTGTGCTTCGCTCTCTGGGGCAATCCCCCTTTATGCCTCTGGTCCTGGCCTATTTATTAATAGCACCTGCTTTTACTCTCACAAGTATCCCCATTATGATGATGGATGATGTAGTCATGGCGAGCAATGGAAGGTTTCAGTTGGAGAGAGATGCACCTTGGAAAGATCCCTCTGGCTGCAGCGTGGGGCAAGGATTGGGGCAGTGGGAAGACCAGTCCTGTGGCTGTGGTGGTGTCCCTGGTGGCCTTGGGGTTTGGGAGGGGGGTTTGGGCAGGCCTGTCTGGGCCCATCCCAGTCCGCCTCTCCTCCCAGGCTCCTCTTTCCCTCTGGCCTTGGAAACAGAGTTGGGTGTGAGGTTTAGGACATGGATGCCGATGGCTGTGTTGATAGCCAGTGCCCACAGACCTGAGGAATTCTCTTGTAATTTATTTATTTATTATTTTTTAAAGATTTATTTATTATTTGAGAGAGAGAGAGAGAGAGAAGGAGCAGAGGGAGCGAATCCCAAGCCGACTCCCCACTGAGCATAGAGCCCCACATGGGGCTCCAACTCACGACCCCGAGATCATGACCTGAGCCAAAATCAAGAGTCGAATGCTTAACTGACTGAGCCATCCAGGGACCCCTTGTAATCTATTTTTTAACAGGTAAAATATTTATAAGGCTCAGAGGTACATATGGATATGTGTGCGTACCTCCCCCCGCCCCACACACATATGTATAACGTAAAAAGTCACTTTCCCATCCTTGACCCCCAGACACCTAGAGCTGCCCTGGGAGACTCTTAGAGCCTCTCCAAGTTCGCCCGCCTGGACCAGCCGAGTCCTTGAGGCAGCCAGGGTGACCTCGGTACCTCCTCCGTCTGCAGTGAGGGGCAACAACCCCTCCGCTTCGCACTCCGGGAACTGCTGCGCCTGTCGCACCTTCATTCCCTGGGCTTCGGTAGCAGGAACCCCAGCTCACACTCCCATGGTGCTCTGCGCTCTTCATGGCCATTCTCCAAGCCTTGATCGTCACAGGAAGACGGTGACTCTGGGAGGAGGCAAGGCAGCCCCCACTACCCTGACGAGGATTCTGAGACTCAGAGGGATGGAAGTTTGCTCAAGGCCCCGTAGCAGCTGAGGCGGGACTAGAGCCCAGGGCTTCCTCTCCTGCCCAGCACGCTGTTCGGGTTGCCTGGGCTCAGGGAAATTGGGGATCTGGTTCACAGTGACATAGCTCAAGTGGCAGAGTCGGGATTTTAATTCAGACCGGTCTTTGGGGCTCAGAAGGGGCCACACCAGCCTTCTTCCCAATACTTACCCAAAAAGTTGGGAAGTAGAACTCTTTTAAGTGCATTAGGGTAACTATGTTTTAAAAGATTAAATCAGAGAATCTTAATGCTTAAAGTCCCCTGGGCCAATCATTATATTTTCTGGGAGGAGACTGAAGCCCTGAGAAGGGAATTGACTTGGCCAAGGTCCCATAGCCAGGATGAAAAGCCAAAACACCCAGCCCCTTACCTGTATTTTTTCTCCTGCCTTTGCAGAGCACAGTAGTAGAGACAATGTACTTTCACTTGCACTAACTCTATTCTAAAACAACAAATGGTTTCATTTTCTCTAGGGCAATAAATATCTACCAGAAGCCAAAACGATAAACAAAAATGCAAGCAGAGTTATTTGCTTCGTAATTAACATGTGAAGATCCTAGCGCACGTTTCTTAATTAATTAGGAAAACAGATCAGGTAATTGCTGTTATAAAACCACAGACGACTTCTACAATCATGGTTAAAAAAAAGATTCTTCTGAACTCATCTTCTACTTACACAATAAATAAAGACATCGCACCACCCAATAAAACAGAAGGAAATAAAACTACAAAGCAGTCAGTTACATTCCGACAGCCGGCCGGTCAGAGTTTAGGATATTCCATGATATACTCTAACATTTAAAAAAAAAAACAACAGAACACAGTGCCATTTCAATGATGAATGTGTGTGTGAAGCCACACGCCTATTTGGGTTTTTGTGTGACACAGATGTTCACCCATGAAGTTGGTTCGACATGCATCGTTTCAAGGAGGTAAATTGGCGCCTAGTACTGAATGCTGCGGGTCTGACCCTGGCCCTTGCACGTCCACTTTTAACGTCTACTCACCTGCAACCCGACTGCTTCCTTGCCATCCCCCAAACAGCAGCCCCTTCCCCCAATGCAGGCCTTGGACCCCGCCCCCCCCAACAAGGTCCACAGGCAGCCTCTCTCATTCTTTTTTTTTTTTTTTTTAAGATTTTATGTATTTATTTGACAGAGAGACACAGCGAGAGAGGGAACACGAGCAGGGGGAGTGGGAGAGGGAGAAGCAAGCTTCCCGCCGAGCAGGGAGCCCAATGCGTGGGGCTCGATCCCAGGACCCTGGGATTATGACCTGAGCCGAAGGCAGACGCTTAACGACTGAGCCACCCAGGCGCCCCAGCCTCTCTCATTCTCCAGATACAGCCAGTCACCTGGACGGGCCAGGCTGCTTTGAACCATCTTCCTCCTCTGCTGCTTCTCCTTCTCCTTCTTCGTAGGTCCTTGCTCAACGCTAAAATAAAAATTCCTAAGCCTCCCTAACCTTTCAGGGGACAAGGGGCTTTTCCTGTGTGAGTTCATTTAATCCCCATGAGCATCATCATTAGATAACTGAGACTCAGGGTAGTTAGGAAACTTTCTCTAGACTCTGATTCCAGACCCTACAGCTTTGCCTGATGTGGCTCTAAGTCTGCCTTCCAGAAGGCTCTCTACCCTTCTGTCCTAAAGTGACCTATGGTCACAGTGGAAGATTTCATCTCCTAAACACATCTTAAGCTTATTTCCCATGTCTGTGTCTGTGTCCACTCAGGGTTCCCTTCCTGATGTCCCACCTCCTCCACACCAGCTGACCTTCTCAACCCAACCATTTTTTTAAACCCGAGGCTAGACCTAGCCATTTAGCCCTCTTGGAAGGTCTTCTAGCCCCTGCACTGCTGTTGGGCACACAGTAAACTCTTCCCTCCTGTATGGACCCTGATTCCCCCAGACGTTCATTGTACCTGCAAGTCCTCAGCAAATGCGGGTGGGTGGATTGAACAGAGACTCCTAGAGACAGAGGCTCAGAGGATTCAAAGTTGGAGCTAACATCTTGGCTCAGGGGAACCAGATGGTCAGAGGGTTTGCGAGAAGTCCCCAACGTCATGAGCTCATCAGATCCAGTGAGCAGGCAGCTAAGATTAGCACCTAACTGCCCCCAACTGATGGGTCATAGACTCATGGTTTCACGTGGCGTCTCTCTCCTGGCTTCCAGAGATGGCAGTCTCTTGGAATTCTGAGAACAGGGGACAGGGCCAGCCTCCCCATCATACTTCATCCTGTTGAACCAAAAACCACCATAGCTGATTTTTAATATTTTCCCCCTGAGCATTTTTTTTCCTTTTTTTGAGGCTGTTCTCCCTCAGTATCTGGTCACGAGGACTACAAGTCTCAGCAGTCTGAGCTGCCCGGGCTCTCGTGCTGTGACCTCAGAGACCAGCACAAGGACAGTTCAGGCAGACCAGCGGGTGGGAGACAGCAGCCCTGGGATGAGTGTGGGCCCCACCAAGGGCCCCAAAGACCCCCCGAAGGGGGCTGAGCTCAGCCCGGCCCTGCCTGCCAGAGGGGCTGGCCCCTAGACCCCAGCCAGCATCACCCCGCTCAGTTGTCACACACGCAGTGGCAACCACAGCTTGTTCTTTGCCTGATACAGGTTGCACAACCTCAGCTGTTGACATTTTGTCTAGATAGTTCTTGTTGTGGGGCCATCCTGTGCAGGATGTTTAGGAGCATCCCCAGCCTCCTACTCACTAAATGCCAGCAGCAACCCCCTCCCCAGTTGTGACAACCAAAAACGTCTCCCAGTAGGCAGAATTGCTCCTAGTTGAGAACCACTGGGCTAAACCTTTGTTGGCCCTTGAGTCAATTCCAACTCTCGAATTAGTTGCCCATTTTCAGACACAGTCCAATAAACATCATTCAGGAGCTTTCCTGTCTTAACTGTTTTGACCGCCCCAAGCCTTGAAATGGTATGCTCATCACCTATCCACCCTCTGAACAGGTGAACTCCCCGCAAAATCCAATCGCCATTGTTGCTTCTTTTCCTTGGAGTCTCTCCAACTGAGCTGGAAGTTCACTGGGAATCTCACTTGAGATGTAAAACTTTATTTTGGATCCAGAGGGATGACAGTTGATTGCCTCCCAATGAGCAAAGCTTCTAGATAACAGGGGATAAAGAAGAGGCTGTTTAAATAATTGGGGGCTCATAATCAGGAAGCCCACATTTTAGGAGGAATGACATGACCACACTGGGCTCGGGGATCCCATAGGCCAAAATATCCCCAACATACATTTACACATCACACATCCAAGCACTTTGCCACCCACTGCCAACTGTGGGCCACATCCCCTCTGGACCCTTCATGCACCTGCTCTGGTGCCCCTGAGCCACAATTCTTCTCCCACCCTTTGTTTCTGGGGCAAGGGCCAGGAGGCAGGAGAGCGTTGGCATATTTGCATGATTACAAAGAAGTCACTGTGGCTGGAGTGACTTGAGTGATGGGAGGGAGGTGGGACCCGAGAGGGGCCGCCCCCAGAATATAACCTGGGTTCATCCCACTTTGACCCTGGCCCGGGTCACCGGTGTGACGGGCACTGCTGCAGGAAGTCACTTACTCCAGTGGGAACATGGCAGGCAGAAAACAGGCAAGGGCCAGCTGGGGATGCCTTGTACCTCTCCAGAGGCAGAGCTCGTCCCCAGCGAAAACTTACAGCCCCGTCTCTGTTTCTGTGCTCCAGGAATCTGAGCGGCTGGAACTCATGAACGCGGAGCTGAAGACTCAGATCGAGGAGCTGAAGCAGGAGCGACAGCAGCTCATCCTGATGCTGAACCGGCATCGCCCCACCTGCATTGTCCGGACGGACAGCGTCAAGACCCCCGAGTCGGAAGGCAACCCGCTGTTGGAGCAGCTAGAGAAGAAGTGACCATGGGCTGGGAGCAGGATGAGGAGGACGAGGAGGAGCATTTGGGAAGAGGGGAGAGAACGAGGGCTCCCAGAGGGCCCTTCCTTGCTGCGTGACAAACTTTACAACGAGGCTCAGCCCAGCCAGCTCTGGCCGGGCTTTTTTTGTGAAACTCCGATCAGCCACACAAGGGGAAGAACCGGCTGACAAAACCAGAAGGACCAAGCGCTGAGACCAAAGTAGACGCTCGGGTGGGGCTGCCCTGCCTGGGGCCCAGCTTGAAGGAGGCAGGACAGAGACCTCTGGCCAGAGAGACACCCGCACCGAATGGCCTGGGGCACCGCTCCGGCCTCTGCGCCAGGGCACCCACGGAGGGACCTCAGAGCAGCCAGGAGAAGCCATGGGGTTGCAAACGAAATTCGGCTGGGGATGGAACTCAGAGCCAGACTGCAGCCCGCCTGCCCCCAGCCCTGCCTCCTGACCCTGCTGCGAGGCCGGAGGGGGTGCCGTCGGGAGTGGGGGGGGAGGGGGGCCCTGCCATCCCTGCCCCACCCCCGGGGTCCAGCGCGGGGGGGCCCTGCCGGAGCGGCAGCCGGGGCACACCCCCGCCGGCCCCGCTGGAGTTTGCTGCGGGCACGAGGCGCGGGCGCCCTTCCAAAGCACATACTCACCGAATGTTTACAGACTGGCTGTCCTGGCAGGGCTTTCAACTGCACATGTTTTTTTATACTTTCTTTTTTTTTTTTAATATTTTTTACAAAAAAAAAGATTTTATACAAGCAATATATATATGGATTTCTATAATCACTCGATGTGATATAGTATAAATATGCTATGGTTTGTTTGTTACGAACAGATATCTAGCAGTTATGGCCATTGTGTGTAACTCCTAAGTACTGTAGTAGTCTCTGGGTGTTGGGGGTGGCCGGGGCGGGCATGGGGTGCATTTCCATCCTGGTAAACCCTTCATAGTACTCAGTCCTGTATTGCTCAGTAAAAGTTACTCTTACTTACTCGGCTGCCTCTTGTGGTGTCTGCCTAGGGAATGGGGTGCAAGGCATGCTCGGTGGGCCTCCCGGTGTGTGGTGTCAGAGGATGTTTGGAGCATCTGCTGTAGGCCCTTGGTTTTCACAACAGCCCTCCCAGGTAAGTGTCTATATGCGCCCATTTTACAGATGGGGAAGTTGAGGCTCAGAGAAGTTTAAGAAATCTGCAGTACTTCCTTTGTCTCTTCCCTCCACGAGTATACCGAGTGCCTGCCCTTTGTGTGCCAGGCAAACTACAAGGGGCCGAGTAGTCACCATAAAATGATAATTATCTTGTTCTCTGCCAGTGTGGATAGTTGCTATTTACCACATAGTGCAAATGATTTAATGTCTTCTAGTCTCTAAAGGTGGCTGCAGAGTTTGTGTTCTGGCCATGTATCCAGTTCCTCTAGTGATGAATGCTGGGATCCAAGATTCCTAGGTTCATTCGGCTCCTGCATGGCCACAGTCATCTGTGTTGGGCTCATCATCCCCTCCCTGGGCCTCCCTATGCCTTCCTGCCAGGTGGTCATAAAAAAGGCCTGTGCCCAGAGTTGCTATGAGAATCAACCGTGCAATCTATAAGAAGGACAAGACCCATTAGCAATCAGATGGGCAGAAACCAGGATGTGTTGGTCAGGATATGAATTAAAGGGAACTTACATAGGCCACTAGTAGGAAATCGGTGGGACTCCTGTGTAAAGCAATTTGGCAATAACCGGAGATGCTGAAGCTAAACACGTCCTTTGACCCAGCAATTTCCCTCCTACCCTGGAGGGACTCTAGCACAGGGACCCAAGGAAACCAACAAGAATTTCACCGAGCTCTGTTTGTAATAAAGAGAAACTGGAAACAACCTAAATACCCATGAACAGAAGAGCAGATAAACAAATTGTATTTTTATAAAATCAAATATTATTCAGCAGTTAAAAATGAACCAGAGCTACATGAATCGGTCGGTGTGGATAAATCTCAGGAACACAGTGTTGAGCTGAAGAGGACAGCAAGTCGCAGAAGGATATATGCAGTGTACCATGTATGTAATCTTTCTGAACATGGAAACTAATATTTTACTGTTTACGGGTACACACACCACTGGATAGTAGAGCTATAAAAGCATGCACAGGACTCCTATCAAAATTAAATATCAAAATAAGTAATGGGGAATGCTCCCGGGGGAGGGGAGAGAGGGGGTCGAGGGCAGTATCTGCAAGGCTGGGAAGGACACTGGGCTTCAACTGTATGTGTAATATTTCATTTATTTTAAAAAATCTGAATCAAATGTAGAATAATGTTAGAATTTGTCAGAGGTGAGTGATATTCTTCACATTCTTCTGTATGCTTGGTATGTTTCATAATAAAAGAGAACAAGCCACAGCACAAATAGGTTTTGTTTTTCCATTCTTTCCTTAGCAAACTCAGGTAATAAAAACAAAATCTGAAATTACAATGAAGTTCCAGCATATGCTCTTTGAATTGATGCAAATTTAATTAAATGCTTAGAGGGAGAGAGAGACAATTCAAAGGGTGTGATTTGTTTAGCTGGCCCTTATAATCAGTAAGCCCAAGCCCAGGGGTGAGGGTGTCCAGGGGTGAGGGCACCTTGGGTACTCTTGATCTGGTTCTTTCAGTGGGTCTTGGTCCCTGCTTTTTGCAAACATTTCTCCTTAAATGCTGACTTTTTCATCCCAACCCCTATGTAAAATGCAATCCACTGCACCTTTAAGTTAAGGTTCGAAGCAAAGCAAAGGGGAGGAGGCATTTTAAAGACCCGAATGCAGTTTTCACAGGCGTATTCATTTCTTGTTTTTGCCCTAACGAATTACCACAGATTGAATGGCTTAAAGCAACACAAATTTTATTATTTTTTAAAGATTTTATTTATTTGTTTGACAGAGAACGAACGCATAAGCAGGGGGAGAGGCAGAGGGAGAGGGAGCTCTGCAGGCAGCCCGAGGCTGGGCTTGATCCCAGGACCCTGGGATCATGACTTGAGCCAAAGGCAGACGCTTAACTGACTGAGCCACCCAGGCGCCCCAGCAACACAAATTGTAATATCTTAAAGTTCTGGAGATCAGAAGTCCAAAATGGGTCTCACTGGGTTAAAATCAAGGTGTCAGCTGGCCTGCGTTTCATTTGCAGGCTCTGGTGGGGAAAAATCTGTTTTCTTGCCCTTTCCAGTTTTTGGAGGCTGCCCACATTCCTTGGCTCATGGCCCTTTCCATCTTTAAAGCCAGCAATGGCTGGTTGAGTCTCTCTCACGTCACATCTCTCTGATGCCGACTCTTCCATCTTTTTTTTTTTTTTTTAAGATTTTATTTCTTTATTTGACAGAGAGAGTCGCAGCGAGAGAGGGAGAAGCGGCTTCCCGCGGAGCAGGGAGCCCGATGTGGGGCTCGATCCCAGGACCGTGGGACCATGACCTGAGCCAAAGGCAGGTGCTTAACGACTGAGCCACCCGGGCGCCCCCCTCTTCCATCTTTTAAGGGCCCTTGTGATTATATTGGGACCCACCTGGATAATGAGGATAATCTTATTTTAAGGTGAACTGATGAGCAACTTTATTCTCACAGCACTTACATGGAAAACAGCCTAAATTGCCAGGGAGTGAGGAGAGCTGTAAGAACCTCCAACTCTTAAATTCCTATTGCAGGAGGCAAAGTAATGGCCTCCCAAGAATGGAACCTGTGAATATGTTATGTTATGTGGCAAGGGGGAGTTACGGTTGCATATAGAATTAGTCTCTACACGGGGCGTCCCTAGTGCCTGGCACTGTACTTGGCACAGAGCAGATGGTCAACACACAACATTCATACGCACAGACACACTCACACTCACAGATATACTCGCAGATGTGTGTGATACGGTATAGACCCAGACAAATAGAGCCATACACAACACAGACACACAGACACACAGACACACACACACACACACACACACACACACACACACACATATTCATGTCAGGTGTGACAGCATAAAGTAATGAGATTGATGCCAGTCTTACTCTATATTACATTCTACAATTTTGGAATGAGCTTCTTCTCCATACTGGCAAATAATCTTTCTTTGGGAAGAGCTAAATTATGGTTAATGACAATGTTAATTAAGCTGGGCATACTGTTTTGGCTTACAAACGGAAATATGTCAGACACTGAGTTGTTTGGTTTCTCTGCTGCTCTGTGGGCAATTCCTGAAGAAACAAGTCGAGTCCCAATGCTTTGGGCCACCTGCAGTGAAATTAACATTGAAGCATCAGCCTCCATTGCTCTGCAGGACAGTCCTCACCTGAGTGGACAGTCCTGGGCACCTGTTGTGCCCCATTTAAAATCCTCACACTCCAGTTCTATTGCATGACCGGGTCTGAGCCGGTGTGAACAACCTCACACAGGTGCAAGCTGATGGTGCCTCTCCCCTCCACACCCCCACCCCCACCGCCAGGCATGCCCTGGATCTCCCACTTCCTGTCCTGGGGGACGTCCATGGTAATCCTCCTGGCATTTACACATACACAACCTGGAAATGTGGGGGAGTTGATGCCTGTAGGGTCTCCATTGACTAGCTCGGGGGAGGGAACAATGGATAAATGCTTTTCCCTTTCATCCAGCAGGTGGAGAGTGTCCAGGTGGAGAGTTCTGGGATGTGTTTCCTAAACTTCCTCAAAAGGTCTTGTGGGATTAAGCAAGACCTGTAGAAGTGACCTGCAGAGTTGGCCCAACTAAATAGTGCGTCTTGTATTGGTTTTCTCTCCTGCCCTGTTTCGCTCCTCTGCTCCCTGGGATCACTTCCCAAATAAAGCACCTGAGCACAAGCATTGGTCTCAGGGGGATCCCAGGTGAGAAGAGTTGGTGTCAGAAGTAGCCCTAGAAATCAAACCCTCACATGGGCTATGTGGAGGGATTCACTTGCCAGCCAGATGTGTAAGTGGGATGGAGAGAATCCTTGACCTATGGAAGCATCACAGTTACTCGGTTGTCTCCTGGGTGGATTGTGATGTGATACAGGTGGGAGGGGAAGTGGTTATCTGTGGCACCTGTATGGTATGAGGCTAGGGTATAAAGTTCGAGTGGGTTGCCTTCTGTTAGCTGTGTTAGAAATCTTGGGGGAAGAAATGCAAAACTTAGTTTGGCCAACCTTAAACTCAAGACATGCACAAACCCAGAAGACATCTTTGGCAGTATTTGAGATGCTTGGGTCTTCCAGTCCCAGGACACTGTACTGAGAATCAGGCCCAGAATCTAATTGCCAAGGGGGCAGACTCGTTAAAGAGAATGAATGTTTACCCTTAAACATGTTTCCATATCGAAGTCAGTGTGCTAAAGGGAAAAACGGGGCCATTTGGTAAACATGACTCTTGAAACCCTAGGATCCCTTGAACCCTCTGGACTGGCAGAAGCAGCCCCCTGCCCCTTACTAGAGGGGAGCAGCTTCCCTGTGCTTGGAGACCCTACAAAGATTGCACTTGAAGCAGGTACCCTGCAGCACAATGTTCGTCCTCAAGATCCGCCTCTGCCACACTCATGACCTCCAGGCAGACAGACAGGATCATGTGTCAGTATAGTCCAAGTGGGAGAAATACAGTCGCTGCTCCATAAGGAAATCACTTATTTGTTGAAGGACCTATAGGACCTGGCTGATGTGGATTCACAGGCACATGGGAATGATTGTGCCTTGAGGGTGTTGGACCAACAGGGCCTGGGTATCAGTCTGGGAAGGGGAGAACTGTGCATGCAAGCTCTCACCTGTGACTCCGGGCTCAAAGCCATGGCACTGACACTGGGAACGTACCTTATTACATTGCCAGGATAGCTCCTTGAAGCTTACTCATGGCATGAAGCCACAGTGAGTGAAGTGGAGATACTGAAACAGCCTTGGCAGAGAATCAAGGAAGGGGTCAGAATGTCCAGGGAGGAGGCCATGTTCACATGGGTTTGTTATATGAGACTGGAGGCCCCATCACCTGACCATGCTCCTCAGGAGAACCAGAGGAATGTTCACTAGGGCAATGACGAGCTACTGGAGAGGGGCCACTAGCCTCCTAGAGAAGCTCTGAATGGGTCCGGGTTGACGGGAGGAGATGGGGCTCCCAATATCAGTAGGTATTACGGAGTTCTAGAATGGTAGAAGCCAGGAGAAGGCAATCAACCGGCATCACGGACAGCAAGGCCCTCATCCACTTTCTAGCTCTAAGTCAGTTCACAGAGCCAGAACCCACTGACTGCAGCGTAGGCTGGGTTCCCTGGAGGAAGACCCTGCATTACCATTACATTTACTCAATAAAACATTCAGAAACCTTCCTAAAGGGTAACTAGACAGCGAGGAAAGTGGAATTCTCACATCTTTTGAGCACCATTGCATCCAACATCCCCATGAAAACTCTGGGTATGAGATAAGAGTGATGCGGGAGTATCTGAAACTCGAGATGCTCCTCCGGCTAGAGATGGGTTTAGTCAAGCCGGGAAAGCGAGGGTATTCCAGCCAGAGTCTGCCTGTCAGTGGGTTCAGTGGGCCCACAGACCCTCCCTGTAGCTCTTTACCCAGCGCCTGACCGATAAGAGGGTTTTGATAGGAGAACCTGAGCCAAAGTGCTTGAAACTGCCCCCCGTCATCCACGTGAGTGAATCTGAAGTGATGGTACGTGCTCCACTCTAAGAGCAGCTGCGGAGAACAGCGCCACCATCCAACACTCACGGGATGAAAGGAGATGGGGCTGGACTCACTTATTGCGGTGGGGGGCGGGGAGGTGGTCCCTGTGAAGACCCGGTGGATTGTGCCGGGCAGCGGTGGGCTACTGGTACTCCGTGTCACCGCTGCCGTATTTGATGCCTTAGCATTGTTACAACAGATGGTCCAGCCTCTGGCGTTTGGTAAGCAGCTATTAATTGGTAGATGCCTTCTTCTTAATTCCCATCGCCGAGGAGAATCAAAAAAACTCACTTTTACTACAAGGAAGGCCGAGATAGCATTCACTGTCTGGCGGGGTGGGGGGTGGTGGTGGTGGTGGTGCTGTATTAATTCTCCAGCTTCCCATTGGAATATGATCTTCCAGAGTTTTGATCTTTCTGTCACTCTGCAGAATCCAACTGCTCACAGGAGGTGGGAGCAGTGGTGAAGGGGTAGGAATGGCCTAATGACCTTGAGGTGTTAGAGTTCTAAGCTGGCTTTGGGCATTTGAGTCTTAGCAAATGTTTAAAGCCGATTCTTTCACGAGTACTTTTCTGGGTCCTTCTGAGGTTTCTGTCTCCAGGGACCTCTCTTCTGCATGACCGTCCACCTGGGCAGATGTATCCGTAGGAAGTGCTCTACTCAGGCCTAGGAGACTGTCTCACCTCCAGCTTCTTTCTGGTACCTCCCAGCATGTTCTAGATGGCCTTATTGGACAGACCCAGGCCAGCTACACCAGCCCATACTGGCCTCAGGAAGCTCTCGGTCATGCCCTGCCCAGAGACACTTAGGGCATATAGACCTGGTCCAGCACAACCACTTCTTCAAGGGGTCCCAGGGCAGCTCCCCCTCACTTGGCTCTAGGGAAAGGGGGCACCAGCCCCTTCCTCCCACCTGGCAGAGGGCAAGGACTCCGCAGCACCACACTTCTCTCCAAAGGAATGGTTCTACAGATATTTTTTTCGGAGCCCCCTTTTTCTTTTTTTAGAGATTTTTGTTTATTTATTTGAGAGAGAGGGAGCATGAGTCGGGGGGAGGGGGGCAGAGGGAGAGGGAGAAGCAGACTCCCCGCTGAGCCAGACATGGGGCTGGATCCCAGGCCTCACTGGGTGATGAGGAAGCGCAAGGCAAGCTGAGGACAAAGCACAAGCTGACACTCTGCAGCCCTCCCCCTCACCCCATGGGATATGTATGACATTCCTCCTGGAAGCTCCCAACTGTCTTAATGTCTTGCTATAGGGAAAAACAACCTTAATTTGACAATGGCAAGGCCTCCCAGTAATCTGTGAGTCTTCTTTACCGTATGAAATCCTTTTGAAACCTCCCTTTCCCTTACTTCCCCCATCTTCCAAGTATATAATCAGCCACCCCTCACAACCCTGAGGCAACAGCTCTTTCTGCCCACGGGTTCTGTCCCCATGCTTCATAAACTACCATTTTGCACCAAAGACATCTCAAGAATTCTTTCTTGGCCATCAGCTCCGGATCCCACCCCACTGAACCTCACCTATATTCCAAAACCCCATCACCGGGATCATGACCTGAGCTGAAGGCAGATGCTTAACTGACTGAGCCACCCAGGCGCCCCTGGAGCCCTTTGCATGCCCTCAAACTGGAGAAGGGTCCAGTCATCCTGGAACTCTTTCCTTAAAATTTAGAAAGCCTGCATTTGCATAGGGCTTCACACCTATTGTGCTTTGGTGTTTCAGTCGAAACTTTAATTTTAATATCCTGGGCACACTGTTTTCCTGAGTTAAAGGGCACCCTTGAGCAGACACCGTGGTTCACCAAAGAACTAAAGGACAGATCCTCATTTTCATTGAGTATCTACCATATGCTCTTGTGAGGTGGGTGTTACAGCTTTAAGTTCCATGTTATTGAGGAGGAAACTGAGGCAGCACCCCTGCATTCGATCCAAGTAACATTTACTGAGCCAGGCTGGAAGACAAATAGGGACCTGATACAGAGTCCCTGCCTTTGAGGAGGACAGTCCCTTGGGGAGACAGAGCAACAGGTAGGGAGATTCTACCTGGGGTCAGGCGACCCTCGAGCTGTGCCCTTTCCTCCTGAGGGAAAATAAAACCCCGTTTTGGCTGGGCATACACCACAGTTTGGTGACCAACTTACCATTTTACTCCCCTAAAGTAGCTTTCACATCAGTGTTTAATCTTTGACGGCTGCCCAGGCCCCTCTTCGGTGGCCAAGGATTACCTTGCCGCGGGGGCAGCAAAATGAAATCCACTGTGTCCTCAGAGAGGCTTCTCTAGTTGGTGCCGGTTACAGTCACTCAACCCCAGCTTCTACTGTCCTCTTGTGAGAAGAAACCCTGACAAACCAGCCACAGGCCTCACAGCTGATTCAAGCTCCCTGAAGGCCCCAGAGCCTTCCCTTCCAGCCCTATTACTGTGGTATTTATAGCCCAAATGTGAAGGGTATTATTATTCTCCTTCCTCTGCCTTTCTTTGCTTGAAATAAAGACTCAGTCCACTCTTCTATTAAGCCAGATTTGCATAACACCGCCTGGGAGGAATCCTCCTCAGGGCCCAGGGACCAGAGCCTCTGAACTCTCTTTATACAGGGTTTCTGAAAAAGCTCTATTCCTCTTTGAAGGTACAGGGGAAGCCAGGAGAGACTTCCCTCAAATACATTCCCTTGAAGTAGCTGAACCTTTGCATTTCTAAAGCAGCTTGTAGCCCAGGCTCTAGGGACTTCCCTTCCCTCATCAGAAAGGGGGGGAGGGGGGTGAGTCCAAGGTCAACGCTTGTGGGTCTCATGAAATAAGCTCCAGTAAAATGTTCACTTTCTCGGGCACAGATTTGTGGGGCCCCACTCTGCATCAGGTAGGTGGAGGTACGGGCAGCCCCCTGTGCTTGGTCTCCATCCCTGCCCGGGCTCCCCACCAAGGAGCAGATGACCCACATGGGTCCCTTGGAGTCCACAATTTCTACCCCTCCCACATACTAGACTGCTGTTCTTTCTCTAGGCCTTTGCAAAAAAAGGGGGGGGGCTAATTAATGGGATTTACTAAATTTATTACATAAATACAAAAACTGTTTATAAGCATAATACATAGGCGTGGATTTCATTTTGCTGCCAATTCCTCTTCACTAGGAATTAGTACTAGTAGTCCAGCCAGGCAAGGGGGCTAAAGTAAGTCATTCCTGGTCACCTTCATCTTCTTTACTTGAACACTAACTTGAAAAACACACAAAAAGTGTTTAAATGACCTACAATTAAGAGAATGAAAAGACAAGCCACAGACTGGGAGAAAGTATTTGCAAAACACATATCTGAAAAAGGGCTTGAATCCAAAATATACAAAGTCTCAAAACTCAACCATAAAAAAAAAACTATTAAAAAAATGGGCAAAAGATATGACCTGACACCTCATCGAAGAAGATACACAGAGAGCCAACAAACATAGGAAAAATGCCAGTGTCGGATGTCACTAAGGAATCACAAATTAAAACAACAAGGAGATACCGCTGCACATCTATTAGAATGACCAAGATCCAAAACACTGGTCACACCAAATCCTGATGCAGATACAGAGCAACAAGATTTGTTGGAGTCATTCAATGCTGGTGGCAAAGTGAACTGGTAAGTCTCTCTGGAAGACAGTTTGGTGGTTTCTCACAAAGCTAGATGTATCATACAACCCAGCAATTGTGCTCCTTAATATTTACCCAAACGAGCGGAAAACTTATGTCTGCCCAAAAGTTTAGAGCAGCTTTATTCACAATTGCCAGAAATTGAAAGCAACCAAGATGTCCTTCAGTGGGTGAATGGATAAACAAACTGTGGTGCATCCAGATGATGGGACATTATTTAGCAGCAAAAAAAGATGAGCTGTCAATCTGTGAAAAGACATGGAGGAAATTTAAATGCATTTTACAAAGTGAAAGAAGCCAGCGGGAATGGGCTACAGGGTATATTGTTTCAGTTGTATTTCATTCTGGAAAAGGCAAAAGTATAGGAAGAGTAAAAAGTTTGTGGCTGCCAGGGGCTCAGGGGGAAGGGAGAGCTGGACGGGTGGTGCACAGGGGATTATTAGGGTGGGGAACTATTCTGCATGATACTGAAATGGGGGATAATGGTGCATCTGTGACATTATACCTTTGTCAAAACCCATACTACTGTACAACACAGAGTGAACTCTCATGTAAACTATAGACTTTGATTAATAACAATGTATTAATATTGGTTTATCAATTGTAATAAATGTACCAAACTAATACAAGATATTAATAATGTAGAAACTGTCTGGGAGGGGGTGTGGTGTGGAGGGAAGAGGTAGTATATGGGAACTCTTTGTACTTTCTGCTCAACTTTTCTGTTAACTTAAAAGTGCTTTTTAAAAAATCTATTAATTTTTTAAAAATCTGTAATTCCGCCTTTTTAAAAAAAAATCACATAAAGTAAGAAGTAGCCATTCCAACCCATTTCATTCCCCCACTCTACACTTCCCCAGTAAGGTAACCACTGTTTATAATTTGGTGTGCATGCTTCCTGATTTTTTCCTCTAAGTGTCCACAAATATATTTATATGTCTATATTTATTGCAGGTAAAACATTACAAGACAGCGAGGGTTCCAGAGAGGCCAGGTGTAAGCTTCAGTCGGCCTCGCCTGCAAGAGACATACAGATGCACTTTCTCTCTTGGGGCACAGATGTGTCCCAGAACACCTCAGAACTAGGAAGTCCCAAACGGACTTTCCACAAAGACTTCCTCTTCCCTGCTGCCCATACAGGCATATTGCTTTCTGTGTAACCAGCCCCAGCAGCAGAGACCTTCAGGGGTCTCACCAAAACCAGGTACAAATCATTAATTTCATTGTTATCAAGAAATAATGCCGAAAAAAGTAAACAAACAAACAAACAAACACTGCTGACAAGCTGGTAAAAGCCACCTTGAGACTCCTCAGACCCATGGTTACAAAACAACATTATTAATCAGTGCCGTTAATGCCTGGACCAGCGGTCTGCGCTATTATGAACGCCTTTCATTTCAGGAAATCAGCTCATGCCAATTTCAGGTCTAGAATGAACCCACACAGCACGCCATGCTATGTATGAAACATACTCTATTCAACCATCCCCATTTGAGTTATCTCCCCGCCATCCCTCACTGCTATTATAAACCACAGTGAACATCTTCATACATACGTGCTTTTACACATCCGTATGTTGATTTCTGTAGCATCCGTCCCTCAAGTGATTGGACAAATCACTTTCCTTTGCTTTCTTGATCTGTCTTTCGCGTCTTCCTTTCTCTGTATTTTAGGAGGATAGGGACTCACTGCATGGTATTGCTGTGCTCAAATGCTCACATTCCTGTTAGGGTTTTGCTGAAGTGTCTTTCTCTTCATCTCTCCGCACCTGTTCCAGTACCCTGCTGTCCCCTGGCTTTCTGTGTCTTGATTCTCTTACCCTCTCCCGCCAAGCCGCAAGGATTGTGATCACTTCTCTCTGGGATCAGGGCTCTCTGCACAGTGAAAGTGATCATTTCTCTAGGGGGATTCTATTTTTTCGAAAGAAGACTGTTACCTAATAGAACATACACCCAACAGGCAAAGCCTAAGGAAACAAAACAAATCTATGTTAGGTGTTAATTAGGTGCTGAAACAGATGATCTCTCTATCTCAATGGCTTAATTTAAGAAGAATTCAATTCTGCTCTTCTAAAGCCCCAGTGGTCACAGAGTTGGGAGCTCTGCTCTGTGTTCTCACTCAGGGATCCAGGTCCCTTCCATCCTCTAGGACTTCAGAGTCCTTTCCATTCAGCCAGCACGTGGGAAAAGAGAGAGTGATGAGGACCACACGGGGGATTTCATGGCCACAACCGAAAGTGTAGCAGATTGTGGTGGTTTTAAGATATCTCCACAGATTCCATGATATTCTTTCCTTCAAGAGCTAGAGCTGAATTCTCTCCCCTTTGAGTGTGGCCTGGACTGAGTGACTCACTTTTAACAAAAATAAGTCAGGAGTGATGGGCAAATTCAAGATTTGGTTATAAAAAGACGGCAGCTTCCATCTTAGGTGCCGTCTCTCTGTCCCTGGCTCTGGCTGGCTGTCTCTCATCCCTCACTCAGAGGGAAGCCGTGTCTCACACAGTCCTGTGCAGAAGTTGGAGACTTCAAGCCCCAGAGAATACACTGACTGCCACCTTGTGAGGGAGTCTGAGCCAGAACCAGCCAGGGAAGGCACGCCCAGCTTCCTGACTCTCAGAAACTGTGTGAGATAATAATTGTTTGTGGTTTTTAAACTGTTAACTTTGGGGATAATTTGTTGCACAGCAGTGGACAACTAATACACCTTTCCACCTGCATTTCATTGGGCGGAATTGAGTCCCATGGTCACACCTCACTATGGAGAGGCCGGGAAATCGTCTGACGTGTCCCCAGAAGGGAAGGGAAAAGGGTTTCCTGAGCAGCTAACTTGTGTCTGCTACACCATGGAACTTCTGGGATTCTTCTCTCACTTGGCAGAAACAAAGGTCAATTCCATCAATTCCTGAGACACAGTAAGAGCCAAAGATCTCACTTTTGACTACTACAACAGCCTCGGATATCTAGAAGGAAGTAAGAAACGCTAACCCCAAATTTACATTTTATTTCATATATTTTAACCATAGTAACAATACTTCTAATTATTTTATTGATTATTTTTCTTAAAGCTTCCACCACCTTGTTTACAAAATATGCATGATATATGAGATCAATATTGCAGGGGGAAATACCCATTCATATGCAATGAAAAAACACTGGGAAGAAATATACCGAAATGTTAAACAAGATTATTCCTGCATGGTGATTTGATCAGTGACGTTCACTTAGTTTGTATGCATATGGATTAGTATTTTTCCAATTTTTCTAAGATGAAGATATGTTTGTTATTTTGTAATCAGAAAAGATAATTATTATAAAAATAAAAATAATCATTATGAAAATAATAGAAATGTTATTATAAAAAACCGATTCCTCTGTACGCATGATAGCTGCGAGAAGCAAGCAGGGAGGCGGGGCCAGCTGAGAAACATCTGTTTCATTCAGCTTGAGGCTGAACAACTGGATGACCTTGAGCTCTGGGGAGCCCCCTCTGGGCTTGTCAGTTCTCCCACCTCAGGAAGAACAGAACTGACCAACTTCCCAGGGTGACTGATCCATCCTGAGGAGACTCACTCTTGTGCTTGATGTGGTCAGATCATTCTCTCTACCTGAACTCTTCCCCCTTCAGGAGTGGAAAACATTTGTCTGCTAGGAAGACTGCTCCCTAACAACCTCTGCCTCCCCGATTTCACAGCCACCTACTCAGCGACAAATCTTCATTTCAGTTTATCAGAGTCACATTGAGGGGTGGCTTCCCCTGGGCGTGGGGTTCAAACCCTAACACCCACCCACTCACACAAAGCCACCCACTCTCACACACACGGACACACTTCCTACTATGTGATTTGGGGCAAGTCTGTTAACTGCTTAGCCTTAGTTTCTTCATCTGTGAAATGGGCCTAAAACCCTTCATAACTGATGTCACACATTGAAAGCATTTAGGACAATGCAGGGCACATAGTAAGAGTGTCTTAAAGGTTATGTGTGGGAACTGGGAAGTTAGACACAATTCCTGCCCTTGTGGAGCTGGAAAGATAGACATTGAATACATAATTAGAGATGTAGTGAGTGATTAAAAAAATGGGGGGGGTGGAATGACATAGAAGGTAGGATTTATCAGATAGCCCTTTTTTTCAGATGGAGAAGCTCCGGCTCAGGGAAATTCAGTACATTTCTCTAGCTCACACTCGTAGCCAAGTGGTGCCGCTGGGACTCAGACCCGATATCCTCATCTGCAGCCCCTGTGCTCAGGGCTGCATGGTCACTCTCCAGAGTCCTATGCACTTTGCCTTTGTGGGTCTCTTCCTCCATTAAAAAATATATTAAAAATTATATTTTTACAACTGTATTGATATAAAGACAACTATAACCCCAGCTGGGTTATTTTCATTTTTCTCCTTCTGATCTTAAAAGAAATTACAACATTTTCATGGCCTCCTAAAAGTATCATGGGCCGCAGGCACAGTCATAGGAAGGTGAATAGGATATAATCTGGTTCCCTAAGGAGTCCAGTGGAAGGGACATAAAAAGAAAACAATTAATATTAGTAACAGTGATTTTAGTTTAGATGTATTAAGTGCTTGTTCATCTCATTTAAGTCTCTTAATAAACTAAGAATTCGTAGCTAATGTTAGTTTCACTTGGCAGGCAAGGACACGGAGACCCAGAACGTTACCATGGCTTGCCCACAGTGGTGCACTTGTCGGGGACGGGGGTAGGATTCTGTCTGCAAACCACACGTCTGGATGCTTCCCTGTCGTGCTGCCTCCCAACTGTAGCGCCGAGGGCAGATGGAATACCCGCTACACAGAGGCATGAGCAAGGCGCTCAGACCCAGTGGTGCATGCTGATAGAGCACGGTCAGTGTCTGGGCACACTGAGGTCAGGGGAGACTTGGCCTCTGACCATTGTCTCTCTACTCAGTACCCAGATGTCCCCAACCACCAGGATGGAGGCCTCTTTCCTTTCCTTCCACTGGCTTACCCTCTGCACCTCACTCCAACGTGGCTAGTCCGAAGCTGGCCGGGAAGAGGTTAAGAAGCACCCTTTGAGCTGTGAGTGTGAGCACAGTGGATCTGAGAGGGGGTGAGCCACACACACTGGGAGTGTTTCATGGAATGAAGAGGCACGTGGGAAACCCTCCCACCTGCACTTGGGAGCCAATCATCATCACCCACACACAAGAGGAGGATGCCAGTGACGCATGTTTCTAGTTAAAAAGACTTTCCTCAAACGTATTTTGTTGCTTCTAACCATAACCCTTGTGCGACTGGTAAAAACAGACCATATTGCATATTATTGCGTGACTTAAGGCTTCCTTAAAATCCTGTCAAAGCTCCCGCTGGCCTTCCCTGGTGTGGCATTCAAGGCCATCCTCCTGGCTCCCTCCTGCTCTGGTTCCTCATCCTACCCTCCAGCAGGGTTGAACAGCCGATGCTTCCTTCCAAAACTATTCCAACCTTGTCACCTTGAACCCTACCCTAGAATAACCCGGGTTATGTGACTTGACTGAAGACACACAATTAGGAAGCGATGAAGCTGATTCAGAACTAGATTTGTCTCGCTCCAAAGCACATGCCAAAGAGAATTCCCTTAGGGGATCAGTGGTGTCCCATCTAGCCATGTGAATTAGGTAAGTGGCTCATAAATCCAGCTGGTGCAGTGCCCCCCCCCACCCCGCCCATCTCTTCACCTGGGGAACACCTGTGTCTAACTTACAACTCAATTCAGGCACCGCTACACTTTCAGTGGGTTTTTCAGGTTTTGACGCTCATTTAATGATGATCAAGGGGGTGGCAGAGTCAGGATGTGATGATTTTCTTTGGGGAGAGATGTCACACCTGAAAATGAAGAAATGGCGAGGAGGCTTTGCATCTGGAAAGAACAGGCCTGCCCGTGGCCGTTGCCTGGACTCCCAGACCTATGGGGCTTCTGTCCGGGGTAAAGGACGAAGGGCTGTTGTAGAAGCAGGAAGTGGTAACTCCTTAAAACTTCTCAGTCCTTCACACCTTCAGTGTGACTCATTTTGTTGAAATTCAACGAACTCTGAGCACCTGCTCACTAAGTGGAGTCTTTTTTAGCTAGAAAACTCCACAACCTCCCTCCCCCAAGATTGCAGGAGCTTAGACCCAGCAGAAGGGCCACTGGACCTCAGAGGACACTGCGCCTGCCCAGCCAGCCCTCACCTGCCTGTGCCCGACTCCTGTCTGGATACAGGGGGACCGGCTTTCCAGGGGCTCACAGGTGAGCAAGCGAGAGATACTTGGGCAAGAGAATGCCATATATATATATATATATATACATATATATATATATAGCTATGCAAATTTTTGTTGCTGCTGTTGAATTTTTCTTTTTTTTTTTTTTAAAGATTTTATTTATTTATTTGAGAGAGAGAATGAGATAGAGCATGAGAGGGGAGAGGGTCAGAGGGAGAAGCAGACTCCCCGCTGAGCGGGGAGCCAGATGCGGGACTCGATCCCGGGACTCCAGGATCATGACCTGAGCCGAAGGCAGTCGCTTAACCAACTGAGCCACCCAGGCGCCCTGCTGTTGAATTTTTCAAAAGGACAACCAATGTGTATATACTGACTGATATCAATTTCATGAAGCCAAAAAAATATGTAAATCTCTATGTGTTTCTGCATCTAAATCCATATCGATTTCTACATCTATCCAGAAAGATACTCATTAAAACAACAACGTGGATGGAACTAGAGGGTATTATGCTAAGTGAAATAAGTCAATCAGAGAAAGACAATTATCATATGATCTAAGTCATATGTGGAATTTAAGAAACAAAACAGAGGAGCATGGGGGAAGAGACGAAAAAAATAAAACAAGGCTAAATCAGAGAGGGAGACAAACCATAAGAGACTCTTAATCATAGGAAACAAACTGAGGGTTGCTGGAGGGGAGGGGCATGGAAGGATGGGGTAACTGGGTAATGGACACTGGGGAGGGTACGTGTTGTAATGAGCACTGGGTGTTATATAAGACTGATGAATCACTGACCTCTACCTCTGAAACCAATAATACACTATATGTTAATTAATTGAATTTAAATTTTAAAAAAGATTAAACAATGTTAACTAACAGCAGTTTTCTCTGGGTGGTGGCATTACAGTGGTTTGCTTGACATTATTTCTGCATTTTCCAATTTTTCTACAATTACCATTCATTAATTAAAATGATCTGAATAGCAAGTTCAAAGCCAATTCTCTTTTAGATGGCTAGGATCCCGAGCCTAGGAAATGCTCCTTGACTGATGGAGGAGGACATTTCTCATTTTCCTGTTCACCTTCCACCCTTCCAGGGTCGGAAGAACCTCGAGCGAGCCTCTGCCTTCTCTGACCAATGCCTTTGCTGCCCTCTGGTGGTCATTTGGGACCTCAGCAAGTCCAACAACTCCCCCACCACCACCTCACCCTTGGTGGGCAGTTACTTCTACTTCCAGATCTGCTTCTGAAGTTCCATTTCTTTCATTTTTTAAAAAAATGGTATTTACTTATTTGACAGAGAGAGAGACAGCGAGAGAGGGAACACAAGCAGGGCGAGTGGGTGAGGAAGAAGCAGGCTTCCCATGGAGCAGGGAGCCCAATGAGGGACTCCATCCCAGGGTCCTGGGATTATGACCTGAGCCAAAGGCAGATGCTCAACGACTGAGCCAGCCACCCAGGCGCTCCTGAAGTTCCATTTCTTAGAACTGTTTTTCTCCCCTGAGGTTGAACATCCTTTTAAAGTCAGGGAGGTTTGCTCCAGTGTAAGCTTTAAAGCTCCTGTGGAAATGTCATTTTTGTAAAAACCAAAGCCCCTGGGCCTTTATTTCACAGCCAGAGGGCTTGACTTCCATCATTGGACAGCCCCGGAGCGCGCTCACCTGCGACGTTCTCACAGTCGACGAAAGCAGCCTTTGGTTTTGGTCAGCATCATTACTCCCGAAGCCACCCGCATGCCGTGCTTCCCACGGTCCGAGGAGACAGCTCTGTTCTCCGCCAGAATCGCAAGTCATTAGGGCCCCCAACCTGGGACGTTTTGAGATCGTGTGGCTTTAAGCAAATTGTGTCACTGCGCTGTTCGTTCAGCTGTAACATGGGAATTGTAACCACGCCTGCCTGGATTTACCAGGCTCTACCACTTTGCAGCTGTTAACCTTGAACACGTTACTTAACATCTCTGTGCCTCCATTTCCTCATTTGTAAAATTGGGGGAAAGTAGTGCCTAATTCACAGGGCTGTGAGGGTGGAATTAATTAATACGTGGGAGTGATTAGATGAGTTCCTGGAACATAATTAGTTCTCAGTAAATGTTTTATTATTGTTGTTACCATTACCAGTTACCAAAGCATATTATTAATTCAATGTTATTCTAAGAATGCATATAGTTAGGAGGAAGGGATTTATTATTTGGGAAGCCTTTCATGTATTAGGAACCGTTCTAGGTACTATTTAATCTTCACTGCACTCCTTCAAGGAAGGTGTTACCTTCATTTTACAATCGAGGAAGTTGATATTCAGAGAGGTTAAGTAATTCACCCAAGATCACACAGCTAGGAAATACAGAACATGAGTTCGATCCCATTGGTTTGGCTCTGGAGCCTCTGTTCTTTCCTGTTTGGTTGAGTGCAACTCCGAAGGGTAGGTTGTTTCTACTAATATTTTTTTCTAGGACACTTTATCCCCCACTCCTACTTGATAATAAGTTAGGGGGGTACCAGTTGCTGTCACACAAACCCCAAAGCCCATGGCTTTACACAATAGAAGTTTATTTCTCATGTGTGCAGTAACTCTCATGAAGGCATTCCCGTTTGGTGGGAAGGCCTTCCACATGGTGATTCAGAGACCCAGGCTCCTCCCGTCTAGTGGGCCTGTTCTTCCCTCAAGGGCTTTGGAGTCCTCTGCATTCAGCTGGTGAGTGAGCAAAGAACATGGAACCCGCCTGAGAGTGGTTCTAATCAACCCCATCTGTAGTCCATCAACATAAAACTCGGTCACAGGGGAGGCTGGGGAATGTAGCCTGACTCTGCGTCTGAAGACAATGGAACCCGGACCTGCCAGCCAGTCTCTGCCACGCCTGACTTATGTCAAACAGCCTTGAGACCTGCATTTAAATTTGAATTCCTCTTGACCCCTCAGATCTGGATTGGGTGGCCCTCCTAGGGACTTCCTTTCTTGTGGCAGTCATTGCGTAGGATTATTAAGTATTTACTCGTCTATCCTTCCATTCTTCTGGGGGCTGCATTAGGGCAGGGGTTTGGCCAGCCTCCGCCACAGCTGAATTCCCAGCATTTACACGGAGCCTTGCACAAAGCCGGCGCTCAATAGTTGTTGAATGGATGATGTCTGGGGCAAGTGGCTGAGGAGGCAGAGGATGTGGGTGGGAGTGGTCACCAGTAAGTTTCAGAACCATGGATGGGAACAGGGCTGGAAAGCCCTCTGAGGTTGAGGTTGGGGCGTCTGTTCTTTAAGAGTGGAACCGAGACACCGCGTGTGGTCACAGGTTGTCTGTGTCTCTGCACCTGCCCCCGAGGACGGTCCCACACAGACGTCTCTTCCCTCACTTGGTTCCTGGACATGGACCTTACGGGGCCTGGTTTTGAACTTAGGAAACAAACCGCTGCCATCACGATAAAAATGATGTATCACATTTATTTGTTTACGATTTATATCCTATCCACTTCCCCAGAAACTTCGCAGTAGCTTACACAATGAATACATTCAGAGAGAGAAACTTGAATCACAGAGAAAAACCAGTCCAGGTGATAATAGATCCCTGAAAATCGGGTGACTCTGGAAATAACAAGATAAGGTTTCTTTTCCCTTATAAGCCGAGTCTTTATTTTGGGACAATATTTAGTGCTTTTTACATTGGTCTTATTTTTTGTCTTTTCCCCCATCACTGTCCCTGGGCGTCTGGCCTGTAGCTGAGGTTGGGATTGAGGAGGGACTGTGATTAACGCATGGTCCCTCTTTCCGGGCTTCCAAGACCCTTTTCGGCTCCAACCCCTCAGGCTCATCCCTGCTCGTCTTCCTGTGCTACAAATCCCCTTCCACAGCCTGATGTTAAGAAGAAGGTTAGTTTCGGGGCACCTGGGTGGCTCAGTGGGTTAAGTGTCCAGGGTCCTGGGATCGAGTCCGCATCGGCTCCCTGCTCAGTGGGGAGCCTGCTTCTCCTGCTCTCTCTGGCCCTCCCCCACATCCCCCTGCTCATGCTCACTCTCTCTCTCTCAAATAGATAAATAAAATCTTAAAAAAAAGAAGGTAATATCCATGAACAAAAACCACAGTCCCAGTAGAACTGCCCTTATATAAAAAACCCGAGTTAACAAGACAGAGGAGGATGGTCCAGCAAGGTGATGGGGCAAGAATCCTGGCCTGGCACCGCTGGCTGGTGGCCTTGACAAGTTACTTTATGGTTCCGAGCCTCCATCAGCTCATCTATGAAATGGGATCATTGAAAGCAGATACCCCGGGTGGGTATGAGATTTCGATGACACAAAGTGCCCTCAGAGGGACAATGTGTTATATCAGACGCCTGAACAAGGGCAAGTGTATCAGGCTACTGCTCTCAGGACCAACTGGCCGGGGCGGGGGCGGGGGGGGGACCCGGAGCCTGGGGGAGGGTGGGGGAAGGGGGTGGATTTTGGCGTCATGTGGCTCAGGGCTCTTCTTGGAGGGAAGGCCAGGGTATGCCTCACGATACCACAGGGAAAGCTGAGTTTTGGGGAGAGGGGGACCACAGTTTCCCTGCGGCCTTCTCCCTTCAGAAGGCATGCGGATTACAGGGACCCTACAGGTCGCTTCTAGGATCAGGGGACTGGGAGCTTGTCTCTGGGCCCAGGGTTCTGGGGACAGGAGGCAGCTGGGGGCCTGGGCTGGAGCCCAGCCAGTGAATCTAAGGCAGGAGGGAGAGTCTGTAGGCCGAGGAGCACTCGGACCTCAGCAAGATTTGTATTCCAGAAGCCTCTCCGGCCCACATAGGCCAATTCTGTGCTGATTCATAAAAGGGAAGGGAAAACCCCCCCAGGTTCCAGGTTCCAAGGGAACAAATTTGCAGTAAGTTTTAAAAAAAACCAAAGCCAATCTGAGCCAGAGAAGGGGTTTCCCCTAAACTGTCCCTCCACACACTCAGCAATCAACAAAGATGCTGAGAAAGTGTGGGGAGGTGGTCTGGGGGGAACGGGCAGCCAGGGCCTTCATCGTCAGGCTGACAGTCCACGACCCCTTCCCACAGGCTTCCCTGTGTCACCCCTGAGATGGCTGACATCGACTTCTCTATCCCCGGTACGGCGCGCCACTGCCGAAAACAACAGAGATGTTGGCCAAGGAGAGAAAAAATCCCCGTGACCTTATCACCCCATCAAATCAACGGTTTTCATTTTTCTGGGCTTCTTCCATCCCAGTCTTCGTGTTTGATCACGGCTCTCCTGCACTTACGATCTTAACTGTCTTTTTCTTCCTTCAACATTGTGTGATGCTGGGCAAGCTCCAATTTCCTCACCTGTGCAACAGGATTCTCAGAGCCCCCACTGCACAGACGGGTGTGAGCCTGGAAGGAGAGCACGACCGTAAAGTGCATGGCACATAGTAGGTGCTCAACAAACAGTAGCTGAGATTATTATTTCTGGAAGCATCTCTTTCGTTTTCATTATACTAATACTAATACTAGTACTCCTGCACTATTAGAATTTTCAACTTTTTATATGTATGTGATAAAGAAAATTGGAACTACTTATTTTCAAAGAAGTCTGGTCACAGTGAAATATCTTTTATGATTAGCCTTTAAAGATTGACATGTACCCACTCTTCTGCACCTGGGGGACCCAGTGTGCGCTCATGCTCATTTTGACCTGAGAAGATTTTGCTGGGGGCGGGGGAGCCTCATTATATTGAGTCCTTTTCGGCCCGAGTGGATGAGTGGACAGTAGCAGGGCATGCTGAGGTTGCCTTTCTTCACATGCAGATTCTACCACCCCCTCTCCATGTTCCTGGGATAATCTGGGAATGACAATTAAAGGCTCCTGGGAATCTCAGGGCAGCTGCCCAGTCTCTATGTGCTCTTGGAGAAGTGACCTTTAGTCATTGGTGCAGGGAAATCCAGGGGCTGGGCCTTGCCTATGACGCTGCAGAGAACGGTGTTGGGAAAGTGCTAGTGGGCGCATCTCTGCGTAGGTGGGAGGCTCAGCTGGAACATGGGCTGCTGGAGGCTCTTTCTGATTTCAAGTGTGGCTTTGGTGAGCCATAATCTCACCGGGTGTTTGTGCTGCATTTCCCAGCTATCTAGGCGAATAGGGTAATAGGCATATCCAGGAGGCTGATGGAAAAAAAGGAAACCCCATATAGATATAGAACTTAAGGCTCAAGATGGTCAACCCAGACAAAGCCGGTCTCCTCCCTCTCATCGTGCCATGCAGCCTGCAAAACTGACCAGTCGTGGAAGTAAATTATTCTTGGCTCTGGGGAGGGAAATGGGAGGTCACTGGACATGTGCTCCTGGGACTGGTCCCAGGTCGTAACAGCTCTTAACCCCCTCGGACTCTACAGCAGAGGCCCTCTGAGGGGCAGGCAGTTTGGTCCAGGGCCACATCAGTGCAGTTCACCAGATGGATGCTCTGTGCCTGGCTGCACTGGGCAGTGTCGTGAACGCCTCAGTGACCATGACGGGGCCCTGCCCTTGGGGCCACACAGTCAACTCCAGAGGAGAGACAGGATGCTGCCTGTGGTCGTATTCACAATGGCAGTAGCAGCTGTCCCCCGCGTGCACTGAACGCAAAATCTCACAGAACCCTCCAAACGGCTGCATGATGTCTCCACTGGGAATATCCTTATGTTTCAGGTGAGGATGACAAAGTTGCTGAAGCATGAACTCGTTTGCCCCAAGTCACGGAGCTGGCAGGTGGCGCAGCTGTGATTCCATTCAGTTGTCTGACTCTAGATCCTCCCCCACAAACTTTTTTTTGGGGGGGTTATAGTAAAACTTTCTTGATTTCATTTAACACAATTTCAAATTAAGTCTGTGCATAGATGGACATAAGAGATAGCTCAACTCTCAAGGTAGCAGGGTTTCCTTTCGTGGTACCCCTCTGAGTAGACTTTCAAGGCTCCTCCAGTTTGCTGACATGTGACATTTGACACCTTGAGATTTTATCTAGGGGCACAGAAAGCAGTAGCATCATCAGTATTCACAGACCCAGGTGCAGGAGTTTGTCTTGAGGCTGGATTAGAGTCACTGCCCCGGCCCGGGGCGTTAGTGATTGCTTTCTTTCTTTGTCTCTCATTTCAATGCCATTTTCTTCTTTGTTACCTGCCCCCATCTCCCTGTTTGCCTGTTTCATCTCCTCCTTCACTTACTTTTCCCCCTCTTCCTCCTCTTTCTCTTCTTGTATGAAGTATCAAGACATCGGAAAATACTTAGGGCCTCTGTTCTCATCTTTCTTCATACATTAAAGTAATGGAAGTTGGCAGATTTCCAGTCCCACAATGGTCCAAACAGACATGCAATATCATTGATGGGATTTATTTAGCATTATAATTCCGAGTTTGGCAACCATCCTGGTACCAGCAATAGAGGCTGCCGGCTTACATTTTCCAGAGCTGTAGGGGCTTGCGCTATAATGCCAGTCAAGGTCCAGGCATGGCTCGAAAACACAGACGTCCCTTGGATCATCCAGAGCTGATATGCTCCCTGGTGTGGGAAAGCCCTGGGGGTGGGAGGCCTTCTCCTTTTGCAAAGCCTGTGATGCCACAGGAAACAGCCAGTCAGCCCATTCTAGATCATTCTGCAATGAGAAGAGACCTCAGAGCATGGACAAGTTGCAGCCTCAGAGCCCATGCTCTTAACCAACGTACCTATTACATTTTTCAGCTTGAAACAATTCACAATGAGACAATGGGAGAAATAACTGTGTCGCACAGACTTTATATTTTACTCAAGCTTCCTCAGCCCATAGATGAAGCAACTGAGGCTGGACAAATGGTGCCCTCAAGGTCACAGAGCTGGTTGGCGGCAGGAAGGGGCAGAACCAGGTCTCTGGTGACTGATTCAAAGTTCTTGGCTCTCTCTGCCAGACCACATTACTCAAGCAGGTGTGGTGAGGGAAGGCCTCCCTGAGGAGGAGGAATGTCACCAGAGCCTGAAGGGATGGAAGTGTTATGAGTGGCCTTAGAAGGGGGGGGGGGGGCTTCCTGATGCCAGTTTAGCCTTCTCTGTGATTTTCCTAACTGAACCGTTAACTCCTCAATGGACAATCCACTTTTTGCCCCATTTCAGAGTTCCTGGTATGGGGCTTGCACAAAGGGACAGTTGGGGAACTGGACGAGACTAGATTCCTCACATCCTCTCAGATCTGACTCCTTGTTTTAAGATATTTGCTGACGCACTTGGCACCGAACAGAAACTCAGCCTATTTCCTTTCTGCTTCCTTCTTTACTTGCCGTGGCTGGTACTTTTGAGAGTGTATGCCTAGCCACAATCTCTGGAATGATCTAGCTGCCGGCAGCCATGTTTGTAAGACCAATCCCAGACCCGCCATGAGTGGCTGAGTGGCCCAGGAGTGGGCTCCTGACTCAGATTGGACCCATGTGAACCCCTCTCTCAATTTGGAACCGTGACTTGAGGGACTCCTTAGCCATTTCTGATGACTTGAGATGGGGTTCTTTCAGGTACAGGGAACCATCCATCTTCAGGCATATGGAGGAGGCTGGGGCAGAGGAGGGAGGTGAAACAGATGTGGAGGGGGAAGTAGCAAGGAGAAACCCCAAGACTCCAGAGAGAAACCCTGAGAAGCCAACTGCCCTGTGCCTGGAGAGGCCCCTGCCCAGAGGTGGCCTTTACCTCTTTTGGAGGCACCCCCTTCAGTCACACGAGGACAGTCTGTTGCCTGGAACCCTTACCATAGTCTGATGTTATCGAGTTTCTGCAGAAGGAGCTCACTCAGCCAGGTCTCTGACAGAGCCACTAGGGGAAGTCCTTGGTTATGCTTTGTGCTGGAGGAACCACAGTCCGGAAACGGGGCATGTTGTTGAGGGGGAACTTTCTGCTCTTTCTTAAAGGGAGCCCTAGGCCTGGTGATGGCAATTTGACCCAGACTCCAGAAGGAATGGGACTTCAGAGAAGATGTTAATCCATTTTTTTTTTTTTTTTTTTTGGCAAAGATTTTTAGTCAGCGGTCTTCACGGCTACATGAATGGGAGAGGAGGCGCCCCAATGGTCACTTGAGCCATTGTGCTACGTACTGGAGAGCAAAGATGAAGACCTTCCTGGCTCCCAGTTAGTGAGTGAGATGGACATGGGGATACATTTCCATAGCCATGAGATGTAAAGGCCACGATAAAGCAATGTGCAAGTAAGGGTGGTCCCTGAAGAACATCCAACCTGGTGGGTCAGACACTTTCCTAGCGGGGATGACGACTGAGCGGAGGCCTAAGGGGTAGACAGGAGTTGGCCAGACCAGAGAGGGTAAGGGACAATCCAGAGGAAACAGTGAGTATAGAAGAGCAGTGTTGAGAAACCCAACGGTGGCTTCCGAGAAGGACAAGTGACCGGAGCTGCTGGAGCGTGACATCTCCAGGCTTTGGCCAGAAAGCTTGCCAGACAGAAGACCTGCAGATCTGAGTCTCCAAATGCTTTGTGCGCTCTATCCAATTTTCCTGAGCATGCAAAAATTGTCTATATATATTTATAATATAGATGTACAACATATGCGTTTACGAAGCAGTATGTGTATATTTATTTACAAAATAGGTATTAGTTCTTATACTAATATGTTAAATATGCTCGTAGCTTCTTCATTTCCTTCTTGCCTTTTTTTTTTGATAAAAATACACACAGAAATTCTAAAATATTCCCCCCGCCCCCCCAGTGCCCTGTGAAGAATTGCCCCGCAGACGAGATCTGAGCCCCTGCAGAGTCTGGGCCACCATCTCCTCCTCAGAATCAGCCAGATGTGTGGCCGTGGCCTGAGTCACAGCCACAGCTGATAGGCCCTGTGCTGGGTGATTCAGATCAGGAGCAACAGCGTAGACTTCTAGAAACCCCTGTGCCTGGTGATTCCCAGTCTGAATTCCTGGATGTGCATACCCCTGTGACAGGGCTTTTTCTTTTTCTGAGAAGGTAACTGAAATCTGGACCTTATGGCTTGAGGGCGGTCAACAGAAAAGTGTAGAATTCACCAAGGCTGCTCTCTTCCTGTTGACCTTCCCTTTTCTTTGCCTCTGGCCTGAGAGTCAGGACTTTCTTTCCTTCTTTTGTTTTTTAAGATTGATTGATTGATTGATTGATTGATTTGACGCAGAGAGAGCGCACAAGCAGGGGGGGCGGCAGGCAGATGGAGAGGGAGAAGCAGGCTCCCTGCTGAGGAAGGAGCCAACGACGAGGACACCGTCGACCATGGGGCAGGGCTCCATCCCAGGACCCCGGGATCATGACCTGAGCCCAAGGCAGACGCTTAACAACTGAGCCACCCAGGCGCCCCGAGTCAGGACTTCCTGAGGCACTGGAGCCTCCTCTTGTCCTTGGGGCTGAGCTCCTCCCAGATGAAATGCTTAATGAGGGCTCTCGGAGGACAGCCCCCGAGCTTTAAACAACGGCACAATGACGCCAACACAACCAACATGGGGGGAATGGCTCACTGTGCTAAATTCTTTATAGCCCTGTTCTCCTCTAACTCCCCCAGCGACCCCACGGGGGCAGGGTGTGTTGGTCTGAGGATCCCCACTCCCCAGTCAGGAAATGAGCCTGGGCGAGCCTTACTCACTTAGGAGCCACAGCAGTGCGGACCCCGGATAGGCAGGATTCCCAATCCCAGGTCCCAGCGGCTCTCCCCCCAGTAGAAAGCTCCAGAGACTGGACTTTGGATCCCCAGCTTCTGTTGCCATGCCTTTGAAGCTGCTATCCTCTTAGGTTCTGCTCACCAAGCCAGGACTAAAACAAGTCCAGTGAAAAGAGGGTGGCCCGATGGTATTTACTCAGAACTGTAGGGCATAAAATGGTTACATAAATAAATACTTTAAATGGTAAAAAAATTTTAAAAATCATTGCTTTGTTGAGGTATAATTGATACACAAAAATGCGCATAACTAACGTACACATTTGGATGAGTTTGCACATATGTATATACCCGTGATATCATCACCACAATCAAGGTCATAAACAAATCTAACACCTACAAAGGACTCCTTGTGTCCTTTTGCTGTGTGTGTGTGTGTGTGTGTGTGTGTATGTGTGTGTGTGTCTTAAGAACAGTTAACAGGAGCTATAGCCTCTCAACAACTTTTTTTTTTAAGATTTTATTTTTAAGTAATCTCTACATCCAGTGTGGGGCTCGAACCCACAGCCCCTGAGATCAAGAGTCACACGCTCCACTGACTGAGCCAGCCAGGCGCTCCTCAACAGGTTTTTAAGTGCACAACACCAAATCGTTAATTATAGGCACTATGTGGTACAGCATATCTCTAGAACTTATTCATCTTGCACAACCGTTAACTTTATACCCATTGAACAACCGGCTCCTCTTTCCCCTCCTCCCACTCCCTGTCAACCACCATTCTCTTTTCTGCTTAAATAAATAAAAAGTTAAATCTAAGATTTTTAACAAATGAAACTGTAGGGCACCTTGTATGCCTGGTCACCTTCTGCTTCCCTGGCATGCGTTCTAACCAGGAAGGAGCGGGGAGAAGCCATAGGATCAGTTTGTCTGTTGGACGGAGGTAAAAGGAGAAACTTTGTCCACAAGATTACTAGAGTGGAGTTTTGTTGCTGTTGCTATTGGTTTGAACTACTATAAAAATGACTCGTGGACGTGGTAATAACATTTCAAACAATTATAAAAAAGATAAAGAAAATGTGAAAGTTTTCTGCATCTCCCAGCCTTTACTCCTAGACCTACTCTCTGGAAGTCAATGTTTAAAATCGTATTTGGGTTTTGTGCTTCTGGTGGTTATATCCAGAATTCTAAAATATGTTTGCACTTCTCTTCCCCAACTTATCCCCTTTAGATATTATTTAAAGACCCCCCCCCTCTTATTCTGAATACTGAGGAATTTAATTCGGTTGTATTTCACCTCATTTTCCCCACCTCCCAATTTTATTTTTTTAAAGATTTTATTCATTCATTTGACAGAGGGAGTGCACAAGCAGGGGGAGCGGCAGGCAAAGGGAGAAGCAGGCTCTCTGCTCAGCAGAGAGCCTGATGCGGGACTTGATCCTAGGACCCCAGGATCATGACCTGAGCTGAAGGTAGACGCCCAACTGACTGAGCCACCCAGGTGCCCCCCTCAACCTCCAGGTTTTTACTTGTATTTTAATTTTGGGTCTATTAGTCGTCTTTATCACTTTAGACATTTTACTGAAATCTGTATTTCTTGGTCTGTCACCTTCTGCAGAGTCCTTTTCACTATATCTCTTGCTCACACTATGTAAGTCATTTGCAAGTCATCTCAATGGGATTTTCCTGTCAGGCACATGGGCTCAGTCCAACCTAATCCAGAGGTCTGATGTAGTTTTAAAAGTAATCTTGGGGGGTGCCTGGGTGGCTCAGTTGGTTAAGCTGGGTGGGGAGCCTGCTTCTCCCTCTCCTTCTGCACCTCCCTCTGCTCATGCTGTCTCTCTCTCTCTCAAATAAATAAATAAAATCTTAAATAAAAAAAATAAAAGTAATCTTAGGGCACCTGGGTAGCTCAGTGGGTTAAGTGTCCAACTCTTGATTTCAGCTCAGGTCATGATCTCAGGGTTGTGAGACTGAGCCCTGCGTTGGGCTCTGTCCTCAGTATGGAGTCTGCTTAAGATTCTCTCCCTTCGGGTGCCTGGGTGGCTCAGTTGGTTAAGCGACTGCCTTCGGCTCAGGTCATGATCCTGGAGTCCCGGGATCGAGTCCCACATCGGGCTTCCTGCTCAGCGGGGAGTCTGCTTCTCCCTCTGGCCCTCTTCCCTCTCGTGCTTTCTATCTGTCATTCTCTCTCTCTCAAAGAAATAAATAAAATCTTTAAAAAAAAAAAAAAGATTCTCTCCCTTCCCCTCTGCTCCTCCCACCCCTGCTCACACTCTCTTTCACCAGAAAAAAAAAAAAAAAAAAAAGAGTTTAATAGTAATCTTTAGGGAATAACAAAATTAGAAAACCCACTGGTACATCTGTTTTCTAGCCCCTAGCCCTAATCTTACCATATGTCTTCATGGATCCAAGGAAGCTACCCTGACCAGTAGAAAGAGAGGAATAAGAATTTTGTATCTTCTTGTGTACCTTGAGGGTGATAATGGGCAATCAGGGGCTGTTATATACTCTATCCCACCTACTTCCAGAGAAGAAATATAAATCAAATGTCTTCTAAATTAATTCCACAGTTAATTCAGATTCTCTTTACAATAAATTCATGAGAAGTTTCTTCTCATTTATGTGAATTCCTCTCTATTTAAAAGAACGGCTTGCAGGGAAAACGAGTCCTTCCTTCCCTATGTGGCACTCAGTAAGAAGTGTACATGGGCCTCGCCATTAGTCTTGTCACCTAGGTTTCTGAGGATGATTACCGTGGGAGAGACTAGATCAAAAGAAAGTTGGAAGATCACAGGGAGCACGGGCAATATGGGAACATGTATATCCAAACATGGAGACTCTGTAAGTTAAGACAAACCACACTTTGGTTGCTGAGGAACGAGAGACAACAGAGTTTTGTGTGACATGAATTGGGAAACTTGACACCTGCATACCTGAGACTCACAAGGAGGAGGGTGGCCAATCTTGTGTGGGTTCATCTATTTTATTGAGCTATACAAGCCACCCACCTGTCTATATAGTACCTTTGCTCCCACAACAGCCACAGTCTTAGAAATGTATGGAGATGTTCTAAAATTTCAGTCTCTTGTAGGTATGTAATAGTTGAAAGTCACTTTTATTATCATCACAGGATATGTGTTTGCTAGAGAAAATAGTGAGATGGTCATTGTTAACATTGTAAACAGGTAGTGTACAGTCTCCTGATTAAATATATAAATGTATTTTCTTAAGAAAAACAGGACCATGATAAAGATAATGTTTTTTTAACCCACTTTTTATTTTAATATGTTGAACATCTTTGTATATCATTAATTTTTTTATTAAATATTCTTCTGTAACATTATTTGTCACGGGGGCACAGTGTTCTGTCTTACCATTGTCTCTCTGGTCAGTCTCCTTTCATGTGCTAAATTGGATTTTTGCTTATCTGCTAAAGAATGCACATTTCCAACAATTTTTTCAGTCTTCTAGAAAAACAACAGAGCCTCTGGTCTCCAATGTCCTCTCCTTCCATGATCGGTTTTGCTCTGAGTCAACTCCTTACTGTACTTCTTTGCTGTCATCTCAATAGGGATTGGGGAAGAGGGGGATATTTGGTGATTCTCCCAGCCAAACAGCAGTTCAATCTCAGCGGCCTTGCCTCTTTGAATAGTCTTTTCATTCAGTTATTCACTATTCTATTGCATGTTGCTATGATGGTTAATTTTGTGTATCAACTTGATTAGGCCACGAGGAGCCCAGATATTTGGTCAAACATTATTCTGAGGGTTTTTGTAAGGGTGTTTCTGGATGAGTTTAACATTTAAATTGATAGACTTAATAAAGCAGATTCCTCCCGTTGAGAGTTTAGTTAAATTACTTCATGGTATTGCTGCCTTGGCATCCATTTTGTTTGGCCAAGTGGCCTGTAGGGATTTAAAGCCAACACTAGCCCCTCATGCAAGCACATGCCCTAGATGACAGCCCACAGAGTCACAAGCAAATGTAAGAGCCTGATGTGACTCCCCAACAGTGCTGTGATCAACAATGCCCCTTACTTCCCAGGGTCTTCCCCTTGTGCACCCCTTAGATAAGACCCCCATGGATCTTACCCAAACCCTGCCCTTCTTGGTTTAAATTGACCTACCTGGTTTCTTCCTGGGAACCCCAAAGCACTTTACCCACAGACTCTAATAAAGGCCCATGCTACAGGCCCTATCACTCTCTCTGCTTATACCATGCCTTGACCTCCCAATGTGACTCCTTGAGGTGTACTGTGTATTTCCTCCAGGACCCGTGAATAATAAACATTTCCCTCTCAATTTCTCTTATGGCCTTTTGTTGAACTAGGGCTCACCATTCCAAACCCTGAGTTTCAGTTAACAAATGTTAATTTTACAAAGTCCAAACACCTCCTTAATGTGGTAGGCTTCATCTAATCGGTTGGAGGCCTGAATAAAACAAAAAGGCCAACAGTCTCTCCAGATGTGAGGGAATTCCTCCTACCTACAAGCTAGGATATTGTTTTTTCCTGTCTTCAGGCTCAAATTGAAATATCAATTCTTCCTGGATCTCAAGCCTTCTGGCCTTTGGACTGGAATGACACTTTTGTCGCTCCTATTTCTCAGACCTTCCAACTTAGCTTGGATCTACATATCAGCTCTCCTAGGTCTCCAGCTTGCTGATTGCAGATCTTGGAACTTGTTGAGCCAATTCTTTATAATAAATTTCCCCCTCCTTCTCCCTCTCTCACCAAACACACACACTCTCTCTACACACACACACACACACACACACACACACACACACACACTCTCTCTCTCTCTCTCTCTCTCTCTCTCTCACACACACACACACACACACACACACACACACTCACACACACATATACATTTATTGATTCTGTTTCTCTGGAGAACCCAAACTATAACATACTACATACCTACAAGAGACATTGACTTTTTTCTTAAAAAGCTGTTAAAAAATTAAGGGAAATTTAATATATTTCCAGATAAACAAAAACTGAGAAAATTTATTACGAGCAGACCTACCCCACAAGAAATACTAAAGGGAGTTCTTCAGGTTGAAATGAAAGAATGATAGACAGCAACTTGAATCTGTATGAAGAAATAAAGAGCACTGGCAATGATAACTATAGTGATTAAAAGACAATATAAATGTATATTTTGTTTATAACACTTTTGTCTCCAATCTTATTTAAAAGATAACTGCATAAAACAATAATTATAAATCTGTGTTGATAAGCGTAGAATGTATAAAGTAGTAATTTGTATGACAATATTAGCACAAAGTAAGGAGGAATGGAGTTTATAGGAGAATTTTTATTTGTATATTATTGCAATTAAGTTTGTATTAACCCAAACTAGATTGCTATAAGATGTTAATTGTAATCCCCAGGGCAGCCACTAAGAAAATAACTCAAAAGGTATTGTAAAGAGAAAATAAGGAAATTAAAATTGTACACTAGAAAATATCTACTTAACACAAAAGCAGGAAGTAATGAGGAAATAGAGGCACAAAAAATGCATAAGGCACTTAGAAAACAAGTAGGAAAATGGCAGACATAAATCCTACCTTATGGGCAATCACATGAAATTTGAATGCATTAACACTCCAATCAAAAGGCAGCGACTGGCAAAATGGATTTAAAACATATAGAATCAATCACATGTTATCTATAAGAAACACACTAGATTCAGATACAAAAATAGGGTGAATATAGTAGAATCAGAAAACATATACTATATAAAATAGACTTGAAGATAACTATCACTACTGTGGCAAAGGACATTTTATGAAAATAAAAGAGTCAATCCATCAAGAAGACATAATTATAAATATGTATGCATCTAACAGCAAAGTCCTTAAAATATAGGAAGCAGGGGTGAGCATCTGACTCTTGATCGCAGCTTGGGTCTTGATCTCAGGGTCATGAGTTCAAGCCCCATGTTGGGCTCCATACTGGGTGTGGAGCCTATTTCTAAAAATAAATAAATCAAATATAATACAGGAAGCAAAAACTGACAAAATTGAAGGGAGAAATAGACAATTCAAAAATAATAATTCAAGACTACAGTAATCTACTTTCAAATAGACAGAACAGACTAGACATAAGATTAAGGAAAAAAAATAGAAAACTCAAACAACACTCTAGGCCAACTAAACCAGACATCAACAGAATATTGCACCCAACAAAATTTTGGAGAACACACATTCTTCTCTAGTGCACCATGGAATATTTTCCAGAATAGACAATTTGGGTTGTTTTTGCCTTTTTTAAAAAAAGATTTATTTATTTATTTGAGAGAGAGAGAATGGGGGGAGGGACAGGAGAGGGAGAGACTCTGAAGCAGACTCCCTGCTGGGCAGAGCTTGATCTCATGACTCTGAGATCATGACCTGAGCTGAAATCAGGAGTTGGATGCTTAGCCAATTGAGTCACCCAGGCGCCCCCAAAATAGACGATTTGTTGAGCTATAAAACAAGTCTCAGTAAAGTTATAAAGATAGAAATTATACAAAGTGTGTTCTCCAACCACAGTGGAATGAAAGTAGAAATCAGTGACAGAAAAAAGTTGGGAAATTCACAAATATGTGGATACTAAATAATACACTCCTGAATTACCAAAGTATCAAATAAGAAGTCATAAGGGAAATTAGAAAATACTTCCAGATGAATGAAAACAAAAACATAACAACCCAAAATGTATAAGATGCATCTAAAACCATACTTAGAGGGAAATTTATAGCTGTGCGTGCCTATATTAGAAAAGAAGAAAGATCTTGAATCAGTAACCCAAATCTCCACCCTAAGAAACTAGGAAAAGAAGGGCAAACTCACCTGAAGGAAGAAGAAAGGGAATAAAAATAATTAAAGCAGGGGCGCCTGGGTGGCTCAGTCGGTTAAGCAGCTGCCTTCAGCTCAGGTCATGATCCCAGGGTCCTGGGATCGAGCCCCACATCGGGCTCCCTGCTCGGCGGAGAGCCTGCTTCTCCCTCACCCTCTGTCTGCCGCTCTGCCTACTTGTGCTTTCTCTCTATGTCTGTTAAATAAATAAAAATCTTAAAAAAAAAATAATTAAAGCAGATGTAAATGAAATAGAAAATAGAGAAAAATAGAAAAACTCAATGAAACTGAAAGGTGGTCCTTTGAAAAAGATCAACATAGTTGAAAAACCTTTAGCTTGACTGCGGAAAAAAAAGAGAAATAGAAGACTCAGATTACTAAAATCAAGAATGAGAAAAGGATATTCTTTTGCTCTTAAGGAAATAAAAAGATTAGGATTATAAGAGAATACTATCAACAATTGTATGCAAACAAATTGGACAACCTAGATAAAATGGAAAAATTCCTAGAAAGATACAAACTACTGAAACTTAGTCAAGAAGAAATGGAAAATCTAAATAGACTGAAAACAAATAAAGGAACTGAATTAGTAGTCAAGCACTTGCCACAAAGAAAAGCCTAGGACCGGGCGCCTGGGTGGCTCAGTTGGTTAAGCGACTGCCTTAGGCTCAGGTCATGATCCCGGAGTTCCGGAATCGAGTCCCGCATCGGGCTCCCTGCTCAGCAGGGAATCTGCTTCTCCCTTTGACCCTCCCCCCTCTCATGCTCTCTCTCTCTCTCTCTCTCTCTCTCATTCTCGCTCTCAAATAAATAAATAAATAAAGTCTTTAAAAAAAAGAAAAGCCTAGGACCAAATGGCTTCACTGGTGAATTCTACCAAATGTTTAAAGAATAATTAACGAAAATTAGAAGAGGAGAGAATACTTCTCAACTCATTCTATGAGGCTAGTATTACCCTGATACCTAAGCTAGAGAAATAAATCCTAAGAAAAGAACACTACAGACCACTATCCCATAGGAATATAGATGCAAAAATCCTCAACAAAATACTAGCAAATTGAATCTGACAACATATAAAAAGGATTGTATGCCACGACCAGGTGGAACTTATCTCAGAAATGCAAAATTGTTTCAACATACAAAAAGTAATCAATGTAATACACCATATTAATAGAATAAAGAACAAACTCCACATAATCATCTCAATAGATGGAGAAAAAGTTTTTGACGAATCCAACAGTTTTTCATGATAACTTCCACAAACCTGAAGTAAAAGAGAACTTCCCCAACATAATAAAAAATGTCCAGGAAAAACCCATAGCTAACATTATGCTTAATAGTGAAAGTGTGACTGAAAGTTTTCCCATGAAGATCAGGAACAAAAAAAGGATATCTACTCTCAGCACTTCTATTCAACATTGTATTGGAATTTTTAGCTAGGGAAATTAGGCAAGAAAAAGAAATAAAAACATCCAGATTGGAAAGTAAAAAGTAAAAGTATCTCTATCTACAGATGACATGACCTTTTATAGAGAAAATCCTAAGGAATAAGGAATACACACACACACAATTGTTAGAGCTAATAAAGAAGTTCAACAAGGTTGCAGAATATAAGATCCATATAGAAAAATCAATTATATTGCTATACACTAGCAATGAATGGTCAAAGATGAAATGGAGAAAACAATCCTATTTGTAGCAACATCAAAAAGAATAAAATACTTAGAACTACAGTTAACCAAGGGGCGCCTGGGTGGCTCAGTCTTTAAGTGTCTGCCTTCAGCTCAGGCCATGATCCCAGGGTCCTGGGATCGAGCCCTACATCGGGCTCCCTGCTCCGCAGGAAGGCTGCTTCTCCCTCTCCCACTCCCCCTGCTTGTGTTCCTGCTCTTGCTGTCTCTCTCTCTCTGTCAAATAAAGAAATAAAAAAAATCTTTAAAAGAAAATAATAAAGTTAACCAAAAAAGTGTAAACCTTATATACTAAAAACTATAAAAAATCACTGAAAGAAATGAAAGAAGACCCAGAGAAGTGGAAAGATGTGCCATGTTCATGGTTTGGAAGACTTAATATTGTTAAGAGGGCAATGCTTTCCAAACTGATCTGCAGATCAGATGCAATCCATATCATTTCCCAGTTGCACTTTTTGCAGAAATTGACAAGCTAGTCCTAAAATGTATATGGTATTACAAGGGTTCCAGAATATCCTTAAAAAATCTTGAAAAAAAGAATAAAGTTGGAGACTCACATTTCTCAGTTTCAAAACTTCATAAAAGACAGGATGGCACTGGCATAAATATAGACATATAAATCAGTAGAAGAGATTTTAGAGTCCAGAAACAAACCCTTATACTTATATTAACTGATTTTTGACAAAGGTGCCAAAACCATTCAATGAAGAAAGAATAGTCTTTTCAAAAAATGGTGCTGGAACAATTGGATATTCACATGCAAAAGAATGTTTGGATCCCTATCACATACCATACCAAAATTAATTCAAAATGGATCAAAAACCTAAATATAAGATTTAAGACTACAAAACTCCGAGAAGAAAATGTTGGTGTAAATCTTTGTGACTTTGGGTTTAGCAATAGTTTCTTAGATATGACACCAAAAGCACAAGCAACCAAAGGGAAAAAAAATACATAATGTGGACTTCATTATAATTAAAAATGTTTGTGTTTAAAAGAATACTATCAAGAAAGTGAAAGACATTATTTCAACAAAAAAAGTAAGTCATCAAACTCAGGTTTAACTAATTTCAGCAAGAGTATAACAGTAGTTATAATTAAAATTTGAAGAAGAGTTCAATTCATCTTCCTACAGATTTGTGATTAAAATCACTCACTCCAGATTATTTCAAAGTCTTGTCCCAACTATCATAAAATGATTACACTGTGTTCAACAATCCCCAGAACCTCACTAAAAAGCCAGTGTAGATACAGTATATCAATCAGGTAAAATCCTCTATACCCAAAATTTATAACACACTATAGTATAATTTAAAAAAAAAAAAAAAAGGAAAGTAGGTCGGTGCACCTGGGTGGCTCAGTTGGTTAAGCGTCTGCCTTCGGATCAGGTCTTGATCCTGAGGTCTTGGGATTGAGCCCCGTGTGGGGCCCCCTGCTCAGTGGGGAGTCTGCGTCTCCTTCTCTCCCCACTCCCCACTTGTGCTTTCTCACTCTCTCTCTCTCAAATAAATAAATAAAATCTTAATTAAAAAAAAAGAAAGTAGGGATGCCTGGGTGGCTCAGTCGGTTGAGTGTCAAACTCTTGATGTCAGCTCAGGTCATGATCTCAGGGTCATGAGAAGGAGCCCCACATCAGACTCCTCACTCAGTGGGGAGTCTGCTTGAGATTCTCTCTTTCCCTCTTGCTCTGTCCCTCCTCCCACTCTCTCTCAAATAAATAAATAAATAAATCTTTAAAAATGAAAAAAGAAAGTAAAAGGCAACCCACAGAAAATATTTGTAAATAGTATATCTAATAAAGATTTAGTATCCAGAATATACAAAGAACTCTCACAACTCAACAATAAAAAAGGCCATTTTTTAAATGAGCAAAGGATTAGAATAGATATTTCTTCAAAGAAGATGTATAAATGGCCAATAAGCATATGAAAAGATGTTCAACATCATTAGTTATCAGCAAATGCAAGTCAAAACCACAATGAGATGCCACTTCACACCCAGTAGGATAATTGTAATCAAAAAGATGGTTAACAAATGTTGATGAAGATGTGGAGAACTGGAAATCTTCATAGATGGCTAGTGACTGTAAAATGGGGCAGCTGCTGTGGAAACCCGTCTGGTAGTTTCTCAAAAGCTAAACCTAGAGTGACACATGACCCAGTAATGCCTTTCCTACCTGTACGCCCAAGAGAATTGAAAATATATGTCCATGCAAAAACTTGTACACAGATGTTTGTAGCAGCATTATTCATAATTGCCAAAATGAAGGAACCACCCATATGTCCATCAATTGGTAAATGGACAAACAAAATATGGTATGTCTATACAATTGATTATTTTTGGGCCATTGAAAGGAATGAAGTTCTGACACATGCTACAACATAGAAAACATTATGTCAAGTGAAAGAAGCCAGTCACAAAAGGCCACATGTTGTACAATTCCTGTATATGAAATGTTCAGGGGCTTGAGGGAGAAGGGAATAGATAGTAACTGGTGACAGGTACAGAGTTTCTTTTGGGGGCCATAAAAACGTTCTGAAATTAGATGGTAGTTGCACAGCTCTGTGAATATACTAAAAACCACTGGATTGTGCATTTTAAAAGGGTAAATTTCATGGTAGGTGAATTATATCTCAATTTAAAAATACACTAAGGAATATGAGCAAGTAGAGTGTATCCTAGGAATGCAAGGTTGGTTTAACATTCAAGAAGCAATTGAAGTGGGGCCCCTGGGTGGCTCAGTCAGTTAAGCATCCAACTCTTGATTTCAGCTCAGGTCATGATCTCGAGGTCATGAGGTGGAGCCCCTCATGGGGCTCAGAGCTCAGCAGGGAGTCTGCTTGGAGATTTCTCTCCCTCTCCCTCTGGCCCTCCCTTTGCTCATGCATGTGCTCTTTCTCTCTCAAATAAATAAATAAATGTAAAATGAGAGAGAGAGAATCGATTGATGTGGTTCATCTCAATAATGGAATAAAGCAGGGAAACCATGAAACTGTATCAATAGATTCAGAAAAGGCATTTGACAAAATTCAACATACATTCAAGATGAAGGCTATCAGCAATCTAGAAATAGAAGGGAATTTCCTCAACCTGATAAAACAGAACCTATAAAAATAAACCTGTAGCTCACATTAGACTTAGTGATAGAAGACTGAGTGCTTATCTCTTAAGATCAGAAGGTGAGGATGTTTACTCTCAACCCCTTTATTCCACATTGCACTGTACAAAAGACAAATGCAATAAAACAAGGAGAAAAGTCAAAGGTGTTGGAAGGGAAAGAGTAAAACCATCTTCACTCACAGACAATGTAAGCATCTGAGAAAATCCTGAGGAATCCACATAAAAGCTACTCAAACTCATAAATGACTATGGCAAGGTTGCTGGTATTTTCTTCTAGGTATTCACGCAAGAGAAATGAAAGCATATGTCCCCAAAAAGACTTATATGTGAATATGCATAGCCACTTTATTGATAATCGTCAAAACCGGAGGACAGCTCAAATGTCCGCCAGTAGGTGAGTAGCTAACGAGTTGCCTTTGGAGGAGGCCTCTTAGTTCCGGCCCTGTAGCTACGGAAACTTTGCTGGAGAGGGTAGAGAGGCACCCAATGGAAACACAAGGTAAGCAATTCTAACCTGGCCTGGAGATGCCCAGCTGAGGAGCAGAGAACACCTGGTTGGGAGGTAGAGACGAGGGCTGTCCGGCAGGAGAGGGGTGAAGGTCGCAGATGGGGCTGTGAGGCCCAGGAAGCAGGAACAGAGAAAGGCTAGACTGGCACAGCAACCACAAGGAGGGTGACTTTGGGAAAAAATGTGTAAAGAGGATTTTTAGAATGTTGGTACGTGATGTGATTCCCTCTTCCCAGTGTTCTTTTGGACGAGACACGGGACTGGGATGGGCCCTGATGCTTACGAGGCACAAGTACTGAACACTTGAAGTATGTCCCATGCCGTGATGTGGGCCCCGTCATCCCCGTGACATAAACTGAGGCACAGAGTTTTTAAGTGCTCTGCCCAAGATCACGTTACTAAGTGGCAGAGCCAGAACATTCGATTTCATATTCAAACCTCAAGCTGATAAGCCATTTCCTTTTCTCTGACCTTCTGCCCTGGTCACAGCTCCCTTCATACCCTCTCAGGGTTGGGTGGGTGAGGGGGTGAGGGAGAGGTGCCCCAAAGTGATTTGGTTCAGGCCTCACATTCCCAGTGCACCTTATCTCCAGATGAGGTCATATATCCCGTCAGAGACTCTCAACCAGGCCTGAGAGAAGGGGGGATTCCTTCTCCCTGTCTGACAGTACCACCTCCCATGAGTCATGAATTGATACTTGTATAAATCTCATGATTACCTAGTTCTAGCACAAATACATTGTTTTTAAAATATACCCTAATTTTTGTTACCTCGTTTTCACAGATCTTGGTTTTTAATCCGGCGGAAAACTAAAAAGTGGAGTGGCCCTTCTCGACCTCTGAGAGGCCTTGCTCCCTCCCCTCTGAAGGAAGCAAGGAAGAAGGGAATGTGCCAGAAGCAGCCATGCTGATGCCCACTCTGGGAGCTGCCAGCAAACCACACACAGAGGCTTTGAGGGGATCTGTGAGGAAGCTACCAGGTCCAGATGGACAAGGAAAATGTTGCTATTGGGCGCTTGTTCTTTAACTCAGTGGTTCTCACCTGGGGCCATGTTGGCCCCCTCCCCAGAGGGCATTGGGCCAGGTTTGGAAACATTTTTGAGTTTCACGAGTGTGGGGAGGGGGTGACTGGCATCTAGTGGGTAGAGACCAGAGATGTTCCTCAACATCCTACAATACTCAGGACAGCCCCCACATCAAGGAGTCATCTACCTAAAACGTCAAAGTGCCTCAGTGGAGAAACCCTGCTTTAACCCTTGGGGGCCCACTGGGAGCAGGGCTGCCACGCCCTTCTAAGAAGCTTCTACAGGTTCTCATCTGGGCTTGAAGCCAGAGAGGTTTGGACTACAGGCTATGCCCTCGGGGAATTTCCCTGCCTTCACCTGGCCACCCCCTCTGGGCCCTTTGCTGGAGAGCTCTGCCCTCAGGTAAATGTTTTCTCTACATGTTTGGGAAACTTCAAGAAAAATCCCCTTTAGCCCCCTTGTAAGCATTGAAGAGGTACCGTATAGTGAAAAAAAAAAAATTAAGACAGCTAGGGGATTTTTATTATTTAAGTTAAATAAATAAAAGCAGCAGTTGACCCTTCAGATGTCAAAGGTAGCACATCCACCAGCTGGCCCTCAAAATGGCACTCAGATGGAACTGGGGGCGGGAAGAGTGGGGTTAGTATTCATGAATTCATGTTCTAGACTGGGAGCTGGGAATTATGACCTCGGGCGTGCGGGGCTGGGGTGGAGCCTGAGGGGTGTGGGCCGCAGCTGAGGGAAAGGCCGCCCACTTCTCCCCCAGCTGCCAACCACCTCAGTGTGGGGCCCTTGGGAAAAGTCTAGTCTTTCCTAACTAGAGAGTGGGCTCTTCGGGAATGAATGCATTGGACTGAAGTTGAGTTCACAAGCGAACTGCCTCTCAGTGGAAAAGGTACAGGGACTGAAATGCAGCTGGTGGCCCCGTGGCTGACAACACTGAGCACCTGGCAGGAGAGGGGAGGGCCGCCAACACTTCCTGACCCTCAGTGCCCCTCAGGGCCCCCAGTCTTGCGTGGCATGCTTTAGTGGCCTAGACTCTGGGGTGAACTTAAACGGGTCAAGTACCAGCTCAAAGCAGAGGATGAGAACAGATTCGGAGCCAGTTAACTTCAGGGCGCTGGAATCTGGTTGGTGTGTGTGTGCCCCAGGCAGCTGAGAGAGTGAACAGAGAGGCCAGACGGGTCGGTGGCGTCTCTTCCTCCTGGGCCAGGAAGCCTACCTGGACTGGGAGGCCACAAACTGCCCCCTCCTGGAGAAATGTGCTTGGAGATTTCCCCTACTCAAAAGACTGCTTGTTAGAACCACCTTGGGGAGCTTTTTAAAAATACCCTTGCTCAGACCAATTAGATCGGATTAGCTGAGGGTAGGTCCCAAGCGAGTATTTCCTTCCTTCTTTTTGGCCTTGGGAGATTTTGTATCTCCTTCCAGGGAGGGAAGCTTGACTTCTGAAATGACTCTCCTGAAGGAAAAGTACCTAGCTCTATAGGCAGCCCCCCACCCCACAAGGGGGAGGCACACCATGGACACTCAGGAAGTTTCTGCTCTGCTTGGTTCCCCTGTTGGTTCAGCCCCTTTCCTTCATGACTTGGACACAGCATTCTTGCTCTTGTAAGACACAGGTCAATTAGATCCCAAAGTCTTGGAAATGAGCTGAGTTTCAGCAGGCATTGGACTGAGTTGAGTCAACCCTTGAATAACTTTGGGGTTAGGGGTGCTGACCCCCTGTCCAGTTGAAAATCCACATATAACTTCTGACTCCCCCAAAACTTAACTACTAATAAGCCTGTGGTTGACCAGCAGCCTTACCAAAAAACAATCTCTTAACACCCATTTTTGTATGTGACATATATTATACACTCTGTATTCTTCCAAAAAAGTAAGCTAGAGAAAAGAAAATATTTAAAAGATTGTAAGGAAGAGAAAATACATTTACAGTGCTATACTGAATCCCTCCCAAATCTGCATATAAGGGGGCCCATGCAGACAGGTTAAGTAACTTAGCCTCAAGGTCACCAGCTAATAAGTGAAGAGCTGGGCTCGCAGACCAATCTGGCCGCAGAGTCTGCTGCTCTCAACCCGAGAAAAGACAGTCATGAGCTAATGAGTTGGGACTTTTTCCCTTTGCCAAACTTAGACTCACAAAGTAGACTCCAGCATTTCTTCCTCTCTTGCATTCCCTTCCACCAAGTTTACACCTGGGGAGAGGGAAAGGGATCTTCCTAAGGTCACAAAGTGATTGGATGCAGAGCTAGGAGCAAAATGCTGCCCCTTGACTCCCTCCTGGTCTCACAGCAGATTGCTTGCATCCAGCTAAACGTCCCCTCAGAAATCCATTTGGAAAGTGTGGTGGTTTTAAGAAATGTCCAGACAAGTTCTTGGATATTCCTCCCTTCAAGAGATGGAGCCTCCTTTGCCTTCCCTCCTGTGTGGGCTGGACTTAGAGTCTCACTTCTACCGAACATAATAAAGCAGAAGCGTTGGGAGATTAGGTTATAAAAGGCACTTCCACATTCTCCTCTCTCTTTCTCTCTCTCTCCGATTGATTGTTCTGGGGAAGTCAGCTGCCATGTGTGACCTTAAAAAATTTACTTAACTTCTCTGTGCCTCAGGATTTCACATCCACGAAATGGGGGGAATATTACCTCCTAGGACTGTTGTGAGAATTGAATGAATCAATTTATGTGTCTGGCACATAGTAAGTGATCTTTAGCAAGGATGCTGGGCACAATTGTACAAACTGTTCACTGTTGAAGAGCCCCAGCTTTAGAAGTCAAATAGGGCCTCACCAGTCCGTGTCCTTTGGCCTGAGATTGCCTACCAAGAGGTGGCACTGTTTTCTCAATTGTACCAGGGCCACGCAGGAGCCAACAACCATCCTGACAGGTGTTCCTGATCAGCATAAGGGATTTAAGTGTCTGGTAAATGTTACCTTAGCATTATCCTGAGGCTTTGGGCTGATGTCTACTGAGCTATAGTACAACCGTTACTTGGTGGCTTCGTGGAGTTCTCCAGAATCACCTCAGGAGGATGCCAGTATCCCAAGCCTTGCTACGACCTTTCAGACACAGATAAAAAATAAAAATTAATGTAAAAATATTGAAAATGTAAAAAGCTTAAAATCATGCATGGCAACACCATGTATTACTTCAGGTATATGTATAGATACGGTTCAACTGTAGAGAAATGTGGGGATATTAAGACCATATTCTGAAAAATGGTCACCCTTGGGGTGGGGAGGGAGTGAGGTTAGGAAGGGGTGGACAGTACAGAGGTCTTCAGCTCCATTCATAAGTTATTTCTTAAGTTTAATGGTGGATACACAAGTGTCTATTCTTTAACCTTAATTATATAAAAATAATTCATAATCAGTACTAATGAAAGAGACCATCTTTCTGTGTAAGAGATAGTTTTTCACTTTTATCTTCTTTAGTCTCTGTGAAATATTAAACCCAAATATTGATTTGGAACCACAGACTCACGCAATCATTCCTTCAACAAGTATTTACCACTGAACGATAGAATGCTCAAAGAGCAAAGAACTTCATCTGAACGTTATAACACTGATAATAACCTTGGTTATTTGACTACTTCCCCTTCTTTCTATGAGGGGCTCTGTCTTATTCCTACGTATGATTTCTGCTACATAATAAGCATTAATAAATGTTAAATTAAATTGAATAAAACATAAATATGACAATTTTTATCCTTACAGAGCTTTCCATACACTAAGGGTGAGAAAAGGTCTAGGATAATGCAGGTCATGATAAGTGCCCTAAGTCTGAGCAAAGTCCTGTGGGAATTCATTCATACATTTATTCACTTGACAACTATTTATTAGGCACCTACTAGGCCCTGGGCATGTGATCGTCAACAAGAGAGACGCGGTCATCGGTTTTTACATCGCTCACTTCTTACCACCTTCATCACTACCTTACTGGTCCACGCCACCAACATCTTTTACTTGGTTTATTACAATAATAATAATAACCCAATGTCGTAATCCTGACTAGTCTCCCTACTTCCACTGTATTCCTCTATAGTAAAATCTCAACTGCATCCGGAAAGATCTCACTAAAACCCAAGTTAGAGCTCATCACTCCTCTGCTCTAAAACCTTCAATGGCTCCTCACCTGGGGGGGATTTGCAGAAATGGCCACAGGTCCTTAAATCTCTTATCGAGAGGTGAAGTCTATTTCTCAACCGCCTGAGTCTAGGCCAGCCTTGGGATTTTCTTTGTCCAGAAGAATGTACCAACTGTGAGCCCAGGCCTCGGGAGGTTTTGAACCCTTCTGTGCTTACGCTTGGAATCCTGCAGCTGCTAGATAAACAAGCCTGTTGAGGAAGCGGGGCGCGGGGGGTGGGGTGGGGTGCGGCAGCACGTGCAGCAGAGCTGACCTAGGCAAGGCCCTCGAATTATCAGCCAACCTACCGGCTGGCTGAAGACACAGACAAGAGCCCAGCCTTGCCCAGCCTTTCCCAGAATCTTCCAGATGACCCACAGACTCATGAGCTAAATAAATGGTTGTTTTAAGCCATTGAATTTTTTTTCGTGGTTTGCTAGGCAGTAAAAGCAAACTGATTCACCACCTCATTCTGGGAAAAAGTCAAAGCACTGACTATATCTCCCGTATGCAGAACATTGCCTGATGCATGGTAGGTGCTCAATAAACATTTGTCGAATTAAATTCATAAATGGAGTTAGTGTAATGAGGGAAACGGGGGGGGGGGAACTAAGTAAATAAACTAGTAAAATGACAAAATTTGTAAGTGCTATGAAGGACACAACTAATGGCTGGGGTGGAGAACCACAGAGTGAAAGTGGGAAGGTGGTATTCCTGAGGCTCCCCATGTCTTTCAGGATAAAAGCCTTTATCATGGCCTCCAAGACCCTACCCCACCTGGCTCTGATACATGCCAGCTTCATCTTCGGCTAGTCCTCGAATACACCAAACACTCACACCTCAGGTCGTTGCCAGAATGCTCCCTCCCTTCCTTCCCTTCCTTTGAGTCGCTGCTCAGATGCCTCCTTTTCAGTAAGGTCTTCCTGACCACTCTGTAGAAATAGTAACCCAATGACCCCCAGCATTCCCTAACCTCCCCTCCCTTTCTTCTTCTCCACAGCACTTGTCACCAGCCGATGTATTATACATTAACTTTTGTTTGCTGTCTGCCTCCTGCACTCGAATGTATCTTCCAGGAGGGAAGGAATTTTGTTTTGCTCAGTATACCCTTAGGACAATAGTGCCTTCAGACAGAAATCCCGCCAGTGGATCCAAAATCCTTTAGGGGCCATGCTTCCTATCAATCCTAAGACTAGCAACACAAGCGTTTGGCTTCGAGTCATCCTGGGAATAAAGCAAGGGCTTTTTAAAAAGCCAAAATGCCCAGGTGAGTGTTGCATTGCTTACTGAAAACTCTACAAATGTGCTCACAGAAGACTAAACACTACAAGTAACACCTGTCTTCAGAGCGTATTTTACCGTCTGCTAGGGGCATTCTCATCCGTGCTACCATTTGCTTCTGGAAACAGCCCTGAGAGGCAGGCAGGGCAGATTTTATCACTCTCCATTTACAGATGGAGCTAGAGGGGCACTGAGCTCTGCTGAGCTCTGCAAGGCAAGGCCGGCAGGCATTCTGGTAAAGTCCGAATGCAAGTCCCAGTTGGCGTGGCTCTGAGTACAGTGCTCATTTCACTATTTCTTACTGTTCCTCCAACCTGGGCTTTGACCCGGTGACCCTCCTGAATCATTAAGATTCGAAGCCAATCTTGAGCTCCTGGAAGACCCTCAACACAGGAGGCTTCTCTTCCCTAAAGACAGCATGCTGCCGAGAGGCGTAGGTGACGGACGAACAGGCATCTGGAACATCCACTGCAGAGCCTGCGGGTGGCTTCCAGATCTCCCCGGGCCTCTTCTGTGCGGTAGTCAGGCGAGGACCAGGCTCCAGGGTGGGGCGAGGAAGGCCTGCCACAGGTCAGGATGGGCAGCTGCTTTCGGGTAAAAACCAGAAAGAAATCCCAGTCTCCCTGCTTTATTTGGGTTTAAGAATCAAGTCGGCTGACAACGGAAACTCTTTCCCTGCTGCCCTCTCCTTTCGGCCCATGTTGACAGGAGACGGACTTGCTAATTCGGGCTGGGGTTTTTCCCTGCCTGGGCTGTTTTTCTCTTTTATCTTCATCAATTGAAGAGAGCTGCTCTGCCTTTTCAAACAGTCGGAAGGTATCTGGGGTTTTGTGTATTTTTTTTCTTCCTTTCATATCATTCTGTGGGTCTTTTCCCAGATATGTATTTTCTCTCAAATTAACTTCTAACTTGTTTAAGTTTCCGCCCATGTGACTTCCAGTGTGAGTTACCAGAAACCACAAGAGAGAGAGCGCGCGCGCGAGCCCCGAAGCGAGCGACATGTCCCTGTGGGGAGCAGTGCCTCTGCACCCCCGAGTGAGGAGGACGCAGGGGTCAGAGGCGGCTGCAGGGCGGGCAGAGGAGGGACCTGTGCAGGGGGGTGAGCTGGTGGCCTGGCAGCAGTCAGGAAGGGAGGCCGGCTGGTGACCGGAGAGCCCCGAGGCGCCTGGGGGCCGTGTGGAGAGCCCGGAAGATTGCAGCCATGCCTCACAGCTCCGACAGCAGCGACTCCAGCTTCAGCCGCTCTCCGCCCCCGGGCAAACAGGTAGAAGCCCCCCTTTCCCTGCAACCCACCTTCCCTTTCCCTGCGGAGGTGGGGGCAGTTGGAGGGCGACGGTGGCCTGTCCAGGGAGCCGAGGAGCCAGGAAGTGGCTGGCGGCAGGAGCACCCTGTCACACTTACGACGACGGGGTGTTGGCGGCTAAAGCTGCGCCTGTTGGCGGAGACCCTCCTCCTGCACCCGCGCCGCCAAAGCCCCTTTTCCTCTCCGTTCGCAACCGGGCCCCCTGCCTCCGCCTCCCCCCACCCGGGGCCCCCGCCGCACGAAGCTTTCTAGGAAGCCAGGAGGAGACCGTGCGGCCAAGAACCCTGGTCTCTCAGAGGGAAGGGTCCACCGTTCTCCAGGGCGGTAGGGACGCGAGAGGCACCGCGTTGCGGAGGCTGCTGGCCTGCCCAGCCCATGCGTGTGGTTTCGCGGGAGGCAGCCATCAGGGCAAGGGAGGGAAGCGGCAGGGAAAAGCGAAGAAGGAAAAAAAAAAAATAGCTAGCTAGAGGAGGAAGCCAGGCAAGCCCAGAAGAATCTCTCGTATCTCCTGGGGCACTGGCCAGCAGAGAGGGATGCAGGGAGCTGCCACCAAAGCCTCTTTCCCCTGTGGCTTCTGGACGGGAGGAAGGAGTCAGGAGGCGGCATCCGAGCTTGCTGGAGACACTCCCAGCTCAGCTCTGGGGAAACCAGAGCGATTGAGGTAGAGAGTCTGGGAGCGTTTGGAATCGAGATTGTGACTTCCAAGTCAAAAGTTTTCAGCTGGAGGCTTGCCCCCAAAACGGGACACCCTGCCTGCCCCCAAAGCTTCTGGAGCTTTCTCTTCACCAAATTCCTTGACATCCCTCTCCAGAGAAAGGCTTCTTCCTTCTCACCCGATACATCAAGGGATTAACATTGCTTCTCCAACTTTGTGGTTTAAAAACCACATTCTTTCCTTCGCACAGATATCCAAGCGGGCTTGCAAGATGCTGCAGCCGAAATAAAAGTATCTAAACAGATAATAGAGCATCTGTCATCAACGTCGTGCAGAAGGGCAGCAGGTTGGGAGGAGTCATAGTGGAGACCTCTAGTGGGCAAACAGTCCAGTCCTGTGCTCCAGATGGCATCACGCTGGCTCAGGCTGCCTGGAAGTCTGTACTCTTCTTAGGAAGGAAATTACTCATGGCTTCCATGGTAACCTAGTTCCCCATGCCCCTTAGAGAAAAGCACTTCCTTCCCATCTAACCCGATGCCCTCCTACTGCAATGGCCTGGAAGTCTTGGGCACACTGGTGGGACTTATGCTTGCTGAGCACAGAGACTTGCCCCAGGAACAGTGCCCTTGGATCCTGTGTGGGCATGAGAGGGAACAGGACGGGGGTGTGGAAGGGTTTGATTCAGACTCCTATACTTATCCTGCAGTATCTTGGGGGGAGAGCTGGAGCTAACCTCTCTGCCCAAGGAGAGGACATGTCGATCTGTGGAATATACTTAGAGGACGCCCAGAGGTCCTTTCGCCCTAAGCACCCATCCACTACCTGCCGCAGCCAGGTAATCTCTGCCATTAAAGCTGTCCTTGGCCTCTAGTTTGTATTAAGCATTGTGCTCAGGGCCACGGGGAATGTCAAGGTCACTGAGCATAATGAAGGGAATGCAGGAGAAAAAGAGGCAGATCTGGGATGGGGACCCCAGCCCAGGGATGTGGCAGAAGACACGTGGGTACAAACCAGTGAGGGGCGGGAAGTGGCTTGGAAAGGCATCAGACTTAGCCTCAGAAGGTGGAAGGCCTGGCTTACTGTAGGCTCCTGGGCAAGCCCTTTGAGCCTCAGTCTCCTCACATATAAGATAGAAACAATAATATTAACTGCACAGAATTGAGGAATTAAACAAGAGCACCTCTGAAAAAGCACTTGCATGGAAGTTGGCACCTAGTAGGTGCTCAGCAAAGTTTTGGGGGGAAAAATAGCAAGAAAATTCTAGGCCAAAAAGTGAGAGAGTAAGGGTGGAGCAGCCCTGAAGGGAGGAGAGGTGATAAAACACACTTCATCGCCTTAACCATTTTTTTTTTCCAAATACAGCCCTATCAAGGCCCCAGGGTCTTTTTCCTCTTCCTGTAGCTTTGGCCAAAATAGCTATAGGGACCTAAGAGAGCGTAACAGTGTGGGGAAGAGTTCTCTCTTGGGCTCAGCCTTTTGGTAAGCCGGGGGGTGAAGGGGCAAACGAAAAGACGTGAAGAAATGCAAGGATGGGCGGCCGGATACCAAACAGCACGAGAACCTGCTTTCACTCAGAAGAGAGGAGCACACTCACCTGATTCCCCTCACATCTGCTTCCCAGGACCCATCCGATGATGTGAGAAAAGTTCAGAGAAGGGAGAAAAATCGCATTGCTGCCCAGAAGAGCCGACAGAGGCAGACACAGAAAGCCGACACCTTGCACTTGGTGAGTGTTCAGAACTTTCTTCAACCTCTTGAGCCTGAGGCTTTGCTCCCCACCACCCGTGGATGCTTGGAGCACAGCTTTGAGTCTGCCTGCATGGGGCTATGGGTCTGGGGGCGGGGCGGGGGGGGTGAGCGGAGGAGTCGGGCTACGGGGTGCAGTAAGGAGGAGAGGCTCTCCTCTGGGTGTATTGAGAAGATTTAGTAGCAAGGAATGAGCCAGGGAGCTGAAAAAGAAAGGAGCCCTTCTTCCTGACCCCCTGAGAGGGCATGAGGTGTAAATGAGTCGATCGACTGTATGAAGGAGGGAGGCTGGGTGGAAGCAGAACCACCTAATCAGAGATGGGGTAGCCAGAGAGAGCTCTATCCCTCTCGAGCCTGGAGAGCAGAAGGCAGGCTTGTCTTTGGGAAGAATTTAGAAGGTGTTAAGCACTTTGGGGGAGCCCAGGATCCCGGTGCGAGGATTGCCTATGGTCCCACCCCCTAGGAGGCCAGTTGGCAGCCACCCTGGTCCCTACATTTGGGACAAGGAGGTCCACAGGGTGCTGCATGTTACTCCTCTTTCCAGAACATCATTAAGGTTTTATTCTGAAATATCTTTCATGATATCCCAAGGGGTCTGTGAAAGATGCGGTTTCAAGTGCACTTCTCTGGGATGGTCCCTATTCTGGTTGAGTTGCCTCCAGTCTCAAACTTTCTAGAGAAGGCCTTGACCCCTGGCTTGAGTGGGAGCCTAGGGTAATGCTGAACTGTAAGCCCACTGGAGGACCAAGGCCCTGGTCAATGTTTCTGAATTCTGGCTGCATGTTTCACAGAGCGGTGCTTCCTCCTTGTCTCCCATACCTTACCACCTTAGCCCTCTTCATTCTGCGCCTTCATTTGGTCCTTGGTCAACCAACTCTTACTTCACTGGCTCCAACCTCTACCATCTCCTCGCCCCTTCCTCTAGCAACCCCGCCTCCCTGTCCTTCCTCCTGAACCATTCCTGAACCTCTCGCAGCCTAGTCCTTCACTTCAATGGTAAAGGACAATTGGTACCCAAAATAAGTATGTTTGTGTTTATTTGAAAGATTACCATGGCAGTCAGCCAGTTAGAATAGTTGTTTTAATTTTATCAAGAAAAAGTAAAATGTAGTTTTAGGGGGAAGAAGAGATGCTTCTTTTAGCTTTGTATGGAAGCAGAGAACGGTCTGCACCAACATCTCTGACTAGAGGCTTGTGTTTTATTAGAATGTATTCAGCATATCTTCCATTGCGTTCCAACATAGTTTTCAGTTCATAAGTATTTGTTGAATTGAAAAAAAAGTAATGAATGAACAACAAATTCTTTCTTCTTTTTGATAATTATGAGCAGCTGCCTAAATGTGAAGTTGTCGGTGACACTGCTACTTACATGTTCTCTGTGATGTCAATATGATTTAGGGTCTTAACACACTCCCTCCCGTTTACTATTTGAAGCTTGAAAATCTGTGATCACTCACTCATCTCTATCAGAGTCTGATTCTAATTCAATATTCTTTAGAGCAAACAAATAAATAAAAATTGGAAAGGATAAAACCTTCCTTTTTGTATAAGTGGACAGTGTCCCGAGACTGTAAATCTATGCGCTTTATAAGTTTGTACTATTAAAAAAAATAGTAAAAATTATGGGTAGCTCAGCGGCTCTACAGTCAGAAGTACAGGGTTTGAATCCTAGCTCTACCACTTGCTCTCTGTGTGACAGATCTTAGAGACATTCGACCTCCCTTAGAGTCAGTTTCCCTATCTATAGATTGGGAAATGACAGTAACTACCTCATAGAGATAGCGCATATAAAAAGCTCCACACAATGCCTGCCATATAATACTCAAAAAATTTAAGTATAGGGGCGCCTGGGTGGCTCAGTCGTTAAGTGTCTGCCTTCGGCTCAGGTCATGATCCCAGGTCTTGGGATCGAGCCCCGCATAGGGCTCCCTGCTTGGCAGGAAGCCTGCTTCTCCCTCTCCCACTCCCCCCCGCTTGTGTTCCCTCTCTCGCCGTGTCTCTCTCTGTCAAATAAATAAATAAAATCTTCAAAAAAATTTAAGTATAAAAAAGTAATTTTAATAATAGTTATTAATATAGAAGCAAGATAAATCACAACTGGGGCACCTGGGTGGCTCAGTCCATTAAGCATCAGACTGTTGATTTCAGCTCAAGTCAGCCCCTCCCTCTGCTTGTGTGTGTGCATCCTCTCTCTCTTTCTCTCTCAAAATAAATAAATAAGTCTTTTAAAAAAATTACAACTAAAATTATATATATATATCAAAATCTCAGGGCTGAGAGATTTTTTAAAGGCTGGAAAGTTCAGACACACTTTCGATGCTTGAGATTCCTCTATACACTCTCCCCGCAACCTCCACCAACGAAATGGTCCCCAGTGTATGCCTGTTCACTTCTAATGACAGAGAGCTCTTTTCCTCCTGATATGAGCAGAGGAAGCATCCCTATCTTGAGCTATACTACTGTTTCCCTGTAAATTCAACCCACTGGTCTTTGTTCAAGCCCAGGGGGACATATCAATGAGGGGAACATGTATGTTTCTTTGCTGTGCAAGTTTTTCAATGGATTCAGCTGTCTCTCTCTTTCTCTCTCTCTCTCTCTCTCTCTCTCTGTAAGACAAGAGTTAGAACCAGAAGATTTGGCCCATCTTGATTATTCTAGTCATGACTAGATTGAGATGATCTCTGGGGCTTGGAGAGCATGGAGCCTCCAGTCATGCAGTCAACATGTCCACACCCACACCTCCAGCCTCAGTCTCTACAATGTTCCCATCTTCCCCACACCTGGACACAAACTCCTCCCCACTCTTTTCTTTTGAGCACCACAGCATTCGTTTTCACTTTTTGTCCGGTGAGTAGGTCACACTGGTTGACACAGCTAGCCTGGGGGTTGCAGCCAATGCAACTTGTTTCTTGACTTTGGGTAAAAGCTTTTGGCAGCAACATACAAATCTGCCACCATCAAACAGAGGGTTTGGCTGTGGTCTGAAATGTTCATTTCCTCTCAGATGTAATCAACCATCTTCTCCATCCATTATCCTCTTAATTATGTTTGTGATTCAGGTAGAAAATCTTCTGGTTTACCACTAGCATGCTTAGGGTTGAGTGCTTGGTTTACCCTTGACTCCATGCTTGGCTCCACAGGTTGAGGTTCTGGAACCATTCTCTGGCCCTTGGAAATAGCCATAGGACCCATCTACCAATATTTTAAAGACCAACTACTGTATCAAATAAGGACCATGTTTGTATTACTGTGCTAGCTTCATGTGCTGGGGTAATGTTGTTTTCTCGGTTTCAGCTTTGTCACTATTATCTCTCTTAAAATAACAAAAGCATTACTTCATTTCTCCAGTGAGAGTGTGGGATACTTACTATTTAACATTTTCAGTATCTATCCTATAAATGGTTTACAACAAAACACTGTACATGGAAAGGAGCCTCTTTCCACAATTGTCTAATCTTATGCCAACTTTATAACAGCCTTGGCATTGACTACCCCTCACATAAACTGGATCAGGTACTTCTTTTCATAACTGTGATATCCATAGAGTCCACATTCTGTTTTAATTCTCCTTTGTTGGGTGTTTCACACAAGCCCCTACTACACTTATTTCCTTTCCTCCCACAGACAACTATAAAATCCTTTAGGCACACTAAATGCACTGATTAAAAAGGAGAAAGGCATATAATTTTTTATTAAAATTTTTTTAAGTTTTTATTTAAATTCCAGTTCGTTAACTTACTGGACCAGTTCATCTCCAAAAGATATCAGCAGCTAATAAGTGGATCCAAGATAATCAGTTGAAAAACTATTAAAAATAATAAGGGAACCCTGTCAGCTTTCAAAATTAACACAAAAAGTAATAACTTTCCTATATGTAAACCATAACCAATTAGAAAATTTAATGGGAGGAAAGATTCCATTTGTAATACCAACACTGGCAAGTGGAAGGCAGGAATACATGTAACAAAAAATATGCAGGGCTTAACTTTTAAAAACTTTAAAATTATTCTAAGCGCTTTCAAAAACACTCAAATAAGTAGAAAGATATACCTTATGTAAAAATATGTAAAAATAACAAAAATTTTCCATAATCTATAAATTTAACTTAATGTAACCCCAATAAAAACCCAATACAACTTTCTGGAAGTTAGGGGAGACTTAGATTAGTTATTCTAAGTTCTTAGTGAAGAACAACCATTGACAATTTCCAGGAAAATTTTAGAGAAGGGTAACTAAGAAGATTAGCTGAACAAAATATATTAAAGTGAATTATAAGTATTGAAATCAAAACAATATGGAAAAGACAGAGCATTTGGCAGAACAGAATACAGAAAGAGACCCCAAAGCAAACTGAAAATTAAGACCCAAGTACACATGTCAATTCCTAAGAACAAGACACAAGAACAAATGCAAAATGATGATGATGGCATTTCAAACCAGTGAAGGAAAGCTAAATTATTCAATAAATAGAATTGGGACAACTGGCTAGCCATTTTGGGAGGAAGAAACTAAAGTCTTTATTTCTCATACAACATGAACACAGATTAAATGTAAAAAAGAACACTAAAGAAATTTGGGGGAAAAAAAGAGCATTGAAAAATTATTTTGGAATGAAGACTTCCCCAGATAAAGTACAAAACCCTGAAACCATAAAGGAAAAAAACTGACATATATTACTTTTATACATAAAAAGTGAAAATTTCTGTATATCTCAAAATACTAGATACAAAGTCAAAGGCAAATGACAGATTGGGGAAAATATCTGTAACATATGACCAAAAAAGGGCATATTTACTTTATATATCAAAGCTCTTATGAATGAGAAAATGATTAACCCAAAAGAAAAACAAGCAATGATTATGAATGGGCAATTTACAGAAAAAGAGAAATAAATAGCAAATAAATATGGAAAAGATTCTAGGCCTCACTTAGAGAAATGACAATTAAAGCAACAGTGAGCTTCCCTGCCAGACTGGCAAAGACAAAAAATGTTGCTAATATGTGATGTTGCCAAGACAATGGAGAAGCGGGCACGACCACACACCACTAGTAGGAGTATGTTGGTACAACTCCATTAGGAGGCAATTTAACCATGTCCATCAAAATTATAAGTTGCACATACCCTGTAACTTGGCAATTTTACATTTAGAAGTCTAGTCACAAATGTACCCACAGATCACACAATTATGTACATGATATGAAGATAATCATTGCTGTATAGTTTGTTATAGTAAAGACTGGAAACAAGCTAAATACCCATGGATAAGGAACTAATTAAATAAACTATAATTTGTCCATTCAGTGGAATACTATGGAGCTGTTAAAATAAGTTACATCTGGATGTGTTAATATGAAAAGATTATCAAGCTTCTATATTCTTTTTTTTTAAAGATTTTATTTATTTGACAGAGAGAGACACAGCGAGAGAGGGAACAGAAGCAGGGGGAGTGGGAGAGGGAGAAGCAGGCTTCCCGTGGAGCAGAGAGCCCGATGCGGGGCTCGATCCCAGGACCCTGGGTGGCTCAGTCGTTAAGCGTCTGCCTTCAAGCTTCTATACTCTGATGTATAGAAGGTGACAGGTCCCGGGTCACAAATTTTCACTCTTAAGTGAAAAAGGTGTGACTATCGTACATAGATTGCCCCCATGTATATTTTTAATAAAAAGAAAAACATATATGTGCCTATGTGTATGAACTTAAAATTTTTCAGATAGCTTTCCCCCGAGGTTAATATTTCTGAAAAGTAGGATGAAAGGTCTAAAGCAGGGATTTTTTTTCCTTTTTTATATAGTTTGGGTGTTTTTATTATGTGCTTTTATTTTTATAATGTAGATATTTACATTCCCAACATCAGTCATTACCTCATATGCATTAGGATGATTTCTAATTTTGATTTCAAACATTGAATAGTCTTCCTCTGTAACATTTTACCTCTTGATCATCCTACATAAATATCTCAGTCCTTTGGGAAAACTGTCACTTGAGGTTTGTAAGGAGTGACCCTAAAGTCTACAGTACTAGATAAAGCCACTATAAGGGATGGCAAATCAGTGTCACTTGTGTGGCCATCCTGGTTGATTGCAGTGGCTCGAAGGATTGCGAGTCAGTATCTAAAGTCAGTGGGAAAGAGAGTTGAGATCACCTGAGAAGCTTTGTTCATGAAAAGGCTAAACGTAGGAGAGATGTTGGGCTGACAGTAATATTAGCCCGGAGCTATGCCTTTGACAAGTCAGATCTGGCCTCAAGAATGGAACTGGAAGCAAGGAGGAGTAACAGGGCCAAATCTGAAAGCTGGAACTTGGGTACTCCCTTACCTGGGGGTGCGAAAGGTGCTTTCCTGGGGCTGGCTCCTGAGGGAGTCCCGTAGTAGTCTAAAAGTAGAGGAACATTTACAGGTTCCAGGATATATTTTAATGCCATATATAACAAATGTCACGAGTATAAATTATGCATGAAATGAAGCTTAAAGCTGTTGCTGTGAGAAATACGGTATTTACAATCGGAGGAAAATTGAGTAACAGAGGAAAAGCAGCTCAACAAAGATTTCAATCCCCTGGGCCTCCTTAGAATGACACTATTGTTCTTGGTCTTCTGGGGAAGGCTGGAAGAGAAAGCCGTTTGTGGTCCTTCTTCACTTCTGGGGTTCTTTTATTTCTCTCTGGGAGACCATGCCATAAGTGTACTGGCGTAGAGAAGGCATAGGTCAAAAACAAAAAACACAGAAGGAATGTTCTGGCCAGTTCCACCCTTAAAAAATTCAGTGAAAATCAGTGAACCATCTGTGGAAAAGAGGCATTTGTCTTGGGCCTCTGTTGCTATGAATTTCTTTTTATTAAAAATATATTAATTAAATACATGACTGTGTACCCAGTGCTGTGCATTAAGTGCTCATTTCATCTGCACAAAAACCTTGTTTTATAATTTTTGTATTAGGTTAAGTAATTTGTCCAAGGTCACACAGCTTGTAACTAGGTCTGACAGACTTTGAAGGCCGTGTCCGGAAACCACTATACTATACTGCCTCTTCCTTTGGACTCTCGTGAAGGTGTATTCATCTTCCCTGATATCTTCCTTGAGTCTCTCCCTGACTTTGCTTTTTTGTTCTTTAAGCAACATCATCCAAAATTCACACTTGTTCCTTCTCCATCATTAGGCCTAGTCAAGAAATTAAAGTCTCTACGCAATATATCAACATATCCATTGAAACCCCTTTTAAAGAAAGCTGTGTAGCAGTAAATATTAACATCTCATATAAGAACACTCTTTGGCACCGCAATTCCACTTATAAGAGTTTGAAGAAAAGAAATGCGCAAAGATGCTCAATTCCTCATGAACAGGAAACACTTTATCAATACTATAAAATTGGACAGATGCCCAACAATAGGTGATGAAGCATATTCGGAAACATTCAGACACTAGAATTTTATGCTGCCACTAAAAATGACTATGTAGATCTGTATCACTGAAAGATGTCAATGACATAGCCCTGAGCGAAAAACAGCAAGCTACAGAGTATGCAGAGGATAATCCCGTTAATGTAAAATTTGTGGGTTTGGGGCATGTTTGCATGCATAGAGAAATATCTGGAAAGATATTCTCCAAAATGCTAATAGTGATTCTTTCTGAGTGATTGAGTTTTGAGTAGCTTACCTTACCCTAGTATTTTTCTATATATTTTTTATTGTGATGAATGTGTACCATTTTAAAAATCAGAACAACAAAATAGTAGACTATTTTCATTTGGGAAAGAAAAACATGTCAAGGCAATCCACCACCCCTAAAATGCTTGTACCACTGATGATGAGTCAGGGTGGTTTAAGTTTGGGAGGCATATTTGAAAGGAGGCCAGCTCCACACCAGTCCTGACATTTATAAGGAATTTCTGTTCAAATGAGAAGACAGGTCCCGGGTCACAAACTGACAGTGCCCGTTCAAGCAGGAGTCTTCACAAAGCTGCCATCAGCAGCATCCAAACATCTTTCTCCTGAAAAGAATGGGAGTCTCACCAAAAAGTCCTTTTCCAAGCTGCTTGGGGATTTTCTTAGTTTCCTCTGTGGGACTCAGTCTGACACCTTGCTTCCTAGGTGGCATAGATTGGTTCCAGAGGACAAAGTCCCCTTCAGGCTGTGGGATATCTGTAGAGAGTCTCATTATGGGTGCACATGGTAGCTTGGGGGAGAGGGGCTAACAATAATTATGGTCATATTCCCTTGTTTATAAGATCACAGAATTAAAAGAAAACTCAGGGATGCTATAGACTAACCTGCCATGTAACCAATGGTGACACCAAGGTCTTTCTCAGGACACCTAAGAAACCAAACCTCTTGCCTGCCCACCATTTGCTTTTGTTTTGGACCCACTTTGTTGAACAGGACTTTGCTTTGTAGATGGTGTGGCTCTTACATGTCTTTTGCAAAGGGTAAGCCAAGAAGTAAGCCATTAACCAGAAGGTCTGAATGACCTAGACAATCTTTAGTAATATGACCCAAGCATATACAGCAAGAGATGAGAAAGAGAGTCCAAGGTTGAGAGGCGCTAAAGTTTAAATGTTCCTTTATTTTAAAAAGGTTGTAAGTTGTGATCCAAAATTAAAGGGATAATAATACATTGGGGAAAATATTTGCATCAAATTAAATAAATGCAGATTTCATATTTATACCATAGAAAGAACATCCTTTTAAGAAAAACATCAAGACTCCCATAGGTAAGTGGGAAAAAGCTATGAACAGAAAGCTTATGTTACGTTTTTCATACCAAAATGAAAATAACCCAACTTTCTATTCTGATTGTGACAATGATACATATTAAGAGTTTCTCAGCCTCGGCACTGTTGACATTTTGAGTCGCATCATTCTTTGTTGGGGGAGGGGGGTTGTCCTGTATGCTGTAAAATATAAAATCTACTTCCTAGATGCCAGTGGCAGCAGCTCACCCCACAGCTGTGATGATGAAAAATATTTCCAGACCTTGTCAAATGTCCCCTGGGGGGCAAAACTGTCCCTGGTTGAGAACGCTGTACTAGGGAACAGACACAGAAAATTCTTCCTCCTTGGTAATCAATAACTTGTAATATTACAATGAAATTAAGAAGCCTGGGGTGCCTGGGTGGCTCAGGCGGTTAATCGTCTGTCTTCAGCTCAGGTCATGGTCCCGGGGTCCTGGGATCGAGTCCCACATCGGGCTTCCTGCTCAGCAGGGAGTCTGCTTCTCCCTCTCCCTCTACCTGCCGCTCACCCTGCTTGTGCTCCCTCTCTCAAATAAAATAAAATAAAATAAAATAAAATAAAATAAAATAAAATCTTAAAAAAAAGAAATTAAGAAACCCTCAAAAGTCTAACTGGCAAAATAAATTTTTTTAAATCATAGTGCCGAAATGACAATGGGGTTGTAGTAAACTTGACTATGTGTTCACTGCTGGTGACACTGTATATCTCAGGTAACCCTTTTATAGCAATACAACCATGAGCTGGAAGACCAGTTGTGCCCTTTGCCCCACTAATCTCACTCCTACGAATTTATCTTAGGAAATAATTGAACAACACCCAGTATGGATCAAGATGTTCATTGCAGCATTGCTTATAATGGCAACATTTTGATAGCAACCAAAATGTCCAACATTAAAAAACCATTTTGGGTAAATTGTGGATCTTCCATTTGATGACATAGCCATTAAAAATGATAATTATGGTGATTATGTAGATGTGACAAATTTATGACAAAACAAAATATAAATTGTATTTACAATGATTGAAATTTTATAAAAATAAGTATGTGTTTCTTAGGAAAAGATGGCAACAGGTGCAAATGAAAACAGTTGTGTTAAAAGTACTAGGATCATGGGTGGGTATGATTTTTTAAAAAAATATCTTAAATGTAGTTATTCTGTATATTTTTTATTTAAAAACAAGAAAATGGTCAGATAGAGATCTGAGTGAATTCAGGAGGACACTGAAGACAAGGGCAGAGATCATATCACTGAGCTAGAATTTAGGGGTCAGGTTCTAGTAAATCTTACCATTTATCCTCTAAACAGGAACACATTTGGAAGTGAAAAGAGCGCTAGTAAGAATGACACCAGGACAATAGGTATGGACTGGGACTGTCCCAGTACACATTTCATCACCCTCGGTTTAGGGAAACCAAGGAGGGTGACCTGGAGCTCTTATAAAGCAGGATATTTATTCAAAAGTAGAATAAAGTTCAGAGCCAAGCAGAGTGGACTGGATTCCTAGGGCCAAAATGCAATTTCCTACAACTGAGGATCCTCTAACCAATATGTTTTCTGGGTACTCGGCTGGTACAAGTACCCAGAAAGCATTTTGTTTAGAGGTGGGGCAGTCCAGAAAATTCTAAAAACAAAAGCCATATCCCCAGTACTAGATCCAATGTTAGGAGAGATGATTCATCCACTCAACAAGTATATATTAGCCTCCTATGTGCCAGGTACGGTTTAGTCCAGGCACTGAGAATACAGGAGGGACAAGACAGAGTCCCTGAATTCATGGACCTTACATTCAACTGGAAGTCACACTGGAAAACAGGCAAATAAACGAACAGGCTAATCATACCAAGTGAAGAGTACTTCAAATAAAATCAAATAGTGCAATGTTGAATATGGTTAAGGGACAGGGTGGGGATGGTGATCAAGGAAGGTCTGTTTGAGACCCTGACATTTGAGGTCAAATAGTGGTATAGAGGAGACTGGGAAGATCTGGGGAAAGGGTGTGCTCAGCAGAGCCTTGAGGCCAAACTGTGTGTGGCCAGTCAAGGGTCGGAAAGATGCCTTGTGGGACGGGGCCTCTAAAAGCATGAGGAAGAGCTCAGGAACAGGGGTGATGGAGCCGCAGGGAGCAGGAACCAGATGGGAGTGGGGTGGGGCTGGGGGATGGGTCAACAAAACTAATTCAGCTCTGCTGGGGAATATATCTGAACCTAAACTCTGATCTACAAAATGCGAAGCAATAGCACCTCACTGGGCTGTTTGGGAGTTAAATGACAGCAAATATAAAACCAAAGCAATATTGCATTTTTTTGTTTTGTTTTGCATTGAGGGGAAGGTTGTATTTATTCATTCATGTGAATGCAAAACGCTTGGCATTTTCCTATAAATCAATCGGATGTAGGTATCAGATGTATCATTATATATGAAAACATATGCCCTCTTTTCCAGTTGTTTATAAAAACTTCACGAACACTAACTGTTTCATTGGCCTGGCTTTTTACCACCACTGGTCAAGTCTCCTTCATTTGGTATAGATGGGGAAAGTCCAGTTCCAGCTCAGGAAACTATATGCAGAGTTCTTAAAGTGCTGTTAATTCTGCTACTCCCACCCATAGCTTCAGTTTGGGGAACAAAAGTGTTGCTAAGTAGGGATCTGACCTGGGCCTTTTTTAAACAGGGAATCTCTTACACTCATTTGTAACTATATCAAGTAGAAGCTATTAAAGGCTTGGTTAAACACTCCGTTGGAAGGTTCATGGACGTCACAAATTTACTTAGAAGACTCTTCCTATGCAGGATTTGGTAAATTATTATAGAACCCGAGTTGGCAGCCAAGCAACTTGATCTCATTGGACACTTACTATGTACCGGGCACTGCCCTAGTCAATGATGATGAAACAGTGAAGACAGTGATAGACCCTCACAGAGCTCAACAATCTAAAAGGTAACTAGTTTGATAAAGTTATCTTTCGTGAAATTCTAGTAGATACCCTACCTCCTGCTTTTCCATCATGAAAATGAACTGTTCTGGCCTACTTAAAATTGTTTTCACCAAATATAATAGCAGTGTGGTAGTGAGACACTTTCCCTTAAACAGGCATTTACTTCAGAAGATTATTTTGACTTAGAAGCTTTCTCCCACTTCTCTAAAGTTATTTGTATTATATTTATTTTATTTATCCTATATATTATAAAATTAAAAATATTTAATGAAACAAAATATAAACATATAAATTTAATAATATTAAACATTGCCTATACTTATATCTTTATATATATATTAATTTTTTATATAAATTCAATTTAGTTAACATATACTGTATTATTAGTTTTGGGGTAGAATTTACTGATTCATCAGTTGCATATAACACCCAGTGCTCATTATGTCAAATGCCCTCCTTAATGCCCATCACCCAGTTACTTCATCCCCCCACCCATCGCCCCTCCAGCAACCCTCAGTTTGTTACCTATAGTTAAGAGTCTCTTATGGTTTATCCCCTTCTCTGTTTTCATCTTATTTTATTTTCCTTTCCTCTATGGTAATCTGTTTTGTTTCTTAAATTCCACATATGAGTGAAATCATATGGCATTTGTTTTTCTCTGACTGACTTATTTCACTTAGCATAATACCCTCTAGTTTCATCCACATCATTGCAAATGGCAAGATTTCATTCTTTTTGATGGCTGAGTAATATTCCATTGCATATATATACACCACATCTTCTTTATCCATTCATCTGTCGATGGACATATATATTTTTAAGAGGAATCAGCTATGAACATGATTCATTAAGCTCACCTGCGAAAGTCTCGATGCCCGAGACCCACTCCAGGACAATAAAATTGGAACCTCTCACACTTGGTGAAGTTCAGGAATTAAGATTATTTGAAGCTCTTCAGGTGACTTCAGTGTGCAGCCATGTGCATGTCGTAGAATGTGTAGAATGAGTTTGGAACATCTATGAGGGTTGAGGGTATATGTACCCAGACTGTCCCCAGAGGCCTGGCAGGCTTAAAAAAAAAAACCAACAACAACTTGATTCAAACCTTTGTGTTCATGGCAATTACTAGTTGTTTGTTTTTTGGAATTGGGCTTGCTAGTGATAACCTTTCTAACTTGAGGTATCGGTCAGGATTGCATTCAGGTACAAGTAATAGAAGGACTATCAAACAGGCATCACTAAGTCACAGTTTGTCTTTCTCGTATCACAAGGAATTCAGAAGTGGACAGACCAGGGCTACTGCAAGAATGTCATCAAAGAACCAGGCTACTTCTCTGTGTGTGCAGGTATCCTCAGTATGTGGCTTTCATCCTCAAGGCTGCAAGATAGGTGCTGGACCTCCAGCCATCAATCTGTGTTGAGGGAGGGTGGGTTTTGTCCTGGTGAGGCTTTGCCTTTTTAATTGGAAAGGGAAGATCCACCCCCAGGTACTTCAGCTTACATCTTATTGGGCAGAAACTGTCACAGGGTCTTGCCTAGCTGCAAGAGAAGCTGAGCATTTGATTAAATTCTTTTTCTAGCTCTCTAGAGGGAAGCAAGGAGAAGGAGGTTAGGATAGGGAGAAAGTAAAGATTTCTCCAAAATCAGACTTGTTCATTATTCAGTGCAAAGACCTGTGGTTTCATGATTCCTCTTCTCTCCTAATTGGGTAAGGAACAGGAGTTGGGGCCAATTTCCCCAGGATTGGTGGAAGGGATAGGCATAGATCCCACCAGGGCTTGGGAAATGTCCTATGTCAGTTCACAGACCCCTCCAGCAATGGTGGGCTCCACCATGTATCTGCATTTGGTGGATTGGTAACTGCTGGAGATTGAACATAGCTAGGTGTGAGAGATAAGCTTCACTCATTACTCTCATGTTTAAGTGTAGGTGAGAGCTAAAAGGTCACCCAATCAGTAAATGACTACATGTTCTGTTGAGAAGGAACACACAGGGACTATTTTCACTCTTCTGGAAACCATGATTAGAACATTCAAGAAGAAGGTCAAGGCACTAAACCAGACCTGGCAAGAAGGAGGACCAAAGCCCTGCTCAGAATGCCCGGAGAGTCCCTGCTAGAGCCTTGGGCCAGAACCTGTCCTTGGCCTTGGTCCTAACTGGCTTCCCTGTGGGTAAGAGAACTGTCTGGGGATTCCCCATCATTCAAGAGTTCTTTGAGTGACCCCCTTTCAGCCCCTCCAGTAGGGAATTTCCCAGAATGTTCCCACACCCCCATGAAGCCTCTTCCTTAACCACCCCCAAGCTGCTTGTAGTTCATGATAGAGTTGGCATCAAGTAACTTCAGAGGTGAGGGTGAATTGTGAACATTACCATCTGGATTTGCAAGAGGTGGGAAAAGAGGGAAGATGAAATTGGAAAGCCAACAGGGCTGAGGCCTCCCGGGAGATAATTACCAAACATCATAAGATTTAAACAAATGTCAAAGACAAGAGAATATGGTGGACACAGACTCTGAAGCCAGACTGCCTCATTCAAGTTGTGGTGCTGCCACTGCAAGATGTGTGACCTTGAACAGGTTACTTAACTTCCCTGTACTTTTAGGTTGTCCTCTTCTGTAAAATGTGGATTATCATATTATCTACCACATAGGGTTGTTGCAAAGATTAAATATAAAAATAACTGTAAAATACTTAAAAGAGTGATTGGCATATGGTGGCATTTAATAAATGTTAGTTATTAAGTCAAGCGAGACTATTCTTTTAAAAATTTAGTTTCTACTAATTTTTTTTATATAAATTGAGTCTACATCCCTCTGCCCCCAACAACCTTCCCCCTGACACTCACGCACATCCCTTCCTAACAAGTGGGGGTTAAAGGCTAATACGCTCAAGTATTTAGTTCGGAATCTGAAATATTCGAGAGTTGAAGAGGGCTTGGAGATTTTCTAAGCTAATGGTTCCTTCTAATGTTTTTCAATATTCACTGCACATTAGGATCCCCTGGGAGCCTTTACCAGCCCAGTGCCAGGCTGCACCCCTGACTGCTTAAATCAGAATCAGGCACCAGTTTTGGTAAAGCTCCCCAGGGAATCCCACTAATTCCAATGTGTGGCCACGGTTGAGAACCATTGTTGTGGTCCAGTCTTCCTGTTCTAACAGGAACTGGGGCTCAGAGAGGGGAAAGCGAGTCATAGAGGCTCACCTAGCCAGGACCCCGGTCCCCAGTTACTGCTGATGGAGCCCACCATTGCCATGTGTTTCTGGACCTCACTCTGCATGTGGAGGAAGGCCTGGCCTTGAGTGAGCCCTCTAAAAGAGTAGCTGGACAGAAGATATCCTCCCAACTCTGGGAAGGAGGCAGATGATCAGCTCTGTGACTGGAAGAGTGTGACCAACTCGGGGTTCCAGTGTGGTGTTTAAAGATCACCAAAATCGAGACCCAGTGTTGTCTTGGGATACTTATAGGGCAGCCGAGGACTTCTTAGTGATCTCTGAAGACCTTTGCTTACTTAAGTCATCCATCTCTCGGGGCAAGCATTGGGTGTGCCAGAAGAAGAATGAGGCTGAAGATGGGGAAGCCTTGAGCCAAACCCTGCTCTGCCCCTATGTGGTTATGGGGCTTTGGGTCAATCGCTAAAGTGTCTGGACCTCTGAGAAAATCAATGTCTTGAGGCAAATTCCAAAGCCCTCTCTCCCAGCACCTGCTGCCACCAGCCTATGATCATTTTGAGGGGTATTTGGGGTAGGTTTGTCCCAGGGTCTCAGTTGGCCTCATCTGAAAAGTGGGGATAATGGTAAGGGCTGGCCTCCCATGTCCATCTCAGGGGGTTACCGTGAGGAGCCTGAAGGACTGAAAGGAATTCTAAAAAGTGGAAAACAGGTCACACGGAAGCCCAAATGCTGGCTTACTGCTCCCTGACTGTAGCAGAGGATGTGTGTGTGAGAGGCCAAAATTCCCTTCCCAAACATTCCTCTCCCCTCCCCGCTCACTGAGCCCTAGGTTCCCAGCCAGCCCTGGGAAGTGAAGGGAAGTCGGGGAGTGTGGTCAGTGTACCTCTGAGTAAGCAGCTGTCCCCGTGGCCGCCTTGGCCAGCTGTCCCCGTGTGAGTCCTTTTTGGGGCATGACTGCCCCAGGGAGGGTCAGAGTGGACTGAGCAGTGGCAGGTGGGGACATGTTGGGAGGGGGCCCCAGATCAGCCACTTCCTCCTGCAAGGGAAGTCAAACTCTTCCTCTTGCCAGTGTCTGGCTGGCTGCATGGTCCCTGGGTTGCCAGGGCTGGTCTCTCCGGGGCCCTAGCAGGAAGCCGTCTTGCTTCCCAAGGTAAAGACGAGTTTCTTGTCACAGGTGGTGGTTTTCTGGTTAGAGGCAGCTGTGGTTGTGAACCTCCTCCCAGAGCTCTGGGATCTGTAAGCGGGGAGGGGGGTGGGGGGGCGGGTGAGCGGGGAGAGAAAGCTAGAGAGAGCTCAGCAGAGCTTGCTTGGGGAGGAAGAACCTGCTGTCACTTCCCGAAAGCTGGGCCTGCCTCTAGGCGGGGAGAAGGTCAGAGCGGTTGGTCCCTGTGGCCCGCCTACCCCACCCCTCCCTTCTGCCTCGGGGTTTGCCCAGGCTCTTCGGAGCACAGAATTTACAGTAAACGTTGTCACCAGTGGAAACTCTCAGAGGGGGCGAGGAAAAGGGCTAGAGGAAGGGGCCAGGACTCCCGGCCCCCAGTTCCCGTCTTAAACCCCCCCCACACACACACACCCAGTCTCATGGGTTGCTTTCTCTTACCTTTCGGTAAAGAGGGGATGCCCTGCCTCTGGGATGTGCCTGGAAACAACCAAATGGTAAGATAAGTGAGCCAGCCATACCTTGCAGAAGAAGAAGCCAGTGCCTCTGACTCCACCATCGTGGGTCCCACCCACCCCAGCCCCATTTTAGAAATGGGGGTTTCTTTTGTACTGACCTAGGCACATTTTCTAGCTCAAAGCCACATACAGGAAATGCCAGGCTGGGGCTGAGCGTGCTTGCATCTGTCCTTCACAAGGGGATGGAAGCTGGCCTGATGGGTAAGGCCGCAGTCATATGCTCCTCTACCCCTTAAAAAAGAACTCTGGGGTTCACCGATTAGGGCAGTCGGCAGCGTACCTAGCCTTCTCGTTGGACCCCAGCTCATGCTCCCGATGGGTTATGTAAGGCACCTCTTAAATGGCAAGTTATCTTACGTCTGCTCACTGCCCACCATGGTTTTGAGTCAACTGCTAGTCCAGCAATCAGTGTGATCAGCCAATCAAGAGACATTTGAGATCATACTATGTGCCAGGCACTTAACAAATAGGCACTTAGTAGCGCCTGACTAATTAAAAACCAATGTAATATTGTGTTTAACTTGTGTTTTAAAACTTGCCTGATCATTAGAATGACCTCGGGCACTTGTTAAATATTCAGTGAATTCTCAGATTTCACCCCAAATCCCAAACCCCCTGAGTTAAAATCTCTAGATTTCAGGAACAGCCTGAAACTCTAATAAGCCCTCCAACTAATTCTAATGCTATGGCAAGTTTGGGAAATGCTGACCTAAGTCAAACAAAACTAGAAAAATTAAGGCCTGGATGCCAACTCAGGTTGCTTTTTGAACTGAAGCGTAATTTATTTGCCTCTCCAATGCCATTTTCCCTTCCTCTGTGGCACCAGTGATTAGATTAGTCGATCTATTTGATTGACTTAAGGAACGTGAACCTTCAAATCACATTGGAAATGCAATTCCCCTAGGTAGCACTGTTTTCCAGTAAACGCTAATTACCAGAGTGGAATTGTTGATTAATTAATGATGTGATCAGTAATCAGCACCCTTTGACCCAGAGTTTGCTTGATTAGCATGTATCTGATGGTGCTCCTAAGCAACAGGGGAAAGGTGTTTCTGGAAAAAAGCACATATGCATGGGTGGAACACACCCAGAGTGCTGTAAACCAGGCTCTCAAGTGAGCAGAATGGCGTGGAATCGAACCTTGTGGTGGATTTTGACCAGTTGATATTTATAAAGACCCTAGTGTTCTAGAACCTGGTTAAGTAGACAGTTAACCATGGACTCCATATGACTAAAAGCAGACACTGGGAACATTTGGAGAACTCGTGGTATAAGATCAAGTGGAAAAGCATGAAATTAGTATAAACAGTTCTCTCAAACTCTTTTCCATTTTTTCAGGCTCTCACCTGTCAGCCTGTTTCCCTTAACATACACTTGCCACTCTCAACCCACACACTCATTCCCAGAGACCCACGTACACACGCACACAAAGGACCACGCTCCCATGCATTCCCACGTGCACCTCTATCAGGTGTGATCATACGAACCTGCCATCCTTATAGGTCAAACGGACAAATACCAGCAATTTTATGGGTTCAACCTTTTATCTATGCACACACATATGTGTATTATAAATGTACCCACACTCCCATATGACACACACAAATACATGTACACAGAAAAATTCACTGATGCCCCTCCCCACAGCTGTGCTGGTGAGAACCGAATCTGTCTCCTCCTGCCCCCCGCTCCCCATCCCATTCCCTCCTTGACAGTTATCTCTGATTCTGACCTTTCCCCTCACAGGAGAGTGAAGATCTAGAGAAACAGAATGCTGCTCTGCGCAAGGAGATCAAGCAGCTCACAGAAGAGATGAAGTATTTCACGTCGGTGCTGAGCAGCCATGAGCCCCTGTGTTCGGTGCTGGCTGCCAGCACGCCCTCGCCCCCCGACGTGGTGTACAGCGCCCACGCCTTCCACCAGCCTCACGTCAGCTCGCCTCGCTTCCAGCCCTGACTTTCCAGAGGTGGGGTGGTGGGGGATGGAGCCCCCTGCCCCCAGCTGCCCTGGCAGGCCTCAGGAGGGGCACACAGACTGTGGCCAGGCTGCCCTCGGCCCTCAGGGCCCCCTCTCCATCCGGAGACCCGGAGGCAGAGGCCTGGACAAGGATTGAGCACAAGACTGGAGCAGCTGGGAGTGTGAGAGGCCACCCAGCGGCGTGGCCGCCTGTCAGGGTGTGCTGAGCCCCCATGTGGATGGGAGGCCCAATCCAGAGTTCAATCAAACATGATGCCCAAGTCCCACGGTATAGAGGGAGGAGGGCGGGGTGGGGTTATTTTTCTAAATAAATTTCTTAAAAGAAACCAGCTTGGCAAATGGTTTTCCTTTTTTACACAGTTCCTTGAAACCCTAAGTTCTGTGGGGTCGGCACCTTCTTTTGTCCTTGGTCTCAAGAGTCCTTCAAGATCTGGAGACTGCTAATGTCTCTTCTTTTCCATGGTTTGTTAACCTACTTGGGAAGCCGGGTCTTTTCAAAGCATCTTCAATCCTCCCTGTAGGCATCTTCTTGGTTTCTTCCCCCAGTCACCTCACCATGACCCCCCACTTTCTGTTCCTCACCACCTCACCCTTCCTGGATTGTCAGCAGGCCGTGCTCCAGACACCGGGAAGGACCAGAGTGAGATGCCATTCAGAGGAGGGGTCCCTTGGGTTGATACTACCACCTATACAACTATGCTCACTCAGCTCTGCCCGAACAGCCAGCCCTGGATCCTGCTGCGTGCCAGGCCCCGTGCACGGTGTTCCAGTGACCCTATGGCAACACAAGGGAGGCACTGCCTCATGCTCTCACGAGGCAGCCTGTGGCTTGTGTCCATGGGGACTTTCCGGCTAATGGGCCTACATGTCCCGTTAAAGACCCTACCTTGCCTTGGGAAGCTGTGACAAAGCACACAGGACTTTGCCTGTCTCCATTGGGCTCCACAGGCTGCCATTTTGAGCACAGTTTGAGGGCGGAAGTGCCTCGTCAACACAGGCTGGTCTTCTGATCTTCGGATTCATTAGCTTTGGCAGAGCCTGAACCCAGCGTGTTCTGGTTCCCCTGCTCCAACGTCCACCTGCTCCTCACAGGTGCCTAGGCCAAGCGCCCACTGGCCTGCACAACACACACAGCCTCACCCCACAGTGGGGCCTGCCCACACCCACAGCCTCCACTGAGTCAGCTGGGGACAAAAGTGACAGGGAGGTGTCTGGTTCAGCCCCTTCCACAGCTACTTCAAACTCATCCCTTGGTCCTTCAGAGGGACTGCCCCTGTCCACGGTCTCTGTGTAGGCACCTGTCTTGGGATGTGATGACCACAGGGAGAGAGAGGAGCAGTTCTGTTTCCCCGGGCCAACTCCTCCTCAACCTGCCAGGCCGACAGCGGTGGTTGGTTTGATGCAAGGTCTCAACCCCGAGCCTCCCCTGCCCAAGTCTCTCCTACCCCGCTGGGATCATGCCTGTGTTGGGCAAGTGTGACTACTGACCTCTGCAGAGGTCTGCAAAAACCGTGTCCCAGCATGTGGCCACCTGACCTTCTTGTAGCCTGTCTATGGGAGGAGTCCAACCCAAGGGCCTCTGAGGGCACATTGCCACCAGTGGGCCCCTCAACCCCGAAGCTGATGCCCGTGGATGCCCAGAGTGCGGGCACTGCACTCAGAACCTGCTGGAGAAAGCTCAGAAGACCTTCCCCAAATATCAGCATCGCTTCTGATGCAGAATCTGACATTTTAACCTTCCGTCTCCTAACATACTTGGTAAATGGGGCTTCCTCTTCCTGCATGGGCTCAGTGTGGCCTGGGGTGTGTGATGTGGGGCTGCAGGGAGGAGGACCCTTCTCCCCAGTTTCCTCAGGGCCTGGGCAGAGCAAAGAAGCCAGGGGTGGCTCCAGATGTTACAGGCACTGAATAGAATTCATTTGTCTTTCACAGTCTTAGGAAGCAGAAGTTAAGGCCCTGCTTTCTTTACAGCCAGCTCCACGAAGGCCCGTCCTCTCAAGGGAGGTTGGGGCGGGCTTCCTTCCAATCAGAGATTTTCCTCCCCACCCCTCTCCAGCACTGTGATTTTCCCCCAGAAACCCCCGCAGAAGGCACATGACCCGTGCTGGGCATCTACTGAGTGACACTCAGGGCCGAACTAGAAATGCAGGGCTCACGTGCGCGGTTCCCATCTCTCGACAAGGACCGCTCTTCCTCTTTCATTCTCTACTTTCTAATGACCCTGGGCAGTTCCACTTCTCCTTTCTGGTCAGTCTGGTAGAGAAAGCATCAGGCTGAGCCTAGGGTGAGTGCTAGTGCTAACTTCATCTCCACACAGGAACATTGGAGGGGCAGCTATGAATACACTTGAACTTCCAGAGCTCTGACCATGGAGGTCCCCCCACTGCTTGGTCCCAGCCTCCTAGCCCTGACAGGGATCGCTCCCTCAGGCCGGTGGGCCACAGACCCACACTTAAATGCCTCCAGGGCTCAGGCAGCCACTGTAAATACCTGAAGCTCACCAGAGGTAGGGCAGTTGGGAGTGGCGGGGAGTGTGGCAAACTGAGGAGTGAGCGCTTATGTGCCTAAAGCAGGCAGCTGCCCCTCAGGTCTGTCCCATGCTGCCATGTGGGAGTGTGGGCCCAGTGCTGCCATATCTTCCAATGTGTCAAGAAAAGCCCAAATCAGAATTTATACATGAAATCTCCCAATTTTCGAAACACTCTTCAGACCAAACAAAATATGTTTGTGGAGCAGGATGGCCCCTGGCAATTTGCAGGGCCTGGGGCAAGAGGGCAAACAGAGGCCACGTACCATGTGTCTAAATATTTACACATTATAAATCAAGCTTACAAAATATATTAAATATGTCAAGCAAAATATGCTCTTTTGTCCTACAAATGTATCTGCATGACAACCTGGAAGGTGAAGTTTGAATTTAGACTTCTCAGATGCTTCAGAATTTTGTGTTAGCACGAGGAAGCACAGGGACAAACAGCTCCAAGACGGCAGCTTGTCCTCTCTTGTCCCTCCCCTGGCTCCTCCTCCGCGGCTTCATGTTCCTGCTGGTGCACATACCAGCCTGCTAGGCTTGGCTCCATCTATACCTCTCCCCCACATACAGCCATCCCTTGGCCACCCTGGGGTCCAGGGGTGCATATACCAGTGGTCTGGTCTACCCTGAAGAAGTATCCAGGGAAGAGGGTTACAGCTCCTGGAAGCCAGCTTGGGGTCACCCAGAACGGGGATTCTGGGATTTCCTGGGTATATGGAGCATGCTTTAAAAGGGGACAGAGGGGGGCACCTGGGCGGCTCAGTTGGTTGAGCATCTGACTCTTGATTTCAGCTCAGGTTATGATCTCAGGATCATGAGATCAAGCCCCATGTCAGGCTCCATGCTCAGCACAGAGTCTGCTTGAGATTCTCTCTCTTGGGGCACCTGGGTGGCTCAGTCGTTAAACGTCTGCCTTCGGCTCAGGTCATGATCCCAGGGTCCTGGGATTGAGCCCCGCATCGGGCTCCCTGCTCCGCAGGAAGCTTGCTTCTCCCTTTCCCACTCCCCCTGCTTGTGTTCCCTCTCTCATTGCATCTCTCTCTCTGTCAAATAAATAAAAAAAAATCTTAAAAAAAGAGAGAGAGAGATTCTCTCTCTCCCTCCCTCTGCCCCTCCTCCTGCTCTCTTTCTTTCTCTCTCTTTAAAATAAATAAATAAAATCTTTAAAAAACAAAAGGGGACAGAGAGCCCTGGGTAGGCATGACCCCTTGGGTCTAAGGACTCCTTGCCCTGTGGGACAGGGTCTAAGAGGAGGACCAGCGCCAGTTCCCATAATGTGGGGAGAAGACAATAAGGACCTCTTCCGCCAGGGCTGAGGTGACACTGCGGAGGTCTGCCAGTTGTAACTCTGATCTTGGTCAGTGAAGTCTCCCCAGAAAGCCCAGACTCAGGTAAAGCTCTGTGCAGCAAGAAACGGGCACATGACAGCATCGTCATTATCTGAGACTTTGAGGTGAGGGTTCCTGGGGAAGGTTTATTTCCCCACATGCCACCCTCTGTGTCTGTCTCTTACTAACAGTGTTATTCCCTGTTAGTGTCAAAGCAAATTACAGGAAAGCCAGATTTTTAGTCTTCAGGTTGAGAAGTGTGGGTGGGGAGAGAAAGGGAGGCAAAGTCATCTGAAAGTTCATGGGGTTGCCATCTGCTGGACCCAAACTTACCAGCAGTGTTTATTAATACCTCCAACCAAAATCCCAATGTGGCCACAGCTTTACAGTAAAGAAGGTGAGGTGGCTGGGCGCCCCACTTCTTTTCAGGACAGATGTGCTCCCTCTCTCTGCTCCCCTAGCCGCCTTCCCCTCACAGGTTTCAGTGTCCCGAATCCCTGCTGCTCAGGAATTCCCAGGGCGGGAAAGGGCTCCTGAACTAAGACCAACACTAAGGGGGTGGATTAAATCTTTTCTCTCTGCCCTAGAGAGGACCGAGAGGACCGGCATTTTTAAGAGACACCCAGAAAGAGGGATGCTTGACAGAAAAGAGTGAGTGCCTAATGGTGGCTTTTGGAGCAAGTGTGTAGAGCAGATATTTAATGGAATTGTTGCCATGTGGATGACCAGGTACTGCACTGGCCTTGCAGGGGTCCCAGGGAAACAGGAAATGAGGGTAAGAAGGGACCATCCCTCTTAAAAATCTTGTTTTTCAACTGCTCGATAGATCATTGAGTTCATTTACTTCCAGGAAAATAGAATAAAACCAATCTTGGTTTAAAGACTCTACCAGCAGGCAGAGATAAGAAGTTTGCTCTCAGAGGAATTAATTAGGGACAGTTTCACAGACAAATTCCATTGCTGCCTTAGAGTCTGTCTGGCTCCTTCTGGGAGAGTAATGGTGAGACACTGCTGAACTTGTCACTATACCTAGAAACAAAGGTTAGGAGCAGTGGCAAGAACTGAAAATTGACCTCTCAAAGCCACTCTCCCCTTTTTCCTTATTACAGATTCTCATTTTGTCTAGGACAGCAACGTCCCCAGCTAAAAAGATTACATTTCCCAGACTCCCTTGCAGCTAGGGATGAGACCATGTGACACAGACCAATGAGATGGAAGCAGAAATTGCTGTTTGGGCTTATGGGAAAGCTCTTTAAAAGGTGGGGCCATCTCAAGGTGCCCCTGGATGGCTCAGTCAGTTACGCATCTGACTCTTGATTTCGGCTCAGGTCATGATCTCAGGGTCATGAGATTGAGTCCCTCATCTGGCTCTGTGCTCAGCAGGGTGTCTGCTTGAGGATTCTCTGTCTACCTGTCCCCACTCGCCCCTCTCCCCACTCACTTTCTCTCTCTCTCAAATAAAAATAAATAAATCTTTTTAAAAAAAAGGTGGGGCCATCTCAGTTGGCACACGCATCTCTCCTTTCTGTCTGGAAGGCAGATGCAATATACAAAGGAAGGCAACCATTTCAGGACTATGAGACAGTTGTGTACAAAGGAAGAAGAGAGTCTGGGGGTCCCCGGTAATACTGCAGAAATGTGATGATACAGTTCTAGAAGGCCTGCTTCTGGTTTTTTTTGTTTGTTTTTTTCTAAGTGAAAACAGAAAATAACTCATTTGCTTAAGGCACTATAAGCAGCACTAAGTGCCACTTACCCAATTCTGTCTGACGCAGCAGCCAAGAGAACAAACCATCAAACAAGGAATTTAGGGGCTCCTGGGTGGCTCAGTCGTTAAGCATCTGCCTTCGGCTCAGGTCATGATCCCAGGGTCCTGGGATCGAGCCCCACATCGGGCTCCCTGCTCGGGGGGAAGCCTGCTTCTCCCTTTCCCACTCCCCCTGCTTGTGTTCCCTCTCTTGCTGTCTCTCTCTCTGTTAAAAAATAAAAAATCTTTAAAAAAACCCAAAACAAAACAAGGAATTTAAACCATTCCCCCAACTCAGTGGTTCTCAAGTGGGGCTGATTTTGTCCTTAGTGGGACATTTGGCCACGTCTGGAGACATGTTTGGTTGTTACGGTTCCGGAGACAGGTGACGGCCAGAGGCCAGGGATGCTGCTAACCATGCGATGCTGCACAGGACAGAATGCACAGCCGAGAACTCTCCAGCCCCATGTGTTAGCAGTGCTGAGGCTGAGAAACCCAGCAGTTAGTCCTCGTTGCTTCCAGACCGCTAGCCCTTAGCCTGCTAACCTGTCCTGGCACCCATCCCTCCTCTCTTCGAAACAAATCCTGTGAACGGGCCAGGCTGAAAAGTTCATGTCCGGGGCCATATTTTGCACTTCAGCTAAGCCTTTGCTCTTCCTCTGTGCTGTTTCCACTGCCTAGAATCGCTCTGTCATCTTTTCAGTGGTTCTCTGGGTGAGGGGCCCAGGAATTTTCATTTTTAATAAGATTCCCTGGTGATTCTCATCTAAGTGGCATGAGATGGATGACTTTATTAGGCCACATTTGTTTTTTTTTTTTTAAATTCTACCCCCTTTTTAAAATCCACCTCCATCGGGGCGCCTGGCTGGCTAAGTCGTTAAGCGTCTGCCTTCGGCTCAGGTCACAATCCCAGGGGCTTGGGATCGAGCCCGGCACTGGGCTCCCTGCTCCCTGCTCTGTGGGAAGCCTGCTTCTCCCTCTCCCACTCCCCCTGCTTGTGTTCCTTTGCTCGCTGTGTCTCTGTCAAATAAATAAATAAAATCTTTAAAAAAATAAAATAAAATAAAATCCACCTCCATTGCCACAGTGCCTTCTTGGTGATTTTAAGTGACACTTGGTTAAAACATATTTTTAAAATCGGTATATATTTATCCTAATAAATTTAGTGGTTTTCCATTTATTATAATGAGATAGATGTTCCGATTTACAGATAATTTTACTTCCATGAAAAAATGAATTGATTTAAAGAAAAATATGCTTGGGGCGCCTGGGTGGCTCAGTCAGTTGAGCCTCCGACTCTTGATTTCAGCTCAGGTCATGATCTCAGGATTGTGAGATCGAGTGCCGCATTGGGCTCTGCGCTGGGCGTAGAGCCTGCTTAAGATTCTCTCGCTCCCTCTCCCTCTCCCCCCTCCCCCCGACTCATGCACAAGCTCTCTCTCTCTCTCTAAAAAATAAATTAAAAAAAATAAAGAAACATGCTAAAAACTGCTTCATGTAGGAAACATCACTTTTGTAATGGACACAGTGTGTAAATATGTGGTTTGTTTTCTACCTTGTTGCTAGTGCATAGAAGACAAGGAAGAAGGGGCTTACCCCCTTTAAGAGATATGAATAAAACCTCTGTGTTGTCCAAAACCAAGATCAGTTACAGGCTTCTATTGTTTAAAAATACATATATTGAGATTTTGAAAGCCTAGCAAACATAGGGTGTAAATACTACAGTTTGGAAGCCCAGGAGCATCCCTGAAATTTCCCCCTTTTGTTTTCTTGAGAGAACATCCAGTTCTGAAAAGTGAAAAGCATCATATCTCATTTCCCTATCTTGTGGCATTTGAAGAAACTGACACTAAACTTTCCAAACCATCTTGCAGCAGGCAGAGACAAAGATCCCCATTCCTGGAGATCGGTTCTTTATAGCTTGTGGGACTGGAGCCGTGAAGTCAGGTTGAGAGTCACATCAGTACCGGGCCCCACACCCTCCCCCTTAGCACATCTTCTGCAAGTGAAGACAGCATTATTCACCCAAGTGCTTGTCAGTGGCCTGCTGGCACATGGCACAATGGGGACGTAATTGTTACTTAAGGTGACTACTAAGGGGAAGACGTAAATCCTGGCTGGGACCCCAGAGACCTTACAACCCCTGCCCCTCAACTCACCTCCCGCCACTCTCACTTCCCCCGTGCTGGCCTCTGGCCCTTCCCCTGGTTCTCTGTGCTCCCTCGGACTACGGAATCCTGCTCATGCCACTCAGTCTCAGCTGACCTGCTCTTTATCCTGCATTTTCCCCGCCCCCATCTAGACAACTCCTGCCTCTTCTTCAAATATCAGTGTAGGGACGTTTTACCCGATTCCCAGGCTAGATCAGATCCCCGCTATCACATGGTTTCAGAGCTCTATGTACCCTTCCTTCATGGACATTAACAGACTGAAATTCCAGATTTATTTGGTTAATGGAATAAACATGGCACACTAACCTCTGAGGGAGCCATAGGTAACTTTAACCTGAAGTAGACAGGCCTTGAGAATATCAGAGATATTTCATTCATGCCTTCTTTCCTTTCTTCATCAAACCAAGAAATATTAAGAGTCTGCTGTGCTGGGCACTAGGGATATAATCAAGACAGAGACAATCTCTACCTTTGCTCATGGGTTAGTAAATGACCCATTCAGACAGCCATTTGACTGACTATCCTTAGTCACCACTGGTGGCTTTGGCCATGATATGGATGGATGTCTTCCCTTTATCACTGTCTCTCAATGGTCTCGGGAGAAACCAACATGGCTGTCATATTTGAGACACCAGTTGAAGAGGCTGCGTGGGAATGTGTCCTTTTCCTCTCTGGGTCAGAGGATTGGTTCATGCAGCATGCGTGTGCGCGTGCACGTGTGTGTGTGTGTGTGTGTGTGTGTGTGTGTGTGTGTGTGTGTGTGTGTTTAGGTGGGGAGGGAATAGAGAGCCAGCTGGCAGGACAACTTCTATTATACATTATCAAGGAAACAGACTTGGGGGAATAGTTCAGAGGCTGAGAGGGGAGAGGCAAATCTCCTTTTCTGGAGCCTTGCTCAGAACTCCACCTTGCTTTTACTTTGACTCTGGTCCTTGCCTCTGTCTGACTGGTAACATCTAGACACAAGACCAAAAGCTAGATGACAGTGTGACTCAAGAAACACGGCTCACTACCCTAGACTCCTCTGGCTGCAAATGGACTCCTGCCCCAAGAATGAGTCCCTTCCCTTGATTCCTGCCGTTAAAACATCTGATTGATGCTTACTGTCTATATGTGGAGCAAATGTTTGTTTGTTTGTTTGTTTTTGTTACTCATATTCCATTGTCAGAATAAGAATTGTCTTGGACTCTACATTCTAGAAGGTAGGCTTTGTCCTTCATTCATCCCTCCACCCATTCATCCATTCTTTCTTTCATTCAGTTAACAAATATGTACTGAGTTTCTACGGTGTGGCAGGTTTCTGTGCGACTGTATGTGGGGCTAATTCAAACATGAACAAAACGTCTGCGACCCCTGCCCTCATAGAACCTGGTGGCCTCCAGGAAGGTTATAGTACTAAGATGAGGATCTAGTTCTGTCTGGACCTAACCCGTGGAGGCTGAAGACAGGGTGCTACTGAACTGTGACCTGAAACTAGGATGCAGGTGATTAGAGGGGTCATTTCTCCTTCTCCTTTGGTAAAGTACCCTAATTTCTGTTTCAATGTGTAGAGCTATCCAGTCACGTGCCTTGCTTTATCTGACTGAGGTGGAATCATGTGACCCAGGCTGGGCCAAACAGCCTCTTTCCTGGGAATGTGACTCTTGAACAGAGCAAAGGAAAGACCCAAAAGATGGGGGGGAGCCCTCCACTCCAACTGTGACGCTCTGGCCAGAGAATTCCTGTGCTGGAAAATGTCCTAATTCCTGCCTTCTTCTGAGCCTTGTTCTCCAGCCTGTCTTTGGATTCTGTGAGCTACACGGTATCCTTCCAGCAAATTCACTTCCTGCTTAAACCAGCCCAGACAAAGCTTCTGCTAAGATACCCAAAACACAGGAATGAAGAATCACACCAAGGTTTCCCAGGAAGCAGGGGGTACTGGATCCTAATGTCAGAGGCCAGCAGCAGTACACTGCTTTCCAAGAGGGTTCTGGGATGCCTGTGCTCTGTCAAAAGCTGGACATTCAGTCAGAACTGCACCAGCTTCTGGCATGCCTGACCTGGATATGACCCATTCCAGCTTCTGGCAAGCACCCCAGGCTGTAATTTGAAAAATCATCCCTGGGAGTTTTAACTTAGCCTCCAGACTACACTCCGCATTCCCATTGGTCCATGGTGTATGGAGCCCAGCCAACCTGCTCGGGGGCGGTATTCAGAAGTCAGGCCAGGCACCGGCCAGTCCGAATGGATGCTGGAGCTGGAGCTGGAGCAGGGTCAAGGCAGGCCTGCCCACAGCACGGATGGCACTAGGACAGGGGTCGCTGACCAGCCAGAATGTAAATACTTTAATATTTTAACGATCATTTTAGTTGCATTTGGGTGCATGTCACCTGGGTATCAGTTCAGCACCTACCGGACTGGGAGCACCTCTGAGGGCAGAACCTCTCCCGTGTGTCTAATTCTGCTCTCCTCAGCCTTTGACCCCAACTTGTCCCTGCCTCGCCCAGGGCTTTCCACAGAGCAGCTGGTTACTTTTTACTTTAAAAAGTCAAAACCCCGAGGTAGAGGAAAGAAAATGAAGAGGAAGAGAAGAGGTAGAGGAGGAAAGGAGGGGGGGGTGGGGAAGTCAGGTCTGTTCTAGAAAAATCACGCTGTGGATCTTCCTCCTGCCTCTCCACTCCCCCACCTCAAAATGTTTTATCTGCATGCTTATTTTAAATAAGCGTCAGGGGCACTCTTGAAAGAGGGAGAAAAAAACGGTGCAAAATAAGGGTGATGCATGAAAGAGTAAGAGGACCATGCTGCTTAATCTTCTTTTCGGGGCAGGGGTGATATCAGCTGCCATTTATCAAACATTTACCTCATTTTCTTTCTTTCTTTCTTTTTTTAAGATTTTATTTGTTTATCTGACACACAGAGAGAGAGAGAGACAGAGCGAGAGAGGGAACACAAGCGGGGGGAGTGGGAGCCGGAGAAGCCGGCTTCCCGCGGAGCAGGGAGCCCAATGCGGGGCTCGATCCCAGGACCCTGGGATCATGACCTGAGCCGAAGGCAGATGCCTAATGACTGAGCCACCCAGGCGCAAGTACACTTGCCTCGTTTTCTGTTCACTCTATCACATCAAGAATTATTACTATTCCCATTTAACAGATAAAGAAACAGACTCAAAAGAGGTTAAATGGGGGGCGGGGGCAGTGCCGCTCGCTCAGTGGGTGGTGCATGTGACTCTTGATCTCAGGGTTGTGAGTTTGAGTCCCGCATGGGGTGTAAAGATGACTGAAAAATAAAGTCTTAAAAAAAAAAAAAAAGAAAGAAGCTAAACGGTTTGCCCAAGGTCGCACAGCCGAACGTGGAGATGGGACTCAGACTCGCCTTTGATGCCTCCAAAACTGGAGCTGTAAACCAAGCTTGAGTGCACTTAGGGGGAATTTCTGAAGACCCAGGTTACTGCCGGGGAACTTGGGGACAGCAGCCCTAAGTTGGTGCTGCCACCTAGTGACAAGACAGTGGAGACAAACCCCCTCTTTCCTTCCCCAGTCCTGGCTCTGTCCCAAATTCCCAGTTAAGAGAGACCCCGGTAGTTTGAGTTCCACCTTGGCCAACCAGTATGTGTTTGGGCAGTATCCCAGAGTACCGCTCCGAAGAAGCATTTGTTGGAATACATGAATGACCGGGGCACAGATCTCTACAGATCTGCCCATCAACCTGGTCTCCATACACAGCCTCTGAAGACACTACTGTGCAGATCACTGTTGACCACATCCTGGGGCAGGGCCAAGTCTTCTGTCTCAGTGTGGATCCTGCCCGGTCCCTTTCACGGAGCACCCGTTAGGTCCCTCATACCATGTTAAGCAGTTTGACTTGTATTATCTAATTTTATCCGAGACCCAAAGGGATCAAAGCAGCATGCCCAAGTTCACAGGACTCAAACCCAGATCCTCAGACTCCAAGGGCCGGGTTCTTCCTGCTCCACCACACCCCCTTGACCCCCGATTCGACTCACCCCAAGAAAACTTGTTTTTGTCAGCCTAGTCATCCAGATGTGATGACTCAAGAGTCAATGTGGGGCAGACTGTCAAGGGGGGAGAAGGGCCTGTGTCAGCACAGTGGCTTTCCTGACCTTTAAGGCAGCGAGGAGTTATACCTCAATCTGAAACGTGCGGCTGGGGAGTGATTCTAGTCTCAGCCATATGCAGGGGCCCAGGGCAGGCCACCCTGGCATGCACAATGGCACACTGATGACTTTGAATCGAAGGTACCTGGGAAACAATCTGGGGCAAGGACACTCAGAACTTCCCCTCTCCCCTAAAAGCAGAAAATAAATCTCCCATATGAAAACTACCCTCCCTCTACTAAGAAGTACAAAGACATCCTTATCACCCGAGATAGGGACTTTCAAGTCCAGAAAGCGGCAGAAATAAACCTTGTTACTTTTGTACTAATCTACTCCCTCGGCCCAAATTCCACTTAGAATTCCTTCCTAACCAAATTTTCCAAACACCTGTTTTCCTTATTCTGTAAACTTCACAAATGTATCATTTCTTTGTCTAAAATATATAAAGACCGCCGGCCTCGGTCATTTCTTTGGGTCTCAATTTCATTATCGGGTCTCCGGACGCACATAATAAAGCTTTGTTTTCTCTTCCTATTAATCTGTCTCATGTCAATTGAATTCTTAGTCCAGCTGGAAGACCTTGAAGGGTAGAGGAAGAATTCTCCCTCCCCTGCACATAATAGGACACACTGGCAAGGCGGATAAGCAGAAGCAATCCCCACTCCCCATGCTCTGCAGGTCCTGCTGGGTCTCGTTCCCAATCTAAGGTCACCTACAACACGGAAACCAGGAAAATGTTTAGACCCAGTTCTTGGAATCCTGTTGCAAATGGAGAGAGAATAAAAGGTCACTTTCTAGAAGGCAGGATGGTCTCACTGAACATGTATTTCACCCTGCCCAAAGTTAATCCAGAAACTTCTCTGTTTAGTTCTCAAAGGTTATTTCCAAGGTGCATCATTTATGTCAGGAAATCCACTTGCGATTACGTGCTACATAAATCAGTTGCCCAGTGATGAAATAAACATAACAGAGCAGTGAGCTCTGCCCCTCTGGGCATTGGATATATACACCATATATCCAATGAGGGCAGAAACTAAGTAAGTAACATATACCAAAGTAGACGTTTTTACCTGAAATATCTAGATTACCCATCTAAGCCTGTGATTTCTTATATTTGGTGGTCACTGGACCACTTTGAAGATCTGATAAAAACCATGGATCCCCCGTTTCCTTTATGAAATATATACGTACTCATCAAATTTGGATATTATTTCAGGGATTCATAGGCTCCTGAAATTCACTCCTAAACCCCAAGTTAAAACCTTTCATCAGTCAACACACCATGCACTCAAAACTCAAGAAACACAGCTGCCAGGAGAGAGTGTGGTCCATGGCATTGAATTGGAAGTCAGAAGTCCTCATCAGTTGTCACAATTTAGTGAGCCAGGAGGTTTTCATACTTGCAAGGAGTAAACCTACTTGACATGAAGCAGAATGTTTGACTCGAAGGCCATTTTAATTGGGCAACTCTGACGCAGTGTGGCATTAGTGGTAAGGAGGAAGGATGGGCATAAGGATGGAATGAGGACATGTGTTAGACACTTGGTCATTTTTCAATGGTTGGAACCTTTTTGAAAATGATATATAAAAACATCCCTTTGACAAAATGGTCTTGTGCTAAAATCACCACATACAGTGTCTTCCAAGGGCAGTGAAGGAAAGATTAGAACATGTGTGGGACAGATGGCTGTCCACGGAACAAAATCACAAGAGCATAAAAGCCCCAAACTTCTTCTTACAGCCCAGGTGCAAATGCTCTTAGTAAGAGGAATACTTTGTCGAATCAGCCATTTACCCAGTAGACAGAATTTTTGCCCACTCTTTTCTCTGAAGGTCTTCTTTGGTTCATAGAAGGGTAGAGGGGGCATAAGAATGCTAGAGATTGAGAGAAGGGGTATGGAAGCAGGTTTGGAGCTAGAAGCATTGAAACCAAATTGATCATGTCATGAGTTCTATCAGTATTGATCTGGTTTCAACTGAGACTCAATTGAATCGATTGCATCATTTGCCTCAAAAACAAATCTGGCCATCAAAATATTAGTCCTGGTTTCTGCTCCAACTTCAGTAAGAGATTTTATGTTATCAACCTATCTTTATCCTTTATAACAGGAGCTGCTGTTGTTACTGCTGGTGTGTGTGTGTGTGTGTGTGTGTGTGTGTGTGTGTGTGTGTGTGTGTGTCTATCCACACATGTGGGCATGTCTGCAAGGCTGGATCTGTCTGCAAGTCCAAGACAGTCTTTTTTTTTTTTTTAAAGATTTTATTTATTTATTTGAGAGAGAGAGAATGAGAGATAGAGAGCACGAGAGGGAAGAGGGTCAGAGGGAGAAGCAGGCTCCCCGCCGAGCAGGGAGCCCGATGTGGGACTCGATCCCAGGACTCCAGGATCATGACCTGAGCCGAAGGCAGTCGCTTAACCAACTGAGCCACCCAGGCGCCCCAAGACAGAGTCTTAATGCTTCCACACTAAGTGCTTGTGAGTCCTTTGATTTCTAATCTGACATAAGCCCTGTTCCTATTTGCGTCTCTCCTCTGAGACCCAGCTCTCCTCCCTGCCGTATCTCTGGTTCTTGCTCTACTGTTCATTCACTTATGATCCATTCATTCAACAAAAAGATATTGAGGACGCATGTCAGGCAGACAGCTAGGGAATAAGGATGGAGAGGTGAAGAAAGCAGACCCGTCCCTGCCTCCACAGAGCCTATAGTCTGGTGGGGGAAATGGAGACCAAAGAACTAATTATACTAATTCATGAATGACAATGGTGATAAGTACTATGGAAGAGAAGCACAGAGAACTAGGAAAGCATGTACCAAGGGCCTGACCTCTTCCTTGGAGGAGAGGAGGTCTGGGAAGTCTGCCTAAGGAAGTGAGATTTCAACTGAATGCTGAGCAGTGAATGATGTCAAGAAGATGAAGAGGTGAAGAAGTGTGTTCTTAGGTAGAGGGAACAGCACATGCTCAGTGTGATACTGAGCAGCCATCTCTTGGCTTGAGGTGTCCAAATACTGGAGAGATGACTCTACCTCTTCCTAACTTTACTGCCTCTAGAAGTACTGGTGCTGAGTAACATTTCCACAGAGGGATCCCCCATTTTTCACGGTTGGGAACATGGCCTGCCCAGTCCACCTGTCAGCACATCCATGCTTCTCACCCCGGGGCAGACACTTCTGTCTCTCTCCTTCCTCCACCAAAGTCTCCTAACTGTCCCCTGATTCTAGCCTCACTCCCCTGTCTGCTCCCCACACTGCAGTCAGAGTGATCCCTTTACAATGCAAGTCAACTACATCACCCCTCTGCTTAAAACCTTGGAGCTTCTTACCTCAATCGAAAGCTCAAGCCTGCACCGGAGCCCACAAGACCCAACTAGACCTGGGCCCCCTCTACCTGTCTGCCCTCCTCTCTTCTCCCCTACTCTCCTCACCGCAACTGCTGGACCTTGAACATAGCAAGTGTGTTCCTTGCTATTTCTGTGTCTGGGGCACCCTTGGCTCTAGATACCCATGTGGCTTGTTTCCTCACTTCAGCTCAAATGTCACCTTAGAGAGGCCTCCCCTAACCACCACCTCACTCTCCATCTTGCTATCTTTCATGATATCGTCAGCTGTTTATCCACCGCTGTCTTCTCCTTGGGACTGCAAACTTTCAAAGGTTCAGGAACTTGTGGTGTGTTCACCATTGTATCTCCTGTGCTTACACCAGTGCCGGACGTGTAATCAGGGCTCAACCATGTTTGTTGAATGAATAAATGAGCAAATGGATATCCCCAGCCCCAAGCCACCTTTCATCCCGGCTTCCTCCCAACCTCTCACTAACTTTAGCAAAGAGAAAAAAGGGAATGCTTGATGTCAAGACTCCGCTGATTGCTTCTGATGTCCCAAACTCTCGACACACTGGCCAGAAACCTTCTTTGGATAGCCTTGGACATGGGAAGGATATGCCGGCTTCCAAAATGACTGAGTGTCCGGGATTCAGAGGGTAACAAGCTCCTTGAAGGTACTTGGGTCCACGCACAGAGGGGAGACTGAGTCCTGGCTCCTGTGCCACAGTGGCTGTGGGGGATGGAAACAGGTTGTGTCAGTAGTTTTGTATTGTGGTTACCTGATCTGCAGACAGAGCAAGGCCAGGCCAACAGATAAAAATAGGTGACACACACCCGTTGTCATTGCGTGAGTCTGGTAGCTGTTTTCCATCTGAGTTTATACCTGTTCCTTTAACTCAGTATTTCCCAGACTTAAGTTACTCACATACCACCACCATTTTTGCTGTATCCATGAACCATCTGTACTGCTAGTGACCTCATTTTCTAAGGCAACTGACCCTTCTTACTTGAATACACATATTTTTTTTTTTTTAAGATTTTATTTATTTATTTGACAGAGAGAGGGACAGCGAGAGAGGGAACACAAGCAGGGGGAGTGGGAGAGGGAGAAGCAGGCTTTCCACTGAGCAGGGAGCCCGTCGCGGGGCTCGATCCCAACACCCTGGGATCATGACCTGAGCCGAAGGCGGATGCTTAACGACTGAGCCACCCAGGTGCCCCGAATACACATAGTTTAAAAGGAAACTAGCAGATGAGGGAGATCAAAAGGAAAGGTGTGAGCAGCAGGGCAGATCCAGGCCCGGAGGAGAGCTGCCCCAGAGGCTGAGGGCAGAAGCAATGACCCCAGCAGGGCAGCGAAGGTGGGAGGGGGCTGGGCATGGGAGTCAGGTCCCAGTTCGGAGGGGTGAGCACAGGGGAGAAGAAAGGAGGAGGAGGAGAGGCTTCCAGGCCCTGGGAATCTCATGGGCAAGAGGGAAAAAGGAAGCAGCGGCCTGGGACCGAGGGCCTGGGGCGGCTGTGAGCAGGGACTGATTCCGAGGTGCTGTCGGTGGGGGTGGGGTTTCGGTGGGGGCATGGGGGTGGAGCAGAGCACTGAGGCTCGGGGCAGGGCTGAGGCAGGCATGGAGGCGCCCGGGAAGGGGACTGCAGGGAGCGTAGGTTGAGACAAAAGCAGGGTGTGGTTTAGAGAAGGGGGTGCTGAGGCATGGGGCACACTGAGAGTAGACCTGAAAGAGTGAAGGGGAGGAGGGCTGGGGGTGCGGAGGAGAAAGCCGAGATGGAGGGGGTGTGAGGAGGGATCACAGGGACGTGACCGAAATGGGCTTTAAGGGAAGGGCCGAGCTAGTTGTGTGCCCCCCCCCTTTCCCAGTAGGTGGGGCTGTCCTCCTGGGCCGGCACCGTGAGTGTGTTGTCTCCCGCCATCTGGGATCCTCTCACATTCACGGGAACACGAAGCCATAGTCTAAAGGAGTGGTCCCCAGGACTCTGTGGGCCAGAAAGCCGGAAATGTGCTCTCCTGCTGGACAGACAAAAAAGCTCTTGGGAGCACGGGGGACTAAGCAGAACAACGGAGAATGAGAAATCAGGTGGCGCAGACCTTCTAGAAGGGTAAGTTGTCATATGGAGATCTGTAACAGCAAGGAATACCGACTGCAAAGATTCCAAGCTGCATTTGGGTTCTAGAGTCCTCTGCAGAATCACACACACTATTGTGCACGAGAAATTAAACGGGCACAGTCAGCCCTTGAATGTGATTGTGTTCCCGAGTCATTGCTCTGGCAAACATGACGGGGTCCTTATTAAGAAAATGGGGATCCTTCCAAGCACCAAGGGTGTAGGGAACTAGGTACCTCACTTCTAAAGGTACATGATTCTGAGCACATTTGAGTTAATGGTCATGGAAGGCACTTTTTTTTTTTTAATTCCAATACGGTTAACACACAGTGTTATATTAGTTTCAGGTGTACAATATAGCGATTCAACAATTCTGTACCTTGCCCAGTGCTCATCACGGTAAGTGTACTCTTCATCCCCACCACCTATTTCCCCCATCCTGCCACCCACCTCCCCTCTGGTAACCATCAGTGTGTTCTCTATGGTTAAGAGTTTGGTTTTCTCGTAATATCTTTTTTCCTTTGTTCGTTTGTTTTGTTTCTTAAATTCCACATATGAGTGAAATCAAATGGTATTTGTCTTTCTTTGACTGACTTATTTCACTTAGCATCATTCCCTCTAGATCCATCCATGTTGTTGCAAAAGGTAAGGCTTCATTCTTTTTTATGGCTGAGTAAATATTCCATCATATATATATGATCACCTCTTCTTTATCCATTCATCTATTGATGGACACTTGGGTTGCTTCCATGATTTGGCTATTGTAAATAATGCTGCGGTAAACACAGGGGTGCATGTATCTTTTCCAATTGGCATTTTCATATTCTTTGGGTAAATATGCAGTAGTGAAATTAGTGGATCGTATGATAATCTTATTTTTGATTTTTTGAGGAGCCTCCATACTGTTTTCCAGAGTGGCTGCACCAGCTTGCATTTCCACCAACCCTGCATAAGGGTTCCCTTATCTCCACATCCTTGCCAACACCTGTTGTTTCTTGTGTTTTTGAGGCTAGCCATTCTGCCAGGTGTGAGGTGGTATCTCATTGTGGCTTTGATTTGTATTTCCCTGGTGATGAGTGATGTTGAGCATCTTTTCATGTGTCTGTTGGCCATCTGTGTGTCTTCTTTGGAAAAAAAAGTCTATTCATGTCTTCTGCCCATTTTTAAATTGGATTATTTGTGGTTTTGGTGTTGAGTTGTATAAATTCTTTGTCTATTTTGGATACTAACCTTTTATCGGATATGTCTTTTGTAAGTATCTTCTCCCATACAGTAGGCTGTCTGGCACCGATCATTTTATCTGTTTGGTTTATTGCTGCTCTCTTTCTGGAAACTGTCCCTCCTCCATTCCAATATAGCCCCGTTGGGAGCTGCCCCCACGGTCGTGGTTGGTGGGTCTAGGATTAGGCATCTGGGGGTTTGTATTTAGGACAAAAAAAATCAGGGCAGCCTCTCTCAGGCAGCTGAGGCTGTTAAGAGGTGAAACTCCAGTGTAGAGGAAACTAGTCTTTAGGAAGAGGGAAAAAGAAAGCTGACATTCAGGATGCTATGGACTGTTTGTGTCCCCCCAGTTTCATATTTGAAACATAGCCCCCAGTGTGATGGTATTAGGAGGTGGGGCCTTTAGGAGGTGGTTAGGTCAGGAAGGTGGAGCCCTCATGAATGGGTTCAGTGCCCTTCCAAAAGAGACCCCAGAGAGCTCCTCACCCCTTCCCACACATGAGGTCACAGCAAGAAGATGCCGTCCGTGAACCAGGAAGGGAGCCCCATCAGATACCACATCTGCCGGCACCCGGACTCTGGGCTCTGTCAGCCTCTAGAGCTGTGAGAAATAAATTTCTGTCATTGACAAGGTATGTTTATTACAGCCGCCCAAATGCACCAAGACACAGGCAGAAATGGGGAAGGAAGGAGCCCTGAGCACTTTGGATCTGGCAGCTCCCCAGGCTTCAGCCACACTCTGCCCTTTCTACCACTTGAGTGGTCAACTCCTCCACAGGTAGTCTGTGAGCACCCCCCGTGTTCTTGAAACACATGCTTTTTGAGCCTAAACTGGTTCAAATTGGGCACCGACATAGCAATCAATGCAACAATAAAAAGAAAAGGTTCTTGAAAAAATTGGGGTACAGTCAGCACTCTCGGTTGCCCTGTTTGAGACACGAGGAAGCACTTTCAAGATTACTTAGAGCTCAGGGCAGCTGACAGCACCATCAGCAGGGACTTCATACAACTCTTACTTTGGAAAACTTAAAGGGAATCCAGAAATCCATGGGTTTTATTTTGGACTTGTTTCTTTCTAATTTTTCTATGTATTCACAGAATTGAGGTGAACCTGAGCCAAGCGTCCGGCCCTGCTGTCCCGAGGGGGCATGATGCCAAAGGGTGAAAGATGAGAGGATGAATTTGGGACTCCTTACTTTCCATCAAACTTGATTGTTGGATTTTCATGGGCATTTATACTCAGAATTTAAAGCAGCTTCTCCAGCCTTTGATCTTGCAGGGGCTGAGGTAGCTGTAGGAAGGGGTGGGGGCCCAACAAAGGAAGAAGGACAGAGGAAGCGGAGGCAGGGGTGATGATACAATTTCGCTTCTCTCTTTGCAAGGTTTGCTGGGAAGCTGTTACCCTCCCTCCGGAGGGCATTCTCCTGATTCCTGCCTCCGCCCTCCACTCCTCCCATCCAATCCTGCCACTCTCAGTTTCCAAATCCCCTTCTCACCTGGGTGAGCACAACACCTGCCGAGAGGTCCCTCTGTCCCCAGGCTCACCCTCCACCCCAACTGGGTTCTCCCCAAAGCAGTCCGAGCAGCCAGCACTCTCCGAGTGACAAGTCTGATAACGTCCCTTCATTGGCTTGGAACTTCTTGATGGCTCCTCTTTGCTCTTAGGACAAAATAAAAACCCTTAATGATGCCTGCACCATCTAGCTGCTGCCTCTCTCTCCAGTTGCCCTTACCCTCACTCCGCCCTAGCCACACCGACGTTCAACTCCTTCCTGCCTCAGGGCCTTTGCACACATTGTTTGCTCGCCTAGAATGCCCTTCCGTCTCTCTTTCACCTAGTTAGTTTTCACTCTTTCTTAAGAGCTGGCTTAAGATCTAGCCTGTCTGTCCTTCTTTATAAATGCGTTTCCATTTTTAAATTATTTTTTATTATGTTATGTTAATCGCCATACCTTACATCATTAGTTTTTGAAATAGTGTTCCATGAGCACTTGTCACAGTTTTACTTATGCATGTGTGAGAGTTTGATTGATGGTTGTCCTCCCAACTAAACCATTAGCTCCATGAGGGCAGGAAAGGATCTTGTCTATTTTACTCTCCAGAGGCTCCCCAACACTGGCCACAGCTCCTGACTGGGTCTTACCTGTCCCTCAAGGTCCCGGTCAAACATCTCTCTGAGAAGCCCTCTCTAGCTTCCTGCTTTGTCAATCCATGAGCCTGCCCGGATCTTCACCATGCATTTACTGCACCATCCTACAATGACTTGCTCACTAATCTGTCTCACCCATTAATTTGTGGACTTCCGGAGGGTAGGACCACTGTCTTTATTGTGTTTGGTTTCCCTGACACCCAGCACAGTGCTTGGCCTGCTGGAGACGAATGTGTAAATGAATGAGTGACTCTGTTAAAAGAGCTCCCAGGGCCTGGGGATCGTCCGCATACACAGAGGGACTTCACTAGATGATTCTGTCTATCATTTCCCTAGCACTATGGTTTCAACATCACCTAACCCTGCCTGGTCAGCACCCCTCTTCTTTGTCACCCCATGTACCTTTAACTGTCGCCCTGGTAATCAACAAATCTCACTGCTACCACACTTCCTCTGTTTCATTATGCAAAGAAAGCCTCACACCTTTGGGCTTTCTATAGATTATGCAAAAAAAAATTTTTTAATATCTCCTTCCTCTTTGACTCATGTTCAGCAAGGGCTTTCTCATGTGTATGGAGGAACTTTGTTTTCTAATTATTAAGAAATATTTAAAATCTATACAAAGATATAAAGAGCAACATAGTGAATACCATGAACACATCAAAACGTGGACAGCTGAGGAAGTACAATGTAACCCATGTCCACAGGCCTTTTCTTTAAGACAATGACTAATACCATTTGAGGTCTCTCGAGATACAGCCTTGTATACCCAGGGAACTGAAACATTCATTTCAAACCGTGTGTCCAGGACAGAGCCTGGCCCCGACGTGTCCAGGCAGGAGGCTTTCATTCTGCCCTCTCTTCTAAGGAGAATGGGTCTCCCCCTGCCTCTTTTAGGCATCGGCAGGCCCTGACCCCATTCTCTTCAAGGACAGAGTCGGAGACTCTCTGGACCGAGAGGACCCTAGAGGGGAAGGAATCCAGAATCCCAGGCCAAGGACTGCCCTCCCGGCTGTCCCATTCCCAGTCTCCATTGGAGCCCTCGGGAATAAAATAAATGAATGAATGAATGAATGAATGAATGAATGACAAAAACAAAGGAGGCATGGGCATTCAGGACAAGCCAGACATGTTTTCATTCATCCTGAGGCCTTCCGGAGGAGGGACTCGTCTTGGAGTTGCATCTCAGAAGGCAGTTCAATCATGCCTTCACTTCCCTTCTCTGGGCCAGACATCAAGCGAGAGATTGGTGTTGAATATGAATAGGGCATGACAACTTGAGAAACTCAGGGCAAGGGGATGACTTAAAGAACTAAATAGATGTGTATGATAGAGTGTGACAGGTGTACGTGCATGGTGCAGAAGAAGCCTCTTGATCATACCTGGGGCACTGGGGAAAGGCTTCCTGGAGGCAGTGGCCCTTGGCTGGCATCGCGAAGGTCGCGTGTGCAAGGCACGATGTGTGCAAGATGCTTGCAGGGAGCTGCAGGTGCTTCCATCTGCCTGGAGTGCAAAGTGGAGGGGTCAGGGGTGGGAGATGTGGCCAGAGCAGCATCCCAAAGTCTTCATGTGTTAAGCTGAGGACTGGGAACCTTCTGCAATCTAGGAGTGGCCGCTGGAGGAGTCAAGGCAGGGGCAAGGACTCAAGAGAACTGGAACTCTGTGGAGTGGTGCGGTGGTGAACTGGAAGGGTCAGACCAATAAGGAGCGTGTCGCAGGATCAGGATGAGGAGCCGCGAGAAGCTGAACTAAGGTGGTGCCAAAGGGAAAGGAGGAAAGGGAAGTTGGTAAGGAGATGAGCAGCCTGTGGACACTGAGAGTAGGGGAAGAGAGGGTTCCGGGTAGTTCTCAAGGTACTTCTCTGGCTGACTGGGGTGTGGTGGAGATATTTATTGACAGACAGAATTCCATGGGAGAAGTGGACCTTGGCATGATCTTTGGATGCTGAGACAGAAGTTTCGTCACAAGTGGGAGTCATAAGTGGATAAGATCTGCACAGAATCTACAAGTAAAAGTCACTGGAAGCAGAAGGAAGGTCAGGGAAGGGTCAAGCAAGACTAGGGTATGGGTAATGGGGCCTCTGACCACACACTCAGTTTTCTGAGGTGACACATGGCACAACTTTGGAGGATACAGCTCGGCTGAAGAAGCATCCCTGAGGTTCCAAGGTTGAGTCCTGGGTGTCCATTTTAAGCACTAACATTATAAAATCCATGCTGGAACTGACCACACCCCCTAGACATCAGAGTGGGCCTCAGTGAAAAAATTCAATCTCCACTCAGTGTGATTCAATTTTTAAAGTGTAGAGTTTTTTTAAGCCAAATTTATACAAAGTTTAATAAATCAAATGGTCATGTATCAAAAATACCAGTTGCTTAACCTCCTTTCCTACTCCCCTGAGCCAATGACTTTTAACGTTTATTAAATGAGTCTTTTGGTATTTACCTCCATAGCTCTAAACCAGATGGTATATCGATACTTTCTGATTTTGTCCATGTTAGGCATTATGTATTGACTTTCCAAAGATTTAGCTCTGTTTACCCCACCCTCCCCCTTACCACACACATGGGTTCACTTCCCATCCCCCCAATCTTCCCATAGAGTTATGTCATACTTGGTTGTATCAACGTCCAGTCTTCACATTGTGATGACCGTGTGATTCACACCTGAGTCACTTAAGATAACCATGATTTTCCCCCCTTCCCTCCATAGCTTTTTATATTCCACTGGAATTAATAATTGATCCCTCCCATTTATTTAGTTACATTTTTGATACTTTATCACCAGTCTAAGCTATAATTCCCCCCCAATTGTGTAAACCCCCTCTCGAGAGTTTCACACACAATCCTATCAGTGTCAAGTGCTTGAATAAACCTTTCCTGGAGTTTTTTGACTAGCTTCCATCTGAACAAGGTGCTTTTTGTGCCTGGTACGTGTGATGGTCCACCTGGGGTTTTCTTTTACCGTGATTTTGGTGATCCGGTTGCCTGCCTCTTGTGTTGGAGTTCCCGTTTCTTGGATCTAACATCTTACTCTCTCTAGGCTTCCTCCCTTGTTTTGGTGGAGCGCATCCTTTAGCAGCTTCCTGAGAGAGAGGATGAGGCACTACCTTTTTTGGGAAACTCTGCATTTCTGAAAATGTTTGATTCTCTTGTCATACTTGTTTTCTTTTGGTCATTTGGGTATAGAATTCTAGGCAGGAAACGATTTTCCTTCAGAAGGCATTATTCCCCTGACTTCTGGTTTCCAGATTGGATGGTAACTCTGATGACATTCCATGCCTGCTTTTTTGGAAGGTGTTTTATGAAACCTGATTTTTAATCTCTGAAAACCTCTCGGAGCTCTTTTTTGTCCCAGTTTTCTGAAATGTCATGGTAAAGTATAATTCAACTCTATTTCTACCAACAAGTACTGAGAGCATGTGCTGTATGGATTATCCTACCAAATTCTCCAAGGTACACAAAGATATACACAAGTCCTTGAGGACCTGGAAATGTACGGGAGTATGGGAGATAAGGGAAAATAGGATTTGGTGAGGTTGCGCTATATAACACATACAAGATTTATAAGAGGCACATTTCCACAAATTCCGAGCGTCGGTATTTTTTAAGAGGAGCTGATCCAGAATCTCGATCTGATTCATTCATTAGCAATGTAGCCTTCCTACGCACTCAACAAATTCCATGCCTCACACATCTGCAGCCCCCGCTTATCCGGTGGGACATTGTGACTTCAAGTCCTGCTTTTGTTGCCGGGAGTAGTTGTTCGCCTCTAGAGGGCAGACTTTGCTGCTATTCTGCTGAAGGCGAGGAAAGCTTGAGTTCAATGCCAGAGGGTACCTCAAGCTCCCTGGGGAATCAGTTGGGATAGAGCAAGGAACCAGGGCCCACCTTCAGGAAGCAATCTCTAAAATGTATTTCTCCTTCCCATTCAAGGTGTACCTATAGATAGGACATATCTATCTATCGATAGACAGATGTAACTCGTGGTAAGCTGCTCAGTAAATGTTTTTGCAATGGATGAACACAGAATATTTCTCTTTATGTACTATCTACCCAACATTTATATAGCTGTCCATCCCTGGAGGGAATCAGCCAAGAGACAGCACTACTGTGGTGGCTCCCAGATTATTATTACTGAAAACAATTTTGCAGATATTTTTAATCCTCATTTTATAGACCAGAAACTGAAGGATAGAGAGGTTAGTAAGCTGAATCCAGACCTCACGTTAGATCCTTAGATCCAACTCACTCTACCACAAAAGGCAACCCCAAATATCGCTGGAATGGCAGGTTAGACCACTTGGGATTTGTCACCAAACTGAAGCATTTGTTACCCCAGAGGAGCACACAGTGGGGGAGAGGAGGTGTGCTGGGTGGAGGGGAGCTCACAGAACCATATTGTTGCTTGTTTTGATGCTAAGTAGCTGTGGGGCTCTGAGTTACAGGCTCCAACTCTCTGGGCCTCAGTTTCCATATCTGTGAGATGCAGTTAAGAATACATTGTAAAGGGGCACGTGGCTGGCTCAGTCAGTAGAGCATCTGATCTTGATCTTGAGTTCAAGCCCCACACTGGGTGTAGAGATTACTTTAAAAAATTAATAAATTTCTTTATTTTCTCTTTCTTTTTTTTAAGATTTTATTTATTCATTTATTTGAGAGTGAGAGAGAGAGAGAGAGAGAGTGCACGCACATGAGAGGGGGGAGGGTCAGAGGGAGAAGCAGACTCTCGATCCCGGGACTCCAGGATCATGACCTAAGCCAAAGGCAGTCGCTTAACCAACTGAGCCACCCAGGCGCCCTTTCTTTCTTTTAAAAAAGAATGCATTGTGAAGAGTTGGAGAGAGGTCCATGATGATCTAGGAATAAGCAGCAGTGAGAAGTCTTAGAAGGCCTTCCAAGAGAATGGAGGTTCTGTGCTCCTTGGAGAACGATGGGAAACACTGCTGGAATTTTGAGAATGGGGACTGTTAAATTAGTGTAGAGATTCTTCGTGGGTATGAGTTTTCTCTCCAAACATTCCATTATAATCCAAGGCCCCATAATTTCTGCCAAAAAGTGGATGCCTCCAGTGTTCCTCCTCCTGGGAACCAGGGGCTCAGGCCCCACAGGGGTGCTCAAACTTGGCTCCCTGCTGAGGTCACCTGGGGAGATTTTTTTTTTTTTAAAGATTTTATTTATTTATTTGACAGAGAGAGAGGGAACACAAGCAGGGGGAGTGGGCGAGGGAGAAGCAGGCTCAGAGCCCGATATGGGGCTTGATTCCCAGGACCCCGGGATCATGACCCAGGACCCCGGGATCATGACCCAAGCCGAAGGCAGACGCCTAAAGACTGAGCCACCCAGGCGCCCCACCTGGGGAGCTTTAAATGGGCAGATGCCAGGGATCCACTCTTAACGAACCTGATTTGGGTTGTGGCCAAGGTACTGGGAATGTTGAGTTCCCCGTGTGATTCTAACGTTCAACCCAAGTTGAGAACCACTGCCCGGGGCTTTAAATTCATTTTTTGTTTGAAAATTTAAAAAGAAAACAAAAGGAAAGCAGTGGCACCCAGTGGTTCTCAAACTTTTATGTGCAAACAAACAGATCACCTGGAGATCTTCTAAAATATAGCCTCTAATTCAGGAGGTCCAGGTAAGCTAGGCTTCTGCCCTTGTAAGGAGCTCCCAGGGGCATGCCCACACTGCTGTCCCTAGACAGCATTTGAGCAGCTAGGCTGTAGCTTGAATGAATACAGACTTGCCAGGGAACCATGGCTCTTCAAGCCAGCTGGGATCTTAAGAAGTCACTTCACTTTTTGAGCCTTAGTCTTCTGATCTTAAATGCAGGCAAGCCATAGTACCTACATCATAGATTTCTCGTGATGCTTTAATGACATAATGTAGTAAACATGTTTGGCACGAAACAACAAATGTTAGCCTTTGAATTATCAGGATAGCCAACACTCATGGAAGGCTTACCATCTGCCAGGAATTTTCAAAGCACGTTCATGTCCTACATCATTCAAGCTTCAAGACGACACTGTGAGGTGGGTACTTATGATTTCGCCATCCCTATTTTATGGATGAAGAAACCGAGGCAGAGAGGTGGAGTATCTTAATTTACATCACACACCTGGGAGTAGCTAGGCTGGTGTTTGAACCCAGGGAGAATCTCGGCTCTTATCCCTCTTCCCTCTCTGGGGCTGAAACGGACGCTGCGAACAGGCATTTCTGCCCTGCAGGCCTGACACTCTGGAGGCGATGACTTGAGGGATTACCTTCTGTAATGGGGCTGGGATCAACAGGTGGCAGCCCAGGGCTACTTAAAGACCACATAGCGCCGGGTATTCCATCCCACAACGCCGCCACTAAAGACTCTCCAAACTCCTGGAGGCTGCGCTCCACCCGCAGGTGCTCGCCTAGGAAGCTGCCCAGGGACCGACAGGAAAGAAGAGGCCTGCCTCACAGGTTCACATCTGAGTTCCCCATTAAATGACCACGTCCGCAGGCAAAGCAACGAGCAAAACGAGTTTCCGCAATTCGCGTTTACCCGAGGAGCGCAACCAGACCGAAAAATCTACAAATCTCTTTATACCGAAAGTTCAACAAGGGTCTGGGGGCTCAGCCAATTGGTAAAAAGTCGGGAAGCCCTCTTGAATTTCCCCAGAGCACTCTGGAGGCGCCGGGCATCGGTGCCCACGAGCAGGGGATGGGGACCCGCACCGAGGAGACGCCATCTGTGGGATTACCTCGGCAGAATTTAGGGGATTTTTTTCCTGCGGGGTCCCCTGGGAGAGGCAAATGAATCTGAGGGGCAGCGCGGAGGGTGGGGGTTAACCCGGCGGTTTCCATGGCACCCGGGGCGTGGGGGAGGAATGCACCCCGCAAGCTGTGGCGAAACAACTGCGCAGCCAGACCAGCCGGGCTCGAGAAGGCGGGAGGGAAGGGGGGAGCAGGAGGGTGGGGGAAGCCCGGCTGGACGGGGGTGGGGCGGTCACGTGCGCCCGGGGGGCGGGGCCCCAAGCCACCCCGGAGCGGAACCGAGTCCCACCTAGAGGCTCCGTGCGAGGCACGAACTTTTCTCCAGGACCGAGGGACTGAACTTGGCCTGAACCCCTGGGAAGGACTCAAGGCACCCGTAGCCAGCACCGGGCTGAGGTGTCTGCGGCCGGCCTAGTGGACAGCGGTCGGTGGCAAAAGACACCAAGGAAAAGTGGGAACAGAAGCTTGGGGGTGAGTGAAGGGATTTCGTCTCGCAGTTTTTACGCAGGCTCGGGTCTCCGTGTCTTCTGGGGTGGGCCTGGGCAAGTGCCCTGTCAGCTCTAAGGGAGCCGCCGAGGCCACTGTCCCTTAAGACTGCCGGGGTCCTCAGCACCTGTCTCGGGCTCCAGGAGAGGCTGTGGTCATGGTGAATGAAGAGCCCAACCAACAGGAGCACGATGGCAGCCCAGCGCAGGAGCCTGCCCTGCGCGCGGACCCCAGCACCTCGGCCCACCCCAGCGTCTCCATTCACCCCAGCGTGTCAGCCCACCCGAGCGTGTCGGCCCACCCCAGCGTCTCCATTCACCTCAGCGTGTCGGCCCACCCGAGCGTGTCGGCCCACCCCAGCTTCTCCATTCACCCCAGCGTGTCGGCCCACCCAAGCAGTCCGGCCCACCCCAGTACCTTGGCCCAACCCGGTGGCTTGGCCCAACCCGGTGGCTTGGCCCACCCCAGTAGCTCGTGCCCCGAGGACCTTAGCGTGGTCAAGGTGAGCAAGCGCCGCTGGGTGGTGGTCCTGCTCTTTAGCTGCTACTCCATGTGCAATGCCTTCCAGTGGATCCAGTACGGCTCCATCAATAACATCTTCATGAACTTCTACGGGGTCAGTGCCTTTGCCATCGACTGGCTGTCCATGTGTTATATGCTGACCTACATCCCTCTCATCCTGCCGGTTGCCTGGCTGCTGGAGAAATTCGGCCTGCGCACCATCGCCCTCACCGGCTCTGCTCTCAACTGCCTGGGGGCCTGGGTGAAGTTGGGGAGCCCGAAGCCACATCTCTTCCCAGTCACCGTCCTAGGCCAGATCATCTGCTCTGTGGCCCAGGTCTTCATCCTGGGCATGCCCTCCCGCATTGCTTCTGTCTGGTTCGGGGCTAATGAGGTCTCAACGGCCTGCTCCATAGCTGTCTTTGGCAATCAGGTGGGTCGAGGAGTTGGCGGGTGTTCAGAGGAATGGGCATCATATCATTGTGAGGCTCACTGTGTTGGGTTGTACCTGAGGGCACCTGAGTGTGTGGGAGCCTGTGGTTTTCTGACCTCAGCAGTGTTTGTGACCCTGGGGGACTTCATGGCTGGGCGGGAGTGAGGGATTGTGACTGGATGGTTCTGTAAGAGAGGTTAGGGGAACAGAAGGAGACCTTTTCCTTCACCGACAGTTTCTCCTCCCCCAGCAGAAAGCATGCTTCTGGAATGTCCTCGGGTTTATGATCTCCTTCCTGACCCCGTCAGTCTGATATAGGAAAGACGTTATTAGGGTTCGAAGCCAACGGCCAAGAAAGAATTCTTGAGACGTCTTTGGTGCAAAAAGGTGATTTTATGAAAGCCCGGGGACAGGACCTGTGGGTAGAAGGAGCGGCAATGGGGTCATGAGGAGTGGCCCGTTATATACTTTCAAGTTGGGAGGGGGTTAGGGGTAGCGTTAAGTCACTAAAGAATTTTGGAAGCAAGGTTTCTAGGACCTTGAGAGCGCTGGCTATTGTTGGGAAAAGGTCATTTATTACTGTCTAATAAAACCTTAGTCATGAGACCCCTCAGATGTATATTGGTGGGCCATATGCTTGGGGGATGATTGCCAACATGTATCTTGGGGGGGGAGGTTAGAGATAAAGGAAGTTTCCAAAGGAATTTTTAATACGTTAAAGTAGACTTACAGGATCCTGGGGGAAGGGGGGGGGGGCGGTCAGACTAGAATTGCCTTTTGGCTTTAGCAAAGTATTAACATTGAGGCAGCTGAGTCCCTAGAGGAATGTCACTCTGCCTGTTTCAAGGACTTGTCAATGGGCTGTAGGTAGTGAGGAAATTTAATAATTTTTCTTCTGCCTTTGTTTCCCACACCAAGTCCACTGGCTTAGACCTGTGATTTCAGGAAAGCTATTCTTTCTCAGGGAGCAGCCCATGGGCATCAGATTATTCTGGGATTGTCAGAATTTGATGGATATTTTTAGCCTAACTCACCAGCTTTCCTAGAGTGCTGTATCTCCTGTACTAACGTAGAATCACGGAGTGCTGGCTTGGGGGTGTTTGGCCCCGTGCTTACCTTCTTTTATACACAGCTGAAGTGAGGACAGTGGAAACAGTGCTCTGGGCCAAACTGCTTCCCTGGGGATTAGAGCCAAGCCTAGCAGGATGGAGTAGAAATCTCTCGCTGTATTTCCAAGGCCTAGAAACCTTTTTGGAAAGGCGTAGAAAGCTCCTATCTCAATCCCTTTTCTTTCTTTCTTTTTGGAAGGAGGATCTATTCTTTGCATCTCAGTGAGGTTATGACCCAAACGTTGGGCATGTTATTGATGGGATTTTGGAATATAGGTGAGGTTCAGTGGGGCAGGGTCCGGAGCCGACGACTAAGAAAGAATTCTTGAGATGACTTTGGTGCAAAATGGTAGTTTATGAAAGCATGGGGACAGAACCCGTGGGCAGAAAGAGCTGCTGCCCCGGGGTTGTGAGGGGTGGCTGATTATATACTATGGAGTTGGGGGAGGTAAGGGAAAGGGAGGTTTCAAAAGGATTTTTGTATGTTAAGGAAGACTCACAGGATACCAGACGCCTTGCCATTGTCAAGTTAAGGTTGTTTACCCCACTAGTAAGACATTAACATTAAGATAGTTGGGAACTTCCTGGAGAAACATTACACTCTGCCCACTTCAATTATCTGTCAATGGGCTGCAGGTTATAAGGGCATTTAATTGTATCTATTTCCCTGTGGAAGCTAGGTTATTGTAGGACTGCTTTGTTCTTGTAGATTACTAAGACATTTGTAAACTGAGGGAGACTCATGTCTTGTAGGATTGTGATGGCTATAAGTTAACTATTTGTTTTTCCTTTGGGGCAGCCAGGAGTGCCTGAGGAATGTCACATAGATCCCATGGGGGGAGGGGTGTTGTGGGGTGTCAACTTCTGCTTTGTCCTCAGCTTGCCTTCTGTTCTGTCATCATTATGACGGCCTTCTCCAAATATTTGAAGCAAGTGTTTATGGGGTCCTTCTCTATCTAGACCACTGCCTCCAGGTCCCACTTCTTCCCAAGCACCGGCAGTTGTTTTCATTTTATTTTATTTAACACATGACCAGTAACCCTTAGTTCTTACTTTTTCCCTTATAGGAGGGTAAAGCTGGGAGGTGAAGGGCAGGACCTTTCTCACTTCCCAAGGGTTAAATCTCCCTATGAGCAGCAGAACGGGATTCAGTGCAATCTCGATCCCATTGTTTTGGGGAGAGCAGGATCGCTACGTGGGAGAAGCCCCACGGGTGGCCTGGTAAGATCCGAGAATCCATAATGTTTCTGTAAACCATAAAGCATAAACGAATAGGTTTTCAGACCCCTCCTTACACACCTGTGAGGGAACTTGACACCAGATAAATCTTTAAAGTTTAATAAGACTGTTTACTCATTCCCCACCCCCACTCCCCACCAAGGTCAGGAAATGCTAAGAATTTTACATTTAAAAACACTCTGACAGCATATATTTGTATCACGGAGCCATCTATTCAGTTTGATCTTTTCGTCTTAACGCTAGAAAAAATGTGTGGAAAAACTGAATTGGTAATGCTTCCTCACCGTCAGGATGAATATCTATGTTTCATTCTTGGCATGCCTTTTAACCTTTCTTTCTGAGTAAGGCACAGCTGAATGGAGGAGAGATAGTATTAGAGTAGTATAAAGAGCTTTGCCGCTTAGGGAAAAAGGCTCCCCAGAGCTGTCTAAACAGACTGCAAATGCTGTTCCACAGAGTAATTCTTCTTGGCCTACAAACCTCACACTGATCAGCTAAACTCTGTAGTCTGATAATTCTGACCTTCTTCTATGCCTCTTACGTACTCCACACGTGCACCAGCCCTGCTTGCATCAAATTCGTCATTCATTCATTCATTCAACAAGCATTCACCTAGTGCCTCCCATTTGCCAGGCATTGGGCTAGGGCTACAGAGATAATCCCTGCCTTTGCAGAGTTCCCATACCAGATTTTAAAATTGTACCAGGCACTAGGATTCCGATAAACAAACAAATAAACAAAAGCCTAGATCAGCGTATAAAGGATTTATTTTCAGTTCTCCACGAGATTTTTAGTATCTTCTTTGCCCAATTGCTTAGAAAAATTGAAGGGGAAGGAAGCTAATATCTATCACACACCTATTATGTGCAAGGCACTTTCTTACCTATTACTTAATTTTTCAACTCTATGAGGTAGGTGGAATTGTCCCTGTTGTTATGGGGGAGGAAATTGAGACCCAGATAAATGTAGCAAACTTATCCAGGGTCCTACAGCTACTAAGCGGTAGAAGGGAGATTTGAATACAACTCCACCTCCAAAAGCCCATGTCAATAAGCCAATACTGAGTTGTCATGTGGATAAAGCGTATATTTTTTATTTTAGAATTAAATTTTTAAATTAATTTTTAAATTTTGTCCATTAGTTAATTGGTTTTGGTTTTTTAAAAGTAGGCTCCACGCTGGGTGTGGAGTCCAAGGCAGGGCTTGAACTCACGACCCTGAGATCACGACCTGAGCTGAGATCAAGAGTTGGACGCTTACTGACTGAGCCACGCAGGCGCCCCTAAAGCATATATTTTCAAAAAGGGGGAGGGCAGATTGTGAGGTTGGAATTTTGCCCCTGTGTCTGGTTGGTGGTGGTGATAAAGTATCCAGCAGTTTTCTCCAGAATCTGAGAACCTCTGTATCTGTCTTGTTTTGAAGTGCCTGGCGTTAGTACCGTCTCCCCACCCAGGGTGTTGTAAACTGCTAAAGGGCAGATTCTGCCTCTTTGAGCCTAGCAAGAGTCACAAGAAGGTGGGGCTCCGGTCTTTGGGAAGAAGAAACCAGTGAGTCCTCAGCTGGGGTGAGAGAGGGAAGGAGTCTTAGAATTGCAACAGAGCCTCTTCCCTTTGTCTCTGGCCAGTTGCACAGGTGGTGACAGCCTGACATTTGGCAATACTTGTTGTATGGCTTCCAGGGAAATGGCCCATGTGGGCTTTTGAGTGATGTGGACGATGTTATAGTGGAAGGATTGGCAGAAAGCCCTGTCTTAGAGTCTGGTGATAGCTTGGTGGCACTGGATGGGAGAGATGTGGGAGCTTGAAGGGACCAAGTCAGTTCCAGCCCCTATGAGGAGCCTACAGCACCAGGGTGGGGAGGGACTTCCTCAAGGGCCCCTGGGCAGCTGAGAGCCCACTGCCTACCAGAAAGAGAGTAGGAGAGAATGTTTGCTTTTCAAGGTGTGAAAATATAGGAGTCTCCCCTTACCCCGGTTTCACTTTCCATGGTTTTAATCCCCTGCAGTCAGCCTGGAAACGGATGGTCCTCCTAACCTCTAAGAGGGTCATCCATAGCCTAACACGATGTCACAATGCCACATCATTCCCCTTGCTTCATCTTATCACATAGGTGTGTTATTTTTGAACATCATCGTAAATAGGGTGAGCATGGTACAATAAGCTGGTTTGAGAGAGAGGTGACATTCACATAACTTTTATTACAGTATATTGTTACAGTGGTTCTATTTTATTACAAGTTATTGCTAATCTCTTACTGTGCCTAATTTACAAATTGAACTTGATCGTAGGTAGGTAGGTATAGAGAAACATGTAATACAGACAGGGTTCAGTACCATCTGCAGTTTCAGGCATCCTGTGGGGGTCTTGGAATATATCCCCTGTGGATAAGGGTGGACTTACCTGTCTAGTGCAGTCATCTTACAGAATCCGGTGTGTAGTGGCCATGCTGTTTGGGCTTTCAGAAATAGCACCACCCAATAGAAACATAAGGCAAGCCACATGTACAACTAAATTTCCTACTAGCTACATTAAAAACAGGTGAAATGTAAATTTTTTAAAAAGAGCAGATGAAACTAGTTTTACTAGTATATTTTATTTAACCTGAAAAATCCAAAATAGTCTTTCAGCATGTAATCAGTATAATAAAATCACTAATAAGCTATTTTCCATTCTTTTTTTTTCATACTGAGTCTTTGAAAATTGGCATGTATTTGACAATTACAGCGTCGCCACATTTCCCAGGAATGGTGAGATGTGTTCAATAGACAGGTTAGACAGTGCAGATCTAGAACAGTGATGCTATTTGGCAGGTGAAGGCGGGGGTAGTTTTCCTTGACCCTCTTAGGGGCCTTGGGTTTAAAAATTAAACGGATGAAGACAGGTTATCAGGAGAAAATCATCCAAGTTTATATAATATAAGTATTACATGATATGGGAACCTTCCTAAGGAAATGAAGAAACACTTAGACCTGTGTGCTTTTAGGCTAGATTTGATGAAAAGGGCACCATCGTGGAGGACCATGACAGGTTAGGAGTATGAACTTAGTGTAGCGAACTGAGGAAACTGAGCAAGGCCTGTTTGTTATGATTCTCCTTGGTATCTTTTTTTTTTTTTTTCTAAGATTTTATTTATTTGACAGGGAGACAGCGAGAGAGGGAACACAAGCAGGGGAGTGGGAGAGGGAGAAGCAGGCTTCCCGCCCAGCAGGGAGCCTGATGCGGGACTCGATCCCAGGACCCTGGGGTCATGACCTGAGCCGAAGGCAGACGCTTAACGACTGAGCCACCCAGGCGCCCCCTTGGTATCCTTTTGTCTTCAGAGGTCCTTTGCTCCAGGTATGGGAGGAGTACCTCTTACAGGAAGGTTTAAGGTCTGTTTCAGGGAAGAAGAGCGAGCAGGAGGAGGTCAGAGTGACTTTCCCCATCTGCTCTTTTCTGAAACTCCCTCAGCTTAAAATATTCTGGGTGCCATAATTTGGAGGAGCATGTCCTGAACCACATCATATTTAAGCGTTTGGAAATAGATTCTTTTTTTTTTTTAAAGATTTTATTTATTTATTTGAGAGAGAGAGAATGAGAGATAGAGAGCACGAGAGGGAAGAGGGTCAGAGGGAGAAGCAGACTCCCTGCTGAGCAGGGAGCCCGATGTGGGACTGGATCCCGGGACTCCAGGATCATGACCTGAGCCGAAGGCAGTCGCTTAACCAACTGAGCCACCCAGGCGCCCTGGAAATAGATTCTAGCAGATAAAAATGGGTGCTAGGAAACGGAGTCCAGCCTTGAGGGCATGGTGTTTGCTGGACCGGCTGATCGTGTGGTAATACCAGAGAGGCTGGGTGTCTGAGACTGACTCAGGGGGCAGGGTCAGGAGGTGGGTGGTCAGCCTACTCTTGTTCCCAAATCATGGTCATTTGCCATGGTCATGTGTTAAAGTCTAAGCTTATCGTTCTGGATTTTCTAATGTCAGAGGCCTTTCAAGGTCTGATTGAAGTTGGGGGAGGTGAAGGCAAACTCTTGTTCTCTTCTAGTGATTCTTCTTGTTACTTAAAGCACACAGAGAGCTTGCCCACGTGGCTGACCACTTCCGGCCTCCCCTTATGCACTGGAAGATAGGAATAGGCCAGAGCTGGGAGGGGAGGAGGCCAGTGGTGATTGACATGCAGTGGGGTGGGGCTGGGACCACACCTTCAAGTGCTCCTGGGTGCCAGCCAAGTCTTAACAAATGTGACAGTCAAAATGACATTGGGGTGTGGTGGGGCCACAACAAACGTGAGAGTCCATTTCCCATCCAAAGACAGCAGCTGCGTCAGCTCCTGCCAACTGTTGGTATATAAAGCATGACCCAGTGTTGCCAGAGCTCGTTTTTTTTCCTTAAGGAGAAACCAGAGATCTAGATCTTTAGGTGAAGTCTGTTTTTATTTTTATTATTATTATTATTATTATTATTATTATTCTGGTAAAAGAGACATAATATCATTTTAACCATTCATAAGTGTACAATTCAATGGCATTAAATGCTTTTACAATGTTATGTAAGCATTATCACTATCTATACCCAAAACTTTTTATATACCCTCAACAACTGTGTACCCGTCAAATAATAACTCCTCCTATCTCCCTTCCTCCAGCCCCTAGTTACCTCTGTTCTACTCTGTTTCTATGAATTCGCCTCTGCTAGGTACGTCATATAAGCGGAATCATACAATATTTGTCTTTCTGTGTCTGGCTTATGAAATCTGTTAAGTGCTGATAACTAATTCACAGGTGTGTGTGTGTTTAATTATATTCCATCCTTTTGAAACTGTGGATCAGATAAAACTTCAGTTTGAGACTTCTGGGGAAAGTGAAGTGGAAGTGAATTTCAGTTCTCCTTTGTCAGTCGGAAAGCCCTCGCCAAAGACGCAGGCCAACAGAAATGAGCTCGGAGGCTAGCAGCTCTGGGGAGGAAACCAGACCAGTGCTCCAAGCCAAAAATGGTGATCATTTGCCCCACCCTAGGGGCTGGGTAAAAATACAGATGCCTGGGCCCCAGGTGGACTTCCTTAACTGGACTCTCTAGGGGTGGGGCGCAGGCTCCTATCTTTTTACCTGGCTTCCCAGGTGAGACTAGTGATCAGTTTTTGAAATCTCTAGAAGAGAGGAACAGCAGGCCTTGGGAAGGTAGCCTCTTGCTTGGAGCCACGTTCTTGTCGGGAGAGCTTTATTACCTGTTTGCTGGTCCAGTGTGCTGGGGGAAGCAGTTGGGAGCTCAGCCACTCACCCTTCAGATTGAGGGAAGAGGCTGGGCTGGGGGTGGGGCTCATAATTTGGATTCATTTAAGATTTTTGAAATATACTCCCACCCTCGGGGTGGGGAGGCACGCTCTGGTGGAATGTGATGTGGAACCGTGCTGATGCTCTATTCCTTTTATTTCTTTGACCTTTAGCTCATGCCCCTGGAGGAGGCTCAGGCTGGTCTGGCCTGACTTCTATCTTGCCTTTGTTCCTTTGGCAACATTGTTGCAGGTGCCTGGCAATTCCATGGAGTCAAGTCTAAGTCTTTGGGTTAGCATGCTAAGACCCCTACTCTTGTCCATTTCTTTCTATCCAGTCTGTCTCTTGTTCCCTCCCAGCCTTGTCTCTCTGCTCTGACCACTCTGGCTCCTTAATTCTCTCTTTAAAGACACTCACTGCTTGGGGAATAAGCCTTAGGCCTCGAAGATGGTGCATCAGCAAGATGGTGGGTCAGGAAGCTTCAGACCCTAGCCCGTCACAGAAATGTTAAGTAAACTAAAAACCAGCTAAAATAACTTCTTTGTAGGAGTTCTGGAGATTACTCAAAGATAGACAGCAACCAGGCAAGCACCCAACCAAGAAAAAGCCCCATTCAAAATGGTAGGAGATTTCATGGCATTTTTACTTACCTTTTCCTTCTCCTTCGGTCCTCCCCCTGGGGGTACTCCCAATAACCAGTTCCTTTCTGTAAATTGAATTTGCAACACTTTAACCTAATTGTATCTATGTACACTAACAATGAACAATCCCAAAAGGAAATTAAGAAAACAATTCCATTTACAGCAGCATCAAAAACAAAATATCCAGGAATAAATTTAACCAAAAAGGTGAAAGACTTATACACTGAAAACTACAAAACATACCTGAAAAAGACATCCTGTGTTTGTGGATTGGAAGACTTAATATTGTTAAGATGGAAATACTACCAAAAACAATCTACAGATTCAGTGCCATCCCCATCAAAATCCCAATGATGTTATTTGCAGACATAGAAAAATGGAAAATAGAAAAATTCATGTGGAAATTTAAAGGACACTGAATCGCCAAGACGGTTTTGGAAAAGAACAAAAAGTTGGAGGTCTCATGCTTCTTGATTTTAAAACTAATAACAAAGTTGTAGTAATCATGACAGTATGGTATTGGCCTAAAGACAAACATATAGACTGATGGAATAGAGAGCCCAGAGGTAAACCCTCGCATATGTGGTCAAATGATTTCAACAAGAGTGCCAAGGCCAATGGAAACCTTTTCCTTAAAAAAAAAAAAAAAAAAAAAAAAAAGTATTTTTTTAGAGCAGTTTAGGTTTGCACCAAAATTAAGTTGAAGGTACAGAGATTTCTCCCTACCCTTCTTACCCCCACTCCTCAGCACGCACAGCCTCCCCCATTGTCAACATCCCCCACCAGAGTGGTGGATTTGTTACAGTTGTTGAACCTACACTGACACATCATGATAACCAGTCTTTTCAACAAATGGTGTTGAGAAAACTCTAAACCACAGTGGTACATTTTTTTTACAGTTGATGAACCTACATTGACACATGATTATCACTAGCCTTTTCAACAAATGGTGTTGGTAAAACTGAAACATAGGGAAAACGCTTAGTGATGTAGGATTTGGTAATGATGACAATGATTTCCAATCATTGTCACAACCAATGAGAATGGTTGTGATACTGAAAGCATGGGCAACAAAAGAAAAAAAGATTCATTGGACTACATCAAAATAAAACACTTCTGTGCATCAGAGGACACCATCAATAGAGTGAGAAGGCAACTCGTGGAATGGGAGAAAATATTTTCAAGTCCTATATCTATTAAGGGTTGATATCCAGGATATATAATTAATATATACGTATATAATATATAACAGCTGAACAATAAAAAAATCCACCTAATTTAAAAATGAGCAAAGGATTTGAACAGGTATTTCTCCAAAAAAAATATACAAATGGTCAATAAGCACATGAAAAGATGCTCATCCTCAGGGAAATGCAAATCAAAAACGCAATGAAATACGGCCTCACACTCATTAGAATGGCTGTGAAAGAAGAAAAACAAGTGTAGACAAGGATGTGGAGAAATTGGAACCCTTGTGTGTTGCTGATGGGAACGTAAAATGTTGCAGTCATATGGAAGACAGTATGGCAGTTCCTCAGAAAATTAGAAATAGAATTACCATATGATCCAGCAATTCTGCTTCTGGCTATTTACCCAAAAGAACCGAAAGCAGGAGGTTAAACCAGATATTTGTATGCCCATGTTTATAGCAACTTTATTCATAATAGCCGTAAAAGAGAAAGCAACCCAGTGCCTATCTACAGATGAATGGAGAAACAAAATGTGATATACACATAAAATGAAATATTATTCAGCCTTAAAAGGAAAGGGAATTCTGACCCATGCTACACGTGGATCAACCTTGAAGACATTACGCTAAGTGAAATAAGGTAGTTCACAAAAGGAGAGATACTATATGATTCCACTTATATGAGGTATTGATGTGTATTTTTTTCTGACACCAACTAATTCTCTAATTCTTTAACACCAACCGAATGTCCTACAATTCGATTTAATTCTGACACTGACTACTTGGAGTTAAATGCAGACCAACCCCCAAGTTAAGAGCTCAGTTCCACAACACTGCCCCCACTTAAGATGCCATTTGCAAGTCTTGGGGGCCAGCCACACTTCTCACTGACTGGTTATAAATTGACAGTTCCCATGACCCCTACTCAGGTTCTATAATTTGCTAGAATGGCTCACAGAACTCAGGTAAACATTTTATTTACTGGTAAGGCAACTTACTTTACTCATTATTATAAAGGATACAACTCCGGAACAGCCAAATGGAAGAGATGTGGGGGGCCTCTCTGGGCATGCCACTCTCCCAGCACTGATGTGATGCGTTCACTGACCAGAAAGCTCACCGAATTTCCTTGCTCATGTGTGTTTATAGAGCTCAATTTCTAGCTCCCCTTCCTTCTTCAGAGGTCGGGGGAGGATGAGGCTGAAAGTTCCCAAACTCTAATCACATAATTTTCTGGAGATTAGCCCATCCTAAGGCCATCTACAGTCCTCGCTCTGAGTCACTTCCATAGCATAAATTCAGGTGTGACTGGAAAAGGATTCCTTACCAAATAACAAAAGACACTCCTACCACTCGCAAGATTCCAAGGGCTTTTAGAGCTCTGTGCCAGGAACCAGGGACAAAGAGCAAATATATTTTGATTATACTGCAGGTACAAAAAGTACTCAAATTCATAAGAGACAGAAAGTAGGATGGTGGTTGCCTGGGACTAGGGGAAGAAAGAATGGGGAGTTACTGTTTGATGGGTATAGAGTTTCAGTTTGGGAAGATGAAAAATATTCTGGGGCGCCTGGGTGGCTCAGTTGGTTAAGCGACTGCCTTCGGCTCAGGTCATGATCCTGGAGTCCCGGGATCAAGTCCCACATCGGGCTCCCTGCTCAGCGGGGAGTCTGCTTCTACCTCTGACCCTCCCCCCTCTCATGCTCTCTATCTCATTCTCTCTCTCAAATAAATAAATAAAATATTTAAAAAAAAAAAAAAGAAAGAAAAATATTCTGGAGATGGGTGGAGGTGATGGTTGCGTAGCAATATGAATGTACTTGATGCCACTGAACCATACAGTTAAAAATGGTTAAAACGGTAAGATTTATGCTATGTGTATTCACACAGATCCAGTGCTTGTGAGGTGCTTCCTTCTGGCTGGGTGCCTGCTCACCTCCTGTCATCAACTTATCAGTCTCTGTGGTGCTTGGAGGAGTGCATTCTGGGCCTTCTGCCTGCTTGCCGAGTTCACTGGGATACTGGCCTTTGTTTTCTGGATGTTTGTGTTTCCCCCTCTTATCTTTTCTCCTGTCCTTTTCCACCTCTTTCTCCTCCTCCTCTTTCAGCTAAATGGGAAACTTGCCAGAGGGTTGGAAATTTGACTAACACACCTCTCCTATATCTCAGAGCAGGGCTCTGGGCATCACATGCTTACAAAGGGATGGACAAGTTAATACACAAGAATTAAGGTGACTACCTAGTTGAGAGCTCAGGTCGTTGGAGGAAGGAACTGTCATACCTGGATTTGTCTTTCTGATGTGATTTAATCTTATTCCTTCAATGGAAAGAGCTGTGTAGTCCTTACTGTGTGCTTTGAACCGTGCCAGACCCAGGGTGGTTGAGAACACCATCTTTAGCTTTGCTGTGTTGCTTCAGACAAGTCCATTGGGTTTCCTACATTTTGATTTCTTCTTTTGTAAGCAGGAGATAATATTGGCTATTGCAAAAGGTAAAGAAGAGAATTAAATGAAACACATGGAGGGATCTTAGCTCACAGAATTTTCAGATAAAAAAGTGCTAATGAAGAACGGACGCCATCAGTACTACCATCAATAAACGTAATTGCTCCTGTGCAAAGGGGGCTCCTGATCTAGAAGGAGAGGCCAACACTTAAAGGCTCATAATACCACTATGTATGTGCATAGGGCCTTACAGGTCACTGCGTGTGGGAGGACATTACCCCAGTGTGAGCACAATGGGGGGCAAGCAGGACAGCTTCCCTGAGGTGGTTTTTATGAGCTGATTCTTCATGGGTAGAGTGCCCAAGAGTTGCGTGACTGGGGAGGGTGGGCCATTCTGGGAAGTTTCCAGGCAGTATCATAATGGGACAAGTCCCACTTGAGAGCTACTCAACCTAAAAGCTATATATAGGTGCTGGGAGGTGGTGTTACTTTCCCAGCATGCAGTGATGACACCTGTTGTCTGTGATAAAGACTTTCAAGTATCTGGGGTGACACAGATACTGGGTCACCCCCTACCCCCACACATCAGTCCTTAGTCTCACAAAGCTAAGGTTCTATTGAAGGAGGTGGGCTGTCCAGGCCTCTTAGGTAGACACAGCTGCTTTCTACTGCTTGGTTCTTGATCTTTTTCCAGCAATGCTGTTAACAGGATGTCCTTTCCTTGACTTCAGCTCCCCCCCTCATCCCCAACATCAAACAGCCCGTGTGGATCGCAGGTTAAGGGTTGGAACCCCATCAAGGATGATAAAGAACCATATGGTTAATGTGACAGCTGGTGTTTCCTCTTCTTTGTTCTCTGTCTCCTGACTTCTATCCAGCACCATTCCTGAATTTAACCCAATGGAGCATCTTTCTCCTCTTGGTTCTGAAGGACTAAGGGCCTTTTTCTTTACTGAGTCATCCCGAGGTGGGAGGCCTTCCTGCAGGCTCTGGCTGTCCACCTCACTTATTCTGCTTTCTGACCTCATTCCAGGCATCTTTCCTCTTTTATGCTGTGCAAAAACATTAGCTCAGCTTCTCAGCGCCCCATGGTTCAAGATGAGGCCTTGCTTGGGCATGAGGGCCGATTAATAGCTGTGCCATCTATGTGCTGTAGGGGAGATGGGACGCAGGGCTGGGCTTTACTTGCTTGCCATCTTTTTGGAATTAGTGTGTCTCAGAACCTCGTAATGGAGCAGTGTTTGCTTTGGATCCTGCCTGATTCCTTCTCTAGAGAGGAGGTGAACACAAGTCCCTTTCGTTTCTGGGAGACTGCCTTATTGGACAGCTCTGCTGGCTCCCGGGGGGGGGTGGGGGGGTGGGGGGGAGTGGAGGGGGCGGGGCATGAAGGTGGAGCAAAGTTAGGAGTTGTTTCTTTTTTCTCCATTTTCCCCTCCTCCTCTCCCCTGGAAATTCCAGCTTTCTGCCCCAAATTACCGTGTTGGCATGGCTGGGTCTCCTCTGATGGCCCTGGAGGCAGCTCTCCGTACACGAGGCTATTTGTGGTGTCCATCTATTCCTAGAAGTGGGCAGGGCCCATTCCAATGGGCTGTTTGTTTGGGGTGGTGGCTGCCCCTGAAGCAATCTGTGCCTCCTCAGACCTTTGCCCTGGGCTTCCTGTTCAGTAGCTGGACATGTTTGTGGAACCACTCAATGAGCTCACTCAGAGGACCACTTCTCTCCTGAGGAGCTCGGCAGGAATATAGATCCCTCTCTATCCCACCAGCCCTGCCTAGGACACGTAGGGAAGACAACAGCGGAGAATTGTCTCTGACTTCTTTCGCTGAGGGCAATGGAGAGCCACTGTGAAGCTTGGGCCATGCACCTCCAGCTGCAGAACCCCCCCCGGGGGGGGGCCGTGGGTTGTTAAAATGCAGATTCCTGGGCACCAGGGCAGATCCAAGGAATCAGCGTCTCTGAGTGGGGCTCAGGAATCTGTGTTTTTGATTCTCAGTCAGGGATTCTGACGCCCACTGAAGTTTGAGAACTCCTGGGGTGAAAGGCGTGGGGCCGGACCCTGCGCCGCTGTGTCCAGCTGGACACCTGCCCTCTTCGGGCACCGGCTTTGTGATCTGTCACAGGAAAGTCCGCCTCCCAGGGTTGCCACCACAGTGAAATGTGGTGAAATGTGAAAGCTCTTGAAATCAAGCCTCCATAGACGGTTACTGAGCCCACACCTGCCTTCTCCCTCCTTACCACACTCCTTGCGGCATCTTTAGATTTCAGGTCCTTTCCTTCATCGCTGCTGTCCCTGAAGTTTATGCCGGCAGATCCCCCTCCCCAGTGCCATAGGTGGGGGAACTGAAGCAGCCCCACCTGCGTCCAGTCTCTCAGCTGGTGAGAACGCCACCACCCTCCTACGGAGAGGTCAGCGCCCCCGCAAGACCTTGCTTGCAGTACACAGGCCAGGAGGCGCCACGCCTGGGGCACAGCAGCGACTGAGGATATTTGCATATGGGAAGATGGATGTCTGGTGCTCTGGCTTTCACACTTTAGCCGAGGGGCATTATCTTCTCATTGCCACGGGAAGATTCCAGAGCATTTTCTGTGATTATCATCTAATAACACATCAGCTGTGGCCTCAGGAGGAGGGGAGTGGGGGTGAGGGAAGAATGCGGCTTGACTCAACTCTCTTACTAAGCTTTTCCACCTTTTCAGTGTAACAAGGCCCCCGGAGAAAATCCCCTCCTCCTATATCCTCAGTTCCTGAACCCTTTGAAGCAGGTGGTCAGGAAGAGCAGCGGGTGGTTATAAAGCCTCTCTCTTCCGGGCGCTGCCTGAGGGGGGCAGGACCGGTACAGATCAGGGCTCTCGGGTTTCTGGAGCGACTTCCTCTAAGCCCTCACCACCCCCATGTCCTTAGTGTCACTGGAGTGTCACCATCCCGGTCCCAAGAAGACAATCTCAGCCCCTGGCCTGCTGTGTGGCCTTGAGGCAGGCATCTCAACAACCCTCGCTGTTTGTGGAGTAAGACTTCCCTCCTTGCTAGCGTTTGCTTCCCAGGCTGTTGTGGGGGGAGATGAAGTTGGGTTCCCAGAGCCCAGATCATTGGCTGGAGGTTTGTTTAGAGGGACTGAAGGAGACATTAACGCTCTCTCCTCCCAATGGACTGCCTTCGGATTCACTGTCCAGAAAGAACTTTGATAACAGATACCGGGTAAATATGTTAGCCATTTAATGATGACCCAAACACGTTCCTTAGTTATATAACAAACGCACTGCAAAGGATTCCATCAGGCCCTGGGTCATTTGGAGTCTCAGACCATGTCTTCCTGGGACATGAGCCTTGTGGCGGCTCATCGAGGTTCTGCGGGAAGAGAGCGGGGCCGGGAATGGGAGCATCAGGAGTCCCGATGTTTACTTCACTGCTCTGAATTCAGCAAGTTGCTTAGACTCAGGGGATAGGGAACACAGCATGCACCTCATAGGGCAGTGTCATTTCACCTGGACTTTGGGCATCCTGCTACTGACCTCACTGGGTTGTCTTGCTGCTCAGATTATGTGTTGTGCAAACATAGGCTCTTAAGTGCCTTTAAGAAAAACCGACTCTGGACTTGCTCAATGACACTCAAGGAATAAAACTGCTTTCCTGTGCACAACTCCCATCCTATCTCCTTTGTGAAGTGCAATGTTGGAGTGCTCTTGGCTTGAGGACCACAGCCTCCATTTCTAGAGCTTGGCATTCTTGCCTTCAGAGCCAGCTCTTCGTTTCCAAATGAGCTCTGGTCATTCTGGCTGCAGGAGCCTGTCCCAGAGCTTCTGGGTTCTGGAGTATTTCTGCTAATTTGAGCCTCTTGAGCTGATCCATTCTGCCTGAGGAATCCTCAGAACATTCTGATTCCTTTTGATTCCCAGAAGGGGCTTTTGCCAACGGTCGGCACAAAGCAGCTTTTCCATCTCTATGTGCCTAGGATGGCTCCTTTCTTCAGTGGTAGCACAGCACAGAGCTGATTTGGTCCTCACTGTCAGGAGACAGGGCCCAGAGTGAGAAGCTTTCTTCTGAGGGCCTGGTGGTCTTGGCCTTACCACATTTCCCCCCAGGTCCCTTACAGTTAGTGGCAGTGATCAGTGGTGACAAATGGGGACTGGCGGGGTTTGGGCTGTCCTTGTGAAGACATTGCCTTTTCTCTCTCCAGTGTTCCTCCTTCTCAGGGAAGAGGGTACCCCATTATCTGCCCCAGGAATGGCTAGTCCTGTATTCTCATGCTGCTCCCCAAAAACCCATGGCCTTTCCTAGGGCGCCCCCACCCTGGGCCAGATCTCTGTCCCTTGCAAATAACCCACACAGGCCCCTGGCCATCCTCTCTGTCTTCTTGAATCCTGCTTGTTCTGGATTGCATTCCCTCTAGCCAGCCTCCCCACATCTCCCCAGTTGATAGCAGGTAATATGACAAATGGGAGCCAGTGAACGAGGCTCTCCTCCTTTTGGCCTGTCCATCTCAGGAAGGACAGCCTTGGGTTAGTGGCCACACACTGTGCTTCTAGAACTCAGTGCTCTTACCTCTATAGCCTGCTCTTGGGAGCTATGGTATTTTTTGAGACAGTGCAGCACAACCTTTATTTTTTTATTGCACAAATGTTTAGTGAGCATCTACTTTGTTCTAAGCAGCATTCTGAGTGCTAAGGGAGAAGCAGTGAATGGGAAAGAAGAGGTCCCTGCGTTCACATTTAAGGAAGGAGAGATGAAACTGAAAGGCAGCAACTAACGGAGTGACTAATGGTGGGAATATCAAGCCAAGTAGGAGGGGAGGCATCTTCAGAGCAGGATATTAGGAAATACTCTTGTGTAAGTAGGTCCCTGAGTAACTCCCTAAATCATCGGGCCAGATCTGATGTTGCTGCTTCCTTGGGTCAGTGTGAGATACGGGTGGCTAATTGTTTTCCTCATGTGAGGCTTAGATTTCTTTCTCTTTCTAGATTTCTCCTCAGGATCACGAGGCAGGGTTAGTTAACTTGTGAAGTTGCCTTCCTAGGAAAAAGCTGCTTTGGACCCGCTCTGTTTCTGGAGGCACACCCTGTAGGAAGAGGAACTGGGTCTTCCATGGCAACCCACAAAACAATAATTCTTCCAGGGCCTGTCCCGTGAGTAATCACCTGGGTCTGAACTTCACCCCGAAAGTCAATAGGGGAGGGCTGTCACTCAGAAAGTCCAACCAGACTTAGAAGAAAATGTGGGAGGGGTAGGAGCATTTGTCATCATATGAACTCCTTTTAGGGATGACAGCATGTGACATCGCATGTGTTCTGGGCTGTTTACCACCATCTGTACCCAGGACAGTGGGACGCACCCGTTGGCTGCTGTGTGCGGGCGTCTGGGACAGAGTTGGTGCGAAGTGCCCAAGCACTTGAATAGAGCCATGCACATTGCCTACTTCCAGTGCGAAAAACTGGGAGAAAGCGAGGTCTGTGCTCCCCCACTCTGGCTGGCCTGGTGGTTCAAAAGATGCCCCCTTGTTTTTCCTCTTTAGCAACTGAGTCATGGGGAAGTTCTGTGAGCCTGTGGTCATTGGCCATCAGTGGTGTCAGCCGAGGGACCTTTGAGTGGTGAAGTCAGCAGTGACACGGGCCCTTAGTGGAAAGGGAGGCAGAGGAGGCTTCATGTCTGCTCTCACAGAGATCTAGACTGACCCTTTGCAGATGTCACCAGGAGGACAATTTCAAGAGGAACCCAAATCCCGTAAAGGAGGAGTGTGTATACCAAGAGCCTCCTGAGTTGATGACTGAAAGCAGGCACAGATATGGAGCTTGGCTAAAAAAAGAAATAAAGCTCTTTGTCAAAAAAAAGAAAAGAAAAGTTCCGTGTAGAACTCAGACCCTTCCTCTAAACTTAGCATCTTCTCTGTTTACAGCCTAGGGTACCTCTGCTCTTCAGTTACCTTGTACCCCCCAAAGATGAGGAGGAAACCCAGCACCAAGGCTGTAGGTCAAGATCACATACATTAGATAGCTTATAAGCTTGGTGATGCGAGCTCTTTGTCTCCTCCCTTTCTTTTTAGTACAACCATTTGGTGTTCAATCAATACTGAGTGTAGCTTTGACGGTGGGAAGTCCCATATTCCAATGGCCTCCATGTCTGATCTTCAGAGCCCTAAATTTGAGGTCTTCTCTGTGTCATTCCATCTCACTTCTGCTTTCTTGTTGTGGTAAACTCTCAGAATATAGCCAATCGCTACTGTGCTCAACCTGTTAGCTGCAGGTACTTGAGTTAGGTCCCAGCTGCACAATTCTGAGTTATCTCTTTATTTAGAAGATATTTCCCAAGCACCATTGCTGCCCTTGGCATTGTGCTCGGCGCTGTGTGGGGCAGAGGGAAGAGTCACAAAGGCAATGTTAATCAACGACCCTCTCCTCAAGGTGCTAACCATCTATTTGGGGAGACACCACCACCCTATGTGGAAAAAAATCCCAAACTAAGCATCACATAAGAATAAGAAATCACATAGGATCTAAGTAATAAACAAAATAGACTATGGCTGGAGGTACCTCTCATCTCCCGACAGCTAGACCTAGAGGGAGGTGCTTGATTTACAGAATGGATCATATAAGACTGGAGGAATTGTCAGGTGTTTGAAGGCACTCACTTCTGTGACATTCACCCTGCTTATTGGATTTGGAGTCAGCTAGCCATGGGTTTGAATCTCAGTCTTGCTATTAGAAGCTGAGTGTGACCTTGGGCAAATTAGACATGTCTTCTCATCTATAAAAACCAAGTTAGACATGATGATGCCAACTTTAGGGGGTTGTCGTAGGGATTAATTGAAATAACACGTGAAAAATCATTTAGCACACTGCCTAACACATAATAGGTGCTCGTTATGCATTAGTGCTCTTCCTCTTAGTCTAGTTAATAGCCAAGACCTGATCATTTAACCTAAGGGTTAGGGTACAGACTCTAGTACAGATGGCCTGAGTTTAAAGTCCAGCCTTATCACTTATTGTTATATGACCTTGGATAAACTGCTCAAATGTTACTTCCTCAAATTTTTCCCCCCACTGAATGCTCAATTTTTTAAATTTTTTAAAAAGATTTTATTTATTTGACAGAGAGAGCACAAGGAGGCAGAGTGGCAGAGGGAGAGGGAGAAGCAGGCTCCCTGCTGAGCAGGGAGCTCAACGCAGGGCTCGATGCCAGGACCCCGGGATCATGACCTGAGCCAAAGGCAGCCGCTTAACTGACTGAGCCACCCAGGTGCCCCTGAATGCTCAGTTTTAAAACAGGGATTAAAAGATTGTGCTTGTATGTGTGTATGTGGCTTAGTAGTGCCATGGTGACTCGGGCACGGTGAGTTCTGCTATCAGCTGCTATTACTGTTTCTTCCCTAAGAAGCAGGCTATCCTAATTTCTGTACCTGCTGCTTCCTGCATTTCCCTAACCTCTTTTCCCCCAAAGGACTGAAGAAGTCCAACAGTGTCTAGGTAGTAGAAGCCCCCAGGAGAGTCACAGATCTGAGGACAGACCCTGTGAATGGGGTGGGAGCCCTGAGGAAGTCTTGAGTTGACTAGCTGTGACCACTGTGACCTTGCTTCCTAAGTTCTTAGAGACCTCAGCTTAGCTTTTTAAATCCATAAAACCCCTTTGGTGAGTGATTTCCTCCTAAATCAATGGGATTGTTTTTGTTTCTGAAGGTCCACTACATCCTTAATCCTGATTTGGCCTTTTCAAAAGAAGCCAAAGGCTTGGGTTTGGGGATTTCAAAAATACAGTCATATGAGTTGGCTTTGCATGCACATTATTGCTTACCATGGCATTTCCTAGGAGCTCCCTGGCGTTCCTAGGTGGCGGGGGGCTCACTCTCATAATTCAGCTGGTGTTCAGATTCAGTGTTTCAGTGTCCCGGCACCCACCCCATTCTCCTTGCTTCTTTCTGGGGCATCCACAGACTCAATGCTGGGTCCAAAGGTGGCTTTCCTGCAGAGTGCCTTTACTCTGGCCTAGTACTGTATGTTTGGGACCCTGTTTACATCATTTTACCCAGATGTAGGTATAAACAGATGTCTAAGTGACATATTAGAATGTGCAAACGTGTGCTTCAATAGAACCATTTTTGTGGTGTTTAAAAGCCCACACCAGTACACACCGGGGATGGGCAGTGAGTGTTAAAGTCATCTCTGTGTGTTGTACATAATTCCCCACGTGTACGTGGTCTGGGAGACAAAGCTTTAGTGGTGGCCTCCCTGACAGTGGCCATGCTGTTGATGCCTAAGACACCCGTGTCAAGCCATGCAGCCCCAGAAATGTGTGGGCATATTTAGGTATGGGATGGAAATTAGGATTACTTCATTTTTAGCACATTTTAGTGCCCATAAATTCTGCATGGACTTAAATGACCCTTTGTGTAGTAACATTTTCTGACATTTGTCTCTGTAGTTTAACTCTTTTTTTTTTTGTTGTTTTTTTTTTTTTTAAAGATTTTATTTATTTGACAGAGAGAGAGAGAGAGAGAGAGAGACAGCGAGCGAGGGAACACAAGCAGGGGGAGTGGGAGAGGGAGAAGCAGGCTTCCCTCTGAGCAGGGAGCCCGATGCGGGACTCGATCCCAGGACCCTGGGATCATGACCTGAGCCGAAGGCAGACGCTTAACGACTGAGCCACCCAGGCGCCCTAACTCTTTTTTTGAAAAGATTTTATTTATTTATTTGATAGCAAGAGAGAGAGAGAGATACAAGTAGGCAGGCAGGCAGAGGGAGAGGGAGAAGCAGGCCTCCTGTTGAGCAGGGAGCCCAACATGGGGCTGGATCCCAGGACCCCAGGATCATGACCTGAGCCGAAGGCAGATGCTTAATGACTGAGCCACCCAGGCACCCCTATGTAGTTTAACTTTTCCTCAACCGTGGTACTCTGTGAACCTTAGCTTCAGATTAATTTTTAGATTGTAAGATCATTGCTAGTGTACATAGAGATGTGTAGGTTCACACGTGCATCTCGTCACTCATGATATAAAAATACCCTTGTGGGGGTGGCTTCGTGCTGTGTGCTTTAAGATTGCTCACGTGGGTTGATGGGCTTTAAGTGTGTGAAAATCTAGATTGAACCCCAATGTATCTTTCACGTGGCTCTGATTTTAAAAGGGCCTTCAATCATGTTTTTTGTTTTGTTTGGCTTGGTTTGGTTTGGTTTGAAGTAGCAAACTTTCTCTGAGAACTCCGTCTGCATTTAAATTTCCAGCAACCTCTTTCCCCAGGTCCAGGCTCACAGCTAATCTGGAAGGGGAGTGATGTGTTCCTGATATGCCAGTTAGCTGAAGCCTATTCATTTAACACCCATTTATTGAGTGAGCCCCTGTTCTGTTTACCAGGCATCAGACTAGTGTCAGAAAAATGGCAGAACACCAAAGGGTTAGAGGAGTTTAGGGTAAGGAGATCTCTCCTCACGAGGACCATCCAAGAAAACCCAGTAAAGGAGCTGATGTTGAGATGGGCTCTGAAAGATTTTTAAAAGAGGGAGGCCTTTCCAAGCAAGGAAGCTGCTTGCATAAAGGTAGAAACTAGACCATGAAGAGACAGGGAATCGTGACTCGTCCCAGTCCAATCTGGCTGGAGTACCAGGGACACAGCAGGAAGTGGGCGGAGATGGGCCTGGAAAGGTAGTTGAAAGTAGGTGAAGAAAGCCAAGAACAGCAGGCTGAGGGGTTTGGACTTCCTTCCTCCCTCTGAGAGTGCTGACTCCTTGGAGGTCCCCCCGCAGGGGCTTTGTGGCCAGTGCGGCGCTGAGGAATGTGCACCTGAGTGCATGGTGCAGGGCGGTGGAGGAGATCTCACAGTCGCCCATTCAAAGTGGGCTCCAAGGAGGGCTTGGGAAGGTCGGGGACAGAGTGTGTGTGAGAGGCCAGGGTCAGGGCTGACTGAGAGAACTGAGAAAGAGCCAGAAGAAGGAAGGCGCTGGAGAGGGAAGACGAGGAGACCCGGGGAGGGTGGTTTGTCCCACTGCTCTAAACAGACCATGCCTCTGAGGCCTGGTAGCCTTCCGTGTCCACCATTACTGTGAGAGGGTGCAAGGGGAGAACCGCGCCTGCAGCACCCCCTCGGTGCAAAACTTCCATTCAAAGGAGCTCATTTAGACCCTAGAACAACCGCGAGAGCTAGATAGTATAACTAGATAATGGTATCTTCCTTTTGTGGATTAGGAAACAGGCACAAGGAGGTTAAATCCACTTCCCACAGTCAGACATGTAATAACGGGTAGAGCTGCGATTTGAACTCGGATCTCTCTGACTCCAGAGCCTGAGCCCCTAACCACTGTATTAGAGTGACGATGTCTTCCAGGACTGCTGAGGTGGAAAGGAGGAAAGGTGAGGGGTTTGTTTTTAAATGTACGCAGCTTAGGTGTGAATTCCTTGAGGAGCAAGGTGAGCCCATTAGGTCACATTTGAAGTAAGACTTCAAGCCCAGGGGCTCTGTGGCAGGGAAAGCTGTCCACCAAGTTAGGGGACATTTTTTACCCTTGGCGCCAGGGAGCCAGCTCCTGAGAGCCCTGAAATCCCAGAGACATGCCCGGCCCTGACGTGGTGACTGTGCCCAAGGGAAAGGAATGAGGCAATGGCCCAGGAATGGCCCAACCCTGGCATGGAGTGGGCTCATCTTTGTCCGAATGGCAGGTATGCCCTAGGGGAGGAGTGGGCAGAGGAGGGGGTTAGTGAGTGAGAACCTGTTTGCTGAGGTGGTTGCCTCCTATCAAGAAGAACAGCGTCCATCTTACCAATGGCCAGGGACAGGAGGATGAGGTGCCTGGGACCCTAGCAAAGGATGCAAATGGGGACCAGCGGTCTGTCTCTGTTCCATTAGGACCAAAGGCCTCACCGTGGTGTTAACACAGAGCTCCCTGCCTTTTGTGGAAGCCCCAGGGTCCTCATTTGATGGTCTGGGCATCTTCATGGCCACACAGCATTTAGGAAGGCAGCTATGTGCCATGGTTCTGACTCAGTGGTGACTTGGGGCTTTGTTGAATGTCCCATTGTGGTTGGTGATGGGGATAGTGTTTCTGTGGATCTTAGAGGCAACATAATACATGTGTTGTGCTGTGCAAGGGATTAAGCGTGAACATCTTACCCTCTTAGATGCAGCCCGATGGTTTTCTGGGTTTCTTTTTGCTCTGCCAAATGCATAGTAAGCAAGAATGACAAGTAACGCATTACACACCGAATGGCATTTTCCTGTTCCCCAAACCACTCAGGCAGCACTGATGTGTTTTTGACTGTGACATTTGCTCTGGAAGTACTCATGACCGCTGATGCTGCAACAGTGTTTAGATGTCACCCTTGGGTTTGCAGAAAGGGCAACAAGAAAATAGGACGTGAGCACTGAGTATCCCAGCCTCCCTTTTCATCGTTGTATTCGTCACATTTTTGTTAAACGCCTTCTTTGGGGTGAAGTAAACCATAGTGATGAGACTCAACAGGCTCTGTATTCAGAACTACTGTGTGTTTAACCTCAAGCTCGGCTGCTTACCGCTGTGTGACCTGGGGCAAGTCACTTCACTTTTCTGCACGTCACTTTCATCGTCTGTAAAACTGGGACAATGTGACACCTACACCTCTCTTTCTGGGATTGTTTAGAGGATTGAGATCCTCCATGAAAAGCTCCATACATTTTACTGATTACTATTACATGCTAGGCTCTAGAGATAAATGTGAGCCCTGCCCTCCTGGAACTTACAATCTGGTTGGGGAGACAGATGTTAATTGAATAATCATGCAAGTATAAAACTACCTGTGTGCGGCTAACCTCAAATGAGACACCAGAGAAAGGTTCCGACCAAGTGTGGATTGAGCTCAGGCCTGAAGGATGTCTGCATTTCCTTGGTGAAATGGAGTAAGGAGGGCATTCTAGTCTGGTCAGAGGAAGCTGGTGCAAAATCCCTGTGGTCCTTGGGCATGAAGGTGCTGTGGACATTTTTTTTTTTTAAGATTTTATTTATTTATTTGAGAGAGAGAGAGCAAGAGAGCACGCACATGAGCACAAACAGACTCCCTGCTGAGCAGGAAGCCTGAGGTGGGGCTCCATCCCAGGACCCTGGGATCATGACCTGAGCCGAGTCAAAGGCAGACACTTAACTGACTGAGCCACCCAGGTGCCCCACTTTGGACATTTGAAAGATCGAAAGAAAGCCAGTGTGGCAGGGTCTCAGGGAGCAAATAGTTGACCAGGGCCAGATGACCCCTGGTGCAGAACTTTGTGGGTATGTTTAGGTTTTTACCTAATTTAAAAGCAAGGGGAAGTCACTGCAGGGTTTTAGTAGAGGAAGGACACAATCCAGTCACATTTTGCAAATATCACTGGCTGCAGAGTGGAAAATGTCTGGGAGCAGAGCCGCATGGAAGCCGTTAGGACACCCATGCCCAAAACTGTCACCCAAGCTCCCTTGATGGGTGATAAGGATAGCCCTACATATGAAAATATAGGTACTCAGGACGAATCCCAGACCTGTAAGGATCACAGTGGGGTCGGGGCTGGTGACCTTTTCAGGCAATGTTGGGAAATCCTGCTGTGGGTTCTGTCGAAATGACGAGAACCTAATTCCACTTTAAAAACAATTTTTAAAGAATAAGTTTCTGAAGAGTGAAGACTGGACTGGTTTGACTGTGTATTGTGTATTTTGCCCGTGACTAATATTTTGTTGAGGATGATAAAACTAGGACAAATGCTAGCACATAAACCAAGTCAAACCAGTTAGCGATGATTTTTAATCATTTTCATTCGTGGCCTGCATCTCGTTTTTGTGAGCGGCACAGGAAAGTTGCGGGCACCACCCTCCTGGGGCAGCATTCTTCCATCTCTTTGAGTTAATCTTGTACTGACTTGGGCTGCCGGTCTCTGATTTTTACCCTTGAGGTGTCCTAGAAAATTCACGACAGAATTTGAATGGGTGAGAATATAGGCTTCCGTGTTGACTAGTGTCATATCAACATTTCACGGGAGCTCAGGTTCTGGAGTCAGAATTGGCTTAGGAGGGCCAGCTCTTCTGCCAGCTGCCTGTGTGGCCTTAGGCAGGCTGTGGACCATCAGAGTTTCTCATTTTTGTCTTTGTTGTGAAGTTTCTTGGATTAAATGAAAAAGATAAGTGCTATTAAGTACCCAGTACATAGTAGGTGCTCAAGAAATAGCCAGCCATCCTGCCTTCTCCCCTGTAAACACTTTTTCCCCTTACCCCTCTGAATCCAATGTGGTTTGTAGAAAGAACACGGACCCTCATGGGCAGACCTGTGTGATATTTCCAGCTTTGTGTAGATAAGGTTTTTCCACCAGTGTTCATCCATTCATCTGTCCAACTAGCCAACATGACTGAGCACCTGCCAGGGGACAGACCGAAGAACTGGGAGCTGAGTAGAGCTGTAAACTCTCACTGAACACAGCTCTCAAGAAGTGGGAACAAATATGTCTTGAAAAACCAAAGAGGCAGCAGCTGACAGTCCAGTCCCTATGTTTTTGTTTTCCACACTGACCACAGAAGTAACTCCGAAGTCAATTTCCTTCTGAAGAAAGGGTACTGTGAGGCAGTGTTGCTGTCTGACCAGGTCACTGCAGGCCCCTACAGGTGACTGCTATGGCCTGCTGGCTGGAGAAGTCTTCAGTGCTGGAGGTGGGGTGGAATAGCACTCACTCAGGCCTAGTGTGTAGACAGAGAATGGAGTGCAATCTCTGAGGGATCAGGCATGTAGTGAAGAATCAGCTGAGAGGACTTACTTCTCAAGGCGGAAGATTACTGGGAATTAGGTTATCCTGTATCAAGGTCCTTTGGGGAATCACAGAGTCTTGGATGGTATCCCGTATCTTCCTTCATTCTTGCAAAAGGGACCGTTCGGGGTTCTGTTTAACACCTAGATCTCCAATACTGAAGTACGTAGGAGGCCAGATAGAACCTGCAGGGGGCCCTGTTTTCCAACTGTGCCCCTTGGTTTTATGGCTGGTTTTAACCCCTGAAAGTCTTAGAGACCAGCACTTAAGCTAGACTTAACTCTGGCAAATCGTTGTGACCAAGGATCAGATAAGACTCCAAGGACATGAAATATCTTCTCTTCTGGAGAAGCCTGCTCACTTGGCCCTTTCTCAGGGCTCTTAGCCCTGGAGAGACTTGTCAGGCCCAGTGAAGGAGGCCCTGGCCTGAGAAGCTAGGAGATCTGTTTTCTCATCTCAACTCTGCTAGAACTCCTGTGACCATGAGTGACTCACTTCTAGAGCTTAACTTCATTTAGCCTCCACTTGACCCTCTAATAATCAGGTTGCACAGATGATGACAAAGGAATTTTCAAAACAATAACATCCTATGATTTCAACCCATAAATATCCCCATTTGTGTTATCTTTTTGTGTTATCTTTTGTATCTGTTTTAAAGTCCCTGCCCCAACTAGATTATAAAGTTCCTTGAAAGCAGGAATCATGCCATCTCCATCTTGGTACATTGGTAAAATATCTAGCAGTGTACTTTTCACATAGTAGATGCTTTAAAGATCTGTTTGATTTATTGATTATATATTGGCAAATTTGGAAGAACCTTACACTGAGCCTATCGATGATGACTTTTGCGACTGTTCCAGAGCTGAGAACCACCATCCCTAGTGGCTGTAATTGAGAGGCTGGAAAAGCAATCAAGGTGGTCAACAGATAGGCAGCCAGTGAACGACGCTGTTATAGTGTGGCATGAAAGCAACTTGCCCTCTACCTGCAGTTCCTTTCAAGTACAGTACAGGAAAAGTGGCACATTAAGACAAAGGATTTACTCATCTTCCTTCACTTTGGGAATCTGAGCCTTGCCTGAGTTCTCAGGCTGTTTTCCGATTTCTGCCTTGGTATATATGCGTTGCAGAAGGGCTTTTGGGAGTTATGTCACAGTAAGCCATTACCAAATCGAGGCATTTCTGACCTTGGAAACACCCAAGTCACGTTATCTGTCAGGTCACTGGAGTTTGAACTCTGAGGCAGGTATGAGATGTTTTAATTCGTTGGCGTGTGCGTGTGCATGTTTATAGCCAGTTTTCATGTCCCCGTGTCCTGTGCGTGTACATTTACGTGGTGGCATGTGACTTCACACTATAGATGCTTTGTAAATTATGTTATTTACACAGTGAACTTATGTTTTCACATTTGTGAGTGGGGTAACAACTTTAGGCTTTCATCTACTGAATGCAAGTTCTTGGGGTTGTAGGGTGTAGGATTTTTCCGTCAGCCGGTCTCTTAGCTTCAGGTTAACGGATTCAGTGACATGAAAAATTCAGTGAAAAAAAGTTCAACGTTGTTTTATTCTACTATAGAGATATGGAAGTATGGGAACCATTGTTCATTAGTCTGCAGCTAGAGAAGAGCCAGCCTGCATTGAGAACCCCAACTATAATATTTTTCAGTAGGTATTGATAGTTAGGGTGGTCAGGGATGTGTTGTCAATAAAAAGAGTTGTCAATGAAAAGAAAGAGCTCTCTGGTATTTTGAGAGGGGGAAAAAAATCCCTGTTTGGGTTTTAAAGAGGACTGGGAGCTAGGGTTTATGTTTCTTATCAGGAGTCTCTTTAAATTTATTCTGTCGATTCTTGGCCATTGGAAACTGTGATTGATTGTCTCTGTCTTCTATAGCTTGGAATTGCAATTGGGTTCTTGGTCCCTCCTGTTTTGGTACCCAACATCGAAGACCGGGACAAGCTTGCCTACCACATCAGCATCATGTTTTACATAATAGCAGGCGTGGCTACTCTGCTTTTCATCCTTGTCATCATCGGTAAGGTCATTAGTAGACTGATGGGGGGCCAGGAGGCAGGGAGGTTCTGCTGACTTGGGTGGGGACCTTGTGAACATGGCCTTAGAATACCATGGACATTTATAGAAACTGGAGGTCAGGCTTCTAGTGGTCTTCAAATGTCTTAGCCAATAGCGTGCTAGCTGGTCTTGTGTACTGTGTTAGCTGCTCAGTAAAGGTTTAATTGTAATTAACCAGTTCCCCAATAAAACCTCACTAGAATTAATGGGTGGGCTGTTGATCCCCGTGTGGAACCCCGCTGAGTGCTTATGATATATACCCCGGACACTGTGCCAAGCGTGCCTGGTCTTGAATCTTGAGTGACGTTTTACCATCATCAACCCCATCAATCCCTTGTTTCCCACAGAGAGGAAAACGAGACTTCAGGGGAGTTAAGTCAATTATTTGAGATTAGTTAGCTAGTAAGTGGCAGAGAGTGCCTAACCCTGTCTAACTCCATACTCTAAATTTCTGGAACAAACCAAAACAAAACAATTGGCCCACAAACACTTAATACTCTCATAGATGCATCTGAGAATCCCTGGGGACCACATTTGTTGAGGCTTTTTAAAAAAACTATAAGAGGAATACATGCTCATTATGGAAAAATCTGGAAAATACGAGACAGCATAAAGAAAAGAATAACCTGGGTGCCTGGCTGGCTCAATTGGTAGAGTATGCAACTCTCGATCTCAGGGTCATGAGTTCGAGCCCCATGCTGGGGGTAAAGGTTACTTCAATAAATAAATAAAATAAATAATTAAAATAAAAAGGAATAACCATTAATTTAGACTGTACCAGTTAATCCCCACCAGCAACCTCAGATAACTACTATTAATTTTTATGTGCATGTACATTTGATCATTGAGATATTGGTTAATATATTTTATATCCTCTCTTATCGTCTGAGTAACATTACCTGTGCTGTGATAAATTCAGAAACAGTACAGTAGAGGCTTTTTCATTTTCAGGTAGTCACTCGTCTTTAAAGGTTATCCAGCTTTCTTCCTAACATTCCATCCCAACGTGGTAAAGGTCTCATTCTTCCCTGCTATCCTCACCTCCAGAGTCAGAACAGTTTTATGCCGTGCACCCCATTCCACGGTTCTCACCGAGGCATTCTCTCCCTCGGGGTCCAAGATGAGAAAGTTTGATGACTTTTCAAAGCTGGCAGGATATGTTGGGCAGAGGACTTGCTGTTTCTGGGAAGGGGAGAAGCTACAGGGCTATGGATAGCCGCAGGAAAGAACAGTCTGCCCAGGGACCCTCTTACTCAACCAGACCTTAAGTTTCAACTTGTAATGTGCCAGCTTCAAATGCCTGTGCTTAGAGCAGCTGAGGGCGTGGTTCTTTGCATTTGAATTCCCGAAGGTAAGACATTTCTCCATTTTGACATTTTATTATCAAGCCAGAGAGTGGCTAATTGAGTAAAGAACTGAGAAATCTGATCTAAATTCTGGTTTGTGGTGGCCAGGGTCTTGAACAAACCAGACAGAAATAGCCTCTTGCCTTGCTTTCTTTCCCCTGCTGCAAGGGGAGGTGAACGGGCAAGACAATGGATGAGTGGTTTCCAACGGCAGGAAGTAATTCAGGACTATTTCTGGAGAAGGAAGAAGCAGGGCTCTGAAGTTAGGGCTGGAAGGTTTTCTGGGTGGGGGACCTCTTTGATCTTCAAGAGAGTAAACCTCATTTCTAGAGCTTCCTCTAACTGGAAACAGTCTACTGACCTTTCAGGAGTGTTCTCATGGTGTGTGGAGAAGGCTACATGGAGCTTGCCTGGACCCAACTTCGGGGGCAATTTAGCCAAACAACTGGTTACACTTATCTGGCCCCAGAACCTGAACAGTGATCAGTGCTGTCAAATTGATTGTACCAGCTGTGCTGAAAATCGAATATAAAATGAATGGTTTTCTTTCCCTTCTGTCCTGTCCCTCCCCAGTCCTTCATATCACAGTGACCACTCCTGCAGGGGGATGTGTTAATTCTCTTGTCTTTTCAGGAGGCAGACATTAGACTCAGACCTTGACAAACTAAGAATGGACTTGAGGTTTTTTCAATAGAAGATCTTTTCACTTATTCAGGGAATATTCCTTGGCTGCCATGTGCCAGGCTCTCTGCTGAGCAGGGACACCGTCCCTTCCCCCTCGGGAGGAGCTCTGGTGCTAAGCCATTCACTGGGCTCACTAATCTGAAAGGCTCAGCTCTTGCTTCCTTTCTAGCCATGTATTACTATTATATTATTTTCCGTGCTCTGCGGTATGTTATTTGCTGATTTAGTATGGAACTCCTTGATCCTTGAACGCTGCCTGGGAGACCCAAGGAGTGCAGCCATTGAGAGGCCATGAAGAAAAAGTAAAGGACCTCACTCAGCCGCAGGTGGTGAGAAACAGCTTCAAGAAAGGAGGGGTTGAAGGATTTAATTGAAGAATTAATATTTCCTTTTCGAGTCTTTTTCTAGATGAGGGAGCCAGCTCTTGTCCATGTGTCAGCTCTGCAGGGGTGGGGTCATGGGGATTTGCAGTGATCTCTCTGTTTCTTTCCTTTCAGTATTCAAGGAGAAGCCTAAACATCCCCCCAGCAGGGCCCAGTCCCTGAGCTATGCCTTGGCATCCCCTGATGCTTCGTACTTAAGTTCCATTGTTCGGATCTTCAAAAACCTCAACTTTGTGCTGCTCGTCATCACCTACGGTAAGGTGCACGTGTGTCCAGGAGTGTATTTAAATTGGGAATGTGAGACAAGAGACCTGATGTGTCTGTGTGTCTTACTCTTTCCAAATCCCAAATGTATATATAAAGCTGTTGCTCAGGGTCAACCAGAGAGTCAGCTGTACCTCAGGGCCTTTGCATGTTCTCTAGAGTTCACCTAGAAAACCATTCCTCCCCATGTCAAGTTGTCTGACAAATGCCTGCTGATCCTCCAAGTCTCATCTGAGTATCACTCAGATGCTATGAAGTGACCTTTACCTCTTTTATTATGCTGTTCCTGGTACATCTTAACACTTAACCATTAAAAAAATTTTTTTCCAGGTCTGTCTTGCCCCTAGACTGTGAACATTCCAAGAGTGCGGATTTATGGCTTTTTATCTTTATATTTCCTCAGCAGTGGCCAGCCTGGAGTGGACACTCTAACATTATTTAGTGAATGAATGAATGAATGAATGAATACATGTATGAGTCTTGCCACATAAACCACTCCTCAGCCAATCATCTGTCATTTTATAACACTGATTCCTTTTTGACCTGACTACAAGACAGTATCCCTCTTTTATTTCACTTTTTTGGCTTTTGGTAAGATACATTTGAATATTTATGCATTAAAAAATTTTTTTTAAAGATTTTATTTTACTTATTGTAGAGAGGGGGAGAGAGAGAGAGAGAGAGAAGGTCCATGAGCCAGGGGGAAGAGCAGAGGGAGAGGGGAAGCAGACTCTGCTGAGCACGGAGCCCGAAACAGGGCTCGATCCCATGACCTCCAGATCATTACCCAAGCTGAAACCAAGAGTCAGACTCTCACCCAGGTGCCCCTACTAGTTAGTTTGTTTAAAATCAAGAGTCAACAGTTGTGTAACATGCTTCGTAACCATAAGAAAAAAAGAAACAAGGTTGGTTTGACATAATTTATGCTTACTGAAACCCCAGGTGGCTATAACCTTGTTTTCTGTACAAACCTTGTATTTTCTGTACAAAACCTTGTTTTCTGTGCAAACCTTCTTGCATTTTATGTAAATGTATTTACAACAGCATTTACTATGTCCCGAGACTTTTCGTATATGATTTTATTTATTTAACTCTCATCACACCCCTGTGAGGTAGGTACCATAGTTATCCCTATTCAACAGATGAGAAAACTGAAACTCAAGACAGGCTAAGTAGCTCAAGAAGACGCAGCTTTGAATTGGCAGAGCCAGGATTCAATACAGGTTTATCTGACTCCAAAGATTACACAATTAATGCCTATACCCCTTTCTAGAACTGTGCCAGAGTTTCATGTTAGGCTTATCATGCTCTTTATCTAAATTAGAGTGTTTATCTGCTGAGGCACTAGATAAGAAGGAGGTAGTATCATCCACAGGAGAGGGGCACGCCTATTTTTCAGGCACTCAAAAAAATAAGTGATCTCTCACCCAGAAGAGTGCTGGATGAGCAGATTAGTCTTCAAGGTCTCAGGTCTCTGTTTCTCATTCTCTCCAGCTTTTCAGTTCTGAGTATGTCTCTGCCTTCACCCACAATATAAAGACAGAGTTTCCAATACTTAAGATATCCAACTAAAGAAGTTATGTGAGTTGCCCATCAGTGGGAGGCATTCAAGTGTAGATGGGACCAACTACTTAGTGGGGATATTGTGGAGAATGTCAGGCGATATAGATGGATAGTAAAGCGACATGACCTTTGGGATCCCTTGCAGATTCAGGATTGCATGGTTCTGAGAACTTTCACTTTTCCTGAGTTAAACATCTCAAGTACATTGACCTTTGAACACCATAAATCTTATTGCATCTGACATCAGGGTATTTGAGGCCTACCCTGGGATTCTAGGGCAGATGAGTGCTTAATAAATATTTTCTATGGATGAGAATGAGGATAGTGGTGATAACTGGGCAATGACCCCAGTCTGGAGGCGGGGGAGAAAAGCAACTCTTCCTCTTCCCCTCTTGCATGGCTGGTTGCTTATATGGTCTTTAATTGGCAGAGTGGTCTTTATATGGCAGAGTGATTTTAATACTGTACTTCTGAACATTCATCTATTTGGTTACATGATAACACAGGAAACAAATAGGGAAGCACTTCTGGAATGGTAGAGTGAGGACCCTGGATAATTTGTTATTCCATAAAGCAACAAGTACACTGGCAAACATTGTCAAAATCAAATTTTCAGAACTCTACGATAAAGGTGTGCAACAATCCAAGGGACATTCATTCAAGGAAAAAAGGTCTGAATAATGGCAAGAACAGTGAGCTTTGTGTTTTAACTTGCCCTATTCTGATCCGCCTCTCCCAGTCTCTGTGGTAGCCTTGACAACCAGCAGCCTAGCAGCCATGGTAGTTGTGAGAACCAGCAGCCTCACAGACACTTGATGGGGCAAAAACAATTTTGGAGCTCCCCCAAAAGCCCCATTCCTGGGTCATTATTTGATATCTGACAGTTCTCTAGAAGAGCCCCATTCAGAGGACTTGCTTTTATTTAACCTGACTCAGAGCTTGCTCTGTGGGAAAAGCACTATTTCCAGGGCATTTGTTGAAAACAGTCAGTGTTTAGCATTGTAGCTGCCTAAGGTAGAATACCAGTTGGGGTAAACAGGAAGCTGGCCAAAAATCTTGAAACAAAAATCTAGAGAATGAGATTCTCATTCTCTAGGGGCTTTGAAAAGCTCTGACATATTCTTAGGAATCTAGAAGTCCACGTCCACGTTACCAGGAAAGACCTGACAAAGCCCTAAACTCTCACCTCTGGCTGACCTTGAGGCTCTGTGCAAGGAGGAAGTGAAGGCTAAGGCAGAGTTGACACCTGCCTGCTGGAGCATTGAGGGAGAAGCCCAACCCCCACACAGAGGAGGGCCTTGGCAAAGGTGGAGACTTACTGGTTTAAGGTATTTAAGGCAATCTCTGTCTAATCATTACCTCACCACTAAACTGATGAAGCAGAAACTTCAGCAGCTGCACATGACAAAGAATACAAACTTTACAAAATTAGTCCAGGAGAGTCACTAAACAAATAGCAGCAACAGCAACAAATCCTGAGGAGGGAGGAGAATCTCATTTCCAAAGTTGACATGGTATTTAAAATGTCCAGCTTTACCAAAAGATTATGAGACATGCAAAGAAATAGGAAAGTAAGACTCATACACAAGGGAAGAAAAGCACTTAATAGAAACTCTTGCTGAGGAAGCCCTGATGTTGGACATAATAAAGATTGTAAGTCAACAATATAAATAGGTTCAAAGAACTAAAGAAACCATGCCTAAAGAATGAAAAAAAGATGGAGAATAATGTCTTACCAAATAGAGAATATCGATAAAGACAGGAATAAAAAAGAACCAAATAGGAATTCTGGAATTGAAAATAACTAACTAAAATGGAAAACTCACTGGAGGGTTCAAAATCAGATTTGAGCTGTCAGCAGAAAGAATCCATGAAATTGAAGATAGATCAAATGAAATCCTGTCTGAGGAACAGAAAGAATAAAAAATGAAGAAAAATGAGCCGAGCCCCGGAGACCTGTGGGAAACCATCAAGCAAACGGACATATGCATAACGGGAATCTCAGAAGGTGAGGAGAGAAAGGGTGGAAGTAAATTGTCATTTAAACTGGGATAGTGCTAGCCAGAAAAGCAATTCTCTTCTGAGTCTCTAGGAGCATTTGACTCCATTGTATAGATAGAATTTATTAATTTTTTTTCCCTCAAAGGCCTGGGATTATTCCAGTGAGAGAGAGTTAAACTAATCTAGATGTTTGCATATATTTCATTATAGTCAAAAAACCGCAAGCCTTTTTCCATGATAGATAATTGGACTTTGTGACTAAGCTCTTGACCAACAAGGACATGATTTTTAGGCTTAATCATAGACTTGGAAAGAATTTTATTGAGCCATTACTGTGTGTCAGGTACTATGTTAAGTGCTTTACATGGATTATCACATTTAATCTTCAAAACAAACCCATGACATCAGTTCTTAATTCCATTCCATTTTATATGAGGAAGCTGAGGCTCTATTTAGTTACGCGCCCACAACTGGAAGGCTAGCAAGCAACAGAGCTTGGATTTAAACTTCTGTCTGTCTGATGCCAAAGCCCATCTTCCTAACCGCCATGCCATTTTTGCCTCCCTATGGAGAAAGGAACATCTTAGAGACAGAGACAGAGCTCTTTTAAGCCCCACTTGTCTGAGTGGTCTTTGGATCTACCTAGTGGAGTAAGTGCTTCTTCAGATTCAGTCCTCCAGACCAATTGCCTGGGAGTTGCCTTCTCCTAAGATGCAAATCTAGAGTTCGGGGATTTTGAAGCAGGATCAACTTATGTTGACCAGCCATCTTTGGGATTTAGAAAGGATGGGGTCTTGACTTTAGTGTCTCTTTAAGGCTTAGAGGTCATGTAAAGGCAGTGTTTGGGACTCAGTCCACCTAAGAATCACTGCTCTCTTCCAAATTAAATCTTTGCTCCCAATTACAAACAAAACCCTCTATAAATTCAGCTAGATGCTTTGAAGCTCTCCAGAATGTCCCCCACCCTTCCTATAGTTTCAGGTTGGGCTTTGAAGAAGGAAATGGTTCATACTTTTTATGTTGTATATATGATGTTCATATTTTCCTCTGAATTACATGCACTTAAGAGCATGTGGCTTGAATCGAGCAGATGATAGCATTTCATGGGCACATTTGTTGGACATGGGTAAACACATCTTTGAGTAAGAGCCTTGAATGCTGGAGTGGTGAATTCAGAGTTGGCACATAAGAAATAAGAAGTCTGAGTTTTGATGTCAGCTCTGCCGATTACTGAGTGTACCTCCTTCACCCATCCTTTGCCCATGAAATAATAATCTCAGAAAATAAGAATTAAATTTGCTTCCCATTGGAGTGCTCTGAGTGGAAATGAAAGCTTTTAAAGCAATTGCAAATAGATGCTGCATGAATCCACATTGCTGTTGCACTGGTAAACTTGATTTCCTACATTCTTTTGTTCGTCTGAACTGGATTTCACCAAGTAGGGAGTAGCTCCCATGTAGCTGGTGGGATGTCCAGTACTGTCTTTTTAGTGGCTTTCCAAGGGCTTCTCCAAACTGCTGAGTCAGCTGCCCAGAGCGGAGCCTGGTGAGGGCTTTGGAGGAATTCCAGGGGCTTTTACTTGTAGGCCTCTGGTCATACCCTTCGTGGTAGGTTTGAGAGATAAAATAAGGGCTATCCAGCTAAATTTGAATTTCATGTAAACAGCACATTCTTTTCAGCATAAACGTCCCATGGAGTATTTGGGGCATATTTATGCTTAAAAAAGTGTTACCTGAAATTCAAGTTGTAGCTGGATGTGTTGTTTTTGTTCTTCTCCTAAATCTGGCAGCCCAACTTGGAGGGGAGGGGGCAGAGATGGGGTTTGTGTTTGATGTTGCTGAAATATTACAGGAATAAAAAACTGCCTCTTCCTCTAGTGAAATACCACCACCACCCACCCCTCCTCCAGGTTTGGCAATGCAGGAAGACCCAGGGCTGGAACCAGATTCTCTACAGGTCTGTCAGAGTCTGGGGGCAGGACGGGTCTTAGGATGTGTATCAGCAGAGGTGGGAGGGAGTGTGGGGTAAGAGAATAACCTTTCTTTGGCTACCTTCTCCTTGAGTCCCTAGGCCCTGCTTTCACATGGCCTCCTCTACTGCCTTATCATCAATGGCGCAACAATTGCCATGTTGAAAAAAGTTGTTGAAAAGGCTCCTCTTCTAAAGAATGTCCTCAAAGGGAATACTTTTCCATGTTATCCCCCAGCCTTGCCTTCAGCTATGCTTCTGAATAATCTTCCAGTGTTGGGCATCCAGACTCAGAGCCCAACACTGGAAGATTATCACCTTCCCTTGGGGCTTTCAAGGGCTTTACTCCTGCTCACCCCCCATGGGTTTAGGGAGGGTGATTGTGCCCCCTCTCAGATCCTGCTTGAGAGTGGGCATAATATCCTTCTTGTAATTTCCTGGAGCTTTGTTGAGGTGAGGCTGGCCCTTAAAATGAAGGTTTACTACACGTATTCAGGAAGGACCCAAGGGAAATGAACACAGAGTATCCAGAACCCAGAGACAGGATCTGGGATCAGTGTTTCCCAAGCTTGCCTGATGATAGACTCCCCTGGGGTGCTTGGTTGAGTGCGTGCCTGGATTTCCCTGCCTTTCTTCTAGAAATTTCAGTTTCAGAAAGTCTGGGTAAGGGCCTGGGAATCTGCTCTTAAAAAGCATTCCAGGTGATTCTGGTTTGCAGCAGGGTTAAGCATATCTAAAGTACGTGTGTTATGGATCATTCTCATGGTCTTGAAGCCCCTTCCCATCCCAGTTGCCACCATGTTAACCCCAGCACCTGGGAGCCCGGGCCTGGTCTTGGATCTTCCAGATTCCCAAGGTCATTTATTTCTGAATAATGAGAAATGACCAGGGTTGTTGTTGTTGTTGTTAAGTGGGCTCTACACTTGACCTCAAGACCCTCAGATCAAGACCTGAGCTGAGATCAAGAGTCAGATGCTTAACCGACTGAGCCACCCAGGTGCCCCTGTTGTTGTTTTTGTTTTTGTTTTTAAAGAAATTTATTTATTTATTTAAGATAGTGACAGAGAGAGAGAGAGAGAGAGAGAGAGAGAGAATGTTTGAGCGAGTGGCGGGGGGGAGTGGCAGATGGGGAGGGACAGGGGCAAGAAGACTCCCCACTGAGCGTGGAGCCCAACACGGGGCTCAGTCTCATGACCTGGAGATCATGACCTGAGTCGAAATCACGAGTGTGACACTCAGCTGACTGAGCCACCCAGGTGCCTGCTGTTATTTTTAAATTGCAGATTCCTAGCTCCATTCCAGGAGAATCAGATTTAGTAGGTCCAGGGTGGAGCCCAGGAATCTGCATTTTTAAACTCTCCCGCACTTAACTTTGTATCTCATTTCTGTGGGAACCTGATAAAGGGAGTAAGTGAATGGCATTTAGGCAACATCACATCTGATAAAGATGGCCTTGTGATAAAAGTGACTATCTGGACTGGGGGACGTTTCATATCTGGTAGGAGGCCATTCTTTGTGCTTCTCTGAGTATGGTGACTCTTCACTGACCTGTCCTCTAGGGGACCCCCAAAGCCATGCCTGTGGAGATGCTACAAGCAATAGTCGCTCCTGTGAGGTGTTAAACCAGGGTGGTTGCCATACCCACATTGCCCTGCGCCTGTGCCATCACCGTGGGGCCAAAGAGGATGGCTTCTGGATGGTTCCATGGTCTGGGGTTCGTGGGAGAGGAACCCCTGAGGCTGCCCTGCTCTCGAGCTGTGTCCTGTTACTTAGAGTCGTCTAAGTGTATCTAATGTCGTGTGCCATGATAGTCTTGTGAGCCTCAAAATTAGTTAAAATTAAAAAGACCCCTGGTGAGCATTATAAAGTGATGTTCTGTATTTGTTTTTAAACTCTGTGTGCATTTTTCTTATCTATAAAATGGGGATGATAATATTACCTACCTTGCTATGAGGATTGTAAGGTACTTACAACAGTGTCTAGTACATAAGTATGTGCTACTGCCACCCTCCTCCTCAGCACCCTCCTCCTCAGCACCCTCCTCACCACCCTCCTCACCACACTCTTCCTCACCACCCTCCTCACCATCCTCTTCCTCACCATCATCCTTCTCACCACCCTCCTCCTCACCATCATCCTCCTCACCACCCTCCTCCTCACCACGCTCCTCACCATCATCCTCCTCACCCTCCTCCTCACCACCCTCCTCCTCACCATCATCCTCCTCACCACCCTCCTCACCATCATCCTTCTCACCACCCTCCTCCTCACCCTCCTCCTCACCATCATCCTTCTCACCACCCTCCTCCTCACCACGCTCCTCACCATCATCCTCCTCACCATCCTCCTCGCCACCCTCCTCCTCACCACGCTCCTCACCACCCTCCTCCTCACCATCCTCCTCACCATCATCCTCCTCACCATCCTCCTCACCATTATCCTTCTCACCATCCTCCTCCTCACCATCATCCTCCTCACCATCCTCCTCACCATTATCCTTCTCACCATCCTCCTCCTCACCGTCATCCTCCTCACCATCATCCTCCTCACCATCCTCCTCACCATTATCCTTCTCACCATCCTCCTCCTCACCATCATCCTCCTCACCATCCTCCTCACCACCCTCCTCCTCACCACGCTCCTCACCACCCTCCTCCTCACCATCCTCCTCACCATCCTCCTCCTCACCCTCCTCCTCACCATCATCCTCCTCACCATCCTCCTCACCATTATCCTTCTCACCATCCTCCTCCTCACCATCATCCTCCTCACCATCATCCTCCTCACCATCATCCTCCTCACCATCCTCCTCATTATCCTTCTCACCATCCTCCTCCTCACCATCCTCCTCCTCACCGTCATCCTCCTCACCATCCTCCTCACCATCATCCTCCTCACCATCCTCCTCACCATCCTCCTCCTCACCCTCCTCCTCACCATCATCCTTCTCACCACCCTCCTCCTCACCACGCTCCTCACCATCACCCTCCTCACCCTCCTCCTCACCATCATCCTCCTCACCATCCTCCTCACCATTATCCTTCTCACCATCCTCCTCCTCACCATCATCCTCCTCACCATCCTCCTCACCATTATCCTTCTCACCATCCTCCTCCTCACCGTCATCCTCCTCACCATCCTCCTCACCATCATCCTCCTCACCATCCTCCTCACCATCCTCCTCCTCACCATCTTCCTCACCATCATCCTCCTCACCATCCTCTTCACCATCATCCTCCTCACCATCCTCCTCACCATCATCCTCCTCACCATCCTCCTCACCATTATCCTTCTCACTGTCCTCCTCCTCACCATCATCCTCCTCACCATCATCCTCCTCACCATCCTCCTCCTCACCATCATCTTCCTCACCATCCTCCTCACCGTCATCCTCAACGTCAACATTAGCATCCTCATCCTCATCCTCATCCTCATTCTCATCCTCATCCTCATCCTCATCCTCATCATCGCCATTGGGTCAGTTCCAGTCTCATCTTAGCTATTAGCTGACTGTATAGCTTTGGACAAATGACCTCATGGATTCTTACAGTATATTCTAGGTGCTCCATTTATTCGTTGGATGAATTGATGAGTTAGGGGGGTCAGCTCAATGCTCTTTAGGGTCCTTTCTGGTTTCAGATATAAGATTTTGTGTGATATTGGACCAAGAGGAAAGCTGAAGGAGGAAGGGGGACAGAAAAGAGAAACCACCCACAGAAGGAGTGATGTGGGGGTCAGAGGCCTGGAGTAGTCTGGAGAGGGAACAGGTCATCCGGAGGAGATGAAGGTGTCCAGTAGTTCTGCTGACCCTGTAGGTCAATAGGTCAATCCTTGAGAAGAATGTAGACGGTTCTGACCTGGGAGTAATGCTTTCTAGAGCCTATGTTTCCAGGGCAGGCTTAAAGGGATCAGAGGGCAGTGGTGTGGGCTAAGAAATGGTTAAAATGGTTACTTTGGGTTGTTTTGGAGTCTCTCTCTGACAGAAACTGCAGAGTAACCCACTTTCTGAGGACACCACTCCTAATGGTGAGGAGGATGAGGATTTCTGACCTCCCTACCTGCCAGGGGGAGAAGTTAGCAATGGCCCCAGCAGAAGGCTGCCCCTAATGCGATGTGTCTCCCTCCCTCTTTCAGGTCTGAATGCTGGTGCTTTTTATGCCTTGTCCACTCTGCTGAATCGCATGGTGATCTTGCACTACCCGGTAAGGTAGTCCCCGGAGCATGCTGGACCCGAAGAGCGTGAGATTTCTGTCCATCTCAGCAGGACCTGGGGCAGCAGTTAGCTCTAGTCTCCGGTTTCCCCCACCCCCCACAATTCTAGGCAGCGTGGTATGGTGGTATGCTTATGGATTTGGAGGGAGACAGCCCTGGATCTCCCCTGGCTCTGGTGCCTCTAAATTGTGTGACAAGCTGGTTAGCCTCTCTGAACTCTCATTCTCCTTCCTGCAAAAGAAACATAATTACTTATTGAAAGATTATTTTTTAGGATTAGAAAGTAAACAATACTATGTATGTGTGTGTGCATATATATATATTCACATGTTCTATGTATGTAAAGCACATGGCATGGTGCCTAGCAATACGGTAGGTAAACATACAGACATGTAGATCATGTATGAAAGATTTAATTTGTAAAATAGGGGCAGAGTTTAATTTTGAACTCTTAGTTGCTCGACTGAAAGCATTCCTTTTTTTAAAAAAGATTTTATTTATTTGTCAGAGAGGGGAGAGAGAACACACGAGGAGGGGGAGGAGCAGAGGCAGAGGGAGAAGCAGGCTCCCTGCTGAGCAGGGAGCCCGATGCGGGGCTCGATCCCAGGACCCTGGGATCATGACCTCAGCCGAAGGCAGACGCTTAACCGACTGAGCCACCCTGGCGTCCCTGAAAGCATTTCTTAAATATTTCCAGAACCAGCAAGGGCTGGATCCTGGGAGTGGGGTACTGTGTGTCCTGGAGTTGGGAATCCCAGGTCCAACCCCCTTTTCAAAGGACAAGGGTCTCACCCTTGCAGAGGTGGTAGGCCACTGTGGCTAATGTGTTCCGGTTTTGGAGTTTGATAGGTCTGAGTTCAGATCCTAGCTCTGCACTTAATAAATACCACACGACCTCTGGCTAGCAGGTTAATCTCACTGTGCCTCAGTTTTTTTCATCTGTAAAGTGTAGAATATTGATTTCTAACCTTATGGTGGGGAATTTTGAGAAGCAAATGAGATTATATAATGGTTATCTTCCCATTCCTTTTGGCACTAATAGCTCAAAAAAAAAAAAAAAAACAACTAAGTACAGAATATTTGGATATATGTATTTCGGTCTCCTCGTTTGTGAAATGGGGATAATGATAAATAAGATAAAAGGGTTGCCATAGGATTAAATTTAAAAAAGATCTACTTCAAAGTAGGTCTAGGACAGTTTGGTTGACCTCAGCATCCAGGATCATGCACACACATCTGGGTTATAGTAGATTGGGAGGAGCAACTATTCTAGTAGTCTCTCCCCACTGGCAGCTTCTTACCCTGGTACGTTCAGAGAATAGGCTCTAATGGAGTCTGAGTTACTTGCCTTTCCCCTGTCACCTCCGGGTGACTGTGCTCTGTCTGGTGTCTTGTCCCATTGCTGGGTGATCACTGGGGCTGTGGTTTTCCCAGGGGGAAGAAGTGAATGCTGGAAGAATAGGCCTGACCATCGTCATTGCAGGAATGCTTGGGGCTATGATCTCAGGCATCTGGCTGGATAGGTCGAAAACCTACAAGTAAGTGACCTCCTCTTGGACTGAGAATTGGGGACCCATGTTTTGAAATGACACGTTCCTCGGCAATATGACTCCAAAGGGTTGGGTGCAGCAGCTGGGGGTCTCAGTGGTCAAGTGGTTCACATTTATCTTCTCTAAGCCTCAGTTTCTCCATTTATAACATGAGGGAAATAGTACACATTCCATGGGGGATCTTGGTAAGATCAGAGATGGAATACAAGAGGCCTAGCACAGTACTCTTCCCCATAGCCCCATGTAGTTTGCAGAAGGGACAAATGAGGGAGAAATGAAAATGAATGTAGAAAAATGCCAGCAGTTGGAAAGCTTATGGAAACCCCAAAGAGTGGCAATGAGAAAGTGATCCCCTGCCCCATTCCGCTGGCTCCCAGGGGCTAACCAAGGTGTCTGGGCTAACTCTGGCTTACAACTGTATTATCTTGCAACTGCTTATACCTCCTTCATAAATATTGTGATGTGCTTTGGGCCTGAATGCCCAGTGTGTTTCCAGGAGCCCAGAGCAGTCTTTCTAAGATTTTAGTGTATGCCAGGCTAACCCAGGATGCTTATTAAAAATAGATTCCTGGGCTCCATCCTCATGGATGCCAATTCAGTGAGGGAAACTGCTTTTGTAAGGAGCAACCCACCCAGGTGCCTCTAAGCCAGGCTTAGAAAAAGGCTCTAGAGAATGCAGACCCAACACCCTTCCCTTCTTGTTGCTCCTTTCCAGTGCTGGGCATGCACTGGGTGCTCAATTAATACTGGTCAACTGGGTAGCTGCCAGGTTTGTCCTACACTGGGGCAGGGCAGCTGCTTTGTCGAGGCCTCTGAAGTTCCCCGTGTCTGGAGGCGACAGACCTGTTCTCTGCCACACAGACCCGCTTCTGTGAGGCTCTGGTCAGACCAGGTCTCACTCTGGCTGCCCCAGACAAAGGCCAGTTGAGGTCATCCCTGGGGATGTGGTTGCCTGGCTGAATGTGACGTGGAGCCTGGCGTGGCTTAATGACTGCTGGTGGAGCTTGGCTGCCATCTCGTCTCTGCGATCTGTCAGTGGCTTGCTTCAGCCAGACCCAAGAGCAGTGAGGACTGGCCACCCCCAAACCAGCGAACAGCAGTGTCCCTTCTCCCAGGGCTTGCTCTGTGGCGGGAGAGGGGAAGGATTGGAACGACAGCTGGGCTGGGATGTGGGCAGCCAGATGGCTGAGAAGAACTAAAAAATACAGGGAAAGGGCTGAGGGCACACTTCAGAAGGTAGACGCCACTGTTTGCTAGCATCACTGATGTCTTACTCCTGCCTTCAGCATGAGATGCCCTTCACCCTGCACTTTGACCCGAACAGAGAAAGGATGCTCTGCAATCAGGGCATTTTGGTGCCTGTTCTCCTCTCCCTGCGGCTCCCAGATTTGTCCCGTTTGGAAATGGGGTGGGTCATATCCCGTTATTTGAGGCTGGGACTGCTTACAGTTTTTCTAAATGGGTCAGTGGTTTAAAATGAAGCAATGGTTAAGAAAATATGGCAAAAGGGGAGCTTGTGTGGCCGGCAAAAGAAACTGGTATCCATGAAGTTGCCTTCTGTGGGGTGGGTGGGACCAGATGAGGGTGCAGGATGGAGGATGAGGAAGCCCCTCTGCCTTCAGCAGCTGCTTTGAAGCCCCAGGTAGGAGGGGCATCCTTTGCAGCCTCTGGCTTTGAGCTTTCCCGAAGATGCAACCCTGTAGCGTGTCCGTGTGTATTAGTGTATTAGGTCCTGTGTGCAGCAGTAGAAAGAGCAGCATAGGTTTCAGATCCCAGCGCTGGGTCCAAATCCCAGCTCTGCATTTACTCAATGGGTAATTCTGAATAAGTAACTTAATTGGTCTGAGCCTCAGTTTCCTCATTTGCAAAATTAGGGATAGTCATCCGTTTCTTGCAGGGCTTTTGTCAGGTTTGAGTGCAATAAGAAATGCATGCGAAGTGCTTAATAGAATTCCCAGCACCCAATAAATGTGGGATTAGTTTGATAAAACCACAGTGTACGTCTGCTGGTGCCCCCACCATGTTTCTTGTTTCAGGGGGATGCGTGAAGGCTTTCGGCTTTCAGCTTTCTGTCTCTTAGTCCTCATTTCGTGGCAGGCGGGCAGAGGGATGTGCAGAGCCCGCGGCCTGCCATAAGCAGGACAGGGAGAGGAACACAGGTCCAGCTGCGGGGGTGAGGCTGCAGCAGAGTCACGAGTGGGCGAACCCCAAACAGAAAGCAGCAGGCTGCTGCTGATCCCTCTGAGGGGACTGGCAAAGGGGAATGTCATGGGGAGTGGGCAGAGCTTTCTCACTTTGGCTTGGGAGTCAAATGCTTAGTTCAGGGCTGGAGAATGTTCTCACTTACTTCCTGTTGTCTGGAGCAGAGTAGTTCAGGTTCGGTGAAAAATCTGTGCTGCACCTGTGCCAGTGGCAACACGAAGAACTTCGAGATGACAGAGAATCTGAAAGTCAGCTCACTGCCCAGCATGGCCATGGGGTCTTGGGGCCAAGCAGACCAGCAGAATGAGGTGGCTTCTGGGGTAGTCCCACACGCCATGCTGCCTGACAGTAGCTGATATTTGTTCTGTGTTTATTTGGTGGAGGACGAGGAAGGGAGAGTGTTGTGCCCTTCCTGCTTGGGGTGCAGCTTGATAATTGTTGAGGGGGTTCTATAGGAGTTGAACACATATGTAGCAAGAAGGCTTCCTCCTCTCCTGATCCTCCCCTTTGTAGCACTGGCCAAAGTGTAATTAAGTAATAATTTGTGTGATCATTGGTTCAGTGTCCATCAACCTCATGGACAGAAAGTTCTGAGAGCAGATGTCCCAGCACACAGCAGAGGGCTTGACACATAGCAGGTGCCCAATTTATACTTGTATGTTGGATGGATGGATGGATGGATGGATGGATGGTTGGATGATCCTGTTACAGTCAGAAGTGTATGACTAAATGTCTTTGCCTCTGCTTGTAGGGAGACAACCCTGGTGGTCTACATCATGACGGTAGTGGGCATGGTGGTGTACACATTGACCTTGAACCTGGGATATCTGTGGGTAGTGTTCATCACCGCTGGCACAATGGGGTAAGTTTGACCTCTGACCTGTCTAACCGGAAAGCAGCATCCCATGGCTCCTAGAGCTGCCGACTTCCTTGGAAGCAACACTGACCCCTTTGCTGGCTTCTCATTGACCTCTGGAGATGTGGAAATCGTGGCCAGAGGTCTTGTTTACTTGCAGCACTTCAAAAGGCCACCCAGGGCTTCCATGCTGTTGGGATGGAGTCTCTCCTTCACAGACCTCAGGGAGGCTAGGAAATGTTTAGAGTCTTTTGTAGCTCTGCCTGGGACAGTGTGGGGTCGGAGGAAGTGCACACGGCTGGGAATCAGGAAGTCTGCATCCTGGTCTCTGTTCCACTGCTGATCTTTAGATGACAGGTGCATCACTTAACTGCTCTGAGCCTCAGTTTCCTCATCTGTAAATGAAGATGAATGGCCTGCCTTGTACAGTTGTTGCAAGGAGTGAGAGAGAAATAAGTGTGAAAGCAGCACGAAGTGTGGTACAGATGTAAGAAATTCGAGTTGGGATTTTCTGGACCTGTTGTATGAGAAAGCACAGGAAACAGCACACTTTCCACAGGGGTCTCTGCTTAGCTTTACATCCCAGTTATTTTCCTGTGGGCACTATATGAATGTGTGTGTGAGAGAGGGAGACAGAGACAGAGACAGACAGACACTCAGTTTTTCTCAGCTGGTGACTCTCCAGAGGGAAAAAGGAGGACTCTGAGATCCTCCTTCCAGGTCCCAGAGAGCATGGAGATGCTGTTCGGTGTCCAGGGACTTCCCACTCACAGCACAGGGCCTGGGAACCCACGACACAGAATTTCTCAGCTGAGGACTAAACACTGCAGGCATCCGCCATTCCCTTCTGCCAATGTTGACCCTGTCTGTAATTGATGGCTGGACACAGAAGAAGGAGGAGACCCCCGGGGGCTCCTGAGCATGAAGCCTACATATGAACTTCTTCTTGACCGGCAGGGGCCTCTCTTTCCTTGGTATGGCCACCTGGGGGATGGCCTGATTATTCAAAGGCCTGGAATGTCTTGATGACCAGAAACAAAACAGGAAAAGGAGTTCTGAGGGAGGAGGTGGGCTCCTTATCCTTCTTGCCCTTGAATTTCTCCATCACCTTGTTTCTGTGATCTGGTCTTCAGCTTCTTCATGACTGGCTACCTCCCGCTGGGATTTGAGTTTGCTGTGGAGCTGACATACCCAGAATCAGAAGGCATGTCGTCTGGCCTCCTGAATGTGTCTGCCCAGGTAGGGCTCTTATTTGGTGGTGGCCCTAAAGCAGTGGCTCTTTGTTTCCTACTTGACTTGGCTGCCACAGGCATTGTATCGTGGTAGCTCAGTTCTCTCATGGGCGAGTTGGCTGGGCCCTTGTTTTCAGTTTTCTTTGTGCCTTTCCAGGTATTCGGGATCATCTTCACCATCTCCCAGGGCCAGATTATTGACAACTACGGAACCATGCCTGGGAACATCTTTCTCTGTGTTTTCCTCACCCTTGGAGCAGCCCTCACTGGTGAGTTGGGGCCTCAAGACAAGATGATGCTCACTCAGGCTGCTCGTGGGCTTAGGCTGTTGGCAATTTGAGACCTCAGTGTTTTGACTGATCATACAGATTGGGGGTACGCCTGCAGATGGGCAGAGGGCAAGGCTTATTAGGAAATGTGTTTGAGGAGCAGTAGCATGTTTTGGTGGAATGAGCCTGGGATTTGGCGCCAAAAGACCCTTGTTTGCATCCCAGACTGTGACACTGACCTCCATAGCTGTTTGACCTTGGACAAGTGGACCGACTTCTGGAAGGCTCAGATTCTTAATCTATAAAATGGGAGTTGTTGTAAGGATTGGAGCAACATGTGCAAACTCCCTGGCCAGTATAACTGATCTATAAATGAAGGCCAGTGTCATCCTTGGCTTCTGCCTGTAGGGACATCAGTGATCCCCAGGCTTTGTCAAGTTGGTGGGTAGAACCTCCATCTCCCTGGAATATCTACAGTAGGTCTGAGATACCTGTGACCCTTAGGAAAATGAGGGCTCCCTCTCTTGGGTGAACTTCATCATTGGTCTCTTGTTAATTGTGTCTTTGGTGTTCTCTCTCAATCTCTTGACCTCAGCATTCATTAGGGCAGATCTTCGGAGGCAGAAAGCAAACAAAGAAACTCCTGAGAATGTGAGTATGTGGAAGTTTTGAGAGCTGGGTCCCAGGCTTTGTTTGAGGGTGTGGCAGCATGGGTGGGCCGGGGGGTGGGAGGGGGCGCCTCCCAGAGTGGACTGGTTCTCTGGAGGCCATGAGACCAGCTCAACTTGCATAAACATGGCGCCCAAGAGTTTCCTGGGTGGGTGTTCAGCATGGCTTTTGTGTCTGCTCTTTCCCGGACTCTTCTGCTTCCTTCTCTTCTCCTGGCCTCCCTGCTGTGGTCCCCAGAGCACGTCACTGTTGTCACAGTCTGCTGAGCATCGCCCACTCCTTGGATCCTGAGACAAGTCCTGAGACCCTGGCTGCACTGCTTTCAGCCTGGGGTCAGTGGCTGGAGAGGAAAGGTGGGAGCCTACCTCGACCACGGTGGTGGTGGCCCCGAGGCAGTGGTTCTCCTGGCGTGTTACAGCCCCTTAGGCAGTGCCATGGGCATGGAGGGACTGGAGCCTGTGCATTTCCAGTAAGGCTCTAAAAGGGCAAGTCAGGGCGTAGGAGCTGATGGTGGCAGAAGTGGGAGGACCAGGAGTATGATTTAGAACAGAAGAGGGTTTCCCATCTGCTTTCATCAGCTAGGGACTATTCTAACCAAAATGTTAGATATCAAATCTGAGCCAGGATGAAAGCAATTTCAAATCTGAGGAGGAAAAGTGGGATATTACTTAAAAAGCAAATAAGCCACCCAAAACCTATTACAGAGGGAATGAATACATGTTCTTTGTAGGAAAACTAAAAAATACAGAAAAGTATACAAAGTTTAAAAATCATCCTGTAATATCATCGCCTAGAGATGAAATGCTGTTTTTTTGCAATTACTTATATGTCTATATCTACATATAATATATGTGTGTGTGTATATATATATCTGTATATATATATATCTGTATATATTTATATATGGATATGTAAATATTTTTAAAACAAAAATGGAATCTTCTATCTGCTTTTTTACTTGTGAACACCTTATCAGGTCGTTTTTCTTTTATAACATACTTCTAATGACAACAGTGTTTTAATGAGTGCACATGGGTAAACCATGATTTATCAGCCTTGCTGTCTGTGGACATTAAGGTTGTTCTCATTGTTATAAACAGTATCGTGATTAAAGTCCTGGAAGCTGAATCTCTGTGCATGTTCTCAAGCACAGTATTTCCTTGAGAAATGGATCAGTTGTCATGCATATTTTGAAGATCTTGATATGTATTGCCAAACTGTTGTCGAGAAAGGAACTACCAACACTATCAATTTACATTGCTATAGCAGTGTAGGAGTGCCAACACTGAAGCTTTATCATTTTGGAAAACTTTGCCAATTTCCTAAGGCAAAAATGGTATGTGAAAGAGTTATATTTAGTACTGTAAGGACATATGTTGGCAGATAGATGATAAGCTTTCATTGATTATTTGTCTTCTGATATCACACTTTGGAGTTGGCAGGCTACAGCAGGTAGCATGTGGAGGGCGGAGCCTCCCACAGGAAACTCAGTGGGGAGACAGGGAAGGCCTTGGAGCAGAAATGCTGTTCTCTAGACTGGTGTGAGGACCCTGGCATTGCACCATGAGGATGGGCTTTCACTTGGGCCAGATACAAGGAGACATAAGGGTTTGGAATATATAGTGAGCCTGGGAAAAATGTGCCTATAATAAAACAGGAGAGATTTCTTGTGAGAAGGTGTCAATTTGGAATGTGACACATTGTGTCAAGTGATAGGAGATTTTGCTGTTTACTTTGTAATCTGCATTTATGTTGGCAGATACAGGCAAACGGGAGGAAAGAAAAGGTCACCTATAATCCTAGCACCTGGAGATAACCTAGTAACATTGTAGTCCATTGTTCAGGGTTGTTTTCCGTGGGTCTTCTGGTGGGGTTCCTAGCCTGCTTGTTTACTTAACAGTAGTTTGACAACCTTTCCACAGTTACCTTCTACCACCTCATATCTACATATATGTATTTCCATTTCCTCTTGTTCAATATTTAGGTGGTTCCAGTATTTCACTATTCTTGCGGCCGTATCTTGGTGCACAGGGACCAGGTTTGTTAATCGTGGTTGGAGTTGGCTCAGTCATCTTCTGTATGGAGTATTGGAAATAGCACTGAGTAGGAGTAGGAGACAAATCCGGGGGTGGTACTCCAAAGTCTGTGTCCCTGGATAACTCACCATGTGTCTTTGAACCTCACTTGCACCCGGGGAAGCTTCTGGTTATGGGAAGGTCAGAATCATGGTGGGCTGACACCCAGGGAAGCCAGGGCTGTCACAGAGCTTCCCTCCTCTGGAGCCCCCCATTACACACCCCATGGCAGTCAGCATAATTGAGACCTGGCCATGGGCACAGAAATTCATTATCAGAGCCAGCTGAAGACAGGGCGCCCAACTGATGTGGCCAGAGCTGCTCTTTCTAATCAGTGGGATACACAGTTCGGGTTAAAAAAAAAAAAGAGAGAGAGAGAAAGACAGAATGCTTAGCTTAGGGCTAATGACTAATCTAGATGATGAAAATCTTGGTTTGGGGATTTCCGTTTTTCTTCCAGTTGGTAGTTCTCGGCCAGAGACAGTGGATGTACTTCTGTCCCTGCTGATCTGTTTCTGGTTGTGATTTTGGTTGTAATTTCCAAGTGCTGGCTTTGGAGGGGGCAGGCGTGTGTGGGCGTACACACGTGTGTAAGCGAGAGGACACAGGCTGCTTGATTGACTTCAGCAGGCTGCTGGTGGCCTGAATGAAAGCTACTCATGGCTGAGGCTGAGCTGGTGGCAACAAACTGGCAAGAGAATGGGCAGGTTGGGTTTCTACAGCTGTTACCACTGCTGCGGACTAGCCCCGACACAGTCCTGGGGTGGGGGGGGTGGGAGGGGGGGAGAAGCACCATTTGTCCAGTTGGCACTGGGCCTGTAGACGTTCCTCTAGCTCTCGAGTGGTGATAGCGCAGTGCTGTGCCCGTGCCAAGGCCTTCCCGCCAATAGGTAAGTGCTTGAGGTAAGAGGCAAGGCACGGCATACACCTAGGGCCCCACAGGATCATTTCCAGGCCTGTGCTTAATTCCAGACCCACCTACACAAGTGTGAGCGGGAGGACTCTCCTAATCCTGGGCCATCTTTCCCCAACAAAGTCAAACCAGACTGACCCAAAGTCTTCTCTAGGCATTAAGTATATATACATATTTTTAGCCATTGAGTTTATGTCTTGCCTTTATAAAAATTCTCTCTGCTGCTTCCATTCCCTGCACATCATGATAATATTCCTCATCCAGGCGGCTGCCTCCAAAGGAAGGTAGTCAGAATTTCTGTGGGCGTCGTAGGGTTGGCACTTTGGATGGCTACCTGGTGGTCAGTCCAGGGCAGTTTTAGGCCGCCAGAATGGGGAGGGAGAGTGGGCTCTGCTTCTCTTTCAGTCCCGAGAGGGAGTCTAAACACGCGGGGCTCGCGGGGCGGGGTGGTTTGTGGTGGCTGTGGCGTCAGAGAGAGCTGGACTTTCTGGCTTTTCTTTGATGACACAGTGAGGGTGTGCGCGGTGCGTGTGCGCGTTTAGAGGGCACACTGGCAGAGGCGGGGAGCTGCTGTCCTAACTTCCCTTTGTCTGCTCTTGGGGCTGCTGAGGGGCCTCCGGCTCTTGGTTTTCCCACCGACGGCGGTCCCCGACAGGCAGCTGTCCCAGCCCCGGGTGGAGTCCTGAGCCTCTTCACCCCAAGGGCTGCCTGCTTGTTGTGCCTTGCAGAGACTCCAGGGGGAGGAGGAGGAGGAGGAGGAGAGCAACACCAGCAAAGCGCCCACCACTGTGTCCGAGGAGCATCTCTGAGAGAAAAGGTGGTGGCCAGCACTCCCCACCTCTTCCGTCAGCGCTCGCTGCCGGCACGCAGGTCTTCGCTGGAGCAGCTTTTGGAGGGAACCGGCTGGAATGTTTGTAGCTTGGACGGCAGTGCCTCTGACTCCTGGAACCCACTCAAGAGCTTGCACGGTCTAGCGGGGGAAGATGGTACCTTTCACCGAACGCATGCTCCATACCGGCCCCCTCCCCCTGGCAGGCTGAGGGAGCTGGTGTTGGGAGAGACTGGTGGAGAATGGGGGTGCCTTGCCGTCCCCCTTCACCTGCATCCCGCAAGGAGGGAGCCTGCAAAATTATCACGGAGAGAAAGCTTATTCAGGATATTAACTTTTTCTAGAATGGCAAGACCCCTGGAAGCCCAGTTCTAAGGAGAGGCAGCTGCTCTGGGTGAGGGTAATTTTGGGCTCATCACACTGGCTGCTAATGTTCTGGGGGAGAGAAAGCGCCAGCAGGAAACATCAGAACAGACCCATCAGGACTCGGCCTCGCTTCTCCTGCCCTAAGGTTGGCGTCTGTTTCCAGACCCTTTCCTGAGAGCTGATCAAACCAAACATCAATAAACTTGACAGAACCTTTGCTGTGGCCATGAAGGAGAAACCCGTTGGGGAGGGTGACCTGCCTAGGTGTGGGAGGGCGCTGGTGAAGGCCTGAATTTGGGAACTGTGGTAGCTTGATGTGGGGACAGGAAGGTTCTTTTCTACAAAATCTCTGCCCAGGACTTGTGTGTGTGTGTGTGTGTGTCGTCACCTCTGATGCCTTCATGTGGCCCCTGCCTTGAGAAGCTCTGCCATCCGCCTCAGCGCTTCCTTTCTCTCAAGGGAGGGAAATCCCAGCCAACTGCCTTGTAACCTTTACTGAAAACTAACCTTGTTTCATTCCACCCTGAGAAATCCACGCTGCTTCTGAGAGAGGAGAGGAAGGGGGCAGAAGGAAAGGCGGCCCCTGAAATGGGAATTGAGTCTGCTTGAATGAAGTGCCTCCTGCCTCTGGAGGGGGTGGTTTTCGCACACCCACCCCTTCTTCCCCTCCCCTTCCAGCAATCATCTTTTAACAGATATTGTGAATTTAAGGGATTCCCTTTAAACCAACCCAGGGTGACCTCCTCGCCTGCCCAGCCTGCTGTCTGGCTCTACTCACAGGCTGGGGTAGTGTCCCCTGAAAAGAAGATGTTTTAGTAATTTCTCCTGCATTGAGCAGCTGTGATCATGACCATTGGTGCTGTTCGGCTGTGACCACTGGCCGGTCTCGGCGTCCGGGGGCAGCCTGGGTTGGAGGGCCACGGTGCCTGGGTCATTGCCCGCGGGGAGCCGGGTGTGTGTGTGTGTGTGTGTGTGTGTTTGTACAGACATTCCGGATGTTCTGTATGTAAGAGAAGTTCACACTTCTGCTGGGGGGAGTGATGGGGGTGGAAGAGAGGTGGAAAGAAAGCATGTCTTGATTTTTGATAGGGAGAAAGGTGTTCACTCTTCAGCTCCTTAAAGCTTTTTAACAAAATGTTTACCAGATTATTCATTCCTTTATTTTAAAAGCATAATTTGTATTTTCTACTTGTAATACCGGATGTTTTAAGACAATAAAAGATTCTCTAAGTGGTCTGCCGCGTCACTAGGTGGGGCAGAGGTGTCTTTCGGCAGTCCCGAGACTCTCACTCATTTCTGGGGCCTGGGCCGACAGTATGGGAGGGGCCTGGGGCTAGAGGAGCAGCTCCCTGGGCATGCTGCAGAGGCCGGTCCTCTGTTTACACAGATGTGACCCTCCCTGTGGGCTGCTTTTTAAAGACAAGGCTATAAAAGTGAACGTGGGCCTGTGCGGTGCCTTGCACCTCACCGTCCCGCCCGTGACCCTAACTGCCTGCCTTTCGGGCTGTGTACGCCTGCAGACAGTCCACCCAGGGTGGCCGCCCAGAGCCCACTGTGGCTGCTGGCTCGGCCTCAGTGTGGCTGGCCTGTTTGTTCTATGACTGCACCATCCTGCCCTGGCCATAGTCCATGCTTTCGGCTTCTGCTGTTCTGTGTTGCCATTTTTCTTCAAAACTGTCCCACCTACTGCCACTTCTCCCTTCCCAGGTGTGTTCGCCTTATGCTGTGGCTTGGACTTGCTGCTGCTGTCAGTTTTCTGTACGTTTCTTTCTTAGTAAAATGCACGGTGCCTGTGGTATTCTGGCACCATTATCTGTTGGCAGTTCTCAGCTGAAGAGAGACTTGACAAGTTCTACTTTAAGTCATCTCGAAAGGGAGCCAAGCCTGGCTGTTAGAGAATAATATTCATGATATGTTCTATTCTAAACCATCTCTTTAGATCCTTTGGGTCTTGTCTTTGCTTATCTGGAATTACATTTCTATGACGCATGCTTAGAGGATCTAAATCCAAACCATGCATGCTTTCATTCACTTTCTAAGGTGGGCTCCATGTGGATCTACACTCACATGCTAACTCTGTAAGATCACTGCTTTTTTTACTATCTCTTGACAATGGTGAGTGAGGGACAGTCCGTACCACTGAGCTGTTTTTCTAGATGTAGTGCTGTGGGGATGAGGCGTGGTATCGCTGCAACCACTTTTGGCACCATAAAAGGAATCCAGCCTGAGGATGAAGCCAACATAGGAGGGCAGGATTGAGTCCTGATCAAATCATTCCTGAAGACTATAATCTCCTTAATCTTCAGTTTTGTGAGCCAATATTATCTTTATTGTTTAAGCTAGTTTAAGATGACTTTGTTCCTTTCACCTAGAGTCTTAACTGATAAATTCCTAATGCATTTAAGTATCCTCAACTTCAAGCTTCCTGTCATGCCCTTGCAAGTCCCCTGCCTCCCTTCCTGACCTATCTCTTACATTTTGCTTCCTGACTTCACTACGCGGATCTGACTCCTTGAACAAGATGGTTCCTACCTTCCAGATGCTGCTCCCTCTGCCCTAAATGCCTGCCTCATATATGAAGACATCTGATACCTGGGCATTCAAGGCTCAGCTCAGATCCCACCTCCTCAGGGAAGCCTTTCCTGACAATCTAAATCATCCACCCCCTACCTTCTTGATCACATACCTTGGTTTCTAGAGTTCATATTGTCTGAAGTTGTTCTTTCATGTTGCTTTGTTGATTGTCCGTTTCCTGGACTACAGTGTAAGGGCCACTGGGAACAGGGGCATTGCCTGGGTCATCATTTCTCTTTCCCAAGTGTCTGGCATGGACTTAAGTGTTGAATAAATACTTTGTTGAACAATGAATGGGTTCTTGAGTCTCTATGCTGTGTGTGGGCCCAGCCAGTGATGAGCCCATCAGGGTTGTGTCTGAAGGGCAACTATCGGCTCCAGTCCATTGTCTTGGGGTTTCATGTTCTCCTTTCCATGGTCAGGCAGCTGTTTCTTCTGCGCTGTTTTCTGTCTCTGCTTTCTCAAGAATCTGTTTCTTCCTTAGGAAGAAAACAAGAAAGGGTCCTGACTGTTCAGTTGTGAACTCAGAATCTTGAAGGTGGGGAAGGAGAGACAGACTGGACTTCAGGAGAAATGAACAAGTGGTAAGAGGGGCTGGAGGCAGCCACGTGTGCCCGGGTCCTTGAGCTGTTCTACTCATTACGGTGTATTTGATCAGCAAAAAGCTGTGATTCTCCTATGCAACGGCTCGGAGAGGGGCAGGAGTGCTCTTGGCTTAGGGGAGGTCAAAGTACAAGGACTGATCCAAGCAGACGGTTTTTCTATTTATTACAAAATTCGTTACACAAATACAGCTGACCAGAAGGTCTAAAAACAACCCAGACTCTTCCAACCCTGATCCACTTGTAGACACAAGTATATGAGCCATGCTTACTCACAGGGGAGCCCTTCTTAGAAGGACTGCCTGTTCATCGGATGGTTCAGAGTCTTGGGTCCAGCAGCAGAGAGGAGCCCAACCTGGGAGGGCAGCCTCCTGAAGCAGCCCTTGGGGGCAGCTGCTCTGGGTGACACAGCAGCTGTAAGTTTCATAGTTCACGTGTTCCCACCACACAAGTCAGGGGAAGGGATAAAAAATAAAAGGGAAAAAGCAGAAGGCTGGAAAAGGGATCCTGGAAGAGGCTGTAGGTGGGGGAAGGGCACACAGTGGGTTTCTGAGGTGCTGGAAATTTCTTGATCTGGGTGAAGGTACAGAATATTCAGTCATTTAAAATGATTCTTTCAATTGTACGTACACAGTATATACTTTTCTGTATGAAGGTTAGATCTTAAAAATTTTTAAATGTAAGAAAAACCCCAAACCTAAAAGGCTAGCAGTGGTAAGGGGGCTTAGGATGGTACAGAAAAGAAGAAATGAAAGAGGAGGGAGGATGAAGGAAGGGGATGGCGAAGGTGGAAGACGAAGTCTTGGAGGTGGTAATGCCAGCCTCAGTTTCTCTTCTTCTGTCTGGATACTGGTTCTACTTCTAGGTACCGGAGCCCAGCTAGCATACCCAGGATTGAGAAACCTTAAATAAGAGAAAAGAGAGGTGGCTGACATCAGCACAGCACTTTCTTACACTCTCGTATGTCTGCTCTCCTGCCCCCAGCCCTAGGGTGCAGTTCCCATGGGAGCCCGGGGGAGGGGGTCGGATGCTTACTTGCCACCATCAGGGGGGCCAGGACGCCAATTGTGGGAGCTGCGGTCCCAAAGACAAACAACTCAGAAAGGAAGTGCCCCAGGGCGAGGAGGAAGGTCCAGAGTGTGATGTGGTACAGCCTACAAGGGAGCAGACAGAAATGGGAACTGGAGGGCCTGCCCGTTCAGTGCAGGGGGGACAAGCGCGCGTGCACACACACACACACACACACACACACACGAATCCAAACCCAGCAAGTGACTATGGCTAAAGGAAGAGAGACTTGGGCCCGAGAAAGACCTGTCTGCTTGATTACACCAATTTACCCTCTACTAGGGCAAAACCAAAGGTTTCAACTGCTAGACTGAGAGGAGAATGGTCTCAGCATCCACAGTGGGTCTCCAAGTCGTAGCAAGGTGGTGAAGCCAGCCACAGCAAAGCAGAGTCTGGTTTATGGCACGCCTAGCAGTATAGACAGTTGGGGATCAATCATACTTACAGATTCTACGTAATCAAATTGGCTTGGCTCTGTAGTCCAAGCCCACCTGATAGGTGTTGGGCTAGGGGCTGGTCAATGCTCATAGGATGGATGGCACAAAATGAAGGGCCTGAATGCAGCATGAGCACCGAGGACCTCTCTGGGGCTTTTAGATGCTCTTGCCACACAGGCTGTTATTTTGTGTCTTAGCCTAGGAGCATGATCAGGTGGAGGACACAGTGATAACCTCATGGGAAGAGAACGTGTTCCTCAGTTTTGATGAAGAGGTGGAGAGGAGATAGGTTGTAGGATGACTGACCACTTGGATTGGAGATTTATTTTTTTTAACTATGAAATTTAAAAAATTCTGAAATATTTCAAACGTACAAAAAATTGTTCATGATAGAATACTATAATTAAGCTGTATGCAACCAATACCCTGGCTCCATCCAATCCGGATGTTTTGACATTTTTGCTTCAGATACTTTTTTCTTTTTTTTTAATTTATTTTTCTCTCTTTTTTTTTTTTTAATAATTTTTTTTTAAAATTTATTTGACAGAGAGCGAGACAGCGAGAGAGGGAACACAAGCAGGGGGAGTGGGAGAGGGAGAAGCAGGCCTCCCTGCCGAGCAGGGAGCCCGATGCGGGGCTCGATCCCAGGACCCTGGGACCATGACCTGAGCCGAGGGCAGACACTTAACGACTGAGCCACCCAGGCGCCCCCAGATACTTTCTTTCTAATAAATAAGATATTACAGATATCAGTTAAAGCATTCTATGTAGCCTTATCCCACCCGGATCCCATTCCCCTGCTCCCCAGCTCCCCAGAAGGAACCGATACGTTAAATTTGATTTTTATCATTCCTGTGCATGTTTTTATACATTTAGTAAATATGTATGTATGGCTGTTGATTTTGAATTTCTGGTTAGAGAGGAAATAGAATCAGAGTGTATGTCAGAAGAGCACTGACCAAAGTCCCAGGTTAAAAAAGGCTAGAAAGAAGTCCGCATTTGTGGCTATCCTGTGTTGGGAGAAGGGGACATGAATGGGTGATAATGCGGTAAGTCGCATTCCAAAAGCACAGCAAATGAAAGCTATACCTCTTACACCTATCAGCAATTTGTCATGGTAACGGTCTTTAAAAGGATTATTTAATTCTTCCTCCCTCCCTGTCAGCCTGAGGGGTAGAGCAGATATACTAGTCTCATTTTATACTTAAAGAGACCAAGAGGCAGAGAAGGTAAACAGCTGATCCTTGAACAACATGGGTTTAAACAGCATGGGTCCACTTATATGTGGATTTTTAAAGATAAATTGCAGTACGCTACTGTAAATGCATTTCTCTTCCTTATGATTTTCTTAATAACATTTTCTTTTCTCTAGCTTACTTTATTGTAAGAATACAGTACCTAACACATAAAATGTACAAAATATGTCTTAATTGACTTTCTTATCAGTAAGGCTTCTGGTCAGTAGTAGGTCATTAGTAGCTAAATTTTGGGGGAGTCAAAAGTTATACACGGATTTTCACCTGTGGGGAGCCAGCACCCCCAACCCCCATGTTGTTCAAGGGTCAACCGTATAATGAACTTGCCGCTACAAAAATAGTTACTAATAGAACTGAAACAAGAACCCATTTTCTTGTTTTCATTCTTGGGCCCCAGGCTGTTTTCACTAAACCATACTGCTTCCCAAAATATGTGTCAATGTAGAACGAGTCAAACCATAGTTTCAAGTTCAAAAAAAATTTTAAAAAGTTGGAGAGATCACAGGGTTAATATTTAGCCCTGCTTCAAATCCCACTTGAGTCAGTCTTCCTTAGTTCAAATTAACTGGGTCTCAAACATGTAGATCTGCAAACTCGGGAATGAAAATCATTACCTCCAAGGGCTGCTAGGATTAATCAAGGTCAGGCAGATGAAAGCTCCTGGCATAATCAGAGGTGCTCAGTAAATATCATTACCTCTTCTTTCCCCAAATGCTAAGGGCTTCGATACAACAGAAAAATATTTTAGTGTGAAGTTGACATTTTGGTGGCCTTAGCCAGTGACCTGAGCAAACTTTGCCCTTTGACTGTGGGGAGGATGGCTAGAAAGAAAGTTCGAGCCCCCTCCAGTGGTCAGCACCGGTTACAGCATGATATGGACAAGAGGCTATGGTTGTCTGCCAATGTTCCACCCTAGTCTGAGTACCCTAGAGAGGCAGAATATAGGAATCCTGGGTTCTCTTTCACCCTCACCTACTGACTCTGCATAAGCATGCAGCAGTTTACCTGTGGGTTCCTTTTTTCATGGATTGTGATTTCTGTTCATTCCTACTTCTTAAGGAGGAATGTGAGAATAAGGTATATGTGGGCGGCTGCTCTAAAAAGAACACACTCTACTTCTTTAGTAGCAGAAAGGCTGATTCTTTAGTAAAGAAATAGAGGGTATGATGCAGGCCACTAGATCATGACACTACCAGCTGCTGTTGCTTCCACAGAATTTTCAAACTTTAAAGACCTGTGAGGCCTATTACTTTTTTTTTTTTTTTAGGCCTAGAAAGAACAGAACCTATTAACCTTTTATTATCCACCTTCTAGGCTAATGTATGAAAATTATCAGGTCTCCAAGGGGAGGACCACACTGGGTTATGCCTAGCACATGACTTCCCACGAAAGGACGCTAAAGCTCTTCCTTCCCTTACATACGTCTTGTTGTGGATGTCGATGGCACAGAGGCAGCGAATCACTGATGACAGCAGCGTCCAGATCCCAAAAGTCCGAGCTTGGAGGCCATTCACTGTAGAGCAGAAAAAAGCAAGAGTGTCGAGAGGGGAGACTTAGGGTTCCTGCCAAACTCCTCTTAGGTCACTGGTGGTTCACGGGAGGCAGGCTGCTGAGCCTGAACTCCCTTTGGCTGGGTGGAAGGGAGGCTTGGCAGCTGCATATGACAACTAGCAGGAATGGAAGGAATTCCACAAGGAGAACTGGCCAGCTCCTCTTCAACTGTTTACAGTTGGGCGGGGGCATTTCAAGAGTAGAAACCCAACAAAGAGCCCACTTAGGCAATCACTCCTGACTGTAGCAGTTTCTACCTCTGTCCTGAAAGCCACGCTGGTGCAGGTGAGGTCCAGCATGTCTGGATCAGGACAGGTCTGGGGGAATGTTGTAGACAGTGGGGCATCAATACGAGGTGCCTAGGAGGTCAGTAAACTTTCAAGGCTGAGGCAGGAGAGAACTCAGAAATCCTGGGACATATCTAGATGCTCAATCTGGTCTTGAAGAGACTTAAGTCTTCTCCTGAATCCAGATCTATATTATTTGAACAAAGCCCATACTGGGCAGGTTTCCTGTGCACTTGGTACTGGAACAAAACACTGCTTCCTTGGTGTTTGCTAAGGCCACCTCACTCTTGGTGAGCTTTGTTCTGGTACTGCTGTATTAAATATCTTGTCCTGAAAGTATTGATCACAATCTACCATAGCAGTGGTTCTTGACCCTGGGTGTTTATTAGAGGCAACTAAAGAAGTTTTATGAAATTACCAAGACCTGGGTACCAGACCAATTAAATCATACTCTTTGGAGGTAGGCCCTGAGAGTAAGTATTTTCTAAAAATACTTTCTTCCCCGGTGATTGTAATGTACAGTCATTTATCTAATGCATCCTGTGGCAAGGGATGCCGAAACAGTGAAAGCAAAGCTACTTCCTTTGCTGGTCTATTGAGCAAGAGAAATTTCAAGGACAAGACTGGTAACTGAAAGGTCTATTTTTTTTTTTTTTTTTTAAGATTTTATTTTTGAGAGAGAGAGAGAGAGCACACACAAGTTGGGGGGGGAGGGGCAGAGGGAGAAGCTCTGAGCCTGATGTGGGACTTGATCCCAGGACCCTGGGATCATGACCTGAGCTGAAGGCAGATGCTTAACCAACTAAGCCACCCAGATGCCCTGAAAGGTCTATTAATGTTTACTTGGGCTTTAAGGATTTTCCATCCTTGGGAAACCACACAGTGATACCAATTCCACAACTGAAGACTTTTAGATGGTAGTAAGGTGAGAAAAAATTCCACATGCCTACCAAATATCTAGTGGTTGGCCACAGAAGGCTACATTATAAACCAATTTGATAGCTCTTCTGATGAAAAGGCTGAGGAAATAGCTCTAGTTAGTGAGATACAAAAGTGGAATATTTCACCAACCCTAGGCAGGTTAGGCATCAGGTGAAATTCTATGGGATGCTCCAGAACACTATCATCAGCAGAATACCATGAGAGCCTCCAGATTATGAGGGGGGAGGCAGTCTCTATATTTCTGGGCTGGAGAGAGACAACCCCCCCCACCCCCCAACACAGTTCTTTGGCTCAGCTCTATGCCCTTGAGTGAACCGCATAACCCCTGGGCTTCTCTGTCAACTTTAAACTTAGAAGACTAGACCAGATAATCTCTAAAATCCTGTGAATCTACACAGGATTCCTGGACATCAGAGGGCAGCATTTGAGGAGGAAAAAGCAGAACTGTCCTACCCACTTTTTCAGGTACTTTACTCCTATTGAGCTTTGTTCAAAGTGAGCCTTAGCCTACTTAGATTCATTTTGTATGGAGATGTTGCAGAAAAATGAGCTAGGTCAGAGCCCGAATCTGGGTTAGCTATAAATGTGACACAGAATTGTCAGCTGCGTGAAATGGTGCTGCAGCTCAAACACCATTATCCCACACATCAGTGCAAGGAAGCTCAAGCTGAAATGTGAAAATATTCTCAGCAAGGGGGCTCAAGGAACTGGGAAAGGCCACCAGAGGCCTTCTAAGTTTCACTCTGGGAGGCCAGCTCAGAGGAATTCTGGATATCTTCTCAGGGACTCTTCATGGTTTGGGAAGACCTTAGGTTAGTAACTCCCCATCTGCAAAACAGAATAAACCATATGTGGCACAACCTAGCTTCTGAAGAGGGCTGAAATCATATGAAAAGCTTTTTTACAGCTTTCTAGTGGGGCACTCCAGAGTCACCAAATAAGTCTCTCTTCTCACTTGCCCTTGTAATACTTTTTGTGTTGCCTGTAATATGCAAAGGACAGTATAAAATGGATGGAAAGGTATTCAGACAAGCTTTGGAGGAAAAAGGGCCAAGTGCTATCCACAAAGTCTGTTATTCCAGTGGCTACCAAAGGGTAGATTAGCCAGCATCATAATCTCCTGGGAAGTTATGAAAAAACAGACTTGGGCCCCACTCAGGGGTGGAAGTTTCAGGAAATAAGTTTGGAGAAGAAAATGGGCACCTGTGCTGTGTGTGTGTGTGTTTGTTTGTTTTTTAAAAGATTTTATTCATTTATTTGAGAGAAAGAATGAGAGAGAGAGAGAGCACATGAGAGGGGGGAGGGTCAGAGGGAGAAGCAACTCCCCACTGAGCAGGGAGCCCGATGAGGGACTCGATCCTGGGACTCCAGGATCATGACCTGACCTGAGCTGAAGGCAGTCGCTCAACCAACTGAGCCACCCAGGCGCCCTGTGTGTTTGTTTTTAAACTTCCTAGCTTGTTCTTAGGGACAGCCTGGTCTGGGAACCACAATTTGGAGCCACTCCTATGAAGGATATAGTTCTCTGATTTCTTACCGAGATCTGGCTTGCCTGTGTAGAGCTTTTCATAGAGAAAGGTGTGGTCTCGGAAGCTCTGCAGTGTGTTCCCCATGGCTATGATGGACACCATAACCAGCCAGCTTCGTAACACGTTCAAGAAACGGCTCATGACTTCCCTCCAACCTGAGAGGGTTTTTGCCTTGGGAACAAAGGCCAAAAACATGAGACAGCAGTTAGCTTACTTCAACCATAAGCTCTCTGACTTGGGTAGTTAACTTGTGTCCCACTCCCGAGGGCTATACTAAGCTTATCTGGGCAATCCCTTCATGAATTCCTTTCTAAGTCCCTGAAGTTGGCCCACCTTCAGTTATCTTAACGTACTATTCTTACTTCACAGGGTTAGCACACTGCCTGGATATTTGCCCTAAACCAAAGGATGCTAACATTTACCTAGAGTGAAAAAGGCTAAATAACGTAGTGGCTAGAAATGGAAAAGCCGGCCAAAAATAATGGAGAAAAAAAAGGGAACAAAGAGGAGGTGTATGAATATTACGATCAGGTAATAAAATGGACTTCTGTGTAAGACTTAGAGAAATTGGTCTTGATATTTAGCCACACTAGTAGTGGTGAATCAACAGTATACTTTGGCACAGTACTTATTTTTGTCTAAGCAACTTGTCCACAATGGTAGCCTAAATCAGAACCCTTTTCTCTTGGCTGGAATCAGTATTTTAATATCTTTACTTCTAGGCTAGTTTTTTTTATGTCATTCCCTTGTGATCCAAGTGGCTCAAGGTGACTGTAAATCTACTAACAGATACTTGCCTGGCTATTGATGACAGACACTTTCAAGCCTTATGCATTTGAGTGGAATCTATGGAGTGAGGGCAATATTTATACTCTCAAGTATTCTCTACTCTGGTTCTTGAGTAATTCATGCTCTATAAGCTAGAACAATATAAAAGCTAAAAGTAAATAAACTGCTGTGACTTGAGAAGTAGCATGAAAATTATGTGGAGAAGGAGCCAACAATGTCGGCGTTGGGTTGCAAAAGAAATTACGATAGCTAACAGGTATCGGGCACACGTATATGTCATGCACTGTGCCAAGCACCTAACATAAATTATCTCATTTAATCCTTAAATAAGGTGGATAGGCAATATTACTATTTCCATTTGACAGATGAGGGTTGGCACAGAGAAATTAAGTGATTTGCTTGAGGTTACACAGCTAACACATGGCAGAGCTGAGATACAAACGATGCTCTGCAATACTGTCTCACTGAGAATATTTTGATGAAGTTTCTATTTTTAAGGAAGACAAGCACACTATATCCACTTCTGTCTTGAAGTTGTATACAAAATACAATTACATTATGTACTTTTTGTTTTTAAAAAAGCTTAGGTGAACCCTTGAAGAGCAATGATTTCAATCAACTTGATCTATTTTCTTAAAGATTTTACTTATTTATTTGAGAGAGAGAGAGAGATAGGGAGGGAGAGGGAGAGGGGGAAGCAGACTCCCCACTGAGCACAGCCAGATGCGGGGCTCGATCCCAGGACCCTGAGACCATGACCTCCGCTGAAGGCAGACACTTAACCAACTGAGCCACCCAGGGGCCCCTCAATCAATTTGATTTAAATAAAACTCATGTAAAGGATTTAATAGAACTACTTCTCATCTTCACTGTAGTGTTGTAGTTGTTTTTTTTTTTTTTTTTTTTGGTTGTCTTTTGTTTTCCCCCACAGTATCTGTTGTCAGGTTGACTTCTTGAGCCTGAAGTGGTGATAAACCATCGGGCTTCCTTTGTCACTCTGACAGAAGTTTCAGTTTGGTCTTATGCTACCCAGCTGAAATAAATATTAAAGTCAGACATGGCCTAAGACAGTGGGAAGCACTAAAAACAAAACAAAACGAAACAACCAAAAAAGAGCTCTAGAGGAGGAAGCGGAATCCCTCAGGGAATGGTAGGTCACAACAATGGACCTCACTGAAGTCCAGAGAGCATAGAGCTTTACCGGAGATCAGAAGTGGTCAGGGCATGGGCCAAGATCCCCCCCCATCCTCCTTATTTTTACCATTTCTCAATAGGTGACTCAGGCTTTCTCCTCCCAGAGTCAGAAAAGCCATATGGATGGCTCCCCTCTTTGAGAGAACTTATGCCCATTTCATGGAAGCTCTTAGAAATCCCAACAGATAGCTGATGAGGGCAGAGCTTGAGCACTCTTCCTAACTGCTCTACCAAATCCCTCAATTTCCCTAAATAGGGCCTCCTGAAGTTTCTAACATCTATTCTCAAATTTTGTCCTGGCCTGGCCCAGCAAAGGTGTTAAAACTAGTCAGGAGGGAGGTTCCTATCCTTCCACAATCATTTTGTAGCTGTGCGACGCTGGGTGAGAAATCTGCAAAATGAAGCTTTAAAAATACCTATCTCAAGGGTTACTGTGAGAATTACATGAGAAAGTGAAAAGGTTCCTTGCCCTGTGCTAGGCTCCTAAGTGGCTGGTCATTCGTTCCTTCATTCATTGGTTCCCCGAACCTACCAAGCCTTCTTCATTTCCATAGTCCCAGCTCCCCCTTCTCAAGGTCTCTCAAGCACCCTGTTCCCCCAAAAGGTTGCTTCCAGGGATCTTCCTTCCGTCTCACCTCCATTTTTCCAGACTGTCCCTATCCAATCAATCAGATGCGACAAAAACGCCTCCCTCCCTCTTCTCCCCCACACTCTCCGTACCTGGTGACTGGACCCCCAGCACAGCAGCGGCAGCGGCAGCAGCAAAGCCCCAAAGCCGATGCGGCGAGTAATCCACCTGAGCCATTTGTCCTCGCCCCCGCCCACAGCCCGGCTCCAGGATTGGGTCTTCTCCGTCAGTCCTCGCTCGGATTGGCTGCTCCGGTTTTGCTCGAGCAGGAGATGGGGCGTGAACCCCTTTACTGCCAATCGGTGGTTGCCGCTGCCCAAGCTTCACCCCGGGTAGCGCCGCACACGCAGTGAACCCTCTTGTTGAGCGTGTCGGAAGAACTCCGGGTGTGGAGTCAACCCTTTAGGAGTGGAGGGGAAAAAGAGCGGAAAAAAGAAGTCTAGATTTCTGTTGAGGGCAAAGCTCTGCGCCCGCGCTGCGCGGCGGTGACGACATTCCTTCGCGCCCGAAGCCGAGCGTTTTCAGCGCGGGGTGGCGGGCGCCTGCGCAGTGGCTCCGAGCGGGCGGTTGCTTGTTGGTTGTTGTAGTAACGGGGGAAGCAGCCGTCGGCGGCGGCGGTGAGCCCGGCTGGGGAAGGAGGAGGGAGGTAGGCGCGGAGCGCGGTCCCCGCCGGCCCGCCCGGAGCCATGGGAAGATGAGACAGGTAAACGCCTGCGCCGGCGCGCCCCCCTACGCGAGGGAGGTGAGCTCCCGTGTCTGGGTGGGCGCCGGCCGCTACACTTCCCTCTCGGAGTCCGGGAGTAGCTGTTGGCTTCCGGGCGCGCTGGGCTGAATCGCTGCGGCGGAGTGGTCCCTGTCCTTCCCTTGGGGAGCATCTGAGGACCTACCTGGGATTGGGGTGAGCCGGGGGTGAGGCCTAGGGGCTGATCCCTTTAGGGCGAGGACGCTCCTTGGGCGAGTGTCCTTAATCTTCTTCCGATCTCCGTGTCTAGCAGCCTGGGACAGGTTTGGCATCTCTTCTAGCTTGGAGGTTTTGCTTGTTTTGTTTTAATTTAAAGGACTTCCCAACATTTTGGGACAGATCGAGAAATCCCGTTGGGAATCCTCGGAAGAACGCCTTTGAAGTTATTAGATACTGCCCATTCCTCTGAAGATTTGTAGGGATCATTATCGAGATCGGCGGTTTTTTGTCCTGTGTACGGTCTTATCATATTTCGAATGCATAGCAAAATAGGATTTGCAAAGATAGACATCAGATGGTTATCTCTGAGTACTAGGATTATGGTCATTTAAACATGTTCATTTTCTTTATCTGTAATTTCGATTTCATCCTTAAACACACAACAGACTTGTACTTTTTACATATGCAAAAATATTTTAAGTTAGAAATATCCTAATTTTAATGCCTATTTGAGATTCAAATCATAGTTTGTGATTTTTAGTAAGGGAGAATAATTTTTGAGAGTGGAAGGACAGTGTTTTTCTTTTTTTGTTTTTTTTTTCCAGTTATTTATCATCTTGATTCAGGAGAATATATTAATCTTTTAGTTTAGTGGTTGAATTTATTTTAGTGAAATATGAAGGTATTTCAGCTGTGTGCTTGTCCTAGGAGTCGTAAATCTTGAGTTTTTATTTTTAACCCAGGTCAAGCCTTTATAGTGGGAGTCTATGTTTTAGTCAATCAGACACCTACCTCACACTTCCCAGAAGCTAATTCTTGTTAGGTTTAGTATATAAAAGAAAAATGAGAAGCTCAAACTTAATAACAGCTCTGTAAATACATGGAGGACAGACAGTATGTTTGAAAAAAACCTTGATTTTTGTGGTGTGAGGCACTGTGATAGAAGGTAAGCTTCTAGACGTTGGACACCATTTAGGTAAATGTTCATATTTGTTACTTGGAAAATCAATAGCAATAATCAACAAATAGAAAATGCCATTGTGTTTCAAATCATTTGGCTTTCTTGCAGGAATCAGTGCCACCTAAATTGTTTGATCCAGTGAATCTGCAAGGAAAGGTCTCTGAGGCCCCGTCTGCTGACTGCATGACAAACCCTAAAGGAAATGCCAGTCGTGATGGCCCGGGACCTGGAGGAAACGGCATCATCCTCAGAGGATGAAGAGGTGGTAAGCCAAGAGTAAGTAAGAGCGAGCCTGCTTTTGACTTTTTGCCTTTAGGGTAGAAAATAATTCTCTTTTACTTATACCTTCTTTTATGCACTCCTTCCTTTGATGCAGTCTGACTCTGGTTTTAGTTTCTATCCGCAATCTAATCCAAGATTTTATGAGTTGGTCACCCTCAGCTATCTGAAATGAGAGAAGGCTCTGTTTCTGAGCTCATGAGTGAACATTGGCTCTAGATACTGCTTTGTGAACTCTTGATTGGCGCTCCTAACATAGGAGATTTTTAAATTTGTAGATATTAAAGCAAAGGAGGTCTCCAAACTCCTGTGAGATAGGTTATGTTATTTTCTCAAAAGCCTTTACAATGATAGAATGATAGTATATAGAGAGGTCAAGTAACTTACCAGAGTAACTGTGGGACAGTACATTAGAATTCTTTAACCTGTGCTGTGCCATTGAACCACATTGCTTTCCTGGGTTGTTTTAGTAAGAGTCAAGTTTCTTGATTGCTGGATTCTCATAACAATAAAAATGAACAATGGTAATAAGTACAACTTATCATTTAGCATAGATGATGGTAAGGGCTTTAACTGATGTGTCTCATTTAATCTGAAAATGTTATTATTCTCACTTTAGTAAGCTCAGCCTCACAAAGATCAAAGAACTTGTTTAGGGACTCAGAGATAGTAAGTGATGGATTGAGATTCAGACCTAGTTTTCATGGATTTTGAGGCACTTTGCTGTTTTGCCTCCTTTAATATTATTACTTGACACAGAGAACAAAGAGAGAGTCTCACTTAAAGTTAAGATTAGTTTTTAAGATTCTCTGTGAGTCCCCTTGGATATGTGTGTGCTATGTAACCTGAAAAGTGGGGATAGTATCTCCCAGGCTGTTCGGTAGGGGTATGGTTAGGATCAAAAGAATGATATATATGAAGTTACTTTATAAATGATGAAGTACCATACAAATGTTAAGGCATTATTCTTACTGGCTTTAATATTGAATTTAAAGTGCATTTCTTAAAAAATAAATAAATAAATAAAGTGCATTTCTTATTATAAAGTAGAAGATTACATTTTTTAATGTAACTAGAAAAAATGACTGAAGCATTCATAAAGCTTTGGGAAGGGCTTCTCATCAGTCTTAGGTCAGAAAATAAAAGAGATTTGACATTATATTTGGGTCAGTCTTATTCAGGATAATTAAATGGATAATTCCCTCTGGTCACTTTATCTTCTTGTGACTTTTTGCTTTCTGTGTGCTGCCTCTTACCTGTTTCACAAAATTTTTAACTTCTGCGAGCATCAGTCTAATTTCAAGATCATTCTTTTACTTCATGACTAATATATTAGTGGGCTTATGAGTTGGGTCTGATGAGTATTAGGTTGAACTCTATGAAATTGCTGTTTTAGTAGGTTAAAAATAGTCAAATATTGACAATTTCAGATTTTCAACGTAATACTGCAGTGGGTACTTGGTAAATACTTGCCAACTGAGTGACCAACTGAATGAATGAATAAATGGAGACTTTATGCTTTAGACCACCTTAGAGCAGGGGTTCTTAACTTTTTTTATGCCATGTATTCCTTATCAGAGTAATATTTTTAGGTGCTTAAAATACATACCATTGCAAATAGTACCAATTACATTGAAACGCAGTTATTAAGATTAAAAAAAACCCACACTGGTGATACAGTAATATGTGCTTTTTAATTAGTGCATTAAACCACAAGATTGTTTATCTAAAACATGGGGAAGTTAAATTTTATTCTCTAAAGGCAGCAGCATGAAGATTGTTTTTGCTGTTTACATAAGCTCATCACCCTTTGCAGTAGTCTTTTTTTTTTTTTTTTCTTTTAAGATTTATCTGTCCATTTTAAAGAAAGGGGGGAGCGGAGGGAGAGGGAGAGTCTCAAGCAGATGAGACTATGCTGAGTGTGGAGCCTGACTCGGGACTCGATCTTACCACCCTGAGACCACTACTTGAGCCGAAACCAAGAGTTGGATGCTCAACCGACTGTGCCACCCAGACGCCCCCACCCTGTGGGGGTAGTCTTTGATTAGCACTTATAAGTGGGGAATATTGGGAAGCATCATAGGTGTCTGGACCACCACTTGGCATTCACCATTTGGCAGCTGAATGATTGCTTAGGAGGAGAGCTGCCAAATTGTTATCCAGCCTTATCACGCCAGATGAGGAAGATTGTGACCACAGGTGATCTACTGGCAAGTTTAATAGCTACCATTAACTTAGAAGTAGTGGTAAATGTAAATGATATTTTGAGATATCTGCAACAACTGTAATATGGTGTAAAAAATCTATAATTTCAGACAGACTCAAAGGCACGGATAATGCTTTGTTGCCTATATTCATAATTGAGAAATGGCTAAATTTCTAGTAGAAGTTACTGAACTTACAGGTGTAATTCCCTCCTCCAATCCAAACTCAATGGATTTTTTTGCTCTTCTTCCTTTCAGACTCCTGTTGACTTTTGACTGTTAATGTTCCATCAGCTCCTGTCTTGTCTATCAGACACTTAGTATATACATTAGGAATCTTAAGTCTATCTTGTTTACACTTGAAGTAATATGCTTACATTTTTAAAGTTTTGGAAGTTATAAGGCCTTAAATCATCTAAGGATGTTGATGTGATCCAAAGATGTATATCCATGGGCATCTGCTGGATCTGCTCAGATCCCAAGGCTGTATTCAAGTGTTAATGCCTGGCAATCCTGGACTTTAGGGCTAGAAACTGTCCAGGAAATCCTTGTTTTGCACAGCATTATTTCAAATACTAAGTTTAAAGGGGCTCTTTTTCTATATTTTGCTAGTGGATCCCAAATACAAATTTATATATAGATGTGGAAAGATTTGATATAAGGTTTATTCAGGCCCTAAAAAAATAATTTCAGTTCCTATCATAAAAGTCAGCTTTATAGTAGTTCATGAACATATACATGGGGGAAAAAAGATCATTAACAAATGATTATACAGTGAGCACTACAGGAGTTCAGAGACAGAAGGCATCATCACTATGGGCTGGAGGAGCTGGGGGAAGGCTCCATGGGGGTGGTCAGATGTCCTGGGCCTAAGTGTGGGATCAAATGGACGGAAGTGGGGAAAGCATTTCCAGCAGGGGCATTGGTATGAATTAGGCCTCGAAGCTTTGAGTTATGTAGGCTAGGTCCCAGGAGTGAATAATATATATATGCCTCATGAAATTGCTTCTTAAGAACCAAAACGTTGTTAGGCTTTCATTAAAGTGAACCTTAAAACTGTTCTACTTCGGTGATCAAGCATCCAAGTCCTGAGTTCGTTCATGCCTATAAGAGCATATTTTTTTTTAAGATATACCAGTTTCTGGTGTGAATGAAAATTTGAAGTCCCAATTTTCGGTTTCCTCACCATTTTGAATCTTTTGCCTTTAGCACCCCCTGGTGGGAGCATGCTTTTAATGACAACGTAGCATCTGCCTTAAGTGTGTTTTAGTTGACCATACTGAATTCGTAATGTGTCTACCACCTCTTTTATCTTTTCATAGGTTGTAGGTGGAAGGATTTCTCTGGCAGGGTTTGGCTTTCCACAAATAGCATAGCTAAGGCCTTGGCTCTTGTCAGCCGTATATCTGTTTATTGTGTTCCTGACCCTTGTCAGGCGTTTTAACTTGTAAGCAGTAATCCATTGTTTGTAAGTGGGAAGGCACAGTGGTACCAGTTTGTAGCTAGTGCTAGATTGACGAGGAACTTGGGATAATTTCCAGAGTTTCTGTCCAAGACTTTGCAGTTTAGGCTGCCTATTTTTTCTCTATCCTCTGACTTAGAAATATAGTGGGAAAATTATAGTTGGAAAAGATCCTAGGAATCTTCTGGACCCCTGCCCACATTTTACAGGTGTTTAAGATTAAAAAGCAAGCAAACCACGAAAAAATATCCTTCTTGCTAAAAAGTGCCCCTGATGAATACCTTTTCTCACAAATGGGCACTATTATCCAAGTCAAAAAGCAGGAACAGTAGTAAGCATCCACATTCCAGTTCTAGAAAACAGGAAATGAACTAGGTATGGTGTTCTTTGCTTTTCCTCACTAAAACACTTCGGCAGCTCATCCTAAGTCTCAAGACTGCCTCACTTCTCAGATTGGTAGCCTGGAAGACTGTGCATTCAAAACGGGAATCTTTTTAAACTTGGGTTGAGGGGGTCTCACTAGGCCCTGAGATTGGTAGTATGACCTTTTTTTAAGGGATGTGGTCATGTGAGTTTTTGAGAGCAGCCCAAATTTTGGCTGACTGGGTCTTATTCTATTTAAAGAATTGATTAGTATAGTTCCCAAAGGGTTGGGTTTAAGGTGTTCTGTATACGAAACATCACTGAAATGTGATTAGGGAGATGGAAGGGTGGAAAGAGCGCAGGCAGGCACTTGGGTTCAGATACCTATTCCCTTACTTAACCAGATCTATGATCTTGAGCAAATCACTTATCCTCTGAGACACCTTTTTTTCAGTTCTTGGTGTGGGCAAGAGGATTAAGTGAGATAACATGTGAAAGCTCTTACTTTAATTCCTGGCACATAGTAGGGACTCAGGTCTCTTTCCCTTCTGACTCCCTGGCACTAAGGAGGTTGAAGATTTTCCTAATCTTTGAGTAAGTACACATCTGTCTGAGACTGATTAAACAGATTTCCTGAGGATAGGGTAAGAGAGTAAAGTCAGAGGTCCTTTTCTGGAGAAAAATTCCTCCATTTAGTATAGGCTTGCTTTAAAATATGTGGTTTTAATTGGAGCACTTGTATTAACTTGTATTAATTTTGGGTTCCTAGCTCAGAATCTTAGGATGGGTTATCAAATTGGCTTAAAAAGGGACGATAGGGTGTAAAAGGGTATATAAATTATTGTGAATACGATATATTAGTTAGGATTCTTTATGTCTGCTGGGGTTTAAAACATAACTTGTCCTAAATAATAAAGGGAATTTTTAAATTTTATTTTAAAGATTTTTTTCCCACTGTCCCCCATAAAGGGAATTTATTAACTCATATTTAGGAAAGGCTTGATTCTGCAACTCCACATTTGCCTCTTAGGATCTCATTTTTCTCATTCTTCCAGTGCGGTTCCCACTGACTTCCTCCTTTACCTGTAGCTCCAGGCTTTCCTTTCAAGGTCATAAAATGACAGTTGAACTTACATACCTCATTCTCTTATACCATCCAGGGGAAGAGGCCATCTCTCCTGTCGCTGCCATAAAAGAGAAAGAAAGCATCTCTTTCTCAGAGGGTCTCACAACATATCTTCTGACATTCGCCGGCTACAGTGCTCATTCCTGATCCACTAACTAGAACTGAGGGGTGGAAGGCCCCGTTTGGCTGAGGCCAATCAAAGCCCATCCCTGCAGCAGGGATGGAGTTAATCCTAACAAACCCCATGGCTAAGCATGGGGGCTGAATGGTTTCCCATAGGACATTTGGGATTCTTGTTCCAGGAGGAGGGAGAGTTGCCAAGCAGCAAACCACAGTGATCTGCATCAGTCTTAATTCAGATTCTGAGTTGTGAATTAATAAAAGCCTTTTGTTGTGGCTGTAGGGATCATCCGTGTATCATGTGGACTGGAGGCTGCCGGAGAATTCCAGTTTTGGTGTTCCATGCTGAGGCTATTCTGACAAAGGACAACAATATTCGAGTAATTGGAGGTAGGTTTGGCCTCCCCCATGGTGGGCAGGGCTGGGCATGGCCCCGGTAACCTTGTCTTACAGAAGTTGATATCCCGTGTAAATAGGAAGAGGGCCTTGGTCCTGAGAAAAATCTCATGATTTTTTTTTTTATACTTCAGGACTATTTGGAGTTTCTTAAATTTTCTGCATCTTAAATTGCTTTTCTTCTTTGAATTTTTTCCTTCAGAATTATGTGTGCATGTGTTACTGTTATTTTTTATGATAAAAGACAACAAAATGGACCCTTTTAAACATTTTAGAGTGTATACCTAAGTGGCATTTAGTACAAGTCACAGTGTTGTACAACCCACACCACTGTCTAGTTCCAGAATGTTTTCATCATCCTAAAATAAACCCCATTTCCATTAAGCAGTCACTCCCTATGAGCCCTTACCCCAGCTCATAGTAACTGCTCATCTACTTTCTGTCTCTTTCAATTTGCATGTTACAGGTATTTCATACAAATGTACTCATACAATATGTAGTCTTTTGTGTCTGGCTTTTTTCACTTAGCATAATGTGTTCAAGGTCCATCCATGTTGTAGCATATATCAGTACTTCGTTCCTTTTCATGGAGTACCATATTTTGTTTATCCGTTCATCAGTTGATGGATCAGTTGCTGGTTGTTTCCACCTTTTGGCTATTGTGAATAGTGCTGCTCTGAAGATTCACATACAAGGTTTTGTTTGAACACCTGTTTTTAATTCCTTTGGGTCTCTACTTAGGAATGGAATTGCTAGGTCTTTTGGTAATTCTATGTTTAACTTATTACAGAGCTGCCAAAGGATAGCATAGTGACTGCACAATTCTACATTTCCCCCAACAATGTAGGAGAGTTCCATTTTCTCCACATCCTCACTGACGTTTGTTATTTTCTGTTCTTTAGATTATAGCTCCGCTAGTGGGTGTGAAGTGGTATCTTATTGTGGTTTCGATGTTCATTTCCCTAATGACTAATGACATTGAACATCTTTTCATGTGCTTCTTGGTTATTTGTATATCTGCTTTAGAGAAATGTCTAGTCAAAGCTTTTGCCTATTTTTTTTTTTTAATAGGCTCCACATCCAGCGTGGAGCCCAATGCAGGTTTGAATTCATGATCCTGAGATCAAGACCTGAGTGAGCTGAGATCAAGAGTCGGATGCTTAACCAGCTGAGCCACCCAGGCACCCTGTCTTTATCTGTTTTTGAGTTGGGTTGTTTGACTTTTTGTTGTTGAGTTAGAAGAGTTCTTTATGCATTCTAGATACTAGACTCTTATCAGATATATGATTTCCACATTCTTTTTCTCTTCTCTGGTTTGTCTTTTTACTCTCTTGATAGTGTTCTTTCATAAGCAAAAGTTTTTCATTTTGATGACATGCAGTTTATTTCTTCTTTTGTTGCTTATGCTTTTGGTGTCATATCTAAGGAACCATTGCCTAATCCAAGGTCATAATCCTTATGCTTTCTGCTAAGTTTTACAGGTTAAGTGCTTACATTTAGAGCTAAATGGTCTTTCATCCATTTTGAGTTAATTTTTTTATATAGTGTGAGGTAAGGGTCCACCTTCATTCTTTTGCATGTGAATATCCAGTTGTCCCGGCATGATTAGTTGAAGACAGTGTTCTTTCCCTATTGAATAGTCTTGGCGCTGTCATTGGAAATCAGTTGACTTGGATCTGTGGTTTTATTTCTAGACTCTTTTTTTTTTAAGATTTTTATTTATTTCTTTGACAGAGAGAGAGACAGCGAGAGAGGGAACACAAGCAGGGGGAGTGGGAGAGGGAGAAGCAGGCTTCCTGCTGAGCAAGGAGCCCGATACGGGGCTCGATCCCAGGATCCTGAGATCATGACCCAAATCGAAGGCAGACGCTTAATGACTGAGCCACCCAGGTGCCCTTTTATTTCTAGACTCTTAATATCCCATTTATCTTTATGTTTATATCAGTGCCACATTGTTTTGATTATACCTTTGTACTAAGTTTTAAAATTGGGTTGTTGGGTCCTTTAACTTTATTCTCCTTTTTCAAGATTTTTTTGGCTATTTAGGATCCCTTGCAATTCCATATGAATTTTAGGATCAGCTTTTTCATTTGTGCAAAAAGGGTGTTGGGCTTGTGATGGGGAGTATATTGCCATCTTAGTATTAAGTCTTCCAGTCTGTAAACATGGGATGTCTTGTCATTTATTTAGGTCATCTTTAATTTCTTTAGCAATGTTTTATAGTTTTCAGTGTGTAAGTTTTAGAGTTCCTTGGTTAACTTTATTCCTAATTATTTTATTCTCTTTGATGCTATCATAAATGGAATTGTTTTCTCAATTTCATTTTTGGGTTGTTCATTGTCAGTGTGCATTAATACAACCGATTTTTATATGTTGATCTTGGATCCTGAAACCTTGCTGAACTCATTTATTAGCTCTACTAGTTTGTGTGCGTGTGTGTATTCTTTAACATTGTCTATATATAAGATCATGTCATCTGCATGTAGAGATTTTACTTCTTCCTTTCCAACCTGGATGCCTTTTATTTCTTTTTCTTACCTGATTGCTCTGGCTAGAACTTCCAGTACAATGTCAAATAGAAGTGGTAAAAGTGGACATCTTTCTCTTTCTTGTTTCTGATCTTAGAGGGAAAGCTTTCAGTCTTTCACTGCTCAGTATGATGTTAGCTGTGGGTTTTTCATGAATGCCCTTTATCATGTTCAGGAAGTTTCCTTCTACTCCTTTGGTGTTTTTATCATGCAGGGGTGTTGGATTTTGTGAAATGCTTTGTCTGCATTAGTTAAGATTTTTTTCTTCATTCTATTAATGTGGTATATTACATTGTTTGACTTGTATGTTGAACCATACTTGCATTCCTGAGATAAATCCCACTTGGTCATGGTGTAATCCTTTTAATATGCTGCTTGATTTGGTTTGCTGTTATTTTTTTGAGGGTATTTGCATCTGTACTCATAAGGGATTTTGATCTGTAGTTTTCTTGTGATGTCTTTATCTGGATTTGGTATCAGACTAATGCTGGCCTCATATAATGTGTTCCCTCCTCTTCTCTGGAAGAGTTTGAGAAGGATTGGTGTTTTAATTCTTTAACTGTTTGATAGAATTCACCAGTGAATCCATGTAGTCTGGGCTTTTCTTTATTGGGAGGTTTTTGATTACTGATTCAACCTCTACTTGTTAGATGTCTATTCATATTTTGTATTTTGTATTGACACAATTTTGGTAGTTTGTGTGTTTTTAGTTTTTGTCCATTTAGTTTATCTAATTTGTTGGCATATAATTATTCTTCGTATTCTTTTATTTATTTGTTTTTCACAGCATTCTTATGTAATCCTTTTTATTTCTGTAAGGTCAGTAGTAATGTCCCCATTTCATTTCTCACTTTAGTAATTTGAATCTTTTCTCTTTTTTTCTTAGTCTAACTAAAGGTTTGTCAATTTTGATCATTTTAAAGAGCCAACTTCTAATTTTGCTTATTTTCTCTATTGTTTTTTATCCTCAATTTCATTTATCTCTACTCTTCTTTGATATTAAGCAGTGCTCTGAATTCTGGGGTTAGCCTGTAGCTATCTTCAGAGGTTACAGTACCATGGATCTGAACTGTTGTGTGATATAGTGGAAAGAGTCTATACGTGGTTTCTCAGTCAATGGTTCAAATCCCAGCTTTGGCGTTTAGTAGCTGTGAGTCTGGGGCAAATCACTTAAACTCTCTCAACCTGTTTTAGTGTTACTTAGGTGGTGATAATAGCTACCTTGCAGGCATTGTAAGAATTAATGAGATCATTTAATATTTGGCATATAGTGGGCACTCAGAATTTGTGCTATTTACTCTACTCGTTGAATAGGATCTCTTCTACTTTGAAATGACTTTAAGGTCTGTTCTTGCCCCATAATAAGGGAGGAGTTCAGAGGACAGTGAACACCTGCTTCTGGGATTTGAATCCTTCCTCCCCAAGGGTCGTGTTCTAATCCCTTCAGCAAGTTGCTAGGTTACCACTTAAAGGGATATGGTTCTTTCATGTTCTCTGAATTTGGAGGAACTGAAGATTTGCTAACATTTGCAAAGAAACTCCCTCTCAATACAATTGGAGTCAGAACATCAAAGGTGGGTAAAAACAACAGAAGTAAATAATCTCCCCCAAACATACTTCTTTTGGTCTGCTTGTCACATAAATGAATCTCTGTATTCCATGGCAATAAGCAGACTTTTTTAGAGTACCTAACATTTATTAGAAGTTAGTATCCATCAGTGTTGTCATCCTGTTGTTCAAGCAGTTCCTGTGTTTTTAGAACTTAAATGTCTTTTTTTTCCCTTTACACATTCTTGTGATTAAAGAAAAAGCCACTGAACTTTTTTCTCAAACTTTGTTTTTGAATTTTCTGTATCTTTCTGATTCTTTGAGGTTTCGTAATTTTCTAGACCCTCCTTTATGAAAAGAACAATTTTTAAAAAAGACTTATTTATTTTAGAGAGAGAGAGAGTGCAAATGGGGAAGGGCAGAGGGGAGAGAGAGTATCTCCAGCAGACTCCCTACTGAGCACAGAGCCTGACGTGGGGCTCTATCCCAGGACCCTGATGAGATCATGACCTAAGCCAGAGTCAGATGCTTCACCAACTGAGCCATCCAGGCGCCCCTGAAAAGAACAATTAGAATGAGTGTTTCCTAGTTGCTGCCTCAGATTTCTGAATTGTTAAATACTCTGGGTCTTTTTTTTTTTTCCCCCTCCTCTCTTAAATAGCTGACATAGATCTGCTCAGATCATAATCCTGTGTTTAAATCCCCTTGAGAAGTGTTTCTGGGGCATTAGTTATCTTCTGCTGATGTTAGAGTGTTTGATGCCAGCCTTGTTTTTTCTGTTATCTGTTAGATGTTTCATTGAATTTACTGTTAATATTTTTGGTACAGTATGATTTCATATGCTTTATTTGTGAAATATTCCAGAAATATATTTTTTCCTTGCTGTCTCCATGTTTTCTTCAAAATTGCATATACTTTGAACACGTAAATGGGATTGCATTTTAGAGACAAGAGAGATAATTTCAGTTTCAGGTAATCTGTTCCTAGAAAGAAACATCATTTTATAATTTGCCTCTAAATGTATCAGCTTCATAAGTTTGCATTTGTATAGGCTAGCACTGTCCAATAGAAATACGATACAAGCTAGATATGTAAGTTTTCCAGTGGCCTTATTTTAAAAAGTAAATAGAGATAGGGACGCCTGGTGGCTCAGTCTCGGGTAAACTGCCTTTGGCTTGGTCATGATCCCAGCATCCTGGGATTGAGTCCTACATTGGGCTCCTTGCTCAGCGGGGAGCCTGTTTCTCCCTCTGCCTCTACCCCTCCCCACTGTTTGTGCTCTCTCTCTCTCTGACAAATAATAAATAAAATCTTAAAAAAAAAAGAAATATGTGAAATTAGTTTTAATAATATATTTTATTTAATCCAAAATATCACTTCCACATTTACTGAATATAGAAAAGTTCATTAAGATATTTGACATCTAGGGGTGCCTGGGTGGCTCAGTCAGTTAAGCATCTGCCTTTGGCTCAGGTCATGATCCTGGGGTCCCGGGATCGAGCCCCATGGAGGGCTCCCTGCTCAGTGGGGAGCCTGCTTCTCCTCTCCCTCTGCCCTTCTCTCCCCCCACCCCCCATGCTCTCGCTCTTGCTCTCTGTCTCTCAAATAAATAAATAAATAAAATCTTAAAAAAAAGATATTTGACATCTAGTATATATTTTACACTATAAGTGTAAAATCTCTGTGGTACAAAATTTTCATCGGAAGTTTTTAATCTGTATTTAGATTTTACAAGTATTGTAGTTGAAAAAGTAAATTCATATGTTCAGGTTGTTCCAAACAAGTTTTCCAAATACTGAATCAAGTGTCAGTTTTCAAATTTAAATTTAAATTAATAAAGTTAAAATTAAAAATTCAGTTCCTTGGTCACACTAGTTAACATTTCTTTTTTTTTTTAAGAAGAGAGAGAGAGAGAAAGGGAGGGAGGGAGGGAGGGACAGAGGGAAAATCTCAGGCAGGCTCCACATCTGGGGCTGAGCCCCATACGGGGCTGATCTGACGACCCTGAGATTATGATATAAACTGAAATCAAGAGTCAGACACTTAACGACTGAGCCACCCAGGTGCCCCACACTAGTTACGTTTCAGGTGCTCGGTAGTTGTACGCGGCTAGCGACTACCATATTCAACAGTACAGGTATGGACCTCATTTTCTGACAGTAAGGCAAAGCTACGCTGTATTGCCATTGAAAGGGTTATTCTTATATGCTAAAAGTAAAAAAAAAAGTCCGTTTTATCTTCATTCTAGTTTCCCAGGCTATTTTTGTCCAAACCTCTTAGGGCATGTCATCACTCCCTAGGTGCTTCTGTGCTGACAGATTATTGGTTTCTTGTTTTAATTTGCTCTGTTGCTGCCAGTCCTGGAATTTGCCAGGAGTCCTAGCACTTTAGCTTGCCTCCTGCTGCACACAGCAGTGGTTGGAGAAGAGGAAATTCTGTAGTCTCATGGTAGAATGGATGCAGTGCATGTTCAGAGGCTCAGATAGCAGATGTTTGGCAGTTTGCTAGTAGGACCAATACCATGCCCTGCTTCTTGTTTTTATATGGAAGGAAGTACGGATAAGGTGGTTATTTCTTGGGCAGTAGGACTGGTTCAGTTTATGGTTGCAAGTCTCCATTTGACTCTTGCCATGGGAGCAGAGCCCAGGGTTGCCAGGTCTTTCAAGTGAAGCCCAGAAATCGAGATTTTTATATGAATTCTTTCAATTTTAAAAGATTAGCAACTAATTCAGTTTTATGTTTAAAACACCACAAAGAATGAACAAACCATGTCTGCAGGCTGGATTTGGCCCTTGGGTCACCAGTTTATAACTGGTAATCAGCATTATTGGACACAGGGCTTTTGGGCACAGAATATGAATGTGAGTTAAAATCCCCAGCAGTCACACTTGCTTTATGTCATTCCACCCTGTCTTTCTTGCACCCCCCTTTTGGAACATGCGCAATGTATCAGAGTTGGGTTATAGTTAGTTGGTATGGATTAGAAGCAGTTGGTCACTGCTTACCACTTAAACACTGTGAGGATTGTGTCATTGAGTGCAGTGATAATTGCATTTTTCTCCTATGTTAGGAAAAGTAGGAGAAAGAGTATTAATAGCATTTTTGTTTTTAAATTTGCTATATAAAATGCATAATTTATGTATGATATTATGTATTAATAGCTATTTTACCACATATTTACTTTTTTTTACAATTTTTAATATTTTTAAAAAAAATTTTTACTATGAGCACTGGGCGTTTTATGCAACTAATGAATCATTGAGCACTATACCTAAGACTAAGGATGTACTATATGTTGACTAATTTAAATAAAAAAAGAAAAAAATTTTTACTATGTAGCAACAAGTGTTCTATAAGTTATACACTCTTAACTGATGTAGTGCTTACAACTACCCCATGAGCTAAGTACCTTGATTATCAACACCATTTGACAAGGGGAGGAAATTGACCATAGAGAAATAATTTACTCACAATTACAGGCAGGAAGTGGTAGAGCCTGGATTTGAGCCCTTGGCAGCTCCACTTATCATTTCCCCTTCCTCCCTAGTCCCCAGCTAATCATTCTCTGTTTTTCTGCACGCCTTAGTGACTCCCTTCCCCATGGCCTGGTACTGCGAGGTGAGCGTTGCAGAACAGGCGTGGAATCAGGCACACTTCTGGTCTCCAGCATGGATGACGCTTTGGCTTTTACATGTGCAGAAATGGATATGTTGGTGATCACAGTTATCATAATGAAGAGACCTGACTTTCTTTCACTTTCTAAACATTCAATCTAAAAAAATTAAAAACCTTTTGACAAGCTCTAAGAATAGTGCTTTCGTTGAATGGATGTATACTCTTTCCCTGTGCTCACCAATTGTTAATGTTTTGTCATATTTCTTGTCATTTGAGAATCAATTCAAATACTTTGTACCTTAATGCTTTATTCAACAATGTCACCTAAGCCCAAGGGCATCCTCTGTATAACCACAGTACTGAGATGACACTGAAAGGTCTGCCATTGGTAAAATACTCTAGTATATAGTGCTCATGCACATTTCCCCAATTGTTCCAGTTTTGACCTTTATAGCTGTTATTATTTTTTTAAAATCTAGGACTAAATCAAAGATTGTATATAGTTTTCATATTTCTCTTCTGATTTCCCAGACTTTGTGTGTGTCTGTGTATGTCTTTCATGGCACTGACATTTTTAGAGATTTCAAGACTAGTTGCTTTGCAGATGTCCTTAAGTTTGGGCTTGTCTGATTGTTTCTATGTGTTTAGATTCAGGTTTAAAAATTTTGTAAGACTATCACTTAGTGCAGTTGTGTCCTCCTTAGTGTATCACATTAGGAAGGATGTGATATTATTGTATTGCATTATTGGTGATGGCAGATTTCTCATTGAGATAATGTTCACCAGATTGCTTCATCGGTGGGGTACCTTTCTCCTTTGTTACAAGCATTCTCCTGGAATGATGTTTGGAGATGCATGAATATTCTGTTTCCCAATAGTCTCTCACCCATTGGTATCCATTGACTTTAGTCTGAACTAAAATGAACTTTAGTCTGAACTTTTAGGGTTTTGGTAAAATGCTGATTTTCTTTTTCTTTCCTTCTACATTTATTAGCTGGATTTTCTGTAAAGAAGAGCTTTCCCTTCTATGGGAGGCAGAATAATGGTCCTCACCAAGATGTCTACCTTCTAATCCCCAGAACCTGTGAAAATGTTACCTGACATGGCAGTGGAAAATTGAGGTTGTAGGTGGAATTAAGGTTGCTAATCAGCTAACCTTAATCACAAGGGTCCTATAAAGTAGGAGGAGGCAGGGCACCTGGGTGGCTCAGTCGGTTAAGTGTCTGTCTGCCTTCTGCTCAGGTCATGATCCTAGGGTCCTGGGATCAAGTCCCCCATCCGGCTCTCTGTTCAGCAGGGGGCCTGCTTCTTCCTCTCCCTGCCGCTCCCCCTGCTTGTGCACGCTCTTTCTCTCTCTCTGTCAAATAAATAAATAAAATCTTTAAAAAAAAATAAAGTAGAAGGAGGCAGAAGAGGAGTCAGATGGATGCTATGTGAGAAGGACTAGACCCACTATTGCTGGCTTTGAAAATAGAGGAAGGAGACAATAAGCCATGGAATGGGGGCAGTCTCTAGAAGCTGAAAAAGGAAAAGAGCCTATAGAAAAGAATGCAGCCCTGCTCTTGCCTTGATGACACCTGTGTCAGACTCCTGACCTACGGAAATAATCAGACAATGAATTTGTGTTGGTTAAGGCGCTAAGTGTGTGGTAGTTTATTTTAGCAGTGCTAGAAAACCAGTGTACCTTCTGACCTTCTTATCAGTGTGTGGACTCATTAGCAAGGGCATTGTAGTCTCTCTGTCATATTCATGTTTGTTTTTTTTTTTTTGCATTTTGACATGTATTTTTATTTTATTTTTTCCCATTTTTATTGTTATGTTAATCACCATACATTACATCATTAGTTTTTGACGTAGTGTTCCATGATTCATTGTTTGTGCATAACACCCAGTGCTCCACGCAGAATGTGCCCTCCTTAATACCCATCACCAGGCTAACCCATCCCCCCACCCCCCCTCCCCTCTAGAACCCTCAGTTTGTTTTTCAGAGTCCACCGTCTCTCATGGTTCGTCTCCCCCTCTGACTTATTCCCCTTCATTCTTCCCCTCCTGCTATCTTCTTCTTCTTCTTTTTTTTTTCTTAACATATATTGCATTATTTGTTTCAGAAGTACAGATCTGTGATTCAACAGTCTTGCACAATTCACAGCTCTTACCATAGCACAAACCCTCCCCAATGTCTATCACCCATCCCTCCCACCCCCTACCACTCCAGCAACCCTCAGTTTGTTTCCTGAGATTAAGAATTCCTCATATCAGTGAGGTCATAGTCATGTTTATGTTGAAATTGTCTTAAATTTGGCCACTGAGATCTTTGTGACATGTTCCCCATCCATTTTTGAGCATTTTCTTCTTTTTTGGCAGAACAAAATATTCCAGGCCGCTCTTGTGCTTTCCCTTCCCACCTTGGAGTCAGAACTCTTAAGCAGTGCACTGTTTCTTACATTCTACTCTGGGCCGAAGCAAACACCTAGGACCCTGAACTGTTTTTTTCTTACAACAGTATTGCAAAGGCAACATACTAGTGATTAATTATTGGGGAAACCCTGTAACTGGGCTTTAGAAGTTTGCCACAAGAATGAGAAGTATGGAGTGTCTGGCCTTTTCATTCCAGTTTTCCTGTGTCTGCTTTGCATGGTGTTCCTGCCAGGACTGGGCAAGAAGCAGCAGGGATTTGTGGATATTTTCACATAAATTCATAAAAAGGTGTGCTTCTCTTTGACTGTAGAGGCTGAATTTTGTCCTAAGGCCTGTTCATAAGTTTCTGTATTATTCTTATTCAGAAAGTATTCAATATGCGGTCCTTTAAAAAAATTGTTCTGCAGATGAGGTGCCTGGCTGGCTCAGTCAGTGGAGCATGTGACTCTTGATCTCAGGATCGTGAGTTTGAGCCCCACATTGGGCACAGAGATTACTTAATTAAAAAAAAATTTAGGGGCACCTGGGTGGCTCAGTCAGTTGGGTGGCTGCCTTCTGCTCAGGTCATGGTCTTGGGGTCTTGGGATCTAGCCGTGCGTTGGGTTCCCCGTGCAGTGGGGAGTCTGCTTCTCTCTCTTCCTCTGCCTCTTCCCCGCTACCCTCATGCTCCTGCGCAGGCACGCGCTCTCTCTCAAATAAATAAATAAATAAAATCTTTAAAAAAACTTTAAAAATAATTGTTCTGTAGAATTTGAGGAAATCAGCAGATTTCCTCAAACAGTTTGTAGGGATGCATAGAAAGAGATTGCCTTTCATGGGCCAGAGTAAATGTTAGTCTTTGGGGATATATAGAAATCTCACATGATTACAGACTTTTGTCTTAGGCAGGGGTGACTATGCCCACAGGGCCTGGCAGGAAACGTGAGTGGGTGAAGCACCGTGCGGCGACTGTGCTGACCTAGAGCACGGGAGCCTGTCCTGAAGGGAGCACTTGTGCATCCCCGTTGACTCTTGCCCTGGCAGAAAGAGCAACCCCAGGGCTGCCAGGGTTTTCAAGAGGGGCCCAGAAATCTAGATTTTTATACGAATTCCTCCAATTGCAAGAGGTTGGTAATTCAATTTTATTTTTAAAGCACAATGAGAAATTAACAAACTATATCTGCTGATTGAATCATCAGTTTATAACGTCTGGCCTAAGAATCACTGGTAACCAGAATCACTGAACACAGAGGGCTATCTAGAGCAGGGGTTCTTAGCCTTTTTCTGCAGTGGACCAAATGTGCAATGGCGGTGTGGGGAAGCCTGTGGGTCTGTTCTTCAAATAATGTGTTTTAAGTGTATAAAGAAATATGTAGGATTATAAACAAAATCAATTGTATTGAAATAGAATTACCAAAATATTTCTTAAAAACTAAATTTGTGACATACATGCATTATTTGTGCATTAAATAACATGATCTAGTGGAAGGTGTGTTCACTAGCCATAACTTTTAAATATTGTGAGAAGTGATATTTTGAGATAACAGTAACAACAGTAAAATAATATTAAAATACCTGGTATGTACAGGTGGCAGGGTCACAGGAATTGCTATCACTGCTCTGCTTTGTGCCTACTTTCGTAATTGAAGATAATGTTAAATTTCAACTAGAAGTGAAAACAGATGTCATTTTGTCCCCCATCCAGATGTCGTAACCCCCAGTGAATCTCAGGTTAAGAACCCTTGGCCCAAAGTAATCTGCAGCCTGCTTATAGTAGCATAAGGGGAGCAGTATATGTTCTTGAGTATAATTAAGCAAGCCACCATTGTACACTTTAGTTTTGTCTCTACAGTTAACTTTCTGGCTACTGAATTTGATTCTGTGTTTTTCTTTAGAACGTTATCATTTGTCTTACAAAATTGTGCGAACAGATAGTCGCCTGGTACGCAGCATTCTGACAGCCCATGGATTTCATGAAGTAAGCTCATTTTTACTGTCTCACTGCTCTAAAGCTCTAAAGCTGAAAATCCTAGCCACCTGACTACCAGTTAACAGGGCAGCTCTAGAAGGTACATGGGACCTATGCTTACTGATAATACAGACCTTGCATTGAATTTTTGAGTGGCTTTATCAGTTTCTCCTTGAAATACATAGAAAACATTTTCACAAGATTTCTCTCTCTCTCTCTCTCCCTCCCTCTCTCTCTCCTCTTTCTCTCTTTTAAACGAAAAAACCCCCACACATTTTTATTGCTATGATTTTAGGATTGGGGTAGAGACAGAGTTGCCCATAAGGAATTATCTGATACCTAGTTAAGATTCTTTGATTGCAAGCAACACAGATTCTGCCTACTTAAGCCAAAAAGAATTTGTGGGTAAGTTATACATAGCGTAGGTAGCAGAATCAGAGGAAGGGTTGAAAAGGCAGGCCTTTGGAAGGAGAGAGCCTAGGACAGTCTTGGGGATCTGGGAACAGGAATCAGGACTGTCTCCTCAAGGCACTGCTATGGAAGTGACTCAACTCCATTCATTGTCCTTGTGCCTTTCTTCACTGAAGAATCACATTCTGGAGATAGTATGACTGGTCCAGCTTGGGTCATGGATCTACCCCTTGCAAGGGGTGGGGTGGGTAGTCTGACTGGCAGTCTTTTAAAACCAAGTAGTATGTTATTCCCAAAGAAAATTGGGGAATTTGGGATATTGATATCAAAGGGACAGGCAAAAATGCCGGGGAGACTTACCCTGTAGATATTTTGAAATAATTAATAAAAGTCTGGTTGCTAGCCCCTTATCTTAGGTTGAGGTTTGAAATAGACATTTTGAGGACGTTCTCATACTAGTTTATATCCTGTCTTGCTGTTTTATCTCCAGGGCCTAACATGGTACGTATCGCATCATAGGCACCATGTACATAATTGTTGAATGAATAGACAAATGAATTCTTATGAATGAATGAATGAATGAATGAATGAATGGAGGGATGATATTCTAAGTTAGTTTGCTACCACAGAGTTTTAGTTCTGATCAAGACTTTATACCCATCATCTGCAGGGACATAAGGACACTCTGAGAAGGGAGTTGTGGGGTTGAGTCCTCTTCTCATACTTTGATATGCAAGAATGTTAAGAGACATCACAGACTTCTATAGAAGGATTCATTTATTCTACTTTTTGCAGCTGGGATTTCCCCAACTGCCCCATTCTTTAAACTTGATCATCCCCGTGTTCCTTATGCTCAGTTTTTATTTTATTAGGCTTACATACTAACTGGGCACCCACTGTGCTATGTAGGTGAAAAATCTCTATGGCCTTTCTTGCCATCTCTCTTTTTGGAGAGGGGCTATCTCTGATGTTTTTTTAATCCTTTTATCTGCCCTCAGGTTCACCCAAGCAGCACTGACTATAACCTAATGTGGACAGGATCCCACCTGAAGCCCTTCTTACTTCGCACCCTCTCTGAAGCACAAAAGGTTAATCACTTTCCCAGGTAATGCTCTTGTAGCTATACTTTGCTCCATTTAAAAGTGCCTGACATTGGGCATGTAGCCAGCAGAGATAATTAATGTCCTTAAAAAAAGAAGTCTGTGATAAAGGGCAGCAGTCTGCAAATCAAACTGAGGTGTTCACGTCCATAGGCATATATTATATGAAGCCTCTCCAAGGACTATGTAGACATGGATGGTCCTAAAGGACACTATTTCTGGATTGCAAATACCGTAGGTTCTCTTTCTTAAAATTGAGCAGCTTGAGAGCCCTTCATATGGTTGGGTTCTCCCTTCTCACCTCCTTTTTTCACAGTTACTATTTTCCCCTTTATAAAACAGTGGCCCACTTAGAATCTTAATATGGTGCATTGTCCTTGGGTGCAAACATTTCCAAGGTTCTAAACAAAAGTACCAAAAAAAAAAAAAAGATGTTGAATTGAATTCTGGTAATGACAAATTACCAGACAGGACAATCGCAGTGGTGATTTCCGTTTCTTTACTTTTAATGGAACTAAAGGAGGACATAATCAGGTTGTCAGCTGATAGACTATTAATTTTAATTTTTAGTGATAGATCATCTTGTGATTTTCTGACACAGAACTAGGAAGGAGTTCAAAGACTTGAGTGTCATTGCGATAGAAAATTCCTTCCAATCACATTGTTAACAGCAGCCTAGAGAGGCAATGCTGCCTAGTGGCTAGAAGCATAGGCTCTGTAATCAATTACCTGGGCCCAGATCCCAGCTCTGCTGAGTGACCACCAAACATGACCTTTCTGAGCATCAGTTTCCTCGTTGGTAAAAAGATGTTGCTAACGACACAGACTTCATGGGACTGTTGTGAGGATTTAATCTATCAGGATCTAAGATGTTTAGAACAGTGCGTGCCTGTCACATAGTAAACACTGTAGAAGTCTTAGCTACTGTTTTTGTGACCAGAGTTTCTTAGTATTTTCATCCATGAAAAAGAAAATAGGGCTAAAATTGATGCTGAAACCCTACCTTATTCTGGCAGTCATACTCAACCATGGAGAGAGAGATAGATGACCAGCTTGTCTAATGAAGAGAAGGAAGTCCAATTCAAATTTTTTTATTTGGTCAGTGGTTATGTTTTATTTTATTTCCAGGACTTATGTCCTGCATAATATTCTTATGTACTGAGGCTAACAGGTTTTATTTTCAGTTACCTTATATGCTTTTCTCATTTTTATCTAATGAAGTTTCTTGATTTTTCAATTCTGTTGTCTTATATCTCGTCACCATATGTAAGTACTTGGCCTGTGTCAAATAGTTTCTTCATAATTTGGGATAAACGTGTATTTTGAGTCTTCATAACAAGTTCCAGTTTGATGTCTCAGCTTCATTCGCAGAGAGTAATTTAAACCTTATTTTCTCCCTCATTGTCTGGAAGATGTGGATTTGGCATTCTAAATGTGTGACTGGATGATTGAAGTGAATCAGATGCGTCTATTTTCAACAGGCATTTAAAGAGTCCTTGAAATAGCCCACACTAGAGTCTGCATTCCAAATTCATGTTGGTAGTATATTCTTTATTTTAATAGTTTCTGAAATACTCCCGTAGGTGTATAGGAATTCTCTCTCAGTTTAGACTCATCAGTATTAATAAATTTGATCCTATCTTTTCTTGAGTGCTGCTTGAATGTACTACCCTTGTGTGTTCGAGCACATTAACAACCCGTTATTTAGATGCACTGTGTCTCGTGGCTTCTGCTGTGTTTCTCCTGTTTGCATCCAAAGACTTGAACTCACGTGCAAGAGGAATTCAAGTACTTCAAATGTTTCCAATATGATTGTCAACTCTTTCTTTTTTTTAATAAGATTTTTTTTTTTAAGATTTTTTATTTATTTGACAGAGAGAGAGACAGCGAGAGAGGGAACACAAGCAGGGGGAGTGGGAGAGGGAGAAGCAGGCTTCCCGCTGAGCAGGGAGCCTGATGCAGGGCTTGATCCCAGGACCCTGGGATCATGAACTGAGCCAAAGGCAGATGCTTAACAACTGAGCCATCCAGGCGCCCCTGTCAACTCTTTCTTAATACGATTTTTTAACTTTTTATTTTAAGTAATTTTAGACTGCTAGAAAGGTTGTAAAAATATTATAGTTACTCTGTATCCTTTACCTTGTTCTTCTGACATTAACATCAGTTATAAACATGGCATAATTATCAAAATGGAGACTTTAACATTGGTGTAACGTACATTTTAATCAAAATTTATAATATTTATGGTGTTTTGATGAATTGTGTACTACAGTAGTTGCAATGATAGTCAGTCCAGTATAAGTAGTTTATAGCCGAATGATCCCAGGAAATTTAAAAATAATGCATATTAATTGACATGCATATTTTATTATAGAGAAGGTATGCTATGATATAAAAGACCTGCAAGCATTAAATATGTCCTATGAGGCTAAGCCATTCTTTGGGGGAAATGGCATGGAAGAAGTAAAAGCAAGGGTGATTGGGAGATAATTCCTGGGTGGGAGTATGAAGGAGGCTTTTGGGGTGCTCACACAGGTGACCAAAATTCATCACGCTTTGCATTTGTGATTTGTATACTTTTCTGCATGTATATTACCTTCAGTAAAAAGTATATTTTATAAAGTGAAAACGTTACTGACAGAAAAGAGCTTTCTCTTTGATAATATTTTTAAAATGTATGCTGGCTGTTGAATCCTGATGTTATTTAGGTTCCCTGGAATATACTTAAAAGGGTAGTGTTAGGGTTTTATTTTAAAACAATATTTATCATTCATTGGCTCATTTGGGACAATTTAAGTTTTGGTTTTTTTTAAGATTTTATTTGAGAGAGAGAGTGAGCAAGAGGGAACACAAGCAGGGGGAGCGGGAGAGGGAGGAGCAGACCCCCACCGAGCAGGGAGCCCGACGTGGGGCTCGATCCCAGGACCCCGGGATCATGACCCGAGCCGAAGGCAGATGCTTAACCGACCGAGCCACCCAGGCGCCCCAATTTAAGTTTTTGATGAAGAATCTTAGATGTCAATTAAAAGATACATAGTTTCCCACAATTTGCATAGGGAGCATCAAGCAAAAGGAGTCGCTTGATGCTCCCTCTGCAAATTGCGGACCGCTAGGACTGGGCATCTGTAGGAGAATGCAGAGAATGCACCCTTTTTCTTGTCCTCCCGTCATTATTTCTAACTGATGATAAACATCACTGGGGATCCTTTTTAAAAACATACAATCACAGATCCCATTGCAGATTCAAGGTGTATATTTAAAAAGTACGTTCTACTGGGTGATGGGTGTCAAGAAGGGCACGTGTTGTGATGAGCACTAGGTGTTAGATACAGGTAATGAATCGTTGAATACTGTATCAAAGACTAATGATGTACTCTCTGTTGGCTAACTGAACATAATAAAACAAATAAAAAACTAAAAAGTACCTTCTAGGTGCTTCATCTTCCTAGGTCAGTATATACCTAGAAAGCTGTATATTTAAAAAGCACTAAGGTGATTTATATCTGGGAAGTTTGGAAATTACTATTCTAGGCTAAATCAGCATTATAGTGTAGACCATCTGTACCAAAATCACCTGGGACACTTGTATAAAATGCAGAACCCTGGACTATTCCAGAATTTTGAGAGACGGGGCCAAGGAACAATAATTTTAAAGAAACTTTCTAGATGATTCTCATCTAAAATTTAAGGACCTCTGCTCTACATTTATGAAGAGGACAGTGGGTTTGTGATACCTAGACTTGTCAAAGCTACCTTTGAATTTAAGAAATCATAGTGAAAAATTAGAACTGAGGTACAGACACAGTAAGTTTTTAGTGGTTACAGCAAAGATTCTTAGATGGTTTTTATTTATTTGTTTATTTATTTTTAAAGATTTTATTTATTTGACAGAGAGAGACCCAGCGAGAGAGGGAATACAAACGGGGAGTGGGAGAGGGAGAAGCGGGCTTCCTGCTGAGCAGAGAGCCCGATGTGAGACTTGATCCCAGGACCCCGGGATCATGACCCGAGCCGAAGGCAGACACTTAACGACTGAGCCACCCAGGCGCCCCTTAGATGGTTTTTAAATAGTGGAACAAACCATGACTAGAAACCAATAGTGGAACTCATGAGTCCAGTTGAGGCTAACTGAAGTGCCTGTTTGTAGTACTCCAGAACATACTGCCTGATAGGTGGCAGTTACTGCCTGAAGTTTATGGTGATCATTTCCTTGCTTTTCTTTAAAATTTTATCTTTTACGTATCCGTCTTCTAATGATGTAAATTTAGTTGTCAGTGGGATTCTTAACCTAGTGACCTGGGACTTTACTCCAATAGGCCCACTGTAGTCCAAAATTAAGGTCTATCTTGGACGCTATGTAGGAGAAACATATCAGACCCTTGTACTTGTTTTACTAATGATGATGCGAGTTCCGTATAGCTATATGAGAGGTTGGACAATTATTGCTGTTAAATATGAGTAAGGTAGCCACATCTTTTATTTTCCTGAATGGTACTATTTTCAAATATGCTAACCTTTGCTCAGGCCATGTTTCTCAGAAGGTCATATCCCCTAGATAGCTTTGTGTAAAAATTCCCAGAATGCTTTGGGTTTAGAACTTGTTAGTGGGGGTACTAGTGTCTTTTCATTATTTGGGTAATCTAGATTTTTTTTGTACTATTAAAGAATTGTGATTCAATTAACATACAACATGTAGTGTTCCTAAAATGTTTCATAATGATTTTTAGTAGTGAATAGTCACAGGCTGCTGATGAAGCTAGAATTGATTTGATGTATTTAGTTTTTGGACCTAGAGAATTTGAATATATTTATCAAAAGTCAAACTTAGAACACTGTCTTTTTTGTTTGTTTATATTTGAAGTCTGTTTTAGAATAGATTTTATAGTCATAAAACCCGTTTGGCAAAAAGAATCAGATTTAAATATGTGTAAAATGTAAAAATTCTAGAAGAAAATATAGGAGGAAATCTTTATGTGCTTGGATTTAGTAAAAGATTTCTTAGACATAACAGTAAATGCACAATCCGTAGGAGAAAGATGTTGATAAATTGGATTTTCTCAAGATTTAAGATGTCTGCTCTTTGAAAGACATTGTTAAGAAAATGAAAAGATAAGCCACAGACTGGGAGAAGATATTTGCAAAACACATATCTCATAAGGAATTTGTATCCAGAATGTATAGTGAACTCTCAAAACTCAATAATAAACAAATAGCCCTTTTTTTCCCCAAAATAGCCTAAAAATATTTGAACAGATATTTCACCGAAGAAGATAGACATGAAAAGATGTTCCACATCAGTAGTCAGTAGTGGAATGAGAAATAAAACCACTTGAGGTTGGGGCCCCTGGGTGGCTCAGTTGGTTAAGTGACTGCCTTCGGCTCAGGTCATGATCCCAGCGTCCTGGGATCAAGCCCCGCATCGGGCTCCCTGCTGGGCAGGGGGCCTGCTTCTCCCTCTCCCTCTGCCGCTCCCACTTCTTGTGCTCTCCTGCTCTCTCTCTGTCAAATAAATAAATAAAACCTTTAAAAATACAAAAAAAACGCTTGAGGTACTACTGCCTACCTGTTGGAATGGCTAAAAACAAGACAGAAAAACCAGACAACACCAAGTGCTGGTCAGGATGCAGTGCAATGGAACACGGAAACTTTGCCAGTGGGAAATGCAAAACGGTACAGCCACTTTCGGTCATAGTTGCTTATAAAGTTAAATAATACTTACACACGTGTTAGTGTTAAAACATGTCCAAATTCCTTGACATTGCCTTTGAAAAGTTGAGCTTAATTTCTCTGTTCTTGGGTGTGAGCTAGCCTTTGTGACTTCTAATGAATAGAATGTGGCAGAAGCGACAGTGTGTCACTTCTGAGACTATGCCATTAAAGACATTGCAGCTTCTTCCTTGTTCCCTTTCCCTCTTGAATCGCCTGATCTAGGAGAAACCAGCTGTCATGTCACGAAGACACTCAGTCAGCCTTACAGAAGAATTCACATGGGAAGGAACTGAGGCTTCTTGCCAACAACCAGCCCCATGCGAGAGAGCTATTTGTCAAGTCAGTCCTTCAGCCCCAGTTGAGCCTGATGACCACAGCTCTGGTCAGCGTCTTGACTGTAGCCTCATGAGAGACCCTTGGATAAAACTACCCAGCCCTGCTACCCCCACATTTCTGACCCACAGAAACTATAAGAAAGAATATGTTTATCATTGTTTTGAGCTGTAGTGTTTTGGCAGTAATCTATAATGCAGCAATAGATAACTAATGGAACTTACTAAACAATCTTGCTGAACTTGGCAGTCTCATTCCTGGAGAGATCGAAACTTATGTCCACACAAAAACTTATGTTCTTACAAAAGAATGTATGTAATGCTTTTAGTGATTTTATTCATAATCTTCAAAAACTGGAAAAAGCTTACATGTCCATCAACTGGTAAATGGATAAAGAAACTGCAGTCTATCGGAGCAATGGATTACTACTGAGCCCTGAAAAGTAGTGAAATCCTGATGCAGGCAGCAACAAGGATGAATCTCACTTGTTGCTGGTCTCGGGAAAAGGAGCCAGTCTCAAAAGGACACGTATATATGATTCCATGAACTTGACTTTCTGGAAAAGGCAAAATTAGAGGGACAGGAAACAGATGAATGCTTGCCAGGGCCTGGAGGTGATTGGAAGGGTTGACTTCAAAGGGACTGGAGGTAACTTTTTGGGATGCTGGTACTGTTCATGGTGGTGATTATATAATTGCATATGTTTGTTCAGACTCATAGAATTATACACTAAAAAGTATGTCAATTATACCTCCGTGAATAAATCTGCCCAGAGAAATCCATTTTATGAAAATGATTACTAAACTCTGGGGTTGACAAAATGGTCGATCTAATGTAATCCAGTCCTCGGTACATGTTCTAGCTCCAAACTATGAGATCTATAGTATGTGATAACACAGGAAAACCTCAGAGTCAGACTTTACTGAAATGGAAAACTTTTATGATTTTTAGGTCCTATGAACTAACCCGGAAAGACCGACTATACAAAAACATCATTCGAATGCAGCATACACACGGGTTCAAGGCTTTTCACATCCTCCCTCAGACCTTCCTTCTGCCAGCCGAGTATGCGGAATTCTGTAGTAAGTGCTTGGCTGCAAACGCCCCGACCCTCTGCAACTGGGCTCAGGGCAGACTTACCCCAAGGACTAGCTTGAGTTAGTAACTAATTAGAGCTTTTCAAATCCTTAAAACTGTGTTTCTTTAGTAAAATGGCTGGAGGGATAACTTTATTTATTTTTATTTATTTTTATTTTTTAAAGATTTTATTCATTTATTTGAGAGAGAGAGAGAGAGAGAGGGAGAGAGCACAAGAGGGGGAGGGTCAGAGGGAGAAGCAGACTCCCCACTGAGCAGGGAGCCAGATGTGGGGCTTGATCCCGGGACTCCGGGATCATGACCTGAGCCGAAGGCAGCTGCTTAACTGACTGAGCCACCCAGGCGCCCCTGGAGGGATAACTTTAAACCTATTTTTATTCTGATTGTGTCCCTGTAGGTTTATTTTTAGTAAGCTTGTTGCTGTCGTTTCTAGAAGGATACATTCGTGTCATACACCTGTGCCCCTGTCTGGTACAGAAAGTTTCTTCACTGGCAGGACTTAGTGCCTATGTAAGGATGTATATACTCCTGCACTTGAACTCTGTGTGCTTTCTTTCTGGCGTCTGTTTTTTGCTAGCCGTTTAAGGAATATTCCTGTCACCTCAATTTCTCGACTTACGTGACTTACAAAGCACAAGTATCACACGTTTTTAGTGTGAGGGTTTAGAGGTACCAGTTAGTCACACTCTCACTGGGAGGTGAGACTAATTGAAGAGTACAGGTGTTATTAGCCAAATAGGGATCTAAATGTCAGCTATCTTGCTGGTAAAACTAGGTAGGAACATGTGGCTTGTTTCCCAGTCTCAATGGAAGCTTCTTATTTCTTTTGCCTTGAAGTCAACTATCTTCCCCAGGTCCAAGTAGACAAAATGGACTATTTCAGACTTTCCTCCCTGGGGGCAGAGCCTGAGTCAGTAGGCGTGGTGCACAAAGAGGTGTGAGTACAAAGAAGGTGGGAGGCAGGGCTTTTGTGAGAGTTTGAAAAATAGTAATAATAAAAGCTAACATGGAACGAACATTTCCTTTCTGTTAGGCCCTCTTCTAAGTGGCATTTCTACTCTGAGGTAGGTACCATTGTTATTCCCAGTTTTACAGATGAAGAGGTACTGAGAGGTCAGGAGCTTTCTGTAAGTTATGTAGCTTGCAAATGGTGGTTCAGACTCTGCAGTTTGGCTTCAGAGGCCATGCTCTTCACCACTGGGCCTTACTGCTTCAAGACCCAGAGCCGTGCGTGCATAGTGTCTATTTCCCGGTATCACCAGTGAGAGAGGCCTCTTCTCTGAGGAGGGTCTGGGAGGACAGACACATAGATATCTATCTTCTCAGTAAGTCCAAGAGAGAGACTTCCTGTTTTAGGAAGCATGGAGAGAGGAAGAGAAAGTTCTCTCTAGACTTCCTGACTTGTGGTTTTCTTAACCTGTTAGACTTAACAGTCTGGGTCTGGTTGCCCATTGGGGTGTTCATCCTCTGGGATTTCCGTCATCAGGATCTCCTGCTTCACCTTGGTGAGGCTATTTCTCCGATAGCACTCATTGTTCCAGCTGGGACCATTGACAGTACAGTGTTTGCCCACAGAAGGCTCTGAAATGGGTTAGAAGAGACTATTAATTAAATGAATTAAGTTCAAAGCTACAGTGCACTCAAAGCTGAAAACTTAGTTACTAATTTTTGTTATGTGACTTTAGCCAAATTACTTAAACCACTCTGTGCCTTAGCTTCCTTCTCTGTAAAATGGGATTATTACTAGTACTGACCTTATAGTGCTGTTGGGATGTTTAAATAGGTTAATACACGGAAAGCCCTTGGAATGGTACCCTGATAGGTGTTTAATAAATGTTCAGTATAAACTCCTTATTTCGAGTTATGTTGAGATGTATTGTTATGTAATAAAAGTAAAAAATTATGCAATAAGCCAACATGATAGCATAAAAATACTTCAACTAACGTGTTAGCAGCATGTCCCAGATATGAACTCCTCCTGTTAAATTCTACATTAATTCCCTGTTGAAGTCTACAGGAATCTGAGATGAAAATTCCCTTTGTCCTCTCTCTGCTATTTCTTATTCTCCTGTTCTCCCTTTGGAGGCAGGCTGGGAGGTGGGGATGCTCCTTCAGATGATTGGATAGAGTTAGGGTTCCTCCATCAGTTCAAACATGACCTGCCTTTCAGTAGGATTGCTTCTTTAGTGTATTATTCAAATGTGTATGTGTTCTACTTTTTAACAAAAATGAATTCAATGAATTCAAAAATGAATTCAAAAGGTCAACAGAACACACGGAATTAATACAGCCATAACTCAAAGCCACCACGTTTAGCCCCAGGGCAGTTACTAGAGGCAAATAGTGTTCCTCAGCCCCGCAAACAAATCACTTACTGATGTCATCACCAGAGACCACAGCAGGGACTTACTGTGTTTGTGGAAAAGGGGGGACAGGGAAGATGTGATAGTAAAAAGGAGTCTCTTGGTTTCAGTCTTGTCAGGATGCCAGTCATTCTTTGCCAGTTGTCCAGAGTCCATGACCTCTAAGCGAAAATTCATTTGGGGGAGATCCAACATTGTTAGGTTAGTTGCATTGCTAAGGTTACACATTAGGGGAGAAACCCATCTATTTGTACCACTTCCTTTTTCAAAGAGACGTTCCTCCTCTTCATAAAGTCTGTTTTAAGTTCTCTTCCTTTGGTGTCCACCTAGCACATTATAACCCAGAAATTCCATTTTCTCCATGACTCTTGCGTTCCTGTCCCTCCTTGGCTCACTTGAGTGTGGGCAATAGGAGATTTTTGAGAAAGAAAGGGACACAAACAGGTTAGACTTTAGAAAAATAACTGTGTGAAATGAATTGGAGGGAGCAAGGGGAAGAATACGGTGATCACTTGTAAGGTTATTACGGTAATCTAGATAAGAAGTGTAGTTGGACTGAACTAGGTAGCTAGAATAGAAAAGAGGGAGTGGAAAGAGTGGTAGAATAAAGTGTGCCAACTGGCTGTGAGTAGTGAGGCAAGGGTCAAAGATGGCTCCACAGGTGTGAATCTGAGAAGCTAGGGGAATCAGCATGTCTTTAACCAGAGAGTATAACCAGGACCGTAAAGGAAGAGCTATTGAAAGGGATGAGGAGTGTGAAATTTGGGACCGGGTATGGATTTGAGGCTTCCGTGTGGTGATTTGCAGGCAGTTGTAAAGGTAGAGCTGAATTCTGAGCAAAGGTAGTAGATTCTGGAAGTTGCCGGTTTAGAGGAAGATGTGGATCATAAGGAGAGAAAAAGAGAAGAGGCACCCCAGAGAGGAGCGCGAGCTTGAAGATACGAACAAGGGAACGGCTCCCAGAGGAGACAGGAGAGGGTTAAATGAAGAACAGACATGTGGAAAGATGCTCAACATCACTTATCATCAGGGAAATGCAAATCAAAACCACAATGAGATGTCGCCTCACACCTGGCAGAATGTCTAGTATCAAAAAGACAGGAAATGGCAAGTATTGGTGAGGATGTGGAGGAAAGGGAGCCCTTGTGTGCTGTTGGTGGGAAAGTAAATTGGTGCAGCCACTATGGAAAACAGTGTAGAGGTTCCTGAAAAAATTAAAATAGAAATATCGTATGACCCAGCAATTCCACTTCTCGGTATTTACTGGAAGAAAATGAAAACACTAATTGAAAAAGATATTTGCAGTCCTGTGCTTATTGCTGCATTATTTACAATAGCCGAATTCTGGAAGCAACCTAAGTGTCCATCAATGGATGATGGATAAAGATGTGGTATATAGTTACAATGGAATATGATTCTGCCATAAAAAGAATGAAATCTTGCCATTTATGACAACATGGATGGACCTAGAGGGTATGGTACTAAGTGAAATAAGTTAGAGAAAGACAAATATCGTATGATTTCACTTACGTGTGGAATCCTAAAAGACAAGACAGATAGATAAGCAAAAATGAAAAGACTCCTCAATACGGAGAACACACTGCTGGCTGTCAGAGGGGAGGCGGCTGTGGGGGGAGGGTGAAATAGGTGAAGGGCAGTAAGAGGTGCAGGCTTCTGGTTATAAAATAAATAAGTTCACAGAGATGAAAACTACAGCGTAGGGAATGCAGTCAATATTGTAATAACTCCGTGTGGTGACAGATGGTAACTCGCTCATTGTGCTATTTCATAACGTATATAAATGTTGAGTCACCATATTGCACAAAAAAAAGAAGTAAAGGGCACCTTTTAATCCCTTGGAAATTACTGTCCTCTTGTGCCACTTGCACATGGTTTGACACAAGGCGACTTTTTTCTTACAAGCTAAGAGAAATCGCTTAAGGAACATTATCATTTCAGGTGATCTAGTGTTTGACCCCCATTGGCCCTGTCTGCAGCGTGAGCCTCTGGAGGGCCTTTGGTTGATGGAGGTGAGAATCTCAAAAGATTCCTGAAGGCCGTTTGTGATAGTCCTAGACTAACATCAGAGAGTTGCCTTATTTTGTTTTCATCCTCTCACTCAAGAGAGAGGGGAAATGGCGGAAGAAATGTGTGATTTTGCTGTCTCCTCCTTCTTCCTTTCCTTGCCCCTCTCTGTTTTTGTGTTCATTTTTGAAGCCAGTTCAAAAATACAGGTACGTTAGCCGTGCTGCCGTCCACTTAAGAAATGTGGAAAATGCTGGGAGGGATGGGGTGGCTGGTGACAGACATTGGGGAGGGTATGTGCTATGGTGAGCGCTGTGAATTGTGCAAGACTGTTGAATCACAGATCAGTACTTCTGAAACAAATAATGCAATATATGTTAAGAAAAAAAAAAGAAGAAGAAGATAGCAGGAGGGGAAGAATGAAGGGGAGTAAGTCGGAGGGGGAGCGAACCATGAGAGGCGATGGACTCTGAAAAACAAACTGAGGTTTCTAGAGGGGAGGGGGTTGGGGGGATGGGTTAGCCTGGTGATGGGTATTAAGGAGGGCACATTCTGCGTGGAGCACTGGGTGTTATGCACAAACAATGAATCATGGAACACTACGTCAAAAACTAATGATGTATGGTGATTAACATAACAAAAAATTAAAAAAATGTGGAAAATGCTTTGGGTGTCTGAGTGGATAACCATTGTTGAAATTTAAGATGATAAGCTCTTGTCCCTTCTTTCTCTTTGTTTCTCTCTGTCCCCCTTTTAATCTCCCAATATTTTGAGCAGATTCATATTCAAAGGACCGGGGACCTTGGATAGTAAAACCAGTGGCCTCTTCCAGGGGGCGGGGCGTCTACCTGATCAACAATGTAAGTATGCAGCAGGTGGCACCCTCTCTTCTTCTTCCTCTTTTTTTTTTTTTTTTTTTTTTTAAGTAAGCTTTACACCCAACGTGGGGCTTGAACTCACGATCCCAAGATCAGGAGTCAGTCACATGCTCCACCGACTGAGCCAGCCAGGCGCCCCCTCACCCTGTCTTCTTATTGGTTCTTCCCTGTTTCACCCTTTGTCCTAGCTACTAATATGATTTTTTTTTTTTTTCCCCGTTAAGAATAGGTGTTCCCTTCTGAAATCTGCATTCAGACATGAGAGTTGAGGGTGGATATGAGTTGGCTACTATTCGTCTTACTCTGGCAGTAACCTCTTCCTATGCCGGCAGTTCCTCTGTGGCTAAAAAGTCACTCGATCAAATGTTAGGGAAGAGCATCCTTTGGTGTCAGCAGAAAAGAGGTTCCTTTTCTACTTCTGGCATATTGTCAGATTAATTCTTCAGTGTTAAGCATTAATTGGTAGCATATACATTTAGTTTCTATCGTGAGCAGAATTGTGGTTGATCTCCTGCCCTCGAGATCATTAAGGAAATTAACCTGTTTGGTATGGCATTCTTGATGCTGTTTCTGCATCTCCCTCCCTCCTCCTCCTTCCCCCTCCTCCCTCCTCCTCATCCCCTTATTTTTTTCAAAAGTTATCAGTATCTTGATTCTTTACAAAATCCTCATTAGAAGTGGTGTGTAAGTTGAACACATATACAGAGTAAATAAAATAAAATCTCAACCCCAGTCTTACTTCCTAGACTTTTAACAGTGGTTTGTAACCTAATACAGTTGATTTATGTTTCTTTTCTTGACTTTACAAAGTCCCAGTTTGATGTGTATTGAATTCACATCACCTCCTGCCCTCCCTTCCACATTTCAGGTCTAAGTTTGATGACTTTTTATTATTTTTGTATTTCAAAAGTTTATAAGATTGTACTGTTTTCAATAACTGATTCCATTTCTCTCCTTTATAAGTTGAATAAAAAATTTAAACTCAATAGTAACCTCACAGCTTTGGAATTCTGAAAAAAAATTCTTTAAGTTTTATTTATTGAAGTAATCTCTATACCCAGTGTAGGGCTCAAACTCATGACCCCCAAGACCAAGAGTCACATGCTTCTCCAGCTGAGCTAGCCAGGCACCCCTGGACTTCTGAAGTTGAACCACTATTTCACTTTGGGTCTTTCTCATTCTCACTCCTGGACATTTGGTCAGCCCTTTCAGTCTGGAAACTAGTGTTTTTCTTTGGTTCAGGGAAAATTATCCCGAACCTTTGTTCCTGCCTTTGTTTCTACTTCTAGACCTCTTTTTTGAGGTATTTTGGGTCTTTTCTTTATGTCAGCTTTTCTCTGATACCAACTTCCCTGTTCTCTCCCATCTTGATCTTTCTGGATCGCCAGCTTGAGCTTTATCCAGTTTAATATTCATTTGATCTACTGTATCTCTCTTTTGGCTCTTATAGTTTGTAGGAACCCTTACTTTGTGTTTGCCCCCCCTTTTTTTTTAATTAAAAAAAGCCTGTTGCATAATGGATTGATGGATGCACTTTGCCTATTGGTCTTAGTGAGGATATCAGTTGAAAGTTTTTTAAAAGTTCTCCTTTGTTTCGTGAATTTTCTTGGGATTGTCTTTTCTCCCCCCTGCTGTTGGGTTTTCTCAGTTTCGGTGACCTTGGGTGTATTTGTGAACTAAAGGCTAGACTGACTGAAATTGACAGCTGGCCTGGGTTTCAGGTACTGTTGTATAGGACTGATTCCCGAGTAGTTTCTCCCTGGACAGAAGGCTAACTCAGTTTTATGCAAGGGCAAATGGTGTTGACTGACAAGCTGCGCCTCAGGTGGATGTGAGTGAGGAGCATGCTTCTTCCTGCCCCCTTCCCCCCCCCCCCCCCCCCCCCCCCCCCCCCCGCCTTATTGTGAATACAGAGGAAGATTTTGGTGATTTCCCTTCCGGGCAGCACTACCTTTCCTATCTTTTCCTCTCTCTGTCTATTGTAGGGATAGAGCGGCCTCAAATTCCACTCTTTTGTCATCCCACGCAAGATGTCCTCCTCAGAGTATTATCATTAGGTTTTATCCTGAGGGCAAAGCTCTGGGTATTGGAGGAGGCCCACTGAATTAATTAAGAATTAATTATCTGATTCTTGTTCCTTGGCCCACTCCTGCTCCTCATGTTTGTTTCCTGCCAGCTTGGAACTTCTCAGAGGCTCCTTGAGAAGATCATTCTCACCTCTGATATTTTCCTTCCTTTGCTCTGTTTTCTCAACCTGATCCCTTCTGCTTTCTATCTTTCAGGATTTCCTTCAATTTTTGGTCTTTCTTATTGGCTCCTTTAAATGTGTTCTAACTTTGTTATCATTTCATTCTTTTAAAAAATATCTTCTCTGTCCTTCCAGTGGGACTGTGGAAGGGAAGAAGGGGAGGTAGATATGTGTGTGTGTGGTCAAGTACTCTATTTAAAAATTCTCCATTTCTCTTTTTACGTGGTCTGAGCTATTTCCTACACGTGCAGAAACTAACTTTCTGAGAGGTCTTTCACATTGAAAAATCCTTAAATTCAGTCTGGACTGAAAACTGTTCGGTAACTACTGATGGCCAGACCTTACAGGATCTTGTTCTGATACAGGAGCTACTTGAGCCTGAGGCCCAGGCTACAAGTCCTGTTACCTGGCCCTGGGTCACTCTGGAGGCCTTTTGCCCTTGAGTCTCTTGTGACAGAAGGCCCTGGTCATATGCCTTGGCTCTCTCTTTTCTTGTTTCTGTCCTGACCTTGGCGTGAAGGCTCCTGTCTGACAGCTTTTCCTTCAGTTCCATGCCAGGAGCTCCAGTGTTGTTTGAATCTCACAGACAGCACCGGTTTGGGTTTGGGTTTTAGCTGCCAAATGGAATTGCTATTGAAAGTCAACTATGGTACAAGTTTGCTTTTTATTTTCTTAGACATGAGTCAAAAAGAATAGGATCTATTTCCAGCTCATCTGGGACGTTTTTCTTTTGGAATGCACTTTTGCTCTAGTGATTTGTTATTTTGAAACCAACATCATAAAGAATAGAAAAGTTAAACTTTCCTTGGTGGGGCTGAGAACCCGGTGCCCTAACTCTTCCCTGGTTGGAGTCTCATAGAGGGTGACAAGTCTTTAGAGAATGCGTTTGGCAGGCTTTCCTTCTCCCTCCCACCTCTCCCTGGGTTGAATCCCTAGAGACCCCCTGCATAGATCAAAGTACTTGGCAGGACCCTTTGCCTCCCTCCTCCCCCTCAGTGAAGCTTTGGAATGAGTCTGATTCTTTGAGGTATTTGGTGGAGGTGCCAGACAGAAGCGTGGGGAGATGCCAGCAGGCACCAGCGGAGCTGGCAACATGTGGACATAATGGGAAAATATTCCCATTTCCTTCCAAAAACTGGAATTTTTATCACCTTTTTACTCAGACCTACAAACCATGTAGTTAATACTCCTCTCTCTGTCCTTACACACAAGGCCTCACCATCCTGTCTTTTCCATACCTGGATCCTTTCCCATGGAATATGTGACCCATTAGCCAACTGGATGAAGTAACTCTTTCCAAGGCCGCTGCCTGCTTTCCTTTTAGATTTGAATTGGGGGGGGGGGGCGGGAGGGAGGGCTCAGGCGGAGGGTCTGTGAGCAGAACTAACGGGAGTGGGTGAGGGACTTGGGGGGTGGGTGGAGTTAGGTGTGAGGGCCAAATGAAAACATCTTTCCCTGTCTTCCCCATTGGAGAGGGCCTCTTATTAAACATTCCCAATAATAGTCATAACCTTTTGGAAAGTGTCTGCAAATAGCAACTTTTACCATTACAAGAACAGGATAAAGGACGGAAAAAGGGTTACTTTTATGAAATACCGAAGAGAGAAGTGTGAGCTCTTAAAGATGGAAGTATCTTGGCCTAGCAGCTAACGTGGTTTCTTTTTTTTTTTTTTTTTTTTAAAGATTTTATTTATTTATTCATGAGAGACGGAGAGAGAGAGAGAGAGAGAGAGAAGCAGAGGGAGAAGCAGGCTCCCAAGGAGCAGGGAGCCCGATGCGGGACTCGATCCCAGGATCCCGGGATCATGACCTGAGCCGAAGGCAGATGCTTAACCATCTGAGCCACCCAGGCGCCCTAACGTGGTTTCTTAAGATGTGCTCTTTACCTCTAGAAATACAGCATAGAGGAGCAGAGTTGTGTTTGTCCCAACTCCCTCAGGAACCATGACTAAGTGCTGTATTTTCCCAGTTTAGTATATTCAAGTTGAGGGAAAGATCTCGTGCTTTCTGCTTAAGGTACGAATTTGATCATGGAGGTCAAATTTCGTCATCCTTCTCTCACACATTATCCATGGTAAATACAATATTAATATTCTCTTTGGGATTTTGAAGTAGCAGGAGAATATTTAGGTCATTCTATTTACTCCCCATATTTGTGAATATAATTTTTTTTTTAAGATTTTATTTATTTGAGAGGGAGAGAATGAGAGACAGAGAGCATGAGAGGGAAGAGGGTCAGAGGGAGAAGCGGACTCCCTGCTGAGCAGGGAGCCTGATGCGGGACTCGATCCCAGGACTCCAGGATCATGACCTGAGCCGAAGGCAGTCGCTTAACCAACTGAGCCATCCAGGCGCCCCTGTGAATATAATTCTTTATGGTGCTCTTGTTTCTACTTGTTGATACGTTGTTATCTTAAGTGCTCATTATTTTTTCTCATCCTTCAGGAAATATTTAGTGAGTCCTTGCTGTGTGCCAGGTGCTGCCACTCCTTAAAACCTTTTGAGGAATAGGGATTATCTCTTAATACTAACACTGATACTAAGCTAATGTATCTTCCTTGTAACTTAGTGCCGTGCACAGCTCTGAGTGGGAGGGCACGTGGTGTGCCGTGTGCCGTGATGAAGGCTGTTGAGTTATGGAACTTAGTAGAACCATAGAGGTACTATTGAGTTTGCACTAAGAGTAATAACCGATATATCTTGAGCATTTAATGTGTGCCTGTCACGGTACCTTCCAAATATAAACTCAGTTAGTCTTTAGAAGAACCCTAGGTAGTTACTATTATTTCCTTAAGTAAGTGGTAGAGTCAAGATTATAACTCAGGTCTAGCTGATTCCAGAGCCTAACACTCTTAACCACTGTGCCATTCTGCCTTATAATAACTTAACAGATACCATGAGCTTTCGTCTTAAAGTCCAGTTAGAAAAATGGTTGTGTTTCCAGCTTTCCCAACAATTTAGATCTTGCATCAGCATACTTTGGAGGGCAGTTTGAGCTTGGAATTAAAATCATTTGAAATGAGTTAGTTGGGGAATGATGGAAAGGAAACAGGCTTGAAAATATCAAAAAGCTTTCATTAGTTGCTTCTTAGTATGTAATGTAACACTATACAAAGAAACTCTACCCAAACCATTCTTTGATGAGCTTACAATTCAATTCCTAATGTAGGTAGAAATGAGAGGTTCGGACCATTGAACAAATATTAAAGTTAAATTATGTGCGAGACTATGCATAACTCAAGGGACAAGTGTGCATGATGAGGGAGGGGAAAGAGGAAGTGGGCAAGGATATTAGATGTGTCATGGAGGATGGCCATCACCATTTGTAGTCTCTGGATGGGAGAAAGGTTGGATGGTCACGTATCTATTGCAGCCTGTAGGTGTTACTCAGTGGGAAGAGGTCTGCATTTGTTTAATTTTAGGTTTGGAACACAGCCTGAGGCTTGTTCCTTTGTACTATGATTCATCAATTCTTACATACTAAGCTGACTCAAAATGGAGATAGTACTTGTGAGAAAGTGATCAAGAAATGTAAGGGAGTCCGGAAGTAGTGTGGGCGATCAGGTCCCTGAGTCTGAATCAGCACTGACTGTCGCCGGGCCCGTGTGATGCAGCAGTGGGAGGTGGGCAGGGAATCTCTTTATCTTGACTCTGGACTTGCTCATTGTGGTTGTGCATGATGTTACAGGGCACAAAATTTTCCTTATTTTATGGTAACTGTAGTGTTTTGGGTAGCAAATGCATTATAAAGACAGTCCTTTGAGTTTGGGGGATAGTATTTTAGGTCAGAACTTTGGGGAAAGATGTGAATAGTACTTTAAGAGTTAAGCCTCTGTGGGGCGCCTGGGTGGCTCAGTCGTTAAGCGTCTGCCTTTGTCTGCCTTCGGCTCAGGTCATGATCCCAGGGTCCTGGGATCGAGCCCCGCATCAGGCTACCCGCTCCACGGGAAGCCTGCTGCTCCTCCCACTCCCCCTGCTTGTGTTCCCTCTCTCACTGTGTCTCTCTCTGTCAAATAAATAAATAAAATCTTTTAAAAAAAAAGAGTTAAGCCTCTGAAGCCGACTGGCTGGGTTCCAGTGCTCTTCTGTCACTGTGTGACTTTGTCACCCTCTCTGACTCTTTTCCTCATCTCTAATATTTGAATGGTGATATACCTACCTACCTCATCGGGTTGGGTGAGGACTAAAGGAAATAATACTTGCGAAGAATTAGAACATCGAACAACGCTGGACATGTAGCAAATGTTCAGTACATGTATTATGTTTTTTTCCCTGCAAATGTTAATAGTTATTTTTGTTGCTACTACTGCAGCCATTATCATTACAATTATTATTTTAGCCACGTCCCTTTTGGAGTCCTTTTGTCCTGTTTAGATTGTGGTGACTTCCAGCTGATTTTTCTTTTAATCTAATCTCACTTAGAGTTGTGCTATTCCATGTATTTTAATCTTACTATTAAGAATCCACAGCCCCTTCCTCCTTCCCACCATGTTCAGGCTAAACGGCCCCTGTTGGGGGTTCAAATCCCTTTGCCGGTGGGGTCCCTGCCTCCTAATATTCTCACCATACCTTTCATTATTCCTCAGGTCAGTCTCTGAGCCCCAGCTCAGTGATCTGCCTGCTCTCCTTTCTACTGAGCTCTGTGTCGGCCACCTTTCCATGGCAGCTTCCTTTCCTTTCCACCACGTGCTCAGTAGCTTTCAACACTCACTTCTGTACCTACTCTTCCAGAACAGGCCTTCCCCCACTGATCCACCTAACTGGTCTGCACTTGTACTTGTGCAGTCTCATGTCTTGCACTTGCAGACATGCTGCTTTGTGTTCCTTTAACTTTTACATTTTGCTGCCCCTTTACCTAAATATTAAGCTCTTTGGAAGTATGGATTAGGCTCTGTGAGGGCAGGGATTGTATCTGTCTTCACTGGATCCTCAGTACTTTATACAGTATCAAACAGTACTCATGATTACTTACTGTATAAACTCATTTCTCATTGAAAAACTCTTTAAAAGATCTAGTTCAGTCTTTATATATAGTAGCATAGGAAGTACAACTGAATGAATCAATGAAACATCCATTCCATTTCTCAGGGAAAATGCCAGGATCCATTGGGGAAAGATCTGTAAGTTCTCTAAGCAACTCGATGAAAGCCTTTACTTAAGAATAATGGTAGTATTTTAAATTTCCATCATACTTTACATTTGGGAGAAAGCACCTTTTTATTTATTTTTTAAGTAGCTTTTATTTTCTCGGCATGTAACTATTTAATATCATGTGTATAAATCTTTAAAGCTGTTATTGCTCTCTTTATAATGTGAGAAGTGGTATATTTTTCCCCCATTGTAATTGGATACCCATAGTGTTTATAAGTGGTGTGTTACCTGACCAGTTGAATGTAGGGGTAGGTTGGAGGAAAACTTTTCTTAAGAGTTGTAGTCTTCTACCTTATTGTTTCTGAAACGTCAAGAACTCTGCTCCCTTACTGTGAGTTAGGATTTCTGTCCTTTTATTCTTTCTCTTTACTCAATAGCCGAACCAGATTTCCCTGGAGGAGAACATCCTGGTCTCCCGTTACATTAACAACCCCCTGCTTATAGACGGTGAGTTGAGATTGGGCCCTTGTCGGGCTCAATCTTGCTAATTTTAAAGAATATTTTCACAGTCTTCTCTGGTAAGTCTTTATGAAGCTAGGGTGGAATTCTTGGCTGCTGTGGCTCTGGAGATGAGGCTGGTGCCTTACCTACCTCATGGGATTATTTTGAAGATGAAATGAGAGACTAGAAAAGAAAGTGCTTTATAGTGCATCTGTGTGAGAGCCGCGCAGTCTGTATATGTAAGCTTTCTGCAGTCTGTATATCTTTTTCAGTGTATGTATATGATATAGCTCTATCTCTATCTAAATGGGTAATTATTTATCCTTAAAGGGCAAGGTGTGCAGGCAATATGTGTTTTGTGGAGAGAGGAAGACTGTTCTTTCTGTCATATTTCTTTGTTACATTGCCTTGTTCATTCTGTAACAGGAAACAAATGAACCCCAATTTTTTTTTCTAGATTTCAAGTTTGATGTGCGCCTCTACGTGCTTGTGACTTCCTATGATCCTCTTGTTATCTATCTCTATGAAGAAGGATTGGCTAGGTAAGAGACTTTTGGGGAGAAGGGTGTTTATCAGAGTGGATCCATTAAGGAGTGTGTTAAGATCAGGCTGTTTCTTTCTGTTATGTTCAACTCAGGAAATTAGAGTGTACCCAGATGGGCTTCAGATTCCAGAACATCAGTCATGTTACTTTACGGTCTCACTTGCTTCTCTGCACATAGGAACATGCATCTGTATGCAAACACACACCTTTCTCAGAACCACAGATCCGGGATCACATTGTATTTTCATGCAATGGTGATTGTTATGATGACCCTAGTGTATTAAGATAACTTATCATTGGTCTTCACAACTGATCTAGGAAAAAAGAATCCCATATTGATTTACCTGTTACATACCAGACATTTATTTCAGTGTTCACAACAGCCTTATAGTTGATGCAGTTTTGCAGTTGGGGAAACAGGCTTCAAGGGGCAAGGGAACTTGGTCACTTTTCAGAGCTCTCCCATCTGGATGGTAGTGGAGTGGGAATTTGAACTCATGGATCTCACTCCAGAGCTCATAGCCTGAGCTGTTTCATGCCCTCTTTGTTGTCCTCTTGTATTTTGGGGACATTAGCTGCTTTTTTTTTTTTTTTTCACCTGCCAGTAATACACTTTACAGTGGTTGTATATACATTTTGTTTCTCTTGAAGTACTTTTGAGGTTTTAAGGTAATGTGACTTACTTACAAAATTAAGCTCAAGTTATAATAGTTTGAAGTGTCCCCCCACCCCCATCCACAGAATTTTACAGGTGACATTGTTTTCACAGGCCCTTTAAATTGTTTAAAGTAAATATGTAACTTTGCTGTGCTTGTGTTCTTTTCCCCCACAAAACTAATATATAAATCTATTTACTAACTAGCTTGCCCTGAAGTTCCTTTTCTGCATAGTGGCCTTATAGGACACGGCAGTCAGCCATGACAAGCTAAAAAAGCCTGGTCTGTATTTGTGTATTTTAAAAAAATGCACTTGGAAGATGGGAAATATCATGGTTAAAAGAAGCCTACCTATTTAAGTTTAGGTGCTTTGACATAAATTATTGTCCTCTGGAAGCTGCTATTTTAGAATGTTATTTTAATTCTGTCATAGACTCACATTTTTTGATGTGTCCTGTGACTAGAATCAGGGTGAGCACCTTTAACCAGCTTGTAGCTGGTTGAGGTGAGTCTCCCCTTCACCTCTAGGTGGCAGCGACAGCATTCAGAAACATGGTCATAAAAGATTTCTGAGTTTGAGCGTGAGGAGCACCGGAGACTACTGAAGCTCCATGGTTCTGGACTCGTGTTCCTTGGAAAGGAGGGGGAAACTAAAGTCTTTCTCAGTTTTTAGGTAAGGGCTGAACCAGTCATCTGAGCACACCCTGCCTCCTAGCCCTAATCAGCTTTTCATAGGCGGGCAGTTTTCTGTCGTGTTTGTAGACACATGTGCTCTCAGACTTTGAAGTATAGGTTTAAAAGCCGAGTCCCCATACTATGCAGATCAAAAAGAAGGTAAAAGATACCCTTTTCTTCTGCTCAGGGGTATAAGGTGCTGAGGGTTTTCCATTTTGTAAGTCGAGATACCTGAGCTTTCCCTCTTGTCTAGCATGAGCTTCTCCAGCCCTTCCTTCCCTCCATCCTCACCCCATCTTGCCTCTTGTGCTCTTCTCAGGAACTGATTATGTCCTGCCACAAATTGAACTTCTTGAATAGAGAAAAGACTTCAAGGTTACACCCGCTGTTTCTCAAGGGTATCATACCAGCATGTTCTATGTATTACTCCAAGGGCATTGCACTCACGGTATCAATAGCCCTCTCTATTGGTAAAATTTAGCATAGTTTTAAGGCCTCAGTGGTTCAGATATGAAATGAGAGCACTACAACATTCATTATAGAATCTACTACAGATAGGCGAGTGCTTTGGCTACCGGGTGTGTGTTGGAAGTCAGAATCCACTGAATTGAGTAACTGTCTTCCCTTGCCTCCAGCAGGAACTGAGTGTGTGTATGTGTGGGTGTGGGTGTACTTTTTTTTTTAATGGATGCTTTTTTTTTCCCCCCCCAGAATAATTTGGAAGACAGTTTTTTAAAAACTCAGACCAAATTGAACCAAATTATAGGACTGTTCAGGGCTTTGGCTCAGTTAATCCAAAAGTATAGGTGAATATCAACGCTTTGCACGAGGATGGTGCAGTAGGATGGGCTATTAGTGAGTCCTGCGTGGCTGCACTGCTAGACACAGGAACTTCCATGTGCCCAAGTTCCTGTGTCTTTTTTTTTTTTTTATAAAGATTTTTATTTATTTGACAGAGAGAGACACAGCAAGAGAAGGAACACAAGCAGGGGGAGTGGGAGAGGGAGGAGCAGGCTTCCTGCTGAGCAGGGAGCCCAATGCGGGGCTCGATCCCAGGACCCCGGGATCACGACCTGAGCCGAAGGCAGACGCTTAACGACTGAGCCACCCAGGCGCCCCCAAGTTCCTGTGTTTTAACTCACTATGTATCTTGGCATTCATCTGCTTTTTTTTAATCCTCAGAATCTGCTCAACTGTGTCATTACATTCAACAATAGTCTATAGCGTCTCCTAATCTGGAGCCTCTGGTAATTTTGGGTCACGTGTGTTTGCTGTAGACATTACTGAAGATAATCAGTTTAGGATGAGATCACTAGGCCATTTTACTTTGAGGGTCAACAAGGAAAACCATAATTTTTCCTAAACAGAAAGCACTGGCAGCAAATATAATTGGCTTCCTCTTTGGAAAAGAAGGGCCTTCTCCCGTGTCACTTCTGTTTTGGGCCTCAAATTAATGGTTAGGAGACATAAAGATTAAGTTCATTTCACAGGACTGTTTTGTGAACTAAATATTTTGTGTCAATTCTTGACCTTTTTAAACTTATTAAGAAAAAGACCAGAAATAGTTTGTTTTTAGATTAATAATTTCCAATTGTCCTTGTTGTTTTATTAACACAGGAAAACTGTCATTATTTTCTTATACCTGGGCGAAATATGGAGCTGTTTAGAAAAAAATTGTGTTCCTCGTATTTGGGCCCAGCATTTTTGCCCCAAAGTTCCACCCTACTTTTGAGTTTGACAAGTGTGTTCCTGCTTTGCACCAGCAGGGGACACTCAGTTTCCAGAGAGGGGTACCATTCCCTACCAAAATGGTGTAGATTCTTTTTTCTTGTCAGAGGTGGGATCCAAAAAGACTTTGTCCTGGATTTTACAGTTTTAGGTGGATCCAATATGTGGTCTAAACGATTTGACAAGGCCTTATTTGAAACAGAGCTAATAGCCAAATTTTCACTGCAACAGGAAAAGTAAAAAGTTAAAAGACATTAAAACAAAATTGACTTGAACACCAAATGGGTTGTCAGACACCCGAAGATAGGTAGCACTGGCAACTTGGGGGAAATGAAGGTGCCCATCCACAGAACTGGAGACTCCCATCCACACTGGAAGGTGGGCGGTGAGGACAGTGAGAAGGTCCCCCTCAGGACCTGCCTTTCTTCTGCTTTAGCCATATTATTCAGTAGAAATTCAGAAAAGACCCCCAAGCATTTGTAATGCCTTTCCCTTCTTCCCCACCCCCAGTTCCTTCTTCAGTAGCCTTCCTTGCTAATTAACACTGGCTCCGCAGGGATATTTACCTTTTCTCTGCTGGATTCCTGTGGTTTTGAAAGAATTCAGGTACTTGCTGGTTGCCAAGGAATTCAGATTACCTCACAGGCTGCACACTGTCCAGAATCTCTGCCACAGCAGCGAGGGGGGTGGGGGGCCATGGAGACAGCAACAAGGGCAAGAAAACCCTCTCTAGTGCTCATTGTCACCCTCCCTGGCAGGCCTTTGCTGTTTGTGAAGTTTGAGTCATTTCTGGCTCTGAAGACCGGGGATCAGGCTGGTAATCCCCTCCCAGACGGCTCTGTGGGGCGCTGCCTAGTCACTGCAGCACTTTGGCAGTCTCCCGCCTGCAGCTGGTTGACAGCAGATCAGAGAGCTCTTGGGCCTCTTGTTCTCTTCCATAAGATTTTTCTGGGTCAGGCCAGGATGAAACCCGGTGGCTCCTGGCAAGGCCGCCTGAGGTGCTGTCTCTTCATCCTCCGGGCCTTTCTGGCTCGGAATGGCTACACCTGCTGAAAGATAACTCAGGTGCCACAGCCAGGGGCTCCTCGGGGCTGGCCTCCTCTTTGTGTGTTTGGACTGAAGGTTTGTTAGATGATGTGACTATCAAAGGGAAGGGGCTAACTGCCCTACGTCCAGATTATCTATGACTCCGCCTATGGTGCCGTATCTATGAAGAACAACATAGGTTTGGAATGGAGGACGAGAGTTTAAAGGATTCCACTAAGTCTGTGCTTTCCCTTCCTGTTTTGGTTCCACACTGGCGATGTTCCCTGGACAAGCAACTCAGGTGCAGTTTCAGTTTACGCTCATCCAGTACCTTCTATGTGCCTAACACGGGACCCCTTCCCACAGATGCTTAAGAGTTTTAGACAGATCGTTACCATTGTCTCCATTCTCATTGAGAAACATTAGGAAGCAAAAAGGAAATGTAGCTTTTGACTTAAGAATTCACTGTCAGAATAAAGATTATGTTTCAGTGTGGTTTTAAAAAAAGGCATATACTTCTCCATTCATCGGCGTGCTGTGAAATAGTACACAGAGTTTCAGATTTGGCAAAGAAGTAGAGGCTCCCTCCCCCCCCCCCCCATTTTTTTTGGTTTAAAGGTCAAGGCTATGAAATTCTGTCATTAGAGCTTTTTCTAAATCTTGATTTCATTAAGAGGGAGGTTCAAGACTCAATTCATCACTTCGATTTCAGTATGTGCTAGGATAAGTATTTGCAAACGTGGTTCTGGGGTGGCTGGCAGAGAATTACCTCTTTTAGGTGGCGGCTAATAACGAGCTTGCGTTGAAGCTTTCAGACCTAAACGGGTTGAAATCTGATATGTGAAGGTCTAAATCAGGGGTCACAAACCTGAAGACTCATGAGGACATTCACTGAGAGTGAGCCAGTGTGAGTAGGGGGAGGAGGGGCAGAGGGAGAGAGAATCTCAAGCAGACTCTGGCCTGAGCGCGGAGCCTGACTCGGGGCTCGATCTCACGACCCTGAGATCATGACCTGAGCTGAAATCAAGAGTTGGATGCTTAACCGACTGAGCCACCGAGGTGCCCCAAAAATCTAGATTTTTATTGAGAAACTTACTTCTGTTTTTAGACTTTGAATTTTGAAACCATTTCAGACTTCTAGAAAAGCTGTAAAAATAGCAGTTACCTTTTACCTTGTATGTAGAGATCCTATTCAGATTTTGCCATTTGTCCAATAATGTTCTCTGTAACAAAAGGATCTGATCCAGGATCACATGGTCTGTTTAGTTGCCGTGTCTCTTTAGTCCCCTTTGGTCTGGAACATTTCCCTCAGTCTTCCCATAACTTTTATGACCTTAGCATTTGTGAGGATTACAGGCCAGTCATTTTTTAGAATGTTCCTCAGTTGGAGTTATCTGATATTTTTTCATGAGTGGACCCAGGTTATGTATTTTTGGCCAGAATACCACAGAAGTGATGCCGTTGTTATTGCATTATATCTGATGGCACATGATAACTGTGTATTGGTGTTTGACCACTTGATTAAGGTGATGTCTTCCAGATTTGTCTGCTGTAAAATTACTTTGTTTTCTCCTCTGTCATTAATAAGTATCTTCAGAGGAGATATTGAGACCATGTAAAATCTCCTTCCTCACCTAATTTTTACTCAGTGATTTTACTATCCATTGATGTTTCTTGCCTGAATTATTACTGTGACAGTTGCCAAATGACGATTTTCTTAATTCCTTTATTCCTTTTCCTTTTATTATTTGGCTTTTTACTCCAAGGAAGAGCTGTCCCTTCTTCCTGTTTATTTATTCATTTACTTATTTATACCAGTGGGGACTCAAGGATTCCTATTTTATTTAATGGGTTATAATCCTTTATTATCAGGATTTATTTTGGTGTCATATAGTCTCAGATTTGGCCAGTGGGAGCCCTTGTAAGTTGGCTTTTGTGTCCTCTCATTTCTTTGAGCACAAGATGTTTCAGGCTCCTCTCGTTCTTTCTCTGCCCTAGCTCTGGAATCAGCCATTTTCTCCAAAGGGCATTGATTGCTTTTAATGGAGAACAGTATTTAGAAATCAAGATCCAAGAGCTAGATAAGCTCATTGCTCTGGGATATTGCTGCTTTAAGGTCCTTGAAATGGGCAGACCTAGGAAATCTATGTTTGTGTATATGGACATGTACATGTACACACACTGACATCTATATTTAATTTTATATCTGTCTCCATATATTGAAAAGCCGGAATTTATACTAATACTTCCAATTCTCCTTCAAAACTATAGGGCTCGTCCTAGATTTTCCCTTTCCTTGTTTGTTTGTTTGTTTGTTTGTTTTTTTAATCTCTCTTCTCCAACAGTGAGAAATCTGACTCCCTTTATCTTCAACATATTTATTTACTCAATTCCTTTGTGTGTAGCCAATCTCTGGACCTCCTTGGCCACTGCCCCCCTCAGATGCCCTCCTTGTGTGGACTCTGACCCCTGTGGGCCACTGCCCTGCACAGATGACCTCCATGTACTGCCTGTAGCTGCCTTCCTATCCTGTCCTCCACTATCTTCCTCGCTGTAGTCCTCGCTGTAGGAAGGAAGGTCTAATTTTTAAATGCTGGCCAAGTCATTCAAGTTTGTTTTTTTTTTTAAACAGTTTGTGGGTTAGTCAGAACTTGATTAGTAGGCTGGTAGGACCTCTGGTCTAGATGATATGAAGGAAATATTAGGAACTGGTGACCAGGGATGAACATGGTCTGTTTCATAGGGGCTTTAGTGAGAACCCTAATATCTTCCTGACTCAGGAGGGAAGATGAGCATGCATACCTGCGTGGCCTTCTACATTCCCCATCAGGCTAAGCGAAATAAAGAGTGTAGCTTTTGGGCCTTTTGGTAACTTTCCATTGAGCCTGCTTGTTTTTGTTTTTGTTTTCTCTAACTCTTACTTTTCAATGCTCTTTAGAAGCGCACTCTGTGACACTAATAATCTTGTCCTTGCTGGAGTTCAGAATAGAAATTCCTCAGTGAAAAGGAAGATTAGGATGAAGAAACCTTATTTGTTAAGAGATGCAGTCCTGTTGAAAAAAGGGGTGTGGGAATGACAGATGTGTGGAGTACCACCAAGGTTACTCAACCAGCAGGCTTTTGCCAGTCTTTTCTTGTTGTCAGCCAAGTTAGATCAGGTCCTCATATCCAGGAGAGATGCAAACCCTCTTTCTCTGAAGCAGAACCTTTTCCCTCCCTCTCAATCATTATTCTTTTGGGGGAGAGGATGGCAGGAGGTATGTCACTATGGGGTAATGTCTGGGTGGGGCAGGCAGCCCCGTGGGTCCTCTTTGCGTTTCATAAGAATTCAGAGAGTGACAGTCTCCCACGTGATTGGAGAATGTCTATAGAAGGAAAATTGGGATGCATAGATAAGGTTTATTTACCATGGAGTGACATGGTTGGAAGTTAGGTGATAAATACTAGAAGTTTCTGAAAAATCAGAGGTCCTTCTCACGCACAGACATAATGGTCACTATGTCCCTTAACCATACATGCCCGGTCAACATTTTCTCTTTGTCCACATCCTTCTTCCTGTTCTCATGTTTGTTTATTTTAATTTTGGGGTTTTGGGGGGTTGTTTTTCACTTTTCTTTCTTTGGCTTTCATATATTTCTAGCACAGGGAATTAGGAAGCGGAGATAGTGGGTGGGTGAGAAGAAATAGAGAAGAGGAACATTTTTAAATGCTGCCCTTTAATGTGGTAGAAATTCATGTTGACTTCATAGTCTGAGTAAGCATATGTAAATAATTTGTAAATCATATGAAAATAAACTTGTGGCCTTCCAGGATTTTTTTTCACACACTTGGATATGCCTCTTGGGAAAACCACTTTAGTGAAGGGTGATATGGTTATAGTGGTATGTAAACAGGGGTTGATATTTACCATAACCATTCGACTCGAGTGTCCTTTTGTTGATGTTGAGCATCACTGGAAAGTTTTCTCTTTCCCTGGTTACTTCCTTCAGAGGCACGTATGTTTTATACTTTGGTCTTCTTTTGACAACAGTCCAGGGTATCAAATTGCTGCTCTGTTTTTAGTGGGCTCCATGTTTAATCCCTCTGTCTTTTGCCTTCATTCCAAATTCAGGAATTAGTCTCCTACACTATGCTCATATTTATGCTGTTCTTGCAGACCTAGGCTTTGTGTGCTGTTAACGCTGCCATTATTATTTCTTAAAGTGAACTTTATAGATCAGTTCTGGTATTTCTACAGATGAGTTTTAAATCTATACAACGTTATGCCGACAGTTTTTTCTTTTTTGCTTAATGTTTTCCATAGAATGCTATGGTGCCAGGCACTATGTACGCACCCACTAGGTGTCTCTTGACCCGCTAATGCCCCATCGTCCACAGCATCCCACACACAATTTCCCAGGCGTGGGTGACCCCATTTTCATTTTTCACCCTTCCTTTTGGTCTAAGGTTCTATAAGAGAAGTAGCATCTTGTGGTTAAGAACATGTGTTGTGGAGTCAGTGTGTATGGGGGGTATCTATGAATTTATTAAAGTTACATTCTTTGAACTTAATGTTACTTACACATTATTACAACAGCCAGATTTGCAGACAGCAATATTGAGGGTGAGAAAATAATTCAATTTAGGGAGAAATGATTGTTTCAACATTTAACCAGATATATAAGGGACAACAACATTGTGACTAAGAGCGTGGGTTTTAGAGTCAGACAGCCTTGGTTTTGATTCTGGCTGTGCTATTTCTTTTTTTTTTCTTTTTAAGTTTTTATTTAAATTCCAGCTAGTTAACATATAGTGTAATATTAGCTGCAGGTGTACAATATACTGATTCAGCACTTCCATACAACACTTGGTGCTCATCACAAGTATACTCCTTAATCTCTCTCTCTTTTTTTCCTCCTTTCATTGTGTAGAAGTTTTTTATTTTGATGTAGTCCCAATAGTTTATTTTTGCTTTTGTTTCCCTTGCCTCAGGAGACCTACCTAGAAAGAAGTTGCTAGGACGATGTCAAAGAAATTACTGCCTGTATTCTCTTCTAGGATGATTCTTATGGTTTCAGGTCTCACGTTTAGGTCTTTAATCCATTTTGAATTTATTTTTATGTATGATGGAAGAAAGTCTAGTTTCATTCTTTTGCATGTTGCTGTCCAGTTTTCCCAATACCATTTGTTGAAGAGACTGTCTTTTTCCCATTGGATATTCTTTCCTGCTTTGTCGAAGACTAGTTGACCATATAGTTGTGTGTTCCTTTCTGGGTTTTCTATTCTGTTCTACTCATCTATGTGTCTATTTTTTGTGCCAGTACCATACTCTTTTGATTACTACAGCTTGGTAATATAACTTGAAGTCTGGAATTGTGATGCCTCCAGCTTTTCTTTCTTTCTTTTTTTTTTTTTTAAAGATTTTATTTATTTGAGAGAGAGAGAGAGAGAGAAACAGCACGAGAGGGGAGAAGGTCAGAGGGAGAAGCAGGCTCCCTGCTGAGCTGGGAGCCCGATGCAGGACTCGATCCCAGGACTCCGGGATCACGACCTGAGCCGAAGGCAGTCGTCCAACCGACTGAGCCACCCAGGCGCCCTGCTTTTCTTTTTCAAGATTTCTTTGGCTATTCTGGGTCTTTTGTGGCCCCATAGAAATTTTAGAATTATTTGTTCTAGCTCTGCAAAAATGCTGTTGGTGTTTTGTTAGGGATTGCATTAAATGTGTAGATGGCTTTGGGTAGTATAGACATTTTAACAATATTTGTTCTTCCAGTCCATGAGCATGGAATGTCTTTCCATTTCTTTGTGCCCTCTTCAATTTCTTTCATAAGTGTTCTATAGTTTTCAGAGTACAGGTCTTTGAGCTTTTTGATTAGGCTTATTACTAGGTGTCTTATTGTTTTTGGTGTAATTGTAAATGGGATTGGTTCCTTAGTTTCTCTTTCTGCTGCTTCGTTGTTGGTGTATAGAAATGCAATGCATTTCTGTATGTTGATTTTGTATCCTGTGACTTTATTGAATTTATCAGTTCTAGCAGTTTTTTTGTGGAGTTTTTTGGGTTTTCTGTATATAGTATCCTGTCATTTGCAAATAATGAAAGTTTTACTTCTTCCTTGCCAATTTGGATGCCTTTTATGTCTTTTTGTTGTCTGATTGCTGTGGCTAGGACTTCCAGTACTGTGTTGAATAAAAGTGGTGAGAGTGGACATCCTTGTCTTGTTCCTGATCTTACGGGAGAAGCTCTCAGTTTTTCCCCATTGAAGATGATGTTAGCTGTGGGTTTTTTCATATATGGCCTTTATTATGTTGAGGTATATTCCCCCCCAAGCCTACTTTGTGGAGGGTTTTTATCAAGAATGGATATTGTACTTTGTTAGTCAGTGTAATTTTGGACAAATTACTTAATCTTTGTAGGTTACATTTTAGTTTTTATATCTACTCTAAAAATGAGATATAATATTATCTACTTCAGAGACTTGCTTTAAGGAAAGAATTAAGTATTATATGTGAAGCACCATAGGAGTGAGTACTTATCAAGCACTCATTATTTGTTAATGATGTCACTCTCCTTTTATTAATACCACATTGATCCTGAGTTCTAGCCTACATTTCCTTGAACCCCTGCTCCTGACTTTTAACTTATGTCCTTTCTATCAGGTTTGCAACTGTGCGATACGATCAAGGAGCCAAGAACATTCGGAACCAGTTCATGCACCTGACAAACTATAGCGTGAATAAGAAGAGTGGAGACTATGTCAGGTACTGGCTACAGCTGAGCCAACGTCCACGTGTGGGTGTTGTGGATGTGGAAAGTCAGCTCATTGTTCTACATTTATCTCCATGTAACCTTACGGGAAGCCGTCTGTCATTTAGCACATTTAGCTGCTGCTTCTCCATTGCTTGCCCTCTCTGTTACAGTGTCACCTTTCTCTACCATATATGCCTTCCTAAATTTCGTCTTCACTGTCTTTTCTCACTTGACTTACATGTGGGAATTTAATAGGCATATGGAACTTTTTAGAAGTCAAGAAATGAGGTTATTTCAGCACTTGGCAAAATGTATCAAAAGCTTTAAAAATATTGGTACCCTTTGACCCAGCATTTCCATTTCTAGGAACTTAACCTTAAGAAATAACGAGATGTGTGCGCAAGATCAGAGAGAATGTTCATGACTGTACATTGTCAGGTGGAAAAAACAGGTCGCCAGACACTACTTGCAGTTTAATTTCTTTTTTGAATATATGAGATAACGAAAGCTGTTTATGTTTGCTGAGGGGAGAAAATGGAAACTATAAGGATATATACTGAAATGTTAGCAGTGCTTAACTATGATGGACAGGATTATGGGCGGGTGACTTCTGTTTTCTTCTCTGTGCTGAAGTAAAAATTTGTATGATTGGGGGGGGGAAGTTAGGAATAAATTAAATGAAGAAAGAAATGAGGCCATCTCAGAAAAGGATTCAGTGGAAGGGAGTACCAGCCCAGCTGTGTGGAAATATTCCTTCTGCTCTGTTTTCTTTCATCCTGATAATTTTGCCAGAAAGTGGAAAAATAAAAAAGAAACCCAAACAGTTACTTTCTACTCAGACTAAAAATAGGTGTCTAGAAGGTCCAGGGAAAGAAAGAAAAGAATCTGGAAGTGATGGCGTAGTTGCCAAAGCTCTATAGATTTCACGGAGTGTCCGGTGACCAGTGTTTGGAATGGTTGAAGATACCATATCCTTCACTCTGGAAGATGAGCAGACATGCAGCTAGTGGGTGGTGGGGTGGTGGTAGGGAATGAGGGGGCAGCTGCGAAACACGGGTTCCAGATTGCAAGACCCTTCTGATGGTCTTGGCAGTGTACCCTGTTTGCCAGTCTGCTGCTCTAGCAGTGGGGTACTTCATCACTTTCATTGTTGCTCCAATGCATTCTCCCTTCAGTGATAACTCAGAAAGTATCAAAAAAAAGAGCTGTGTCTACCACTGAAGCAGAGGGAGCTTGCTTCAGATGCTAACGCAGTTCTGTGCTGGGTTAGCTCATTAAAATGCTACACTACATAAGCTCACTAGCCCACCCAGACTCAGTTCTGGTCCGAAAATGGCATTAGAAGTTCTTCTGTGGGCTCATGTGACATTTACCTCAACGTCTAGGTTAGTATCCGTGAACATTTCACTCTATTAAATGTATTGTAACCACTTTAAATTGTTTACGTTCTTTCATACGTTTCTTCCACCCTTTCGTGATACATAATTTGTTTGCTTAAGGAAGAGCTTGCTGCCTTCTCTCCTACCCCCCTCAGGAAGGGAGGCCATATGCATTTTCATTTCAGTGGTAGATAGAGATATATGACAAAAGTGACCAAGAAAAATTGCTGAGTGGAGGGCAGCAAAGGGAATGTTTTCCTAAAGATTAGAAGGACAAGTATTTGTAAAAAATCTGATTTCTGCTGCCAGGCCCATTCGTATGTGTGACCTTGATCCATTCTTTTGTTTTAGCTGTGATGATCCAGAGGTGGAGGATTATGGGAACAAGTGGAGCATGAGCGCCATGCTTAGGTATCTGAAACAGGAGGGCAGAGATACAACTGGTGAGTGCCAGGCCTTTCTTCCCGTTGACCTCTCTTCTCTGGGTAACCTGCCCTGGCCTCTCAGCACGAGTCACCCTCTGCAGTTCTGGCAGTGTCGCTGAGACACCTGATGGGGTCATTGGTGGTGGTGGTAAGTTTTCCTGCCCTGTCCAAGATGGGGAACAGGCTTTCCACGAGCCCCGAAATCCGTTGTTTTGTTTCTAGTTTGGAAGGCACAACTTTTTCTTTTAGCCTTTAGTGAATTAATCCTTCTTGAGTGTTGAGCGGCAAACTGAAATACTTTCTCCATATTGGCCCTGAGTGCAAATTTGCCCAGGTGAATCTGTCTCTCATTCATGTTGCTGAATTGGAGAATGAGCAATGTCGAATAGGAGTACAGGGCTTGGCATTGACACGGACACTACTGCTGAGCCTGGAGCAGAGTGAGAAGTGTGCAAAAGGCTAAGCTCAGTCCACAAAGAGACGGGTGGTAGGAGAAGGCCGAAAAGGGAGGAGTAAGGCTCCTTTTCCACTCCATGTCTATCTTGTCGTAGCAGGCCACTTGAGTACAGTCCCCAGCACCTACATTCTGGACTGTGTCAGTTTATTCCTAGAGACGCCTTCTCCTGGAGTACCTATTTGCATGACCGCCACCTAGAGACTTTCTGGAATGAGCACACGTGCTTTTATAATCACACCGTGTTCTGGAATGCAGTCTTTCTACTCCGTGCATTATAGTGTTTTTTCCTTCTGCTGCTGCTGCTGCTGCTGCTTCTTCTTTTTTTTTTTTTTTTTTTTGTAGCATTGATGGCCCATGTGGAAGACCTGATTATTAAGACTATAATCTCTGCTGAACTAGCTATTGCCACAGCCTGTAAAACCTTTGTTCCTCACCGCAGCAGTTGTTTTGGTAAGGAGACTTAAGAAGCTTACTATGTTGTACGAAAAGGGGCCTGGGAAGTTGGGATGGGATCCTGGGGTAGAGAGCCTTAGTGATTCTACAAGAGTAAGAGGTATGTGGTGGACTTTTCTTTCTAGGCTCACATAGCACATGAAGGTCCCACTAAGAGGCCAGTGGTGAGCTTACTTGCAGGTCCCCTGAGGACTCACGAGCTTTCTGTGTGGGAAGCAGGGATTGGAACTAAAGTACGGGTCTCTTTTGTCAGAGTGCAATCAGAAAAAGCCTGCAATGGACTGTACAGGAATCCAGCTCTAACAAATATATTCCAGAGCTCTTTGGCAGCCAGACTGGGAACAGTTCCAAGAAGCTCTGGCTGGTACCAGTATGTGCTTTCTCCCAGTTTCCAGTGACTCCTCCTTTTTGTTTTAGTCTTCTTCCTAGTGGGTTTCTCTCTCCACCTCTCTTTCTTCTCCTTCTCTTCCTCCTTCCCTCCCCTTTTCTTCCACCCGTAACTCCCTGATTGCACAGAGAAGGTGTAAGAAACAGTTCACAACTCCTGAATCAGAAAGTCCATTCCTACTGACCCACTGGCTGTGACTGGCACCAAGGGCGCCTGCACACGTTTGCTTTCTGTGTGGATGTGAGCTCTTTAGTGATTGCCAGCATCAGTGTCTGTAAAGTCCACTAGGCTTTCGGCAGGTAGTAGGCTTTGTTAGTAAAACACACTGGGTCATTGCTGGGGGGATATTTAAAGTAATACAGTAGTGAGGATGTAAGGCATGGCTTGCTCGGGAGGCTGGGTAACAGGAAAGTAGAGAACATGGGCGTTAGAGCCTGATGGAGTTAGTTTAAAAGCCATTCACACCCCTTACTAGTTTTCTCATTTTCAGCAAGTTACTCCAGTCCTGTTTCCTCAACTTTAAAATGGCAGTAATGATGGTACCTACCTCCCAAGGGTACCATGAAGATCAGATGAGATGATGTGTGTGCAAAGCACTTGGCCCAATGTCTGCTCCTCAGTTTGTGCTCAGTAGAAATTATTTCTTTGTTATTTTTATAACTAGAATCAATAATTCTTGACCTCTTTCATGGATTATCATAACAGTCTGTATTTGAGGGCCACTAAAAAAGGGAGGTGTTGAGACTCCGAATAGAAGAGCTTAGATAAACCAGGACCTGAAATTATATAGGAAAAGAAGAGGTTGTGACATCTTTTCTAAATGCAGATATGTTCATGTCTTGTAAAACCCTCACATGGCTCCTTAGGCTTAACTAGTAAATAGAAACTTGATATGACTTAAAGGCTTCTAAGGACCTGACCCCAGCTGAATTTTCTAGAAATTCTAGAATTTTTTAGAAATTTCTAGAATCTCTACTTACACCTTATAATCCAACTATACCACCGAGCACTCCATGCCTCTGTGCCTCGGTATAAATTCTGCTGTCCTGTCTGCCCGGCACACTCCTGTTCATATTCTAAGACTCAGCTTGATTCAGCCTTTTCTAGGAACCCTTGCTTAATGAAGTGCCCCATTGTGTCTCCTTTCTCATGTTCGATACTTGGTTCTCTTATGTTCTTTTCCTATCATATTGTGATGTTTTGTTTACATGTGCACTTCCCCCTTAGTCTCTGAGCTTATTGCCTCAATTCTCAGTAGCCACTGTGTCTGCCCTTCCCCCTCACCCTCTTTTTGCCAAACCAAACCTTTCATCGTCTCCCTGGGCCTGCCAGGTCCTTCCCTCCCCCTCTGCCTTTGCACCTGCTTTATCCTATGTCTGACAAATTTTTCTCATGTTACTTAATAGATTACTGACATCTTTTCAAGATGAAGTCAAGTATCAGTTCTTTGGTGAATTTTTTCCTAAGTATTCCAGTCACAGCCCTCCCAGCCCCCAGCTTTCTATTCATAATCTGCAGTGGTACCTGATTGTCATCTGGTACCCATTTTTGTGTCTGACTCCCCTCCTGGACTAGAAGCTCCTTGCAGACAGGTGTGGTGTCTCCTTAGTTTCTGATCCTCTTGTGCACAATAGCATTGTTTTTGCTCTTAGAGGATGTTTAAGAAATGTTTGTGAATGAATCATTGGTACTTGCTTTACTTGCCTTTTGTTGGCCTTTGATAGTAGTCTTCTCGGTAGATCTGGTTTGGTAAGGGCCTAGAGCTCTTAGCGTTATTGTAAACTGTTTGAGGAAGGGATGCATAGAACATATCTTCAACTTCAGAAACCTCACTAAATTAAAAAACTAAAGTTTCTTTTCCACATCTACTTGGCTCTTATATGAGGGTAAATTTCTTGGCGTAAAAATTTTTGTTGTAGAAATGATCATAAGCTCTTCTGAAGGTTTCCTTTTCTATTTGTTTTATTACCTGATTGCCTTTTGGAAGCTTGAGAATTTCTGGAACTTAATGGCAGTGGAGATTCCGACATGAAATAAATAGTGACTTTCTCTGACTCAGTGGAATACCCCTAAGTCCATTTCATCATCCATGGGTCCCCTTTCCCCCTCCCTGCTTTTCTTCAGTTTTAATAAAGTGAGTGCATCTGGAGTTTTTTAAGTTGTTGACTGTCTTCTTGGCTTTTGTGGTTCTAATTCCACTTCCTGTCAGCCCTGGGATTTCTGTGTGCTTCATTAACCTCCCCCCATCAGATACAATTTTGTATACATGTATATATTTGTGCAAGTCTCTCTGGCTCCCACTGACTCCCGTTAGCTTCCCCTGGGGTTTAAGTTACAAGGAGTAAACTGGGTTTGTTTTCTCTCTCTCTCTCTCTCTTTCTTTCTTCCTTCCTCCCTTCCTTCCTTCCTTCCTTCCTTCCTTCCTTCCTTCCTTCCTTCCTTCCTTCCTTTCCTCCCTCCCTTCCTCCCTCCCTCCCTCCTTCCCTCCTTCTCTCTCTTCCTTCCTTCCTTCCTTCCTTCCTTCCTTCCTTCCTTCCTTCCTTCCTTTCTTTCAACAGGAATTGAGAGCATCCCAGAATAATTTGGCTTGCACAGAGCATTGGTGCTTTTAAGTGGAAGCCAGTAGTCCAGTGATGGAGTTCACTATATTTTTTTGGTTGCGGTTTCACCCATACACATTATGGATCTTGGCTAGGAGCATTCCATTTCTAAGCATTTCTGTCCTTATGACTTCTTTCCCACTCTACCACCTGTAATACCTGACTGTGCTTTTTGGGACTTCCAGTATTCTGTTCATTTGTTTATCTATGCATTTAACTTATTTTCAGTCCCTGCTGAAAGGCATAGATTTTAAGTGTTGTTCCTCTCAAACTGGATTTTACATGGATGATATATACATACACCTGCATTGTATTATTGGCATTTAACCGTAGATTTAGGAACCTTCACAAACAACCTGAAACTTAGCTGTGCCGTGTAATGCCTTCTCATAGATTTGTACATCTGGAAAGGACCCCAGAGAATAATTAGTCCAAATAAAGAAGTTAAGACCCTTCCCGAGGTCCCAGAGCTCGTGAGTGGAAGAGCCCACATGAAGGAGACCTGGCCTGGAGGGCAAGGGCCCACAAGATGGTTGACTGTCAGGTCATCTTGATCATTGCCCTCTTGATTTATAGTTTTTGATGCCTCTGCCAATAAAATAGATTTCTGGCACTCTAATTTTTCTGCCTTCAAGATTGTAAAAATATAGTACCATGTGAAATATATGTGTGAACAGCAACCCTTTAAGTATGCTTAGGAAATTGGCACTGTGACATAACTGGCAAAATGAATGGCTTTTTTGACCAGTTGGAGAAAAATAGCCAAGAGCAACAGGATGTTAGCTGTCCTTTACAGATGCTGCTGCTGACAGCAGTTTTATCTGTGTGTGCGAGGATGGCTGAAGTAACAGGCTCTGATCCTGGTCCTCCCCGGCTTGGGACTCCTTTGAGCCAGCTGTCCTGCCACTTGTAGAGGCGATGAGGCTGGCCATGTTTAGGTCAGGGGCCAGTGACGTCTTTGCTTGGGACAGTCCATGTCAGTACACCTCTCTCTGTCGAATGAATGCTAGTTTGGACTTCCATTGCTCTTGTTCTAGACCATTTCATAGGGTAAACTGACATTCTCAAAGGGTGGGTGTCCATAAATACTTGTTGAAGGAGTGAAAGTGGGCAGCATATATTCCGCAATTATGTAAACTACTTGACAATCACCAACAAAAGTCAGCAAACAGTTCACTTTTCTTTCTTTCTTCTTTTTTAAACAGTTCACTTTTCGAGAGAGTCTCCTTTCTGCTTTATCCCGTGCTCCTATTCAGGTGGGAAGGGAAGTTTACTGTAGAAGGGGCTTGGGAGGAAGGACGTACCTACTGTTTGTCAAGCACTTTTCATTGGCTATTCCCTTTAGCCCTCTTAAGGGTTTTGTTGGTATTTATTACCGATGTTTTATAGCAAGGAGAAAGGATTCAGAAAGGTTAAATAATCTGTCCTAGGTCACGCAGTTAACAAATGGCAGAGCCAAGTTTGGGAGCCAGGTCTCTTTGGCTCTTTCTCCACTCACGTTAAGAGAAGCTCTGATGAGTCCGACCACTTTTGGCATGCTCCATATCCTGGATTCTCCTCCTGCTCTCCTGTAACTAGATCTCAGGAAAAATGATATCATTCTCTCTAGCAGATCAGGCCTGAAAAAGGCACTCTTTCGGCTCTAATCAACAGTACCGAGTCCTAGATACTCCTTTCAAATCTACCTTTACATATGGTAGCCAGATACCATATTGATTTATTGGACTAGTTAACAAATTGGCTCTGGGCTTTTTCTTTTATTTAGCTCATTTTCCTGTGGGATCTTGATCTGCTTTTTTCCAACTTCTCCTTCTGGACCCCAGATAAAGACTTCCTCCTTAGGTTTTCAACTCAAATCCAAAGCCAAGGTAAAAAGAATTTCCTTTATACAATAGTATTTGACTGGCAGTGCGGACTGGCTAATGTCAGCACTTTCCACTGCCTCAGGATTACAGCTGCAGCTGGGGCTTTGTTTCTGGGGAGGGTTAGTGGATTGATTCCACAATTAGTGATGTGACATATTTAGTAATCTGTTAGGCGTTGGATGCGTTATTATTTTCCCTATCAAATCTTTTTTCCCTCCCTTCCTAGACCACCCTTTATCAAGTTTGTTTTTTTTTTTTAAGATTTATTTATTTATTTGAGAGAGCGAGAATGAGAGAGAGAGAGAGAGTACATGAGGGGGGGCGGTTAGAGGGAGAAGCAGGCTCCTTGCTGAGCAGGGAGCCCGATGCAGGACTCGATCCCGGGACTCCAGGATCATGACCTGAGCCAAAGGCAGTCGCTTAACCAACTGAGCCACCTAGGCGCCCTATCAGGTTTTTTTTTTTTTAATATGTCTTAGTATGTAAACATCTTAATAATAATGTCTCTTATTGTCTTTATGGTTACTCCCTTTATTATGAATATTTCAAGTCTTGTCCCAGGGTTATTTTGAGGGAAGTAGCTACATATTACTTTGTCTTTTTTAAAAGTTGTACAGTATTTTTCATTTAATTTTTCTTTTTTCCTTCTCTTTTCTTTTTCTTCTTTTAGTGTTTCTTGATTGCTTCCTATGTGCTTTTTACGGTGCAGGCTGCTTGCAAGATAACGATGAATGAGACATGGCCCTCCCCTCCAGTGGTGGGGAGGAGCAGACATGAAGTGATAAATGACAGTACGGGTAGTAGAGTGACTTGCGTACTCTTGGAATATACCAGAGCTACCAGCTATGCCTAGGGGAAGCAGGGGAAAGCCATTTCTAACAGAGGGAATATGATGTGCCCAGTGCAGTGTCCAGACACAGTGTGACATTGTTTGAAGTGGGAAGCTCATTGTGACTAGATATTGCCTGTGTGGGAGGAGTTGGCAGAAGAGATGAGGCCATGGAAGTAGATCGGGGCCTGATTATAGAGGACTGACACATTTAAATTCATCCTGTAGACAACAGACGAGCCACTGGAGTTTTTTGAGCCAGAGAGCAATAAGATTATTATTATTTTCTTTCATTTTTATCATGATTTGACCCAAAGCTTGGTAGGACAGAATTACAACAAAGGAAATACTGTACAACGTGACTAGAAGTGACTAATTTAAAATCCTGTAGGAGCCAACCTGACATCAAGTGTCTCTTATTGGGCCAGTTCACAGCCTGTCTCTATCTGACTATTAGATTTATGTCTTAGAAATTCTGATGGCCATATGGGGAATGGACTGCAGCGGGGAGAGACTAGTCCTAGGGAAATGAATGGGAGGTAAGAAGTATGCAATAATATAAACTTAGCACATGATCCAGCAATCCCACTTGTAGCTGTTTACCCAAGAAAAGTAATATATGTTCACACAAATACCTGTACACGAAGGTTTATAGCAGCTTTGTTCATAATCATCAAACATCGGAAGCAACCCAAATGTCCATGAACTGTTGAATGGATGAACAAGTTGTGGTATATCCATAACATGGAATAAAAGGAATGAAGTACACTATTGAAACACAGTTACATAGATAGATCTCAAAAGCACAATGCTAAGTGAAAGAAGCCACTCTTAAAGGCTAAATACTGTATGATTTCATTTATTTGACTTTCTGGAAAAGGCAGAGATCAGATCAATGATTGCTGCTGGGATGGGGAGTGAGAATTGACTCTAAGGGGCATGGGGAGTGTCTATGATAGAATTGTTCTATATCTTAATTGTGGTGGTTGTTAAACAACTATATACATTTGTCTAAACTCATCAAACTACAATTTAAAAGGGTGAATTTTGTTGTATGTAAATTATACAGTAATTTTATTATCTCAATAAACTTGTCTTAAGACAAGAAACAGTGATAGGTGGATGAATCTCAGAAATGCTAAATGAAAGAAGCCAGACTCAAGAGAGTATATACTCTGTGCTCCCATTTATATGACATTCTAGAATGGACAAAATGAATCTATGGTGAAAGAAATAAGAATAGTGATTATCTGGGGGTGTGATGAGGGAAAGCAGGGTATTTACCGGGAAGGGGCATGGGGGATCTTTCTGGGGTAATGGAAATGTTTTTTGTGGGTTGATATGATGTGGATTACATGAATGTATCCAATTGTCATGCCTCATCAACTTGTACACTTAAGATCTGTCCTTTTTATTATATATGAATTATATCTCAAAAGGGAATATAGAAGACTGGATTAAAGTGAAATAGAGAAGAGATCTGGTAATGTGTAGGATTTGGGAGGTGATGAAGAGAGTGTTTCTAGCTTTGGAGACTGGCGGATGGGGTTACCATTTTCCAAGGTGAAGAATAATGGGAAGCCAAACAGGTTTGGGGGAAAGATAACAAGTTACGTTCTGTTGAGGTTGAGTACTCGTGGGATATCCTAGTGAGGTTGTCTAGAAGGCGATTGGAGTTATGGATTTGGTGTCCAGGAGACACTTGACTAAAGATATATAGATTTGAATGTCATCATCATCATATTAATTGCAGCCATGAGAATACATGAGATCACCCAAGAAGAGAAGTAGAATTGAGAAGGAAAGAGCCCGGAGGATGCCACCCTGAGCAAACCTACCAGTGAATAGCTGGGCAGAAGAGAAGGAATGAGAGGAGGAGGAGAATCAGAAGAGAGCAGTGTCCTGGAACCAAGGGAGAAGAAAGTTCCAATAAGTAAGGGGTGGTCAACAGTTTCAGATGTTTGGGCTTCGCAGTAAGGTGGCCTTCGGTGATCACAGTGAGAACAGTCACTGACTTAGAGAATGGGAGCAGAAGCAAATTCTTAGGGGTTGGGGAATGAAGATTAAGGCAGCTAAGTGTAGATTGCTTTTCAGGAAGCTGCATCCAAGAAATAGGGAGGTAAGGGTACCAAGGGTAAAGTAGAGGTGGAGCGAGGCTTCTTCTCCCTTAGTCACTAGAATATTTTCAAGTTTGTTTTGGTTTGGCTGGGGGCTGAAGGAAATACCGCTCAAGAAAGAAAATTTTCCTAAGGAAACATTGTTGAACAAGGTGGTAGCAACAGTCCTTTGAAAATACTTGCTCTTCTATCAGGATGAAGACAACACAGAGGAAGAAAGAAAGTAGCCCTCAGAATGGGAAAGACCTAGCTTGCCTGCACCCTGTAATGACAGGAACACTGCTCTATCTCATCCTGGATACTGAGTTTTTGAAATTCTAGAATTTCACATTTCTGCTGCCAAAACACACAATATTAAAGGTGAAGTTTAATATTCTCAGCACAACCTACTTTTTACCTCTTAAAATCTTGGATGTCCTTGGAAAAGACCAGTCATGAGTTAAAAGGGTCGTTATAAGGACTTTTGTAGCCTGCCAAGGGCCGAAATTGTTTTTCTTAAGCTGAGTCGATTATTTTAAGAGATAAACCTGATACAGATGCTGTTTTTTCATACCATTTACCATTGCCCCCCGCCCCCAACGCCCCCTCCAGTTCTAGCCTCTGAGGGGAGCTGGGCTTTGCACTGGGTTGTAATGCTATCCCAAATGTAGCCCACTTTTAGATGGTAGTAGATCCAAGCCTTGTGCATGTACAGGTGTAGTCAGAGCCAGAACTGATTTTGAGATTGTTTAGTACTGACGGGTTTTATTCACCTGGGTAAAAATTTAGTTGGCACTGCAAAGGGTGTTTTCTCTCTTTGGGTTATTTTTTTTTTTTCTTCCCAGAATGTTAGTTCTCAGCCTTTCAACTGAGATTCTTGGAATTTGCCTCTAAATTTGGGAAATAGTCAAGTAAATGTGTTGGCTGTTTAATGCAAGCTGTTTAAATAATGGGACTCATTGGTTGTCATTCTGATTTTAGTTTGTCCTCGTTTGTGGTTGATGCTGCAAATTTGGTCACCATGTCCATCAAGCATTATTCTTACCCTGTTCCTCATACTATTAATAATAATAATAATAATAATTATGAATTATTTTTATGAAACATAAAACACACCATTTTATGAAACAGTGGAATCCTATGCTCTTGCTTGTGTAGTGTTAACATGGACTTGTAGATTTTGCAATTAAGTTTTTCTTTTTAAATGCCTTTTTTAGTGCTATATCACAAAAGATTTTTTTTTTTCAGATTAAAAGGGGAATATTCTGTGGGATGATTGAAGATTAGGTAAAATATTCAGAAGAATGTACTGTCCACAAAAGCTATGAATTTGTTACCTAAAAGAGATAGGTGAAGGAGCTTTCTTTCGTTTACATTTTAAAGTACAGAGAATTGATTTTTGTGTAGTTACATGATGGTAAATCCTTTCTCAGACTCTCTTTTGGTTTGTGATTATTTTTGCAAATTAAATTGAATCCTAAAGAAGTACTATGGAAGCAAATTTATTCATGACAGCTTTTCCTGAGAGAAAAACTTGACTATGATTGTCTAATCAGTGTTGCATAAATAGGAATTTTGGACATAGCAAAGTTACTGAGTATATAGGTATTGACAGATAGTGATTAATAGAGAAGATTAAGGAAATGAAAGGATGCTAAAGAAATATCAGAGAGAGAAATGATTTCCCCAAGTTCCACAGTGAATAAATGGTAAGAGTCATGAGAAGAATCCAGGTCTCTAGATTCCCCTTCTAGGATTCTTGGTCCTATATCAGACTTCCTGTTCAAAAGACAGTCTTTGGCACCATCTTTCTAGAAACTTACATTTACTTTTCTGTGTTTTTGAGAGGATTGAGAAATGGGAGAATCCTTCTTAAAGTAAAGACATTTGTTTCAAAATGAGTTTCTGGAAGATACCTGGTTGTGTTTTTATAGGTGTGAGCTGTGGCCTGTGACCTCTGGTTGAACTGTAAGGAAGCTCATCTTTTCTCTTGGAAAGAAGATGTAGACAGTTTATTTGAGGGACACGGAGTGGGAAATTTGAGAATGAGTGGGACTTCTGAAAGTCAGATATATTTGATTTATGTATACCAAAGAGGACTGTGGAGAGGGTCTCATTAATGATAAGAGTAAAAGTTGCCAGCTGAGCTTCCAAAGTTAGTGTCATATTATCCTTGCATCCTGGGACAGAAGCCTGCTCATGTTCTTGGTTTGCTCTTTGCAACAGTTGAAGAGTTAGGGAAGAGAATCAGTAAAGAATCCAGTAACCATAGAAATTTGGTCTCTGGCTCCTTCCCCTTTTCAGTGATACTAGTGGTGTAGGATGGCTTGTCACAGTCCTGCTCTGTCTGCCACAGGCTCCCTCCTTTCTCTTCTGTCTTTCTGTGTTGGGCCATTATACTTTATATTCTGTCTTCAAAGGGAAATTGAAACCATAGGAGAGGGGAAGAATACATATATTTTACACTTAGCTATCTTCTTGACCTAGGCTGCAAAAGCAAGATCTTGGTTTAGGAAAATGCAATGGAAGGGCCTCAGGGAGATACCTTCAGGAGATATTTCTGTTTTCAGAATATGGTGGGACAATCCAGAACAAACCCAAAGCAGCTTTGATGTTGGATGCACTTGTTGCATTCCCATTCCCAACATTTTTTTTTTTTTTTTTTTTACCCATATGCACAGAAGAATCATGCTTGCTAACTTTTAGAGGTCATGTCACTTTCTGTGTAGAACTCAGGAATGTCAATAGAGTGGATGATAAAAACAGTGGGATTTTATAAATATTGTTATCTCATTATCTCTAGAGCTTGATTAATTTCTCTTGAACTTGAAAGATTCTCTGCTTCTACTTCCACTCATTACTTATACTCACCAAATTTCTAAGCCTCTAGTGGGAGTTGATTGGATTCAGTCTTCCAGATTTTTGTTCAGTTGTACGTAGAAAATGATCTTGTGTATTGTGTTATGTTGTATTTCTAGAACTCTATGGCTTTGATGTGCTCATAGATTCTACTCTGAAGCCATGGTTGTTGGAAGTAAATCTCTCCCCTTCTTTGGCCTGGTAAGTAGTCTGTTCCATCAACTAGAAAAGGACAAACCTTCGATGAGTAGCACTAAAACACTTTTTTAAAAAGTCATTTCTCTTGGCACTACATTTTTTACCCTAGTTATATTGGGTAGAAATGACTAGAATTTCTAAATTTGAGGAATTTGTGACATGTGGTTAAGCTCCAGATGGTAACCACGAGTCCCTATCTTACTAGTCAGTTTGTGATCTCTAACTATCTTCTTAAGCTTCTAAGGGATGCTTCTTGTGTTCATTTTTATTTCCAGTTCTCTCTCTCTCTTTTTTTTTTTTTTAACTTTGTAGGTGTTCTGCTAAGGCTAAAGAAATACATGAGGTATTATATTTCCTTTATTACTAAAGGTTTATAGAGGCTCAAATCCACATATACTGTAAAGGTATAGACCTGGGCCTAGGGTAGTATATATAATATTTGGTCCTTTTACCCTTTCTATGTTCTGGTCTCCATCTAAGATTAGAGTCTAAAAACTTCAAACAATCTTAAATTTTTTTTTAACCTATCTATTGTTTAGAAGAATGAAAGAAACATATTTTTCAATACCAGAGAGGATTGTGCTTATATCTGCAGCTGTAGCCAGAGTTTCTATTAGCCATATACTTCTCTAAATAGCTAGAGAACCCTAGAGATTTATGCTAGAGACCACCCAGCAGCTGCATTTTTAAGGATGAAAAATGTTGGCAAAATGCCAAGTAATCAAATAAAGACAGATTGACTACTTCATGGGGTGGGAGTTTGGCTTAACCCCAATAGTAAGGTATAGAGCTAGATATCACAGAGATGCTTCAGATGTTGGGCCACTCTTTTGTTAAGTAAGCTCTTTGCAGATTGCCCAGCCAGGTGCATCATAGGTTGTTAGAGATCCCCAGAATGATGCATTGGTCCAGTAGCCAAAGTAATCTGGTTCATGGAGGAACACCTCAGCACCAAGGCCAACATGGCAGTCACTGCCACAGGGAGGCTTCCAGCTTTCAGTCCATGTTTCTGTTTCCATGTGGGTTCCTGCTGCATCATCTGGTGATATTTTGGTATAACTTGTATTTTTTTGCCCTCGTTTGCAAGCCTAAAAGCTTAAGAAGATTGATTTAGAACAGAAAATGAAGCCTTAAAAAAAGTACAAAGATGACCAGGGTTTCTTCTCTTGCGTGTGAATGTGATTTGACTATTGTAGCAGTAAAAAATAATCTGAATGATGGACACACTCATAAAGGAGCATATTAAAAGTCTAAACCTCTAAAATCCGCAGGGATAATGAAGCAGTATTCTTGACTTGTACACAGTTTGAATTGCACAAGACCTTTTGGAATAAAAAGATTGCATGTCAGGGAATCAACTTTGGTGCTGGACCTGCCCTAGAGAGGATGAGTTTAACAGTGGGCTTTTATTTCTAGTATTTTTGCCCAGATTTCTTTTTCTTTTTCCATGGGTTTGATGTGCTTTATGTGTTGCTTCTCATCGACATTTGGAAGCTCTGCTACATTGAGGCCCATTAGGGGTAGCTATTCTGTTAATCTATAACATTATCGATTGGCCTTTCTTTCTCTTTTCTATTAGTGATGCACCCCTGGACCTAAAGATTAAAGCCAGTATGATTTCAGATATGTTCACTGTTGTAGGTGAGTAGTAGTGTTTTCTGAAGACTCACATAAAAGTTAACCAGAGCATCCATTTTGTCAGGCTCTCTAGGTGTTGCCAACTGGCAGTTCTTAAGCCATGCTGAATGTTTTGTACTGAAAAATTATATTTTCAGGCAAGTGTTTATATGTTTCTACTCCCCCTGGCTCCATCCTGTCCTGAGGCTGAACCACAACTAGGGCTGAGACCTAATTCCTGGGGCACAGGAATTATGAGCCGAGGAAGAGAATTAAGCAAAGGTCTGGAGAAAGTCTATTTTTCTGAGTTGAGAGAGTGCGCCTGACTGAAGCAGCTTTGTTACAAAGGAGACTGGCTATATTTCCACTAGGCGGTCTCCACTGGTGTCAACATGGCCCCTCCTGTAATAGTTATAGCTAAAGGCGGCCCGAGGAAGAAATCCCTTTCTGAGTAGATAAGCCAAAACTTTGAAAAGGAGATGGGAAGTCAGGTGGGTATATTGTGGGTTTGTTGTCGTTTCCTAAGTACTCTAAAAAGGCATGACAAAATATATTTGAAATGAAATAGTACTTGGTGTACCAGCAAATGCTGTAAAACTTAGCCACTCTAGTCTCCCTGGATGGGAGTCTGCTTTTTAGGAAGTGAAATGAGCGCACACCTAATTTCTTAAGCCACAGATAATCTAAGAAGCCCACTTCGAAAGATGCCAGGACACTACCTTCAGCTGTTCTAGAAGTAGACCTTGTAACAGGACAGAACCCCTCACCTGCTTTGGGGTTCTCCCAGTAAAAACAACATTATTTTCCAGTCACCCTCTAGGAGGCCACTTTAAAATAATTTGTTTTTATAAACAACTGTGTATTTTTAAATGGTGGTTTGCACTTTTACTCTGAAGTTCATCAAAAATCCACATCTCTTTTTCAATCAGAATCAGCTCCCCAACAAGGAAGGTTGATTTATCTGCATATTTTCCATTCTTGTGCTGTCCAGTTTTGATGGTTTGAAGTTCAAGTGGAGTGTGTGTCTGAGAGCCATGCCTAATCCTCCTGAGGTTGGATCTCTGTAATATTTGTGACCATGAAACTGAGTTTGTATACCTAAAGAAAAGGTACAGCTAAACCTGCTAATTTCTTAGAAAATGGCAGGTTTTAATGTTTGCCGTTCCCCATTCAGGATTTGTGTGCCAGGATCCTGCCCAGAGGGCATCAACCCGGCCAATGTATCCCACCTTTGAGTCTTCCAGGCGAAACCCTTTCCAGAAACCTCAGGTAAGCAAATTCAGCAGCAGGGAGCCCAGCAAGGCTTATTAGAAAGTGGTAGCTGATGTAAATGAGTGAGCTGAAGCACTCTGGATATGACATCACTTAGAACAGGAAAATTATCTGGGGATCATTCCAGACAGGAGGCAGTTATATTCAGCTATGGCTAATAGCATATGCTTTCGATGCTTTCAAACTAACTTACTGTCTGCTTTTTGTTTTTCTTTTCTTTGGCCTTCTTTTTTCATTATGTGTCCTTTTTTTCTCTTTAAGAATCGCCTGCTTTTTTCCTCAAATTGATATGCTCATAAACAAGGCACAGAGAGGGAGCCTACAAATTCCTAGTCATTACTCTGCTACATTCTTTTTGATCTTCAGGCTAGCTTTGTAAAGAAGATGCTCGATTGAAATATTATCTTCTCTACAAGTGCTCAGTGATCATGAGGTGTTAATTGAGGTTCAGTGAGATAAATGCCTACAGAATCCTGTGCATGTCTGAAACATCACTTGATCAAGCATTGCTCTGGTCTTTGTGCCCCCTGCATTTGTGTTCCAGTTAAACCAATCAGCTCATCGTTCTGCCTGCTCATTCCATCATCTAATCCATCCCTGCCTGTCTAGACCTGGCTAGGTTCCATGTGTGTTCGTTGCCTTTAACATTTCTTCTTATCTAAAAGGTCCACCTTCCTCCTCTCTTCCCATCTGGATTGATGACCTTGCCTGCTCAGAAGTCTGGAGATCATTTCCTATTAAATCCATCCCATTCTATCATGACCTTTATTTTTTATTTCAAAATGACTTGTTCTCTGGTGCATGGTTTTGGCATTCATCGATTTGTTGCTGTGAAATTGTCCAGTGTTCCTCTGCTAGACTGTAAGCTCTTTGAAGGCAGAAATAGCCCCTTCTTCCCCCTGCCTCCCCTTTCCCTTTCTTCTGCCCTCCATTGGTTCCTCCTCCACTTCTCCCTTCTCCTGCCACCGCTCGTTCTTCTCTTTTCCCTTTAGCTTGCTGGTCTCATTTTGAGTAGTGCTATTTCTGTCTGCCACACTCATCACTCTTCCTCACGCAGTTATACTTCTCACTTGTCAGGTTCTACAAACTCAAATGCCTAGAGGGGCTGCAGGCAGACAATGGGAATGAGTGAGAGGGCCAGGTACAACACAGCTGAGAGGGACATGGCTCTGCTAGACTGGAGCCTGTGCCCCATATTAAAAAGGGGGAGCTGTTTTGCTGATGTGCTCTAACTGATCATTGCCATGCGTGAGTGTGGGCCATGTGTTGTCAGACCTTCATACTGTCAAGAGAAATCAGAAGTCTTATTTTAAAATATTGCCAACTGGTCCAATTAAAAAATGCTTTGCAGACCAAACATAACATGTCTTTGAGCTAGATGCAGTCTGTGACCACCTTCTCTAGGGTTATCCCCTGTTAGTATTAGAGTTATGGTGTGGGACAGGGTGTACTGGATTTTAAGGGGGTATTGTTATCTTGGATTAGAAGGAAAACCAGGCAGCGAAGTTGTTCTTGATCAGTACATCATCACAGATCAAAAGGTTTTCTTATTTTTAATAAGAAAAAGCAGAGGATTACCCTAGGTGTACTAGCAAAACTGAATTTAGGCCATCACATTCCTTTGCAGAGAGTTTCCTGCAGTATCTGTGGCAGGAGCCACAGGATTGTGTGTAAAGGATTGTGAATGTTTCTGTGCAGCTTTCACAGAGTTTCTGCCAAGTTTTACTCTAGGGGTTAGATGTGTGTCATTCTTGGATGAACTGACCCCTTCTCTTAGCCTGCCTCTCAGTCTTTATTGGCCACTCTTTGCAAATTGTAGAGAATCCATCCGCCATTTGTTTTGCTAACTGGTAGGTCATGGCATGACTTCATCCATAAGCAGCCTACAGGACACTTTTATTTAAAGGGTAAAGAAACTGTAGATTAGTTCTATGTGCTCTGGAACAAATTTATCAGATGGAGTAGTTGACTTCAGGATGCCACAGTAGGATTGTGCGCTCCTGCTGAGAAGATGAAACTGGGTAGATACACCATAGGAGAAAGTGGTATGAAACATAATAAATGCTCTGGTCTTACAAGCACAAAGTGTACAGTGCTTGCTTTTGTTTTCTGCTTGGAGATTTTGTTTTCTCCTTTGTGAAATCATAGATGTAGGAGTTGGAAAACCTTGGTATGGTAGGAGAAGATAAGGCTTTATTCCATTTTTCTGTCTTTTGTAGTGTCCAGTGTCTGCACAGTGTCAGTCCTCAGATGCCAAACTTCTGGATCTGTTCTGGATCATTTGGAGACTTCATTCAGATTCTTATTTCCAGTCCCCAAATTGGAAGCCTTTTAGCTTTGTTCTTTCACAGCCCGTGTTTGATGCACCTGCTTTTTGAACTTTATTAACATAGAGTAAGTGAAAATGAATGCACAGAGGTCTTTCCACATACAGAATGCAAGAGTAGAGGCTGCAGGAATTTATGAGTTCTCTTTTCCTGATAGTGATCGTGCTGCAAAGGAGGCGGTTGGATTTAAATGACGAACGGGATTTAGAGACATATCTATCGCTTTGACCAGAATATTCCAGGAAGGAAATATAGTTCACAGACACCCTTTCTTTTCTTCAGATGTCTTATGAAAGATACTATTGTCAGTGGCTTCATATTGGAAACCTTTTCACATTGGGTATTGGGCTGCATTTGATGGTACACATTTCTTATATGTAGTGATTTGCAGTTTTATGAGTTAGAACCTCTGGCATAATAAGTGTCTGAGATGCTGCCTTTAAAAATAACTGTCCTTGTTAGCTGTATTTGAGATTAACTTTCATTTTCTTCTATGAAGATCTTTGTTTTGTTTTGAACATCTTGTTGAAGTGATTGGGTAGCAGTGAGGATGCTGCTTCTGCCAGTTGAGGCTTTGAAATGATGCTGTAGATGTTAGGCCTAAGTGTGCCCCTGCAACTGGTAGTTCTTCGACAAGAAGCTCCAGGATATTTATTTTGGCCTTGGTACTCTCTGATCCAGTTGCCGGACAGCTTGGGAGCTTGAATTGTAACTCTCACAGCTACTGTTTTTGACAAGGTACTTTACCTGGTTTATATGAGTCCAAGAAATGAAAAAAAGGTTTACTGGTTGTCTAGTGTTTGGTAACTGGTTAATGCAATTCCATAATACAAGTCTTGGTGTTTAGTTGGTAGAATTTGAAACTCTGTAATGTTTAGTGTTTTATAAGTTTAGCAGGTACCTAGGTATGCTAGCTGCTCTCTGTGGCAAATAAACAGAAAACAAAACTAACCAAAAAACAACCACAAAAAAAGCCCCAAAACTGTTGACTTCAAAGAGCTTACATTCTGCATACCTTTTAGGGCTATCTACTCTCACTTCAGGAGAACTTTAAAAATGCTTAATTCATGGTCTTCTGAATTTGATTCCAAAGAAGTGTCTTCGATATGTAATTCTAATCTTAATTTCCCTTCTCTTACATCTGTCTAGAGATCTCCGTTGGCTTGAATGGCCGTAGGTTGCAATAGCCTGTGGCGGAGCAAGGCCTCTCCCTCATGGTTGTGTATTTGAACACTGCTCATGTGACACAAAGCCTTTCTCGCTTTATTTAGCCAACTTTATATGTGTAGAATTCTTTGACTCTTCTTGTTCTTTGCAGTGTTCTACTCTGTCACCGTCTTTCTGTTAATGAAGCGTTCTCAACTCCATGGTGGTTTTGTCAGAGCTGAGTTAAAAACGAAAACAAGTTCTCTGCTCTGGCCATGGACACTTTGTCAAGTTTTCTTCTGTTGCTGTCAGATCGTGCAGTCCAGTTTTTTGCCTATTGTCTGACTATTCCTTCTTAATCCATTGTCTCTTTCTACATTTCTTCCTCCCCTTGAATGTCTGTGGTTCAGATTTCTCACTCATGCAGAAATCATTTTGCGGGTTCCAAGGCAGATGGCATGGTTTTGTGGAAAGCACATGGACTTTAGACTCAGATAGCCCCGGGTTCAAATTTGCTCTGCCAGTAACTAACTAGCTGTTAGACTTTGGGCAAATTCCCTTACGTCTCTGAGGCTCACTACACACGTCTGTCAAATGCAGATAATAATATATACATGGAGGTATGGTGGGAAAGAAACGATAAAGCATGGGTAAATATTTGGGATAGTTCTGGACACATGGTTTACCTTGGACCCAATAGTCCCCTTCACACTTTTGAGTCCTGTTGATTTTCCTTTTACCCATTTGATAGCCAGTATTGGGAGTTATTTCGATATTCTTATCTGTAGCCATTCTTTTCACATTTGCTGTCATCTACAAATGCAAATTAATTACTTTATTATCTTTTTATTTATCCATCCTCCCAGACATCAGTGAAGATTCTAAGTAATGCTCAATCAGTACCCATTCTGAAAATCACTTCCTAACTTGATTCACTGCTATTTATCCTACATTACATCTTTTAACTCTTTTCAATTTTTGTTGATGTGTTTTATTCCCTATGTTATGACACTAAGCCCCAATTAGAAATATAATTTAGAATAAAAATTTTATGAAATTTGTATAAATGTTTTTGTAAAACCCAAAGACATTAAATGTATTTATTTGCTTTATTCCCCCTTTTTCGTAATTTTGTCCTAAAAATAAACATTTTAAAGCATGTTTTAAAATAAATAAAGCAGTCTCCATACTTATTCTTCATGAGCTCATTAAACTCTAAATGTTTACGGAATTTTTTTTCTTTTAATATTCTTTTAAAATTTGTTCCATTATTTTACTAGGGATTCAAGTTAGACTTACCAGGCGGTAATCACCAGAAGCACACTTCTTACATTTTTGAAGATTGGTACCTCATTTGTTTTTTTCTAATCCTCTGGTACCTCCTCAGTTCTTCATGATTTTTCAAACATGATTGTAAGTGGTTTTGGTAAGTTTTTTGTTTTGTTTTGTTTTTTAAAGCCAGTTCCCTTAATAACAAGATGCATGTCTCTCAGACCTGCTGACTTATATTTATTCCAAATTACCAGATGTCGCATATCTCTTTTTGACTGTAACACAAGTCTACTTACTTTTCTTTTCTTTTTTTTTTTTCCCTCCCCTGATTTCGGAATATATTTCTGGTTATCAGTTACATTTGGACCTTCTCTGTAGCCATTTTTTGTTTATTTCCCACCTGATTTATTCATTTGTGGTCCTTTTTGTTCCTTTTATTTCATTTGATGGCGTTAATGCATTTTGCTTTTTAAACTGGATTTTACCGGTTTAAAGGTGGCAAGATGTGTCACATACAAATTGAGCTATTTCTAGTTCATTTGTTTCTAACACAGAATTCCAAACTTTGTAATACTACATTAGGACATTTTTATTCCTTGTATGTGTTCTCTGTCAAACAGGTTTTATTCTTGCCCCTCAATTATGATTGTATCTTTTATGATACCTCACCTTTTTCATATTCTGTGTTTTGTTCAGTTCTTCTCATTGCTGGTACCTGCCAGCTTTCTTTAGGCTGCGAATCATTTTTCTGATTCAACATCTGTTTTTTACTGCTTTTAGTGGCGACGGGTGGTTCCTCATCGCAACGATTTCACATTCTCAGTCAGTTCTTCCCTAGTAATAAAGGTTAGATGTGTAAAGCTTTCTTCTCTGGGTCTATTTCTAAATCATAAGTTGTACTAATGATAATTTTATATCTTTGATGCATGTTGCATGGCAGAATTCTGACCTAGGCAATAATTTGGTGGTTTACAATCTATCTGAGCACCCGGTAGTTAAAATCCTATGTCATCTAGACAGAGGCAGTGGTTCTCTCTAAATTCAGAGGAACTTTATCTCCTTAGTGCATTCAGTCAGTTCCCTGCGCTGATAAATGCACAAGCTCAAAATCACAGAATGGCTTGCACTTGGAGTGTTTTCCTCTTGTTTTTGGCAGTCCTGATGGCCTTCCAAATCAGTCTGATTCCTTTCTTTTGGCTTTGCTTTTAATCTCCAGGTGTGTCTTCTTGGCACTCATAAGCATTTTCTATCTCCTTTATTTCTTTTTTCTTTGTTATCCTTTCTTCTCCCCCTTTTTCTCTGCCTTTTCTCTCACCTGTGTCTATAATTCAGGTCACATTTCTTAACAGTTCATCTCATTAACAAATGTTGGTAGGATTCAACCAGTTGTCTATGATAATAGTGCTCTGTTGTACCTGTGTAGACACATGTCTCTGTAGACCAGTACAGCAGATGTTATGCTGATCAAGAACATTCTCTCTAATCTCAAATTTATTGAAAAGCTGAGATTAGCAAAATACTTCTGACTTTCTAGTCTGATATTTTTCAGCAGCTTCCCCGAAGACATAGGAGACCTGGGTGGATTTGAGATACATAGACGTCAGTAGCTACAACTTTCACATCTCTCTCCCTCTCAGCCTTTTTAATAGTTTGGTTTGAGGTAAATAGGTGAAGAGATAAAAGGAGTTTCTAGCTATCTTTTTTCCCTCTTGGAGCACGTTGACCTTTTTCTTTGCAGCCTGATGATATTTGTGGCAATAAAAGAGTAAAGTCATCAGCTTATGGGAGTTCACAGCTAGAGCGCTCACCTAACAAACACCATTACCCCTCAGCCCCTTCCATTTTCAAACCTCCCAAAGGCCCCCAGCCAGGAGCATCTCCTGAATTCCTCCATGCTTCACCCAGACAGCCCACATGCATGCCCAAGTGGCTAGAGTTAGAACTGTGAGCTGTGCATAACAAAGGAGTGTTTGTGAACCTGTGTGGGAGACAACTCTTTGAAAGTGACTTGGGAGAGAAGACTGAGAATTTTGGGGGTGTCAGTTCGGTGTTTCTAGGAGCAGGTTTAGATAAGTAGAGGAAGGTGGCAACATCATTGTAATCTCAGTCACTGGAAGCCAGGAATATTGTTCCATCTCAGAGCAATTCCACAAGATGAAAATTAGATCCTAAAAAAGGAAAAAAAAAAAAAGATCATAAGATCAAAAAGAAAAATAAAGTGACAAAACCAATAATAAAAAAAAGACAAGAAAATGAAAAACAAAAACAAAAGAAAGACAAAAAACAAAAAGCAAAAAAAAAAGTTTAAAGAACAAAAATTGGGGGTGCCAATTAGATGTTATTCAGTAGTGACTTGATCCATGTTCTTGCAAATATGACCACGCATTTCTTTCTTTTTTTTTTTATTTTTTAGAGATTTATTTATTTTATTTTAGAGAAAGCGGGAGCAGGAGGGGGAGAGAGAATCTCAATGAGACTCCCATGTGGGGCGCAGAGCCTGACAGGGGGCTTGATCTTATGACCCTGAGATCACGACCTGAGCCAAAACCAAGAGTCAGACACTTAACCAACTGTGCCACCCAGGCACCCCAACCATGTATTTCTTAAAACTATTCTAATAGCTAATAACTATTTCCTAAAATATTTTTATTACTAACCTTTAATACAGATTTTAGCTTATCAACATTTTAAATAAGTTTTTCTATTCTAAAATGTTTAATCTTTATTTTTATTGTATCATTTAAATGAGTGCTTACTTCGTATTCTCTCTTACATAATTTCAGAGGACTTTAAGGTACTTGTAAATAGTGTGAATGATGAGGCAACTTGACCTTGGATAAGGCACTTGACTGCCAGTAGCTTTCCGATTAGAGCCATGTCATCACATGTGAAATAAAGTATTTTTAACCAACGATAAGTGGTGTGTGAAATGAGAAAAGTCCTTAAAGCATCCAATTAATATTTTGGCTTTACTAATTTGTCACTAAATAAGCGTTTGCACTTTAAAATTGTTTGAAAAAATCATATTACTTATATGATTCCCTTCCTAAATCTTTAAAGTTTCCCCTTGATTCCCCTCTCATCCCAACATGTACTGCTTAATGCATTCCCACAAATTGGAAAGGAATTAAATTTTTCCCCCAAATCCTCTGCAAAGTTTAGTTCTAACCATTATTAATCTGCATGTCAGCACATTCATTCATTTACTTATTTCTTCATCAAATATTTATTGATCTCCTCCTCCATGCCAAGTACTGTTCTGGGTGCTGAAGATACCACAGGGAAAGCTAAACAAGTAAAAGTCCCTGCCTTTCCATGTTGCTTATATCTGCTGATTTCATGGTTTTTCGCTATAAAGGTATCTCATCATGGAGTTGCCTATCAGGAAATCTGTCTTTTATAAGTCCCATGCTAGCTTTGAAGATTAGTATGTGTTGGTCTCCCTTGTGTCAAAGGCAAAAGCATTCATGATGTGTACAAGTGTGTATTATTAGTCTGTCTTGGGCTACCATAACCAAGTACCATAGACTTGGTGATTTAAACCACAGAAACTTATTCCTCACAGTTCTGGAGGCTGGGAAGTCCCAAGATCAAGGTGCCAGCAAGGCAGGTTTCATTCTGAGGTCTCTATTCTTGGCTTGTAGATAACTGCCATCTTGCTCTTGGCTCACATACCTCTTTGTACATGGTCGGGCAGAGAGAGAGAGAGAGAGAGAGAGAGAGTACAAGCTCTCTGATGCCTCTTCTTTTAAGGGCATTAATTTCATCAGGCCAGAGTCTCACCCTCATGACCTCCTTTAATCCTGATTACCTCCTAAAAGCCCCATGTCCAAATACCATCAAATTGGGGGTTAGGGCTTGAACATATGAATTTGTGGAGGAACATAAACATTCAGTCTGTAACAGTGGGTATTGCTGAGAAGGTTGAAAGTTTTCCCATAGACACTGTACGCAAAGAGAAAAATAAACAGTAGTTCCTGACAATAGGACTGCTTTTCTCTCATCATAGTTAATTCTAGGAATTTAGAAAGACAATTTGCATGCACATTTCTTGAGTTATTGCTTATTCTTTCTGTTGGCAGATATACTTGTCTCATCAGTCCCTTTACCTCTTTCAATAATAGTGTGTTCACATGCTTCATACCGTCTGACTTCCTCTGTTACCTTTATATTTCTTTGCTCATGTAACGTCAAAATTACTTAAAACTTTCAGTGTAGATGACCTTTGTGATCACCGTTCAGAAGACTGTGAGGAGCATGGCCCATTTGGCTGCCTCCTTGGAGTGCCCAGGGCAGTGTGGTCCTTGATCAGGTTTCTTGAAGTCCCCAGCAGCCACAGTGTTTCTTTTGGTTACAGCTCTTTTCTGTGTCACTGATGACTCTTAACCTCAATTTCCGTCCCCTCCCCCATACCAGAGTTCTAAAACCTCTCAGGGCCCATTTTTCACCTGTGGCATATAATAGATTGTTCCTTGGTTTTCTGTCTTATGTCTCATTTCCCCTAACTCCCCTTCCCCACTGCTGTAAAGAATATCGTTATTTACTGAAATAAATACACATTTAATCTTATATGGTGGTTATTTTCAGATTTCTTCTATATCTTTGAAAATGTCAGACGTCCTCTAAAACCAGGATTAGGATTAAGTACTGGATTAGAAAGTCATGTGGACATCTTTCTTGTTTTTCTTCTTGTTTTCCTCTCAACCATAGTGTTTTTCTTCTATTCTCTTTTCTCTTCTTGCCTTTGAGTCTACTAGCTTTCATTTATTTCCCAGGGTTTCAGGCTAAGAGAGTAATTACAGAAAATAGGCTTTGGATTTGAGCTTATCCATATTAGGAAAGATAATGATGTTGAGGGACTGAATAGAGACAAATGAAGAAAGATGATGAAAACATCTTGTTTGTTTCTGTTTTTCCTTCTCCTTAGCGTTCCCGTCCACTCTCTGCCAGTGATGCGGAAATGAAAAACCTTGTGGGCTCAGCCCGAGAGAAGGTGCCGGGGAAGTTAGGTGGTTCTGTGCTTGGTCTGTCAATGGAGGAGGTAAAGATAATTCCATTTCAGGCCTTTGTGGGCTAATGCAGGGTTCAGTGAAAATTAGTGAGTGATTTATAATGTTGATGACCACCTTATATCTTACACTGAAAAGAGAAAGATTCAAGATGGGAGAAACTTGTTCTCAGAAAACAGCATCTTAAATGGAATTAATTTCTCCCTTCGTGCTTCTTTCATATTTGTGGGTTGTAACTCTTTTCCTCTGCCCTATAAACACATGGATTACAGTTTTCAAAATGGGTACTTACTTGATTTTCTCTTTATATAGATCAAAGTTTTACGGAGAGTGAAGGAAGAAAATGATCGGAGAGGTGGATTTATTCGCATATTCCCTACATCAGAGACATGGGAAATATATGGGTGAGGTGACTACATTATTTATTTTTTTTTTTTTAAATCTGTGCTTCAGGTCCACAGAATTGGGTTAATTGTGACACAGTTGTCGTCATTGCTTTCCATCTGTGTCTTTCTTACTTTGTGTATTTATTTATAGTGGTGTGAATATTACCCAACTCAATAACTGGAGCATTAACAGTGATTTAATCTACCTGTGCATTATTCCTTTTAAAAAAATCCCCTGCCTCCTTTGTAATAGCCCCTTAACCCGGGTTAGACACTTGTAAAAATTTTATGATCATCATTACCTTGATTTGAAAATAAAGTAAGTTATAGTACCATTTTACATTTTACCAAGAATGTATGAGACTTCTAGTTGCTCCTCCTCTTTGTCAACACTTGGTATTGTCAGACTTTTTAATTTTAGGCATTTTAGTGGGCATGTAGTGTATCTCTCTGGTTTTAATTTGCTTTTCTCTGATGAATAATGATATTGAGGCTTCATGCACTATTGGCCATTTGTGTATCTTCTTTTTTTCCATTTTAAATTTAGGATTTTTATTTTTTTGTTATTGTGTTAGAAAGGACTCTTGAAACAAGTCCTTTCTCAGATATTTATATTGAGAATATTAATATCTTCTCCCAAGTCTGTGGCTAGCTTTTTCATTTCTTTTTTTTTAAGATTTTATTTATTTGAGAGAGAGACTACACAAGCAGGGGGAGGGGCAAAGGGAAAGGGAGAAGGAGAAGCAGACTCCCTGCTGAGTGCAGAGCCCTACATAGGGCAGGGCTCGATCCTAGGACCCCGAGGTCATGACCTGAGCTGAAGTCAGTTGCTTAACCAGCTGAGCCACCCAGGTGCCCAAGTTTTTTCATTTCTATAATGGTGATTTTTAAGGAACAGAAGTTTTAAATTTTAGTGAAGTCAATTTTTAAAAGATTTATGCATTCTGTGTTTCCTATCTAAGAAATTTTTGCCAACCCTAACGTCACAAAGCTTTTTCTCTTATGTTTTCTTCTAAAAGTTTTACAATTTTGGCTTTTATATTTTGTTCTGGGATAGTATTGATTTAATTTTTGTGTATGGTGTGAGGTAAGGGTTGAGCTTCATTTCTTTTCATATGATATATGTTTATTTCAGCACCATTTGTTGAAATTACCCTATTGAATTACCTTGGCATCTTTGTTGAAAATTAGTTCAAATATATGTGTGGGTCTATTTCTGGACTTTATTCAGTTTCACTAATCTGTCTCGGTCTCTATAGCTTTATATTAAGTCTTGAAATTAGATAGTGTAAGTCTTCCAACTTTTTTTTTAAGTATTTTGACAAATAAATAAATAAAAAGTATTTCGACTATTGCGTCCTTTGTATTTCCCCAGACATTTTAGAATTCCCTCATCAGTTTCTACACAGAAGCCTGTTAGCTTTTGATTGGGACTGCATTGAGTGTATAGATTAATTTTGGGACAGTGGACATTTTAACAATACTGAATTTTCCAATCCATGAATGTGATATTTCTCCATTTATTTAGGTTGTCTTTTTTTTTTTTAATTTTTAAGTTTTTATTTCAATTCCAGTTAGTTAGCATACAGTGTCATATTGGTTTCAGATGTACAGTGTAGTGATTCAACAGTTCCATACACCATTCGGTGTTCATCATGACAAGTGCACTTATTTACATCTTCTTTTATTTTTCTTAGCAATGTTTTATAGTTTTCAGTGTAAAGGTCTTGAATATGGTTTTTTTTTAATTCATTACTTAATATTTCATGCTTTTGAATGCTATTATAAATGTAATTTTTTAAACAGCTTTATTGAGTTACAAAGTTTATATATTTAAAGTGGCAAGTTTTAACATAGGTAAATATCTGTGAAACTACCACAAAGTCAACATAATGAACATATCCATAACCTCCAAAAGTCTTCTTGTGCCTCTTTGTAATTCCTCTCACCTGCCCCTCCCAGCCCTTCCCTGCCTATCCCTGTCACCAGGCAGCAATGATCTGCTTTCTGTTACAAAGATTAATCTGCATTTCCTAGCACTTAATATAATTCTACAGGTTTTTCTCTTATTTGTTGGGTCTTTTTTTTACTTTATTATTATTGAAATTATTTTTAGATTAATACATGTTGTATTATGTATCAGTGGTTTAATTCCTTTTCATTGTTGAGTAGTGTTCTGTTATAGGCATATCCCAGAATTTGTTTATTGTTCATCTGGTGATGGGCATTTGGTTGTTTCCAGTTTTTGATTATTGCAAATAAGGCTTCTTTGAATGTTTATATACAAATTTTTGTATGGACGTGTACTTTCACTTCTCTTGGGTAAATACCTACTTGTGGAATGACTGGATCATATTGTGTATATGTTTAACTTTTTAAGAAACTGCCACACAGTTTTCTAGAGTGGTTGTACCATGTTACATTCCCATAATAAGTGTATGAGAGTTCCAGTTCCTCCACATTCTCACCAACAATTGGTGTGGCCAACTTAATTTTAACTCCTGAGGTGATGTGTAGTGATAGCATATATGGTTTAATTTGCATTTCCATAATGACTAATGTTGAGCATCTTTTCATGTGCTTATTTGCTCTATGTATGTCTTTGATGATCAAATATTTTACCCATTTTTAAATGAGGTTATTTGTTTTCTTATAATTAAGCTGTGAGAGTTCTTTATGTATTCTGGATATTCTTTTTTTCCTAGCACTTGAAAAATGTTCCATTATCTTTGGCTTGCATTTTTCTGACAAGAAGCATGTGGTAATTCTTATTTTTGTTTTTCTGTGCATAATGTGTCTTTTTTCCCCCCTCAGTCTGCTTTTAAGATTATTCCTTTATGACTCATTTTCAACAGTTTGATTATGATATATATGCCTTGGTGTCATTTTCTTTATGTTTCTTCTACTTGGATTTGTTGAGCTTCTTGGTCTGTGGGCTTATAGTTTTCATCAAATTTGGAAAACTTCTGGCCATTATTTCTTCAAATATTTTTTTCTATTTCCTTCCTTTCCTTTCTCCTTTTGGGACTCTGGTTAATTGGTTGATACTATACTCTAAGTCTGGCTCTGCTCATTTTTTTTAGACTCTTTTTCTTTCTTTACTTTGGATGATTTTCTGTTTCTCTGTTTCTAAATTCATTCATCTTTTTGTCTGCAGTCTCAAATCTATTAATTCCTTCCAGTGAAATGTTCATTTCAGTTACTTTATTTTTCAACTTTAGAATCCATTCTCTCTTTGTATCTTCTTTTTGTTTTTTTCCCCCATTACTTCCATGATTTTTTAGATTCTTGTGCATATAATATTTATAGTAGCTGTTTTAAAATCTTTGTTATTCTGTTATCTCTGTCATTTCTGAGTCTGTTTCTATTGACTGATTTTCCTCTTGTTTCCATTTTTTTCCTTCACATGTACAGTCATTTTTAAAAATTGGATGCTGGACATTATAAATGTATAGTTGAGTGGGTTCTATTGCCTTCTTTAAATGATTTTGAAAGTTTTTTGGTCTGATAAGTTACTTGTAGATCAGTTTAATCTTTTTTAGGCTCATTTAAAAACTTTATTTATTTATTTATTTATTTATTTATTTGAGAGAGAGATTGAGAGAGAGAGAAAGGTCAGAGGGAGAAGCAGACTCCCCGCTGAGCAGGGAGCCCGATGTAGGACTCGATCCTGGGACTCCAGGATCATGACCTGAGCTGAAGGCAGTCACTTAACCAACTGAGCCACCCAGGCACCCTAAAAACATTTTTTAAAAAAATTTCAGTATAATTAACATACAGTGCTGTATAGTTTCAGGTGTATAATGTAGTGATTCAACAATTCTGTACATTACTCAGTTCATTTAAAAACATTTTTATGGTTTGTTTAAGGTAGCTTTTTGTTTAGATCTAGGAAAGTTTTACTATTAAAGACTCTTTGGAGATGTCTGTTAAATGAGCCCCATATTCAATGAGATTTCTCCATTTTGGCTGGTGGGAACCAATCAATGTGTAGCTCTGCATGAATTCTGGCAAGTACTCAGCTTATACTTTCTCTTTAATGTTCTTTACCTTGTCACTTGCTCTTTGCCCAGCCTTGTGGACTTTTACCCTATGCCTAAGCAGATTTGTGTTCACCCAAAGACTCAGAGTCCCTTGTGATGCTTTTTCTTTGATGACAGTAAGGTTGAGACTCTCTGTACTTATTTATAGTTGACCTATTTCTCTTCCTCTGGTGATTGGCTTTTGATCTAGTTGGGATATTAATGGTTCTAAGTATAGAGCTAGAACTTAGAGGAATAAAAGAAAGTACCATTTTGTGTTTGTTTTGTTTTGAAAACCCAGCTGTTCATAGAGAAATCTTCCTTTCATCTTACAAAATATTCTATCAATGTAGTTATACCTTACAAAGACCTAGGAACACAACAGAAAGATATTGCTTGGGTTTTCTTTTGATATGTTTTTGAAGAATTTAAATATTTGCAGTTCCTAGAAAACATATCTTTTAATTAATGAAAGTAGAAACCTCTACTCTTGAGTATTTCAAGAGTCAGGACCTTAATTTAAGTGCCTTTTCTAAGGAACCAATTACAGGTAATGTTGGGGTCTCTTACAATAGACCAATAATGTTTGGTTTGGTTTTACTGGTTTGGTTCTGAACCAATGGGAATAAGACAAAGACTAAGAGAGATGGAGGCCAAAATATCTCCTTCTTTACTGATAAAGTCCAGGTTGGGAGATTTGATTCTCTCTGTCTACAAGCAAACACCCTTTTTGTTGAACTTCTGATATGGGCAGATTTACATGCCCATTTATAGGCGAGGTTAGACTGGGCTGTGTGGGAGGAGCACCTGACCCTGTAGGACCAGTAGAGGATATGTACCTCCTAAGGGGAAATTGTCTCCCAAGAGAAAAATGGGAGGTGCAGACTGATGCATTTCTGTTTATTCTTCCTAAATTACCAATCTGGTTAAGTCACTCCACCTCTCCTGGGTCTCTGAGAAAAGAGGCAGAGTAAGGCCAAGAATATTAAACTAATTGAGCTGCCATCGTGTAGAGTGGAGAACATGTGTTTATCTATCTACTAACAAATAATGCCTTTTTACTAATATATATTTCCTGAGTATTAGCCAGATGTCTAGAACTATGCCCGGTGCTTCAGAGTATAAAACCAATATTAGATGGGATCCCTGCCCTTTGAGAGTTAACAGTGGGATTATGGAGAAATTATTTATACATACAATAAAAATAGCTCATATTTATGGCTTTTCATCATTATAATGTACTTCATGCACATCATTGTTATTCCAATTTAATGATATGGAAAGTAAGGCTCAGTAAGATAATGTGACTCGTCCGTGATCACACAGGGGGACTTGATTCAGGTATTCTGACTCTGGATCTGACTTTTTTCCTGCTGTATCATGCTGCTTTTTGAGAAGAAAAATTTTCCTCTACGAGACAGTGTATGACAGGTCCCTCTTCGGCATACAGTAAAGGTTAAGGTAGTTCAGACAAGGGTGCTTCTATAGTCTCAGAGCAGTCCTGTCAGGGAAGGACTTTGTGCAGCAGACTGGACTTGAGTTGCATCTTGAAGGGTAGATTGTGGATAAGTGGAGAGGGTGTGAGGAGGTGTCCAGACCAAGGCAAAAGGATCATTGCGAAGTGTGGTGTGAGAGGAGTTTAAGGGAGCTTGTCTGGCTATATGGCAGGATCAGTGTTGGGGAACCTCGTCTGGAAAAAGGGTGAAGGAATTGGTGGTATAGCTTATCCAACTTTTGAAAGCTTGGAAGAGAAAGAGTATGCCTCCTGAAGTAAGTGTCAAGGAGCCATTGAAAGCTCTTGAGAAATAACATGATTGAAACCATCTTCTGTCTACATTTTCACACCCTTTATGCTTCTCCCCATTCCCGGCTTCATTTGACCTCTCTCTTAGTTATATATGATTTTTGGTGGTGGCTTTGTTTTTACTTTACAGTTTTATTTTCTGAATTTAGGGTGTCACTTTTTATTAATCCAAGAAATCCCGTCATTTCTTTCTTTTTACTTTCTAAATCAACTCCATTTATCCTTTTCATTTTATTGTATCTGCTGCTACTCTGGTATTTTATAATTTTAATTTAAGCAACTTTCTCCTCCTTTGCCACTTTAGAGAACCGTACATTTATTTAGAAACCGTATATAAGTAACCTGTCACTTCTGTGCTTGATTCATGGCTTTATTTCCATATTTTTTCCCTTCATCCAAACTTAAGAAATAGCCAGTTTCATTCTTTGTCTTTCAGGTCCTACCTTGAACACAAGACCTCCATGAACTATATGCTGGCAACACGTCTGTTCCAGGACAGGTGGGGATTTGCTGATCTTGTAAATTTGCTAATCTTATAAGATCACTAGATCATGTGATAAAGAGGAAGTACGTACAAAAGAGGGAAAGAGCCTTTATAAAAAAAAAAAGTCTTTCGTAAAATTCTGATATAGAGGGCCTTGCAGAAAACACAGTATCGTACCTCATTGTCCCAGAATTCATTAACTCTTAGCACTTTGTACTGTTTCCAGGGGCCACAAATTAAACCATAATGATCTTTAAACAATCTTAACAAATGCCCTAAACTTTATTCTTCTTAAAGGAAGACCTGTACTCTGCCTTTTTACATTAGACACAGTGTCCTCATCTGTTTTTCTAGACTAGAAGAGATTAGAATGATCAGATTTGGAAAGGTAGAGCAAGGCGGTAATTCACAAAATAAATACACCAGGAGTTGTAAAAAATGACAATTGATAACCTCAATACAAGGGATGATAGGGTAGAATGATGGAAAATGGACATTGGAATTCAAAGAGCATAGCAATCAGGCACTACTTAGTCCCACATCCTTTTGTTGCCCCTGAGACATAATTGTCTTGCAGGACAGTTTACTAATTGACTATCAGAATAAGGAACCTTAGTTATTTAGAGAAATTTATGTTATTTTCAGGCTATATGTGCTTTTTTGCAGGATTCTTAAAACAGATACCCAGATTTTAGCCATTTCTTACAATTTCGTGATCTATTATCAGGAAATAGAGGGGATTTGCCATTTCCCCCTTAAATTTGTGGTTATTACCATTGATGGAATAATTACACTGCTTAGCTTCTAGTGAAAGAGACCTTCAGATTCACTTAGAAGACATGGAAGCTCAGTTCTCTCTATGTAACCTGTTTTTTTCTCTCCTCCCCCATGTGGCATCCTAGAAACTTTATCTTTAGAGTTCAGGTACTTTGCCAAGATATATTCTAGTGTGTTACTTTTCATTATGTTGGCTTTGCAGTGGGTGAGTCATTTCCGTCTGCAGATTTAAGTCTTCCATCTGTGGGAAATAGTCCCCTCATCCTCCCCTTCCTCTCCTTGTGGAACTTCCGTTAGATGAATTTTGGATCTTTTGCTATATGCTCCATGTTTTTTGTTTTTGCTTTTGTTTACTTTTTTCTCATTCTTTTGACCTCATTGTTTCTTAGTTTTAAATTCTGGGAGGTTTCTTGAACTTTTCCTTCTAAAATTTTAAATTGATCTGTAGCCCTGTCTATTTTGTTGTTTAGTACCAGACAGGAGAGGGTTGTTCAATTTACCTTTTTAACTTTGGCAAGTATGATTTCAATATCCAAGAACTACTTTTGATTTCTGACCAGTTTTTAGAATTCATGGCTGTAATATTAAAATGGTTCTGGTCCCATTTCCAGTGTGGTGGGTGGGTTCCCCCACAGCACCAAGCAATTGTCCCCTGTTCGCAGCTGAGAATTCAACTCAATCCTGGCACTGTCTGCCCAGAGATTAGCATCAGATTGCTCAGTTTAAGGATTCAGTCCTACAAGACTGTGTCATTCCCCACTTCCTCCGCCTTTGCCTGACTTTGGACACCAATTGAAAGGCCAGGTTGTCACCTGTGCTGCTGGCAAACCGGCTACAGATTGGAGTTTTGAATGACCTGCTCTTTGGACTTTAATTCAGACACCAGTTGCAAGTCCAGGTTGTTACCTGGACTTCTGATCGACCAGCCCCAAATCAGAGGTTCCTACAGCTCTCTCCTTCCTTCCATTTGATTAATTTGCTGGTGTGGCTCACAGAACTCCAAGAAACGTTTCGCTTACTAGCTCACTGGTTTATTATAAAAGGATATAATTCAGGAATGGCCGGATGGAAGAGACGCATAGGGCAAGGTATGGGGAAAGGGTGCAGAACTTCTATGCCCTCTCCAGGTGTGCCAGGCTCCCTCAGATCTCCACGTGTGCACCAACCTGGATGCTCTCCTTTTGCATTTTTATGAAAGCATCATTACATAGGCACCATTGATTAAATCTTTGACCATTGGTGATTGAATTCCCATCTCCAGGCCCTCTCCCCTTCCTAGAGGTCGGCAAGATGGGACCGGAAGTTCCAACCCTTTGATCACATGGTTGGTTCCTCTGGTGACCAGCCTGCATCCTGACGGTGACCCAGGGCATTCCCAAAGTCACCACATTGGCATAACCAAAGGCACCTTTACCATGCTCATCACTTAGGAAGTTCCAGAGGTTTTAGGTACTCTATACCGGAGGTGGGGATGGAGACCAAATGCATATTTCTTTAAATTCTTCTTTTAAAAGATGTATTTATTTATTTTAGAGAGAGTGTGCATGGGGGTCGGGGCAGAGGGAGGGAGAGAGAATCTCAAGCAGACTCCCCACTGAGCGCAGAGCCCAACTCGGGGCTCAGTCTCACAACCCTGAGATCATGACCTGAGCCGAAGTCAAGAGTCAGATGCTCAACTGACTGAGCCACCCAGGGCACCCCCCAAATATATATTTCTTAATATAAATCACAATATCATAAATATTTTTTCACATCTCTTTGACTTTTTTAGTTTGTTGAAAGTTCCTTTCTGTTTTTTGCATTTTATTTAATTCTTCTAGATTAGTTCTGTTCATTCATCTCATTCTTTCTGGTTTGTATTACTATATTTCCTCATATATTTAGTGATCTTTGATTGTCCAGTTGTTTTTATAAGTAATGGACCATTTGCTGAAGATAGGTAGTTGGCATGATTTTCCTCACAGGTTGTTTCAGTCTGGACTGACATGGACTCTATGTTTGAGGCTGGATCTTTCCATCCTTGGGCTTCCCATTAAGGAGAAGGAAGTGGAGCAGGCAGCTGGGAAACCATCACTAAAGTGAGAAAGCATTCTCCCAGGGGGAGCATAACAATAAAGAGATTTTAGACATAGTAATATATGTGTTTCTTTATTAACATTTCAATAAACAAGACCACCAGCCAGTCTAATAATCACCATGATTTCAAAAGTACGGTACATGTTGCAATATTTTGAGATACCTGTAACATCTCTAAAGGAATATGAAAAAAGATATATTGGGGTTTTTTTTTGTTTTGTTTTTTTGGGTTTTGTGTGTTTGTTTTGGTAATAAAATCGTATGAACACTGCTGCAGACAGTTCCCTACAGGTCTATGAAGGAAATGCTAAATTTCAGTTGGAGGATTAATTTTAGCCTAATCTCTACTCTTTCACATCCACCCTTGGCCAATCCCTCTGTGTCAACTTGCTCTTTCATGCCCCCTTCTTCTTACATACTTGCCATCCCATGGAATGGCCTTCAGTCCATCCCTACATTCTACTAGTTGTGTCCTTTCTCCTCTCCCAGACTAGGAGGAGGTTCTGCCAGCCCTTTCAGTCCCTCAGTCTGATTCAGATTCCCACACTGGGTTATAGTTGCTTGTTTACTTAATAGCCTCTCTACTTCACAAGTTGGCTTTTGAGAGTAGTACTTTGTTATGTTCATCTTTGTTTTTATCAGTTTCTAGAGTGTACCACATGGTAGGCACACGCACACAAACATGCACTGAAAAAATGAAATTGTGTTTGTTGCAAGCCCTAACATCTTCCGGTCAGTTTGTTCTCTTCAATCCGAACTGATGTTTTTCTTCTTGAAAATCCTGTTGTGTTATTGTCAGAATTACTTTCAAACTAATTCCCTAATTACTTCTTTTTGGCTAATTTTGTCTGCCTTTCTTGCCCTCTCCCTCTCATCCCCCACCTGCCACCCTGCCTGGCAAACAGTATCTTACCTGCTATCTTATAGTATGATGGTAGTTTTAACCCTGGCTACATATTAGTAGCAACCTGCGGATTTTATAAACCCTGTTGATGCTCTGGCCCAATTCCCAGGCTGAAGTATTGGTACTTCCTAGAAGCTGCCTAGGTGATTGTAATGTGAAACCATGATTGCATATTACTGGAACAAACCATTATCTGATGAAAAAGTTAAAATCATCTTGAGGCTTTCTGATGATAAAGAGACAATATTAGGATGTTGGCATGAAAAGAAGACACGGGAAGGGAAAGACCAAACATTTTGGTGAAGACCTACTTTCTACTTGATTTTTGTAAATAGAAAATCTTAACATTGATTGCATCTGTCTCCTTTTATAACATTTTTTAAATTTTTAAATGGTAAATTTTAAATGATAAAGTTTTAAGATGAGGAATGGATTAAAAGGACCCAGGGGTTAGGTAAGAGGTGTGTGGTTATAAAAAGATGACACAGGGGATTCTATGGTCATGGAATTGTTCAGTATCTTGTCTGTGGTGATGTATACGTGAATCTACACAGTGATAAAATTGTACTGAGCTAAATATACACATTCACAAATGAATACAAGTAAAACTGAGGAAATTAAAAAAGAGATGTTATGTATGTTAAATGAAAGGAAATTGAATGAGGAGAGAATGTTTTAAAGAAAAACAAAAGCTAACTTAAACATAAATGGCATTCACTTCCTATGGTGAGAGCCCAACTCCATAGTTCAGACACTGTGGAGAGCATCTCTTTTTTTAAAGGGATTTTTTTTTTTTAAATTTTGAATAATCTATTTCTCATGAGCATCCTTTTTTGAACCCCATGAGAACTGAGATTGGTTTCCTTTACTGATACATAATACAGTTCAGTGAAAGTATATAGAAGAGCACTGGACTCTGAGACCTAACCTCTGGGTTCCCATTTGAGCCCGCTAAGCTCCAGCCTTGGGCATGTCACAAAATGATCTTGTCCTAAGCCTTTTTTTTTTTTTTCTAATAACCAGGGCCAATAATCTTCTTCACATGGTGGTTGTGAAGAATAAGTGTGATTTGATTTGTGACTAAATATGCAGATGCAAGTAATTGTTATGTTTCTTTTCTAGAATTCATTTGTCCTTTCCCTTTTGCTTTTTTTTTATTGCTCTTCCCCCATGCTTATGGGACTCTGTTCTTTTCTCAATACATCTCTGTACTTCTCCCCAAAGAAGCCTTCCCTGGCATAGTTCCGTGTTATCTCAGGAGTGTGTGTGTGTGCACATGTGAACTCAGGGGAGAATATCTGAACTGTCCTCTAACCCAGTTGTCCTTTCTACTTCTGTAGGGGAAACCCAAGAAGAAGCTTATTGACAGGAAGAACACGGTAACTGATTTTTAAAAGTTGAGAGATTCTTTCCATGTGCACAGTGTGACCATGCAGGGGCTAAGCATGATATTTTATGTAACCATTTTTGGTTTGGCTCAGCATGAATAGTAACATAAAAAATGTTTCTATTCAAACACTATTCTGAGGCAACTTTTTACAAACTAAGTTTGGGTTTTACTTTTTTTATAACTACAGGTATATCATTTGAACTAATAATAATAGTTCTCTTGTTTGGCTGTGTGAGAGACACCAAAGTATAAATGAGATTTTAAAACTGTGTTAGAGCCATGTTAGAGTCAAATAAGTGGTTATGGTTGGCCTTGATACACCTGGGGCATGTAACTCTGTGCCTTATGGGACTGAACAGAACTGCTTCAGGTTTGCCACAGAACTGAAAGTATGCAGAACACCCATGGCTTTTCATTCTGGTGGAGGAGAGAAAGGTCTTAGAGGAAGGGCTGGGGTGGCCTTGCCCAACCGAAGACTACAACCTCAACAAAAACTCTTTAAGCATACACCTTCCTGGTTTGAGACCTTACATACATCCCCTTTGTGCTGTGACTCTTTAGAAATCAAAATGGCAACAAGAAGAAAGAGACATCCTATATCTAGCTTTTAGTTTTACATTTAAGGATTAATGAGGATAAACCTGGTTTCTCATTGAAACCCCTTGAAGCGTAAATCTAATTTTTGCTTAAAGAAGGAAAACATGTGATTGCCATTTAATTAAGGGAAGCCTGGGGGAAGTCAAGTTTGTAACTTGCTTCCAAATGAAAGCCACAGTTAATTTATAAGTTTCCTCCAGTTTCTAGTCAAAGAATATGCTTCCTAGAGTATATTGCTATCAATTTGGCAATTAGAAAAAATGAAACAAAAGAAAAAAAATCTTAAGACTATTTAAAAGTCAGTGGGTTCTGGCCTTTCTTCGTTTTTGACACTCATTTTATATTACCATCAGGAGTTTTTTGGTGGCATAGAGGTATAAGCAAATGAAAGCTGGGATATGGCAGACATATGGCAGACCATGTGCTGTTACATGAGATACATCTTAATACATTTAAAAAGATTAAAATCATAAACAGCATGGTCTTTGACCACAGTGGAATTAGAAAGCAGTAACAATAGAAAAATCTCCAAATATTTGGAAATTCACACATGTTAAAGTAATCTGTGGATCAAGGAAGAAATCATGAGGGCAATTGGAAAGTATTTTAAATTGAATAATAATAAAAATGTAACATTAAAATGTGTGGGATGCAGCTAAAGCAGTGTTTTGGGAGAAATTTATAGCTTTTTAAATGCTTATATTAGAAAACAGAGGACTAAATAACTGATCTAATGTTTCATTTTATGAAACTAGATAAAGTAACCTAATGTAAGTAGAAGAAAGCAAATAATAAAGGGTAGAAATCAATTAAATGAAAGACAAACAAGAAAACCAGTAAAATCTAAAATTGTTCACTGGTAAGATAGCAGAATTAATAAACTCTTATAGAGACTGATCTAGAGAAAAAAGAGAACACTAATTACCAGTATCAGATAGGAAAGAGGGAAATCATTTACAGACCCTACAGACGTAAAAAGGACGTTAAGCGATTATTATTAACAACCTTATTCCACTACTTTGACAACCCAGATGAAATGTCTCAATTCCTTGGGAGGGAACATGTAGCAAAACTGACAGAAGCTGAAATAGAAATTTTGAATAGCCCTGTATCTATTCAGAATATTGAATTTGTAATCAAAAACCTTTCGACAAAGAAAATCCCAGGCCCAGTAGTTTCACTTGTAATTTCTTTCAAATATTTGAGGAAGAACAGCACCAATCTTACATGAACTCTTTCAAAAATATAGGAAGGGACACTTCCCAGTTCATTTTATGATGTCAGCATTGACTATGACATCAAAACCTGACCAAAGACATTTTAAAAAAGAAGAAAATTACAGGCTAATATCTTCATGAACACAGACAAAAATTTCTTCAAAGAATATTAGCAGATTGAATCTACCAATATAAAGAAAAAGAGTAATACATATGACTAAGTGAGGTTTTTCCTAGATGTACAAAGTTGATTTAACATTTGAAAATTAGTATAATTCACCATATCTAAAGGAGAAAAGCTAGGTGATCATTTTATTAGATGCAAAAAAGGCATCTTACATAATTCACATTTATGAGAAAAACTCTTAGCAAATCAGGAATAGAAGGGAATTTCTTCATCTGGTAAAGACCTTCTATGAAAAATCTATTGCTAATATCATACTTAATGGCAAAATATTGAAGGTATCCTTCTATATTAGTAATATGGCAAGATGTCCACTTTTGCCATTTGTATTCACTTTATACTAGAGGTTGTCCCAAGCTGTACAATAAAGCAAGGGCTGGGCAGTAGGAGAGAAAAGGCATACAGATTGAAAAGGAAGAAATCAAATGTCTTTAGTCTTAGATGACATGATCTGGTTAATAGGAAATCCTAAATCCTAAGGCCAGAATAGCTACAAGAACATATAAGTATACCTAGGAAGGATACATGGTCAATATTCTAAAATCTATGGCATTTTAATATACTAGCAGTGAATAACTTAAAAATGAAATTTAAATTTTGTTTATGGTAGCGTTTGAAAATATGAAGTTCTCAGGGATAAATTTTACAAACTATGTCCAATACCTACAGTAAAAGCTTACTAAATCTTACTGAAAGAAATGAAAGAAGCCCTAAATAAGTTGGGGAGATATGTGATGTTGTATGGATTAGAAGACTTAATATTGCAAAAAAAAAAGTTCATTCTCTCCAAATTGATCTAAAAATCTGGTGTAATCCCAATCATTATTCCAGTAGATTTTCTTTCTTTCTTTTTTTTTTTTTTGTAGAAATTGACTATATTTTTTTTCATCACCAGCAGAAATTGACTTAAAAAAATTTGTGTGTGTGTGTGGAAATAGAAAGGACTTAGACTATCCAAAGTAATCTTGAAAAAGACTTAGGGTACCTGACTAAAGAAATAACTATAATACTCTAGTAAGCAAAACTGGCAAGTTGATCAGTGGAACAGAATAAAGAGTCTAGAAATAGGCCTATATTTATATGGTCATTTGACTTTAATCAAAGGGCCCAAAGTCCAATGGGGAAAGGAAACTTTTTTTTTTGGAGATGATTTTATTCAGGCTATCGCAATAGGAGAAATGTTCCTTGTTTTTTTGTTTTGTTTTGTTTTGCTTTTTGGTTTTGTTTTTTGGTTTTTTGGTTTTTTTAGAGAGTGGGAGGGTAGGGGAGGGGCAGAGGGAGAGAGAATCTTAAGCAGTCTCCACACCCAGCATGGGGCGTGGAGCCCAACACAGGGCTCAATCTCACGACCCTGAGATCATGACCTGAGCCAAAATCAAGAGTCAGAGGCTTAACTGACTGAGCCACCAAGGCGCCCTGGAAGGAAACTCTTTTTAACAAATAGGGCTGGAACTGGATATCATGCTTTTTGATTTTTTTTTTCAAAGATTTTATTTATTTATTTGACAGAGAGAGAGAGACAGCAAGAGAGGAAACACAAGCAGGGGGAGTGGGAGAGGGAGAAGCAGGCTTCCCACAGAGCAGGGAGCCCAACGCGGGACTTGATCCCAGGACCCTGGGATCATGACCTGAGCTGAAGGCAGACACTTAGCGACTGAGCCACACAGGCGTCCCAATATCATGCTTTTAAAAATGAACCTCAACCCGTATCTCCCAGAAAAATTAGAGATGATTCATAGTCATAAACATAAAAGCTATTACTATAAAACTTCTTGGGGAAAATCTAGGAAAATATCTTTGTGATTTGGGGCTTGGCAAAAGTTTTTAGACATGACACAGAAAGCAGTACCCAAAAAGGAAAAAATGATAAGCTAGATTTCCTCAAAATTAAAAACTTTTGCTTATCATCACATACTGTTAGGAAAGTGACTAGGCAAGCCATAGACCGAGTGAAGATACTCATCAAACAAAGGACCGGTATCTAGGAAATATAATGAGCTCCTACAACTGAAGAATTAGAAGACTATAGATCAGCCCTTTTACAAAATGGGTGAAATATTTGAACAGACACTAACTACCAAAAGAAGGTGTGTGAGTAGCCAATACGCTCATGAACATGGGCTTAACAACATTAGTTACCAGAGATTTGCAAATTAAAATCATGAAATACCACTAAACATCCAGCAGAATGGCTAAAATAATATCATCATGTTGTACACTTTAAATGCCTTACAATTTTGTCTGTCAGTTATAGCTCAGTAAAGCTGGGGAAAAAGCCGAAGTGACCGACAGCATCAAATGGTGAGGATGTGGAGCTAATGGAACTCTGATAAGTTGTCATTGGCAGCATGACCTTGTACAGACACTTGAGAAGGAGTCTGCCAGTTTGTTAGCCTAGAAAGCTCCATGCTGAGATCTTTACCCAGAAGGAATGAAAAACATAACCACAAAACTACTTGTACAAAAATGTTCATAGCAGCTTTATTCATAATATTCCCAAACTGGAAACAACCTAGGGGGTCCAACAACCAGAAAGTAGGTAAACTGTGGATTATTCATAGAGTGGACTAATCCTCAGCAATAAAAAGGCATAAATATGGATACACATAACATGGATGAATCTCAAAAACATGCAGAATGAAAGGAGATTGACACACAAGAGTTCATACTGAATAATTCCATTTTTATGAAGTTCTAGAACAGACAAACCTAATATGTGATGAAAAAATTTAAGACAGTGGTCTCCTTTAGGAGGGTGAGGGAGGGATTGACTGGGAAGGGGCAGGAGAACTTTCTGAGGAGGTAGTAACATTAGAGTTCAGGTTATATAGTTTTAGGCATTTGTCAAAACTCATCAATGGGCATTTAATATTTGGGTATTTCAGTATATGTAGTGTTTAGCTCACCAAAAAACAAACAAAACAAAAAACCAAAACACCAAAAGCCCTATAAAACAAATACTGAACTTTAGCGACTTAATGATTTGCATGTTGAAGCATTTAGGAGTAAAGTGCACTGACCTCTGTGTATAACTTTGAAATGCTTTAAAAATTAGATGGATTGATGGATGAATAGAAGAAGGGATGGTGGGACATATGTGCTGAAAGAAATATAGCAATATATTCATTGCAGAAACTAGGCTGTGGTGTACATGGACGTCTGTTGTATAATTCTTAAAACTTTTCTGTTTGTGTAAATATTTTCATAATAAAAAGTTGGAGAAATAAAATGAGGTAAATGTAGCTAAAAGGTATTGCAACTTATTTATAAGGAATTCAGTTGTTTATTCAAAAATATTTCTAATATGTCAGCCATGTGCTGGGCAGTCTCATGGGCATCTCTGACCCAGTGGTCGACAAGACAAGCATGGTCGTTATAATTCTGTTTATCAGAAGTGTTTATCACACTTTCTCCATCATTCCCTACCTCCATTCCTTGTACTACTTGAATTTATTGCTCTATTCAGTGTTTCTTAGAAGCTCACAATTGTTATTTTAAAATATTAGATTTGTTTCATTTTCTTTATTTAACTGGCTAAAAATCTATTTTCACAACTATGTGCGTGCGGGGGGGCAGTGCAGTGTTCATTTATTGGGGCAATGGTAAGCTGGGTTTGAAGTATTTTTAAAGTTTATTAATTTCCTTCTGGTTTCTGCTCCCATGTGTCAGGACCATCCCTATTCTTGGCCCGATTTCCTGCTCTGGAAAGAAAGTTTCTAGAAGATTTACTGTCCAGTTTATCCACTCAGAAATCCCTAAAACTCCTACATAGACCAAAAGACACAGCCTTTCCATCACTGTCAGAGATTGAAAACTCCCAGAGAAATGAGGATGATTCCTTGACCTCAAAGGGAATACACTTTGAGTTCTAGGGAGTTCAGTTTTCTGAGAGAATTCATAGTCAACCAGTTAGATCTTGAGTTCTGAGTATACGGGCAGTCAGCTGCCTGCTTTCAGATACTGACATGGATACTTCTTTTCTGACCCAGTGACCAAGAGCCCTCTCTCTCTTTGCTGACCTAGTTACCTCTGCCTTTGTGGTACTTTGCCCGATCCTTGTTTGGATTGGGCCTGATACCAGTCCCTTCCCTAACTTATGATTTATCTTACTTTAATGCCTAATGTAGCTGCTGCCATCCCCTTCCCATCCCACTTCCCATTCACGGCCTGATTGAACATGGCTTTGTCCAGCATCTGCTGCCTTCCCTTGTCTGTGCCTCTGACTCTAACTTCTGACCTGTACTCAACATCTGGAGAGGCCCTACCACCTCCCCGCATATCCCCCTGTAACTAAGTAGACGCTAAGGGAGGAGTTGGAATGCTTGAGACTCTGTGCCTTGGTAATATTCCTGAGACACTTCCCGTGTAAGTCCTAGCTCTGTGCTACCATATTCACAGGTATCAGCCATCCCTCCCCTTGTCTCAACCTCTGCTAAATCTGTATTTGTTAAATATCGGATGCATTAGAAGAATATTTGTATAAGTCTGAGTAAATTATAATGAATAACAATAAAACAAACACCTGTAGCCACCACCCAGCTTAAGAATTAAAGTGTTATGGGTTAGCCTGGTGATGGGTATTAAGGAGGGCACGTTCTGCATGGAGCACTGGGTGTTATGCACAAACAATGAATCATGGAACACTACATCGAAAACTAATGATGTAATGTATGGTGATTAACATAACAATAAATAAAATTTAAAGGGAAAAAAATTCCCTTTAAAAAAGAAAAAAGAATTAAAGTGTTACCAGTGTCTCCCAGTCCTCCTTAGGTATAAGGTATTGGGTGGCACTTTATGGGCTCTGCAGTAAACAGCCAGTGTGACTGAATACTTAAAAACACTTAAACACTGTCTTCAGATATATTTTTGTTCAGAACATTTAACAAAATCAGACAGGCCATTAGTGATGTTTTAACGCAGGTTCCAGTATTCCCATTTATCTGTCGAACCTTTTAGAATTCACTAGAGGTACCCTGTCCAGCCTGTTGTTGAATTCTGTCAAGCCGAGCCTTGGCATAAAGGAGAGAACTTTCTGAAGGCTCTAGCTACCATATTGTTTTTTTCCCATAGACTAGCTGCTGATGGAGCACCAGAACTAAAAGTAGAGAGTATGAATTCAAAGGCCAGGCTGCATGCTGCTCTCTATGAGAGGAAGCTCCTGTCTTTGGAGGTGCGGAAACGTCGACGACGCAGCAGCAGATTGAGGGCAATGAGGCCAAAATACCCAGGTACCTGCTGGTGAGCTTACGCCAAACTCCATTGTCCGGGTCTTGCCAGTCTGAGTTAATCGGCTTCCTTAATTATACTTAATGAATCAGAACCTTCCCGATCACATACACTTAATTTTTTTGTATAGTCTTTTTCTTGGAAACTTAATTTCAAAAGGATTATATGTTTTTAAACCTTCCATTCTGTAATATTTGTACTGAAGAATAACTGAAGCATATATGTTTGGCTTTTGCTCTCCTTTCAGCATCATATAACTAGCTGATCCTCTGGATACTGATATTTCTAGATACTCTAGAAATACTTGAGGTCTAAAGATATATAAATATAAAGAAATACTTCAGCTTAAGTTTAATGGAATCCCGAGCGTGATTGTTCAGCTTCTTCATGATTAGGTGTTAAATCTAGTTCATCCCTTGACATTGCTAAATGGTGGAAATATTTTAACCATGAGCAGACAAGGAGGAATTTCTTTCTCTCCCGGATTCTTCCATTTTTTAGGTCTGTTTGTCACTGATGACTGACTGCCTTTTCCGCCCCTCCTTCCCTCCTTTGTTGAGCACCTGTATCAGGCACACACTAGGGTTTTCATCAGTGAATAAAAAAGATAAGGCCTTTGTCCTCACATACCTTCCAAGTCAGTGAAAGAGAAAGATAATGAATAAATGTAGGATAGAAAGATACTCCCCTGCTCTTTGTACCTCCATAAAAGGTGCCCTTCTAAAAACCTCTAACACACTGTAGAGATTACCCAGATGTTTGCCTGGAGTTGTGAGAGAGCCATCAGTATTATGCTGAGAAACATGAACTCTAATGAAGACGGGTTTTTAGAATGCATGAGACTGGAGAGTAATGTGTATGCTGTTTATTTTGTGCCTTTTTTGTGGTCTGACTTAGAGATGGGTTTTTACTAAAAAGATGAAAGGAAGGTATTGGGAGAGAGGGAAATTTAATCCTTTTTTCAGCTACATTAGTGATTCTTTGCATTTAGTGATCACTCAACCAGCTGAAATGAATGTTAAAACTGAGACAGAGAGTGAAGAGGAGGAAGAAGTCGCATTAGACAATGAAGATGAGGAACAGGAGGCTTCCCAGGAGGAATCTGCAGGGTCCCTTGGAGAAAATCAAGCCAAATACACCCCCTCATTGACTGTTATGGTAGAAAATTCACCCAAAGAAAATGCCATGAAAGTTTCTGAATGGAATAATAAAGGTGAACAGTGCTGCAAAATTGAGACTCAGGAGCCAGAGCCTAAGTTTAACCTGATGCAGATTCTGCAAGATAACGGCAATCTTAGGTATGTACCTTTGGTAATTATGATAGTAAAACTGATAACTAATATTGTGTACCAGGTACTGTGCTGGTGGCTTTGCAGCCATTTTCCTTTTCTTACAGCAGCCCTGGGAGGTAATGACTTGTGATTTTATTATTGTTACTATTAAAGAAACTGAGCCTTAGAGAAGTTGCTTGTCCAAGGTGTAGAGCTATGATCCAAACCCACGTCTCACTGGTTTGAGTGTCAGTCACTGAAAGCGCAGAGTTCAAGTGGCTCATGGTTTAGTGTAGGGATACTTACTGAGTAGGGGCCCCAATATGGACAAAGTGCTCTTAGGGCAGAGAGAAAGGAGTGACTGGTCTTGCCTGGGAAGGCTAGAGGGACATTAGGGAGGTGGTAATATTTGAACCAGGCTTTGGCTGATGAGCAGGATGTCAGGAGGGCTGAGAGGTGGCAGCTATGTGGGAGGACCAGTAGAGGAAATAAAGGCAGAGAGGTGTGATGGTCCAGTCAAGTCATTCAGCCCCTCAGCAGAGGCTTATTGAGCACCTGCTTTGTGCAGGCATTGTGCTAGGCTGGATAGTTACGTGGAGAGAGGAATGCAGAGAGAGATAAGACAAAAAAAAAAAAAATGGATGTCATTTGATCATAGAGCACTCTAAGAGGAGCTGGGACTGTATTTTCTAGATGGATAATTTTTAAGCCGATGAATGATATGGTCAGATCTTGATTTAGAAAGTAAATTCTGGGTGCACTGTGGGTCAGTGATTAAGAGGAGAATGAAAGGCAGAAAGGTGAGTTAGGGGTTGTCACAGTAGTCCAGAGCCAGGAAGATGAGGCCTTGACCAGAGCCATGGCTACCGGAATGGAGAGAATGGCATGGACTGAATGCAATTTGCAAGTTAAAATGGGGAGGGCTTGGTCTCTGTAGATGTAAGAACTCCAGAGAGTCTGGATTTCCCAAACTTAGCAACTTGGCAATGCCGTCAGTCAATATAAGGAGCATAGGAGTTGGTTTCAGGATAGAAATATGTTTCATTTGGGACACAGTGAGGCGGAAGGGCTCTGGGATGAAGTTGTTCAGTGGATAGGTGAAGATACACCTTTGAGGGTCAGAGTTGAACAGAACTGGGCAGTTGATAATTAGGAACTTCAGAGTGCGTGAGCTTGTCCAGTTCACTTTAGTCCAGCAAGCACAGACAAGAAAAAGGAGGAGAATTAAGCCCTGGGGAAAACCAGTGTTTAATAGTAGAGAGATAGCAACTAGCAGTTAGAGGGAGACATCAGCCTAGGAGGAGGGAGTGTGGTAGAAGCTCCAGAATGAGAGTTCCAAGCTGTAGTGTGCCTCAGACAACCCGAGAAAGCACGAAGAGTAAAAAGAGACTCCCGCATTTCTGACCTAGGGCCAACTTGTGAGTTGTGAGAAATTGTGAGTTGTGCAAATAAGAAAGCCAAGCGCAGGCCAACTTTTTCAGAGGATTTGGCAATGAAAGGCAGGTGAGAACACATAGTGAGAGCAAGCTAAGAGAAAAGGATTTTTTTTTTTTAAAGATGGGGATTCTGGAGCTTATTTATAGACTAGGGGAAGGGTTTGTGGAAAGAGGAATAGGGGCACCTGGGTGGCTCAGTCAGTTAAGCATCTGACTCTTGATTTTGGCTCAGGTCGTGATCTCAGGGTTGTGAGATTGAGCCCTGCATCAGCTCCCCACTCAGAGCACGGTCTGCTTGAGATTCTGTCTTTCCCTCCACCCTCCCCCTGCTCATGCGCTCTCTCTAAATAAATAAATAAAATCGTAAAAAAAAAAAAAAGGAAAGGAAAGAGGATTAGAGATGCAGAAATGGATATATTGATAGGAAGGGCCCTAAAGGAAGGTGGGAAGAGGCCACTGGAGGGTTATCTCTTACTATAAGTCAGAAAGAAAGCACTATGGGATGAATGCAGTAGTTAGAAGTGAAAGGGGAAGGAAGGCTAGGTATTTATGCATTTTGGCCTTTATTTTCTAAGAGGTCAGTTCTTATATTGCAAGGGCGGTGGGTAACATCGGGGGTTTGGGGGAGGGGGGGATCAAGTTAAGGTTTGGAACAGCGTCGTGGAGAATAGCAGTAGTTCTGTTGAGTGGAGAGCACACCAAACTGTCCGAAGACCTGGACTCTTGCTTTTTAGGGCTCACCAATGGACTGTGTGATCATGGGCTGGTCAGAGAGCTTCTGCACGTCTCAGTTTCCTTTTCCTTTAGGCCAAGGTATGGGGTTAGACAAATGTTTTTCAAACTGTGCTTTCTGGAGGGGAAAAAAGATTCCACTGAATTGAAATAGAACATTTGAAAACCACTGGACTATATTCTAAGGCCCTTTCCAGCAATAACATTCTACTTAGCTGTTGTAGAAATAAATTATTTCTTCATAAATCTCATGGATCTGACTTTCAATGAGTAAACTGTTGTAGTTGCCTGGTGTGTTAATGCAAATTAGTGGTTTTTAGACTCTGTTCCCTGGAGCTACCCATCATTCTGTGGGGCATCTCCGTGGCTACTGAGGGGTCTCAGGGAGGTCATGGCAAGGATTCGAGACTCTCGGCCCTAGCCTTTAGTTGTGTAATTTTTGTAATAAGGATCCATATAAGCTTAATTTTTTAAAAAAATAGGGTTTTTTTTGGTTTAAATCATTCTAGTTTTCATTCTTTCATCTTTTTGGGTTTGTTGCAAATGACTCTCTGACCAATGTGAACAGTACCTTAGGGCCAGTCTCAGAATGAACAACCCCGGGTCCTTTCAATGAGGTTTATAGAAATGGAAAACTCAGTACTTGTTCATTTGATTTGTGGCAGTGATTTGCAACGAAACAATAATTGAAATCTCAACCTCGAAGTGATAATTCTCTTATCCAAAAGACCTTCATGTTTTAGCATTAGAGGAATAATTAATAAAATCAGGTATTCTGCTACTTTGGAGATGTCTGAAATGAAATATCGAATGTTTCTACCTCATTCGATAGCAAGTGAATTTGTGGACCAAAATTAAGAATCTTTTTCACTTATTTTGTCTTGAAAATAATCTGTTGTGGGGGTAAGTCTTTTGGGAATGGTTGCGGGGAAAGTGGCATGTGGTCTCCAGGAGAACAAGGGTGTAAGTGTTGCCCTTGTTGAGAAACATTTGAAAATATAAATTTGTTTTTTCTTTTTTTTCTTTTTTTAAGATTTTATTATTTGACAGAGAGAGACACAGTGAGAGAGGGAACACAAGCAGGGGGAGTGGGAGAGGGAGAAGCAGGCTTCCCGCAGAGCAGGGAGCCCGATGCGGGGCTCGATCCCAAGGCCCTGGGATCATGAGCTGAGCCAAAGGCAGACGCTTAACAACTGAGCCACTCAGGTGCCCCTAAATTTGTTTTTTCAAAATCATATTGTACTCCCATAAACTGTCCCCATTAGTAAAAATGATGTAGCCTGACTTATATTTTATGCTCTGAAGATCTTCTGTATTTAAACTCTCAAGAGCAAATCTGCTTCTCAACCTGACTCCCCTCCCCTTCAGTCCCTCCTCCACATACATAGAAGTTAGACCTAAACCTTCTTAGGATGTCCACTTTACTCTGGACAAGTCGTTCATCCTAATTTTGGAGGAACAGTGAGTAGAAAGCATTCGGTGATTGCATGTGTGAGGATTGTAAACAAAGTTTGTGTTGGGCCCTAATCTTCGCTGATGTAATTTTGGCTAGAGTGTCAGAAGGCCGATCAGCTGAAGTAACCAAAATCTCTCCTGAAGGAAAACAGATCTGCTACAATTAGCAGCTGAAGTGAAAATCATCAGTGTGTCTCTGGTATTTCCATCTTCTAAACCATAGCTTGAACAGATTTCCTTATTTCCAACCTAGACCACCAAGCAGAAATCTGCTGGGTTTTTCAGTGATGCCGCTGAGGTACTTTTTACTATACGTAAAGATTTCTTTTTCCCACTGAACATCTGGGCCCGTCCTAGCCTGTCAGTTCATCTATGCCAAACTCTGTTGGACCTCACTCATTTGTTCTGGGCTCTAGCCATTCCCGTCTTGTAGTTGAGAAAAGCATGACCTTAAAATTTGGTCTCAAAAGTTCCTTTGTAGGATTTATCTATTTCCTGCTTTGGAGGCCTTTGCACACCAGAAATATTAGTTGCCATAGCAAAAGCATGCTTTTGCACCAGCTGATGAGTACATAAGGGCTTCCAACGCAGAAAAACCGTTCTACATTAATGCATATGTTCTTGTGAAGATTCAGTACTTTTCCTGTCCATTTCCCCCAAGAAAGTTATTAAAAAGTTCAGAGATAAGGTATAAGAGTAGGAAACCTGATTTCCTATTCTTGTTTGATTTTTTTTCTCCCGTGTTAATAGAGAAAATAAATAAGATTCTTTAATAGAAAAAAAAAAAATCTCATGTACTCCGTAGAAGGTATCCTTAGTCAATGACTGCATGATGGGCTTCCATTTTCTTAGCCATCCTAATAGGAGGATCCTCACAGTCCACTTTGAGTGAGGCAAGTACACATTTGGTAGGCTGACCATTCTGTCTCATAACGGTGTGTTGTTTTGGATTTCTATAGCAAAGTGCAGGCCCGAATAGCATTCTCTGCCTATCTCCAGCATGTTCAAATTCGCCTGATGAAAGACAGTGGAGGTCAAACGTTCAGTGCCAGTTGGGCTGCCAAAGAGGATGAACAGATGGTGAGGCTCTTCTTGTTGGAACCTTTTTACTTTCCCTGTTCCTTTCCTTCTCCTTCTCCTCCTCCTCTTCCTTCTTTCAACTAGGGTAAAGAGCAATATATTCTTCTGGTGAAAGAGTTGTTCCACACTATAGATTATAGATCTACTTTAATGTGAAGTAAATCTTTGATCTGGGGCCATGTTCATTACACTCGGTTGAGGGCATCAGTTTATTTCATCCTGAAAATGGAAATTGATTGCTCATTCGTCGTCAGGCCCTGTGCAAAGCCCTCAAAAAGAAGAACAATTTAGAGCCCTTTAACTCTTCGATTTTCCCATTGCATTAACTCTTTGACGTAGGTACCATAATCCCCATTTTGCAGCTGAGGCAACAAAGACCTAGAGCACGGTCGTAATTTGCCCCTTGTCCCACAGCTTGTGTGTGGGGAGACTGAAACTTGAACTCACAGGTTACAGTTGTACATTATTTGCTCCTCTCTTGTTTCCATGCATCACAAGGCATTTGTTTTCTGTTCTGAGGGGGTGGTGTTAACCCTGTGAAAGCACTTTATTGTAGGCCCTCGGAGAATGTACCATCTTCCATTTTAACGTTATTTCTCTACTAGTTGAAATTTTATAAAGTTCTTATTTCGATGACTGGAAACAAACTGTGTAATAATTTTTGCTGTGTATCAGTCATTTGAACATGCCTAGGATTTAGTATTCTAGCACAGTTTTTCTTTTTGAATGGGAATGACAGGGAACTTCATGCTCTTTGGTAAGGTCAACGCTTATAGAAGAAGCCACAGTCCTTCTATAGCCTTTTGACCACAGGGATCTGTCACCCACAAGGGAGGGACCTCTAAGTCTGAGAAAGGTGCGTCCTTTGTCCAACTCAGTGGTGACCCTACCATAATTTTCAGTTCTCCACATACGAGAGGCATACGATATGCCAGGCTTATTATAAAAAACATGATGGAAATCCCAGAAAACAACTTGTGAATTTAAAGTAGCCAATACAACCCAGAGATAAAACCTTGTGTGTTGTGAATAATCCTTCAACCATCAGTGGAAAATGTTAGCTCTGCTCTTTCCAAGTGGAAAATTGAAACTGCCTTTTTGAGAGTCAGTTTGTCTGCTCCACTGTGAAAAAATAATGTTTTAACATAACAGCTTAAGCCACCCTATGGTAAAGACAGCAGAGTAGAATCGTGAAATCCAACCTCTGGTTATGAGGCTGTTCCTTCATGCTGGAGCAAATTGGCACCAAAGGACAATGAGCCAAAATCAAATTCAGGAATAAAAAAAGAGCTCAGAATAGAATAACCCCTGCAAGCGCTTGGAACTCACACAGGATTTCGGGGGGGGGGGGTTGTTTATGAGAATACTTAGGATCATCACCGCAAAACTTAATACCAGTTCTGTGCATTCCTGTTTGAAAATCTAGCTAGAGAGCAAACCCTAATGCATTCCCTGATGATTGCGGTGGCGGTCTTGTTGTTGAGGAAGGTAGGGGTAGAATTGTCTCCTCTGCCCCAAGTTAGGGTTAGAGATTCTTTATCATATAACTCACAGGAGGCACATCAATAGAAGATCCTCAAATCTATCATCTTAAAGCAATTTTATCGTGTTGTGGGGGTGTGGTGAGGGAAGGAACAGTTCTCTTTACGGCCCATAGTCTCACAAAATCTCTCTTGGAAGCATTTGTCATACTGTGAATGATCTGATTGGTATCTGTTCAGATTTCAGAATCCTTTTCCCCATGCCAAGTGAGATGTACTCTTTGTACCACTTAATGACTTTTCTCTGTGCCCCCCTGCCCCCCCCCTCCGCCAACTCCCTTTCCCATGGGGAAGGACAAAAGAAGCCACCACCTCTCACATACAGAGTATTGGTTCTTTTCTTTTTCTTTAACACTAAACTTTTTAAATGAGCGGTTTCTATTCTTTATTACCCGTGCTCTTCTTAGTCTTTTCCTTCTGTTCCCTTCTCTACTGAAAGTGTTCTCTTGAAGTTATCTCACAATGGCCAGATCCAGGGTCTTGTCTTGGTCTTGGTCCTGGTCCTTTTCAGCTCTGGTCTCTTGGAAGCTTTTGACATAGGGCCTTTAATTCCCTTGGCTTCCATGACACTCTTTTCTCCTCGGGGTTTTTTTTTGGTAAATTTCTGGTGTTTCTGCCATAGGTTTTTGTTTGGTTTTGTTTTGTTTCTGATTCTTCCTCCTCTTTCCTATCTCTAAATGAATATGAGTATTTCTGTATTCTTTCTCTTCCTTCTCACCCTTGATGATTTCATCTGCTCCCATGGTTTTAATTTCCACTGTCTGTCCTTGAAAGCTACTTTCCCTAAGTAGCTTTCTCTGATCACCCTATTAGAAGTGATATCTGCACTTTGATTTATTATACTACTATTTGCATGTGAGTTGTGGTACTTTTAGTTACTTCTTTAATATATAATTATTTGCATACATATTTATTGATTTTCTGATTGCCAGCTGATTGAGGGAAGAGTACATTTCTTTTGTCTCTCTGTATCCTTCTTATGCCTAATGTTTTTGCTCTGGGTCTTATTTGTTGGAATGTATAGTGTACCTGTTCTCATATCTCTGTTGGGTAAACCCTTCATCGCCTGTCTTCTGTTGCTTAGCATAATCCCTGCTTCCCCCCCCCATGACTCTTAATAGGAGCTAGTGGTTCGCTTCCTTAAACGAGCGTCTAGTAACCTCCAGCACTCACTGAGGATGGTATTACCCAGTCGACGATTGGCACTTCTGGAACGCAGAAGAATCTTGGCCCACCAACTGGGTGATTTTATTATTGTATACAACAAGGTAGGTGGTTTATCTCTTACTCTTGTGTTTTAGGTTGCCATACACTATTAGCAGGAAGCTAGAAGCCTGTGTCCAGCTGGGTGGAGAGGTCCTTCTCTTTTCTAGTGTTGTCAACCCTTGTGTGTAACTGTTACAGGGAGCTGGACCTCACTCCTTAACCTAGCTGGTCTGAAAAGCTGCTTATTACTTCTGAAAGCCCAATGGCCAAAGTTAATGCTTATCAAAAAGCATATTCCCTCTGAGTGCTATTGTATCTGAGATGAATCCTGGACTATGTGAATTTGCATTGTCATTATTATGCCTTTAGACAGTGGTGAATTGACTATTTGAGAGCAAATTAACTGTGGATTTAATAGAATGACATAATTTTCTTTCCTGAGAGAGTTATACTTTGTATTTGAGAACATTTTAGATGGTGACATCATTTTACAACCAAGACCAGGAAATATACTACTTTGTTAGAATATTTTGCAAAGCATCTGCTATCCAAAGGGTATTTGGGAGAAAAAAAGTACGGTCATTTTGCAGAAGGGAAAACTGAGGAAATTTAAATGGCATTTGTAAAGTTGTGTGGAATAATTAGTAGAATATCAATATAGCAAATTGGTAGCTTTGATTTACTCCAGATCTGTTGAGAATTTTGGTATGTCTTATATAAGTGAAGAATTTACTCAGTTTGGATGCTGTTAGAGGAGTACCTTCCAAGACCTATCTTTCCTCTCCCTAGTTGTAACAAAATACAGTATCTCTGTTGTCATACTGTTAAAGCTGCAAGGGTGAGCACAGATGTTACTAAGTTAAAAGGAACTATAAAGTTCTTTTTGAATGGGTTATGTGGGCAGAAAGTAAAAACATGATAAAAATTTACATTTATACTGCAACTTTTATTTGGAAATTCCAAAATATTTTATGAAATAATGGCAGAGAATAATATATCAAATTTATAGGTGGCAAGAGTACATGGAGGAAGTAAGTGTCTTTACCACAAAGACAAATTAACCCAATGGTAATGAAACCAGATGATGAAGTGTGCATTTTTCAGGAGTCAGTTTTATCTTACTGTTTTCCTGTGTGGGTTGGGGACTGGGTAGGAAACAGAACAGTTGGCTGAAAAGAAATCGAAGAAGAAACTTGAAGAAGAAGAGGAAGTTGGGGTGAATACAGAAAACTTTCAGGAGTTCATCAGACAAGCAAGGTAGAAGATATTCTTGATTAATAAAAACTGTCTTACTCTATCTGCCTGACTGCCCATTCAATTCTTAATATTTCCTTGTTTCTAACATATGGGATGTGAGTAAAATCACTCTCAGAATGAGAAAAAGAGTTTCATAGGCTTGGCCTCTCCATATTTCAGCCAATTATGTTGTTGTTGTCATGGTTTCAGTTATCAAAACACTGCTGCTGGGTATCTGGGCTGTATTTCTAGACAGCCTTCAAAGTACACACCACTTGAAGTGCTGAGAGAGCCCTTTGGAAAGTTGAAGTTAGAGGCTTCCAGTGTTTACTGGATCTGAATTTATCCCTGACCTACTGATGCAGTGGTGATGACCAAATTTTGCCTACATTGAGTGGGCTGAGGAATTGGCAGTTTCTCAGCACTGTGAGGGTTACGCCTAATTTATATAAAATAGAACAAGTCCTTCATGTGTAGAGTTAGCCTTTAAGGATTGAAAATTTCAGCATTCAGCTCTATCTTGATATAAATCAGTCAGACCATTTTGTCCATTGACGATATGTTTCCAAAGGAAGAGGTAACAAAGGCATTTCATTTAAAATTTTGTAAGACTCACACTGGAGGGCCTTTTTCTAAAACAGAGAGTCATACAAAACGGCTCAAAGGATAAAACATCTGTATCACCCCATTAATTAGTCTTCAACCATCAAAGTCACTGTGGGGAGAAAAGCAGGAGAAAATCGATTCTCTGTTGGTTTATGAAGTTTAAATCAGGTGGTGAGTTATCAGTCACCAAGATAATATGATCTGTGTTTAAGACCTTGTACAGACCTAAGGATACCCTCACTATCATGAGCTTAAAAACTCACAGCAAACAAAGACATCATTTTGTAGGAGTTTATAATCGTGTAATGTTACTTTGTTAACATTCTTGGGTCTTGAGTTATATGATTGATAATTCAGGTATAGAAGCAAAACAAGAAATGGTTTCTCATATCAACATTATAAAAATCGGAAAGAAAAACTAGAGTATGTTCAGAAAATCACTCTACTTTAAAAGTTAAAAGATTAATATTCCATTCCTCCTAGGGATCTTCAAGATCCTTAAAATATAAAAAAAGAAAAGAAAAGCCAATTTTTTGAAAACTGGTGTGTATTCCCTTACCAGGACTAACTGGATGCTAAAAATGAATTACATGTACTAAGACAAATGATACAGAGTTGGAGATAAAATATGCTGGAATGTATTTATTACTGTTGTACATTAAGTGTTGATTGTTGGAAATTTTCTGCTAGCATCGGCTCGTTTATTACATGTGGGGTGGTACCTGGATACCTCCATCGAGGTTGGTAAATGCAGATCCCTGCAGGAGTCAGGCAAGGAAACACAGATTATGAAGTGGGCAAAGATTAAGAGAAGAGGCGTCAAGCAGTTTGTATTTTGACCAACCTTAACCTTAACCTTTCCCTTTCCCTTTCTGTGAAGGGCCAAGTAAAACACACAGACAGGCAGAGGCAATCACCCATTTGTAATCTCAGCTGCACGTGGATCTTTAATAGTTACTTGAGGTACTTTGTGGCATTTGGCTACTCTGGAGACTGTGGGGTTTACCCTGAGATTCATAGAAACGGTTTCCTAGGTTGTCATCACAGTATATTCTGAAGATGGGATATAGGTTTTTTTTTGTGATAACGCAGGAATACTTTGCCTATTTAAAGGCCGCTCATCTGGAATACAGCCTGGCTCCAGGAAAAAAAAAATGCAGAAGGCCATTGAGAACCTCCCATAGGTGTTGAAAAATCCATGCATAATATGTTTACTGTAAGAATCCCGTGGGCCCTCATCAGATTCCTTATACTTTCCATTTTGTGGATGTTCATAAAGTACATATAATTTTAATATCTGAAATGACCTAGAACCATCTCGTTCCCTCTCCTTCATTGAATAGATGGTTAGGGAACTCTTCATATAGTTATGCTGGTAGGTTTCCTTATTTCTGACATAGGGAATTAAAATGACAAGGGTCTTCTTTAATGAACACACTTCAGTTATCTGGAAGTGGGGGGCAAACAGTGAAGGGCCAGATAATAAATATTTCAGACTTTTGTAGGATACCTTTGATCTTCATAGCATATTCTTCTCTAAAAAGATAAAAGCCATTTTTAGCAGGGAGCCATACAAGAATATGTTGCTCATCAGCTTGTCAGTTTTGACCCCATAAAGTTTGTAGTTTGTTGACCCCTGATATAGAACATGGCTATCCAATAGAACTTTCTGTGTTGTAGCCACTGAGTACATGAAATGTGGCTAGTCTAACTGAGAAGAATCTTTAAGTGTATTTAATTTTAATTCATTTAAACTGAAATCATCATATATGCCTTCTGGCTACTGTATTGGACAGTGCATCTCGAATATTCACTTTGGGATGAAGAAAGCCTTATCATGCTTTACTTTTTTTAGACTGCTTTGTTTGTATTCCTATTTAACCATCTATTAATAGGGAGTTTTCAGCTTGTACTTTTCATTTTCCCCTTCTCCAGCTGACTCCATTTCCAGAATAAAATTTGGTGGAAAGATTTTCCAGAACAGCTTCCTGTTCTGACCATACTCTCTCTCCTCGTTTCAGTGAGGCTGAACTGGAGGAGGTGTTGACTTTTTATACTCAAAAAAACAAGTCTGCAAGTGTCTTCCTGGGGACTCACTCAAAAAGTTCTAAAAACAGCAACAGTTATTCTGATAGCGGGGCAAAGGGTGGTAAGTATGATGGTTTATTAATGAAAAATAAGAAGAACAAGTGAAAAAATGAGACATGCCAAAGAGAGCCAAGAATCATGTGCTGCGTAAGCACTAACAGACTCCAAGATGGTGAAGTATTGCAGTGTGGGGGTCGGGGCTGAGGAGGCATTCCATTTTTGTCCTCAGAACAAGAGGGACATGGTCTGATTTTTTTTTTTTTCACGAAAATTAACAGTAGAGAGCTTTTCAAGACAAGCTAATAATGGCTAACATTAAAGGGATTGCTTATATTACTATAATCTGCTGGATGTGATCTAACTTTTTTACTTTTAAAAACCATATGGAGTGGGTGCTATTATTCAACTTCTTTATACAGATGAGAAAACAGAAGCTGAAAGAGACTGAGTAACTTGCTCAAGGATCCCCTCCACGGTGCAGTGGGATGGGAATTTGAACCTTCGTCTGCCCGACTCAAAGCTTATGCTCTTAATCTGGGCTCTTCTGCCTTTCCTAATAGTTATTTCCCATGCTTTTTAAGTTTTTTGCTTCCTCTGGCTTAGCAGCATTGGCATTTGGGGTAGAAGAATTATTTGTTGCGTGGGACTCTTCCATACCTGGTGGGATATCTAATATCCTTAGTCCCACACCCTAAATGCCTTTAGCTTTCTTCAGTCACTGTGATAGCCCAGAATGTTCCCACGCATTTCTAAAAGAGCTCACTACGGGGGAACTCTGTGATTGGGGATTTTGGAATTAATGTGGACCGAACTTTCTAGCTCATGTCATATGATCAAAAAATAGCAGTGATGTTCTGTTATAAACAAAGCTTTGTGCCTTAAAGTAAGATTCGTTTAAAATCTAGATGGGAAGTGTTAAGACATAGGAAATCTACACGAATTCTGTCAGTATGCTAAGCACTAAATTCAAAGACGGAGACTCGTTCCCTGCTGTTAAGACTACCATAGTCTAATGTGGAAATAGCGAGGATAATTGGTCATTTAAAATGTGGAGTGAGGGTTCGGCTCAGGTCATGATCCTGGAGTCCCAGGATCGAGTCCCGCATCGGGCTCCCTGCTCGGCAGGGAGTCTGCTTCTCCCTCTGACCCTACCCCCTCTCATGAGCTCTCTCTCTCATTCTTCTCTCAAATAAATAAATAAAATCTTTAAAAAAAAAATAAAAATAAAAAATAAAATGTGGAGTGAGGGTTCCAAAGAAACAGTGTTAATGTTTTAAAAACTGTTTTGATTCAGAGGCTAGTCTACACAAGCCTATTTATATTGAGCTCACTGTGTAATCGAACGATATTTCTAGAAGTCCCCAGCTCAGCCTTCTTCTCGGAGTTGTCCTAGCTTATCTGAGTTCTGAAGTTAGTTGATTCATCTGTTTATTCATTCCTTCTACACATTTTTCCTGAGCACCTGTTGTGTGTCAGACATTGTGATGGTTGCTAGGTATACAGTGACCAGGGCTGTCCTAGGACCTTGACTTCATAAGGTTTATTGTCTAGTAGATAGAATTAGGTGAGTAAATGTGGGAAGAAGGTTGGTGGAAGCTTTGAAAAGCTCCTTTAACAGTGTTGAGGAAGAGAGGCTAAAGAGTTCTTATAGTGAGGTTGGGGTAGAGAAAAGCACGTTAACCTAGAGAAGTGAGGGCCTACATTGGCGTTCAGTTAAGTAACTTCTCCCCGGGGGAAGCCCTGACAGTATGTCCTGACAGCATCTGTCTGTACAAATGGGTCCCTGAAAATTCTGGGGTTCATGTGTTAAGGATGACCTCTACGTAAGAACATCTATACCTATCTAGACCTAACAAGAATAACTAGAGAGGCAGTTGGAAGGCCCCAATCAAGGAAACAACATTTTGATATCTGATAGTATCTGGACTGAATTCAAACATGAGCAAACACATGTGTGACAGTTACCACCACTGCTGGTGGTGATGGACAGAAAATAATTCCTATATCCTTATTCTTTCATTCTGAAAGATGATATGTAAAATGGCCTTTCTTAAGTTTTTATATGAACTAGCCCTGAAAAAGATTTTGGAATATTTCTGCAAGTACATGATTAGCCCTGGCTGTCCTGTTTCAAAATCTTGTGGTAGGAAAAAAACTAGTTTATTAGAGTGGAATTTATTTTATTAGAGTGATTTTGTCATGAATATACTGATCACCCTATCGCAAGTAAACTCACTCAGCTTGCTCAAGTAAAACCAAGAAGTTTACTTGAGGATACAGAGCTGCACTGCGTGTGCAGCCTGCTTAAGATTCTCTCTCTCTCTCTCTGCCCCTCTCCCCCCACCATTCTCATAAATAAATAAATAAATAAAAGCAAGAAAGCTAGATACAGAGTTACTGTAGTATCCAGGTACCTTGGCAACAAATATTGGGGCTGTTCTTTCTATCTCTTGGTTGTTGCACTGCTCCACGTGTATTATGATTTCTTTGCTCCAGTGGGTACCACCAACAAGCTTGGTTTCTTAGTTTCCCTAGTTTGAATTTTTGGTAGAGGCATCTGACTGCCCTTACTTATTATTATTTATTATTTTTTTCTTTTCCAGGCATGTCCTAGCTTGTTCCATCCATGGATGGCTGTCCTGGGTTTAAGTATTTTCCCTGGTTCAGTTAGCTGGAGCTGGGGTTGGGGATGGTTGGGAATCTTTTGGTTGATTGCCCACTCAACAGGGCTGTGGATGTGGCCAGCCTTGGGAAAGTGTGGTGGGGTATGCAATGTTCCTGGGGTTAATTATGAGTTGTGTTATATTTTGGAAACAAAATTATATGTAGAGCATTTGATTAGCAGGAGAGCCTCAGCTCAGTATTTATTTTCTGTTTCAGATCACCCTGAGACGATGGAGGAAGTGAAAATAAAGCAGCCCAAACAGCAGCAGGCCACAGAAATTCACTGTGATAAATTATCTCGTGAGTGACTTCAAACCTACATAGATTTGCCGCTCTCTGATAAATCCCTAAAAGGGGAGAAAAAAAGTCATCGGATAGTAAATGATTCTAAAGTGTAAGGCATTACCCCAAAGAAGTTCCTTTTCTTTGTTCTTTCTCTTCCCTTAGAATTTCCTTCTATTTACTGATAACCTATTTTCCTTCTGAGGAATTTTTCATTTTCTTAATATTTAGAAATTCTGAGCACTTTTTCCCCCCCAGAAGGATGAAAAGCAGAGGGAGAGCAGTTAGCTGTCACTACCAGAAACTTTTGTCCTAACGCCCTCACATTTGTAAAATGCCTGCTCTGGTTGATAGAGGTAGTCTCAACTCCAGCTTTTAGAAATTCTAGGACTACAAATGAACTGTTTCTGTTGCCAGGTTGTCTTGGTAGGCATAATTCGTTAAGTTCATGATGAACACTCATTAAAGTCTCTGTCTTTCATGATTTCTGTTTCGTGCTAAGATTATTTCGATGTTTAAAAATGTTTACTTTATGTTTTATAGAGATTATATGTCAGTTTTTCCTAAAATGATCTGTTTTATTTTGTTTTATTTTGTTTGTTTTTGTTTTAATAGGATTTACCACTTCAGCAGACAAAGAGGCTAAATTAGTCTATACAGATTCTTCCTCCGCTTCTTTCTCTGGTCCTGTTGTTACTCTTCTGCAGAAAATTCCCAGTACCCACTTGTCATCTATTATTACAACCTCTGACCTCTCACCAGGGCCCAGCCACCATTCTTCTTTCTCTCAGATTCCTCCAGCTATCCCCAGCATGTCTCACCAGCCAACAGGTTTACTGAGCACAGCCCCTGACAGTGCCTCTCCCTCCATACTTCCTGGGACACAGAACGCACCAAGCCCTGCTGGTCTGCCGCGCTGTCGATCAGGCAGTTACACCATTGGCCCCTTTTCCTCTTTCCAAAGTGCTGCCCACATCTATAGCCAGAAACTGTCTCGTCCCTCTTCAGCAAAGGCAGGTGAGTGTGAGAAAATGGAAGGCAGCCTGCAATGTCAGCTTCTCCCCAGCCCCCATAAAAGAAAAAAAAAAAAAAAAGATGCCATCTCTTCCATTTTGCCCTTTCTTTTGAAAGGTAAAGGGACACATGCATTGTTCTGATGAGACTGAGGAAGAGTCTTGCATTTGGTCCAGTAGCATTCATCCATTAGTACAAAATGAATCAGGGCTTCTTTGAGATGCTGGATAAAGGATGAATGAGACCATTCTATTTAGTAGGAGCTTATAGTCTAGTCAGGAGATTTTCCATCACAGATCATCATAGACCTACGAGTGTGCTATATACATTCTTTCTGATCCAAATAGTTATTTTTCAGTGTACTTAAAGTCAAGTATGACCTGAATAAATAACCAAAGAATTCTTAAAATAAGGTATCTAACTTTAAATGAAGTAGGTAGACCCATATTATCAGTGAAGTTTTTTTCCCCCATTTTTAATAACAGTTTTATGGAGATACAATTCATATACTGTGAAATTCACCACTTTAAAGTGTGCAATTCAGTGGTTTTTAGTATATTCACTAGTTGTGCAACCAACACCACTATCTCTTATTTTAGAACATTTTCTTTATGCCCGAAGAAACCGCATACCTATTTGTAGTCACTGTCTGTTTCCTCCTTCCCCCAGCCCTGGCAACCACTAAACTACTTCCTGTCTGTATAGACTTGCCTATTCTGGACATTTTATGTAAGTGGAATCATGGAACTAGTGGCGTTTTGTGAATGACTTATTTCACTTAGCACAGTGTCTTTAAGGGTCATTTATGTTGGGGCGCCTGGGTGGCTCAGTTGGTTAAGCGACTGCCTTCGGCTCAGGTCATGATCCTGGAGTCCCGGGATTGAGTCCCGCATCGGGCTCCCTGCTCAGCGGGGAGTCGGCTTCTCCCTCTGACCCTCCCCCCTCTCATGTGCTCTCTCTCTCATTCTCTCTCTTTCAAATAAATAAATAAAATCTTTAAAAAAAAAGGGCCATTTATGTTGTGGCATGTATCAGTATTTCATTCCTTTGTATGGCTGAACCTTTGTATGGCTGAAGAGTATTCTTTGGATGGATATACCATACTTTGTTTATCCATTTATCAGTTGATGGACATCTGGGTTGTTTTCACTCTGGGGCTATTATGAATATTGCTGCTATTAATGTTAGTGTACAAGTGTTTGTGTGGACCAATGTTCTCATTTCTCTTGGGTGTATACATAGGAGTGGAATCACTGGATCATATGGTAACTTCGTGCCTTTTTTTTGAGTAACTTCCAAACTGTTTTCAAAGTAACTATATCATTTTGCTTCCAGCAATGTGTGAAGGTTCCAGTTTTTCCACATCCTTGCCAGCCAACACTTAGTATTATCTGTCTTTCTGATTTTACTTATTCTAGTGGTTTGGAAGTAGTGTCTCATTTTTGTGGTTATCATTTGCATTTCCCTAATGACTAATGATGTTGAACATCTTTTCATGTGCTTTTTGGCCATCAGTATGCCTTCTTTGGATAAATATTTATTCAAATCCTTTGCCTATTTTTAAATTGAGATATTTATTTTTTATTGTTATGTTCTTTATGTAGTCTGGATACAAGTCCCTTGTCAGATACGTGATTTTGAAATATTTTCCCCCCTTCCGTTGGTCATCATTTCATGTTTTTGAAGCACAAAAGCTTTTAATTTTGATGACATCCAATTTATCTGTTTTTCTTTTGCGCTTATGTTTTTGGTATCATATCTGAAAAATTATTGCCTAATCCAAGGTAACAAAAATTTATATGCATGTTTTTTTCTAAGAATTTTATAGTTTAGGCTCTTTCATTTAGGTCTTTTATCCATTTTGAATTTTTTATCCATTTTGTGTAGGATGTGGCATAAGGGCCTAACTTCATTCTTTTGCATGTGTATATTCAGTTGTCCCAGCACCATTTGTTGAAACAGAGTATTATTTCCCTGTTGAATTGTCTTGGCATTCTTGTCAAAAATCATTTTGTAAGGGTTTATTCTGGAGTCTCATTTTTGTTCCACTGATTAACAGATATGTTTAGCCTTATGCCTATACCACATTGTCTTGAGTATTGTAGAATTATAGTAGGTTTTGAAGTCACCAAGAGTGATTCTTCCACTTTCATTCCTTTTTTCCATATTGTTTAGACTATTCTGGATCCCTTGCATTTTCATATGAACTTTAGGATGAGCTTGTCAATTTCTGCAGAAATAGACAGATGGGATTTGGATAGGATTGTGTTGAATCTGTAGATTAGTTTGGTAAATACCTTACCATTGGTCAGGTTTTTAAACAGTTTAGTAATATCCATGTTAAGATGAGTTACAGCTAAGCTATGTTTTGGAAATAGTCAATTTATATTTCTTAATTAGTATCTGATTTCAAATGAAATGAATATTATAATATGCAGCTTGAATCAGAGATATTAAATTTATACTTTAATAAGTCATAACTATGAATATGGGCATGTATGTGTGTGCTAATTCTGAGTGGTTATTCTTGTGATTTAATCTTCTAAGATCGATAGTAATAATAATCAATAATGTTCTGGTTTAAACTGTTTTCTCCCATTTGAGAGAAATTCAGTAAGATCAATGTCTCTAATACCCTGTGTTAATCAAAACTTTCTTTAAAAAACTTTCATTTTTCACACTTTTCCCAGAGAGGGATAGGGAACAAAAGGAGCTAGTCAGTTCCAAAATATTTTTAAATTTCTGTTGTGATTTATCCTTTGACCCATGGATTGTTTATAAGTATATTGTTTAATTTTCAGATAGTTGGCATTCTCTACTTCTTGTAATTGTCTATTTCGCTTATTTCCATGGTGGTCAGAGAACACATTGTGAACGGCTTAAACAGTAGTATACAACAGTATAATAAATGACAATAATAGCCTGCAAGTAATTTGAGTTGAATTTTTCTGTGGTTATTGAATAGTTTGAGAGTGAGTGTAGGATATGATTTAACTTCAGACTTTTTTTTTTTTTAAAGATTTTATTTATTTATTTGAGAGAGAGAGAATGAGAGACAGAGAGCATGAGAGGGAGGAGGGTCAGAAGGAAAAGCAGACTCCCTGCTGAGCAGGGAGCCCAATGCGGGACTCGATCCCGGGACTCCAGGATCATGACCTGAGCCAAAGGCAGTCACTTAACTAACTGAGCCACCCAGGTGCCCCTTAACTTCAGACTTTTTAAAGATAAATACACAGTATGAAATTTTAAAGGTCCCCACCAAAAGAGTAAAAATGTGGAAATTCTAAATCTTTGGGAAGAAGAAAAATGGATTGAGCAGGAAGCTTAGAAAAAGCAAGAGAAATGAAACTTACAAGATAGCAAACCAAGTCTCAATGTCAAAGAATAAAATAAATATAAATGGGTTGAACTTGTTAGAAGAGTGTCAGGTTGAATTTTTTAAAAAATCCAACTGTGTGCTGTTTACCAGAGAGAGATACACCTAAAGAGACGAACAAGGAGTGGTTGAAAATAAAAGGAGAAAGAAAGAAATGCCAGGTAAATACCAACCAGAAGGAACATGGTCTAGCTATATTAACATATGCTAAAATAGACTTTCAGATACAAAATTTTCTTACAGATACAGACAGTAATTACATAAGACAAAAGGTAAAGGTTTAGTTTGGCAGAAAGATAAAACAGTTCTCAGTGCACCTAATAAAAATAACCTCCAAATATATAAAACAAAGATTGATACAAGTACATGAGGAGTCTATAAATCCACTGTCTTAGTGGGAGATTTCTACATACTTATATCAGGTACCAATAGACTAAACAGTTTGCTTTAAGTCAGCAAAGATAAAGAGGATTTAACAAGTTGGTAAGCTTTTATCAGTTGATCATGCATAGAACTGTGTACCCAATAATTAGAGAAAACACCTTCTTAGGCATTCATAATATATTCATAAAACCAGTCATGTCCTACATCATAAAATAAGACAAATTTCACAGAATTGGCATCATATAGGCACATTCTCTGTCTACACTGCAATTAAATTGAATGGCAATAACAAAAAGTTACAGCATATAACAAATCCTCATGAATTTCAGGATTGAAAAGAGTCAAATACTGGGTGTTGTATGGAGGTGTTGAATCACTATATTGTATACCTGAAACTAATATTACAATGTATGTTAACTCCCTGGAATTTAAATTAAAACCTAAAAAAATAAAAAGAGTCAAGGAAGAACTCATAATGGAAATAAATGTAAAAGTATTAGAATGAAATGATAATGAGACAACTGTGGGTCCAAGCATATGGAGAGCAATGAAAGGCAGTATATGGAGGGAAATTTACTGCCTTAAAAACTTTCATTTGAAAGGAAGAAAGGCTGAAGATTAATTTCTAAGTATTTAATTTCAGACATTAGAGAAACAAAACATCATAAATTCTAAATAAAGAAAAAAATAATAAAGATAAGGGCAGAAAAATCAGCGAATTCAGAAATAAAGTACACTAGAGAATATCAAAGCCAAAAGTTCTTTGAAAACCCTAATAAGATGGACAAACCTTTGGTGAGACTGATCAAGAAGAGAGAAGACATGGAGAAATAATATGGGGGTGGGGATGGAACACCTATAGAACATATAAATATTGCATAGGTGACACAAAGAATTGTTAACCGTTTTTTTCCAATAAAACTGAAAACTTACAAAATGGATCAATACGAAAGTGTAACTTAAATAAAATTGACTCCAGAAGATGAAAGCCTCAACAGTCCTGTATTAAGATAATTGAAACAATAGTTAAAAATCTCACAAAATTTGAGGGCCACATAATTTTATAAGTAAGTTCTAACAATCTTTCAAGGGGCAGATAATTCCAATCTTAAACTCTTCTCGAGAATGGGAAAAGAAACAATAATCATCTCATTTTGAACACCTAGTTTAATCTTAATAACAAAACCAGTTGAGGATAGTATTAGGGCTTCATTTATGAACATAAATGCAAAAATTCTAATCAAAATATAAGCCAGCCAAATCTAGCAACATATGAAAGAGATAGGACACCATAAACAAGTTTATCCTAGGAACACAGGAGGGCTTAACAGTAGAAAATGTGTAAACAACATTTGCCACATCAACAAACTAAAGGAGAAGAACCGTATTAATCTTAGTAGATGCAGAAAAAGAATTTGATAAAATTCCACACTCATTCATGATAAAGCTCTCAGCATAATAAGAAGAGAAGGAAACTCTTCTTGAGCTGAAAAAGGCTATCTGCCAAAATCCTACATGAGGTATCAGTGTAAATGGGGAAATGTTGAAAGAATTTTTTTTAACATTAAGAGCCATAAAAGGATGCTCACCAGTATTGCTTCTATTTAATGTTTTACCAGAACCAGCATAGTAAGACAAAAGAAATTAAAAGCATAAGGATCAAAAAGAGGAAATAAAATTTATTTGCAGATAATACATTGCATAGAAAACTGAAAGTAATCTACAGATACATTTTAGAAATAATTATTTTAGCAGTATAGATGGCTATAAGATCAATATTAAAAATCAGCTTTTTCTGTATATTAGCAACAAAGAGCAATTTTTTTGTAGTGTGGTTAAATATATATAAAATTTACCATTTTAACTTTGTAAGTTTTTTATATTTCTTTTAAGTATGCTTAATTTCTTTTTTTATTATGTTTTTAAGTTTACAGTTTAGTTGCACTAAGTACATTCACATTGTTGTGTAATAGTCACCACCAAGAAAAAAATAAATTTAGGAATAAAATTTAGGGATAAATTTAGGAAAGAAAGGAAATTTTATAAGGCTTTTTGAGGGACATTAGAGAAAACCTAAATAAAATAGATTAAATAGCTTAAATCAATAGCATAAGTATAAATAAATAAGCATAAATAAATAGCATAAATCAATAAGAAAAAACCCAATAGAGAAATGATCAGTGGTATCAGAAAAGAGGTAACACATGCTCAGCATCATGATTAAATAGCTTATATGCATGGATGGAAAGAATCAGTGTCCTAAATGTTTCAGTTCTCATCACACTGATCCCTAGATTCAATACAATTCCAACCAGAACCTCAATAGGTCTGTTGTTACACTTGGCAAGCGCATTCTAAATGGCCAAGAATAGTGAGAACCTACAAAAGGACAAAAGTAAAGTGGAGGAACAACAACAACAAAAAAGATATGATAACTAAGTGTGGTATTTATTATAGACAAATGGACCAATGGAAAAGAACAGGAAGTTAGAGACACACAGATAGATGGAACTTTGATACATATCCAGGATGGCATTGTGCATAGTGGAAAAGGAGGGGTTTCTCAATACACGGTACTGGGACGATTAGTTAATAATACAGAGAAAAAAAATGAAACTAGGTCACTGACTTACACTATGTATAAAATTAATTTCTGATGCAAAACTTAAAACTTCTGGGATAAAGTAGGGGCATCTGGTTGGCTCCGTTGGTTAAGCATCTGACTCTTGATTTAGGCCCAGTTCATGATATTGAGCCCTACATGGGGCTCTGCACTCAGCAGGGAGTCCTATGTGAGATTCTCTCCCGCCCCTGCCCCCCCCCCCCCCCCATGCTTGGGTGTGTGCACATGTGCTCTCTTTCTCTCTAAAATAAATAAATCTTTAATAAACACTTCTGGGATCAAATAAACAAGAATCTTTAAGATCGCATGGTATGGAGCCAGTGAAACACAAAAGCAAAACTCCCATAAATCAATAAGAAAAAACCCAATAGAAAAATGATCAGTGGTATCAGAAAAGAGGTAACACATGCTCAGCATCATGATTAATCAGTGAATGTAAATGGAGACTACAATGAGATTTTTACGCCCTTAGATGTGAGAAAAATTAAGATACTTAACACTAAGTGTTGGAGGGGATGTCGATCAGTAGGAACTCTCATATTTTGTGTGTGGGAGTGTAAAAAAATGCCACCTTGGTATTATCACATAAATTTGAAGATTAACCAACTCTGGAGTTCAACAATCCCATTCTTGGGCTTATACACAAGAGAGGTTCTTGCACATGTGCACCCCAGGAGATGTTCAAGAGTGTTCACGGCTGCACTGTTTATAATAGCAATAAGCTTGAAATAACTAAACTGAAATATCCATTGATGGGGGAAGAGAAAAATAATTTGTAGTGTATTTGCAAAATGGAATACCAAGCAGCAGATAAATTCATGCACTTGAAGCTATGCTTAGCAAGGATGAATCTTGAAAGTATGGTATTGAGTGACAAGAAGAAATCTCAGGAACCTACTACAGTAAGATACTACTTTTGTGCAGCTCAAAACCAAGCAAAATTATCTAGTATTTTGTTTATGCATACCCACACAAATACGTTATTGACGATATTTTTAAAAAGGAAGGGAATGAATGATAAGCGGAAATAAGGGATGTCTCAAGAGGAGCACATAGTTGATGCATATGAATTGGTAATGTGGTTTTGATTTGGGTAGTAAGTTCACTGGTTCATTATAGTATTATTTATAACATACACACCTGTTATAAAATTTTCTATGTATCGCACAATAAACATGAAAGAGTTACTGATTTTTTTAAAGTGGTATCACCGGATTGTGTATACCAAATGATCACAGTTATATAAGCATTAATAAGACAGAAAGGAAACATGTTATAGTGTTTTCTGGGTTTAAAATTTTTTTTTTCAGTGAGATGTCTGACTTCCATCATAGAAAAAATATGAACCTTGATTTTATATTAAATAATTTCTTTTTGCCTGAATTTTAGTGCTCAAAAATAATAGAACTCTCCGATATTACAGTTGGAAGAAGAACATTTAAATCTGAAAGGAAGATGAGTCATTTCATCAATCTAAGATTATTGCTGTTTTTCTAATTAGGCTGTTTTGCTTTGATCTGTTTTCCCTTTTGAGCTTGGTAAGACGGATTGTGGCTTATTTGGCAGTAGATGCCATAGGCTCATTACAAGAAAAATAAGAATTATAATAAGTTTTAAAACTACACTTTTTTATTCATTAAAATTAGTAAATTCTACAAATTGTTGTTACCCACTGCATATGATGAAATTTTTGTGTACGTGAAGCTTTCATAGTAAACAAAAACATGTTAATAAATGCTTGTAACAAGTTGTCAGAGATCCCTGGGATTCAGTAAAGTATCTCTTGGCTGAGATTTCTCTGTCATCATCCTAAGTTTTTCAGGGCTTTTTTTCCTAAGTGGATAAAAACTTTTCTCTTTTTTTTAGCAGGTTCATGCCATCCGAACAAGCTGCACTCGGGAATGGCTAAACCACAAAGAGAGGGAGAGGATGGTTCTCCGTACAGCAGATGGTATAACCCAAGCATGGTCACGGCTGAGCTCCAGCGGCTGGCTGAGAAGAAGGCAGCCAGGCAGTATTCCCCATCTACCCACATCAGTCTCCTCGCCCAGCAGGTACGGACAGTTGTGGGACCAAAGAGCTCTTTGGTCCCAAGGATCTTACTAAGGACAGGGTAATCTGTCCTTCCCTGCCTTTGCTCATTTCCTGTATGCTGATGCTTGTTGAAGGAGTATTAGTTGGTGTGAGCTAAAGAAGGAGAGTGTTCCTCTTCATCTTTAAAGAAAATGAGCTTCTGTTACAGGTATTCCAAAGTTAAGTCACTACTAACTCTGATGTATTTATTTCATGGATAAACAGACTTGAACATTCAGCTGTCAAATAGACTTTTAAAGGATCTTTAAAAATAACTTCTTTCTTTGGTAAAATTTTCCAGTGAGTTCGTCTTAGAAATCTTTTTACCAGAATGCCATAACATTACCATTTACTTTTTTTTTTCTTTTTTTTAAACTATACTCATCTCTTGCTCTCAGGACATTTTATGGCTACTGACTAGTAAAGCATTTCAATACACCTTTAGTCTACACATGTCATTCTCCCCATTTTACAGATGGGGGAAACTGAGGCTGAAAGAAGTGATATAATCAGCGTCATTCAGGAAGCTGGATACATGGAAATGGATACAGCAATTTTGACCTTAAGTTATAGATGTAGTAACAAGCTTACAACACAATGAAGTTATATGAAACTTTCACAAGAATTTTGGGATTGTTTTTGCCCTCCTTGCTGATCATCCCCATGGTATTTAACTAGAAGTAGAAGCCCCTTTCCTTTATGCAAAATGGCATTGAAGTCCCCCAAAGAAATTATTATAATTTAACTCCACAGTTACATTTTGTTATATCTCTGGTGCATCAGAGTCTTAATTAGCGACAACTCTGTAATGATAATCAAGTCTAGAAAAAAGCGAAGCTGAAAATTACTTCGAGCACGTGTTAAAAATAGGCAACACACTGCTCCCTGGTGGTGCCCTGCTTCTCTGTATAAAATTTAGAACCAAAATTAAAAGGAAGCTTTAGCTTTACTTCAGCCTCATCCCGGTGTGTGAGGCTGTAATGAATTTTCTTTTTCAAAGCCCTAATCGTTTGAAGGGAGGTGAGGATGGCTGATTTGAAATAGGAAGCAAAATATCTTATAAGGGCAGTTTTGAGACTTGAGGGGGGTGGGCGAGTTAAATTTTACAGATGGAGTGATAGGAAGAAGGTACTAGAATGTCACGACCATGGTAGAATGGGAAGGAATTTTGAAACGTGAAGTGGTTGTGAAGAAGGGAGAGGGTCAGTGATCCGCTACCCGTTTTTCACTAGGTCACTGACAAGAGTGTATGTTTCTAGCTTATAAATGAGCAGCTAGAAGCACCAAGACATTAGGAAATTTTCTTTGCAGTCATAGTAAAAAACATAGCCAATGTTAGTGTTTACATATTTTCAGCTTCTGTCATTTGGTAAGCTGCAAAGCTTGCAAAATGACAAGATTCTGATCCTGTGGGACTCCAGGGTGATTGTATCCTAATGGGAAAGTCGTTTCCTTCAGTCCATCTTTCTTGTCGAAGGAGAACTTCAGTGCCAGAGAATTAAAAGTCCATCAGACTCCTGTACGTAGGGATCTGAACTCGCCGTTAGATGTCAGTCTTAACTTTTAGAGTCTGGTAAAAGGGTGGCTGGTGCTTGGTACAGTACTGAGGGAGGGGCTGTGGTATGTAATAAGCAGAGTGGGGTGGTGGAAAGCGAGCTGGACTAGCCATCTGTAGATCTGTCTTCTGCCCCCACGGACCAGCTACATGATCTCGGACAGTTCACTCAACTTTCAGCCTCAGGGTTTTTGTTTGTTGATGGGGTAAATACAGTAGGCTCCTGAGGATAGTAAGCAAAAACTACTTTGTAAAGTCTAAATGCCATATATTTGGAAAATATTGGTATTTCAGCCATAAAATGCTTTCAGGAAGAAATTATTTCTAATTTGATTTGAAAAAGTCGTTTTTAGGTAAAATATAGTGTTACCAAAATGAACTTGGTTATTGAAAAGCTCAATTGTATGTTATCTGGCTCCTTCCCCTCGGAGCAAGTAATTCCTTAATTTGGAATTTGGAAAATTCTTTTATTCTTCTTCTAGTAAATAATAACCTGTTACAATGGCTTCGTATGTGCTCTGGCCCATGTGTTTGCTAGTGGGGGTGCAGACTCAAAGTGGGGCAGCTCTGCCCTTCTCTCTCAACTTGGGCCGTGAAACCTTCAAGGCGGCTTCGTCAGAAGCAGCTTTGTGTTCAGTAATTACTTCAAATGCTTTTTAATTTCTCATACCTGTGATTATTTCCTTACTTCCAACTCCTATTTTGTGTTTGTGTCTGTCCTTCCTTCCTTCCATCCATCCATCCACCCATCCATCCTTTTAAATCCAGTAGGGTTAATGTTTCCTTCTCCTGCTTCCCTTTTTTTGTAAGATAATTCTGGATAAATTTATTCATTCTATTGTTTTAATGTTTCTAATTGGTTGTTTTGTTTTGTCTTTACTAATTCCCTTCCTTCTGCTTTTGCTAGCTTTATTTTGTTTCCTCCCAGTCTCTTAAGTGGGATACTTAACTTTCATTCACTCTTGTCACTGTATTTAAAGCTACGAATTTTCCTCCCAGTATTGCTTTCATCCTAGCCCATAAACTCTGATGTATCTTTACGTTGCTTCTCCGGGTAAGGTGTTAAGAGACCTGCCACTACATAAGGAACACAGATTTTTTAATGATTTGTGTTTTGGAAGATGAGTATAAAAAATTGAAATCCTTGGGTCCGTTTTTGAAAAATCATTTTATTTTGTCTATGATTTCAACTGCTTACCCCATTAAAGCTTTTAGTGGCATTTTTTTCATAAAACTTTTAATTCAAATGTGTTTTTTTAATTTATTCATTCAAAAACATTTTATTAAGCCCTTAGGAATGTTCCAGGCTCTGGTACTAAGCCATGGGGATGATATAAGACATAGTCCGTGGCATGAAATAACTCACAATCTGGTAAGGGTGACAGCCACATAAACACATGATAGTACTAGCATGGAATATGCACGAAAGAGATATTTCTAGGGAATAACAGAAGTATCAAAAGGGGTAATACCTAACCCAGCCTGTGTATGGGAGTGGGAAGGCCAGAGCAGCCTTCTTGGAAGAGATTCTCTCGACACTAAATCTGAAATGTAGGCAAGTGGATGGCAGGAGAAGGGTGAGAGCAAGGTCCAGGCTAACAGCTAGCCTGTGTGTGTGGTGGGGAAACAGTAGGCTGGTTAGTGGTATTGGAGGACAGGGACTCAGCAGAGAGCAGCTAGGATGGAAGCTGGAAGAGAAGACAAAGGCTGTTTAAGGAAAAAGCTTTCCTCTGTGAAGGAACTCATCTTCATCCCGTAGATGACGGCGGGGTGGGGAGCGGGGCACAGAGATACACTTGGCTTTGCCTTTTAGCTTGGTCACTCAGGTAGCTGGAGGAGGGTGGGTTGGAGGGTGAGGCAGTGTCACCCCATTTCCTTCCTGCTCACTCGTGAAGATGCCCAGGAACAGTGAGCTAGCCAGAAGTAAAGAAGCAGAGTACTCTGACAACCCCAAAATGTTATAATAAAACTTGGAAGTACCCAGAATTTACACCAGAGGCTAAATTGTTATGGATTTGCATGGCTAAGAACAGAACCTCATTTAGCCTGTGATGACTTTCACTACTTCTGTTATGGTTTAACTTTCTTTATAGCCTACAAAACAGGAGAACATCAAACTTTCCTTGCCACACGAAGTGGCCACAATAGCCACTTCAGCAATGTTCGTGCCGGCTTGCGGACATTTGGAATAATGCTTGAAAGAGATACATGTTCTTAGTGGGGGTCATTCAACAAGTACCCTACAAACCTGAGCAGAGAGCAGGTCAAATTCAGTTTCCCCTTGGCACACGAGAGGCTGGCTGACCTTTGGGGAGGGGGTTCTTTGGAACCAGCGTGTGCATCCCTGAATGCAGGGTTTTCTGGGAGCATCTTTCGTCTGTGGTAGGGAGCGCTATGGTAGCTGGCAGGGCGCTGGAGTCGAGCTTCAGTCTCACTATCTCAGTGCCGGGAGAGGTGTGCGTTACCACTGCAGCCCTCTGCACAGACGTTGCCCTTTGTGGTTACTGTTGTTAGTGAGCAGAAGAATGTGGCCAAGGAGCCCAGCTCTGTGGTGAGGAGTGGGAGGCCGCGACTCACAGGGAGCACCAGCCCTCTCTGTGCGGGCGAGTGTGAGATTTCAGGACCCAGCTATCATTAGGAGCAGCTCCAGCTCTTCCAGCCTGGGAGTTCAATCAAAGGAATAACAGCAGACCACCCAGGCGAGGGCTCCAAGGCGAACGAATGTGCTGTGTCAGTCTCTTTCCCCCAGCCAGCCAGTGCCCGGGATGTGGCCAGGCCTCCTGGAAATGTGCTGACAGATACATAGGAGGGAGGAGACACTTTCTGCTTCTCACATTTTTCATGTAGATGGAGAGTGGAAAAGAAAACCATTCAATTTCTTTCATTTTTTGCTCCTTACCCTGGTACTTCTCTAGAGCAGTTCTAGAGAAGGGTATATGCTGACATGTAGAATGTTTGGTTTCCACCAGCTACTCATTCCTCTCACTCATTCATATATGGAGGAATTCTCTATCATTTCTTCTGCTTCAGAAGCTGCCAAGGTGGACCTTGAGTGAATCTTACTTTCAGAATTTCCACTTTGAAGATGAAACTGGCAGAGAGGGAGCTGAATTTCTGAAATGATGACGAATGTTCTCCAGAACTGAGGCAGATGGCACCCGGCTTATCACATGCTTGGGTGTTTGGGAACTCTCCTCCTGCCTCCTTAGTGTGCCCAGACACATCTCAACTGTTGTACATTTATGTTCTGATTTGGTGGTGGTTTTCCAAGTCTAGCTCCTTTGGTCCTTTATTCTTTCTGGGTAGAAAAAGTTACACTTCTTTGTATCATATATATTACTCTTTCCCATTTCTAGAAACAGAAAGGATAAATGGAAAAAACAGTAGTTCTTAAGTCAGTGAGACCTTGGAGAAGTTACTTAACCTCCCTGTGCCTTGATTTCCTTCTCTGTAAAATGGGGTCATTTTAGTATTGAGACTAATTCTCCTCCTGGATCCCTGTGCCTCCTGGCTCTGGGGCCCCACTCCAGCTGATTCTAATTTCCTAGCTCTTCTGTGTCTCTCAAGGCTTTCAGCCCCCAGTGTTCCTTAGTTCCTTAGCCTACCGTATGGTCTCTTGTTCTAAAATAACCTTTCTTTCACCCTGCCCCCCCCTCAAATTCTTATCTTCCCTGTACTGCCAAACTTTAAAGTGACATGCCCTTGCTGCCCCAGTGCCCCTGACCCCGTCCCCTCCACAGTTACCCTTGCAGTCTGACCTTCTCTCTTACCATTTTGTCCAGCTCTCTCTTAGAGGTTGCCAGTGACCTTGGAATTGCCAACTTTGGTCACCTATTTTTAATCCTCATTCTCCCTCAGCATGCGGCACTATTATTGACCACCTCCTACCTGAAAAACTTTTCTTAGCTTCTTCAACCCTTTAGCGATTCCCCTGGGAGCTCATCCTCCTCTTTCCCCTGAAGACTAGATTCCATTTGCAACATTTTTTAAAAGCCACAGGCATATAGACCTCAAATATATCAAACTGGCAACAATAGGCTCTTTCCGATTAAAGACAGTGGGATGATGTCTGGGCTTCCGCTTCTTCCCATTCTTCGTAGCTCTCCTCCAGCATAGCTCTGAAGTCCGGGTGCAACACAACTGTTTTTTTAACGCACAGTTTCCCCTTGGGTACTTGTTCTCTTCCTATAGCTCCATCGGGTACTGTTCTGTGGATTTCTTTCACGTACGTATCTTTTGTGTGAACCTCTTTGCTGAGTGCTAAGTCCAGACTTCCAATGGTCAGACATTTCCACCTAACTGTATTCCCAGCATCCAAAACACACAACGCATTTTAAACATATTTTGAAAATATTCAAAAAAATATTTAAGACATCTAAAACCTATTTGTTTGTCTCCCTTTTATCTCTTGGTATTGGTGACACTGCAGTTCTCGGGATTTAGGTATGGAGCTTTTGATTTATCATTGTCTCTGTTTGCTTCTTCATTCTGTCTACATCCAGGCAGTTGCCAAGTCTGGTTGATTCTGACTCCCTAATATCTCAAATATATTTTCCCTGTTTCACTTTTACATCGACTGTCCTGCTTAAGGCTTTAATTATCTCAGTTGGACAGCTACAGTTACCTCCAGCGGTCTCCTCTCCACCTTAGTCTTTGCTGTAAAGGAATCTTTTTGAATCGCAAGTCTGTTGATAAGACTCCTTTGCTCAAGAATCAAGGGGGCTTTTTGTTATCTACAATGTGAAGCCCAAGCTATTAAATGTTATTCAAATCCTTTATTTAGAATCTGGCTCCAGGCTACTTCTCTAGTCTGGCCTCTCCCATCACACATGTTTTTGTGCACTCACCCAGAATTTGTTGGTCTCCACGCCTTAGTTTTTGCTATCTTCTCATGGGAAATGTTCCCCTGTCACCATGTCTAACTTTATGCATCCATCCAGGGTCAACATAGATGCTGTTTGGTTCTCAACCCTCTGGGAGCTTTCCTGGTGTAATCTGAAAGTGGCCCCTGTACTCAGAAAGCAGGCAGACACCAGAGAAAGAGGCAGGCCGCTCAGTGTTGGTAGGTGGCAGTTTCAATACTAGCAAAGCCGGGGGTGGGGGGTGGCGCGGGGTGCCTGGGTGGCTCAGTCGGTTAAGCATCTGCCATTGGTTCGGGTCACGATCCCAGGGCCCTGGGATTGAGCCCTGCATTGGGCTCCCTGCTCAGTGGAGAGCCTGCTTCTTCCTCTCTCTCTGCCTGCCAGTCTGCCTATTTGAGCTCTCTGTCAAATAAATAAATAAAATCTTAAAAAAAAAAAATACTGGCGAAGGGAACTTACATACGAGGCGTGTCTTGGGCAGCAACAAGATGAATGGATCCCTACACCTGCCGCCAAATCTTAGAAATTTATAAAGGGGCCCTAACTGGGCTCAGTCATGTATACTGTGCAGGTGTTTTCAACACATCACCATTTCAAGGCCATGTCCTTAGAGCAGCCTCTGGGAGCAGGAAAGGCGAGGGGAACCCACATTCCAAGGATGGGAGGAGGGGCTGAAGAGCCTCTGAGTGGCCCTGTCCAGCTTCTGGGTCAGTTGGCAGCCATGTTTTTCTCATGGCGTTCCCCAGCAGGTGCCCCCTCACTTGGATGCGTGTCATTTCACGCATCACACTCTCTGTGTCCAGAGAGCTGTCTCCTACCTCGGTGAGCTCTTTGGGGCAGTGTCCTATGCTGCCTCAGAACCTGACTCATGGGTAAGCCTTAGTAAATGTGCTTATTTTACTGGACTGTAAGTTACTTGGTTGAGGATGGGGACCCATTTTTCACCATTTTTTTTTCAGCTTTGGTATATGGTATGTACTTAATACATTTTTGAATAAAGAAATGAAGAACCGAACCCATTGCCTCCCCAGCCAGAAGTCATCTTTCCACTCTCTATGCTCCTTTAGCCCCTCATTAATTTCTCTGTATAGTAAACCTGTTATAGTGATTTTGCTTCTCTTCTTTCATGTTGAGTTATGATCTGTGTGATGACACTTCTTTCTAATCCATAACCTAACACAGCAGCCTTGCACTAAGTAGGCACTTACCACATCCTTGCTAAGTTGAAAAGAATTTCTCTTCTGTGTTTTGTTGGTTTTTATATTTTTTAAAACTCTTGTTCTTTCATGTTTTCTCATTGACAGTACCACACCTGCCCTTCATCATAAAGCAGCCAACATCAACTGAATGTCTGCTTTGCACCAGGCACTGTGCTAAGCACTTTATAGACATTATTTCTTTAACCCTAGGATGTAATACTTATTTTTTACAGATGAAGAAAACAGAAGCTGGAAGGATAAGTGACTGTTTTAAGGTCACATAAATGGCAAGTGACTGAACTAGGATTCAAACCCAAGTCTGTCTGGTGCCACGCTCTTCCCCTCAGTGTTTTTTCCTGCCTTCTCCTGTGGGAATCAGGACTCTAACCTCTCATCAGCTGCATGTGGCTGCAGAGTGCTAGCCAAGCCAGTGCTTGAGCCTGCAAGAGAGAGACGGGGAATTGAACTTGCTGTTCTCGTGATTAGAAGTGCTTCTCCAGGGGCCCCTGGGTGGTTCAGTCGGTTGGGCATCTGCCCTCGGCTCGGGTCGTGATCCCGGGGTCCTGGGATCGAATCCCGCATTGGGCTCCCTGCTCATCGGGGAGTCTGCTTCTCCCTCTCCCCTTCTCCCCTGCTCATGATCTCTCTCTCTCCCCCTCTCTGAAAAAGATAAATAAAATCTTTAAAAAAAAAAAAAGTGCTTCTCCACTCAAAGGTTGAGAGATATGTGGCTTTGTCTAGATTATCAGTTGTTTGTTGGGTAAATGGAAGTATTTGTTGAGTGAACTCTTCATCAGATTATTTTATGGTGAAATCAATTGATCCTTTGAGGAGGCAAAACTCAGCCTTCTTAATCTGCAGAGATGCAGAAAGAGTGCATCGATTTATCATGGTGGTGGCAGCCCTCATTGACTCATAAAAACCAAATATATAAATTGGAAACACTATCAAGCAATCTGGCTGTTTTGTAAGGTTTCCCAGGAATGTCTCAAATCTTAATCTGGATTTTGGAGCACTGAATGTTGATAGGCATATGTGTGTTATGTAAATGACAGTGTTCAACAGGGAGGGGATACATGACAAGAGAACTTAGTATTGGTGAATTGGAACTACAGAGATTCCCAGCTTTTCCTAACCCCTTTTAAAATTTAATTAACATTATAACTCATATCTCTTGGTGATCAGAGTGCAAATTTCTTGAGGTTCATTTTATTGGCATCCAGGAACTGATACAGGAGTTGAAGCTGTCTTAAAACATGTTGGTTGGTGTGGCTGATGATTTAATACATTCTCAGGAAGTGCCCTTGAAAGAATGGTTAAAAAGGTAGCTGTTTAAGGATGATTTTTTTTTCATGTTCTTGATTGAATATATTCTCTAATATTCTCTAGTGATGAAAATGATGTAGTAAGTGCAGATCTGGCACTTTTGGTTTTCTTTTTCTTTTATCTTGAGGGAAGTGGATCTTGGTCCACTGGTGTTTCCTGTTCAAGGACTGCCTTCGGTTCTAGCTACATACACTAAAACAAGTCAGGAAGGACTTGCCACTGCATTTCCCTATTCCAGATCACTCAGAGCCCCACAGTCAGGGGAATGAAAGTTTCGGTGGCAGGCTCAATTGATCTAGTCATATTCTGATGAGCCTTTGCCTATGAATGACACAGAGACCATTATTCTCAAGATGATACTGGTGTAGTTCTGAGGACATTATGAATGCAGATTTAGACAAATTGATCTTCATATCATCCTGTGTGATTCTTAACCTTTTCAGAGTCAGAGATCCCTTTGAGAGTTGCATAAAGGCTATCTTCTGAAAAAAATGTGCATTCAGACTTAGAAATTTGCATTAATTTCAAAGGGGTCATAGACACCCCCCAATTAGGCTCCCTCTTGATGCCCTTTGGACCCATGGTCTCCGAGTTAAGAACCTCTGAAAACCTTAAGGTAGCATATGGCCAGTAATATCGATAATTTGGCCAAAAGTGATCATTCCAAACTGTGATCACTTTTGCTTCACGCATTCTGTATATATTTCAGTGATATCCCCCAACTAGGGTGTCTTCTCAGTGGAAGCAAGGATTTTGGTTTTGTGGGTTTTTTTCATGGTTCTATGTTCAGTGCTGAAAAGAATGCCACAGAATAGCTGATAAATATTTGTTGGATTAATGAAATAATCTTTTGAAGCTCCATCTCTTGACCTCACTTGAGCTGTGCCGAGATTGTAAGCTGTTTTGGGAGCACTGTTATTTGGTCTTTCATGTTGAATTCCCAATCTCCATTTTGATAAGTAAGATATATGACATTTGCAAACAGCCTAGTGAAACTGAGATTCAAGATCTGTTTCACTCAAGATAAAAGGAAAACCAAAAGTGCCAGATCCATACTTACTAGACGATTTTCATCACTGGAGAAATACTAGAGGACGTATGCAACCCAATTTCGAATGGAGTGTCAGCCTTTTTCAGTTTCAGTGCCAAGAAGAAATACACAGTATAGACATTGTGCAGACAAGGAGCGAAATCTGAATGCAAAGCTCTTATTTCTCGCATTTGAGAACCTTGCCCAAGGTTTCAAGACCAGGCAAAACTCATCTCTAAAATTATGCAGGGCACTAACAAGAGCAACACTTGCCTCTCTCTAATCACTGATTATTTTATTTCCCATTATTCCAGAGCAGTCCCTCCCTTGTGGTATTTGCAAAAAGAGGTAATTTGGAACCTTTAATTTCCTTTCTGGCCTGCCAGTGACATTAATCACTTTTCCACTCACTGGTGAAACTAGCTGCTAGCTAGAGGTCGTGTGTGTGTGTGTGTGTGTGTGTGTGTGTGTGTGTGTGTGTGTGTGTGTGTGTGTGTGTGTGTGTGTGTGTGTATTTGGGACTAGATGAGACCCACTTCATTTAGTGTATAAATGCTTTTGTGCCTGCTGGGCTAAACTCTGAGGATACAACAATGAATGAGATACAGTAATTTGTAGGTCAAGATAGGCAAATAAACTTGCAATTATAATATGATACAAATCATGGCATGAAGCTCTTTCAGCTCTACCACTGGTTGGTAGAGCATACCACTATGCTTTTTTTTAAAGATTTTATTTATTTAGAGAGAGAGGGAGGGAGAAGGCCAGGAAGGGGGGGAGAGGCAGAGGCAGAGGGAGAAGTAGACTCACCGCTGAGTGGGGAGCTCAATCCCAGGACCCCGAGATCATGACCTGAGCCGAAGGCAGACACTTAACCGGCCGAGCCACCCAGGTGCCCCGCTACCCCTACACTCTTGAAGCAGTTTAATGACAAGGCTTCTTTACAACTAAGGGAAATTGTTTATAAAAAATAAATTTGGCATTGGGAAGTAAAGTGCAAGGTGGTAGCAACAGGATTTCAGGATCCTGCTGTGCTGAAGTGGTTTGAAGGACCTTCTTAGAGCCAATGATAAAACACCAAATTAAGCTTCTGATCTTTCCGTTTCCATGTTGGGGATAATCCCTGCCTCCTGGCGTAGTTATTTGCTGGTTGTATTTTCCCAAGCAGCGATGAGAAACCTTGGTACCATGTTAAGAAAAGTAAAGGTCGTGTGAAAACCCACAAGACCCAGTCCACAGAGGGCTACATTTGTAGAAATGGAAAATTCTTAGTCTGCTGTATGTGGAGAATGTCTTGTCCTTAAGGAACTGATAACACATGCATACACAGAGGCAGATGCCAGTTTATGATTGATCTGGTAGAGGACTTGAGGGCTCACACTGGATGCCGGCATCTTATTTTTTTCATTAACCTGTGTCGTCTTTTCAGTATCTACTAAAACTTCACCATCCTTAAATATCAGTTTGTTTGATTTTGTGGTTCCGCGGTGGAGGTGGAAATAACTGCACACATGGTCATTAAATGCTGATTTAGGGAGAACGGTGTCACTACCTTGAGGTTCAGGAGAAGATGCCCCCAGAAAGGATCCTTCAGGCTGAAGCCTCCTCTTATTACTGTTTTTGATTCCAGACTCCTGAGTGGAATTCCTAGCTGTTGACTTGGGCTAGAGAGTGTATGATCCAATGTGTTCTTTTGCCCACCAGGCCTTAGGCCTCAGGCCTAGACCAAAGCCATCTAGTCAGGCCTCCCCCCCAGGCCCACCCCCTAATCTTGATCCTCAGACCATTCTTTTTTTTTTTTAAAGATTTTACTTATTTATTTGACAGAGAGAGACACAGCCAGAGAGGGAACACAAGCAGGGGGAGTGGGAGAGGGAGAAGCAGGCTTCCCGTGGAGCAGGGAGCCCGACGCGTGCTCGATCCCAGGACCCTGGGATCATGACCTGAACTGAAGGCAGATGCTTAACGACTGAGCCACCCAGGCGCCCCCAGACCATTCTTTTGAGGAGAGGCAGGGAAAGATAAATCTAAGAAAAGGTTTATTTGCACTAAGGCCCACTCTCTGACCTTCCCTTCTTAAAATGCCAGGCAGCGTCATCTTGCCTTACCAGATGCATGGGAAGATATGTCCAAAAGAGGGCTGATCCAAGAAGAGACCATGAACAATGAACACATAAACTCAAGAGCTTTTATTGTCAGATTACAAAGCAGGTCTCCAGCTCCAAAGCCCAGCACTCTAACCGCGCCTTAGGAGGGAAGTGTGAGGAGCCCGGCAATGGTGTATCCTGCATCCCAGACTTGGTACCTGTCGCCTGACTGCCGTGGCTCTCCACAAGTTTGGATTTTCCTTAATAGCCCCTTTCACCCCAGCCCACGAAAACAGCACTAGATTTCTCTACCTACACCACAGCTGTGACATAGCACTACTCTTACCGGAACCCTTGAGCAGGCTCACTGTTATGTCTTAGGTCAAGAGCAGAATCTTTAGTCTGGCATTCAAGGATCTCCCCGAGCCATTTTTCTTTCTTTTCCTATCTTTTATTGTTCTGAGCTTTAGCCAAATTAGACTGCTTCCTGTTTTTCAGACATTCTTCCTGCTTATCTGTCTCAGCATTTTTACTTACACTTTTTTGCTCTAGGAGCCACCACCACCCCGCCCCCCTCCCAGCAATCCTCCTACCTGTCCTTTTAGGCTCAGCTCAGGGGTGTTCTTGGAATTTCCTTGGCTTTTTTCTTAGGGCAGTTATCACTTTCTAGAGGCCTTAAATATTGCTATCTGTTAGGGGTGTCTTTTCTCACTAGGATTACCAGTTCCTTCGTGGCTTGAGGGCAGGGGCCACATTTTAATCTCTGTATCCCCTTAGGATTTTTAAATTTATTTTAATTCAGCTAATTAACATTATAGTGTATTATTAGTTTCAGAGGTAGAGTTCAGTGATTCATCAGTCTTAAACTAACCCTAACCCCCAGTGCTCATGACATCCCGTGCCCTCCTTAATGCCCATCACCCAGTTACCCCATTCCCCCCACCCCCCTCCCTGTACCCTTAGGATTTTACCCGAGGCCTTGCTTATGATGGGCAATGCAGTGGATATTTATTGGATTATCTCTGAGGTTTGGACTTCTTTTGAGCATTCAGGTGTGCGGCATTTCTGGAGCATGCCCGCTCCAGCTACAGTGATCTAGTTAGGCCTGGCCCTGGATCCTCTTTGGATACCAAAAGGTTATGTATCTGGGTGGGTGGTGGGTATATCCTGGGAAGCTGTCAGGGCAATGCCATCATATTTTAATTATAGGCCTGGCAGCAGCACTCCTTTTAGCAAGCGGCAGTAACAAGCAGTAACACTTGGGCGGGCCAGCCGCCGGAAATTGGCCTCCCTCTCTGTGTTTCTCCTACCCCCTTTTCAATCCATCACCTGTATTTATTCCCACTATAATTTAAACACCTGTCTAGATGGAATGTGTGCAATGTGTCCTTACCCCACACATTCAGATATTTGCTCACCTGCCTTGTTCGGAAGGCTGGCTCTAAAATAAACAGCGTTTTGGTATTAAAAGAAAAAAATGCACCGAGGTCACTGTGGCAATGGACATGAAGAAGGGAATGGGAGTGGAACCTCTGGATAAGCTGCTCCAGGAGAGTGGGAGCAGAGGAGGAGGAGGGGGACAGCACGGGGTGAAGCATCTGCCTAAGGCTTAGGCAGCGGTGGGATCGTGTGCCTAGGTTTTTCCACAGGCAATCGTTCACTTAGCTGACCAGCTAGAGAAAGGTGGGGGTGGAAGAATATTCAACAAGCTGATTGTTTTTAGGCTTAAATGCCTTGGTTATTTTTTAACGACCACTGTTTCTCAAGGCAGTGTCACAAGTAGACTCAGAATTTTCTGAACCTTGTTCTAAACCATTTTATCCATGTTTGCATCCTTGGCAAATTGAATGATTACCCATGTCAATATTTGAGCATCCGGACAACATTGAGAAATAGTAAAATCTAATCGTAGTTTCAAAAATCTCTAATAATTAAGGATACTTAAGGATAACTGGGACTGTTTTCTTACTAGTTTTAAAACTAGAAAATGGATTTTCTTTCTTTTTAAAGATTTTATATATATATGTCAGGGAAAGAGAGAGAGAGAGAGAAAGCACAAGCAGGGGGAGCAGCCTAGATTTAGTAGCATAGACTCTGGTTATTGACCCAGAGAAGCCACCTGGCCCATTTTTCCTAAGAAAAAATGATGAGCTATCTCTTTTGTTAGTGGTGCTGTGTCTTTATTTGCTGTAATTCTGTCCTTCTCTAAAATTCCTTAGCATGAAATGTTCATCATAATGAAAAGCATATATATATATATATATATATATATATATATGTATGTATGTATGTATGCCATTTTCTACTTTCTCTTCATCAAATGAAACTTTGTTTACCTGGAGAAATATAGACGGACAGAGAAGCAGATGCAACCTGGTGACAGCCGTATTCATCATCCTTCTGTCCCGTTCAGGAGGAACCTCCAGATGTGAAGCCTAACTGGCTTGTGTAGTTTAAGGCCTGGCCCAATGCTGGGAGATTGAGCCTGCCCTTAGATCTTTCCTAGTCAACGCAAGGTGCTTCTGTGGCCACAGTTGATGCTTGGGTCCATTTGTGTTCAGTGGCTCCTTCTGCCCATCCTGGGAAAAACTGGGAAACTGAAAGGAAGAACCAGAGGCTTTCTTAAGTCATTTAACCTAGAAATGATTTGCTTGGGCCAAACTCTAGCAAGGCGTAAGTCTGTACACATAAGATTCAGCCAGATGTGGTTGAGGCTTCAGAGCCTTCATAGCCATGTGGCTGTTGCTGCTGTATTAGGTGATACAGATTATGGAACATTTTCATCATCACAATACATTCTATTGGATTGTACTGTTTTAGAACAGGGGTTGAAAATAGGTTCATCTCCTTTGTCACTTCTGGTTGATCGGCATTGGCTGTCTGGAGGACTGTGTAAAGAAGATTCTGAGGCCATATCTAAGTGAGCCCCAAATTGTTTGATGATTTACTAGCAATGTATGTCCCAGGAAGGCTGAGCTGAGTGGGTGGGGCTAGTTGTGGCATAGGTGCTGGGTGTCTTCTAGATAAAACCACGGAAGTAAGAATACAATATTTAAAATAGAGGGTCAGTTGTTATTGTTTAAAGAGACAGGTTATATTTTCAGCAGGAATCCTTTGGAAAGAAAGATGAGAAGCTTTAAAAGTTTTGTTATTCTTTATATAATCTCTCATTTAAGTAGTGGTCCCTTTTGCTATTTTCCAAAATAAATTAACAATGATGCTTTGCTTTTGTGTAGAAGGAAATCACAATAGCCACCATTTTTTGGTTTATCCATGAAATAAGGAATTGATGTTACATGTAAAAACAAAACCCACCAGGGCGCCTGGGGGGCTCAGTTGGTTAAGCGTCTGCCTTCGGCTCAGGTCATGATCCCAGGGTACTGGGATCGAGTCCCACGTCAGGCTCCCTGCTCAGCGGGGAGTCTGCTTCTCCCTCTCCCTCTGCCTGCCGCTCCCCCTGCTTGTGTTCTATCTCTCTGTCAAATAAATAAATAAAATCTTAAAAAAAAAAAACCGCCAGGAATCTAAAATTAGTTTCATGTTCATGCCACCTTTTACTATACCTGCTAAGAAACAGAACTGATTGAGGATGGGTTTTGGTTTTTTTTTTCCACTTCTTTAATATGCTCTGGTGAGGATATTAACAACACGCATGTTGTTAACAAATGGGGAATAAAATTTAAGGCAAAAAAAGGAAAAGCTGGTGTAGTTTGGTATAATCAATTCCTGTATAATCACTGTTGTCAGAATTTGAGGTATCTAATTATATTTTCAAAAATCTCTAATAATTAAGGATAATTAAGCATAACTGGGACTGTTTCCTACTAGTTTTAAAACTAGAAAATAGATTTTCTTTCTTTTTAAAGATTTTATATATTTGTCAGGGAAAGAGAAAGAGAGAGAGAAAGCACAAGCAGGGGGAGCAGCAGGTAGAGGGAGAAGCAGGCTCCCCGCTGAGCAGGGAGCCTGATGCAGGGCTCAATCCCAGGACCCTGGGATCATGACCTGAGCTGAAGGCAGACACTTAACCAGCTGAGCCAACCAGGTGTCCCTAGAAAATGGATTTTAAAACAACAATACCAATTCTGCCACTGTTACGTAACCCTGAGCAAATTAACTACTATAAACTCTCTGAGCCTTAGTTTCTCCATCTCTGAAAGGGAGTATAACAGTATCTGCTTCCATGAGTAATGGGTAAGGAGTGAGTAATGTCAAGTGCTTGACATTACTACTGCAAGACCTCAAATATTAAACCATGTTATTTGGGAAAAGTATACCACATGCACTTGGAGGAGAACATTCCCTGTTCTCATCTTGGCCCTGCACTTAGTGGGTATTTTTAGTGCAATTGTGATTTGCAATTGCTTACCCTTAGAGTTATCTAATTTTAGTTTCATCTTTTGTAAAATGGGGGTAACAGTAGAACCTGCTTCAGAGGGCTTGCTCAGGATTACACGAGATAATACACATCAAGACAACGCAAGGACATCTGATACATGGCACACGGTGAACATTCAGTAACTTAGCTATTGTGATGAAAATGATGTTTAAATTAGGGGTGGCCTTGCCAAAAGAGAGAAGATTCAACAAATCTGATATTTCTTCTCCTTCCCATTCACTAATCTCTAAACTCTACGGTTTATACTAAACATGGTAAAGTGTGTACATTTTGTTTATTTTATTGCTGTTCCACTATAAATTATTAATAAGCCTCTTTTATTAGGGTTTTGGCACACTGACAGAGGCAGTAATTGGAGAAGCTGTTAGTTATCGTAAAGACCTTTCTTACTCTGTAGTGTTTTTATAAGCTGCAAGCTCATGTCTAATTTGAAAGGCCTGATGTTTACGGCCAGGGAGCAGGGCAAGCAGGACGAAGGCTCAGTGTGGGGTAGGAGTGCATTCAAGTCCTACAGGGAGCAGTTTAACTGTCTGACAACCTGACCTCTGTTGCCCCCGAGGTGCAGGAAGAAGGCAAGGCTCTTCAAGGACTCCAGGGACCAGAGAATACTACCATAACCTGCTCCGGTATCTTCCCTCCCCACCCTTTCTTTAGTCCCTGTGTGTCTTCTCCCCCTGATAGCAGCAGAAGGGGGTCAGAAATGATAAGCCAATGTTAGCTTCTGAGGCTTCTTCTAAAGATAGGCCCACACTGGCGGGCGCAGCCCGAGTGTCCTGGACCCCAGCCTCCATAAGCACCAGGAATCACTCCTGACCTATGGAAAACGCTTTCTTCCCCAGAAAAATATTTGAGTCCTTTGATGTGAAGACCTAGTCCTGGGCTCTTTTCACGTACTGAGTTCTCTAATTAGGGATGAGGCGCTGTACAGTTGCCAAAAATGATTTATGTTTCTTTCAGAATGTTCAGATGAGGGGCACCTGGGTGGCTCAGTCGGTTAAGCGTCTGCCTTCAGCTCAGGTCATGATCCTGCGGTCCTGGGATCAAGGCCTGCATCAGGCTCCCTGCTCAGCGGGGCGGGGGGGGGGGGGGTCTGCTTCTCCCTCTGCCCCTCCCCCCCCCCACCTCGCTCATGCTTGCTCTCTCACTCTCGCAAATAAATAAATAAATAAATAAAATAAACTTAAAAAAAAAAAAAGAATTTCCGGATGAAAAAAACACGACAGCGCTCCAGAATTCTTCTATTTATAAATGTCAGAATTACTAGGTTCTTAGGACATTTTTCTAGGAGAACACTTTTCCTGGAATGTCCATCTCCTATGCCACTTGGCTCTGGCGTCTCACACCCAACACCCTGCATTCGGCCCTGTGCCCTCCCTCTTTTCAGCAATCTCTCCCTGTTCAACTGATTTTGAAATGTTTTTCCAAACGTCCTTTCTTTTCTGACTTCATTCTCATCTCACAGGTTTCAAGCTCACCTCACATCTGTATTTCTCATGATAACTTATATTTTCTCTTTTGGATTATAAAAGTAATCCATGTCCTTCACGAGTATATATCTGTGTGTATGTGTGTTGAAGGAAACTCGGATCTGCTTTCTGTAGTTTCAGAGTGTGGTTTTTTTTTTTTCTTTTTTCTTGAGATATCAGCATGGCTCTATATCATTAAGAATTCTTCGAAAAATTGTAGTGGACACATAATGCTCCCTCATATGGACAGAGCAAAATTTACTTAACAACACTGCTAGCCATTTTGATCTTCCCATTTTCCAATATTAAAATCAATGCTTGTTTTCAAAATCTTTTCACAGTATAGTGTTATGGGGAAGAAGATGGGCTTTGGAGTTCCAAAGACCATTGTCCAGATTCTAGTTTGGCCATTTGTTCCTAGGCCTCAGTTTCCTTCTTTGTAAATGGGGATTATAATGGTACCTACCAACAGAATTATGACAGTTTAAAATAGGATGTATATAATGTACTCATTTACACAGAGCTTCAGACATTGTAAGTTCTGCTAAATAGTAACTGCAATTATAATAGTCACCATCGTTAATCATGGGCAATTAGTTTTTTAGCACAGTTGCTAGAATTTAGATGGTAGTACAAATACTTTGATACCTTTAATAATATATTGCCAAATTCTGGAAAGAGTCTACCAATTTATAGTCACATAAATAGTATAAGTACATACCCTTGCCATTATTAGGTAGTATATTTTTTATTATTGTATATCCATGTATACACAAAAATGTTACCTTGTAATTTACATTTCTTTTTTTTTAAAGATTTATTTATTTATTTGAGAGAGCGAGAATGAGAGAGAGAGAGAGTACATGAGAGGGGGGAGGGTTAGAGGGAGAAGCAGGCTCCTCGCTGAGCAGGGAGCCCGATGCGGGACTTGATCCCGGGACTCCAGGATCACGACCTGAGCCGAAGGCAGTCGCTTAACCAACTGAGCCACCCAGGTGCCCTGTAATTTACATTTCTTTGATTGCCAGTGGAAATGACTAGTTTTAAATATTTAGTTGGCTAATTATATTCCTTTTTTGTATATTGTTTATTAGGGTCAGTGCCCATTTTTCTTTTGCCTGTGCATCTTTTTTCTAAATCAGTGAGTTCTTTTTATGTCATAAGAATCATTCTTCTTATGTATAACTAAAATGTATTGTGCGTTTAGAAGTTGCAGATGAGGAAACAGGGCCAGAGAGGCTAAGTAGTTTGCCTAGTGTTTCAGACCCTTGCCTGGCACAGAGTAAATACACAATAAACTCTTGCTGTCTTTGTTACTAATCTTTGTATTTCATAGCACCTGGCACAGTCCAGCACTTTGCACACGGTAGGGGCAGAATACATACATGGTAACTTCTGTTGACACCAGCCACCCTCACTTCTCCTCTTTGGTGTGCACAGAAGCCAGCCGTTAATGGGTGCCTTGGTCACAGCCACTGTTTTAGCTCAGATGAATCGGCATCTCCTGAACTTGACTTGATCTTCTCCATCTGTTTTTAATGATACTTTCCGAAAACGCTGTAAAATCAGGTTATTTCCCCTCACTTCATTTCTAGGTAACAAACCTGAATTTGGCAAGTGGCGTCATAAACAGAAGCAGTGCTTCAACCCCCCCTACCCTTCGGCCTGTCATCAGTCCTAGTGGCCCGACATGGTCAATACAGTCAGACCCCCAAGCTCCTGAGAGCCACTCTACCCATCCTGGAAGCAGGTATGTGAAGGGTTGTGGAATCATCGTTTTGGGTCACAAAGAGCCTGGGTCTGAAGAGAGTCTTTCCCACCTTGAACTCCCTGCACTGACGCCTGGGAGACAGGTACCTTTCTGCCTGCCCTAGTACTCTGGCACTTGAATAGAGGGCCTCGTTTGACTCATAAGACAGTTTGCGGGCAAATCAAAGGCAAAGGAAATTTCTGATACAGTTCAGTCAGCTCACTTTGGGGTGTGATGTGTTCAGTCCTTGCCTGTAGTCCACATTTTCTTGTTTTGACTTTTGACATTTTCTCCTTGTCTCCTCATTCTTGTTTATACCTTGTACTACATTTGCATTTCAATAACTTTGGACTCTTTTTTTTTTTGAAGGACATATTTGTTTTTTATGTTTTCATCTAGGTTATATAATTAAACTCAAAACAGTCTCCCTGGACAATGCTCATTTGGGAAGTGGGAAGGAAATGTCCTTTATGTAGTTGAGCAAAGTGCAGAGGATAAAATCCAAATAGATTCTGGCCATAAAGTAAGCAACTTCTGAATTAGAAAAGAAGCCACTGTATTGAATTCTAGTCTTGATCCATATTTTAAATCCCCTATTAAAAAAAAATGTAAGAAATGGATTCCCAGTACATCTTGCATCAGTGGCTACTCAGAACGGGTTTAATTGTATCTGTGCCTGAGTGAAGTGAGCTAGAGAGGAATGTGACTGTTACGATGAAGTATTCTGTTCCCTCCGAATAAAGAAGCTCTGCCACAGATGTCCCTCCAAGTCCCCACCCCCACGCCAGCTCTGTCAGCCTCTGCCAGCCGGCCACCTCTTAGCATGCTGCCTTGCCTCGTGGTTGTGAGGGGCGGCCGAAGACCTGGGCATGAAGGAAATACCTGTATGCTGTTGAAGTATCTGTTGGTGTTAGAATTATTACTGAAGGAACTAATTTGGGAAGCAGAGACTCTGCCCAGGAAGCAACATAAACATAAGCACATTACATCATGCTTGAGTACAGTGTCTTTCATACCAGTAATCGTTGTGGTCAAGGGTGAAAAGAATCAACTGAGAGTTACAAAGAGCTGAAGACCGAGAGGCAGGACTGTTTCAGACGGGACATCCTCCCACGAAGTTCTCTTCGCAGAAGGCTGTCGTTTGGTGATTTACAGTCTACAGAATAACCACATTCCTAAAACATAAGTCGTAAAAAAGAATTCTGTTTATACCATAGAGCTTTATTTTCCATATAAAATATTTCCAAATATTCCATTTTCATGTTACAATCAGAGCCTTGTTTCTATGGAAAACATGTTCCCTGCAGTCTTGGGGATATTATCTGCCTATATGACAAGGCTGTAGCCATTTTCCATACTATAAACAAAATGTCAAAACTCCACATCATGACTGGGTTTAGAGCCTTCTTTCGGTAGCACCTGTTTGGCAGTGCTGAAACCCAGAAAGATGTGGGGATCCATCCAGGGCAGAGCCCAGACCTAGAGTCCAGCACTGTGAATGGCCTTCTCCTAGCCAGACTGTGCTTATGAGTGGCAGGAAAATAGCATATTACACCACTGACTTCAGAGCCCCTAGCACCAGGAAGTGGCCCCTGCAGAGTCCCTGGGCCTTTCCCCTTTTGAGTTAGTTGTACCCAAAGCAGCCCTCTCGTCACCTGCTCTTCAAGCCGAAGGGCCAGGTGTAAGGTCCCATTTCAGTCTAGGGTAGCCCCGGAAACCTTCCTCTGAGCCCGGGTAACCTCTGGTTGCCAGAACAGCCTAGAGGCTCAGCTTGTGGAATTCCCAGAGGTGTCCACCCCAAAGGAGTGCTAAGTGAATTCTCTGGGGTCCCTCCAGAGCTGGCTGTGACCTGGGCCACAGCCAGACCTCCAGCAGGCATTCTACCCAGTACCATACCCCAATTTCCATTTTTACCTGGTAAGTCACTGTTTTGTGGATAGTCTCTTGTTGCCCCTCTCTTAGTAGTAAGGGTGACTAAGTTCAATGAATATGGGATTAATAGCTTAGAGATCTGAGTTTTATGACTGGTTTTTGACACTAAGTGACCCTAAACCATTCATTTAATCTTTTTACTGGGCAAGCATACTTACGTATAAACCAGCCTGTTTTGAGAGCTTTTAGATTGCCCTTAAGGCACTTTGATCTCCCTGGAAGTGGGTGCTAAGTAAATAAGAGGTGCTCTTACTAGTTCATCTACAATAGCAACAGTGGATTCCAGTGCTGATAAGCTCTGATAATTCCCTAAACCAGGGGCTGTCCTGTAAACAGTAACAAGACATAAAGAGAATCCTTCGCTGGCTGTGCTTTTCATCTGCATATTGGAGGATGCAGTGACTTGGTAGCCACAGGAATGAAAACTGGTGACTCACGAGAACTCTGCAAATAGTGTTATTTTTCATTTCCCTGTGGTGTTGCTATTGTTCTCAATTTTATGGATCACACAAGTTTTCACCAGACAACCTTGTTCTTCCCCCGCAGTTTTGAAGCCCCCCCCCCCCAAACGCAGCCTCAGGGCTGTTGTCTCCCATTGGGTCAGTGTGAGCTCAGCCCAGCTCCTCAAATCCCTTGGTTCCTCTGGTCTGTCTGGAGTCCCTGTTCAAGCTTTGTTGTGGGAGAGGAAGGCAAAGAGCCCACGACTTGCCCAGACAGTCTGAGGCCTGGCCCTGTAGCTTGCCGTTCCCTAGACGCTCTGGAGCTGGACTTGGCCAGCCATTCCTCTGTTGTTACTTTTCAGAGGTAATAAGTGAGATTAATTGCAGGCCATTCTCCAGAAGAGAAAGTAGTCAGGGCCAAAATCAGTCACATGTTGAGAAGCCTGAGGTGTACCTCTAAGCGAGGCCGATTTAGAATTATACAATAGGGCCTCCAGGATGCAGGTACCAAGTGTTTGTGACCTCTTTTTTCTTAAAGGGATCAATTTCGCTTTCTAGATGTGGATACCTGGGTATCTAAGCTTTTCTTCAGCCAATGAGATGGGTAGGATTTTTCAGGCTGCCTTTTAGCTATGCATTTTCTGGGCCCATGGGGTGTTGTTAGGGGCTGGAAGCCATAAGCAGAGGCATCTCCCCAGTACGGCCAGCCTTGCATGGAGTTGGACCACGTCAGGGAGGGGTATTTTCTAGGTGAGGAGCGCTCAGCGGGCTCACAGTGCATCTTTCTTTGTGAGACCTGGAAGGGTTACTGTAAAGTCTTGGCTGCTGCTTGGAAGGATTTGGGAAGGACAGGGCCTCAGACGGCTTGGCAGGAACCTGAGGCCCTGTTTTTTTCCAGTCCAACCCTTCCTTGTGGATCGAGCTGTCAGGGAATCCCACGAATGTCTGGCTTCTGCCCCTTTGTATGTTTTTCCAGCATTTGTCATTGAATTATTTTTATCCATCTCTGGCTTTTTCACACATGCAACCTGGGGATTTGTCTGTTCCTCGATATTAAAGGTGGGGGAGCTTGAAAGCAAAGCCATGAGTTTGTTCCTCCTTTTTGTGACAGGGCAAGACATCATGGGCTTGGGGTGCTCGGCCTGGCTGGCCCCCACTGTAGAGAACAGCATGGGGGAATGGGGTACAGTGAAGCACCAAATCTTAGAAATTGGGGTATATTTCACGTCACTCTCTCCCTCTGCCCTTTCATTCTCCAGAACTAAATTATAATGAGTCTGATACCCTACTTTACATAATTTATAGGAACAAGTTTTTCAGAGATTTTGATTCTAGTTTAGCTAATACTTTTCTCCCTTCCTTCAGATTATTTCTTACAACTGTTGCTGGAGAGTCAGGTCTCTGACTTCCCATCTTTTCATTTTTAATCCTCAGAAAATACTGAGTTTGTTGTTTTAAAAAAACAAAAATACATCCTATTCATTTTCCATGTGTCAGGCATTTGGTTAGGCCCTGGGGAGTCATGATAAATAAAACAGGACTGTGCCTGATCTCACAGAGCTTATGGTCCGTGATCTATCTGTCATGTTCTCAGCATAGTCCTGGGTGCTGGGTATGGTCTAAAAGATTTGGAAGACCTAGTTTTTGATCACTCAGAGGTGACAGTCTAGCAGAGAAAAGGAGCTATATACACATGAAACAGTTACAGAGTAGTGTCAAGGGGCATATAGCAAAGATTTCAATCTGACGGCGCAGGCAGTTAGAAGAAAAGATATCGAGAAGAATGTGTAAGCATTTAATTCTGTCACCTGCTACAACATAGGTGAACCTGGAGGGCATTATGATAAGTGAAATAAGCTGGTCACAAAAGGACAAATACTGTATCATTCCTTTCATACAAAGTGTCTAATGTCGTCCAGATCAGAGAAACAGAAAGTAGAAAGGTGGTTGCCAGGGGCTGCAGGGAGAGGGAAGAGGGAATTAACATTTAATAGCTACAGAGTTTCAGTTTTGCAAGATGAAAAAGTTCTAGAGCTCTGTTGTACAACAGTGTGAATGTACTTTACTGAACTGTACACACAGAAATGGTTAGATGGTGTTTTTAAACTTAGGTGTTTTTTACTACATTAAAAAAAGGGGTATTGTAAGGGCTTAAAAGAGAGTCCCATAGTTCCACAAAAATTATATTTAGTGACTAAAATGGCAAAGTTTTGCTCCTATCCTCTGCCCCTCTGTAGGGGGATTAGCCTCAGCCTAGTCCTTGAAATGCTTCTGTTTCTTTAAGAGTATGTTAACTTTATAGGAAAGGGGGCCGTTGACCCCTATGAGGCAGATGGCACGATGTAATAGAAGGAGAAGGAACTGTTGAGTTGGACAGACCTGGATGTGCCTGCCTTAAGTGTGTGACCTTGGGCGAATTACATTGCTTCTCTGGGCCACAATTTTCCCATCTGCTTAGATATGCAAATAATACCTACCTCATTAAGTTGTTATAAGATTTAATTGAGTAGTGTATGTGAAAGGAGCCAGTTTAGTGCCTGGTTTTGGTGTAGATTGTTGATAACATTTCATTTCCTTCCCCAGAAGAAAAAAAGTTGAAATTGGACTTGCTTGGGATATGGTGCTACCCACTTGGGTTAGTATCTAGTACAGAGGGAACTAGCCGTTACCTGTGGGTGGTGTGCTCCTCGGGCTGGATCACAGAGCTGTGGCCTTTCCAGCTGAGGAAGGGAAAGCATCAGAGTGGAGCCAACAGGAGACTCTTCCTTTTTCTCTGACCCCTTTGTTGAAGGGTGACTTCTTTCTACTCACCAGGCCCTTCCTCTCTGCTATCTTCTTTTGAATGTTGAAATTTCCACTGCAGCTCGATGTTCTAGCCAGTAAACACTCATATTTTCCATCTATCCTGGGGGTCGAGCTTTGGGAGAGCTTTTCTCTGGAGGAGTTTGGAGCTTATAATTTTGTACTTTATACTGTTATATAAACAACACTCTCTAGCCAAAGAGCACAATCACAAAAAGAAACCACTTTTGGGGGGCCCTAAAAAAAAAAAAGGAAATTCTTTCATGTTCAGAGTTCTGTAGAACTTATTTCACTTCTTATTCTCCTTCCTTCTTTCCCATAAAATCAAGTTAACTTGTCCTTCCTCCTCCTGAGTCTTAGCTCTCACCCCTTGAGTAAAATGTTTCTTCAGCACATGTGTGATAAAGGCCTGTACTTCTATCTAAAGTTCCTCTGCTTCTTTTCTCACTCCACCAGACACATAACCTCTCAAAGGCTATGCTCTGTTTCAGTTCAAGCTCTGTGACAGATTCTACAATTCCTCCTTCCCCAAGAGAGCTGAGGGCCATAGGTGTTTGTGCCAAGGCCAGAATGATTGGGCTTCTGCCTATTGAAGGAATGTGGGTAAACCTAGGAAATGTGTCAAAGATCGCTGGCTGGACATCATAGCAGAGCCTGGGCAAAGTATGTGTGGGAATGTTTGGGCCTAGTATCAGGAGTGAAAGAAGTAGATCTTTTCTTATCTGCAAGCCAAAATGCAGGTCGCTTTGTGGTGTGCCAGTGTAGTGTTTTTTCAGTTCAGTATGCCTCCTCCCTACCCCCCAAAGTACCAAGTACCTTTCCTTAGGATTAAAATAGGACACATGTACATTTGGGCACACCCACGTTGCATGCACACAGTCATTGTTGGAGGCAAGACCCTATGTTATTTTTTAAATCTTTTTTTTTTTTTAATTTTATTTACTTATTTGACAGAGAGCACAAGCAGGCGGGGGCAGCAGGCTGAGGGAGAGGCATAAGCAGGCTCCCTGGGAGTCCGATGTGGGACTCGATCCCAGGACCCCAGGATCATGACCTGAGTTGAAGGCAGTCACTTAACCAACTGAGCCACCCAGGCGCCCAAGACCCTATCTTATTTCACTGTTGACTTTATAATTTTATATCTATCCACAGTTGGTGATTATTTTGACTCTAAGAGGCCTGAATGACAAAAGTCTACATATTAAGCTGAATGAGACTCCTTTTCTAGAATTAAGAAATTATATCAGAGTTACTTAATTCATAATTCAGTTTAATTCTCACATGGTTTTTCCTCTCTTCATTCGTCTTTGCAAGTTAACTCCGTTTACCAGTTTTGAAAGAGCTTGGAAAGAATCAGAATGGTAAAGAAACACTCTTTCTTTCCGACTTCTGTAGAGAGACATTGATGACCCAGTTTTAAAGCTTACTGTTGACTCCATGAATTTCTAGAAGGAAGACTAGTCAGCTTTCCTGAACCTGTAGCTAAAGACCCCGTCCTCCCTCCATCCTCCCTCCCACTCTTCTTTCTTTTTATTTTATTTTATTTTATTTGGCAGAGGGAGAGAGAGAATCCCAAGCAGGCCCCACGCCCAACTTGGGGCTCAGTCTCACAACCCTGAGACCATGACCTGAGCCGAAATCATGAGTCAGATGCTTAACCGACTGAGCCACCCAAGTGCCCCTCCCACTCTTATTTTTGTTAAGACTTTCAGCATGTTACCAATTAAATACAACTAAGAAATCATTGCTTTTTTTTTTTTTTTTAAGATTTTATTTATTTATTTGAGAGAGAGAGAGACAGCACAGGGGAGCCCAACACGGGGCTTGATCCCAGGATCCCGGGATCATGATCTGAGCTGAAGGCAGATGCTTAACCGACTGAGCCACCCAGGCCCTCTGCTTTTTTTTTTTTTTTTTTTAAGTCCTAGGATTTAAGGGGCTAAAAGGAAAAAACTCCCTGTACCTATGTTTTAATAAAAGAAAACAATAGACTGATAGTATCTGAAAAGGAGTAAAGATCCTCTCTTCCCTTGCAGCCACTTTGAGAAGCAGTTTTGGCATAGGTTCTGGCTTGGGTATAGGTTCTTGATAATTCTTAGTTCCCTTTCCAGAAAAGAAAGGAATGTAAAATTAGACTGGCTGAGGACATATTCCTACACCACTTCATGTAATACTTAGACTAGATACATAGTAGGGAAAACAGGTATACCTAATCATAACACAACACTGAGGTTTACACGATCTACTTTTATTGTGAAGTCAGTATCCATAAATTAAAATTTTGATTATAAACCAAGAAAATGCTCCTAAAGAAAGATAACCAAAGAGAAGCTAAACTTAAAAGGGCATTTAAATATGGAGCCAAGTGTTCTTTGGGAGATGCTAGGAAAGCTTTAGGTGGGAGAGAAGCAGTGTATGAGAGCCTAGGAATTCAAAATGTCACATCATATGGCAGGCCCCTGGGGTTCGTAATAAGTAACAGTAGAACTCTTGTCTTAATTGGACCTTCTTCTGCTTCAGACACAGTACGGGGATATTTTTGGCTTTCATGAATTATCAGGCTAAGACTTGTATTAATTTGGCTTCAAAGCCAATAAGCAATACCATGTTTGGCCTGGTTCTTAAAAATAAGTTTTACTATCTTTCCGTGATGAAAATGAAATATGGGTGCATCTCAGTAATGTGACTATAATCTAGAAGGATTTAGATGAGAAAAGCAGGCTTTCTGGCGTAGCAGGTAAGGAAACCATAAAGGGGGTTTATAGGTGAGCTAGAGGAAATCAAATTATGTTCTTCTGGAACTTTGCACCAAGGAAAATTGAAATATTAATTAATAAAGAAATATTAATTAATAAAAAAATAAAGTCTTAATAAAGACTCTGTCTATATTATTAGTGTTCTCAAATAATCTTGCTTAGCTACATGAACCCAATGCATTTGGAATACTAGCCCCCAAAAGAAGAGTTCTGTTACCTTCTTCACCGAATAATTAGTATATTGAAATATTTGAAAAAGAGGAAAGGTAAAACTGGCATTAAGTAGCATCACAGATGGGAAATGGCATCATCTGGTAGTTGTTAAAACAATGTTATATCTCCTAAACACAAGACACTGGGCTGAGCTGTGAAGGAGGTGTTAGGGTCTCTGTTCTCAAGGAGGAAAGTTAATAGTCCTATCAATGCAAGTACTGTGAAACAGTATGTGCTTAATTGTTGAAGAAGAGGGTTATCCTGTAGGTACAAATTCAGAGGGGAAATTGACCACTAACTGGAGAAGCTGACAAAAGGTCCATGGAGAGGAAAGGGGCATGAGCGGAATCTGGAAGGGCAGATGGGGCGTGGGTGGGCGAAGAGGCTAATAGTAACAAATTAAGAGGTAATTGCACATTTACTTTGTGCTCAGCACTATTCGAGGATCAAAGTAATGTGATTCACACTCCTGCTAAGTTAGAGGTGACAGTTCAGCAGGGTGGTATAAAAAAAACTGCCCTGAATGTGTGTTTACTTTTTTCACATAAAATGCAAAATGAGTGATTAAAAGAGGGCACGTAGGTTCAGACGAGTCACAGTTCAGAAAAGGTACTGAAGACAGGTGGAAAGAGAAGACTCTGCAGAGGAAGGTTTTAAGGTAGAGTATGAATTCAGTCCTTGACTGTGTAGGCTACGGACAGGTGAAGGACAGGAGAGGAGGGAGAAGACCCGTAATGTGCAAGGTGTTGTAAACATTTGCAAGCGACAGGGAATGGGGACCAGTCTGGCTGAAGCAGAGTGTTTCTGTTTGAAATACCATGCATTGGTCAAAACAGTGAGTTTTGAATGATAGAAACTGAAATTCACGAGCTGGCTCTGTTGTACAGATTTTTCAGTTTGTATAACTATAAAGTCCTGAAGTTGGTGTTGGTTGCTTAGGAAGTATCATTAATCATACTTCCTGCTGTCTTCCAGTTCACAGCTAAATGAGAAATTAGGGGGGAAAAGTCAGCAAAATACTGGCTTTATTATTGAGAAAGATAAATTGGAGGAGATAGTCTATGAATATGGCACAGTTGGGCTTCAACCTCTCAGGTCTACAGCTTTCTAACTTGTTTTATTTAAAATCTAAAGATTGTTGGTAATTTCCCTGATAATAAAATTTTTAAGGAAGAAATAAAAAGACCTAATGCAACATAGTCTTAAAAATGAAAAAAAAAAAAAAGAAATAAAAACTTGGCCTGATTTCCAAAACGCACACCTGCATCTGGTCCCAAACTTTCCAGTGTTATTTCTCTCTACACGTTCAGTTTCAGCAGTGATCAGAAATAAGCCTTGTGTATTTGCCCTCAGCACTTCTATGCGTATGCCATTCCATAGCCTCCCCCTATTAGTTTACTCTCTATGTACTGTCACTCCTTCAACAGAAGTGTAAGTTTCTTATTACTGTTGGATCCGAGCACCTTGGTTAGCAGTAGGGACTTAAAAATAAGAACAAATGTTAAATGAATGTTTACTAAGGAATTTAGACGTAAAGGAATGAGTAGATGGACACCCTGCCCCTCGCCTGCATCTGCACATGTTCACACCCTGTTCTGTATAGGGTTTGGCTCAGTAGGGCATTTCTGCAGTCTTCCCTGTTCCTTGAGCAATGCCATTAGGATTTCTCTTCCCTCTTCACCCACTAGACTCCTGTTCCTAAAAACTGTAAATCAGAGGATGCTCGGGCTAAGTGCTTGATTTTAATTCCTAGAGAATGGAAATTTGGGGCCCTTCCTATCCTAGTGAACTGAACAGTGGGGGAAAAAAAGCCCTACCTAGTTCCTCCATTGAACTTAAAGCTCACAACACACCCTCCCGCCCCGCCCTGCCCATGTCATCGGGTCTTTATTGCTTCTCCCTTGGACCCTATTCAGTTCTTTCATGTTATACAAAAATCAAAAGTGCCCTACAAGCAAGAGTTCCTCTTTCATCTGAGGGGTAGAGGCAGATATGGAAAAGGAAAAGACAGAGAACTTTTTAAACCCCAGCCTTCTCCCCACCCCCCTAACCCACAGGAGTCTTTTAAGAGCCACTCCTAGAAGATGGTGCAAGTGGAAGGGTATCCACCATCTTGGACAGCCCAGGATGGGATAGTTACCTCTTTCCTCCAACCTTTCACATTGGTTGCCTAATGAGTTAGAGTGTTCACTGAATGTATGTTTTTGTGGTGTTCAGCTTTTTGGTGTTCTTTGTAGTGATTCCTCTCTTTTCACTGTCCTTGATTTGATAGACTCCCTGCGTGGTTGGTATGGCCGAGGCGTAATGTTGGGCCACCATCTCCCTACTCCATGTTCAAGTATCATTTCTTTATCTCTGCCATGACACTTGCCACTCCTGCTTATATTCTGGCTCTTTGTATATTTGTCTTACCTGTCATATTAGATTGTAAGCTTTGTGGGGCAGACATCAAGTCTTACACAATTTTACATCCTTATAGTGACCTGTACAAAGTCCTCAATAAACGTTTGGTGAATAAGATCAGTGCTGTCCAATGCAGTCGCCACAAGCCAGGTGTGGATATTTAAATTTAAATTAATGATAATTAAATAACATGAAAAAAGCAGTTGCTCAGTCCTACTAGCCCCATTTGTACAGGCTCATGGCTTCCTTATTAAGTAGCACAGGACTAAGACGGCTGACGGCTAACCCAGAAGATGTGATAAAGACCCAAGCTTGGTCAGTGGATTAAAAAAATCAAAAGGAATGAGTTTCCAAGAAAGGCATATTCTTGATTTTCCTCTTAGGCCCTTCTGTAGATGTCAAGCCTCTTTTGTTTAGATCTAGAGATTTACCACAGATGCTGTTCTTGAACTAATTTGTGGTGCTGGGAGGGGCATATTCTGATGCCTTGGGAGCCTCGAAAGCCCAGAGCTTCTGTATTACTAGTGGTCTAACCAATCAGAGCTGGGCTGACTGAGAGGAAGAGGATTTTTAAAGCAGATCCCAGCATTATCATTTTATTTTCTGAGATATGCCCATGGCTGAATATTGGGGAGAGGACTTGTTTCCCTACGCTCGCCCCCCCCACCCCCCACCTGCTTGGCTGCGCTCTGACTTGGCTTATGGAGCTGCTATAGCCCTGGGGAACAGAGCCAAACATGCGGAAGCGGTTACGTGTACTAGCTCCCAGGGAAGCTGTGGCTAGCAGGGGGAGTGGGTGGGGTCCTGCCTGATGGCTTTTCAAAGAAGCCAGATCTTTGAAGTTTTGTTTTAGCAGCTGCCAGGTATGCTGCTTCAGCACTTTGCAGGCTCCCTCACTCTATTCCCCTATCACATTTTCTCTTGACTACATGTGCATCGTATACACATGAATGTTGGGAGGGTGAATACCAAACTGTGGAGCAAGTTGCTAAACACAACCCTCTTGCTTTTTCTTTTTACATGACTCTGCTGTGAAATAGCTACTTGAATGCTCCCTTTTCCCCTTTCAGCTGTGACCCTTTCTGACCACCTGCCAAAGGAGAGGCAAACAGAGTCCTCTTCTATTTTGGGAAAGTAGTAAGTTTCGAAAAACTGGAGGTCCTACATTCCTCTGATGGATTGGGTTATCACTCTGAGAATAGAACATCTCCCTTTTCCAAAAGCACAGATGACAGACAACCCGCCCCAGCAAGCAGCCCTGACACTTTTGGTCTTGGAGTAAATGTCTTGAACCTACCGTTTGTATGCCTTTGGATCTTCGGCATTTAGCACAGCGTCAACAGTACGTATTTATTAAATGATTGCCCTGGCCAACTGCTGTGCTGTGGGGAGGGACTAGGTAGGCACAGTACCCCTCTGAAGCCCACACTCTCGGAGCTTTCCCTGCTTCCTTGCTTTCCTGCTTAGTGATCCCCCTCCCCCTGTCCAGTCTGCAGTAGCCTCGAGCTGTTTCCAGCTGCCCCCAGCCTTGCCCCTTCCTCTGGACTAAACTCTTCTGGAGTATAGTATCTGCTCCTTTGTGTAATTATCTAGCTATCTATCTAGTTAACTAGCTAGCTATGTATATATATCTTTTTTCTTTCTCTCCTGAGATGTAAGTCTTTAAAAGGCAAAGGCTAGATTTTATTCCTATCCCAGAACCCTGGACCAGGAACGGGAAGACCTAAATGCCAGTCCCAGGTCGACCTGGAACTTCCTGACTTGGGCTAAATCATTTGACAAAACTTAAGCCTCACTTTGCCATGTAGGGAGTGGCAATGCCCAGGTTGTTGTGGGGTTCGATGCCATCCTGTACGTGAACATGCTTTGTGAACTATAAAGGTCGGCCCACGATTAGATCTCTTTGGTATTAATAGCACTTATCTCTGTAGAACAGTGATGTTTGTTTATGCTGCTGCTGATGCACAGACTAATCTCCCCAGAGCTGAGGTAAATCACCAGCTCAGGCCCGCATTACTCAGCTTGGCACAAGTTTAAAGCATGAAATGGGCCATTCTAGGCCCTCTCTGTCATCACCTCTCTCTAAGTCTGCAGGTTCTTCCTTTCAGACCTGCACGGTCATTGTTTTTCTCGCTAGTCTCCCCTTTTTCCCCTCAGGCCCTTGGCTGAGTTTTCTCTTCAACCCCCTCCATTCTTAACGAAGCAAGGTTGACCCATCCCATTTCCTGCTTTGGGTTGGATTTGCCAGCCCTGGTGGACCCTTCTCTCCCTAGATGGCCACCCGCCTCCCGAAGCTCTGCCCCCCAGCAGCACTGGACCTTCATCATTCTCCCTCCACCCAGCCCGGCGCCCTCAGCAGCAGCCCACTCAGGACCCTTCCTGTTTGCCTGTGCCTGCCCTTGCTTTTCTGCCAGACTGTCCCCCAGTCCCCCCTTCCCATGGCATCTCTTCCTGCATTTTCTTCCTTTTCCTGGGCTCAGACTTTTCATCCAGAAAGGCTCCTCCCCCTTTCAAGACCCTGAAGTTTGGTGCATCACCACGTGTGTGTCACCCAGTCCCCGTCACCTTAAGCAGATAAACAAGCACTGCTGCTTTTTAGGGCTATCACATGGCTTGAGAAGGTCCAAATTCCCTTATTTAAATTATCGAAGATCTCACATTTAAATGCGATGACCTGGTATTTGAGAGCATGCATTTTAGAGACAGACCAATTTGGATCCTTCCCTTTTTTAGCCACTTGCTAGCTATGTCACTGAGGGCAAGCTCTTTGAATCTACTATTATTACATCTAAATGAAGACAGAATGCCTACTTCCTAAGGGTATTCTGAGGAGCAGATGAAAATTAAGTGACATGAGAAAAACACTTTTAGAAAGTGCCTGACATAGAGTAAGTGCTTAGTAAATGGGAATTACTGGAAACATTTCCATGTCATCTGTCCATACCCTGTTCTGCAGGTATTAAAAATTGAAGTTAAGTGGTTTGTGTAAATCCCCCCCCCCCACCTGGTAATAAAGTAAGGACTAGAACCCAGGGCTTCAAATCTTCTGCCTGATGAACTTTCCATGTGATCCCTCTAACTCCGCCAAAGGCTTATTCTAGTTTCCTTTCTTTGGTGGAATGTTAATTTACTCATGCATTTGTTCATTCAGCAAACAATTGCATGACTGTGATGTTGTCAGGCTCTGGGTGGAGAGAGACCAGAATGATGAACTCCATTGGTTGAAAGCTTGGTCCAGGGGGTAGGAAATAGTCACTGTGAAGAACAGTCACAGTCCAAAAAACATACTGACAAAGGGCCTTTTGGGGCCTTGGGGCATAAGCTCAATCAGAAGAAAACCAGAGTAGGCTTGCAGAGGATAGATTGTTGTGTTTTGCTAGGTGAGAATGGCTGAGAAGCGGGCAAGAGCACTCCTGAAGTGCAGTGTCATGGGACAAGTAGGGGTTGGTTGAGGATGAGGAGGCAAAGTTCAAGTGCTCGATATGCCATTCTAAGGGGATTTTATCCCAGTATCTGCCCTGTTAATTAACGTCAACCAAAAAAGTCAGGGGAAGGTGTACGTGGGTATGTGATTTAACATTGCTGGGTCTTTGTACCTAATGTTTTCACTCTGTTTCTCTTTCCCATTCATTTGTATCTGGGAAATTCTTTTTGTCTTTCTGGATCCAGCTCAGTGCTAACCCTTAGTCTGCACTTTCTCCGATCATCTCACATGGAGGCGGCCTACTTGCCTGTGGCAGTCACACTGTGTCATAATTCATTTTCATGTCTTCCCTCTACCACCTCCTTTGAAGTGAAGACTTAAACATCTTTATGTTCCTGTCCCTCACTGCGGCGTCTGACACGGAGTAGCCACCAACTTAATGTATATTGAATGAACGTAAATGCCTCTAGGTTCATAATCACAGCCCAGACTTCCACCTGGGCAGCTCTTTAGCCAGTGCCTGTGTTTAGTGGCACGAAAATGTAGATGGATCAGGTCAAGACTTTTCTCCTTTACCCAGAACCATAACTCAACATGCTTGCCATTGTTAGGGTCTGAGCTTTGGCTTCCTCCAGTAAGGAACCCTAACACTAAGTAGGTCAAAAGCCTGCTGCAGCCCAGAAACCGTTTTTGTGTTGGCAGCACACTATGCTCAACATACCTGAAAGGATTGGAAGACTGAAGACAGTCCTCAGCCCCGTAAATGCCACCCAGTGAAATCAGTATTAAAGTAGAGCAGTGTCTCACAGCATCCACTAAACTGTCTACAGTTATACTCCTCACTTGGCCATTTTTCAGAACTGTGCGGCTGTTGGAGTAGTACTATTTATTTACAGCCCTGACTAGACTACTACACGCACAAGGCAAAGCTTCTTCATATTCAAATAAACACACAATCTGTATTTGGGACCAGCTTGATGTCACATTCTCTCACATATTGCACATATACACTTGCTCTGCACTGTGCTGCAAGATCTGAACAGCTCGGCACTCTTCTGACAGACATAGCTGTAACATGCCTGGATGCCTTAGTTGGCTGAGCATCGGACTCTTGATTTCGGCTCAGGTCATGATCTCGGGGTCATGAGATTGAGCCCAGTGTTGGGCTCCACGAGGGGCATGGAGTCTGCTTAAGATTCTCTCCCTCTGCCCCTCCCCCCCAAATAAATAAAACAAAATGTATAGTTAAATATCTTTTACATACCGATCAAACTTCACACTTTATGAAGTTTTCTCAGTACAGAAGAGGTGAGAATCTCTCTCTTAAGGCTTTAGTGAAGAGATGCATTGTAATTCAATAGCAGGCCATCATGGTAATCTACCCTGACATGTGCCATGTTAGGAAAACAGGCCACTCTGATAGGATAGTGCTTTAAAGCTAAGTTTTCTTTTCTTTTTAAAATGTGTTATCTAAGTAACTGCATAACAAATTATCTCCAAGTTTAGCAGCCTAAAACAACAAACATTTATTATCTCAGTTTCTGTGGGTCAGGAATTAAGGAGCAGCTTAACTGGGTGGTTCTGGCTCTGGCTCTTTCATGAGGTGGCAGTTAAGATGGCAGCCGAGAGGGCTGCAGTCATCTGAAGGCTTGCCTGGGGCTGGAGGATCTACTTCCATGATGGCTCACTCTCACATGGATGATGAGATCATGCTGGCTGTTGGCAGGAGGCCTTTGTTTCTCACCACATGGACTTCTCCACAGGGCTGCCTGCATGTCCTCATGACATGGCAGCTGGCTTCCCTCAGAATGAATGACTCAAGAGAAAGACAGAAGCCACAATGTCTTTTATGGCCCAGCCTCAGAAGTCATATACCATCATTTAAAAAAAATTTTTAAATTGTGGTAGAATACAGATAACATAAAATTTACCATTTTAACCCTTTTTAAGTGTACAGCTTAGTAGCATTAAGTACATCACATTGTTGTGCAACCATCACCACCATCCACTTCCAGAACTCTTTCATCTAGCAAAACTGAAACTCTGTACTCATTAAACAATAACTTCCATGCCCTCTCCCCTAGCTTGTGGCAGTCACCGTTCCACTTCCTGTCTCAGTGAATCAGACTATTCTAGGTACCTCATATTAGTGGAATCATACAATATCTGTCCTTTTGTGACTGGCTTATTTCATGTAGAAGAATATCCTCTAGGTTTGTCCATGTTGTAACATCTGTTTGAATTTCCTTTTTTTTTTTTAAAGATTTTGTTTATTCATTTGAGACACAGAAATACAGAGAGAGAGAGAGAGAGAGCGTGAGCAGGGAGAGAGGCAGAGGGAGAGGGAGAAGCAGGCTCCCTGCTGAGCCAGGAGCCCGATATGGGGCTTGATCCCAGGACCCTGGGATCATGACCTGAGCCGAAGGCAGACGCTTAACCATCTGAGCCACCCAGGTGCCCCGAATTTCCTTCTTTTTAAGGCTGAATCCTATGCCATTGTATGTATATACCACATTTTGTTTATCCATTTATCTGTTGATGAACACTTGGAGTGCTTCCACCTTTTGGCAATTGTGAATAATGCTGCTATTAACATGAGTGTGCAAATACTTACTCGTGTTCCTGCTTTCGGTTCTTTTGAGTATATATCCAGTGTGGAATTGCTGGGTCATATGATAATTCTATTTTTTCCAAACTTAATTAATTCACTTGATTTTTCTTGTATAAATATCTTACATGGTGTCCACAGATGGAGTCTGACTCCTCTACACGGAGACTCTGGTGTAGCTCCTTACTAGATGGTCGATGGTGAGTTCCTTGGAGGGTTACCTGATTAACACAGTCTCTTCCCAGAGGTTGGGTGACATAGCTATAGGTCTTGGAGATGGCATCCAAGATGGCCTTGGCAAAGTTCCCCAGAGTGGCAGTGCATCCCCTGGGCAAGGTGTAGCAGTCACTAATACCAGCCATCAGCAGCAGCAGCTTTTTGGGCAGAGTAGCTGAGATGCCAGTGCCTCTCAGGCTGAGGAATGAGGCATACTGGCACAGAGCTTCAACAGCTGGTCACCTTGCAGGGGTTGGTGTGGGACCCGTCAGTCTTGGTGCCGGAGTACTCTCACTGCATGGTGGCAGTGGAGAGATTGGCCAGGGTGATGGCCCTGTGAATGGCAGTAGCTACCTCCTTAGAGCATTTACCCAGATTGACATGGCTCTTGTGGTTCCCCAATGGCGAAAAATGCTTTGAACCTGGTTCCCTGGCCAGCCGGGATCTGCTTTTGCACAGGCATAATCTTCCAGCTCACCATTAATGGTCATCTCTGGGGAAAAGTCCATGACCCCTTAGACTCCTTGATGGGCAAAGGAGAAGAGATAGATTTCCTCCAGGGACTTGATGATCATGTCCTTGACCAGGTGGCCCAGCTTGGTGACAGGCAGCCACTTGTCCTCAGCCTTGACTTAGTGAGCTCTGTGGCTCAGCACACCTGCAACTGTGGTCCCAGAAGCTGTTGCCCAAACTTCTGTGGAAGCCGTTGCTTCCAGGTTTCCCACAGCACACTCATCATCTGCCGTTTGGTGTTTTCTTGGAGAAGGGCAATTCTTTTTTTTTTTTTAAGATTTTATTTATTTATTTGACAGAGAGAGACACAGTGAGAGAGGCAACACAAGCAGGGCGAGTGGGAGAGGGAGAAGCAGGCTTCCCATGGAGCAGGGAGCCCAACGCGGGACTTGATCCCAGGACCCTGGGATCATGACCTGAGCCGAAGGCAGACGCTTAACAATTGAGCCACCTAGGCGCCCCGGGCAATTCTGATTTTAATGTTTTGAAGAACCATCATGCTGTTTTCCATAACAGCTGCACCATTTTACATTCCTGCCAGCAGTGTACAAAGGTTATAATTTCTCCACATCATCACCCATACTTGGCGTTTTCTACTTTTTTTGATAGTAGCCGTCCTTATGGGTGGGAGGTAATATCTCATTGTGGTTTTGATTTGTACTTCCCTAGTGATTAGTGATGCTGAGCATCTTTTCATGTGCTTGGTAGCCATTTGTGTATCTTCCTTAGAAAAATGCCTAGTCAAGATTTTAATGGAGTTTGTGTTTTCGTTTTTCTGAATTTTGTATGTATTTTGGGGTATTAATCCCTTGTCAGATAGATGATTTGGAAATATTTTTTCCCATTTCCTAGGTTGCCTTTTTACTCTGTTGTTAGTGTCCTTTGAAATGCAAAAAAAATTAATCTTGATGAATACAATATTTCCATGTTTTTTTTCGTTGCCTGTGCCTTTGGTGTCATATCCAAGAAATCTTTGCCAAATCCAATGTCATGAAGTTTGTGCCCTTTGTTTTCTTCTAAGAGTCTTACCATTTTATCTCTTAATGTTTAGGTCTTTCAAATACACTGTCGTTTTTGCAGCATCTTATTGTTGACACAGGCCACCTCTATTCAGGATGGGAGGAGACGACTCGAGGGTGGGGGAATTAGCAGGAGGTGGGGATTGTTGGGGGATATCTTGAAGGCTGATTCCCACAATAGTTCAGGTACATATTTTTAAAAGTTAAGTAATTCTGTAAGATTTATAGTGAAAATGGGAATCCTTTGCTCCTTTTTTTTTTTTTTTTTGGTGGTGCTGGAGATGAGTTTTATTGGCTTTCGCTTTTCTCGGGGAGCACCAGCTCCCCGCCGGTCCCCGCAGTCTGGCCGTGTGAACTCACACAGGGATTCCTTTGCTCTTTCTTTCCCCACTGCTCTAATGTTAATTTCCACACCTCAGCAATAACTCCTTTTAATTCTTTTAAGTGGCTATTTCCCTTCGTATTTCTAAATCATATGTTTATTCTGCCATTTTGGACTTTGCATTTTATATATTACTTATTAACTTCCTATCGAGAGATGGAAGTTTAGCATTCTTATACTGTCTCCTCCCGGCATAACCCCTGCCACACACACACACACACACACACACACACACACATACACACATACACATTCACACACTTTCCCTCCTCCCATCCTTGCACTACACATATAGTATGAATTTTTGCTTAATCAGTGTTCACTGTTTTCATCATCATGACTATGCCCTTAGAAACTTTTAGGCCTCTTAGAGTCATCTTTTCTCTCCTATTTATCCACTTGTCTTGTCTGAATTTCTGGGGGATTCTCTTAATAATTTCTTATACTATCTGTTTACCTATGTCCAACTTGATACATGTTGTGAAATGAAGAAATGTTCTGAGTTTCAAATTTCTTCCAGTTCAAGACAATTTACACATTGCTGCAAACCCATGGGGGGGTGGGGGGAATATATGTGCGTATACACACACACACACACACACACGTTGTAATTAATATGATATATAATATACCTAACTATATATTTTCCAGTTTTCAATAGACCTGAAGTATTTCCATATTTTAAAAAATTAGTTGTACAAATAATACACACATGTAGCCATATCATAAAATAATCTAATAAATATATACAGATTGTGAGGAGGTAAAGGCCTCTCCTCAGAGACGACCATCATTAAAAGCTTGATTTGTTTATTTTTGCATATATTTTTCTGTGACTTTTTTTCCTTCCTAATGTCTCCATGTTTTTTTTGGTCTGTTTATATAAATTAAGTATTTTTAGCTACTATGTAGTTTCCCAAAGTATGAATGCACCGTAATTTATTATACCATAAAGAGCAGTATGTTGTATCCAATTTAGGCATCTGCAGTGAGCACCTTATACATATATCTGTGTGTGCTTGTGCAAGTATTTCTATAGGTTATGTTCCAAGAAGTGGAATTTGTTGCATCAAATGCTATGTATACTTTGAATTTTTTATAGTTATTGTCAAATTGGCGTCTACAAAGGCTATACTGATATACCCTCCAGTCTGGAGTATAGAAGCATGCCCTTTCCCCACACCCTTGCCAACATTACACCATTGGTCTTCCTGTCTCTTCTGCTGGACTGTCACATCTCTTTCATAAACTCCCTCCCATTTTTACTGATGATGAAATTAGATCAGAATCTATTTTCAGATATATCAGGGATGGTTTTTTTTGGGGAGGAGTACAACTGAGATCGGGCCCAGCAGTGGGAAGATAAAGGGTTGTCGGTGGTCTCTTTCTTCTCTTAATGTCAGCTAAGACTAGAAAGAATCTCTGTGAGTCAGCTTCTTTCCACCACACTGCTTATTAGGTGTTTTTCTCTCCTGGTTTTGTTTTTGACTGATTTCATCCATGGAGCCTGACCCTTCCCCCTCCTTAAATAATGAATAACCAGAAAAGTCACAGAGCCCAGCAAACTGAGTGAAGGAAGCTTAAGGAAAATATTAAAAAGGAAGAAAAGTGTTTGATGTACTTTTAATATAAAATGTGGAAAAGTAGGGGAAGGGTGGGGGTTGGGGAAGGGAGGGGAGAGAGAGATTATTCACGGTAATGGGAACCAAATGTTGACTGGGAAAGCTGCAGTTCTCACACTCTTCCTGTAAACCCAGCGGCTTTTCAAAGTGATAATAATGAAGAGCCAACAGCACAGGACACGCCTTAACCCTTCCATACCTGGACAACTTCTTCCAGTCAGCTTTTCAGAGGCTGGTCCACTTTGAGGAAGTCCTGGTATGTGGAGAATTTGTTTCCCTCTTGACACCCTGACAAAAGGAAGGAAGGTAGAGGCAAGTAGTAGAAGAATGAGTGAACACCTGCTTGCTAACCCCCCTCACACTGTGCCTAAGTTTCTCTTTCTGTGTTGGGCTTTAATATTGGACCGCGAAGCAGCCTGCTTGACCAATAGCTTACCAGTTTTGAAGAGCTATATCTTCTCCCTCTGCTGTCCAGAAGGGGACCTAGAAGGAGATGAGGACTGCCATGTAGCAGACAGGCAGAATAATCCCACTACATGAAGGCCCTCTGTGGAGTCTGAAGTCCTCTTGGGTGCCGAGTGTGTGCACTCATCTGAAGGCCTGGGTTTCTGTTTCTCTTGGAAGTCCTTTCGTGCCTCCATGGAATTGAGATGTAAAGACTTTGTGGAGCTGAAGGGCACTCCCTGACATGACTTCCAGGTGGTCAAGGACAGGCCTTTTAGCCCCGCCCTTTAACCACGGAGGGAGAATGAAAAGGGGGGAAGGGACGAAGATCCTGGTTCAGGTGGCTCTTCACTTCCATCTGGATTTAAACTTCATTTACGCACTTTTAAAAAGTCCATTTTGGGTAAGAAAGAAAGAAGTCTTATTTTTCAATGTCAAATATTTACGATTTTTGAGAGACAGCCCCCACACGGAGGGCAGGTGGCACTGCAGGGCAGACAGGTGCTCAGACCCCTGCGGTTAGCTGAGCAGGTTGCTGGGCCTCTCCAGGCCTCAGTTGCCTCATCTGTGACTCGAGGCATGACTAGTCTCTGCCCGCTCCCAACGTGAAGGGTTTCAGTGAGGTAAAGCACGGAAAATGTTGAGCACGCTGCCGGGCATCTACCTTTCTCCATCCTCTTCGTTACCCTCATATTGCCTGTGGCTAAAATTGAACTATCTCTTTGGTTTCAAATGGTTTTAAAAGACATCTTTGGGACGATTTTATCTTTTTCATGTTTTACATTTAGGTCTATGATCTATTTTGAATCAGTTTTTGTATGAAGTATGAGGTTTATGTTGTGGTTCATTTTTTTGCCTATCAATATGCCATTGCTCCAGCACCATTTGTTAGTAAACAAATGGCTAATTTAAAAAGGGTATCCTTCCTCCATTGCGTTGGTTTTTCTAGCTTGTCAAAAATCAGTCAATATTTGTTTGGGTCATGGATGATTTTGTTTTATTTTAAATATTTTATTTTTGGTACTGAGTCTTTGACTTTTTTTTTTTTTTCCCCTAAGTAGGCTCTACACCCATTGTGGGGCTTGAACTCATGACCCCAAGATCAAGAGTTGCATGCTGTATCAGCTGAGCCAGCCAGGTGCCCCGGGTCTTTGATGATTTTAGTATTCCTAAAACAAAGGCCTATAGCAATAATTGTTAACTAGAAAATCCTTAGCAAAGACTCTTAGGTTCTCATTTTCTGTTCTTCTATGTTAACTGTGGAATCATACAGATTTAGGTTCAAAAGCAGCTCTTTCACTTACTCTGTATGTGAAGGTAAACCTGTTATTCAGCATAAGCCTCGGTGTCTTCACCTCTAATACAGAACAGTAACACCTGTCTCCGTGGGTTGCTGTGAAGGCTAAGCATGGTAAGGCATGTAAAGGGCTTCGCTTGAAGTCAGGCATTTAGAGAGTCCTCACGCTAATGGAGTAGTGGTGGTGAGAGCTGCATGTCTCCCTTCTTGGCCATCCTAAGCCGTCACTTACTCATGCCCTTTGCCTTCCCCAAAGCTGAGCTTTTTTTAGCCTTTCCGTGGTAGCTTCATCATGAGTGCATGAGTGATTCCAATTAAAGCTACTGTGCTATGCTTTACTTAGAGGACAGTTCTGACCAGTAACATTTCTATTTCAGAATACAGCAGATGAGAGGTCACCGTCTTACCAGCTGTAATTACAGCATCTCTGTACCCTCCCCCACCCCCACCATTTAGCCACATTGGCTTTCCTATTCTTCCTTGCTCTTTTATATGCTGTTCCTTCTACCTGGAATGTCCTTTCCAGTTGTCATATTGCTGGTCATCTTTTGAGATCATTTCTACTTTGAAGAAATCAAGCCTTTCTTGATTTCCTCCTTAGGAAGTTGCTTCCTTCCTTTTGTTTTCTAAAGCTAATGTCCTGTTTTCAGCACGGCGGCATACAGAGTTTGGGGAGTACCAGGAGTTTTTTTTTCTCTGTTTGGAAAAATACACACATATCTTTTACAATGCATAAATAAATAAAATATATTCATATGTGTTCACATTAATATGAAATGATAAAAGCAGGATAATATAATCACAATATACTGGAACAAGATGAATGACACATACCAGGGTACCATGATTGCAGAATAGGATTAGACGTGACATTTTTTTCTCCTTCTTTACACTTTTCAGTAGTTGGACATTTTCATAGTCAGCATGTATTAATTTTTAAATTGATTGTTCAGTATACCTTACCATTTACTATTAATTCAGAAATATGCTTCCGTTATTTGAAACAATAAGATTCCGTTCTGCCATTGGTTAAAGAAGGGAACAAAAGAAAGGGAAGAAAAAAAGAGCTAACATTTATTGAGTGCCCAGTTCATGCCAGGTCCTGTGCTTTTATGATTTATCCTATTTATTCCTGAAAACACGCTGTAACATGAATATTGTTATCTGCAAGTATAGATGGTGAAATAGCTTTAGAGATATTGCCTTTTTTTTTTTTAAGATTTTTTTATTTGTCAGAGAGAGAGCACAAGCAGGGGAAGTGGGAGAGGGTTAAGCAGGCTTTCCACTGAGCAAGGAGCACAATGCGGGATTTGATCCCAGGACCCTGGGATCATGACCTTAACCAACTGAGCCACCTGGGCATCCCGAAATATTGCCATTTGAGTCTAGCTCTTTCTTTTGTCTTTGTCTTTTTCTTTTTTTTATTATTGAAATATAATCCCTCTTTAAGAAAATGTAATACCTCTTCATTCCCCCCACCTATTTTGCCCATCCTCCCACTCTGTCCCCTCTGACAACCACCAGTTTGTTCTGTGTATTTATGAATCCACTTCTGGGTTTTGTTTGTTTGTTTTGTTTTTAGATTCTACTTATGAGTGAAATCGTACAATATCTAGCTTTGTGTGACTTACTTCACTTAGTGTAATACCCTCTAGGTGTATCCGTGTTGTCACAAATGGCAAGATCTCATTCTTTTTTATGGCTAAGTAATATTCGTGTGTGTGTGTGTGTGTGTGTACACAGTACATCTTCATCCATTCATCTGTTGATGGACACTTGGGCTGCTTCCGTATCTTGGCTATTATAAATGAGGCTGCAGTAAACATCGGGGTGCATATATCTTTTCAAATGAGTGTTTTTGTTTTCTCTGGGTAAATACCCAGTTAGTGGAATGACTGGATCATATGGTAGTTCTATTTTTAACTTTTTGAGGAGCCTCCTTACTGTTTTCCACAGTGGCTGCTCCAATTTACATTCCCACCAGTCCTACACGGGACTTTTTCCTCCACATCCTCACCAACACTTGTTGTTTCTCGTCTGTTTGATATCAGCCATTCTGACTTGTATGAGGTGGTATCTCATTGTGGTTTTGATTTGCATCTCCCTGATAAGTGATGATGAATATCTTTTTATACATCGTCTTTGGGAAAATGTCTATTCAGGTCCTCTGCCCATTTTTAAATCAGATTATTGGTGGGTTTTTGGTGTCAAGTTGTATAAATTCTTTATATATTTTGGATATTAACCTCTTATTGGGCATATCTGCAGATACCTTCTTCCATTTAGTAGGTTACCTTATCATTTTGTTGGTAGTTTCCTTTGCCATGCAGAAGCTTTTTAGTTTGGTGTAGTCTCAATACTTTATTTTTTTCTTTTGTTTCCCTTGCCTGGGAGGCAAATCTAGAAAAATGTTGCCAAGGCCAGAGCCCAAGAGATTACTGCCATGTTTTCTTTTAGGAGTTTTTTGGTTTCAGATTCACACTTAGGTCTTTAATCCATTTTGAGTTTATTTTTGCATAGGGTGTGAGAAAGCGGTCCAGTTTCATTCTTTTGCACGTAGCTGTCGTCCAGTTTTTCCAGCAGCATTTATTGAAGAAACCATCTTTTCCCCATTGTACATTCTTGCCTCCTTTTTTTTGAAGATTAATTGACCATATAAGCATGGGTTTATTTCTGGGCTCCCTATCCTGTTCCATTGATCTCTGTGTCTGTTTTTCTGCCAGTACCATATTTTTTTTATTACTATAGCTTTGCAGTATATTTTGAAATCTGGGATTGTGTTACCTCCAGCCTTGTTCTTTCTCAGTTGCTTTAGTTATTTGGGATCTTGTGTGGTTCCATTCGAATTTTAGGACTGTTTGTTCTAGTTCTGTGAAAAATGCTATATTTGGCAAGGATTGCATTGAATCTGTAGATTGCTTTGAGTGGGATGGACATTTCAACAGTATTAGTGTCCAGCCCTGTCTGACATGAGAGCTCATGCTCTTTTTACTAGTTTAATTTTCCTACTCTTCGGAAGAGGAAAATCAGTACTAGACTTTTCACAATGGCATCCCAGACTAGTCTAAGACCTATTTATTAATGATGATAATTTGCAAAAGAGAAGTGGAAAGATTTCTGAAAATAAACTATCATTTGTGGAATATAAGAAACAACCTGTGAACAAAAGTGGAGAAAAGTTTAGTCAGAGGCTGAAGCAAATAGTTCGGCATTATAAATACCTTTACCACAGTCTGTGACTCTGGACAGTTTTTCACTTTCACCACACTCATGCTTTGTGTGTGGGCAGGAAACATCACTAGCCTGAAGAGCTAACTATAAGTATATATGGTTTGTATTTAGAATTCGGATTAAATTTCTATTTGCTTTGTATGCTGACTTTTCTGACTATAACTTTTTTTTTTTTCTTTCACGGATTTGACCCAGCAGTTCAGGTAGATTAGGATGACTACTTTAGTGTTTTGGTTTCTTACAGTGGCCTGATCATACTGGTGCTGGTCAACATGTCTTAGAAATATGACTTATCATTTTAGCTATGGTTTAACAAATGCATTATTCAGTAACTATGGTATATTAGAAGAGAACCATTGCTTCTCAGCTGTTTGGCTAAGATTGAGTAGTTGGAGAGAACCGTGTTATCATGAAAAGGATATAAAGAAAAAGAAATAATGAAAGATGTCCCTTTTAGGCTCCAGGCCATTTATGGACTTAGTGTGTGGGGAACCAGGTCACAGACAGACATGGAGAGAAATCATACAATGTCTGAATTTAGAGCTCTGGAAGTAAAGAATTTTTGTTTGATTCAATCCCTATTATATTCCTATTTTTATAATATTCATAGGAAAGCTCTTTGCTTCTGTATATGAGGAGGACCCCTTTTACTGTATAAGAATATGGATTGCCTGTTGATCTCTGAGAAATCAGGTTATGTACTATTGAACCTCAAAAATAAAATCATATATAAAAGTAATACTAGCTAATAGTAACAGGTAGTGCTTATGGTATGCTGTGCCCTAAATGTTTTATGTATATCTTAACTCATTTAAAAGCTTTTACTATGTGCTAGCAACTGTTCTCAAAACTCTACGTGTATTAACTGATTTAGTGCTCACAGCTACTTTGTAAGATAAGCACTGTTATCATTCCCATTTTACAGATGAAGAGACTAACTACAGAGAAAAGAAATGATTTGCCCAAGATACACATTGGTGAATGGCAGTCAGGATTCAAACCCAAGCAAGTAGTCACAGAATCCATGCTCTTAACCACTCTCCTAGTAATTCTCAATGGTGTGTGTCCTGAATCACCTGAAGGGCTTGTGAAAACAGATTGCTAAACCCAGATCCAGAGTTTCTGGTTCCAGTAGGTCTGGGGTAAGGCTCGATAATTTTCATTTTTAACAAGTTTCCAGGTGATGCTACGCTATTGGTTCAGGGGACCACACTGAGAATCACTCTCCTGGGGCTGGTTACAAATCAGTAGTATTCAGTGCAAGCAGCTGAGGACCAGAATCATGAGTTTCAGTGGTATCCTATCGGAGGCAGGTGCCTGCATTTTGCACTAACTGTGACGTTGGACTTAGCTCCTCTAGTAAATCTTGGGGACAGCACATTCCTTTTTTTTTTTTTTTTTCAGGTAGGCTCCATGCCCAGTGTGGGCCCAACATGGGGCTTGAACTCAGGACCCTGAGATCAAGACCTGGGCTGCCATCAAGAGTCCCAACACTTAAACGAGCCACCCAGGCACCCCAGGGGACAGCACATTTCAGTAGACTTGTCTTGACATAACAGAAGCATGTGCCATGCCACTTCCTAGTGTGATGAAGTATTATTTCCATAGATTGTTCATTGACGGTAGCTTGGGAATGGCTCCTAAAGCTACACACACACACACACACACACACACACACACACACACACACAACTTCAGTAAGATAAAAAGACCTGAGCATTAGTACACATTTTATTTCCTTCTTTTTGGTCCTATAACTTTGAAGGAAAGAAAAAAACAAAAACCTCCTTTCTTGCGATTTCCCCAGTATTTTCTCTATTTTATAAAAACAACTTTATTTATAAAGAAAAAAGGACTGGTGGAGAGGATAAAAAGTTTAAAAAGAGAAAGAAAAGAAAGGTGGAGTTTTTTTAGTTGTTCCCCCATCTCCCTTGGCCAGTTGGAGAAAGGGGGCAGAGACAGGTGACTGAAGCCAAAGCTGGAGCCTCGGCTCTTCCAAGTTGCCTGCTGTTTTGCTTCCTGGGGAAAAGAGGAGAAACGAAAGGAGCCTAACTGATGTGATGAGGCAGGAATTCTAAATTTGTGACACTTTGCAAGCTGTTTGCGTGCACTGGGTTTGAACCCAGCTACAATTCAGTGTAGAAGTTCTTGGAAGCTGGCATGTCAGCTGTCCTAGGCAATCTGCACATTAACTTTCACTTTGAAAACTTTTCCTGGCTTGTCTTTGCAGGGTGTGAACACTGGCCGATGGTGGGCCACTTTACCAGGGCCAGCTGTGCTCGTGTGTACCTGCCTTGTTGTCCCCAAGGCATCGGACGTTTCCCTTCATATGATGAAAACCCTGCTGAGCTGGACTCGGTCTCCATTGCTGAATGAACTGGTGTCAGGGAGTTCTCTTTTGGCTTTTTTAAAGGTCACTCTTTGCTCACTTCTTAGTTCACAGCTACATTTTTCAGGCTTCATGTGGTATGCTGCTTATGCCAAAGTAAAGAGCTGGATCAAAGACATTTCTTGTTAATAAGGCGAAGGATCAATCTGTCTTTTCAGATCCAGACTGCTAATAGATAAAGGACGAGGGAGTCTCCGTCTATATAACTTGCTGACTGCCAGAATCCTAAGCTGCCTTCTAGAACAGTGCTATGAACTTAACCTTTGAATGGTTAGGTTTTATATCCAGCTTTGTGTTCCATAAAGCTTGCCCCCAGATTCTCTGCCAGAAATCCCAACTTTGTCCTTATTTCCTCCTCCTGGAGATCATTCCATCAATCATGGAGTGGTACAAGTGTGGAGACGGCAGAAGTCTGGTTCACATGCGGTATCCATTGTCAAGTCCAGCTGGCTGGGCTCTCACTGTATTCTTAAAGGACAGGCATATCAATGCTTGGCTTTTTGACATGATACCTCTGTGTGTCCTTCCCAAATTTATATCATTGTCACACAGTGTTTAATAAACTCAAAGTAAAAAAGTAGCCAAAATGCCCCCCGCCGACATCTCCCAGCTATCACTACTGCTTCCTTTTCCTTTTTGAGATCTCTGCTTATTGAATGAATAAATCAGAAACCTCCCCTCTCAATTGTTTGCAATTCTGTATTCCAAGTTATGTGTCTTATTTGGACCCTGCTCACATTTTAATCTTTTTTGAAGCATGCCTTTTTTTTTGCCTCGATTGATTTTGAGCCACCTTATTGTGGCATGTTGTCCTACTTCCACGTTTGGCTTTTCTATTAAAAGAAGGGTAGGAAACAATAGGTGATAGATTTATTTTGGGGGTGCCAATTGATATACAGTCTCTAACTTATTTAGGTTCTTCATTTTCAGGGCACATCTTTGCCCCATCCAAATGCTGTTCTCTTCAAGGAAAATGAAACTCACAAGATTCATGGTATTCAATCAATCTTATTTTTCTCTACTTAATAATTGAATTACTATCTCCAAAGAGGAGCATTTCTTATGATTACTAATTCATGATTTATGGTTTTAGTCCTTGTGATTCAGTGCGTGATTTAATGTGCAAAGAAGCTCATATACTGGGAAAGGAAGGGAAGGGACAGAAATAAATTAGATGCTGAATATGTAAACTAGTAACTGAGATGTCAGTTTCAGGCCCAAATTGAAGAGGTTAGCAAACCAATGATTTGGCAGCCCTTAGAGAAGGAAAAGGGAATTACTTAAGCTTAGCATTGATTCATGAAAAAAAGAAAAAAAGCCATGCTAGACTAACCTCATTTCCCTTCATGGTAGAATTACTTTAGTGAGAGAAGATCAGGGGACTAAGAAAGAATTATTGTAACTGGGTTTCAGCCCAGCCAAATGAAATCTTGTGAGCACAGAAGAGAAATGTGAACAAGATAATACTGTCATTAGGAATATCTGGTGACTAAACAGGCAACTCTTTTTTTTTTTTTTAATTTAAGATCAATTAATTAACATATAGTATATTATTAGTTTCAGAGGTAGAGTTTAGTGATTCATCAGTTACATACAACAGCCAGTGCTCATTACATCAAGTGGCCTCCTTAATGCCCATCACCCAGTTACTCCATCCCCCTCCCCACCTAACTGTACCTACCCAAACAATGCATCAGTGTAAGTTTGAGAATTAGGTCTCTGGGGATTTTTCATTGGCCCCTTAGTTCACTATATTTATCAATGAATTCATTCATCCATTCTTATTTATTTAGGCCCCTACTACTATATGCTCAGCACTTACATAGCTAGAAGACATACTGATCCCATTTTCAGACAACATCAACATGGGATACTGAATACCTCGAATGACAATCAGTATTAACGATGATTTGATCTGGCCAGAATGATGAGTCTGGTTCGTGGGATTTAGTAAGGAAAAACATAAAGCTCTTCAAACGGTTTCCGAAATTCAAGTGTGAGGAAGGCTTGAGGGTTCAGGTTGACTTTAAGTCTAATAGAAGTTAACAGTGGAATAAGAACTGCCAAAACCCAATAATATCATGTGGGGAAATTTTTACAACATATTGCCCGGTGAAAAAACCAGACTACAAAGCAGATAGTGCGGAATCACTCTCTGTGTGAGGGAAAGACACACAAAGGAAGAATATACATCAAAATGTTTACAGTAGCCATCTTTGTTGGATGACTTGGTTTTTTGCCTGTTTTTTTTATATTTGTCAGGTTTATGGTATTGGGAACATAATGCTTTTGTTCCTTAAAAAGAATTACTTTTGTTTCATTTTGAAAAGATATAAGGAGGTGTAGGCACTGCTGGTAGCGTAGGCTTTTACTAACAGGATTGGGGGTGGGAGGAGGACCGTGATTCTCTCCCCCATTCATGCTCACCTCCACTGCCTGGACAGCTGCCCCTCCCTGGTAATCAGCATTGTTAGCAAACCCACGTTTCCACATAGGGGCCAGCGTCAGAGTTGGAACCATTATCCGTCTGGGTTGGCTTGGAGCAGCAGGCCTCCATCACGAGCCATCTCTGGTGGGGAAGACTGGCAAGCGGACTGAGCTGCCCTGCTCACACACGCTGAGTGACTCTCAGGTCCCTTTTCAGATCCACTAGGTTGGTGCCCCCATTATCACCCAGTTAGCCCACACGGGCACAGTCCTTGGAAGGAGATTATAAGTACTGCTTTGCTTCTGTTCTTTCTGACATGCTCACACCAGTTCCTTAGTGCCCTTCTTGTTTGTTTTCCCAGAGGTTTGGATTCACTTTCCGTGGGAAGAATGGTAATAATAGTTCCCATTTATTATGTGTGCCAAACACTGTGCTAAATGCTTTACATGGATTATCCCATTTAATTCTTGGACCAACCCGGTGAGAGAGGGCATTGATTTTTATTCCCATTTCTCAGCTGAGGAAACCAAGGCATGGAGAGGCTGAGTGAGTGGGAGAGCCAGGATTTGAACCTAGCTGTCTTGTTGTAGAGCACAGCCCTGGCCACTAAGCTGTGCTGCCGCCTGTTCTCGGGGTCATCCGGTTCAGAAGCTGGGGTGTGGATCCAGGGGCGCGGGGCCTCTGCTCTTCCTCCAGAATTCTCTCACTAACCCAGCTCTTGGATTGGTTTTGATTCCTTTCCAGAATCTAAAACCTTTCATTTCTTTTTGCCTTCTTTCTTGGATTATTTCTTTAATCCTTTCCCAAGAGCCTTTCATCCTCTCAAATAAACAAAATATTTAAAGGTTTTTAAGCCCTTTCACCCTGTTCTGAAGCAGGAAGATCAGCTTGCATTTATAATTTCATATAGTTCCGTGCTTTTGACCTAGCGTATAGGTCATCAAACGTTTACTGGTTTTCCAGGTAATTTCTGAGCTTTTCTGTCTTTCTAATACTACTCGATTGTACTTCAGCTTTTCCTGCAAAAGTACTATTTCAGTATAACTCCACAGATTCAAAATGAAAAGGTCAAAGTGTTCTATATAGTCTTATCTCAAGGAGCAAACTCAAAAGGAAAAAATAAATTTTAGTCTTTAGCACCTGCACTTTCAGAGATCATTTAAAAATAATATTCCAACACAGAAACTCTCTCAATTTGAGGCACCTGTCACTGTGAGCGTAAAATCTCTTGGCAGGTCTAACTCATTCCACTTAAATAGTTTTAGGCACAAATCTCATTTGGCTAGCTATCACTGTTCCCAGTCAGCAGTTACCAACAGCAAGCCTGAAGACTTGTTAGTAGACAGCTCCAGTGTTATTTCTTAAATTTGCATCTAAATGCAATTCGACTTTTATTTTTTCACCAATGAAAGAAGTTCTCAGTCGTTCACCGGATACCTTTAGTAAGCAGACTTTTTTCTTGGAGCCCACACCGTGCAATTTTAATGCTAAATTTAACTGTCACTGACCCCTTGACTCCCTTCTAAGTACATATTACTTCTAATCTCATAATATATCTTCAGGCTTAGTTTTTCCGAGCCAGGATTTCTTTCTGCCTTTCATCCAGACTGCTCATTTACCATCATTAATGCCGCTCTGCTTACATTGCCCTCACTTCCCCAGACCTTCTGCCAGCTTACTGGGTCCTGCAGGGGCTGACGTGATTTTCCTCACTCACATTACCATGTAGGCTGGCTCCCCTTGACTCTGCCCAGCACTGCACCTCCTCCGCTTTGAATGCCTCTGGAAATGCCACCTATTCCAGAGTCCTGCCGTTCCTGCCTTTCTCCCACCTCCTCTTCCTCGTGGACTCACCTTGACAAGTGCATTTCCTCTGGATCTGGAGCTCTTTGGGAGCAGGTCTTTTTCTTCTCGCTAGTCCCTAGGAACAGGGCCCAGTAGATGGGCTGGGTTTATTTTGTAGGTTATTTACTCATCAGATGAATGCTGCTGAAATGGGAGAACTATTTAGGCATGTACCTTTACATGGGATCCCAGTATTGCAACATGCATGAAGAGAAAAAGTAATTTTACCACAAAAATCAGGGAAGACAAGAATAGAGATATAACATATACACAGAATGGGAATTATAATACTTAGGTATTTCATGAAAGATAAAAGAAATGTCTTTTTTTAGCTGAGGTAAAATTTACATAAAGTACATGGATCTTAAAGTGTTCAATGAGTTTTGACAACTTTATACATCCACATAACCCCCACTCAACACAAGATGTGGCGCATCTCCATCACACTCAAAATTCTGTGTGTCTTGATGGACTCTGAGAAACAACCTGAGGGTTCTAGAGGGGAGGGGGTGGGGGGATGGGTTAGCCTGGTGATGGGTATTCAAGAGGGCACGTTCTGCGTGGAGCACTGGGTGTTATGCACAAACAATGAATCATGGAACACTACATCAAAAACTAATGATGTAATGTATGGTGATTAACATAACAATAAAAATTAAAAAAAAATAAAGACAAAAAAAAATTCCATGTCTCTTCCCAGTCAGTACTCCTCCTCCCTCAGTAATCACTCTTTTGACTTCTCTTGTGATAGATTAATTTTGCCTAATATTTTTTTAAACTTTTTTTTTATCGTGGTGAAATGCAGATAACATAGAATTTACAAACCATTTTTAAGTGTACAGTAGAGTGGCGTTAAATCCATTCACATTCTTGTACAACCGTCACTACCATCCATCGCCATGACTCTTTTCATCTTTTCATCTCGTAGAACTGAAAATTGTACCCATTAAACAGTAAATCCCCTTCCTCACCAACCACCCCCCCCCCCAGTCCCTGCAACCACTGTTATCCTTTCTGTCTCTATGATTTTGACTGAGTACCTTAAACGGAGTGGAATCATGCAGTATTTGCCTTTTTGTGATTGGTATCTTTCACTCGGCATAATGCTCTCACAGTCCATCCATGTTGTAGCATGTTGCAGAGTTCCCTTCCTTTTTAAGGCTGGATAATGTTTCATTGAATTATATACCACATTTTGTTTATCCATTCATCCTTGGTGGACACTTGGGTAGCTCTCCATTTTAGCTATTGTGTTATGAAAATGGGTGTGTAAATATAGTTTTGTTGCCTATTCTTGGACCGCAGATAAGTGGAATCATCCAATATTCTTTTGTATCTGGCTTCTTTCCTTCAACACAGTGTTTTAGAGATTCATCTATATTGTTGCTTATATCAGTAGTTCAATCTTTTGTGTTGTTGAGTAGTATTCTATATGGATATTCCCACAACTGATTTATCCATTTTCTTACTGAGGGACATTAGGATTTTTTTACTATTGTGAATACAAACTCAATGAGAATTCTTAAACAACTTTGTTTTCATAACTGTGTATCTTCACTTCTTCTGGGTGTATACTTAGGAGAATTGTTAAGCCATATAAATATGTTTTCTGAAACTATTATATCACTTTACACTCCCATCAACGATGTGTGAGAATTCTAGTCACTCACATGTTTACCAACATTTGGTGGTGTTATCTGTTTGACTTTAGTCATTTTAATAGATGTGAACTGCTGTTTTCATTTTCCTGATGACTACTGATACTGAGAACTTTTTATGTGCTTTTTCGTGTTTTATTGGCCAGTCATATGTATATTTTTGTAAAGTATCTATTCAGATATTTTATACATTTTTAAACTAGGTTGTCATTTTATTGTTGAAGCCAACAGTTAATGATAGAACTTCATTATATATTATCAATTAGGAATCCTTTCTCACATATATGTATTGTGAATATTTTTCTTTAGGACATGGCTTGCCTGTTCATTTTCTTAGTGATATGTTTTGATGAGCAGAAATGCTTAATTTTAATAAAGTTTATCAATTTTTTTTCATTTACAATTAGAGCTCTTTGTGTCCTAAGAAATCCTTCCCTATGACAAGCTTACAAAGACATTCTCATATTTTCTTTTAGATGCTTTTTGGTTTGGGGGTCTGTGATCCAATTCAAATTTATTTTTGTGTATGGAACAAAGTAGAGGTTGAGGTGTTTTTTTTTTTAATCATATGGATATCCAGTTGTTTTAGCACCATTTGTTTAAAAAAGTTTCTTTTCCCTGTTGAATTCACTTGGCACCTTGGTCAAAAATCAATTGACTGTATATTTATGGGTCTATTTCTGAACTCTTTATTCTATTTCATTGATCTGCTTGTTTACTATTATGCTTATGCTGTACTATCTTGATTGTGGTAGTTTTATAGTGGCCTTGAAATCAGGTAATGTAAATCTCCCTTTCAAAATTATTTTGACTATTCTAGAGTCTTTGATTTTTCCGCATAAATTTTAAAATCAACTGGTCAGTTTCTTCAATAACAGCAAAACCTCCTGGAATTTTTATTGTGATTGCATTGGATCTGTAGATTACTTGGGGGTGGTTTCCAGTTCTGGTAGTGGCCGATTAAGTTTTTATCTGATCAGCCCACTGGATAAAATACAAAATACAACTACCTGAAGGCAGTAGAAGGTAAACAAAAGCTGGTACACACTAGAGAAGCCAGTATTTGGAAGAAGGAAATGAATGTTTGGAGGAAGGGAACTGCAATAGGTGAGCTTTGTCTTTTTGTCTTTTATTTCTTGACTTTAAACCAAAGGCAGGTCACAGTTTGCTATTAGAACCTAATGTAGAAATCCAAAGTAATTGGCTTGACAAACCGGAGGATACAGTTTAGGACAAACACGCCTGTTGGTGAGTAAGAGGAGAACCTTGGCAATGAGGCAACCAGAAAGGGGGAGGTATACTCCAAACTATACAGTTAAAGCTAAAAGAACTGAACATAGATCTGAGCCACAGCCCACTGAGGGAAAAACAGAATTGCAGTTGGAGTTCAGCCAAGTTAACTGCCTGCTTAAAACACATACTTGGTCTTTGGAGCAATATAATACAATCCAGTATCTATAACATTTCACAATGTCCAAGATATAATATGAAATTATTCAACATCTGAAAAAACAGGAAAATATGACCCATTCTTAGAATAAAAGGTGGGGCCAGTCTTAAGAAGGCTCAGATGTTGGAATTAATAGAAAATGATTTTAAAGTGGCTATTACAACAATGAACAAGAATGTAATGGAAAATATGCTTCAGTGAGTCAAAGAGGAAATCTCAAGACAGATTCCAGATGGAAACTGTGGAACTAAGAAAAACAGTATCTGAAATATAGAATAAATATCTAAACACTATTGAGCCTTCCAGTGGGTCAACATGCTATATCTATATATTTATTTAGATTTTGTTTAATATTTCTCATTAATGTTCTATAAATTTAGTGTAGAGATCTTACACATTTTTAAGTATATTTATTTCTAGATATTTGGTGTGTTCTTATGAGATTATATTATTATATTATTGCATTCTAAAATTTCATGTTCCTATTGTGTATTATTGGCATTTAAAAATACAATTGCAGCCTTATTACCAGTGTTTTTATAAAGTCCATAGGGTTTTCTATGTAAACAATCATGTCTATGAATAATGGCAGGTTTTTTTTTTCTTGTCTTATGACACTGGCTATGTATTCCATTACTAATTTTGAGTAGAAGTGGTAAGAGAAAACAGCCTTCCTTTATTCCTATTCTTAGAGGAAAAGAGTTCAGTGTTTCACCAATAAGTATGATGTTAACCATAGATTTTTTTATAGATATACCTTATTATATATTATCATATATACTTTATTAGATTGAGGAACTTTCTTCTGTTCCTAGTTTACTTAGAGTTTCTCTTGTGAATGGGTGTTGCATTTTGTCCAGTGCATTATACCATCTAATAATGTTCTATTATAATTTACTTCTTTATTCTTTTAAAGTGGTGAATTACATGATTGATTTTTGAATCTTAAACTATTCCTGTGGTAAATATCACTTGGTCATGATATATGATCTTATTTTTTTTATAAGAGGTGGATTTTTTAAAAAGAAGATAGATGTAGATTGATTAGTTTTATTTGCTAGTATTTTGTTAAAGCCTTTTGTGTTTATGTTCATTGGGCATATTGATCTGTAATTTTCTTGGAATGTCTTTGTCACATTTTATGTTAATATCATAAAATGAGTTGGGAAATTTTCCCTTCTCTCCTTTATTTCTGAAAGATTTTGTGAAAGAGTAGAATTATTTCTTCTTTAAATGTTTGATAGAATTCATTGAAACCATCTGGGCTTAAAGTTTTCTTTGTAAGAAGGTTTTTGATTACAAGTTAAATTTCTTTATATACATATTTATATAGAGAGAGCTATTTAGACTTTCTCTCATTGTGTCACTTTTAATTTGTATTTCCAAGGATTTCTTCATTTTATCTAAGTTGTTGAATATTTGGCATAGAGTTATTCATAAAAATATACTTTTGATATCTATAGACTCTATGATGTTCTTCTTCATTCCTGATATTAATAATTTATGTCCTTTTTTCTTTGTGATCAGCTTGCTTGGGACTTACCAACTTTTAAAATCTTTTCAAATAGCCACCTTTGATTTTGTTGATAGTCTCTGTTTGCCTATTTTCTGTTCCATTGCGTTAAAAAAATAAACTGAAGTACATTAAGATTTGGAAGAGTTCATTGGAGCAAACATTGATTTTAATTGGGCAGGGACAAACAAAATGGCTAGGAGCAATTTACCAGCAGGAACTATGGGCAAGGCTTTTTTTGTTGTTGTTTTTTAAGTAAAGCAAGGAAATTACTTGATTGACTACAGCTTAAGCAGTTGCCTTATTTGGGAAAGCCTCGTAAGCTGTTTGTGATTGATTGTTCTTAAATATCATTTTCTCAGATTTAAGTGCCTTGACACTGGCTTAGGTTTTGGTTTGTTTATATAGGCTGCCAAGGCTTAGAGCCACCTCAGTCTGATGGCATCCTTGTTTAGTTACTGTATTGATTTCTGCTTTTATTATTATTCTCTTTTTTATTCTGTTTGTTTAACTTGCTTTTTTCTAGCCTCTTAAGGTAGAAGCTTGATTGTTAATTTTATGCATTTCTTTTCTAATAGAGACATTTAAGACTATAAATTTCTGTTTAAGTACTCTTTGATTTTGTTTGTGTTTTCATTACCATTCAGTTGGATGCACTTTTATATTTGTCTTGTGATTTCTTCCTTGATTCATAGATTATTTAGAAGTGTGTTAATTTCCAAATATTTTGGAATTTTCTAAATATATTATTACTGATTTTTAATTTAATGATATTCTAGTCAGATTATACTCTGGATTTTGATCCTTTAATTTTTATTGGGACTTATTTTCTGGCCCAGCATTTGGACTATCTTGGTGAATGCTCCATGTGCACTTGAGAAGAATGAGTATTCTAAAGTTACTGGGTATAGTTTTACATAATTGTCAAATAGACAGTGGGTGGAGTGTGTTGTTTAAATGTTTAAGTCTGTATTGGCTGTTTTTTTGTTGGTTTTCTTCGCCCCCCCCCCCCCCACACACACCCCTCCAGCACTTTAAAATATCTCTCCATTGTTTTCTGGTCTTTGTTTTCTGATGATAAGTCAACAGTGCAACCATTTGGATTGTTGTTCCCTTGTAGGTGATGTTTCTACCACTGCCAACCAGCACCCCACCACCCTAGCTGCTTTTATGATTTTTTTCTTTATTTTTAGTTGTCAGCAATTTGACTATGATGTGCCTAGGTGTAGATTTCTTTGTACTTACCCTGCTTGGGATTTGCTGAGCTACTTAGGTTTGTAAGTTAATGTCTTCCATCAGCTTTGGAAACTCTCAGCCTTTATCTCTTTAAAGATTTCTTCTGCCCCATTCTCTGTCTTCTCCTTCTGGGATTCTTATTTTATATATGTACCACACTCTCCTCTATCGTGTTCAGTCTATTAAGCATTTTGAATGAATTCTTTTTTTTAAAAATTCTTTTTTTTTTTTTTTAATTATTTGACAGAGAGAGATACAGCGAGAGAGGGAACACAAGCAGGGGGCGTGGGAAAGGGAGAAGCAGGCTTCCTGCTGAGCAGGGAGCCCAACGCGGGGCTTGATCCCAGGGCCCTGGGATCATGACCTGAGCCGAAGGCAGATGCTTAATGACTGAGCCAACCAGGCGCCCCTGGAATGAATTCTTCATTTTTGATTTTATATTTTTTCATTTCTAGAATTCTTGTTTGGTTCTTTTTTTAAATAAATTTCATCTCTCTATTGAAATCCCCCATCTGTTTATATATGTTGCCCATCTTTTACACTAGACCCTTTTACATATTTATCATGGTTATTTTGAAGTCCATGTCTTTTTTAAGTGCAACATTTGTGCCATCTCTCAGTGCCCTTCTATTGACTGTTTTCTCTCATGAGTCACATTTTCGTGCTTCTGCATGACTTTTATAATTATTGATTGTATGCTAGACATTTTATGTAAAATCAAAGTCTTAAGTAAGTGTTATTTGCCCTCCCACCCCCCAGAAAAGACATGCTTATCCTTTTCTCAGGCTGCTAATATAGGGGTTGAGCGATCTAATTGATAATTAAGCTGGGTCTGGACTTCGTTGCAACCTTAGTGAGATTCTAGTTCACCTCTGACTTCAGATGTTTTGAGGGCAGGATGGGAGCACCAGAAAGATTCTAAAGACCCTTGTATGCTTTACAATCATGTGCTCAGTTTTCTGAACCATGCGAGATGTCTGCTTTTCATCCTGGATGTCAGCTTTTTGGGTAGCTGAGGAGTTCTTTTCCAATCGTACACTTTTTTTTTTTTTAGATTTTATTTATTTGACAGAGAGAGAGAGAGAGAGACAGGGAACACAAGCAGGGGCAGTGGGAGAGGGAGAAGCAGGCTTCCCGCACAGCAGGAAGCTGTGATTGAGCGGGTCTCAATCCCAGGACCCTGGGATCATGACCTGAGCCAAAGGCAGACGCTTAACGACTGAGCCACCCAGGTGTCCCTCTGATCGTACTCTCTTCTCCCCTGTTCCCAGACTCTATTGCAACAGGTTTGTGGTTCACAAAGTGCTGTTCTGGGGGCTGGGGGCCCGGGGAGGGTTGGTCCTCAAGACTCTTTGAGGAAGCCAGTAGGGTCAAAATGTTTTCCATAGTAGTGCTAAGATATTTTTTGCCTTTTTCAAATGTCACTATGTTGACATTTGCACATGGTGCAAAAACAATGGTATTTTTATAAAACTCTTCATGCCTTAGTACAAATTAAGGCCGTGGCCCCAAACTATAGTAGTAATCATTGTAATCTCTACCACCAGAGCATTTGTAGTTACAAGAGAAATGCCATTGCTACTTAAGAAAATCCTTGTTATGCAATAATAATTATGAAATCTCAACTCTGGATTACATATCTTTTTAATGTTCTGTCTGACAAAATAGGGTGTACACATAGAGCATTTCTGCATACTGTGTGATTGTTGTCTCAAGGAAAAGCACTTGTGTGACTGAGTTACAGTCCAGACTAGCCGCTTTTTTCATCAAACATTTTTTTAATGAAATACATTTTTTTTAAGATTCCATTTATTTATAAGAGAGAGAAAGAGAGAGAGAGAGAGAGAGAGACAGAGCACATGAGAGGGGGGGAGGGTCAGAGGGAGAAGCAGACTCCCTGCCGAGCAGGGAGCCCGACGCGGGACTCGATCCAGGGACTCCAGGATCATGACCTGAGCCGAAGGCAGTCACTTAACCAACTGAGCCACCCAGGCGCCCTTCATCAAACATTTTTACTTGAAAGAACAACTGATAGATGAACTCTGGTTATTCACATTTAGATGTTTGGCAGATATTTTCTCAAAAATAAACAGTGAGCCTAACACTTTAAGGAAAACAGCTGATGGAATTTGTTGTCAATGATAAAATTCTCGCTTTCATGAAAAAATTAGAATTATGGAAAACTTCTATCCACCATTATGGATTTGATAGCTTTCTAACACTTGAAGACTTTTCTGAAGTGATTGAGTAATATTAACACGTGATTTTTTTATATTGTATAATGAAATGTGTCAACATTTGGAAGGTCTACATAACTCAGTGAACCAGTATTCCTAAAGGTTAATGCCTGATATTACAAAAGCTTGTATAAATAAAAAGATCCATTCAAAGTACAAGATGAACCAACAGAGTATGAAAAGTTCATTGATTTGGTTTCAGATTCTATATTACAACTAACTTTTAGACTACAACTTGTTGAGTTTTGGTGAAAGTTAAAGAATAATATACACAATTTCTCTGAAAGTGAGTTGGGTCGATCTCCTGCCCTGTCCCCAGCCTTAGGTCTCCCCATGCACTTGGTGAAGGAATTGATGAGTGGCCACAGGCTCACTCTGTGACTGGGCTTCAAGGAGTCTAATATATCATACCATCCCCCATGCAGGTATTGAGTTTGTCAAAAGTTAGGTGGTTGTGCCTTAACCCCTATGTGTGGCAGATACCACCTCCTCTCAGGGGTCCATCCCGGCTAAAAGCTTAAGGCTTGTCATTTCCTGGAATTTTATGCATTAAGGCTTCTGCATGTCCTCAGCATTTTGTTGGGTTTGAAATAAGTATGATTTAGCAGCTTATTCCGCTTGTTCTTTGTGTTAAGGTAGGAATGACAGTCTCTTAAAACTTTCTACGGCTTGCTCGGAAGCAGAAGTCCAACAGATGCTTTTAAATGTTTTTTGGGCTTTACCTCTGATTTAACTACAGGAGAGGTAGCGTCCAGGATGGAGAATGAGGGAGCAACATTAAAACCAAGAGGGTTCTAGTTCATTATTTCTGAGAGTGGAGAATAGGACTCCACTTTGGGCTCAGGAGTTTGGGAGGAGAGTCCCAGGGGTCCGTACAGCTCACTCTGACTCTCCGTGGAGCCCCCTCCAGAACAGAAAAAAGGAAGCCCCCACATATATATGGGTGGAGGCCAGGCTGAAAGACCTTGGGGAGGACGTTCGGACAGGAAAGAGTATAAACAGTCCTTTCTCTGAGACCACGAGTAATGACTAGAAGGCAGGAACGATCAGCTCTGATGGAGGAGCAGGAGTAGATTTGAGCAGAAAACTGAATGCATAAAAAGATGGATGTACCTCTGCCCCCTCCACTGTTTAGTGGTTTGAAGAGGAGGCAAATTCATCCCTTTCCAGGTAACCTGTTCTAGGCCTCAGCATACAGCAGGTGCAACACAGTTGCACAATAACTCTTTGGAGGATACTGTTCAGCAGAGCTTTTCTTTTTAGTAAGCTGGAGCCTTGTTGACTTCACAACTAATACCATGCTGATGGCTGGACTGTGGTAACTTGGCAACGCAGAATCCTCTGATGGTGAATGACTGAGTTTATGTTTTCTGTATACTACCTCAAAGGACTGCAGGGTATCAGTGAAATGGAATCGTTTGGTGGGGGAAGAATAGTAATAACAGTAGTATTCGTGGTGGTGATAGATTGTTGGAGCCTTTCCTGCGTGCCAGTACTTTCACTTCTGTTAGCTCTTGAACCCCTACAGCTCTTGAAATAGGTACTTATTAGCATATCCCCATTTCACAGATGAGAACAGATGAAGCACAGACAAATTAGTGTAATGAAGGCCCCAGTGGAGAGGACCCTTCCCTGCTTTATTCTCTTCTTCCCTGTATGGTCTTTGTGAATATGGCCCAATTCCAGCTGCCCTGGGAGGCATTGGGAATGGGACACACAACATTCCACGCAGAATCACTCTACTTTTGTCCTTGGAAGCATCCCCTAAAGCCAAGAGAAGTCCCCACCCCCTTGCCTGATGCCTCTCTGATCTCAGACCTTCCTAATTCTGGCCCACACTGCTTTGTTCTGCTCGGGGGAGCCTTTCTCTCATCTGTGAGATGTTCAGCATTTATAGCTCCTTTGCAGCACTTACTGGGTGGTATGACTACTTTGGGACTGAGAATTTATAGACAAAGAAAATGTAGCCTCTGTTGTCCTTAATATCTACACCCATACACTTCCCAACACTCCCTATATGTGGTAGCTCAAGTCTAGCTGGGGTTGGGTGGATGGAGGTGGCTGGGGACATGGACTGCGGATCACAGTCTCTGTATGCCTGTCACATTCCTGTGCCTCATTCTTACCCTACGCTCTTGTGACATCACAACAGTCTCAGAAAATCTGAAAGCCTATCTTCACAGAGAGTTCAACTGCCTGGTGAGATTTGCTTTGCTAAAAACCAGCGCATCGTATAAAAACCAGTGCCTCCAAGTTCCTTACAACCAACATCCATTTGATGGAACAAATATTAAAGCAAAGGAGAAAGTATGTATTGGCTGGAGTTTGGGGGCTATGCTGGAGGAAGGGCAGTTACGGAGAAACGTTTAGCCCTGCCTTGCCACGATGTGATATAGAAAGGGAGGTGAAGTTCTAAATGAACAGGTGATGTTCAGAAAAATTTGCCATATTGTTGCCTATTAGCTACAAATGTAGTAAAGGTGAAATACAGCATAGTTCACTTTGAATCTTTGAATTTGAGTCAAATGTTAGACATTCTGAGCATTTCCACAGCTGATTTTCTTGGCTCTCTCTTCTCTGTTCTAGAAGTAATATAAAACTCTTAGAAGTTATTTGCAAGGAATATGTACAATATAATATTTTAGTATTGAGCAAAAAATAACATAAAAACTAGAGAGACTAATTAAAGCTCAACTTTTTGATGGCAGTAGAAAATGTATTACTAGAACTAGAGAGACTAATTAAAGCTCAAATTTTGATGGCAGTAGAACATGTATTACTAGTAGACTACAATGAATCGAGGTTGAGGATGGATTTTGGCTGGGAATGGAAACTATTAGATGCCATAGAAGGGAATATGGAGATATGTAATCTCAGGTAAGGCCCAAATGAGAGTGCACTTGACTTCCTCCAAGTCAGTCATTGTAGAACTTGCAATATTACAAACCCCAGAGGCTTGTGCTTTAATTGTGAGATACCATGGCCTGAGTACCACCACCATCGCTCAAAGCAAGCAAGTTTCTCATGGCACTCACCACATTGCCTTACACAGCTGAGCACTCTTGCCCCCACCCAGAGGTGCACCGTAAAAATTCCTGCCTCTGATAAAAGTTTCTACTTGCTTGAGAAACTTTCTTTTGTGATTTGGAGACTGGGCTTGGGTTACTGATGAGATTAAAAACAGCTTTTACTATGAAAGTTTGTGAGATTGCAGTCCATTCACTATGTGTGCAACTGGATGAACAGACCTCTTATCCGTAGTCTCTTATATGACTTTCTCTTACCCACTCACAGACCCCTGCTTTGTGGACACACACCTGAGAATCTGTCCCTGGTCGTCTCCATATAAGAGGGCCTCGTTACTCTGATTTCTGATGTACAACAAGAAGGCATTGAAGTAAATGCCTCCTAGGAATATCTGTTAAGAAGCCACTTTTAGAAAATAAAAACAATCTAGCCTGCCAGTGAGATGAATTCTGATGTAATAATAGTTATAACGTAGTTACAAAAACCCTTTAATATCTAGTTCCTAAGTCTAGATTGCTACTTGTGGCTAGAAACTCTACAACCAGCAAGCCAGAAATGGAAGTAGAATCACAATTGATTAATTTTCTGACTTTGGGTGCAGTTACAGATAATAGTTCCATTGTAAATTCGAATGCCTGCCCTAATCAATATGGAAATCTCAAGGTTATTCAGCGAGGCCGTTCCTGCTGTTCCATCTGTCTCTTCCCTTGCGTTCACTTGTTCATTGGATCCGCCCACTCCTGCCTCCACCCTTCTCTTCATTTATACCTGGATGCCTTTCCCCACCACCCCTCCTTGCACTCAGAGTCCACGCAGTTCCTGAGCTGCTCAGTTGTTTCTTGCACATTCTCTTCATTAAGCTTTTCTCTTCCCTCACTAATGAGAAAAGAGATAACAGCTTCCTCTGGCCCCTCCTTTCCTCACCCTATAACTTCTGTTCGACTCCCACTCAACACTTCGCTTTGTGGAATGAGAACATTTTATTTGCGTATTTAGGTACTTACTTCTATTCAGTCATTGGTCGCCACATTTCTCTATATCTCTGGAAGTCCTTTGGGAAAGAGCGTGTCTTTTTAACTGTATAACAGCATGCACACTGAGGGATCCCTGAAGATCAGATGTCAAACTCAGAAAAATTCATAAGTAAGCTCTCAGCTTTTTGGTACTGTTCTCCGAGAAGATTAGCTGAAAGTGTGTAATTATACAACTGAACTGTGGGAGCCAAACTGTGGGAGGAGATGAGCGAGGATGTGACCTCTCAGAGGTGAGATTATGTGAGTAGAAAACCCTTCATCCATGGACTTCAGAATATATTACACAGACTTTCCCTTAACTAGGTATTTGGAAATCTCTCTGAGAGAGGCAGAGAAACCAAAGCAGACCCCTGAAATGATGAAGCTGTGTGGGAGAACACAGACGAGAAGAGGAGCCTGGGCTCCTGGACTCAGCGGACATTCCACTTTGCTCCTTCCCCCAGGGCTCTGTTGGGGTCATTAGAAATCAGGCTATAAATAACTAGGCGGCCTGAGGTCAGGCCTCAGGAAGGTCTTATAACCTTATCCCAGTGTTGCTGCATCTCTGCCATTGAAATGACCCTTAATGTCAAAGGAAATCTGCAGAGGAAATAACAGCAGGATGATTTAAGTCACTATGAATATTTCTCTTCAGTTAGACACTGTTTCCTTTCTTTAAGCCCCGATAGCCAGGTTTGGGGTAAGATTGTTCACTATGAGATTCTTCTTGTTTCTTCTGTGTACAATTTCCTGGTCACTGTATTTCACAAAGGAAAAAAAACAAAACAAAACACCACAGGGTATTTGAAGAAGGTCCAGAGGAGAACCAAAAATGAGAGAAAAGGGCTGCCAGATAAGACTGTTCTAAAAATTAGTGGGGACCTTTTTTAAAAACAGTGGGGAAATACATACATAAAACCTAAATTTGTCATTTCTACGTGTATAATTCAGTGGCATATAGTACATTCAGAGCTTGTGCAACCATCACCACCGTCCATTCCAGAACTTTCTTGTCATCCCAAACTAAAAACTCAGTACCCATTAAACAGTAACTCCCAATTCTCCTATTTCCCCAGCCCTGGCAGCCACCATTTTACTTTCTGTCTCTATGAACTTAACTCTTCCAGGGACCTCATAGAAGTGAAATTATGCAATATTGGTCCTTTTGTGACAGACTTATTTCACGTAGTATGATGTCCCCAGTGTTCATCCATGTTGTAACATGTCAGAATTTCTTTCCTTTTTAAGGCTAACATTTCATTGTGTGTATAGACTACATTTTGTTTATCCGTTCACCTGTTGATGTTTTCACCGTTTGGCTCTTGGGAATAATGCTGCTGTGAACATTGGTATAGAAGCATCTGAGGCCCCTCTTTGGGGTATATACCTGGAGGGGGTGGGAATTGTTGGATCACATGGTAATTCTGTGTTTAGCTTTTTGAGGAACTGCCAGAATGTTTTCCACAGGAGGTACACCATGTCACATTCCCACCAGCAATGCATGAGAGTTCCAGTGTTTCCCCATGCTGGCCAGCATTTGTTTTTTTCCACTTGTTTTGTTTTGTTTTTAATAGTTGTCATCCTAATGGGTATGAAGTGGTATAAATGGGGACTTTTCTACTTGGAAGAAGTGGACTGAGAGGGCAAGTGTAGGCCTGTAGTTATGAAGACTTCAGCTGGGATATACACAGACATGGTCACCAGAATCTAAAATTTTGGAATCTGGGTAACGAAGAAAGTCAGAGTATGTAACAAACAGCCTAGCATGAGTACTGAACAGTCCCCAAGGCCACCAGCCCTTCACCTTCCTCAGATGTACAGGCTAAACATCAGCTTGGCTGGGACTCCATTGAGGTAACTTTAGAATAATGAAAAAAAGTATCTTCTCAGACCAGTTGTTTTATCTCATGATGGACACATGAGCTCACTAATGGGTAGTTAAGAAAAACCATGAATTCTGTGAAATTCACCCCTATACTTTTGAAGTTGATGTTAGAGAAGATGATTGCTTCTCTGTTCCTATCTGAAATTTAACTTGCCATCCCACATCTGAAGCTCCCTGGCTCCTCTCAGAAGCCCTTGTGGCCTTCACAGGGGACTGAGGTGACTATTTTCATTATTTAACCTTCAACAGATACTTACGTACGCTGCCCATGTGCCAGCCTTCGGGATAAGGGCTACGAATAGAATGGAGAGCGGAGCCGACCCTGACTTGGTCTTCATGGAGCTACAGTTCAGTGCGCGAATCAGATTATTTATCACACACATAGATTTGTAATTCCACACTGTGTTTTGCTCTATACAGGAAAAATGCCTGTGATATTTCCCTCTTTTTCCATTAGGTTGTTCGTACAACCTCTCTAAGAAATAATGCTTTCTTTTCTCTTTAGGAGCCTTCAAACAGGAGGCTTTGCCTGGGAGGGAGAGGTAGAAAACAACGCGTATAGCAAGGCTACAGGGGTGGTCCCTCAGCACAAGTATCACCCCACAGCGGGCAGTTACCAACTCCATTTTGCCCTGCAGCAACTTGAACAACAAAAACTTCAGTCCCGGCAGCTTCTGGACCAGAGTCGAGCCCGGCACCAGGTAATTCAGATAAGGCTTTTCCATATACTAGTATCTTCCTTCTATGGGGGTGTGGGTGTGGAGGGATGGGGAATCAGGTCAATGGGAAAGGTAGGAGACATTTCCCAAGTGTTTACCAACACCGCTATGGCTTGGGCGATTCATGGAGAATCTGCTCTAAGGGAAGAAATGTGCTGAAGCCATGATGTTGGCTTTGCTGGGAGGTAACGCTGATCCAGGTTTGACATTTTCTCTCACTGGACTGTTTCTCTACACAAATGTCTTGTAGCATTTCCCCTTTCTGTTGCATGATGGTAGTTCAGTAAGCTCCCCGAGGGTCTACTTTCCATCTCCCTAAAAGCTAGCATTTGAAGCAACTCTTTTTTCTAAATGTACCACTTCCTTGTCTTTACACACTTGGTGCGCATAAGCACACATCAATCCTTCATGACCTATCAAGATTTTCAAGGTATAAATAATGTTTCAAGTTCTTCTCACAGGAAATGGTCATAAGTTTGGCTTTTGGTCTTCCGGTTTCACAGTACACAAAACAATACACAAAAGTGTAAGAGTATACAAGAAAATCCTTGCTGTCCTGGCATTTACGCTCTAGTCAAACACTGGTTTCCTGTTCACTGTCTCTACAATTACAGAAACTCCTGAGTATATGTGTGAGGGAGCTGTGTAAGTGAATTGTACTCGTGTGTCAGTGTGGCCCAAATTACAGAGAAGGGATGACTTCACAAAAAAATCAGGCTTTATGGAGTTAACTTTTTCTTGATGATTTCAGGGTTATCATTAGAATCCATTACTATGTTCTACATGTTCTTTTGGGCTGAATTAGTACTGATTCTATGAGCTTCCCTTTTATCTGGTTACGTGAAGAAATATATCAGTTTGATCTCTTGTTATTTGCTCCTATAAAAATGTAGTACATAGTGTACATTAGTTTGTGCAAAATTAATACTCACTCAAAGGATAAGGCAACATTTCCCAAAGTTTTTTTCTTTCCCTCTAAATAAAGCAATTATCATATGCTCTCTGTCTCTACTTAATCTTTTTAACCATTGTCCAAGTCCAGACATTTTATTATTTCGATTTCATTCATTATGTGCTCATCTTTTTCTGTGCCGGTGTACTCTCTATATTATATTAACTCGATGTAATTTACGAGAAATCGAAAGTATAGGTAGTTGGGAAGTAGGTCGGTAGGTCATTTTTACGGGAGGAAAATCCAGACTTCTTACCTGGGAAGCATGGAATGTAGCGTCTCATTTTGATCACCACACTGCCCTCTATTACACAGTAATTTCCTCATTTAGAAAGTCTTTGGGCTAGGCAATTTGCATTTTCACAATTATAGATATAAATGTGTATCTTGGTTTTTTTTAGTCTGTGTAAATTTCTTAAAACTTGGGAACTTCTGAACTCCCTGTCATGCAGAGTACTTGAGAATGCAAACTTAATCAGATCCTGGACAGGAGAGGTCTCAAGAATAGCCTTATTTCCCTTATGTGAGTGTAATCAATGATCTAATGAATCTCGACAATTGGGCCCTTTTAATGCTTCCATACCTTGAAATAGTGATGATTTTTAAAGTGATCGTAGGACATCGAAGTTTGGGGGAGAGACCGTTTTACTGATTTTTACTTTTAGAAACTGCTTCATTTAAAAGCCCGTCTCATTCTTTTGATTAGCTTCCAGCGACTCACATTCCTTTGAAAATTCAGAGTACTGCTATTCTTGTGTGGATTTTTTTCTTTTTTCCAGTGAGGATTACAGTGGTTTAGTTTCACTGAACTATGAAGTATATGGAAAACATGTTTTTTAGAATCTGTCAGAATATCTGTCTTAGGGAGGAGTTAGAACTCCCAAGAAGGGAGTTATCCCGTGTCTCCTGGAGAGGGAACAGAAAATCATTCATCATAATTTTATATATGTTTATAACATCATTTGTTTCTTCCGCCTGTTCTTCTAATCCATAGCTGATTTAGGTAAAAATGAGTCAGGGTGAAGTTCTGGGACTGTGGGGAGAGCTAAAGAAACTAAATTCGTAGCTTGAAGAGTTTATAACTAAGAAAATAGCAAATAAGATATTAAATGTCTCTTCTTCTTGCCTGCCTTATGGCTGTGCTAGGCTTGACCATTATAATTATCACCACGTCGTTGATGGAAGCCTGCTTTGTGTTCTCTGTGTTTCTGCCCTTGGGTTAATAGATAGAGGTGGTTTCTCTGATGAACTCCTTATGTTTGGGATTCATTTTTCTAAAGTATACATAGCCAATGATATAAGTAACAATTTGATTAATTGCCTGTTTGAGGGTAGAATTGAAATCTAATTTACTTAACATTCATCCCTAAGAGACACCTATGGAACAGGCCATTAAAGGGGGCTTTATACTGTATTGCACTGTAGTGTATTGAATTATATTGATTATGTGCATGGACTGTGCCTTTCATAGTGATTCCCTAAAAATATTTTTGGGAAACATCATGCAACCTTTCTTGCACTACACGCAGAGGAAATTCTCCATCCCTTTCTGCACTTAGGTAGCCAGCTTATTAAAGGTATTGATTTCAAGAAGGCAAACTCTGATTGAGGATATGTTTGGAAATGGACATTTCTAACCGTTCATGCAGAGTAAGGTTTGATCTTCATCTCTGTTTAGTGTTGCACTCATAAACTGAGAAAGTGTCATGTACTGAACCCATCTCAATAAGAGACTGGAACCGTAACATGGGCATCGGAGAGGAATTCACCCAGAGCCATTGGCAGGATTTCCAGGGACTGAGGTACAAAGAAATAGGTGTGATCCAGTCCATTTGATAGAAAGTAGGATAAACAGAGTGTACACACTGATGAGTAAAACCAGCAGTTTTAAAGAAGAAATCATTCCAAGTCAGACAGGATCAGTAAACTTTTTTTGTAAATGGCCAGATAGTAAATACTTAAGGCTTCAGAGGCCATAGAGTCTCTGTGGCCACTACTCAGCTGTGCCATGGTAGAATGGAAACAGCCGTAAACAATATGGAAATGAATGAGTGTGGCTGTCTTCCAGTGAAACTTTATTTATTAAAAATGGGTGGCAGGCTGGATTTGTCTTATAAGCCCTACTTTGCAGACCCCTAATTATGAGCAACAGAACCATTTGGAGGGCCTGTTAAAACACCGATTGCTAACCCCGCCCCATTTCTGATTCAGTAAGTTTGGGAATGGGGCTCAATTATTTCCATTTCTAACCACTTCCCCAGGTGATGCCAGTGCTGCCCTTTGGGGGACCACACTTTGAGAACCATCGAGCTAAAGGGAAAGAGATTAGGAACGTCTCCTCTTCAGTTATTTGTTTTCTGTCCTTTGGCAGGGAGACTGAACATGTTAAAACTTAGTGTTGCCCTTATAAAATTTCAGGCAATCATTGTTTTATAGGAACTTTTTTCCATCTTGTTCACTCCATCTACCACAGTCTCCTTATAAATAAGTTTTCCAAACCTGAAAACCTTTGTGTGCATTTTTCTTATCAGGGTACATTCTGCTCAGCAATCATGCTCCCAGGATTCAAGTTTTATGGTGGACAGGAGATAAGTAACGGGACAGATTCCTCCTTCTTTGTTTTTAATAATAATAGCCAACACTCAGCACTGTGGCCCAAGCACTGTTCCAGGTGCTTTACATATATTCATTTATTTAACATGAGTTTCAGGGTGGTTGGAGACATGACAGAATCCTGGTCAGCTCGGGGTGGTAAAATGAATCTGTTATGTGTTGATCTATGATACCAACGTGTGTCTTCTCTCTGGTTTACACTCATTGCTTCCCACTTCCTTCTCATTCTGGCTTCCTGCCCCTGAAGGAGAAGGATAAAAAACTTTCCTTTCAGCTGAGTCGGGGGACTTTCTTGGGCAGCAGTGACTGCTGGTGACATCAGCATGAGTAGCCCTCCGTGCTGGGGGGCTGTCAGGAGGGCCGCACCGGCTGTGAGGCCCAACTGACCTGATTCTAATTGCCGACATTGAGCTGATGTTATTCTTGGCCCGGGACAGAGCGATTACTCAGTAGTTTCTGTTAAAGTGATCCTTTGTTAAACTTCTGCTCCCAGCCCCCCTCTCCTTCCCTCCCACTCTCTTCTCTGCCTCATCCAGACTGAAAAAAGCCCAAAAAGCAGAAAAATTCAGGACATGTTGATGGCCAAGGCAGAATTGCTGAAGTTTCTTTTAACAACAGAGGGGAGAGAGGGGGGATTTTAAATACATCTTAATTTTTCACTGGTTCCGTCCTCTATCCAGAGCCCTTCAATTGTTAGTAGACTTAATTTTGGACATAGTGAGGTAACTCAAGGTAAGAGAAAACTGTGCACCCTGAACCCCTTTCATCCTTCACTCCATCTGTCCTTTACTTCCACCTGCCCACCATGCTCTCTTCTGTCGGACTGAGCTAGATCAGTAAGGGGCAACAGAAAGTAACGGTCCTGTAACAAGTGTGGGGGCCTGGGCAGCTCTGGGTTCACACCAAAGGGTCTTTCAGTATGCTAGTACATCTTGAGTGCCATATGTAATGAGCTTTTTGCTGATGGTATGTGTGTCCATGCACACAGCCTCACAGGTATGGGAAGGATTTCCATATAAGCCCAGCCAAGTCTTGTTATACTGCTCCTAAAAGTCCATTGCATGTGTCTAGAAAAATTCTGCCCCCCTACAGGAATGAATACTGTTTCTCCAAGGCTTCAGCTGCTGTGTGTTTGTTTTGTGGGGGAGGGGAAAGAAAGAGAAATTCAGCAGGCACCCGGACTTTTCCAGGCAGCCAGCAATAACATGCTAGCTCCTCAGCATGGCACAAAGAGAGCAAGCAAACAGGCTGGCTGTGCGGGGGGAGGCTTTCTACATCCTTCTAACAGAGTGTCCAGGAGGAAGATTAGACCGGAGATATTCAAGAGGAAGAACTTACTCGTGTGTGCTTAAGTTCCTGGAGCATGTTGGCCTGTCATAACCAACTGCTGATTTGTTTTGTTTCGTTGGGCGTTTTGTTCCACTTTGATTTTCTTTCTGACTTTTATCAGGAACTCCTACAACACTTAGTTTCTAGATGATGATGATGATGATTGATTGATTGATTTTCCTAGAACCATTTGATTTAGTGGATTTTGCCAAGCCGAACTCTTTTCTTCTTACCTAATAAAAATATGTAGAAAATATGTGAAATGATACATGTAAAACTACATTTAGCTGTTTGGGAAATAGGCCCTCTGGACGGGCTTTGGAGTCAGATAATCTTCCATTTAAATCTTGCTTCTGTCCAGCCCATGCCTGGGACAGGCTATTCAAACTTCTCTGCAACTCAGTTTGCTTATGTCTGCTAAGGAGATGATAATATATATCTGTGCGTATCATGAGGATCGCATTTCTCAGGATGTTACCACGTGTCAGGCACTGAGCCAGGACTTTTATTTGTATTATCACATTGAATCCTCCCACTTGTCCTCTTATTAGCCCCACTTTACAGACAAAAAACCAGATAATCACTTCAGGTGACTTTCTCGGGGTCACATAAGTAATAAAAGGAAGAGTGGTTTTTTAACCCAGGAATGCAACAGGCATAGCATCCAGCCTCCACACTATCATGCTGTATGCAACCATCCTGATGCTATATTAAGGCATTCATGTATATTTTATACACACACACACACACACACACACACACACACATTAATCTATGTGTATTATTACATAAGTTTTTAAGTTGCAGTTCATGCATCCACAAGTGTACTTACTGACACCTATAAAACTATATTTGAAAAGTCCTCCTCAGGTATCCTAACTAGTCTGCTATCATTCATCCTATGCACTGTCATAAAAGAGAAGGTCTACTGAACATATGTATACTCAGGTCTAGACATTCTCCCACGTATCTCAAATTCTTAAAGAAATGTCTTAAGAAAGTGTTCCTTTAGAACTCTTGGAAACACCCATAGTTTCCCTCCTTTGTGTTTTTATTTTTTAGTAATAGGATTAGGGACTACCGAGTCGTGCAATATCCTGAAACGTGTTCTAGAAGTTTGAAGATTCAGAACACTTGTGTGAGTTGTTATTAATAACATAGGAGTTATCTTTTCAGTTATCACATTGTCCTTTCAACCCTGTTATTGTTGCTGGTCATAGTATTTTAATTTTATTTCTGTGATGGTGTTTCTGAGAAGACTACTGGGAAACATGACCGGTGTCTACAAATGTGACTATCATAGGTGATAATTTTTCATGATTACTATTATGCTTGCTTTTTCAATTCCATATAAATCTGATTCCTAATGCATTGTTATAGTAGAGATCTCAGTTTGCTAGGCTGATTCATCACTACTAGTAATAGAAGTCCCCTGATTACCTCCAGCCTGCTTTCTAAGCTGCTGCTGGAAAGTGCCCCTCTGGAATCTTGGAGGGAGGAAGGTGAGGGGCAGGGAAATGGACACAGAGTGAGTGCCTCCTGTGTGCTGGATGTAACACTATCTCCATCCCACTGATGAGGGAACTCAAAGAGTTTAAGAAACTTCCACGAGGTTGCATAGCTCGCTAATTACAGATATAATATTCAGACCCAGTCAGAGAGCTCCCAAAGCCCTTTTCCACTCTGCCACTCTCCCTCTGGAGAGAAGTGACTCTATAATTTGCTTTTTGTGTTACACATTTATCATCAGTCAGATAAGGCATTCCGGATTTATTGATGCTGCTGCTACTATAGACTCATACACACAAATATAAAAGAAAGGGTCAACGTAATGAATCAAAGTATAGAACTCTGCTTGGCTGTGGGTATGTTAAAAGGCAACTGTTCACCTACCAGCTGCTTGGGATCAACCTTGTTTGTTGTACAGCCTTAACATGTGGTTTTGCTCCTGCTGCCTGGCGACCAGTTTCGTTCTCTGCCCTCATTCGGTGACCCGTGGTTTGTTTTTCTTTGTCTGTGGGCATATGAGGGACTCACAACTCTAACTCTGTGAGATAATGAAAGACCTCATCCTTAAATACAAAGAACCGTGTCCATCTGAAGTGGACACAGCCCCAGGAAGAAGCTTAACAAATGGATGAGAGCAAGTTCTATGCAAGATGCACAGTAGGTCAGCCATGTGAGATTCTGAGCCAAATAAGACAAACCATGTATCTGAAGGCAGAGACAATTTAGATATTTATAAATTCTGAATTTAAAGTTGTGAGGGAACTTAGAGGTTGCCTTGTCTGATTATTTCATTTTACTCATCAGGAGATGTAAGACACAGACACATTATCAGAAGAACAAGGACCCTGATAGAGAAATAATTCCCTACAACTACTAGCTAATAAAAGATAAGAGACAATTGAAAACAATGCTATGAATTATATTTTTTTAAACAATTGAACTCTCAATCCGGGGTCATTGCTGATCTTTTGAGGTTATCTTTATTTATATATGTACATATATACTTTAACTTTTAAAATAAGTAATAAAAATCTGCTTATAGACAAATTTTTTTCAAGCTTTCGTTCTTGGAGTAAAGCTAGTGAAATCTGGGTCTTTTAAATGCATCTGATGAAAATTGGACACATTGCTAGGTTTGCTTTAGATTTGCTTTGGAAGGGAAATATGATTTCAGTGGATTTGCATTTGAAGGGAATCAGCATAACATAAATAAGGCTGTGTTGTGTAATGGGGCTTTGAAATCAGACTCTTTGTGGGCATGGATCCTAGCTTGCTACTTAGTAGATGTGCCATCATGGCAAATTATGGAACCTTTTTGTGCCTTGGTTGCTTCCTCTGTATATAGAGATAGATGATAATGGGACCCACCTCAGTGGTTGGGAGGATTAAATGAGATAATAGCATGTAAAGTGTTTAGCGGAATGTTGACCCAGGGTGAAAGCTCAATAAAAATTCATAGCTCTTGGGGCACCTGGGTGGCTCAGTCATTGTCTGCCTTCGGCTCAGGTCATGATCCCAGAGTCCTGGGATCAAGCCCTGCATCGAGCCCTACATCGGGCTCCCTGCTCAGCGGGGGGATTCTGCTTCTCTCTGCCCCTCCCTCTGCTCATGTTCTCTCTCTCTCTGTCAAATAAATAAAATCTTTTTTGAAAAATTCATGGCTCTTATCATGTATTACTTTTTTTTCATCGTGGTAAAAACACATAGCACAAATTTACCCTCTTAATAATTAAGTGTATGATACAGTATTGTTGACTATGAACATTGTTGTGTAACAGATCAATAAAATGTTTTCATCTTGCATGACTGAAAGTCTATATTCACTGAACAACTCCCTGTTTTCCCCTCCACCTGGCCCCTGGCAATGACCATTCTATTTTGTGTTTCTATGAGTTTGATTACTTTAGATACCTCATATAAGTGGAATCATACAGTATTTGTCTTTTTCATGACTGGCTTGTTTCACTTAGCATAATGTCCTGAAGGTCCATCCATGTTGTAGCATATTACAGGATTTCTTTCTTTTTTTAAGGCTGAATGATATTCCATCGTATGTATATACATTTTCTTTATCCATTCATCTATTGATAGGCATTTAGATTGCATCCACATCTTAGCTGTTGTGAATAATGCTTCAATGAATATGGTTGTGCAGATATCCCTTCTATTATGTATTACTTTTTTTTTTTTTTTTTTTTGAGAGTGCATGAGCAGGGGGTGGAGAGACAAAGGGAAAGGAGAGAGAGAAAATCTTAAGTAGACTCCACACTTAGTGCAGAGCCCGATGGAGGGCTTGATTTCACGACCCTGAGATCATGACCTGAGCTGAAACCAAGAGTGGGCCGCTTAACTGACTGGGGCACCCAGGCACCCCTATTATGTATTACTTTTAACCTTAAATATACATAGCATTATAATTTCAATTTCGGGGTTTTAGTTACCCACCCCTTCCCTGTGCCAGAAGCAGAAGTTGGTTAAGATGATATTAAAGAAAGTGTTTAGGAGAAGTTCAAGCCTCATAAAGTATTAATTGGCTACTTTTTTTTACTTATATTTACATATTTGAACAATTGAAAATAAATGCAAATGAATTCATTCACAATTGCTAGTGAGATATGAGAAGAAAAAGTAGAAAGGATGATTAATACCATGATGGGCTGCTAGTGAGGGAAGGTCATCTACATGACATCTTAGGGCTACTTAATTTCACCAGGTCTTCTGGTCATTGACTGCAACTCTGGCCTTAGCCAGCTGCCTCATGGTTGGACTTCTTTGGTCATAACACACACCTGGCCCAAAATCAGTTCAGTTGTCTTGATGCTGTTGAAAAACCAACTCAGAGACTACTGCTGGACTCTTTGGTTTTATTGGATGACAGAGTCTGAGGCTCAGGAGCATACCTAAGTATCTATTAATGACCAGCATTGTTTCTCAAATATACAAGTAGAGTTGACTTAGAAAATGCCTAAAACACAGTGGTTTTTGTTGGTGACTAGATTTTCATTACAGGTAAGCAGCTGTATTCACATCCTGGAGAGTAGATCATTTGAATTAATAAGAGCCTTCAGTCTTAGATGCTAAAGAAGACAGAGCCTCTTAATTGATTTTAGAAATAAAAGGATATGCCAGAGAACTTCTGGTATCTTTGACCACTCAAAGCCCTATCCCAGGTATTCACGTCGTCAGTCTCTCTCTGTATGAACAGTAGCATCTTCTGGGTTTCTGCCCCATCCCTTTCAGGGTTATAGCACTGCTCCCCGCCTTGTCCACAGTACCAGAAGTTGTACTCTGTTTCTGTTGCTCAGCCTCCAGTCTTGTCCCAGCTGACAAACATTGTGAATGGAAGACAGCCAAGAACTCCATACAATGTGAGACAAAGGCCTTTTGGAAGCTTGCTTTTGCTAAAATAGAAACAGCTACCCTCACCCTCACCTTGGCCCCAAGCTTTTTACAGCATCATACGATTGCACAAAAGGCACAATGTGTTCTTTGCATTGAACAGCTCTTGGCTGGTTGTAGTAAGGTGAGTGATTAGCATCTGACATGCTCAGGAAGATATACCATCCCAGTACTTGAGCTGCCAGAGAGCAACATTCTAGAAGCAGTTTTGTGTACTATGTAATGGGAACTTTATCCAAGTTAGGATAAAATCTCAGTGGGGAGAATAATGCATAAAAATGTTTTCTTTTCTGGAACCAAAGTAAAAGGGGTACAAAAAGACTTAACCCATTGAAGTAGAGTTTAACATTTCCCTACTTTATCTCCCTTAATTAAAAAAAAAATGAATTTAAAGTTATTTCACAACAAAGAGTTTTCCAGCTCTACTTCATCACCAAGAAGTGTTTTTCTGGAAGGAATTAAAAAAAAAAAAAAAGAAAGAAAAAAACCTCCCAGAATTTAATCTCTGAACAGTATTATCTTTCTAGTTAGAGAGCCCAGATCTTGCTTCCCCATAACCTTCCAAGTTGCAGTCTGTGTTCTGTCTATCAGAAATTCCTCCTTCCCACCCACGAGTACCCTTCTGTTGTGGGAGAAGGAGGGCCTTTCCAGTCTTTGGCCTGGGGCCAAGCCAACCCTCAAACTGTGGTTTTCTCTGAGTCTCCTTACTGAAGCATGGCTGTTTCCCACACCCAATAAAGAAGCAAAAGTCTTGTATATGTTGACCAGGTCTTGAGTGGAGGCCAGTGCTTACACAGCTCTCACATTCCCAGGACATTGACTGATGACGGTGTAGGCCCCTTCCCGGTTGTTAACCCACAAGTGCAGTGCGCTGGTATTGTGCATCCAAACCTCACCTTTCTTAGGATTTATACAGAGAGAACTTTATCTAATTCTTCTGTCCATTTATGAATGAATATCAGGACAAAACAATTCACATAATCTGTCGTTGATGGAACTGTAGGATTGGGGCCAGTATGCTATGAGAGGCCTGGGGAGGCTGATTTCTTCCAACGGTGGAAATAAATTCATTTATATATCTGCTTTTTAACATTGCCTAAGTACTTTCCTGGGTTTCTTCTTATCAAATGTGATTGCTTTAATTTCATTACACTTAGCCTTGGTTTTGGTGAAATACCTGGGAACTTGTCTACATTACTGACTCTTTAGAATTTTGGATGGTACGGAATTGTGTGCATTTCATTATCCATTCAGCATATTAGAGTATGGTTACTGAACAGCAACTGAGAACCTAGAGGCTTTTTTGCTGTATTTGGAAAGAGTATCTGCTTTTTTGCGATGCAGTACATTTATGTTATATTAAGGCTTAAACAAGCGTGACTCTTTGGTAGATTGAGGATTATATCTCAGCTCAGTTAGGATTTCATTTTGCTGCATCTAGCAGACCCCTCTCCCCGCTATGACTTACCAAGTTAGAGGGTTTTTTTCCCCCATATAATCGGAAATCTAGAGTTAGGCTTTCCTGAACTCTGTGGTACTGTCAGGAGCCCATGCTTTTCCTGTCCTTATGCTTTGCAATCCTTAGGGAGTAACTTTTACCTGGTGCTCGCTGGACATCTGTATTCTGGGTGGGAGGAAAAACAGTAAGGGGCAAAAGTTGTGTACTAACCCAGTTTGCCCCCCTCTTTAAAGAGCTTTCCTGGAAACTGCACCTGGAAATTTCTGTTTATATCTCAGAACTATGTCACATGGCTATTTCTAAGTACAGGAGAGATTGGGAAATACAGTTTTTTAGCTGGGCACACATCATTACCCAAACAAAATAAGGGCAGTATTATTAGGAAAAAGGAAAGAAGTGTTAGCATCCAGGCAAGTGACAGTCTCCTAAGCAATAAATTCTCCTAATTCCTTTTGTTATTTGAGGTAAAGACTGATCTTATCACCACAGAACATCAATATCTAAAGGCCTGCTATAAAATTTGCATCTAGGAAGATGAATTTATTTTTTATTTTTTAGATTATTTATTTATTTATTTATTTATTTGACACAGAGAGAGAGACAGCTAGAGAGGGAACACAAGCAGGGGCGAGTGGGAGAGGAAGAAGCAGGCTCCTGGCCGAGCAGGGAGCCCGATGCGGGGCTCAATCCCAGGACCCTGGGATCATGACCTGAGCCAAAGGCAGATAGATGCTTAACGACTGAGCCACCCAGGCGCCCCAAGATGAATTTATTTTTGTTTGGGATCTACTGAAGGGCTTACTTAGATTTTGTGGCTGAGTGTAAGTTGAACACAAATAATACATTAGGCCCTATTCAAAGCCCAGAGAATGGTCCTAGTACAAGATTACATCTCTGTGTGAACACAAACTTGCCTGTTTTCTTGTTATAGGAATTTGGTTGTTGCAAAAGCAAACAAACAAAAAAAGTGAGTAGTGGTTATAATACGAGTTTTGTTATTTGCATCCATGGGGTAAATGTTTATTAAGCACCTTTTATGTACAAGGCCGTCTAGGCACTGTGAGTGAAACAAAAAGTAATCAGATGTCAATCCAGCCATCTCCAGTGTGCATTGTCCAGGAGGAGAGAAAAGGACATACATCAGTGTCCATAGCACAAGGTAGAATGTACTAAATGTGATAAGGCACGTACAAATTAATTGTTACAAGCATTCAGAAGAGGAAAAGATTATTCCTGCCAGAGAGAAGTGAGTAAATATGATCTGGGGAACCTAAACACGTGTTTTCATTTTAAGAGTGTGCTTTCACAGCTAGTGAGCATCATCGTAAGTCTAGAAAAATATGTTGATAAACGCATAACCAGCTGCCAGTCATGGATCACTACAGATAGGCAGACTTGCATGTCATCCCATTCTTTGGTTCCTCAGTGAACCGAGGTGGCGGTTTGGGGAGGAATGGAGCATTTGTTGAGTGTCTACTATAAGCCTGATATTTGGTCTATTACAAGAATCCTTCATTGAATGCCTGGGCTAGATTTACATATGTGATCTTCATTTAATCCCCAATAATCCAGCAAAGTAATTCTGATTGCCTCTGAGGAAGCTAAAGGCCAGAGGAGTTCAATAACTTGAAAAGGTCACCCCGTTTATAAGTGACAGCGCCCACATTTGCACCCAGGCGCGTTTGACTGCAAAGCCATGCTATTTTCCACTTACCTGAGTCTCTGCCTTTCACTGATGACCAAATCTGGTTTTGTAGGCATATGGTAAGTGTTGAACAGTGAACTGCTTCTTCAGCCCACCCTAATAGTGAGTGCTGTACCCACCTGGTTGAAACTGGGGTGCCATTTGGATGCTTTGACTTGTATTGAGTTAATTTTGTTACCTGCTTAAATCTTAACAGAATTGGACTTTCTTTTGACCTTTGAATAATTTATTTTTGTAATAAGTAACTACATATGGATGGTACAAAATTCAAAAGGATATAAATGATACATAGTAAACAATTAGTTTCCCTCTCTCCTGGACCCCCAGCTAACCAGTTCTCTTCCATGGAGGTTACTAGTTTTTGTTTTTGTTTTTTTATATCCTTTCAGAATTGTTCTGTGCAGATACCAACCTTATGTGTATGTTTTTCTGTGTGTTTGTGTATCTGTGTGTGTTGGTGTGTGTATATGTGTGTGTGTGTGTGGTTATGCATATTCTTTTTTCATTTTACAAAAATAGGTGCTTCCTATACTCATACTGTTCTGATCTTGCTGTTTTTATTAATTTTTTTATTTGTATTTAGATGTCCCAGCAGGATTTTTTAGCAAAATAAAAACTCGGTGATCTTGAAAATATGGTTCAGTTGTCACCTTGGCAACATGTATTGAATGGATGTTCTTTACTGATGGCAGTTCCTTTACAGCATGAAAAATTGCACTCCATAAGGAATATTTTCATTTCTAAGAGCCCGTGGCTAACAATGGCTTTTCTTCTCTGCTACTCATTCAGTGAATTTGTCTATGGATGGCTGTTGTTAGAGCTCTTCAGCCCTCATTCTGATTTCTAATGTCTTCCCTAGCCTGAAGGAGGCACCTTTTTTCCCTTTCTTCCTTTCTTCCTTTCTTTATTATGAACAAAAATATTGATAGAGGCCTGAATGAGGCATCTTTCAAGCACTCTTCAATCTAGGGTCATGTGTTGGGATGTAGTGGTGAAAACAGAAACCTACGGTAGCCCTTTCCTGCCTCCCTCCCTCTAGTCGAATGTCTCCCAGAGATGTGGGGAGACCATACCCTCGGATATGGAAAAGGTGCCTGAGAGGAATGGATTTGTTTTCGAGGCTGCCTTGCTGCGCCCTTTGGTTACTTGTCCTCAGAAGGCTTGCTGGAGCAGAATCAGGCTTCCTGGGCCTTCTCCGACCATCTTAGACCTTCCCACATGTACACACTCCCCGCCACCCAGTGCCAACCTCCTGGCTTTGCCCATGGGCTTGGATCTTCCTTTGTTCCCCTTCTTTGGGTCAGAGACGGAGGTAAGCGAAGAGCTCTTCAGTTTCTCCTTTGGATGGTTTGCAGAGATGAAGAACATCTCAGTCAGACTGGTCCATTTGAAAATGCTCTGACCCTCTTCCTCTGAAATCACTTTGCCCTTTGTCAGGCCTGTGCATCAAACACATTTACTCCACACAAGACTCTTTGATCCCCCTCAGACCTGCCTAGCCCAGGACCTTTGGGCACATTTCCCTGAAATGGGACATTCCGAGGCATGAGTATAGAAGGATTGGTGAACATTTTACTAAAGCTACCCAATTTATCTTTTATGTCTTAAAAAATAAAAGTCATAAAAGACAACACTAATAAAGTCTATGTAGAAGGTGAATGTTTCCTAAGAGTGTCTGATCTTATTCCTTTAGGCCTTGCCATAAGGAAATGGCATTTCTCCCATGTCTCTTTAAATGTAGTGTCTACAGATGGAAATCAATTGCCAGAAGTCCTTTTAATAAAAAATACCTTATGTGTTTTGTCAATTTTATTCTTTTTCTCTTAGTATTATTTCACATTTAAAGCTTTTATAATGCGTGCATATTGTAAGCAGTATTAATAGTATTGAATGATCAGTAACAAAATTTGTGACCCCAAAATAATCCAATTTCTAATGAGGTAAATAAGTTCTAAAGAATTTTTTAAGCGTGTGCTTGAGAAAGCATACATTTACATCCTAACAGACATATGTTGGTGTTTGTGATATTTAGATGGTGCCCCTAAGCCTACAAATGATTTGTAGGCTTACCTTCTGAGCAAATATACCTTTGTGTTGATCTTAGATTCATTTAGCAACTAGTATTCGATAGTAATTTTACTTTGAAAGTGTTTTATTTCATTTTTTCAAAGATTTTATTTTTAAGTAATCTCTATACCCAACATGGGAGACTTGAACCTACAGCCCTGAGATCAGCTCTACCCACTGAACCAGCCAGGTGCCCGTGAAGGTGTTTTAAAATGTAAAGTCTTTTTTTTTTTTTTTTTAAGATTTTATTTATTTACTTGAGAGAGAGCTAGCAAGAGAGAGAGCACAAGTGAGAAGGAGAGGGAGAAGCAGGCTCCCCGCGGAGCAGGGAGCCCAGTGTAGAGCTCCATCGCAGGACCCCGGGATCATGACCTGAGCCGAAGGCAGCTGCTTGACCGACTGAGCCACCCAGGCGCCCCCAAAATGTAAAGTCTTATGTCACTCTTTAGGTCAGCAAGGCGTTACTATGTCAGAAAAGTTACTAACAGAACTTTTCTGTTCCGGCTTCCTCTCTCCACTGCTCACTGTACCATTACCACACCGGCTTCTTTCCACTCGTCTTCTAGAGGAGTTCACAGTTCTCCGAGTGTGCTGGAGTTGAGTCAGGCTTCAAGCCACTTTTGTTTTGTGCGTTATTTCTCATGCTTGACACCCAGTAGGAGACATTCATTAAATATTTGTTGACTGAAGGAAACAAAGGCTGAGAGAGACCAAATGCTTTTCTGATTGCCACAGGTGGAGAATACACAGTACCCAGATACCCTGATTCCTAGCCCAGTGTACTTCCAATAAGACCATCTCAACTCTATGCTTCCAGAGATTTCCCTTCTCTGAATGTGGCCCTGCACTGGCATTATTAGAGAAATTTGTCCTAAAAAATTATAGCAAATGGGTTGTAAAGGGCATCTCCATTGCCCATCTTTTTTCTTTCTCTTGTAGGCCATCTTTGGCAGCCAGACACTCTCTAACTCTAATTTGTGGACAATAAATAATGGTGCAGCTTGCAGAATTTCAAGTGCCACAGCTAGTGGCCAGAAGCCAACCACTCTGCCACAAAAAGTGGTGCCACCTCCAAGTTCTTCCTCCTCACTGGTCCCCAAGCCCCCAGCCAATCACAAACAAGTCCTCAGAAAGACGACATCCCAGAGGGCCTCCAAGTAAGTTTTCCTTAATCTTCTGTTCAGTTTCTTCTGAGTTGTATCAATTCTGTGCTAAGAGTACTCTTTATTTACGAGGCCTTCAAAATCCTTTGTTACTGAAATGTTGAAGACGGGAACCCCTGCTGGGGACTAAAAGTTAACTATGGTTCTCAGCCTGGGCTGTAAGTCAGAATCACCTGGGGAGCCAGTGAATCCTGCTGAGGTCGGGTTTATAATTTCATATAAAATTCAGTACTTCTCCCCCACCCCAACCCTTGTTTGTTGTTTACTCCTAGGCGTTTGAATGTGAAGACATTGGAATGGGATTTCATGGGGGGCGGGGGCAGTTAACTTCATTGACATTAGTCAGCACGCTCTGTAGGGCAACTTATTTCTAATACCTTTTGTAGTATGCCCATTTTACCTCAAAAAGACATTTACATGCCTGAATCAAATTTTTTCACATTCCTTCCTTCACTCTATTTCCAGCCATATTTTAGCTAACGAACCAGAAACAGACTAATAAAGAGTATTAGTTCTGACAGCCCTTCTCCATTTAAAATTGGGGAACTTTTCAAAGATGCCTGTAAGAAGCAGGCATTCCCTGATGGATAAACACCTAGAAGGGGTTTGTGTATTTCTCTTGCTCTCATTAAGGCTCTCCGTTCATTTGTCCTTCGCAAAATCAATTTTAGTTGTAAGAACGAGTCCTAGGACATGGAAAAAGCAGTTCCTCTTTTTTCCCCCTTGGACAGTGAATCAAATTCTGGATTTGGATGGAAACCAATCCCTCGTGGTTGTTTTAATTATACTGCTGCCATTATTCATTTATCCAACAAATATTTACTCAGTGCCTACTAGGTGCCAAGTGCCGTGTAGGAATACATGGCATTGTAATGACTTTACAGAACTCTCTGGAGCAGGAGGGAAGGGCAGTCGGAAGGGGGCAGGTTGTGGTCGAAGGCCAAGAGCACAGGAAGAAGGAAAGCTGTATGGCTTCTCACCCTGGCAAGAGTAGAGGTGAGTCCTTAAGGGTGCAGCCTCTGGAGCCAGACTGCCTGTGTTAACACCCTCACTCCACAGTTTACTAACTGAAGACCTTTGGCAAGTTGCAAGGTCCTGAATCTGTTAGCCTCACTTTCCACAGTTCTGAAGCGGAGATAATAAAGAGTATCTTCTTCATAGGACATTGCTAACTATTAGAGTTAATACACGTAAAGTACACAGAACAAGACCTAGCCCACAGAAGAACTCAGTGAGCCTTGGTTGCCATCATAAGCATTCCAAAACCATGCTCCCTTTCACAGGTTCGAAAAGCCCACAGTTAGGTAGGAAAATCCATGAGTCAGATATGAATGTTGAATTTGCCTGAGATGGCCCACGGTGGCCTGTGTGGCTGGCTTGTCTGCCTGGGGCGGTGGGGGGGTGGGTGGGCTCTGTCAGCAGGCAGCAGCACTGGACATTGAAGATGCCGTCCACTGCCCTGAACTCATTGCTGGCAAGAGAACTCTTCAGCCTTTAGAGATGGAATTGCAGCTCTATGGACAAACTTTCCTGCATTTTTGTGGTTTCTTCTCTCTGACAGGCAGGAGTGTGGGAAAACCGGAAACAGCTCAGCACCAAAAATGCACAGAAGGGGGGAAAAAAGCAAGATTTCTTCAGAATTTAAGAAATATAATCCAAGTATCAAAAGGCATGCTGTAAGGCGTTGTTCCAGGAAATAGTTTCCAATTTGCCTTTAAAATTCTAGCACAAGTCTCTGAAGCTAAATAAGTTAGTACTAATGGAGACCTTAACATTTCTCTCACTTATGTGTAAAATGCACAGTGTTGTGAGGGCCCCACTGTTTTTAATATTCTTCGGTCTTTCAGGAAAAGGAATAACATTGTTCTTATCTGACTCGACTCAATGACAAGTTCCCTCTAAAAAGTATTCAGATAAAGGTTTTTAAAAATCACCTTTTTATTTTATAGCAATTTCAGATTTACAGAAAGGTTGTAAAGACAGCACACATGAAAATAAGAACACCCCGTTCTCCCCGTTGGTAACATCCTGTATCACCATGGTACATTTGAAGAAAGTGCCGTACTGAAAAACTGTCATTGGTACATTATTATGAACTATAAACTCCATACTTTATTTGGATTGGTTAAGTTATTTTTAATCTAGAGAAAACTTTCATGTCCCCTGAAATTAGGATCCTTGAGTATCAGTCGATAATATTCTTATTGTTCTAAAGTAATTCATGTTCCTAGCCAGCCTAGCAAGTTACTTAACATTGATGTGACTTCATTTCCTATTTAAAATAGGGATAATAATAGTACCTGCCTCATGGGGTTATTAAGAGAAATAGATGAATTAACGTCAAGCACAAATACGGTGCCTGGTACAGAACATATGCTGAACAGGTGTTTGGCATTATACTATATCATACTTAGGTTAACACTAGGATGGCATTTCAAGAAATTTTCATGCAACTTTTTACGTTCTTCCTGCAAGATACGTTGCTTCATTTGCTGGGAGCTCATTTCAGCCTTTATTCTGGCTCAGTTCAGATTAATCAGGAACCCTCAGTTATGAGTGGTGATACTGAGTCACACTCAGGAATGCCATAGTTGCCCCAAGAGACACAACTAATGAGAAGTTGTAATGAGCTATTGACCGTGCCAGGCCCTGTGTTTTTGGGTTGAACTTCAAACTTCTCCTAGCACAGAAGTTGGCATTGGACAAATATAGAAGCAATTTCCAAGAGCATCAAAGTTTCCACATCCTAGAGGGTTGAGTTTAGAGAACAATAGAACATAAAAGATGGAATGTCGTTTGGATGTTGATGCAAAGGGAGTTGAGAATCAGAGCAGTGGGGTCCTATTTCTTTATGATAATATTCAAGTGACTTTCCCTCTAAAGGTTTCAGTTTCCCATCGGTAAAACAAAACCACTGTCCCCACTGAATAATTAACCAAAATAACTTGTTTTCTGTCTGTTCCGTTGAAAACTTTTTATGAGCACATTCGTTTTTTAATCCTGTTGCTTTACGGCCATTTCTTCATCCCCGCTTGGCCCAGAAGTTCTTTGTTGTAGTTCTCAAATTCATATACTTTTATTTCCTTTAGCTAAATCTCCTTGGTCAATTCTGTGAAGAAAACGATTTAAACTTTTTTTCCCCTTTCCATAGTGCCAAGAGCCTTGCTTGATTTTCCTCTCTAGTGTTTGCAGCATGTCATAATTTAGTACCCACTTCAGATCCTCCTTTTACAACTATTTGTGGTATTTCTCCCAAACAGCTGAACCAAGAGGAATGACAGGCTAGGAGCAACTACATGCCTATGAACTGTGCCTTCCTTGTAAATGACCTTTTTCTCAGAGCCAGAATCGTACTCTCCAGGAAATAAAGAGAAAGAAACCTGAGGAGATTAAAGTTTGCCAGGGACATGGGCAAAACTCATGGACTAGCCATGACTGGGAAGGGCAGAGTCAAAGCTGTGGTACCTGGGGCTTCTCTGAAGAAAGAAAACTGCGAAAGAAACCCCAGACTTAACTAAAGTGCTTTTCTTTAAATAGCTAGGATTACCTTTCCTTGCCCAAGTTGTACGATATTCTGCATCAGAGTGACCTTGGTGGAAATTGAAGGTAACTTCTGTGTCAGCACCCAGGACAGTGGTGTTTGTTAATGGCTGCTGGGCATCAGGAAGGGAGGAGGGTGGCCAGGAGCCCAGTAGCATGGGGAGACTAGTACCAGTTCATGGGACCTGAATATGTGTTGATATGAGCAATATGATGAAAGATGCTCAGAGATTAAGGTCAGACAGATATAAAAGTGAGGATCAGGTTTAAAAAATATGCTCTATCTTTTTAACATATGAGTCATTAACGTGAGGCAAAGTGATCAGGAGTTCTAACGTTCCAAAAGTAGGTTCTTGATGTGAGGATCCAAGGAGTCATATTGTAGCCAACCATCTTCTGGCAGTCTTTCAGCCTTTTTTATTATGTGTAGTTTCAAGAAATACGATAAAATCTGTGGCATATCCATCCTTAAATACAGGATTCTCTAAATTACGTATTTCCAAAATATATAATGATAGACTTTTAGTGCTGAAAGATAAAAGACTGCAGGCATAGTGAAAGGCTGTGAGTGGAGCAAGGTCCACGGGTGGTCAGTGGCAGAGCCAAAGCCGAATCTGGGTCACCTGTGCTAACCCCAGACTCTTCCCAATAGACCACTGATTTCAAAGGCCCCCCACCAACCTGTTCAGATCCATTATGTACAGCAAATGACAGGTTAATCATCCTAAAATACTGCCTCAGGGAAAATGCAATGTAAACACTTAAGAGCACGCTCCCTTCTCTTTCCACACCAGTTTTACTACTTAAGTGGCCACTGAAATACTCAAAAGGGGAAGAATTATTGTCACTCTCCAACTGAAGTGTTGGGAGAACTTCCGTTAGATGTAGCACAAGAAGAATTGAATTGAACAATACTGAAGGCTTTTATATACTTCCTTCCTGTGAGAATGAAGTCTAGGAAATGACTGGGAGACCTGGAATATACCAGACAACACCCTGTCACTCTAAGGGGAAGGGTCTGGAAGTACAAAGAAGGGGTGGGGGGGGGCTAGTCAAGAGGTCTGCCACTTAGACTCTTTCCTCTATCAGCCCTCAGCATTTGGACCTCAGTGGTGGCGTTAGGAGATCTTAGGGTTTTGCTTTTGGCATGGTTGATGACATTGGTCAGAGAACTGGGTGCTAGTAACCACACCGAACCAGAAGTTGCTGCTGGCATGTGTATGGTCCAGTGAGGAGAAGAAGTACATGAGAGTCATGGAATGATGGGTCTTCCTTTGGTGATTCATACTTGGGTAATTTAAATTAAAATCTTACTTCTCATCCCTGCCACTGGGATGTAAAAACAGTTGTTAAAATGATAATATAACTGGGGCATTTGGTAATATAATGGGTGGCTCAGTCAGTTAAGTGTCTGCCTTCGGCTCAGGTCCTGATCCCAGGGTCCTGGGATTGAGCCCCGTGTTGGGCTCTCTGCTCAGCAGGGAGCCTGCTTCTCCCTCTCTTCCCCGCTCTTGCTCTCTGTTGCTATCTCTTTCACTGTCTCTGTCTCTCTCTCAAATAAATAAATGAAATCTTGTTTTAAAAAATGGTAATATAACTGTTGGATATTTCCCATCTCTCACTTTTCTTTCTTATCTGAGTAGGAAAATCTTTTTAAAATATTTGGGCAGGATCTTACGGATTTTATAGAATCCAAATCAGTTCCTCCATGATCATAAGTCTTTAATGGCAAACTTAGACTTTCCTCTCTGAGGATGAGCAAATATTTAAAAATCTTGGGGTCTAGGAATAGATGGTATAGCTTAAAAGAAAGCTCAATGAAGAAGACTCAGGGGAGCTGCCAACCTCTGAAATAAGTTCAAGCAAGCAAGAAGACAACATTTTAGAAAATACTTAATGTGTATTCTTGACAAAATTTGAGCATAGAGCACATTGATGTGTAGTGCTTAAAAAAGCTATCTCATGTAGAGAGTAGGTAGTCTGTGGTCAGGGAGAAAATGAGAAATACCTAAGTGAAAAACTGGGTTAAACACGATTATTGGGCACTGCAGAAAATTGAATTAGTGAAATAGAGGACAGATTTAAAAAATTCTTTCAAAATTCTGAGGACAAAGTATATATAGATAAAAATGTTGACAAAAGGTGGATTCACCCTAAGATAATGCATTCCAGAAAGGGAATAGAAGTAATAGTCATTATTACCAGCAAAACAGACCTAACATAAGGACATGAAGGGTTTTGAACAATATAATTAATGAGATTAAATTAATAGATACACAGTTTTGTGCCCTGCAGAGCTCCCACGGAATATTTTTCAAAACTAGAACATTTCCATTAAAGCCTCAAAAAGTAGCAATTATGATACAGAATTATATCATTCTTTGACCATTTTACAATAAAATGAAATATTAAAAGTCTGGACAGAATGCCTGAGTAATTTGGGAATTTTTAAACATTCTTTTAAGTAACTTGGATCAGAATGATATTGCAAACTATATTGAAAGTAAGAATTATACACATCAGAACAAGACAAGATGCCTACTTTTACCACTTTAATTCAACATAGTATTGGAAATCTCAAACAGAGCAGTTAGGCAAGAAAATGAAATAAAACACATACGAATTGGAAAGGAAGAAGTAAAACTATCACGATATGCAGATGATTTGATATTATATATAGAAAATACATAATGTTTTCTAAAGACTCCACCAAAAACTGTTAGAACTAGTATATGAATTCAGTAAAGTTTCAAGATACAAGATCAATATACAAAATCAGTTGCATTTCAATACACTAACAACAGACCATCAGAAAGAGAAATTAAGAAAACAGTCCTGTTTATAATTGCATCAAAAAGAATAAAATACCTAGAAATAAATTTAACCAAGGAGGTGAAAGATCTATACACTGAACTCTGTAAGACATTTGTGAAAGAAATTGAAGAAGACACAAAAATAAATAGATATTCTATGTTCATGGTTTGGAAGAATTAATATTGTCAAGATGTAAATACTACACAAGGCAATCTACAGATACAGTGTAATCCATATCAAAATGAAAAGGTAACCTGTCAGTTGGGATAAAATAATTGCAAATCATATATCTGACAAGTGGTTAATATCCAAAATATCTGAAGAACTCATACAACTCAGTAGCAAGAACAAACAATCCAATTAAAAATGGCAGGAGAACCAAATAGACATTTTTCCAAAGACATAGAAATGGCTAACAGGTACATGGAAAGGTGCTCAACATTACTAATCATCGGGGAAAGGCAGATCAAAACCGCAAGGAGATATCACCTCACACCTGTCATCAGAAAGATAAGAGATAAGTGTTGGCAAGGATGTGTGCTGTTGGTAGGAATGTAAATTGGTGCAGCCACTATAAAAAACAGTATGAAGGTTCCTCAAAAGACCAAAAATAGAGCTATCATATGATTCAGAATCCCACTTCTGGATATACATCCGAAGGAAGTGAAAACAGGATATTGAAAAGATATCTGCACTCCCATGTTCATTGCAGCATTATTCACAATAGCCAAGATAGGGAAACAACCTCTGTGTCCATCAGTGGATGAATGGATAAAGAAGATGTGTACACACACACACACACACACACACACACACACACACACACTAGAATATTACTGAGCCATGAGAAAGAAGGAAATCCTGCCATTTGTGACAACATGAATGGACTTGGGGGGAATTAAGCTAAGTGAAGTAAGTGAGGCAGAAAAAGACAAATACTGCATTGGTATCACTTAAATGTGGAGTTGGAAAAAAAAAAAAAAAGTCAAACTCATATAAACCAAGTAGGAAAGTGGTTGCCAGGAGCTGGGGGGTGGGGAAAACAGGGAGAGTTTGGTGAAGGGTACAAACTTTCAGCTATAGATGATCTGAGGATCTAATGTAAAATGTGGTGACTATGGTTTATGACACTGTATTGTATAATTAAAATTTGCTAAGAGAGTAGAACTTAAATCTTTTCACCAAATAAGTTGTGATGGATGCGTTACATAACTAGAAGGAGGGGGATCCTTTCACAATGTATATGTATGTCAAATCACTACAATATATACTCTAAATATCTTACAATTTTATGTCAGTTATACCTCAGTTAAGCTGAAATATTTTTTAAAAATAATAAAAACTATCAAAACTTATATTTGAAATATAGTCAAAGATATACTCAAAAGTAAGTTCATAATCTTAGTTATTTTCATTGTTATAGTGTAGGAAGATTGAAAAGAAATTAACCAAGATATAAATGGCAGATTGGCTTCAACTGATATATTGGCTTCAGCTGATTATCTAGAGTGTCTTGTTGACATGAATTAATAGCACTTCTCTGAGCCCGGCAAGAAAGAGTGCTTTGATAGATTAGTAATGTCTGCTGCAGACAGGGAATATGAGTAGTGAATATGCACACCACATATTTGTCATACCTGAACTAAGGTTTCCTTTCTTGAAGTTAGAAAAGGGTCAGTAAAACAAAACAAAGAAAAACAGATCAAAGGAAATGAAGAAAAGGAATATAAAGTGAAAAGCAATAAAAAGTTAAATTCAAAACCTTATTTAGTTTGGGGTAGGGGGACAGGGAAGGAGAAAATAAATATAGCTCTGCCAGAAAAAGAATATAATTAAAAATAAGGTTTTAAAAGTAGATGCAGGGTTGGGGTGCCTGGGTGGCACAGTCAGTTAAGCATCTGACCCTTGGTTTGGGCTCAGGTCGTGATCTCAGGGTTGTAAGATCAAGCCCCGTGTTGGGCTCCACACACAGCACAAAGTCAGCTGAAGATTCTCTCTCCCTCTCTTTCCATCCCTCTCTTGATCAAATAAATACATCTTTAAAAAAGAATAGAAGTAGATATAGGGGAGACTAAAAAATTTTGAGAACACTGCATAATTGGATGCTACTAAATTTTTAAAACTGGATGAAAGTGTTTTCAAATATTTTCAAAATTTCAAAAATATTAACTATCAAAATTGGTTCTTGAATAAAAGGAACACCCAAGTAGAACAAGGTAGAAATCTTGGTAGAAACTATCCAATTTTTTTTATTATTTATTTATTTGAGAGAGAGAGAGAGAGAGAGAGAGAGAGCACATGATAGGGGGAGGGTCAGAGGGAGAAGCAGACTCCCTGCTGAGCAGGGAGCCTGATGCGGGACTAGATCCGGGGACTCCAGGATCATGACCTGAGCTGAAGGCAGTCGCTTAACCAACTGAGCCACCCAGGTGCCCTATCCAATTTTGTTCTTAAAGAAATTTGTTCTTAAAGAAATCGGGTACGGGCACCTGGGTGGCTCAGTTGGTTAAGCGACTGCCTTCGGCTCAGGTCATGATCCTGGAGTCCCTGGATCGAGTTCCACATTCGGGCTCCCTGCTTCGCCCTCTGACCATCCCCCCTCTCATGTGCTCTCTGTCTCTCATTCTCTCTCTCTCAAATAAATAAATAAAAAATCTTTAAAAAAAAGAAAGAAAGAAAGAAAGAAAGAAATTGGGTACATGAGTAGGCCTAGGAAGCAATTTGAAATAATCATGTCTAAAATAGTTCTTTGAGTCTTTTTTCCAGAATCTTTGGAGGCTTCCAGGTGCCTACAAGATAAAGTTGAGAGTCCTTACTCTGACATTAAAGCCTTCTGCAATATGTCCTCTATGCTGTCTGTAGCCTTCCCTACACCGTCTTACAGTCTGCTCCACATACATGCTTCCATTTGTTGTTCCTCAATGCTCATGTTATCCCCTCTTCCTTGTGTCCTTTGCCCTCTTGAATCTAAGTCCTGTGTTTTATTCACCTTGTGCCCTTTGCCCTCTTGAATCTAAGTCCTATGTTTTATTCAAGATCAGGTTTTAATTTATCACCTTCATGCAGCTTTGCCAAGTGCCTCAGCCAACTCTACCTTCTACCTCCTTGTCTGAGTTTTACTTTTTATATGTGTTCTTCTTCCCATAAGTCTCTAGGGACAGATATCTTGTCTTTACCCTTTTATCACACATATATTGAATGCCCATTGTGCTGGGCATTGCTCTATTGGTGATTAGACCAGTGGACAGGACAGATACAAGGCCAGTTTCCATGAATTTTATTTTTAGGAGAGGAGAGAGAAATGTATTCCTCAGCTCCTGAGCTAGCTTCTATTCATGATGAGTTCTCAGGCAGTGGTGGGAGAGGAGGCAGTGGTGAAGATGGAGATGTGCTAGAGGTGGTGGTCGAAGTGGTGGTGGTGATGCAGGATTGTGTATCAGGCTGTATGTGTCAGGGATCACCAAATAGCAATGATCTCATCAGTAATTATACCATGTAGAGTAGTAGTGTACGGGAGGCAGGAGAGCACAATACTTCTAATTAAATTTGAATCCTGGCTCCTTCATTCAGTTGACTGTTATTTGGGGCTACCTCTAAGCCTCTGTTTCATTATCTGTAAAATATTACCTACATCATGGAGTGGTTCTTAGGGTTAAATGAGATAAATAAAGAAATAAATGTCCTCAGCTAAAAAAATTCATCCCATGTACCAAAATGAATGCACATCTTTCTATTTTTTTAATTTTATTTTATTATGTTAATCACCATACATTACATCATTAGTTTTTGATGTAGTGTTCCATGATTCATTGTTTGCATATAACACCCAGTGCTCCATTCAATACATGCCCTCTTTAATACCCATCACCAGGCTAACCCCTCCCTTCACCCCCTCCCCTCTAGAACCCTCAGTTTGTTTCTCAGAGTCCATAGTCTCTCATGGTTCATCTCCCCATCCGATTCTCCCCCTTCATTTTTCCCTTCCTGCTATCTTCTTCCTTTTTTAACATATAATGTATTATTTGTTTCAGAGGTACAGGTCTGTGATTCAACAGTCTTATACAATTCACGGTGCTCACCATAGCGCATACCCTCCCCAATGTCTATCACCCAGCCACTCCCATCCCTCCCACCCCCCACCACTCCAGCAACCCTCAGTTTCTTTCCTGAGATTAAGAATTCCTCATATGAGTGAGATCATATGATACATGTCTTTCTCTGATTGACTTATTTTGCTTAGCATAATACCTCTAGTTCCATCCACGTCGTTGCAAATGGCAAGATTTCGTGTTTTTTTGATGGCTGCATAATATTCCATTGTGTGTGTGTGTGTGTGTGTGTGTATGTGTATATATATATACACCCCCCACATCTTCTTTATCCATTCATTTGTTGATGGACATCTTGGCTCTTTCCATAGTTTGGCTATCTAGACACATCAGAGTGAAACTGCAGAACGCTGAGCGTAAAGGGAAGACTTACATACTACTTGAAAGAAAATTCACAAAGGAACCCAGAATACTGGCATTCTTTTCTTCAGCAATAATAGGTAGCAGAAGACAAGAGCCAATAGCTTCAGAGTGTTGGGGTAAATAACTTTCAGTCTAGAATTTTATACCCAGCTAAACTGTCATTCAAGAGAAAAGCCAAAATACAAATAATTTGAGATATTCAAAGTCTAAGAGTATGCCACCCGTGACCTTCACTGAAAGAATGAATTAAGGCTGGATAGGATAAAAGTGAGCACAGAAGTGGTGGATAACATGAAGGCAGTGACATGCAAACCTTTTATTAAATGATAATAAGTGTTAATGACTAAAAACATAATTGTTGGTATTTCAAAAAACTAAAATGTGTTTAAGACAAGGACAAGATTGAGGGACAAGGGGATTCAGTGGATAGTGAAAATAATAGTTCTAAGGGCAAGACAGAAATATTGAAGGAAAAAAGTAGAAAAAAAAGCTAAATTTTACACTTAGAAAAAAACAGCTAAATGATTGATATACAATGTGTAGCTTTTAAACCAACAGAGGGAGACAGAAGAGAATGTAGAGTGGAAGGCAGGAAAAGAAAACAAAAAAGCAAAGAAAAAGGATGGTAAGTAGAAAACAAAAGCTAAGATAGTAGAAATAAATCCAATTATATGAGTAGTCACAGTAAGTATTAACAGGATTATACTCTTCTATTGAAAGGTAGATTATAAAATTGCATTTTTAAGCATGTTCAGTTACAGCCTGCTTCAAAGAGAGATACCTAAAGTAAAATCTCACAGTGCAAAGGATGAGAAGAAGGTAAACCATATAATACTAATTAGAAGGCACATGAGTATAGCAGTAGATAAAATAGAATTAAGCAAAAAGCACTATAGGAATAAAGAAAAGCACTGGTATGCAGTTAACATCATAAATTTTAAAATATATAAATTAAATGCTGGCAACAATATAAGGAAAAATTGAAAAATTATCAGTTGTAGTGGGTGATTTATTTAAATCTTCCATCAGTAACTGATAGGTCCTTCAAACAAATTTCTGAGGATTTGTAATATTTGAGATGCAGAGTAACAGTTTGATAAGTGGCTTTTCATCTTTTTCTGACCACCGCTTATAATAAAAAAATAAATTTTATATGCAACATAGTAAAAATATATTATGTATGTGAAACAGAAGTTTCACAAAATACTATTTCCTATTCTTTTTTTTTTTAAAAAACCCAATGTATTTATTTAATATATTTGTCACAAGGGCTCAACCAGAGACTTAATTTAAAAAACAGAAACAAAACAAAAATGACACCACAGCTTAAGATACAGAGTCCTAGACAGAAATGAAGAGAAAGACTATCTAAGGAGAAAATAAAAAGACAACACAAAGAGAGAGGCTGGACAGTCAGGGATCTTGGCTGGAGACCTGCTTTGAGTAGGTTTCTTGCAGATACTTCTTAAAGGCTGTGGGGTTTTTCCAGAGCTCGGCAGCATGCGTGTTCAAAGGACTATCAATGTTTGGTTCTCCTAGCAGGCTCTGGATGGACAGCAGGATGGTCCTGACATCATACAGGGCAGACCACTTGTCCTTCAGGATGTCCAGGCAGATATTTCCCTGGGTGTCCACGTTGGGGTGGTAGCAGGGTGTGAGGAACTTCACCGTGGGCGCGTTGTAAGGGTAGCCACTGGGGAACTCCAGCGAGAGCTCGGCTCCCTTGCGGGCGGCGGCGACGCTGGCGGCAGCTGGGTCACGGTTCTGGGAGGCCATCCCAGGCGGTGCGGGTATTTCCTATTCTTTTAAAAATGCTGATGGGGTCCCCTAAATTGATTTTACAACCCCCTTATGAGTCACAACTCATAATCTGAAAAACAAAAGCTATGCATAGACTCCTGCATCCAAAAGGGAGAATATATTTTCTCTTCAACTATGTGTTTACAAAAATTCAACACATACTATCACAAATGAAGGCTCCATACATTTCAAAAAAGCCCGTATCAAACTGTTCACACTTTTTAACAATAAATACTCTTTAATTAGGGAAAATCAGAAGGTAATTTTTTTAAAAACGCTCATGTGTTTGAAAATTTTTAAAAATACAGTACATAATACCCATGTGTTAGAGAGGTAATCTTAATAAAAATCATAAAACACTTAGAACTGGATGCCTATGGAAAGTGCTGTAACTTTATTAAAAAGACAAGAAGGACGGGGTGCCTGGGTGGCTCAGTCGGTTAAGCATCTGCCTTCAGATCAGGTCATGATCCCAGCGTTCTGGGATCGAGCCCCACATCGGGCTCCCCGCTGAGCTTCTTCCTCTCCTTCTACTGCTTACCCCCACTCATGCCCTTTCTCTCTCTCTCTCTCTCTCTCCTCTCTCTCAAAGGAATAAAATCTCTAAAAAAAAAAAAAAAAAGACAAGAAGGATTGAAAATAAGTGAGATAATCATTTAACTTGAAAAAACGTAAAAGGAACAACAGTAAATTAAAATCAAAATAGTAAAAATACAGAAAGCACCTACAACAACCAACATGTGGGAGAACAGGAGAGAACAGTGCCTCCAGCAGTGTCTGGCACATGGTAGATGCTCATTCAGTACTTGGTGAAGGAACGAATGAAACTGACAATAAACCACAGAGGGGATCACCTCTGGAGAGACTAATACAGTAAATTAAAAAAAAGAAAAGACCCACAGAGATAATATTAGGAATAAAAAGGAATATAGCAGCAAATATAATGGGTTATGGCTTAGATAACGTGTAGTATATTTATAGGATGGAGTCTTGTGCGCCACTACTGCACAGAAGTTGACCTCACGAAATGTTTCTTGAATTGGTTCTGGAAGCAGACCCAAATTAATAATGTTCTACTTGTTACTTGCTAAGGATTAGCATATTAGCTTCTGTTTGTACAACACATATATAACCCCTGGCCTGACAGGTAAAAGGAAGCAGCACATATACGCTGTGTTCATGTAGGTTGTGAAAAACGTAAGATGATTCATCTGTGAGCAAATGTTTGCTAAAAAAAAGTCAGAGTACACGTTCCTTTTGGAATTAGTTCTTTAACCTAACTTTCACCTTGAGATTTCTTCTCTCCTTTGGGAATTGGAAGAGGTTGGTTGGCACCAGTGTTTTATAAAAATGATCAAGTTTGGGGTTTCTTTTCAGGACCTTCACAAATGCCCCCATGCCTGCGTGCCACAGCCCTAGCAAGGTCAGCATTTCTAGCTCTCCTCTGCCTGCGAAATCATGAGCATTTTTCTTTCACGGGTCCTTCCTTCTATAGAAAGGTCATCCCTGATGTGGTGGCACAGATCCAGGATAAACTTTTACAAAACCATTGGAACAGAAAACGAGTACCTCTGTGTTAGAGATGTGGAAAGCCTTGAAAAGAACCCGAAGAGAAACAATATAGCACCAAACTACAGTCAGTCTTGTGAAGTAATGAACAAAACAGATCTTAAAGAAAGGATATCACTTTCAGAAAAGTTTCCACTGATCAAAATAATGGGCAAAAAAAAAAAAAAAAGAAAACCCAGAGGAAACCACAAATAAAAGAAATAAAGATCCACAGAAAAGCATGTCAGGAGCCTTACCAGCAAAATGGATAGTAGGGATTTTGCTTAGTAGGACCCTCCCTGATGGGTGATGATATGTCATATAGACCAGCTGGATAGTGGGCTTCCGATGCCAGTGGAATTCCTAGCCAGCTCTCTAATCAGCATATATTCTCAAAGTAGAGACTAGCACTAGAAGAAATCGTTCAATAATAAATGTAGACAATACTTCTGCTTGTAGAGGTGGTATTTATTTGTAATGCATTGCTGAACAGTTTCTTTGAAAGGCCCAGAGAGGCTGTTCTCCCTTACTCAAAGTCAGGCCTTTTCTTGGACTTCAGGAAAATGCAAGAGATCAAAGGAGTAGGCAGAGTGAAGGAAGTAAATTGATTTCTGGGTTAGAAAGTGAATACTTAAAGAAACTTTTCAGGTACTAGCCATGAATCTGTCCAAAGGAAAGATCCTGCCTTAGTTGAAAAGAGCATGTCATTATTAGTGGAATTCTTCTAATTAGACTTCTTCATTGCTGTAATACCTACTACTAAGGCCACGTGTCTTATGTCAGCACTGAAGCAGCTCAGTTCACCAGGAAGCCTGCCCTTTAGTGGCTTTTGATAATTACACAGTTCGTTCTGTGGAGACAGGTCTGAACTAAGCTGAGCACCACAGCTGAGACAGTAGGAAGCCTCAAACTCTCGACCTTGGGCTATATCTCAGGCTCCTGCATCTCCCGGAACCTGCACCACTTCCAAGAAGAGCAGTTAAGGAACACCATGGGACTACGTAGTCACATCTAGCACTCTTCTTGGTTTAAACTCTAACTTTTGTATAGTATAAAATTAATGGCACTTTTCTTGTCCCATCTTTTCAGTATTCCTCTCTGCAGAATTCTTGATACTTTTAGAAGTCACTTTTCTGAGCTCATCTTATAGTCGCCTCTTCGTATTCCTTATGTACTATGGTGAGCAAGCAACAGGTAACGGGACTACACCAGACACACGTGTAGCTTTGCACATTCAGCTCTCCAGAGAGAAAGGGAATGTGCAATTTCAGTAGCAGCTGACTCCATTCAACGTTCCTCTTGGGATGGGATGGGAGATGCGTCGTTCCTCCCATCTGTCTCATTTCTCACGAGCCTCCCCCTGTGCTGTGTGTTCTCGCGCAGAGAGCCACGTTAGATGACAGGCCAGCCACTTTATTTGGTGCACAGCTAAAGAAATGGTGGTTCGTTCTGGTGCTGAAAAAAATGTGTATATTGGATTTATTGAGAGGTAGTTTGTCAATCTCAAATGAGACCTCTCTTCTTCAGGGAGTTGAAGAGTAATTTTGACCATGAGATTGCTGCCTGGTAGATTGCCACTTAACTACCTTTTGATTTTAATAGCAAATTGCTGTTAACTTCTACGTTCTGAATATGTCGTGGTCCTTCTATAGTTTAGCACTCATACTCCACGTTGAATCAGAGTCATTGAGTCACCCGACTTAATAGGCTTATAGCGAATGCAAAGATGGTTAGTATTTCTAAGTAAAAATACCAAATACTAATAAAAGTTAATATTTATTTAGCCATTAATATAATCCCAGACACTGCACTAAGATTCACCATCTTATTTAATCCTCAACAACCCTATGAGGTGTCTTGACGTTAAAGCACAGTGATTGAGTTAGACAAGCAAGGGACCACATACATACCTTCCTGTGTAACTATTTCCTAAAACACAGGTGCTCCCAGGAAACCAGCAAAGAATTATTGCAGGAGCAAACCAGCAAGTGCAAATTAACATACAGGCCCTAAACAAGCTGTGGTTCAAAAGTTCTCATTCAGGAGTGGGTTGTCTAGAAGCTGGAATGTATTTTCCCAGGGAAATGATGTTATCACAACACAAGCATATTTACCCCTGGTGTGCCCGAAGTAGTAAAAAGACAGACCCAAACCATTTTGTGTACCAGTGTTTTCATGGAAAAATTCACTTTGAATTTCCTCCTGAACGGCTGCTGGACACATTTCTCCACCACCGGGGAAATGGGGAGCCTATGCTAGAAACAGAATCATTAGAAATGTTCAGTCAGAATCAGAGGTGGCTCCCAAGGCCTGTGATGGGAATGGATGGAGAGAGGAGGATGGAAGAGTGACTGGCACTGGGGACAAGGGACGGACATAGAGGGGCAGGTGATGTTGGGAGAGGAGCAGGAGGAAGCTCATGAGGGTGAAGGGTGGGTTAAGAATTCCAGAGAGGAGAGGAGAAAGAGTTTGAGGATCCTGAACTCACTAGTTGTAAACACCTAGGGACTCTGCTCATCCCTCAGGTAACTCCCTGTTCAGTGCTTTTGTTTCTTCTACAGACTCCAGTGTTTTGCCTGCCTGCTTCCCTTTTACTGTTTAACACGCAGAGCTTCCTCTGTGATCCTGAGACCAGCGCCATGGCTTTTCTAGACTCCACTGCCCCTAATGCGGGCAAGTGGCCCTAAGGTTTTTGTTTTTGTTTGTTATTTTGAGTGGGTTTTAACTTCTATAGAGGAAAGAGCCCATCCCAGGCTCCAGAACATTTCCTTTTTCACTTGGACCTGGAAGAGCCAATATTAGCTACAGATGCTTTGGGTAGGTCTTTGGGTCCATAAAGGGCTGAAATAAAATGCATAAACATTCAGATGTAGCTCTCCAAGGCTGAGGCTTATGGGAAAAGGGAGAAGCCCTCTGTTCCTTTCTCCTTTTTGTCTCTCCGGTTCCTTTGTCCTCCAAATGAGAGTGGAAAGCAGTGGGTAGGGCCCAGACTGCAGCTTGCTGGAGGGGAAGGGTACAAGATAGTGTAATCCTCGCATCACTGCTGAGGTGTGTTCTCAAGGGGCACGTCTCTGTTGGGGGTGTAAGGACCACCTGAGCACCTAAGCATCTGCCAGGGTCTCTAAGTGCTCCTCCACCTTTCCCTTACCCACGAGTCACATTTTCCTCACTTCTCTGGTGATAGAGATCACTTAGACAGCCGGGGAGCTATAAAAAGCCTCAGTTTTCAGGCTTTATCCCAGACCCACTTAGTCAGAATCTCCAAGGGAAGGGCCTGGAAAGCTGTATGATTAATAAGTGATCCCAGGTGGTTCCTGTCAAGGATGTTTGGCAGACACTGCTTGCGTACCCCTCTACCTTGCTGGTCTTTAAAGGCTCCTAGGACATTCTAAACCCCTTTCTGTGTCAGATTCATTATATGTATATGCTGTTTCTTCTCCATGGAAAGCTCTTACCTGTTCCCTACTCTTGGCCAATCCCTACTTCTCATAACTTCGTGACTCAGGCTGAAATACAATTTTTTTTGGAAAGACCATCCTTGACCCCTCTCATCACCATCTCAGTCAGGTTCCCTTGTGTCACCTTGTGCTTTTTCTCCTGAGCGTTTATCACATAGTTTGTACCTCATGTATTTGCCTAGTCTCTACCTCCTCACTAGTACCAAGCACAGGTAGTACTTAAGAAGTATTTTTTGTGTGGATGAATAAATGGAAAAAATAGTGCTAGGAGAAGGGTTTCACAGGTTGGATTGGATGCTGCTCAACAAATAAAGAATTGAGCATATGAAAATTTTAATCTTCCAAGGTAAAATTTTCACACATCAACGAAAGTCAAGGTAGATGGGTCCACAAGTGATTTGTATTTATGGGACAATGGATCAGATTATTTTTAAAATAATAAATGCCTAATGTGCGTAAAATGTGATATTAGGAGCTATGGATACAACAGTGAATAAGGCTGATACAGTCTCTGTCTTTATGGAGCTTTTTAGCAAGGATAACATATTAAGCAACCAGTTGCACGGTCTCATAATTATAATTTTGGTAAATGCAATGAAAGAGTTACAAATCTGTAAGAGCCTGTCATAGGGAGACCCGGCATGGTCTGTAAGCTAATCATAGAATTTCTAAGACATGTGGCTGGGGAATCTGGGCCCAAAGCATACAGTATACTCTGTCCTGTCTCTTGTCCGAGTTGGCATGAGGGGAGGTGCCTCTCTATAATGGTTTCTCAACCTTAGCACTGTTGATGTCTTGGGCTAGAAAATTGTTTGGGGGAACTTCCAGGGTACCATAGGAGATATTTAGCACCATTCCTGGCTCATCCCACCAGATGCCAGTAGACCCCACAGTTGTGACTACCACAAATGTGTCAGTGTTGCCAAATGTCCCTTGTGGAAGGGTCGGGGCAAAATCTGTCCGTCCTTTGTACTTCAGTTGAGAATCACTGGTCCACATGAAACTTGGTTTTTTAAAAATGCCTTTACTCCTGATTTATCCAAGTCAATACTGGGAACATCATTTATTCATTTGATAAACAAATGTTTGTTGAGTGCTTTTGAGGTGCCAGGCACTGTTCTAGGCACTGGAGACAAAGCAGGGGTCACAGCCTGTGCTTGCTTTCTTTTTTTAAGATTTTATTTATTTGAGAGAGAGTGTGAGCGAGAGAGAGCATGAGAGGGAAGAGGGTCAGAGGGAGAAGCAGACTCCCTGCTGAGCAGGGAGCCTGATGCGGGACTCGATCCCGGGACTCCAGGATCATGACCTGAGCCAAAGGCAGTCGCTTAACCAACTGAGCCACCCAGGCGCCCCAAACACAGCGTGTGCTTTTTTGAAACTACATTCCAGTGTAGAGAGATAGGCAAGATATTTTCATATTTCAGAAGAAGGGATAGGTTGGTCATAGCAGTCCTTTCTGATAAGATGACATTTGCACCAAGAGCAAGAGGCAGAGCCGTTGGAGGGCATGTGTTTGATCTCAGCCTTCTGCCTGCTGATCTAACCAAGCTGCTTGTGTTTCAGAGGCTCCTCCACAGAAGGGCAGCTGAACGGACCCCAGAGCAGCTTTAACGCTGCAGCCTTTGCGCCCATCACCAGCTCCGCAGGTTAGTGGGCACACCAGCTCCTTCCACGGCCGGGATGACAGGGTGGGGTGCTGCGCTGGGCATATTCTCACTTCTGCCTCTGGAGAAACATGCAGTTCAAAGAACGAAGAAGCGTCTGGGCTTTTGAAGCATTGGCAGATGGGCACTTGAGGATGGAATGGTTTTCCAGAACTAGTTCAGGGTAGATGACGTTTCTCGGTCTGGGAGAGTGTAATCAGATTTGCAGCATTTAGTAAAAAGGCCCGTATCTGACTGGTGTTCCACTGTTGATATAGGATCCCCACATGTAGTACCTCCCACTAGCTCCTCAGCATGATGGAGCTCTGGTCTTTGATCGGGGTCCTGTCATGCTAATGTAATGGCCTGTCGGTCTGTTGCCAGGTGCTTACTGAGGTCTTAAAGCCTCTTAGTGTAGGTACCCACGTATAAGTCAGACAGCATTGGTCCAGGGGCAGTTTTCTGTGAGGACCAATTCGTAAAAACATTCTAATAAGTAATCAGAAAATTAAAATCACGTGGATTCCATTCAACAGATATTTCTTATTGAGCATCTCCCATGGAGAAAGTGAGATGCTGGGCGCCAAGGGGCATCGAGGGTGCACCAGGCAGACCCTGCGGTCAGGGAGCTCACAGCCTCAGGAAGAGAAGAGAGTCAGCAGGCAGTGGCTCCAGGCTGGGTAAATCTCAGGTACTGGGGATGCATAGAATAACCGTAGACAGCACTGGCTGAACATCTGGTGTGTCCGGCACAGTTTTTAATGCTTTACATGTGATAACTCATTTGTTCACGAAACAGGCATAGAACAGGAACTGTGTTCCCCATTTCACAGCTGAAGAAATAAAGGCATAGATTATGAAACATAACCAAAATCTCATAGCTAGTAAATGGCGGGGCCGTACTGGAAACCCAGCGACTTGGCCTGGGCTCTTTAGGGATTAGAGAGGGCTTCCTAGGGGAAGAAACATCTAAGCGGAGGGTTGCACGTTGACAGGTCCCTCAGGAGAGGGGAGGCATGGAGCCGAAGGAGCTCCGGGAAGAGGGAACAAGGTCCGCACAAACGGGGGCAGGCGGTAGTGGGGTGCAGATGTGCTGTGTTCTGGGAGCCCTCCTGTGTCGCCGTGGCTGGGGACTAGAGCGTGGACAGGGAGGAGCAGCAGAAGAGGTCATGGAGGTAACAGGGCCGGTTCGTGAGCCATGGAGGAACTTAGTCCTGAGTGCAAGATGCAGCCATCGAGGAGTCGAGGGCCAGGGTGTGGAGGGTGTGTGTGTGTGACATAATAGACCTTCAAATGATTATAAGACCACTGCGAAGCCTGGTTAGACTGTATCATGGGGGTAATTACATATATCGCATAGGCTTACTATGGAACTAAAGGATACAATATACAGAGAAAGGCTTTATAACGACACCCAGGGCAGGTAATGATATAAGAGTATAAAGATTTTACTCTCCGCTTAAGATCTTAGAACCTGAATTCAAGAAATATTTGATGGGTATCTGCTTGCCCCTCCCCTCCCCCCAAAAAGAATTACTAGAATATGGTTGTGATTTTTAAGGAAGTAAAACTTCCCACTGGAACTGTTATGGCCTGGGAAATGGGTGGTTGGGAGAATTTTGCACTATAGACAGCTGAGTGTCTCTATCCAGCAAATTGCTGCAGCCAGAGAGGGTTGCAAAGCAAAGGAGATGCAGGAAACCTGCCTACTGCATTTGCATGTCTGACTGATGTGTTAAGTACAGAATTGAACTCTCTGCATGCACTCTGGCTGGGGAAGTTGGAAATTTGAGGGGCCAGGTGGCTCATACTCTCAGCATCTCGATCATGAATTAATATTTATTGACTGAAGTTATCTGTTAAGAGATTTTGTAACAGTTGTAATGCATTCAGTAGCAGCACAAAGCCACAAAGAGAAGTTGTGTAGCCCCCTGGATTCTAATATCTACCTTTTCCCTGCTTCTGCCTTAAGACAAGTGTGTTCTTCTCACCTTGTTTAGGCCGCCTGCTGCTTACTGCTTTTGTCTCCAGTGACTCTGGGCCTCTGATGTGCCTTGAGTTTGTTTCTATTCTGTGCCTTTCCTGGTGTTCCTGATCCTCAGTTAAAGAAACACTGATGAACATGGTATAGTGAGTCTCAGGCATTTTCCATACTTCCCAATAAACATTTTGCCTTAGCAGTACAATGCTAACTAACCCCATTAGAGTTATTTACACAGCTAGTAAGTAGGTACCTGGCACTGCAGTGTTTCAACTACAAAGCGTGTGTTTTTCTATATGACACGCAGATTTAAAGGTGTTATTCTAGGGGTTCAGAAGGGTATCCTACAAAAAGGAGGGTTAGGTTGCTATTAGAAACATTTTTCTTTAAACCTGCAAGAAGGGAGAACAACCCCCATAATAAGTCAAAGTTTACATGTCTCTCAGAGATGGGACGTTTGTACCTCAACAGGAATCGCTACACTGACTTTGAAAGGTATTTAGCCCCTGTCTGGTCCAGTTAACTCAGTTGGTTAAACATGGTATTATTGAGTAGCATGAATATAGCAAAAGTCTGTTTCCTGGCCCCTTGACCCTCTACAAGTCTAGCCAACCAGGCCTTGAAGCTGTGTCACTTTGTTCGTCGGGCGCCTGAATGAAATACTCGTTTATCCCAGCACACTGTTGAAAAACAACTCCGAATCCTTTCCCACTGATGGTGACCTAGCGACATTGTTCTTCTAATTATGAACATTAAATGAGGTAGTGAATGTGAAAGCTGCTAGCAGAAGGCCTGGAATGCCCCACAAATGTTACTTTTTCCTTGACTTCCCCACTAAACATTCTGACTTTGCTATGGAAGGGAAGGTGTAGAGTCAGCAAATTGGGAAACTTGAGAAGGAAGCTAGAGTGAGGGCCTTTGGCTCAAAGCCAAAGCCATTGGCCTTCGTTCTTTATAACCATGGCGTTCTTGAGTTCTAAAGTGGTGATGGTGAACTAAAATAGCAGAGAGCCACAGATTAGATAACTGGCATTTCTCTCATGCTGACTTGATAGTGTAAACCACCATTCTTATAGGGTCTGAGGCCATACCAGCTGCCTTCATCCCTGGCCTTAGCTTCTGCCTACGCCTTTTCTGTCCTGGAGCCCAACCTCTGCCTGCCCCCACCCCCGTTTGTTGTTGTTGTTGTTGTTGTTGTTATTGTTGTTTGAAGCTCTTACGGTCTGTAGTTGGTGGAAGGATTCTTACTGCCTTTTGAACACCAGTGCTGGATTTCATTTACAAGAAGTGAGAAACAATGTCCTTGTTAAGTATTGGTTATTTTGGGCCTTGGTGCATTTTAGCACTTTAGCTTTATCCTCTTTCTTTGCATGGGGCGGGGGCAACAGCACATCAGTGTGACTCTGACTGCCCACTTCACTGTCTCTCTGTGTGACAAGATAAGGGAACTTGTTTTAGTACAGAGTAAACCCAGTGGAGCGTAAACTCTAAGGATCTAGAAATCACTTTAACTTTCAAGCAAAATTATTTGCCTGGCAGTTCTCAGCAGAATGACCTATTTTTATTAGTAGATTCTTACTCCTTTCACCAAGCGTTATATAGTTGTCATGGATCCTGGATGGATCTGGAGTATAATAGATTAATAATGAAAATAACTAAAGCTCTTGAGATGCTTGCCCTAATGGATTAGATCCTTTATTGCTCCCAAAATATTCTTCTCTCCCCAGAGCCAGAGGGGTAAGAATTTGGGTTGATTACCCACTCTTACAATGTTAGAAAGCAAAGGGCACAGATTTGGTGTTTGGCAGGAAACTTGGTGTCAGCACGTGGGCAAACGATGATCCCCTAAAACCTAGGTTTGGGGTTTTTGGTTTTTTTTTGGTTTTTGGTTTTATTTTCTTGCAATACACATAGCTGTTTATTTTCTCCTTTCTTTATGTTCTATGTATTTCTCAACCTTCTCTTTCCTTCTTTGGTCCTTCTGTCGCCCGCCACCTAATGCTATATTCTGGGCAGTTTTCCAGGCCTGGTGTCCCTTGCTATTCTTCTCTCTGGTTGTTGTCCTATCCTAAGACCTACTTTTAGATTTGACCTCTTGTCCTTTCACCAAGATCAAATAAAGGGTTAAGTAGGGATTTTTTTTTACATTTTTCAGGATCTTTGGAAGCTCCCCAAGTTATTTTCGCCAGATCCAAACCCTTGCCCACACAATCTGGAGCCCTTGCTACAGTTATAGGACAGAGAAAATCAAAGTCGGTGAAGTCAGGGCCAATTTAAGGTAACAGTAAGAATGAGAGCATATTTTTTAATGATAACTTGCTGACTTTATATCACAGCAAGAGGCTTAATAGCCATCAAGAGAAGTGATAGTTTCTCAGAATGACAAAGAATTTGGCATTTTATAAAACCAGAGCTCAGAAGGACTCCAAAGTGTGGGTCAAAGTTAAGCTACCGCTAGCTTGCTTCTGTACTGGCCTACCAGTAGGTGGCGCTGTGGCAGTAAGAAATTTCCTTACTATCATGGAGGCTTTTGTTTAAAAATATGGGGACATTGAAGCCAATCAAAGAAAGAAACTAAAGCCATAATTGAGTTATCACAGGTAAAGAGTAACAGAATACATTGGAGAACATTATATTTGAAGGTCAAATTGCAGTAGCCTCTAAAGAGAATGAATATTGTTAAAGATACTCATTATTAAAGAAGGCTTTTAGATTAGAGTTGTGTAGTTTGTGAACTGGACTTCCAAATAATGGGAGGCAGGAAGGAACAAAATTTTTTTAAAAAGGTCTTTTTTGGTGAGGTCGATTAATTAATTATGCTTTCTTCTGAGTTAAGATAAGCATATGCTGTAATTGGCAGCAAAACAAACTGTAAACCCCAGTCTACCACCCACCCGTAAAAATCTCCAACATTGAAGGGTTGGCCTGACTTGATCTCGTGAGGCTGTACCCACACCACCAGCACTGCCCCACAGTGTTTTGTTCCCAGCCATGGCCTTCAAAACTTTCCAGAAAATTCTATGAAACCACAAGGTTTTGATGATTCCTTTCCTCTTTGCTCTACCATACACACTAAAGCATTAAAGGCACACCTGCTATGAGCTTAATACCCTTCTTACCTCTAGGGGAATACTTACAAACTTATTTGAGAAGCATTATTCATCAAAATACCCCAGGAGAGCAAAGGAGGGAGGAAAATTATTTACCCACCACAGGATTCATTTACATTGGATCAGAAAGCTTCAAATATCTTTCCCCAGCCCATCTAAACTCTTTCCAAAAAGGAATGAGAAGAGAGAAAGGAACACCAAATCCATGGCTTGGTCATCTACCAAAATGTACCAGAGAAACTAAAAACAACCAGGCTTCTATTGGTAATACTTCACCAATGGTCCTTTAATTCTGATACGAAGCAGCCTATCCAGTGATGAACAACTAATAAAATATAGAAAACTAAAGTGAGAAGGTCCATATTTCCTTGAGGAGACTGGCAGCCAGAAGAATGAATGTGACACCAAGTTCCAAACTAAACCAGTGGCCTGCCAAGAAGTACTAGTATCCATCAGTTTCCAGGACTGTGAGACTTGGACCTGCCACAGTTGTAATATCACTTTCCTTGAACCTATTTCACTAGTATCCCTTACAGTCCACCCAGAACATTACATGGCAAAAGAGGATCATCAGCAAAGAAGCCTTGGGAAAGAGCCCATCTCTCAACACTTAAATCTGTGGCAAACACAGCCCTGCGGAGCCTGAGCTGCGCATAAGGTAGGGATAGGTGATGCTGTAATTTGTAATTAGCTGAGGTGGTGAGACCTCATGTCAAGTGTGTATGGACTCAGAAAACAGAGTGGGCCAGAGGGCCTTGAAGGACCAGCCTCCCATGGTGCAGCCTAACTGCTGGAAGGCTCCAGAGGTAGCCCATGGCCATCTGCCACCTGCCACCTGCCAGGCTGAATAGGAGAAAGAGGTAGTGTACGAAGTGAAGGGAGAGAACCCCAGAGTCCATAGCCCCTCACCTGGATGCTTGCTTTCTCCTTGTGGCGAATGGGGTGTAGGCAGAATCACCGCTTGGGCAGAGGTCCCTTCAGCCGCAGTCAGAAGTGAATGTCATCACCAGCTGTAACAGTCCTAGAATGGAGAGGCAGACAGGAGATGAGAAGATTGAAGTGTGTTTGCATAGCATGTTATCTAAGACTGAGAAAACATCAGTTGTCCTTATCAAAGAACGAGGGAGCCGCACCGGAGGACACTGGGGACTAAGACTCTTGCCGCAGGCAAGGGTCATATTTAAATATATGCACGATTTTGTGTCTTCTTAGATTCTGTATCGTCTGTTCGGCATCTCTTCATCACAGAGCCAGTTAACTATGTTTTCTGTATTCTTGATGCTTTCCCATTTGGGGCCTTACGGAGCCAGGGAGAGACTGTAGCCCAGAGCCCACCAGAATTATTAAAACTAGCCAGTCTTAAGCTGTTTACTCTGCCCTGCCTTGCCTTTTCCAGGGAAATCCCAAATAAGGCTCTGGCCTAAACTTTCTCCTCGCTCCTGTCTTCCGTCCCTTGACCACCCTGGTGTTTTCCCCTGTGAGGCCTGTAGTGACCCTCTCTCTGGGACCCTGAGTATAATCAGCCTCTTTCTGCCAAGCCTTGTTCTCATCTCCTCCGTAGCCACACTGACTTGACCATACCATACCCAACACGTACGTTCTTAGAACACATGGCAATAGAGAGAGTATCTTTAATGTGCCTTGCAAGGAACCAGGAAAAAATCTGAATCAAATTAGGTTTATATCACCAAGTTCTAAGCAACTGGTCACAGCACTCACTTCATGATAGGCTGTATTCTACAAGTAATGTTTTAACAGTATAACAGTATGTGTGGTGCTAGCCTCAGTCTGCCTACAGCCGCACAAGAAGGATGTGGATCCCTCTCCATGGCCAAATCGCCTGGCTGTCAGCCATTGAAATTTCATGCTTTCCTGTCCTGAGGCCTCTTTTCAGTTAGTAACTTTCTACGTTCAGAAACAAAACTCAAGCATAGCAGAACAACCTGGTTAGAAGTGGGGGAGGAAACAACCTGGCTTTCAGTTTGGAGGAAGTAGGGGGATACTTCTAAGATCCCACCCAAAGGGGGTTCGTTTGCCTTAAAGAAAACCAGGGAACTCTATTTCTGAAATGGATTAAGAAGTGGACCACTGAGATAACATCAGAAAATTGATATTGTCTCTTGCTGAGCTGGCAAACTCCCAGGAGAGGAGTGATGATTCTTCAATTGTTAACAATTACTACTTTGTTATGAAGAGCCGTGGAAAGTGCAGTGGCCCCTTTCTCAAATTACATTTATGTTACAGAAGCACACACACCCACTGGAAAAAATGCTTGGCACCCTGGGTGGTTAGACTTGTGCCTACCACCCCAGCTTGAAGCAGATTCATATTGTCCTGTGTAATATCCATTCACTTTGGGTGGAAAAGGATCCTGTTTATTCTTGTATTCCTGAACTGGGCAGGTAACCAGCATAACATTGCCTTACTTTGTGAATTTTTATACTTATCACTACAAGTTATCAGTCTATACTCTGTGGATGTGTGGAATCCACACATCTTGCTGCTGGTTTCAAAGAAATGCTTGTTATAGGCACATACCTTTGCCTTACCATCCTTATATCCTCAGGTCATAATTGCTCCTAGAAGTTCTAAAGAAAGAAAATGGCATGCTAAGCCATGCCTGTCTTTGGAAAAAGCAAGCTTTGTACATGGAAATATTTACAAGTCTGCTTGCCTGATCTGTAGAATTTACTGGGCCCCAAAGTGTGTGGGTGGGTAACTGTAGGGCTTGGAGAACGGTGGCTCGAAGTGTATTGCTCCGTTGGCATATGGGCATTGACATTTAGTCCTTTAAATTATAATTATAAAGGAAAAGACTCTGCTTCTCTTGTCCTCTGAACGAAGAGCCCCACCAGTAAACGTAAAACAGTAGTCTCTTACACCTTCTTTGTGTTCTCCTCTTTCGAACACGCCGGCGTTTCCATTCGGGACTCCCGTACGTATCAGGAGCTCTCTTCTCTTGAAACCTAAAGCCAAGTTAAGTAGTTGTCTGCTTCCAGAGAGGAAACGCTTGAATGTGCGGCATATCGCCTTAGCTGTATGGGCAAAACGTAGCATGTATCCCCGGGACAGAAGGAGGACGTAACTCGGAAAACCAACCTGGTTGTGAGATGATGAGGTGAATCGAAAGGTCAGCTGGTTAGGAGTTGCTATTTTAGTGTTATTTATTTGTTTATGGTTATCAGGTAAAAAAAAAAAAAAATCACTCCTTTTTACATTCAGTTGGACTGAAAAGTGACTTTGAGGTGTCTTTCCCCCCTTTTATTCACTTCTCATCTGCTTCCCAGGGAAATTAAGACACGTTTTTCATGGGACAAACCCAAATGAAGATGTTTTAGAATTTGACAAGTGTTTTGTTTTTTGGTTTTTTGTTTTTGTTTTTGTTTTTTTTGATTTCTTATGGCTGAGCTCAAATGTATTAGGTAATGAATGGCTTGTAGTTAATCGGGTATCGGAACATGGCATCTTGAAAACCACAGCTCTTTTGTAGAAATACGGCCCCTTGCTGGCCTTCTGTCTTTAGCCATCCTTGCTGCTATTCTCCAAGATAAATAGCCGTTGTGTGTGCATACATGTTCTTACCCTCCTCTTTTACGCAGAGAAGTCAAGTTGTCTCAATAGCCTGTTGATTAATAGAAGAGAGACAGCTTCAGTTCACCTCTGTTAAGGACAGTTAGTGTACACAGCATAGGGAACAGTCTCGGGGGGCCAGACCTCATAAAAACCTACAACCTTATTTGGGACAATTAGCAGTGGCTAATCAGTGGCTCAGCAGTGCATCTCTTAGTCCATCCCTGTGCCCAGGTCAGCGGCTGGCTCCCACCATTCTCCCAGGTGGCAAGTCCACCTTCCTCAGGACCCCACCTCTCTCGGTGGGGTTGTTTCTGTCTCCGTTTGCAGCTTTCAAAGGACAGAATTCGAATCCTTGGCATTCATTCATCCAACAAAGTGCCGCTGGTGTAGAGACCTAAAGGCGGCAGGTGCTGCCTGCAGACCAGTCCCAGCCTGCTACCAGGACAGCATGATGATGGGACCCAAAGCTGCCAGCTTAGGCGTTTCTGGCAGTTTGCTTTGGGTGGCAGGGACAACATACTTTCCATCACTAGCATAGAGTCTTATAAAACCAAATACAGTAAAATAACAAAATATAAAGGCAAAATCAAGGCCAAAAGTCAAGACGTTTCACATTTTTCAAATATAAGACCAAAGAAAATTATGATAATCAAGGTTAGATTTGGTTCTGAGTCTTCTCTAAGTCAAGACAAAAAAGGAAACGTGATACATCAGGGTATATAGTTCTCATTTTCAAAAAGGAAGCCATACTCCGGAGGAAAATTAAGCTTTTTCCTAGCTTCTTTTTTTTTAAATTTTATTTATTTGAGAGAGAGAGAATAAGCGAGGGGGTGGGGCAGAGAGGGAGAGAGAGAGAGAGAAACAGACTCCCCAGTGAGCGGGAAACCAGATGTGGGGCTCCATCCCAGGACCCGGAGATCATGACCTGAGCCAAAGGCAGGTGCTTAACCGACTGAGCCACCCAGGCACCCCTTCCTACCTCTTATTCTTTTTTTTTTTTAATTAACATATAATGTATTATTTGTTTCAGGGGTACAGGTCTGTGATTCATCAGTCTTACACAATTCACAGTGCTCACCAGAGCACATACCATCCCCAATGTCCATCACCCAGCCCCCCATCCCTCCCACCCCCTCTCCCCTCCATCAACCCTCAGTTTGTTTCCTGAGATTAAGAGCCTCTTATGGTTTGTCTCCCTCTTTGGTTTCATCTTGTTTCATTTTTCCTTCCCTTCCCCTATGATCTTCTATCTTATTTCTCAAATTCCTCATATCAGTGAGATCATATGGTAATTGTCTTTCTCTGATTGACTTATTTCGCTTAGCATAATACCGTCTAGTTCCATCCACGTCATTGCAAATGGCAAGATTTCATTTTTTTGATGGCTGCATAATATTCCATTGTGTGTGTGTGTGTGTGTGTGTCTGTGTGTCTGTGTGTCTGTGTGTATACACATCTTCTTTATCCATTCATCTATTGATGGACATCTGGGCTCTTTCCATAGTTTGGCCGTTGTGGACATTGCTGCCTAGCTCTTATTCTAAAAGAAGTATTTCACATGCTTTAGAGAGAGGACATTGAACAAAGTAACGGTGCCCTCACAATACAGCGGTGTGTTTCATGGGGCTACTTCTCGTTGTGAGCTGTAATAAGGCAAAACATGTCAGTTCAAGTCAGTGAAGACAGTTTTCTGAGGGACAAAACCATTATAGTCCAGGTCCCTTTGTGGTCCAATATAATCCAAGGGTAAGATAGTGAATATGTGGAGGGTTGGATGGATTGCATGTGTCTTAAGACAATGCTGCGTATAACTTCTCTCGGGTGATTGCTCGGTGAGAGCTAGTTGTGCTCTTCGGCAAGGATGCGGAGGCCTAGTCTTCTACATGGCTTGTTGAAGATGCATGAATGTGCTCTGGAAAGCAGGTGGCAGAGGAAACATCTTGTGAAAACTGCGGAGCTAAGCCCTGTTCTCACCCATCATGCGGCTGCTCGTTCTCTGTTCCTTTACTCATGTTTAGGCCCCTCTGCCTAGGCATCTCATGCCTGCTTCCCCCCAATAGGGCTAATTCCTATTTGTCCTTCCTCCTTTCGAACCCTAGCCCATTCCCACCCCCAGTATGATTTAGATGCTTTTTGACTGTGTTTACTCCTATCTGCTCTGGCATTGACGACACTCTGGTATCTTTCTGTATTACTTGACCATTCCCGGGCTGTAATTCCCTGGAAGGCAAGGAGGAGATCTCACTTGATTCTGAAACCCTGGGGCCTAGCACAGTGCCCAGGCCATAGTAGGGACTTAAAAAACTGATTGAATGGATGAATGAGTGAATTTTCATATTCTCCCAACACCTGGAATCCCTGTCCACATAGACAAATCCTTCTTATCCTCTAAAGGTCCAGTTAGGTTTTGTCTTGTCTAATAATCTATATTCATATAATTAGATTTTATCTTGCCATTTTTTAAATCCCTAGAGCCCTTAAAATTTATGTCACGAAGTTTGGCACCTCATTGTATTTTTGTCATCTTTTATCCTACTTACTCCTTGTGTAAATTGTCTCCAATAAGACCGTAAATTCTGTGACGGCAGGATTACGTTACATTTGGGGAATCCATAACAACACCCAAAATGCTTCATTAGCTTGTAATATCAGCCCTAAAGAAAAGAATACATAAAACACATAAAATTTTTCTGAAAAATAATCTATTCACGCTGTCTTCCTGGCTTTTGCTTAATCTCAAGTTAAAATGCTTTAACCTTAACGATTTCATAAATAACGCATTTTATTATTAAACAATCATAAAACTCAGAATAACCTTCCTTATAAATTACCTAGTACAGTATTTCTAGCCTATCAATGTTATAAAACTACTTCCTTGAAAACAGAAATCTATCCTTCAGATTACAACTTCTTATGCTTATTCGGAACCTTACTATAAACTTATTTGTTAAAAGCAGAATTCAATATAAAGATGTTCTACTTTAGACGACATCCAAGGATCTGACTTTAAGGGAACAAAGTCAAAATGAGATTTAGTTTATTTGAAAAACATCCTCCTTCAGCTTTTGTCCCTCTATACCAACTGATCGGAGCTCTTTGACCTTATAACACAGATCAGGTTTTGTTTTTAAACTTTTTTTATTCTTTTTTGATTTCTTTGTGAATTTTTTAGACTTCTCCTAAATTGTCTACTACCTGAAACTGGACACCATACTCCAGTCGTAGAGATCCACCTAGTATTATGTGTAGTGTAAGATGTATCCTCATGCTTCTGGAGTTGTATGTTATACTTCATTTATAGTATACTTTGCTCTCGAAAACAAAAGGTCTCTCAACCCCGACCTCCTGCCTTCCCTACTTCTTCTTGCTTCAAGTTTGGTGCCATAGTATGGCGTTTTCTAACTTTAAAAATAGAATTACCGTACAATTATGTATAACCAAAAAGAACTGAAAGCAGGGTCTTGAGTAGATGTTTGTACACTCATGTCCATAACAGCTTTATTCATAGTAGCCTAAAGATGGAAGCAACCCACGTGTCCGTTAGTGGACGAATGGATAAACAAGATGTGGTATGTACATACAATGGAATAGTATTCAGCCTTTAAAAAGAAAGGAAATTCTTTTTTTTTCTTTTAAGATTTTATTTATTTATTTGAGAGAGAGAGAGAGAATGAGAGATAGCATGAGAGGGAAGAGGGTCAGAGGGAGAAGCAGACTCCCTGCTGAGCAGGGAGCCCGATGCGGGACTCGATCCCGGGACTCCAGGATCATGACCTGCGCCGAAGGCAGTCGTTTAACCAACTGAGCCACCCAGGCGCCCAAGAAAGGAAATTCTGACACGCATTACATCGTGGACGAGCCAGAGGATTTATGCTAACTGAAATGAGCCAATCACAGGAAGACAAATGGTGTATAATTCTACTTATTTGAGGTAGTTAGAGCAGTCAAATTCAGAGACAGAAAGCAGAATGGTTGTTACCAGGAGCTGGCCAGAGGGAGAACGAGGGGTTATTTTTCAGTGGGTATAGAGTTTCAGTTTTGTTATTTTGTCTTTCAGTAGGCTCCTTGTGGGGCTTGAATTCATGACCCTGAGATCAAGACCTGAGCTGAGATCAAGAGTCAGATGCTTAACCCACTGAGCCACCCTGGTGCCCCCAGAGTTTCAGTTTTTTAAGATGAAAAAAGGTCTGCAGATAGATGGGGCTGATAATTGCACAGTGTGAATGTACTTAATGATCTGAACTGTCCCCTTAAAAGTGGTTAAGCTGGTAATTTTTCCCTTGTCCCCCAACTCTGGCAACTTCGAACCTGTTCTTTATATCTCTGAGCTTGTTTGGGGGGGTTTTTTTAGATTTCACATGTAAGTGCGATCGTACGGTATATATCTTTTTCTGTCTGACTTATTTTACTTTAGTAAAATGCCCTCAAGGTCCATCCATGTTGACACAAATGACAAGATTTCATTCTTTTTTATGGCTGAATAATACTCTATTATGTATATATGCCACATTTTCTTTATTCATTCATCCATTAACGGACACTTAGATTGTTTATACATTTTGGCTGTTGTAAATAATGCAACGAACAGAGGGTGAACATGCAGTGAATTAGTGGTTTTGTTTTCTTTGGGTAAATACACAGAAATGGAATTGCTGGATCAAATGAAAGTTATATTTTTAATGTTTTGAGGAACCTCTGTAAGGTTTTACGTAGTGGCTATACCAGTTTACATCTCCGCCAGCAGTGCAATGCTTGTTATTTCTTGTCTTTTTGATACTAGCCATTCTGACAGGTGTGAGGTGATATCTCATTGTGGTTTTGATTTGCATTTCCCTGGTCATTAGGAATGTTGAGCACCTTTGCCTCTACCTGTTGGCCATTTGTAGGTCTTCTTTGGAGAAATGTCTGTTGGGTTCTTCTGCCATTTTTATTTTAAGTAGGCTCCATGTCCAGCATGGAGCCCAGTGCAGGGCTTGAACTCACGACCCTGAGATCAAGAACTGAGCTGAGATCAAGAGTCAGATGCTTGACTGAGCCACCAAGGTGCCCCTCTTCTGCCATTTTTAATTGGATTGTTTGTTTTTACTACTGAGTTATATGAGTTCTTTATATATTTTGGATATTAACCCTATATCAGATATATGATTTGCAAATATTTTCTCCCATTTGGCAGGTTGCCTTTTCGTTTTGTTATTTCCTCTACTGTACAGAAGCTTTTTGGTTTGATGTAGTCCCACTTGTTTATTGCCTTTCCTTTGATGTCAAATCCAAAAAATTGTCACCAAGACCCACGTTAAGGAGCTTACCACCTATGTTTTCTTCTAGGAGTTTTGTGGTTTTAGTCTTAATTTCAAGTCTTTAATCCATTTTTTGAGTTAATTTTTGTGTCTGGTTGAGATAGGGGTCCAATTTCGTTCTTTTATATGTGGCTGTCCAGTTTTTCCAACACCATTGATTGGAGACTGTGCTTTCCCCATTGTATATTCTTGGCTCCTTTGTCCTATATTACTTGACCATATATGCATGGGTTTATTTCTGAGTTCTCCCTTCTGTTCTGTTGATCAGTGTGTCTGTTTTTATGCCAATACCATATGTCATCCTGTTTTGATTGCTATAGCTTTGTAACATAGTTTGATATCAGGAAGCATAATGCCTCCATCTTTGTTCTTCTTTGTCAAGATAGCTTTGGCTCTTTGGGGTCTTTTGTGGTTCCATACAAATTTTAGGATTGTTTTATTTCTGTGAAAAATGCCATTGGAATTTTGATACAGATTATACTAAATCTGTTGATTGCTTTGTATAGTATTGACATCTTAACAATATTAATTCTTCCGATCCATGAGCATGAAATATTTTCCATTTGTTTATGCCTTCTTCAATTTCTTTCATCAATGTCTTATAGTGTTCAGTGTATAACTCTTTCACCTTCTCAAATTTATTCCTAAATATTTTATTCTCTTTGATATAATTGTAAATGCAATTATTTTCTTAATTTCTCTTTCTGATAGTTTATTGTTACTGTATAGAAATGCAACAGATTTTTGGATATTGATTTTGTATCCTGAAACTTTACCGAATTCGTTTATTAGTTTTAATAGTTTTCCGGTGGAGTCCTTGAGGTTCTCTGTATAGTATCATGTTATCTACTAATAGAGACAGTTTTACTTCTTCTCTGATTTGGATACCTTTTATTTCTTGTGTATGGGTCTCGCTAGGACTTCTGATACCTTGTTGAATAAAAGTGGGGAGGGTGGGCATCCTTGTCTTTTTCTTCATCTTAGAGGACAAGCAGTCCCCTCTTTACTATTGAGTATGATCTCAGCTATAGGCTTGTCGTATATGGCCTTTATTGTGTTAAGGTATGTTCCCTCTCTACCCACTTTGTTGAGAGTTTTTATCATAAATGTATGCTGAATTTTGTCAAATGCTTTCTGTGCATCAATTGAGATGATCATATAATTTTTATCCTTCATTTTGTTAATACGGTGTGTCACATTGATCTGCAGATGTTGCTCTATTATTGCATGTGTGGAATAAATCCCACCTGATCATGGTATATGATCTTTCTACTGCGTTGCTGAATTGAGTTTGCTGTTATTTTGTTGAGGATTTTTGCATCTACATTCATCAGAGATATTGGCCTGAAATTTTCTTGTGGTAGCCCTGTCTGGTTTTGGTATCAGGGTAATGTTGGCCTCGTAAAATGACTTTGAAAGTGTGTAGAAGAGGAGGGAACTCTTCTAGAACATTTTGGAAGAGTTTGGGAAAGATTGGTATTAATTCTTTAAATGTTTGGTGGACTTCACCAGTGAAGCCGCCTGGTCCTGGACTTCTGTATGTTGGAAGATTTTTGATCACTGACTCAATCTCATTTATGTTATGTGTATTTTACCACACTTTAAAAAAAGACTATAGATTATGTATGTAATACACCTAGTACAGTGTTTGGCACATGATAGGTACTCAGTAAATGGTAGTTCTTACTATTTGTCACAATTCAAAGCACATGGTATCATTAGTTCCCATTATGATCTTTGAGGTCATATTGTTGTTAAACAATGTCAGAAGTTACGTCCCTTAGAAAGTAAACTCTAAGATGGAGATTGGTGTGCAAGAGGTTTATTAAGGGGTGCTCCTGGATCAATTCCTATAGAAGGGAAGGGAATGGAAGGAAATGGATTGGACAACGGGAGCAGTTGGGCTGTGGCACAGTGACAAAGAAGGTCTCAGTTGGTGCCACAGGGAGTATACAGCCAGCCTGTCGGAGCTGTGAGTTGTGGTGAGGTAGCTGGGATACCGCTTTTGTACGTACTTTATGTTGACCCATCATTAGATATGCACTGCCTGCGAAGAGGACGTGCCCTTGAGAACTAAAACTCATGTTTCCGTGGCTCCTCGTCCGTTCAGACTTATCTCCAGTCCTCTGTACTGAATAAAATTTCCATGCTGTCAGTCATCTTGGTGAGGAAAGAATCAGGGAATTTTCGGCTGTGGCTACAGTAGTGCTTTTCAAACTGTCCATATTGGAGTGCTAGTTATTTTCCTTTCCAGGCCTACGTGGACTGGTACTTTTGTAAAATACACTAAAAATAAATGACTAAAGAAACTAAATAAGAAGAGAATACATATAACACACAAGCTCAAGTTCATTATTATTAGATTCACTAGGCATAAAACTGCTGGCCATTTTCTTTTTTTTTTTTTAAAGATTTTATTTATTTATTTATTTGAGAGAGCGAGAATGAGAGACGGAGAGAGAGCACATGAGAGGGGGGAGGGTCAGAGGGAGAAGCAGACTCCCCACCGAGCAGGGAGCCCGATGCGGGACTCGATCCCGGGACTCCAAGACCATGACCTGAGCCAAAGGCAGTCGCCTAACCAACTGAGCCACCCAGGCGCCCTGCTGGCCATTTTCAATAACAGGCTGTAACTGCCTACCTTCAAATTCTAAGTTTATCTCATTGTAGACTACTAACCAAGAGTTCTCAGGCTGGTACCAATCCGGCACTCCACTGTAAATAGTCCTGGGTTATAGGACTTTTGCAAAACATTGTTGGTGTCCTTCCTAGCTGACATTGGCCATATATACATTGGGTTAAGTGAATGTTGTGCTTCAACCTCGAGACCTGATCTTTGCTGTTATGGGGGAATCTGTGGTTCTCTTCAAGTCTGGCCTGAATCCAGGAATACCATGAACACCACAGGTTCCAGGTATAAATAGTTCTGAGGCCATTCCTTACTCATGTTTTCATCTGCTTCCTCCTAGAATCAATTACATAAATGAGGAAAAAGATGGAGTTTATAAGGATCTAATGGATGAGAGGGACAAAGACCGTTTTCTTGTTTTGTTGACCATTAGGCTACTCCTGTTTCTGACAGTGGGCTAACTGACTCATCTCTCAGCATCATCCTCTCAGGATATTTGGTGTCGGGATAGGGAGATAAGAGAACAGGGAAAGGAGGTCTGCAAAGTAGAGTATAACCTTCAGGAAAGCGGTACTAGTAAAAACAAAGGGGTCTTGATATAGTCAAAGAGTTTATCAAGCTTTATTATCTAATTCAGGGAGTTCGACCTAAGCCCGTGGTTGTAGCTTTGGTTGATCTATGAATCCCCTGCATTTGTGCCTTTATTCAAGAGGATGCTCAGAGTGACCCTGAAACTAATAGTGACTTAACTCTCTAGTTTGAAACAGAGATTGCGTTTCCCTACTTGTAAGGAGTCAAGCTCGAGTCACCAAACATTCTCATTTGGACCCTACTGTACTAGCTTCTCGCCACATCAACCCTCACCATCCCTGCTCTTTCTTTCCATTCTCCACATCACTGTGTACTGAGCTTTTCAAAATGCAAACTGTTTCTGACATACACACCACTTAAAGCCCTTCAGAAAAGCTGACCATTACTCTTAAGATAAAGATAAAACTAGGTAAGAGGTCTCACATGGCTTGCCTACCTTTCATCTTGACGTCACACCACCTTCCCTCCATGCTTTCTCCACACTAGCCATCCTGGCCATCTCTGAGCTCCGCCCCCCACCATCCCTGGGTCCACAGAGCTTCTGCAGACGCTGTTTCACCCCTCAGGCTCTTCTCCCACCCTTGGGTGCATTTGCTTTCTCTGGCCTCTCTGCCAGGACATGTCCCCATTACAGAGACCTGTGTAGCTCTCTGATGTAGCATTTGTTACAGTTCCTTGCGATTTTCCATTAGTGTCTGTCTTCCTCACTAGACTGTGTCAGTGTTACTCACCTTCGTACGCCCCGGGTGGAGCAGAAAACCAGGTGTAGAGCAGGCCTGCCGTAGGTATTTATGGTTGAGTGAGTTAGGAGTTCTCTTCCTCACTTAGAGAAAACGAAGGTGCAGAGACTAGGAAACAGCTTCAGTCCACATAATTGACGGGTGGAGAAGCTGGGTTTGAACCCAGGGTGACTTCAAAGCCCTTGCTCTTCACTAGTATAATAACAGCAACAATGGTCCTCATTTTAGCAAGCACTTGTTATATGCCAGGGGCTGTGCTAAGCATTGTGGCTCTGTCACATTTCGTCTTCTCAACCCTACAAAAGAAGGTGGCTTTGTTGTCTAGTTTGCATATGAGCAAACTAAAACTGAGAGAAGTGAAGTACCTGGTCCAAGCCACACGGTCAATGGTGGAGCTGAAATCCAAAGCCAGACGGCTTTATTTCCAGAACTTGCTGAGCTGCCTTGTCATATCAAAATGCTAGGCCCCTCAAGATGATTTCATGTTTCCGGCTTCTTTTCCGAACGGAGCTAGGTGGCTAGTAGCCCAACCCTCCAGCCTGAATCTCTCTGAAGTGTCTGGTGGTTACCTCCAATCATTCAGTTAGGGGGATTCCTGGTAGGCAGTGTGGAGGCATATATGGGCGAGGTGGGCTTGCCTTTCCTCCAACCATTTCACATTCCTTCTTTGGATGGAGCCAGACCTAGGAAGGGGGAGGATAAGGATCAAGGTGGGCTTTTGCCTCCACTCCCACTGATAGGAGGGCTGGGGAGGGTGATAAGCTTTCCCACACCTCCTGCAAAATCTCTGAAGGGGCAGCAGTTCTGACTGGCAGAGGGAACATAGATGGGAATGGAGCAACGAACCTGTGCAGCAGGAGGGGAGTGAAGGTGGGAGGTGGGAGGGTTGGGGGTGAAGAGAGAGGACAGAAGAGCTTTCCCGTCAGGTAATAGAAACTCAAAACATCAGTGCCTTCAATAAGTGAAGGATTTATTTTTTTTACATGTCAAGAAGTTCAGAGACAGCTAGCGCAGTTCTTCAGAGACCTAATGGAGGAGCCGGGCTTCTCTCTTCTGCTCAGCCAACCCTAAAGCATTGGTGTTGTTTTTGTTTTTGTTTTTCTTTTGGTCACAGGGTGGTTCCTTTTGCTACTGGCACTGCGTCCATGTTCCAGGAGAGAAGGGGGGTTGGGAGGAAGGGCAAAAAACAGGTGCCAGCTAAATCTGCCCACTTGAAAAAAAGCTTCCTTGGAAGCCCAGCAGTTCCAACTAATACATCATTGGCCAGCCCTGGACCCCAGGCCCACTTCTCCTAGCAACAAACGAGTCTGGAGAGGTAGTCTTTTTGGCTGGGCACACTGCCTTCCCAAGCAAACTGAGCTTCTCTTATTGAGGGATAAAGGGAGAATGGGCGTTGAGAAACATTCATCGGTTTCTGTCACAACACGTTTTCTTTCCATAGTCTCCTCCCCTGCTGGATGGAATCCATCACCTTTCTCCAGCCCTTCTCCACCAGCTTCTTGACTCCGCCGAGAGGAACACCATTCCTTAACCCTCATTTGCCCTAGAGCTTGCTCTTAGTATGTGGGGGCTGGGGGTACCGGATACCTGGAGGTTTCAGGAACACAAGAGAGTCCCTATCTTCCTGGAAGAAAGGTCATTAAAGAGAGGATGATGGAAAAAAAATGAGCCATAGAGGAAAAAAAAAAAACAACCCTATAAATGTGTTTCTTAATTAAAATGATAAATTTGCTCTAAGCATAGTATAAATTTACAGTATAGCACATTCATTTGTATGAACTATTTACTATTTGCTCTTGATTATTCTGTAGCAGAATGATTATATATACTCAAATTATGCAGGTTAACCTTGTTGTAAGTTTAACTTTATTACAATACTAAATTCTTTTCATGTGTGTTGTCTTCCTAAGGTTTTGCTCACAGTACAGCTGCTTCAGAAACTGAGAGAGGTTATTAATGACCCCTGTTTCATTTAAAGAAAAGCTTCCTTGTGCTTCAGGTCTTTGCTGAGATTCTCCAAAAAGAACACAGCTGGAGCCTTGTAGTAATGAGTCAGAGAATTTTAAACAGGATGTAAAACTAACAATAAATACAAAGCTATAAATACAAATAGTCAAGACAGTGTGGCATAGGACAGATCAATGGACTGGAATTGAGTGTCCAAAAATAAATGCACACGTGCATGGCCAGTTGCTTTTCCACAAAGGTGCCAAGAAGAGAGAATGGTCTTTTCAACTTATGGTTGAAGAGACTGGTGGTACTGGAACAATTGGTTATCCATATGCAAAAGAATGAAGTGGGATTCCTTCCTCATACCATATACAAAATGAACTCAAAATTGATAAAAGATCTTAATGTAAGGGCTAAAACTATAAAATTCCTAGAAGAAACATAGGACTAATTCTTCAAGTCCTTGGATTAGGCAACAATTTCTTAGATACATCAAAAAGCACAAGCAACAAAAATTAAATGGGTGTCAGACTTCATCAAAATTCAAAAATCATGTGCTTCAAAAGGTGCCACCAAGCCATCACAATTCCGGACTTTATATTACAAAGTCATCATACAGTATGGTAGTGGCACAAAATCAGACACATAGGTCAATGGAACAGAATAGAGAGCCCAGAAATGGACCCCCAACTCTATGGTCAACTTATCTTTGACAAAGCAGGGAAGAATATCCAGTGGAAAGAAGACAGTCTCTTCAACAAATGGTGTTGGGAAAATTGGACAAACACATGCAGAAGAATGAAACCGGACCATTTTCTTATACCACACACAAAAATAAACTCAAAATGGATGAAAGATCTAAATGTGAAACAGGAATCCATCAGAATCCTAGAGGAGAATACAGGTAGCAACCTCTTTGACCTTGGCTGCAGCAATTTCTTTCTAGACATGTCTCCAAAGAGAAGGCAAACAAAGGTAAAAATGAACTATCGGGACTTCCTCAAGATGAAAAGCTTTCGCACAGCAAAGGAAACAGTCTACAAAACCAAAAGACAACCGACAGAATGGGAGAAGATATTTGCAAATGACATATCAGATAAAGGGCTAGTATCCAAAATCTATGAAGAACTTATCAAACTCAACACCCAAAGAACAAATAATCCAGTCAAGAAATGGTCAGAAGACATGAACAGATATTTCTCCAAAGAAGACATACGAATGGCCAACAGATACATGAAAAAATGCTCAACATCACTCGGCATCAGGGAAATCCAAATCAAAACCACAATGAGATACCACCTCACACCAGTCAGAATGGCTAAAATTAACAAGTCAGGAAACAACAAACGTTGGCGAGGATGTGGAGAAAGGGGAAACCTCTTACATTGCTGGTGGGAATGCAAACTGGTACAGCCACTCTGGAAAACAGTATGGAGGTTCCTCAAAAAGTTAAAAATAGAGCTACCCTATGACCCAGCAATTACACTACTAGGGATTTACCCCAAAGATACAAATGTAGTGATCTGAAGGGGCACCTGCACCCCAATGTTTATAGCAGCAATGTCCGCAATAGCCAAACTATGGAAAGAGCCCAGATGTCCATCGACAGATGAATGGATAAAGAAGATCTGGTGTGTGTGTGTGTGTGTATATATACACACACAATGGAATACTACTCAACCATCAAAAAAAAGAAATCTTGCCATTTGCAATGACATGGATGGGGGGTATTATGCTAAGTGAAATAAGTCAGTCAGAGAAAGACAATTATCATTTGATTTCAGTCATATGTGGAATTTAAGAAACAAAACAAGAGCATAGGGGAAGGGAGGGAAAAATAAAACAAAATGAAATCAGAGAGGGAGAGAAACCATAAGAGACTCTTAATAATAGGAAACCAACTGAGGGTTGCTGGAGGGGAGGGGGGTGGGGGGATGGGGTAACTGGGTGATGGGCATTAATGAGGGCATTTGATGTAATGAGCAGTGGGTATTACATGAGACTGACAAATCACTGAACTCTACCTCTGAAACTAATAATACACTATATGTTAATTAATTGAATTTAAATAAAATAAAATTTTAAAAAAGGTGCCATCAAGAAAGTGAAAAGACAGCCTATCAAATAAATTATTTGCAAATTATATATCTGGCAAGGGACTTAACTCCAGAATATGTACATATCTCATACAGCTCAACATAGACAGATAACCCTATTTTAAAAATGAGCAAAGCATTTGGACATTCCTCCAAAGAAGATACACAAATGGACAATAACACCTGAAAAGCTGCATCATTAGGCATTAGGGAAACTCAAATAAGAACCCCAGCGAGGGGCGCCTGGGTGGCTCAGTTGGTTAAACCGCTGCCTTCAGCTCAGGCCATGATCCCAGGGTCCTGGGATCGAGCCCCACATCGGGCTCCCTGCTCATGCAGGAAGCCTGCTTCTCCCTCTGCCTGCCACTCCCCCTGCTCATGCTCTCTCCCTCTCTCTCTCTCTCGCTCGCTCGCTCTCTCTGTGTGTCAAATAAATAAATAAAATCTTTAAAAAAAAAAAAAAAGAACCCCAGCGAAATGCCACTTCATACCCACTAACTGGTTGTAATCAAGACAGATAACTGGTAAGTGTCGTTGAGGATATGGAGACTGGAACTCTCATGCTTTGCTGGTGGGAACATAAGATGGCACAACAGCTTTGGAAAAAGAGACTGGCAGTATCTCAAACAGTTAAACATAGAGTTACCAGCCCAGCAGTTTGACTCCTAAATGTATATCTAGGAGAAATGAAAACACTGTCTACATGAAAACTGTACATGGGGTGCCTGGCTAGCTCAATCAGTAGAACATGTGACTCTTGATCTCGGGGTTGTGAGTTGAAGCCCCACATTGGGTGTGGAGCCTACTTAAAAAAAAAACAAAGTTCTCCCTCTCCCTGCCCCCGCCCCCCGCTCGTGCTTCCTGCTTGTGCTCTCTCTTGCTCTCCCTCTCAAATAAATAAATAAAATCTTAAAAACTGTACATGAGTATTCCTAGCAGCATTCCTCAACAGCCAAAATGTGGAAACAACCTAAACGTCTATCAGATAATGAATGGATAAACTGTGGTATATCCATACAACAAATACTATTCAGCCATCAAAAAGAAGGAAGTACTCATACAGGCTACAACATGGGTGGACCTTGGAAATGTAAAGCCATCACATATTGAATGATTCTGTTTGTGTGAAATGTCCAGAAGAGGCAAATCCATAGAGACAGAAAGTAGATGGTGGTTGCCTAGGGCTGGGGGGGGGGGAAGAGGGTCTGGGGAGTGGCTGCCAATAGGCATAGGGGTTTCTTTTTGGGGTAATGACAATGTTCTAAAATTAGTTTGTGGTGATGGTTCCACTAAAGACCCCTGAGCTATACATTTGAAGTGTGCGAATTTTATTAGTACGTGAAATAGATCTCAAATCTTAGAAAAGGTAGTTGATATCTAAAAGGTAAAAAGACAAAAAGCCGTCAGTGTAAGCAGTCAAATTGTATTTACTTCTTAGCCAGATTTTTAGTAAGTGCTTGTTTAGTGCCTGCAGTTCATTATGTCGGCAAGTATTTGTCCCCTTCGTAGGGATGTGCTGTAGGGTCATGAGCAGAAAGATGCCTGCGTCCAGCTTTGCCCCTGGTCTTTGACGCTTCCAAGTAAGGTGGTGTGCCTGGGGGACAGCAGCTGTCCCTGGGCCTGGCCTCTCTTGCTTTTTTCCCCGTTTGGAAAGGTGTCAGGCTCCAGAGCATTTCTGTGGCTTTAGTCAGCGCAGAGCAAGGGGGACCTTAACTATAGTTTCAGAGCCTTAAGCTTCCCCTCGTGCTCCAAATCCAAAACAGAGCAGCTGAGAATGGGGCTAGCCAGGCCGCCAATTGCTTCAGTCCCATTGTTAATCCCCCTAATTCTGCCATCCACCAGCACCCCTCCCTCCACACTGTCATGTTGCCCACTTGTGATAGGAGGGAACAAGTGGTTTGGCTTTGAAAGGTGATTCTTTGAGACACCTCGAGTGACCCAGCCCCTGGCTTGCTGGGATGCTCTTGATATTCGTTGCCATGGGGCACCGGAAGTCTCTGGCTAAAGCACACTTGCCAGTCAAACCCAGCCTGAAGAGACAGTAACCTCTCCTGACTCCCCTGAGATCCTGGCCTAGCTAGCAGGCTCGTCGGGGAGAGCATTTCATTGCTAGGTGCGGACAGTGAGAAACTTCCAGTGCCTTTTGGCTCTTAGAGAAGTGTTCATGGTCTGGCATTCGGATTATTAAGTCACTTGAAAGCATGGCCCAGTTGGCGTGGTGATAATTATGTATATTATACACTGTATTTTTGCTTTGCTCTGTCATTACCTGGTCAGGATGTTACAGCTCATTTAAAATTCCATCCATCTTGGGGGCACCTCACTGGCTCAGTCGGTAGGGCATGCCACGCTTGTTCTTGGGGTTGTGAGTTCGAGCCCCATGTTGGGTGTGGAGATCACTTGAGAAAAAAAATCTTAAAAATCTTAAAAAAATAAAAAGAATAATAAAATTTCATCTATTTCTTTCACAAACCCTGGTTTTTATGCCCCCTCCAAAAATGAGTCACTTTTCAGTCTATATGTACTTTTTTCACAGAGCCCTAGAACTAAACTCATTCTAATTTCTCTCTGTCCCCGAATTGATGAATTTATCAGTGTACTGAGGTGTTCGTTATATTTACGAAATACCTCCTCATAGCATGTGGACCGAGAAATGCAGCTGGAAATTGGGGGGTAACAGTGCGTGGTAGCGTGTGACTTGCTGTCATGTGTGTTTCTCTAATCCCCACTCACCGTGCTCCTGGCGCTCACAGAGCGTAAGGAAAGCCTCTTCTCCCTCCTGGGCTCTCCCCTCTTGCTGTAGGAAGGGGAGTAGCAGGAAATGGAATCTGCCCCGGTCATGGGATTTTTGAAAGAAACAAAGCATGATCTGATGAGGAGCAGGTTAATCCTGCTATTTCATTTCCCTTTCAGAGAGGGCAGGGGCTGGATTGTGATATGAAGTATTTGGTTTCACATCTGTTCCAGGAATTATCCTCGGCATAAATCCATTTTTCTTTTAAGCATCCTAAAGCATCCCAGGGAGCTCCTCTTCCCGTGCACCCTTCCTACCCCCACAGTCAATTTCATGGCCACAGAGCAGCTGACAGACTCCCAGAGAGATCATCTTGTCATTGTTACAGGAGGAATCTCTTAAGTCCTGGAGGTCCAAATTTCTGTGGGTCAGTACTATCAGTCTTGGGTCTGCTCTCCACGAAGATTTGGAATAAAAAGGAAGTAGCATGCCAGCAGTGTGGTATAATGGAAAGAGGACCAATTTAAAAATCAAGAGGAAAGCTTTGCTACTAACTATTTGTATGATCTTGGGCAAGTCACCAAACCTCACTGGAGTCAGGACCCTCATCTGCAAAATTACAGCCATTTCTTAAGGAGTCATAATATATATTTGTACATCTGAGGAGTCTTTCAATAAAGAAACTTGTTTTTCACCCAGTGTTTCTCAAATTTATCTAACACTAGAACTCTTTTTCCTATAATGCTGGTTAACATCTTGACACTTTGAGAAATGAAGTAGAAATCTATAATCTGTCACGAGCCATGTTTGCCAACCTCAGTTGAAACTAACTTTTCAACTTCCAAATCTCATTCATGGGAAAAAGAAACATAATTTCATATATGGCAAGGTGACTTCTAGTTTTAAAAAACTGAACTTAGGACCAAGGCAATTGTTCCGACCAACACAGGCTTGTGACTAGAGTTTTGAAAAAGTTCTGTGGAACTTCTCTTTTCAACTTCCACCTTTCAGATGGTTAGCCTGTTCTTAAGGCCTTTGGGGGTGTGGTAGGAATTTCCTACAAATAATTATTCTCAGCACACTATTAGGTTCTCATAAGGAATAACTGAATAAATCACAAGATCCCCACCCTGAATTCAGAGACGAAGCATATATACAAGGAAAAATCGGATTCCAGATTTTGGAGTGAGGCAAAGAATGATTACAAATTTATATTTTGAGAAATGTTAGTATATATTATTAATTAAATATCTACTGAGAAGGTGCAGAGCAAACAGGGACTCAAGGCAGTAATATAAGTAAAACATGAAAGAAAATTCAACAAACTGGATCAGGGGTCAAGTGGGAAGTATATGAGGGAAAAAAAAAATGTGAAAATAGGATCAGGTAAAGTACTTTTATACCTTGAGAAAGTAGCAGTCACTGATAGAAATATTGAGACTGAAACTAAGTTCTGGCTGAGATCGATTTTAGCCAGACAATCCTAGCATTAGTAAAAAAGTACGGCTAATAAGAGATCTTCACCCTCAGTCTCATCCTGCGTTTATCCTCCACGCTGCTCTTCAAGTGATCTGTTAACAGTAGTCATAATTATGACACTTCCCCACTTAAAAATCTTTAAAAGCTCCCTTCAAAGTGCAGTGGGTAACCAAAGCCCTTCATGGTCTTCTCTGTTCTCTACATGTATTTTCCACCACTCCCCTGGCAGGAACCTTGAAATTCCAGTCTTTCTAAGCCACTTGCCACATTGTCTCGCACTCCCGAACCATTGTAAGCACTCTTTTCTTCATTCAGGGAAATCCGGTCTCTTTTTGGCTAACTCTGGCCCATGCTTTGGGCTCCAGATCTTGTCGTCACTTCCAAAATTTTTCACTGACCACAGTGCCCACTTTCATCTCTCAACCACCAACTCCTGTAGCTTCCTTTGCCTTCCTCTGTCATAGAATTTGCTAAAATATTTTATTTTAGTTGTTGGCCTCTACCACTAGATTTATAAATTCCCGAGGGGGATCAGGAATAAATGTCATTCAACAAGTCAGTCTCTGGACAGTGTTAAGATCAACTATACAGTGTTTATGTCCTGTTAATTACGGGTTTTTTAGTAACTATTTCTATGCTCTCTGTCCATTGGACTTCTCAGAGGAAACAGTAACTCCATGCCATTTTTGCTGTGAACTTTCCCCTGGTGTTCGGGGGCTGTATTCCTTCACCCAGAAACTTATGTGGGGGAAAAACAAGCATATGATCGAGTACCCATCTTTAATAAGCTAAAGATATTAAATCCACTACTTACTGACTGTTAAAAAGATTAGGAGATTTATACAGACATCTTCTAGAATTGACTCAGTAACAAACTAGGGTGTATGTGCCCATACTTTATGACTAGAGTTTTGAAAAAGTTCTGTGGAACTTCTCTTTTCAACTTCCACCTTTCAGATGGTTATGAATTGACCATTTTGAATTGACCATTTCGGAATATAGTTGTTTGCTTACACCTACTTTTCATTCATTCCAACACAGCCCCCATCAAAAATAAGAATGCAAAATCAAGCATCTTTTAACTGAAATTTGTTTGTTTAGGGTAACATCTTGAATCCCCGGAGAAAACGGTAACAGACAGATATTCAGTGGGTTTCTATTCATTGGTGAACTCATGCTATCATTATTGCTTCTAGAATTCCCTGATGGCATTAGATTTTTCTTCAGTGACCCATCATTGTGGAAATGTATAAAAAGTCACCTTTTACCAAAAATACACAACTCAAAATCCCTTGCGAGGCCTCCCAAATCCCATTTGCTAGTGGCAGAGAGTAGAAGTATGTATTTCTGAAGAGTAATTTTTGATACCCTCACCACCCCTGATACCACTTCCAGTTAAAAGCCAATGTTCTCAGGCAGTAAGCCCTAGCCATGCCGGCAGAGAAGTTGAGTCCTGACCGACTGAACAGAATGGGGTGGAATGTTGAGAAAATGAGCATAGCTGCTGCTTTCTACACCCATTGTAACTCATAGCTATTTTCATAATGTTGATGGAAAGTGATAACTGGTGGCCTCGTCACCATGAGTAACCTTGTATGTGACCCACTGTCTGAGAAGAGACCTCGGGTGACTAAAATATAGCGCGTTCTGGAATGTGTTAAAATGGCTTTTTAAGATTTATTTATTTTAGGGAGTATATACAGTGAGGAGGGAGAGGGAGAGAGAACCTTAAGCAGACTCTACACTGAGCTCAGAGTCTGACGCAGGGCTCAATCCCAAGACTCAAACCAAAACCAAGTCTGACGCTTAACTGACTGTGCCAGCCAGGTGCCCCAAGAGGTTTATTTTTTAAATAGGTAACTTTTCTTAGCTGAGCTAGACACTCATATAGGTATGTTTAATATTAAAATTAGTTTTGAGCCCTCCTGCCTCCGGGATCTGCCATCTGGAAACAAAAGAGGCAGTTTGGGAGATGATCCAATACAATATTTTTAAAATACTGTACACCTATTAACAAATTGTAGAAGAAGAAAATTTCACCTTACTGACTGAAAGATACAAACAGCAAATATGTAAGGACACAATACAGTAGGAAAAGTCCTGGACTCAGGTTCTGTTACCATACCTGCCACTTAGTAACTGGGATCTGAAACAATTAACTTCTCTAGGCTCAGTTTCACTGTCTGTAAAATGGAAGTAACATTCATTTAGAAATATGTGTTGACTGCCTGAATTTTGCCTGGCACCTGACTTCGGAATAGCTTCCGTGTCTTCTTCATGGGGTTGCTGTGAAAGCTAGATGGCATACTGCATGAACAAATGTTGTTGGTGTTTTTCACTATCAAGTGACACCTAGAGCAGTCTTGACCTCCAGTCATCAAAGACTTATTTTTGGCAAAAGAAAGAAAAAATACAACTGATTCATTTGCAGTAAGGTTTGAAGCAAAGAAAAATTTGGCCTTAACTCCAATTAACTGAAAGTTCCAAGTAGCTACAGTATTCTTTGCCCAAGCATTCCAGTTAATACAGGTTTTTCTTTGTTGGTATGTGAGGTCATTGGTGGTTAGTAGTCATCTGTTACACTGTAAAACACATAACATATTTTACCCCCAAACTTATGGCTTAAAACAAAAAACATTTGTTATATCACACTTTTTATGGCTCAGGCATCCTAGCTTAGGCTGCATACCTCTGGCTCAAGGTCTCTTGATGAGGTTGTAGGCAAGCTGTTGGCTGGGAGCTGGGAGCTCATCCGAAGGTTCATCTGGGAAATCTACTTCCAATTCACTCACATGGTTGTTGGCAGGCCTCTTTCCACTTGGGCCTCTTCAGAGGCCTGCTGTTATGGACTGAAATGTGACCCCCAGATTCATATGTTGAAGTCTTAACCCCCATTACCTCAGAATGTGACTGTATTTGTACATAGGGCCTTTAAAATGGTGACTAAGTTAAGAGAATGGGCCCTAAGCCAACCCAACTGGTGTCTTTCTAAGGGGAGGAACGTAAGACACCAGGGATGCACCCACACAGAGAAAGACTCTGTGAGGACACAGGGAAAAGACAGCCATCTGTAAACCAAGGAGAAAGGCCTCAGAAGGAACCAAACCTGCGGACACTTTGATCTTCCTCCTGAACTATGAGAAACAGTAAATTTCTGTTGTTTAAGCCACCCAGTCTGTGGTGTTTGGTTGTGGCAGCCCTACCGCACTAATATAGCTACCTTACAACAACATGGCAGCTGCCTCCCCTGGGCAAGCAATCCATGAGAAAGTGAGAAAGCACCCACATAGAAGCCACAGTCTTTTTATAACTTAATCTTGGAAGTGATACCCTGTAACTTCAGCTCTATGTCTCTTTGTTAGAAGCGAGTAAGTCCAGTCAGTCCATACTCAGGAGGGGATTTCAGAGGGCATGGAGAGTAGGAAGTGGAAGTCACAGGAGGCCATCTTAAAGGCTGCCTACCAAACTAGTTTAGATTTGTTTTTAACAAAGTAAAAATTAAAAGTTAACAGACGGACAAACTGACATATTTTACATGTGTAGATTCAATGTCATCAAATACACGGGCACCGTGGCTGATATAATCTATAGGCCGTACTACCATTCTGTAAAGCTAAGATTGTTCTGATTTGGAAAATGTAAAATTTTGACATTTCTAGGGGTGAAAAAAAGATCATTTTATGGACAAGATTGAAGAGAAATAGTCCAGTGAATCCTCTGTGTCTAGTACAGGGATGCATACCAAGGGGTGTGCAGGGGGATGGGAGGGAAAGACGAGGGAAGATACCGTGAGTTTTAAAAAAGCATGGTCAAACCGTAATATAATCTTCTGTAGGGAAAGCGAGAAGAAACAGCTTTTATAAAACAAAGTACAGAAAGTAAAACTGAACAAAATCTTCCTGGCTGATAGAACATAGGTCATACAGAGTTGAGAAACTGCTCTAATTTCTCTTTTATTGTTAATAGACAAAAAGAGGGGTAAGGGATAGTGGGTTGGAGGTGGGCATGCAGTGAGCCATAATACCCAGAGGGGGGCACATTTTAGAAAATCTGGGGAGGAGTGGAAAATGATTAGTGGGCTCTATGCATTAGTGTGGAAGGCAAATACAAACTAACAGACATATTCAGGAGCCTTTCAAGAGCTAATAGGAAGAACTCTGCAAGAGGAGGGTGGGTGATAGTTGAACCCAAGCTTTAGTTCAAAGGATCCCAAGGACATCTGCTCTGTGGTGATGGCAAGCTGACATCTGATTCCTCGGTAAGTATGCTGGGATTCCAGTAGCTTTAGCCTCTAAAATTAGTAGCGTTGTCAGCTTGATTGTCTCGTGTTTTTCTAACGATCAGAGTCTGTGTGGCAAAGCTATCATTATTCCCAAGCACAGTCAGATTCCTTTTCACCAACAGCCCTCCTTTTGTCCTCTTAAATGATGCTAACATGAGGTTAAACTCTCCCTTTACCTTCCAGAACATTCTAAGAACTATCACTTAACACCTCCAAATACTGAGCTTCAATAATTTGGCTCCTGCTTCATCGGAACTCCCCTTTGGGTGGCCTTTTGTTTTAAGAGAGGAAGAAGCTGTTTCCTGTTATCTCCTGGTTGCACAATAACAAGATGACAGACCAATTCTAGGTCTCTCTTAGTTTTCCTTACACAAAGCTGTGGAACCAGAGTGGGACAGTATGGGGATCTCGCAAGGTGACCCTCCCGAAAAAGGTGCCTTCAGATTAGAATAATAATTCTGTGCATTATCTAAAGAGGTCCCCTGAAGTAGATGTTTGTGTTGGTATGGAACAATTTCTGAGATAGATTGTTAAATAAAAGATACCCAAAAAACCCACTGAAGGTTATGTTCCCATTTGTATAAAAAGGGGAGCAGGAATATACATTTGTATGTGCATAGGCTGCTCTGAGAAGGACACACACACACACACACACACACACACACACACCAGGAATGAGTCCGGGATGGAAGACACTTTTAACCCTATACCTTGTATTATTTGATTTTTTTTTTTTTTAATTTGTGCATGGGTTTTTTTTTTTTTTTTTGTAGTTAGGGAGCTATTAAAAAATGCCTTTGTTTTTCAGTTATTCATAGAATTTTTTTTTAATTCCAGTATAGTTAACATACAGTGTTATATTAGCTTCAGGGGTACGATATAATGGTTCAACAATTCTATACATTACTCTGCTCATCATGATAAGTGTGCTCTTACTCCCCTTCCCCTGTTTTAACCATCCCCCCACCAACTCCCCTCTGATACCCTCCCCAGTTTGTTCTCTGTATTTAAAAGTCTGGTTTTTTTGTTTGTCTCTTTTTTCTTTATTCATTTGTTTTGTTTCTTAAATCCACATATGAGTAAAATCATATAGTATTTGTATCTCTGATTTATTTCACTTAACGTTATGCCCTCTAGATCCAACCACGTTGTTGCACATGGCAAGATTTCATTCTTCTTTATGGCTGAGTAATATTCCTCTGTGTGTGTGTGTGTGTGTGTGTGTGTGTGTGTGTGTGTGTGTGTGTGTACCGCATCTTTATCCATTCATCGGAGGGACACTTGGGTCACTACCATATTTTGGCATTGTAAATACTGCAATAAACGCAAGGGTGCATATATCTTTTCAAATTAGTGTTTTTGTTTTCTTTGGGTAAATACCCAGTAGTGGAATTACTGGATCATATGGTAGTTCTATGTTTAATTTTTGAGGAACCTCCATACTGTTTTCCAGAGTGGCTGCACCAGTTTGCATTCCCACCAACAGTGCATGAGGGTTCATTTTTCTCCACATCCTCACCAGCACTTGTTTTGTCTTTTGTTTTTGATTTTAGCCATTCTGCCAGGTGTGAGGTGATAGCTCATTGTAGTTTTGATTTGCATTTCCCTGACTGTAAGTGAGGGTAAGCATCTTTTCATGTGTCTGTTGGCCATCTGTATGTCTTCTTTGGAGAAGTGTCTGCTCATGTCTTCTGCCCATTTTTAATTGGATTATTTAGGTTTTTTTCATGTTGCATTACATAAATTCGTTATATATTTTGGATATTAACCCCTTACCATATATATCATTTGCAAATGTCTTCTCCCACTCAGTAGGTTGTCTTTTTGTTTTGTTTCCTTTGCTGTGCGGAAGCTTTTTATTTTGATGTAGTCCCAACATTTTATTTTTGCTTTTGTTTCTCTTGCCATCGAGAAGAATGCTGCTACAGCCGACATGAGAGAAATTATTGCTTGTGCTCTCTTATAGGATTTTTATGGTTTCAGGTCTCTCATTTAGGTCTTTAACCCATTTTGAGTTTATTTTTGTGGATGGTGTGAGAAAGTGGTCCAGTGTCATTCTTCTGCACGTAGCTGTCCAGTCTTCCCAGCACCATTTGTTGAAGAGATTGGCTTTTTTCCCCGCGACATATTCTTGCCTCCTTTGTCATAGATTAATTAACCGTATAATCTGTTTATTGGGTTTATTTCTGGGTTTTCTATTCTGTTCTATTGATTTATGTCTGTTTATGTGCCAGTGCCATATTATTTTGACTAAAAATTGATTACTTCCAGTTTTGTTCTTTTTCAAGATTGCTTTGGCCATTCAGGGTCTTCTGTGGTTCCATACAAATTTTATGATTATTTGTTCTAGTTCTGTGAAAAATGCTGTTGGTATTGTGATAGTGATTGCATTAAGTGTGTAGATTGCTTTTGGGTAGGATGGACATTTTAACAATATCGGCTCTTCCAGTCCATGAGCATCGAATGTCTTTCCATTTCTTTGTGTCATCTTCAATTTCTTTCATTCATGTTTTAAAGTTTTCAGAGTACAGACCTTTCGCCGCTTTGGTTAAGTTTATTCCTAGGTATCTTATTATTTTTGGTGCAGTTGTAAATGGGATTGTTTTCTTAATTTCTTTTTCTCCTGCTTCATTATTAGTACACAGAAGATGCGTGGATTACTTTTAATATAACACAAATAGAATCAGTTTTTAAAGAAAGGCATTGCAGGGGCGCCTGGGTGGCTCAGTTGGTTAAGCAATTGCCTTCGGCTCGGGTCATGATCCTGGAGTCCCAGGATCGAGTCCCACATCGGGCTCCCTGCTCAGCGGGGGGTCTGCTTCTACCTCTGACCCTCTCTCCTCTCGTGTTCTCTCTCTCATTCTCTCTCTCTCAGATAAATAAATAAAATCTTTAAAGAAAAAAAATAAAGGCATTGCAGAAAGGAAATTTTAGTTCCCACATAAAGCCTTTGAACTCATGCTGTGTTCTCTCACGTGGTCGCCTGGAGTTTTCCAGTTCTCTCTTCTTGTCATTGCAGTTTAAAAACTCATGACAGCAGGGGCCGCTAGCCATTGAGCACCTGCTCTACCCCAAGTGCTGGGGGGTTTACATAGAGTTTCTTGACCTAATCATCACAGCAATCACATGAGGATGTTTCTTCCTGCCTCATTTTTTAGCTGAGACTTGTATATTCCTTCCTCTGGTACTTTTTAGAAGATGGAGAGGACACAGTTCCAAGATAGATTTTCTGCCAAATGCCTGACTAGCACTTTGCTTCAGGAAAACCTAGAGTGACCCTTCTTCTGAAGGGTGCATTGGTCAGTTCTGCCCTTGAGTTTTTCCCTTCTGTTTGTGTGATCCTTTCTCTGGGCTTATTATTTTATTCACGTTCAGAACTTTGGCTTCATTCTAACAATCCTGTCATGGGAGTCTCCAGCACTGGTACCCAGAATCCATTACAGTAACAAATTCCATCCACACACCTAAGAAAAAGGATTCATCTGTGAACTCACACGATCAGAGAGAATTAGGGTGCCTCCAGCTAAGTGTCATGTGAGATCTTTCCTTTTCTCCATCTCTCTCTCTGCCTCATGTTCCTTCTGTCCATCTTTCTCCATCTCTTTTCGTTTCTTTTCACAACTCCATAAACCTCCCTCTTTCCTTTATATGGTTTCTTCCGTGTAGCAGATCAGTGGAGGGGTATAGTTTGAGCAGCTCCAGCCTTATTCTTTCCAGTTTAATGACCACAGAGTACAAACAGTATTTCTCTTTCTATGTTAGTATATAGAAATCCCAAGGAAGGGCTGTGATTGGCTTGGCTTGGATGATATAACCAACTCTTATGGCAGTTGCTGTGGCCCCGGCGGTGGGGACTTTGGCTAGGTCTGGATCACCTGCCAGCTTTTGTGATCAAGAGGGTATGAGACTCTCTTAACTCTAGAGAACAAACTGAAGGCTACCAGAGGGGGAGAGGGGTGGGGGCATGGGTGAAGTAGGTGAAGGGGATTAAGGAGTGCACTTGTCCTGATGAGCACTGGGTAATGTATGAAATCATTGAATGACTATATTGTATACCTGAAACTCACTTAACACTGTATGCTGACTATACTGGAATTTAAAAAAAAAAAAGGTCATGGTTACTGACATTCTTGGTCTGGCCATAATCACCACATTAGAATAGAGCAAGTGGGGAGCAGTTTTCCAAAGGAAGTGAAAGGAGCTGAGACCACAAGCAGATGGGAAGGGATGTTAGGAGACAAAAACAGTAGATTTCCCCTACTTTCAGCCCAGAGCTTCTTCGCAACTATGCAAATATGGAGTTAAATAAGACAATATGTGCAATAAATACTTCATATGGTGCCTGCAGCAGAATAAATGATAGAGCAATAACTGGTATTGACTTTCTTCTTTAATTGTGGCAAAATATACTTAACACAGAATTTACCACTTTCATCATTTTCAAATGTACGGTTCAGTGGATTAAGTACATTCATATTTTTGTGCAATCATCACCACCATCCATCTCTAGAACTCTTCTTTTACAAAACTAAAACTCTACCCATTAAACAATAACTCCCCATTCTCCTCTCCCCCGCCTCCTGGCAACCACATCCTCTTTTCTCTGTCTCTCTGAATTTGACTATTCTAGATATCACATATAAGTGGAATCATGCAGTATTTGTCTTTTCATGACTGGCTTTATCTCACTTTGCACAATGTCGTCAAGGTTCAGCCATGTTGTGTCATGTGTCAGAATTTCCTTCTTGTAAGGCTGAATAGTACTCTATTGTATGTGTATACCACATTTTATTTATTAATTCATCTGTCAGTGGATACTTGATTTGCTTCAACCTTTTGACTCTTGTGAGTAATGCTGCTGTGAAAATGGGTGGACAAATATCTGGTCAAGTCTACTTTCAGTTCTTCTAGATGTATATCCAGAAGTAGAGTTACTGAATCATATAGTAATTCTTTTTTTAATTTTGTGGAGACCCGCCATATTGTTTTCCATAGCAGCTGCACCATTTTACATTCCTACCAACAGTGCTCAAGGGTTCCCTTTCTCCACATCCTCACCAACACTTTTTTGTTGTTGTTGTTCGTAGCCATGCTAATGGTTGAGATGTAGCCATGCTAATGGGTGAAGTGGCTGTAAGTTCTTTAAACCTTGGTAAGTGGGCTAATCCAAGTGCCATTGACAGAAGTAGAACACCCAGTGTAGTGGATGAGGGGGACAGATAACACTGAGTATTTTAAAAGTCAAATTTGACATGATGGCTGAACATTGAACTCAGAAGTCTTCTCAAAGCCAGGGAAGAGTTCAAGCCAGATGTAGAGTTTAGCAGTCATCCATATAGAATTACCTGTTAAAGCTGTAAGTGGATAAATTCTCTGAGGGAAAGATGTAAAAAAAAGAGCAGCAAAGTACAAAGAAGAAAGCAGATACAGGGGAACCATCCAAGGAGGCAGCCTTGAGAGGCACTGGATAGTTAAAAATCTCAGAGACCCACAGAGGGGAGGAGGAAGAGTCAAGAGGGTGGGAATGATTGATGAGCTCAGATGATATTTTTTAATTGCCTATAATTAAAATTTTGTTAAATTGAATCATATTCATGTGAATACCTCCCTGGAGAGTCCCTGATAATTTTCAGAATGTTTGCGTATGGATTATCTTATTTAGCCCTTAATCCAGTGAAGTACACAAGTTATGATTCCCATATTACCAGAAAGAAACTGACTCCTGGGGAGATTGAGGTTTTCCTAAAGTTATTGCTTGGTACCTCTCATTTTCCCAAGATGATAAGTTATGGGGGAGCTGAAGGCGGATGATGCCAAGTCAAAATGGACATCAGAGTAGGTTCCCGTCAGACAAGTGCCCCGGCAGCTCATCATCCCTAGCACAGGCGCTTTTCCTCAATACCTCCTGGAAACAATACCTACTGGCTCCTCTCAGGTTCCTGTGAAATACTAAGGAGTTTGATTCTCTAGACTCTAGAACACTAGTTTGTGAATGATGGGGTCATGACCAAACAGTGGGTCATCAAGACAATTAGTGGGTCATGACCAGGCTCTCCAGAGCCAGGGTGCATGTGTCTTCCCAATTCTGTGAACTCTCAGTAACTTCATCATGTTGGTTACTTGAATTTGACTGTGGTGGAAATCAGCAAACACCACAAAGCTGGGGCCTTTGTTTGTTTTACCCCAGAGAACCAGTTGTTCAACCTTCACTAGCAAACCACTGATCATAACCCTCATTTCTTCCTCTTCCCTCCCACCCCTCCTGCAATGGAACATAATAGAATAGAAAGAAAAAATAGTGAGGGTCTATCTGTAATAAAAATAAGGATTGTTTTGTGAGACTTCTGTTTAGGTCAAAAAGATATTTATGTATGTATTCATATAAGATGTACTTTTTTACTAAAAATAAGTTTGAAAGTCAGTTGTCTAGGGTTCCTTCATTTACCTTCCTCAAGTACTTAAAAGTCTGCTGTTCTGCTGGTCTTTAGGCAAAGAACTGCTAGTATCCAGCATCTTTTTTGAATGATTGCTGTATCTACTGTTTGGGAGGAATGAGACTGAATTAGTATCAGGCTAGAAATTAATGTCCTAGAATAGAGAAAATCCTTCTGTATATCAGTTCTTTTGAACTCAAAGCTATATAAAAAAATCTCTTTTTAAACCCCACCAAAGATTTCTCTACAGTGAGCATGTATTTGTCCTATGCTCAGAAAACAATAATCATTATTATTAAATCACAAAGATTAGAAGGCCAATAAATAGCAGAAATCAGACTTAAGCACATAGTCCTGTGTTAGTCTACCATTCTTCATTATGAGAATTTTCTATAAAGAAATTAAATCTTTTTAAGAAAGTAAATAAACTTTTTAAAAAAATTTTTATTGTTATGTTAATCACCATATATTACATCATTAGTTTTTGATGTAGTGTTCCATGATTCATTGTTTGTGCATAACATCCAGTGCTCCATGCAGAACGTGCCCTCTTTAATACCCATCACCAGGCTAACCCATCCCCCCACCCCCCTCCCCTCTAGAACCCTCAGTTTGTTTTTCAGAGTCCATTGTCTCTCATGGTTCGTCTCCCCCTCTGACTCACTCCCCTTCATTCTTCCCCTCCTGCTATCTTCTTCTTTTTCTTTTTTCTTAACATATGTTGCACTATTTGTTTCAGAAGTACAGATCTGTGATTCAACAGTCTTGCACAATTCACAGCGCTCACCGTAGCACATACCCTTCCCAGTGTCTATCACCCAGCTACCCCAACCCTCCCACCCCCCACCACTCCAGCAACACTCAGTTTGTTTCCTGAGATTAAGAATTCCTCATATCAGTGAGGTTATATGATACATGTCTTTCTCTGATTGACTTATTTCACTCAGCATAACACCCTCCAGTTCCATCCACGTCGTTGCAAATGGCAAGATCTGATTCCTCTTGATGGCTGCATAATATTCCATTGGGTATATATACCACATCTTCTTTATCCATTCATCTGTCGATGGACATCTTGGCTCTTTCCACAGTTTGGCTATTGTGGACATTGCTGCTATAAACATTGGGGTGCACGTACCCCTTCGGATCCCTACATTTGTATCTTTGTGGTAAATACCCAGTAGTGCAATTGCTGGATCGTATGGTAGCTCTATTTTCAACTGTTTGAGGAACCTCCATACTGTTTTCCAGAGGGGTTGCACCAGCTTGCATTCCCACCAACAGTGTAGGAGGGTTCCCCTTTCTCCACATCCCCGCCAACATCTGTCATTTCCTGACTTGTTAATTTTAGCCATTCTGACTGGTGTGAGGTGGTATCTCATTGAGGTTTTGATTTGGATTTCCCTGATGCCGAGCGATGTTGAGCACTTTTTCATGTGTCTGTTGGCCATTTGGATGTCTTTGGAAAAATGTCTGTTCATGTCTTCTGCCCATTTCTTGATTGGATTATTTGTTCTTTGGGCGTGGAGTTTGATAAGTTCTGTATAGATTTTGGAGACTAGCCCTTTATCTGATATGTCATTTGCAAATATTTTCTCCCATTCTGTCGGTTGTCTTTTGGTTTTGTGGACTGTTTCTTTTGCTGTGCAAAAGCTTTTTATCTTGATGAAATCCCAATAGTTCATTTTTGCCCTGGCTTCCCTTGCCTTTGGCGATGTTTCTAGGAAGAAGTTGCTGCGGCTGAGGTCGAAGAGGTTGCTGCCTGTGTTCTCCTTTAGGATTTTGATGGACTCCTGTCTCACGTTTAGGTCTTTCAACCATTTGGACTCTATTTTTGTGTGTGGTGTAAGGAAATGGTCCAGTTTCATTCTTCTGCATGTGGCTATCCAATTTTCCCAACATCATTTGTTGAAGAGACTGTCTTTTTGCCATTGGACATTCTTTCCTGCTTTGTCAAAGATAAGTTGACCATAGAGTTGAGGGTCCATTTCTGGGCTCTCGATCCTGTTCCATTGATCTGTGTGTCTGTTTTTGTGCCAGTACCATACTGTCTTGATGATGACAGCTTTGTAATAGAGCTGGAAGTCCGGAATTGTGATGCCGCCAGCTTTGCTTTTCTTTTTCAATATTCCTCTGGCTATTCGGGGTCTCTTCTGGTTCCATACATATTTTAGGATTATTTGTTCCATTTCTTTGAAAAAAAGTGGATGGTATTTTGATGGGGATTGCATTGAATGTGTAGATTGCTCTAGGTAGCATTGACATCTTCACAATGTTGGTTCTCCCAATCCATGAGCATGGAACGTTTTTCCATTTCTTTGTGTCTTCTTCAATTTCTTTCATGAGTATTTTATAGTTTTCTGAGTACAGATCCTTTGCCTCTTTGGTTAAATTTATTCCTAGGTATCTTATGGTTTTGGGTGCAATTATAAATGGGATCGATTCCTTGATTTGTCTCTCTTCTGTCTTGTTGTTGGTGTATAGGAATGCCACTGATTTCTGTGCATTGATTTTATATCCTGCTACTTTACTGAATTCCTGTATGAGTTCTAGCAGTTTTGGGGTGGAGTCTTTTGGGTTTTCCACATGCAGTATCATATCATCTGCAAAGAGTGAGAGTTTGACTTCTTCTTTGCCGTTTTGGATGCCTTTGATTTCTTTTTGTTGTCTGATTGCTGTGGCTAGGACTTCTAATACTATGTTGAATAGCAGTGGTGATAGTGGACATCCCTGCCGCGTTCCTGACCTTAGGGGAAAAGCTCTCAGCTTTTCTCCATTGAGAATGATATTCGCTGTTGCTTTTATGATATTGAGGTATGTACCCTCTATCCCTATCCTCTGAAGAGTTTTGATCAAGAAAGGATGCTATACTTTGTCAAATGCTTTTTCTGCATCTATTGAGAGGATCATATGATTCTTGTTCTTTCTTTTGTTAATGTATTGTATCACGTTGATTGATTTGCGGATGTTGAACCAGCCTTGCAGCCCAGGGATAAATCCCACTTGGTCGTGGTGAATAATCCTTTTAATGTATTGTTGGATCCTATTGGCTAGTATTTTGGTGAGAATTTTTGCATCCATGTTCGTCAAGGATATTGGTCTGTAATTCTCCTTTTTGATGGGGTCTTTGTCTGGTTTTGGGATCAAGGTAATGGTGGCCTCATAAAATGAGTTTGGAAGTTTTCCTTCCATTTCTATTTTTTGGAACAGTTTCAGTAGAATAGGTATTAATTCTTCTTTAAATGTCTGATAGAATTCCCCTGGGAAGCCATCTGGCCCTGGGCTTGTTTGTTGGGAGATTTTTGATGACTGCTTCAATTTCCTTAGTGGCTATAGGTCTGTTCATGTTTTCTGTTTCTTCCTGGTTCAATTTTGGTAGTTGATACATCTCTAGGAATGCACCCATTTCTTCCAGGTTATCTAATTTGCTGGCATAGAGTTGCTCATAATATGTTCTTATAATTGTTTGGATTTCTTTGGTGTTGGCTGTGATCTCTCCTCTTTCATTCATGATTTTGTTGATTTGGGTCACTTCTCTTTTCTTTTTGATAAGTCTGGCCAGGGGTTTATCAATCTTGTTAATTCTTTCAAAGAACCAGCTCCTAGTTTCGTTGATCTGTTCTACTGTTCTTTTGGTTTCTAGTTCATTGATTTCTGCTCTGATCTTTATTATTTCTCTTCTCCTGCTGGGTTTAGACTTTATTTGCTGTTCTTTCTCCAGCTCCTTTAGGTGTAGGGTTAGGTTGTGTATTTGAGACCTTTCTTGTTTCTTGAGAAAGGCTTGTATTGCTATATACTTTCCTCTCAGGACTGCCTTTGCTATATCCCAAAGATTTTGAACAGTTGTGTTTTCATTTTCATTTGTTTCCATGAATTTTTTTAATTCTTCTTTAATTTCCTGGTTGACCCATTCATTCTTTAGTAGGATGCTCTTTAGCCTCCATGTATTTGAGTTCTTTCCGACTTTCCTCTTGTGATTGAGTTCTAGTTTCAAAGCATTGTGGTCTGAAAATATGCAGGGAATAATCCCAATCTTTTGGTACTGGTTGAGACCTGATTTGTGACCTAGGATGTGATCAATTCTGGAGAATGTTCCATGGGCACTAGAGAAGAATGTGTATTCTGTTGCTTTGGGATGGAATGTTCTGAATATGTCTGTGAAGTCCATTTGGTTCACTGTGTCATTTAAAGTCTTTATTTCCTTGTTGATCTTTTGCTTAGATGATCTGTCCATTTCGGTCAGGGGGGTGTTAAAGTCCCCCACTATTATTGTATTGTTGTCAATGTGTTTCTTCACTTTTGTTATTAATTGCCTTATATAATTGGCTGCTCCCATGTTAGGGGCATAGATATTTACAATTGTTAGATCTTCTTGTTGGATAGACCCTTTAAGTAGGATATAGTGTCCTTCCTCATCTCTTATTACAGTCTTTGTTTTAAAATCTAATTTGTCTGATATAAGGATTGCCACCCCGGCTTTCTTTTGGTGTCCATTAGCATGGTAAATGGTTTTCCCCCACCTCACTTTCAATGTGGGGGTATCTTTGGGTCTAAAATGAGTCTCTTGCAGATGGCATATTGATGGGTCTTGTTTTTTAGTCCAATCTGATAGCCTGTGTCTTTTGATTGGGGCATTTAGCCCTTTTACATTCAGGGTAACTATTGAAAGGTATGAATTTAGTGCCATTGTATTGCCCGTAAGGTGACTGTTACTGTATATTGTCTGTGTTCCTTTCTGGTCTATGCTGCTTTTAGGCTCTCTCTTTGCTTAGAGGACCCCTTTCAATATTTCTTGGAGGGCTGGTTTCGTGTTTGCAAATTCCTTTAGGTTTTGTTTGTCCTGGAAGCTTTTTATCTCTCCTTCTATTTTCAATGACAGCCTAGCTGGATATAGTATTCTTGGCTGCATATTTTTCTCGTTTAGTGCTCTGAAGATATCTTGCCAGTCCTTTCTGGCCTGCCAGGTCTCTGTGGATAGGTCTGTTGCCAATCTAATATTTCTACCATTGTAGGTTACATATCTCTTCTCCCGAGGTGCTTTCAGGATTTTCTCTTTGTCTCTGAGACTCGTAAGTTTTACTATTAGATGTCGGGGTGTTGACCTATTTTTATTGATTTTGAGAGGGGTTCTCTGTGCCTCCTGGATTTTGATGCCTGTTTCCTTCCTCACATTAGGGAAGTTCTCTGCTGTTATTTGCTCCAATATACCTTCTGCCCCTCTCTCTCTTTCTTCTTCTTCTGGGATCCCAATTATTCTAATGTTGTTTCGTCTTATCGTATCACTTATCTCTCGAATTCTGCCCTCGTGATCCTGTAGTTGTTTCTCTCTCTTTTTCTCAGCCTCTTTATTTTCCATCATTTGGTCTTCTATATCGCTGATTCTCTCTTCTGCCTCATTTATCCTAGCAGTTAGTGCCCCCATTTTTGATTGCACCTTATCAATAGCCTTTTTGATTTCAACTTGGTTAGATTTTAGTTCTTTTATTTCTCCAGACAGGGTTTCTCTAATAACTTCCATGCTTTTTTCAAGCCCAGCTAGTATCTTTAAAGTCATGATTCTGAACTCTAGGTCCGACATCATACTAATGTCCGTATTGAGTAGGTCCCTGGCTGACGGTACTACCTCTTGTTCTTTTTGCTGAGGTGATTTTTTTTCGTCTTGTCATTTTGTCCAGAGGAGAATAGATGAATGAGAGAACAAAATGCTAACAGGTTAACAACGTCCCCAGCAAATATATTGTATACAAATCAGAAAAGACCTGAAACCAGGGGAAAAGAAAGGGAAAGAAAGAAAAAGAAAGAAGAAAAAAAAAAGATAAAAAAAACAGAACAATACAAAAAAAGCAGAATATGATCAAATATGATCAGGCTAGTGCATAGATCAGTGCCACACACTAGATTTTGGGCATATTTTGGTCTGTTAGAAAAAAGTGCCTCCTAAAATTTTAAAGGAAGAAAGACATATATGTACAAAATAAGGGTTGATACAATGAAGGGATGGAAGATGACTGTAAAGATGAAAATTATAAAAGATTTTATAAAAGGAATTGATAAGATAAGTTGTTTGAAAAAAGAAAGAAGAAGATTAAAAAAGAAAGAAAGAAAAAAGGGAGAGACTGTGATCAGGCAGGAGACTAGAACAAAGCCATACACTAGTGATTTAGGGTATATTTTGATCTGTTAGAAGAAAGTGTATCTCAAAATTTTAAAGAGAGAACAACTTATATATATATGCCAAAAATAAGGGTAACTACTATGAAGGGATAAAATATGACTCTAAAAATGAAAAATAAAAAATGTTTTTTCAAAAAAGGGATTGATAAGATGTTGGTTGAAAAAGGGAAAAAGAAAAATTAAAAAAAAAACAGTTAAAAAAATTAACTTTGATGAACTAATGAATCATGGTAAAAAAGAAAGCCATGAATTCTATGTGCAATATTCCCCTAGCGCTGGAGTTCTCCCGTTCTCCCTGATCGGTAAACTTGGTCTTGGCTTGCGGGCTGTTCGTGCTGACCTTCTGGGGGAGGGGCCTGTTGCCGTGGTTTCCAAATGTCTTTGCCGGAGGCTGAATTGCCCCGCCCTTGTCCGTCTGGGCTAAGCAAGCTGCTGGGGTTTGCTCTCAGGAGCTTTTGTTCCCTGCAAGCTCTCGGTACAGCTTTGGAGGACCAGGGCGAAAATGGTGGCCTCCCAATCTCCACCTGGAGGAGCTGAGAACTTGGGGCCCCACTCCTCAGTGCGCCCCCAGAGAAAAGCAGTCACTCCCGTCTCCCCGGTCTCCGGCCGCACTCCGTGCTCACCCGGCCTGTGACCAAGCGTTTTATCTCTGGCACCCGACCCCGTGTGGAGTCTCCAAACCCAGCAGATCCCTGCGGTGCGCTCCCGCGCCGCTCCTCCTGGGGGAGGAAGGGGAGTCTCCCCGGCTCTGCCACTTGTTGGGTCCCTGCTGGAGGAGCAGTGGCCCAACTGGGCCGCGGATCACAGTTTATGGCAACCCCGAGCTGAGAGCCCGTGCCTCGGCTCTGTCTCTGCAGCCGGCTTCCCCATTCCAATACCTGGGAGCTCTGCCACACTCAGGCACCCCCGGTCTTTCTGTGACCCCGAGGGTCCTGAGACCACACTTTCCCGGGGGGATTCCACCCCCCTCTTAGCCACTGCAGCGACGTCCCTCAGCGGAGCCAACTTCTAAAAGGTCCGATTTTGTGCTCCGCGGCTCTATCACTTGCCAGAAGTGGCCAACGGAGGCCCCCTCCCCCGCCATCTATCCTCCCGAATATCACCTCGGATTCACTTCTCCGCACGTCCTGCCTTCCAGTAAGTGGTCGCTTCTCTGTTCAGAGAGTTGTTGCTACTCTCCTCTTCGATCTCCTGTTGAGTTTGTAGGTGTTCAGAATGGTTTGATCCCTATTCAGCTGAATTTCTGAGACCAGACGTAATCTAGGTCTCCTACTCCTCCACCATCTTGCTCCAACCGCCGTAAATAAACTTTTTATAAATCATTTTCCTTTTAGTGATTTAGTGTTTTGTCTTATAAATCCAGATTTTATATATATTTTATATATACATACATTTACACTATGTAGAAACATTTTATATATACACTATATATAAACATATATATTAATATCCCAGATATGTTTAAATGGATTATGCATCAAAATAGATGTAGATAGATCATGGAGTCAGATGTCAAGGACTTTGATTTAGATCAGCCTTGCAATTTTTAAATTTTCATAAAAGGGAAATTATTAAATATTCTCATGCAAGAAACCACAACTCTGCAAACATGTTAAACCGTCTGCCCTTAACTATCACAATGGAGTTACAAAAAGAAACATTTTTCACTGAATGACATTGGAAAGTCATCCAGATAGGCTTCTCTCTGTTCCATGATGTCGTTCTATCATGCCCATGTTACTGCTTTGTTGTAGTAAGAAAATGAACCAGAATAAGAGGAACATGGTTTTACAGGCGTATAGGAGTTAAATATGTTTTCAAAAATGAGTTATGGATCATTTTTCTTAGAAGACTTGGGCTTCTTGTATATATGACTTCAGTTTTTTACGGTCGAATTCCTTAAAGTAGCCTCTTATTAAAACTATCCTACACTTACTTGAAAGCAGAAAGAAATTTGCCCCCATAGATGGACCCTTGACTCAGGTTGCATTTAGCGTCTAAGAGTTCAACCAAGTGCCTTTGTCGTTCGCTAGATGTGGAGAAGGGTTTCCGGGAGGCCTGAGCATGCGGGGTGCTGCTGTGGTCAGCCCGCTCGCTCCCTTCTCCCCTGTGGCTGGCTTCAGGGTGTGTCGGGGGCTACCTCTGCTCTGCACAAACCCCCTCTGCAGCTGTGCCTGGCGCCTCCGTTTCACCCGGCAGGGTTCCAGGAAATGGATCTGATGCTCTTGCACCTGTGTTGTTCATGCCTACACACTGGAGCTGTGCCTGGGAAGGTGAGGGGCCAGCAGGTTGGCCCTCACTCCCCAGCTGTCCCTTTCTCCTAATGTCACTCAGGATATAAATAAAGTGATTCATTCACTCTCTTATCAAACCAGAACATTGCCAGAAGATACCATCAGGGCCACTCTGGCCCATTGAAAAGGCCTTAGGGGGCAAAATCTAAGAGGCACAGGTACAAAGCCTTTGTATTTAGGTCATTTTTAAAAATCAACGTTTTAATTTTATTTCTCCTGTTCACTTCAGACCTGGGAGGGAGAAAAATAACTCCAGCTACAAGTTCATGTTGTTTGAGGTCTGGGCCTTCTTTGGTGGCGTGGAAGTCATGATGCATCCTCTGTTTTTTCTGATCTGGAAAAGCTCTGAGTCAGATGATCTCATTGAAAATGTGCTTCCCTTTCCTCCACACAGCTGATGGGTGGTAGGAGCACTGATCTGGAGCGTGGACTGCCGCTAATCGCACGAGGCTGTGGTGTTGCAGAAGCCAAGTTTGTATTGTTAGCTGGAGATCTTTTGCTACCCATAGGGCGCACTGCTGTTGATCATTTCCCATATCAGCTGATCCAGTATTTACCAAGCAGCCCCCGTGTAAACATGGACATGGCAAAATGCTAGCAGCTCAGGTCATGTGAAGATTTGTAAGATGCGGTCTCTGCACTTAAAAGAGTGTATCCACGGGACATGAACAACACATGCAAGACAAAGCCCTCCACTCCGACCCCCTGCCCTCAAAAAAGGTGTAAGAAACAATGATTTGGGTGGCTTGGGAAAGTGTGTCAACCATCCCCTCAGGGAACCTACTGATAAGAGTGAGCCTGAGCGTGATCTGTTCCTTTGGCAGTTCTGCCTGCGTAGCTGCTTCTCATCACTTCACCTGGGCAGATGTTGATCACAGTGTTTAAAATATTTTTATTTGCTGTGTTACAGTAGCACAAGCCAGTTACTTCATATGATGCTAATAGAAGAACAGTAGGCTGGAGGACAGATTGGGTTTGTTGGACTCTAATAGTTGCCAAACCAGTACAATGTCTTTTACAGGTGCTTCAAGATTTTTAAGGGTAATTCTGATAATATTTTATGTTTATGTTGCTTGTTGACTTTAAAACTAACCTAAGAAGATGTAACTTCATTTATTTGGTAAGTGCCAAGTTAGGATATAGATAGTATGAACCATAGGCATTTCAAAAAAAAAAAAAAAGAAAGAAAAAAAGAAAGAATTTCCAGGTCAGGACATCAAAGCAAAAAAGAAGATGGACAACTTCAATGACCGGTTTTTCAAAATCCTACCAAACAAGAGCCAGGCTGTGATCATGGCCACAGAGGCAGTGAGGGGGAAATGCAGTAACATGGTTGTCCTGTGTATTATTCCTGCCCTGATAATCCCAGAACTGCGACAGTAGGCAGAAGTGGAGATCCAAGCAGCTCTGGACCAGAATTATGGCAGGTGTCAGGGATGACAGATGGAGCGTCTAATTGGAGACCCTTCACATAAAGATAGGACCCCAAAGGGCTGTATTCTCCATGGAAAGGGCAACCAGAAATAAACCTCCCCCCTTCACCTCTACCCCCTCAGGCACTGAAAGAAAATTGCCTATCCTGAGCCTTGGTGCTGAGTGAGATGGAGGAGAGGACTCTCCCCTGATGATTTATAACCACAAACTAGCCCTTGTGTAAGCTTGGGCATGAATTCAAATTCCCTAGATACCCTGAAAAACTTCAAACTGAGAATTTAATCTCAGGTGATCCTAAACTAATAGGGTGGCCCCAGGCATCTAGTAGAATCAAATGCATATTTTTTCTGGAAGGATCTTCCTTCAAATCAAATCTCAAATAATTCTTACAGGTGAAGGTCTAAGAACTGCGAGATCACAGTTTAAAATCACAAAACAAATAAGGAAACATGGCACCATAAGCAAAAGTCAGCAAAATAACAGATAACAATATTAGACACACAAAGACTAAGATACTGATATTACCAGACATACAATAAAAAGTAAATTTTCTCGTGTTTAAAGAAATTAAAGGAGTAAAAGTATGAGTAAAATCAAAAGATTAAAATTATGACTAAGCAGATTTGGAAAAGAACTATGTAATACTTTAGAATTGCAAAGATAGAGTAATTACAGTTTTCAAATCAATGAGTGGGCTTAACTGCAGGTAGACCCAGCTGAAAAGGTATTTAATGAACTCAAAGATATATTTAAAGAAATTACGTGAACTGCAGGACAGAAAGAAAAAATGATGAAAAACCAAGTGAGAAAGCCTGATAGATATTTAGATAATTGGAGTTTTGGAGAGAAAAAAAATGAGACAGGGACAATATTTAAAGGGATAATGAATAAAAATATTCCAAAACTAATGGAAGATACAACTGGCTGTAGTGAATCATCATAAATCCACATCTAGACATCCCATACTGAAACTTTGGGATACTAAAGACAAAAGATGTTAAATTTAAGCACCTCAAGACAAAGGAAGGCTTTCCAAAGGAATGCCAGTGATCGACAATGTACTCCTCAACAGCAATAGTGAAAGCCAAACTGTCGTGTGATGTTGGCATTGATGAGAAAAAATAAGTACCCTGCCAGAAATGTATTTTAAGCAAAAATATCTTTCAAGGAGGAGGATGAAATAAAGACATTTCCAACATGTAAAACCCAGATGGACTTGGCATCAGTAAACCTTCACCAAAGGAAAGATTCTAAAGAATATATTTCAAACAGAGGAAGGTGACACCAGAAAAAGGTCTGAGATGCAAAAAGTGACTTATGAGGAGAGAATGTGTAAAAACATGGGCAAATAAAAGCATAATAATCAATAAAGCCATAATGTTCTTGTGAGGATAAAAAGGAGGGGAATGAAAGTATCCAACACCAATACATGTTAAGACAGAGGGTGTGAAAAGAAAAAAGACAAGAGGGTATGATCAGAGTTAAATTGTCTAACTTGATCTTATAGAGTGAAAAGGTAAAGATAATGATTATTTTCAGCTTTACATAGTCACTATGTACAAATGCAAAAATAAATAGAGAAACTGCCAAAAGAATAGAAATTCTAAAACTTTAAGGAGGAAAAGAAAACACAGAAGAGTATGGACAAATAGCACAACTTAAGGGGCACCTGGGTGGCTCAGGCAGTTAAGTGCCTGACTTTTGGTTTCAGCCCAGGTAATGATCTCATGAGTCCTGAGATCGAGCCCCACATTGGGCTCCATGCTCAGCGGGGAGTTGCTTGAAGATTCTCTCCCTCTACCTCACTAATATAAATCTTTAAAGAAGAACACAGCTCAAGACCGTAGAAATAAATAAAAATATTTGTAATCACAAAACTGTGAGTGGACTAATGTTCCAGTTAAAGTGAAAGATTGATTCACTCAACAAATATTTACTGAGCATCTACACTAGGTACATAGCACAGAGCAGTGAATAAAATAGTCCCAAATCCTTAGTTAGAGATACAGACAACAAACCATATTAGTAACACAGTTCATTAGATAATAGTGAGTGTTCTAGAGAAAAAATAAGACTGTAAAAGACAATGGGGAGAGTGACTAAACTTAAAAAAATAATAAAATAGTTTGCAAGTTGTATATATTTTTTTAAATGGTGCAACTGCTTTGGAAACGGTTTGGCAGTTTCTCAAACCTTTAAACATAGGGCTACCATAGGACCCAGCAGTATATGCCCAACAGAAATGAAAACATATGTCCAGAAAACCTTGTACGTGGATGTTTATAGCAGCACGATTACTAATGTCCAGGAGGCGGAAACAACCCCAGTAGCCATCAACTGATGAGTGAATAAATACACACAGTGGAGTATTATTCAACCACGAAAAGGCAGAGAGTACTGTTCCATGCTACAACACAGATGACCCTTGAAAACATTACACCAAGTGAAAGAAGCCAGACAATTTCAAATGACCACATACTGGATGATTCCACTCATGAAATGTCTAGAATAGGCAAACCTCTAGAGACAGAAAATAGATTAGTGGTTGCCTAGGGCCGGAGGACGAGATGAGGGAGGGTGATGGCTAAGAGGTATAGGGTTTCATCTTCTTTCAATGAAAACATTCTAGAATTGATTGTGGTGATGGATGCACAACTCTGAATATAGTACAAGCCACTGGATTATACACATTAAATGGGTGAATTGTATGGTATGTGGCTTATATATCAATAAAGCTGTTTTTTTTTAATTAATAAGCAGTAAACTCAATAAGAAAATAAGCAAAAGCCACGTCCAGGCATTTCACAGAAGAAAAAACACGTAGGCATGATAGATACTTGAAAAGAGGCTCAACCTCATTCCTAATTGGGAAAATGCTCATTAAAACCACAGTAGGGGGGGCGCCTGCGTGGCTCAGTTGGTTGAGTGATTGCCTTCCGCTCAGATCATGATCCTGGAGTCCTGGAATCGAGTCCCGCATCAGACTCCCTGCTTGGCAGGGAGTCTGCTTCTCCCTCTGACCCTCCCCCGTCTCATGCTCGCTCTCTCTCTCTCTCTCTCTCTCTCTCAAAAATAAATAAATCTTAAAAAACAAAACACAGTAGGACACCACTGTATACCCACTGGACTAGCAAATATTTTAAGCTCAGGTAATACCCCTTCTCCACAGGTAGGGGAGGTAGAGAAGCTGCCCTGGGGGTGGGGGTGGGGGCGGGAATTGGTACAGACCACTTTGGAATGTAATATGGCATTATTTTTAGAGAGTTGAAGATGCAAGTGTCCATGACCCAGCAGTTACACTCCTAAGTATATAACTGAAGTTCTCCACTTGTGTGCTGAGATCACATATAATAATAGTTATAGCAGCACTGTCAGATTGAAAACCACAAAATTGTAAAAACGAAACAATATTTAGGGTTCAGAGTGTATGTAATAAATAAACCTATTTTTAAAAAGCAAACAAGGGAAGGATAAACACAAAATTCAGGAGAGTGGAAATGGGAAGGCGGTGGGAGGGCCTCGCAGGGGATGCAGGGTAATAGTAATATCCTCGTCTTAAACCGGGTGGTGGGGTGTAGGTGCATATTGTAGGGACGGAGACCGCGGTCCACGGCAGAGTGCATTCTGACAACCCAATATTCAACAAAGATTTAGAAAAACTCAGAAGCGTACATGAAGCAGTTTTTCCATGCGGTTCAATACCGAATGCTAATAATGCTGACCTTAAGTTTCTAGAAAAGTTTAACATATACAGCATTTTTTATTTAAGAAGCAAAAGAGATAAAATGTTCTTATCCAGGAAAAAAAGAAGAAGGAAGGAAGGAGGGAAGGAAGGAAGGAAGGAGGGAAGGAATGAAGGAAGGGAGGAAGGGGAAGGGAAGGAGGAGGGGAGAAAGAAACTAAGAAAAGTACACAAAAAAAGCAGCATAACAGGAGTGTGTTAGAAAGGTTTCCAACAAAAATGGTTAAAATGAAAAGTCTTCAAGTTCAAGGTGAACATTTATTTGGCCACAACTTCTTTAATCCTCAGTAGTGCTAACTAAGCCAGACGTTGCTGTAAGTAAAACCCCACACTCATTTCGGTCACTTAGTGGTTGGTTCTCTCTTTTTCAGATCCTGCTCACACTGAGAGATGAGCCGCAACCGCACGGAGGAAGAACCTGTTTGCTACTCCTGCTCCAGCAGGGGCGTGGGGCCGAAGCATCCACCAGCGCTGCAAGGGGTCCACGGTATTTTTTTTTTTTTTTTTTTTTTTTTTTTTGCTGCCTCAGTCCCCGGAGCCTTCAGGCAACAGTGGCAGTAGATTGTTGCCAATCAGCCAATCCAGATTTTTACTGAGAGGACGGGAAAACACATCCGCTGGGTTTTGACTGAACTTGGTAGTGGGGACGTTCAACTGATACGTTATATACCCCATCAGAGCACACATGTATCTTTTATCCCTTTTACCTCCCCCCCCCCGCCCCCAGCAAACCGGCTTAGGCTTCCTCTGTCCCTTTCCTGCTACCACACAGAGATGATATAAAAGAGGCTCTTTGGCTATTTGCATTTCGCTTCCTCTTCTTTTCCAGATTGCAATATTAAGCTTTACTTCCCACAAGCCTAAAATCCCAACATCATCTACCAAAGTTGTTCTTCCCTTTTCCGAGGGGTCGGGGGAAGGGGGAAGCATACATCACAAGCTTCCCAGAGAGTGGAACAAAGTCGGTGTGCTGCTGACCACATGAGCCGTGGTAAAGGCATCCTTTGGAATTACTGATTTCTAAAATTAATAAAGTAATTCTATTTTTATTTTCTTTTTTTCCATTTACTAATTTCCCAACAATCAGTATTCACAAACAAGCCTGAAGTGGGACCAACTTCCCGTTTTCTTTCATTGCTGGGCAATTTTTTAAACTACATTTTAGAAATGTGAACTATAAAGAGATGTTTTCTTCTTCCGTTTGGTTTCAGCAGATCGTGGGTCCAGGCTCTTCCCCATAGGCAGCTCCTGAACCTGGGAAGCTCGTATGTGCACATGTCTCCATTATCGACCTGCCATGGACAGGTCGTCTAGGGGTCCTCATCAGAATGAGGTGGCACAGCCCCCCTAGATGGCTGTCCACTTGACCTCTGCCCCCTCTCCTCACCTTTCCCTGGTCCCCTCTCTGGCTTCTACTGAAGAAAAGGTTGAAAAGTGGGCTGCAGAGCCTGACTGAAGGACTGACAGCTACCCTGGGGATTTACTGGGGGAGGATCCAGAGTCTGGGTTTTTCTACAGCAGGGTACTCTAGACTCAGCATTGAAACCCCAAAGGAAAAATGACACCCAACAAGGCAGAGAGAAAAGGGACTTTATTGACTTCTTAGTGAATGCAAACAGGTTTGAGCACACGGAAGCATTTTGTTTGCTTGTGAGGAATGAAAACTGTCCCTTGAGGGAGGGGAGAGATTGTATTCGTGAGGTTCCTGGGACTTCTGGTTAGTAGTTTGAGGACCATCTTAACTGTTGGCTAACTTGGTTGTGAATTGGTTAGGAGACAAATCAGAATTCCTTCATGATTTCCCTGGTGATGGGTAGAACCAGGAAAGAAGGTATATGGGAGACGCCGCATAAAGAATCATGTGAGGAAGGGCAAGAGGTTATGAGCCCAGGAAAAGAACTTTGAGACCAACTGGACTGCTTGGAATTGGCCTAGGTAACCATTAGAATTGGGTCCTCAGGCTCATTTCTCACTGCGCTCCCCACGTGCTTACCGGCTGTTAAGACCAGACTCCAGATCTCTCCTTCATTTAACCAAGTACTTTCATGTCATTTTTACTGGTATTGGACTTCTCTTGGTAATAAACAAGACCGATCATATGATTCCCCCCTCCAGCAACGGTGTCATTTCCAATATCCCTCCCTCCCCTCCCCCAAAACAAGTGTGTATCTTTTCAGACAGACAGACAATGGCTCAAGTTTCTGTAGCACCTCTAAGTGACACGTGGAATGGAAAGGCTGGACTTCAGACCCCCGCCCATATCTGTATCTGCTGATAAAGATAAGAATAGAGCTCTCATATAAAAAGGACATTTGGAATCACAGTGTGTTCTGTTTTTTTTGGGATACTTCAGGAAACATAACTCATTGCCTTGCTTCATTAGGATGAGCCACAGGCCAACGTTTTAGTGATGTCCTATGAGGTTGGATAAGAAGGAAGGTTTATTCTGGGGTCAAAAAGATTATTCCCTTCTTTCCTAACTAAGCCTTGAGGAAGGACCCAGTGATGTCAGATAGAAGACACTGCTGCTCAAAATGTAGCTTTTCGGCAGCCTGGACCTTCCCCAGGCCTGAAGATATCTCTAGAGCTATAGCCTGAAATTGTACATTTTTTAAAATCGCTTTTTATTTATTTTTTTTATTATGTTCAGATAAACACTTGGGTGTTTCTCGTGCCCACTGAAACTTGAGAATAGCTGCCACAAGTGAAGAGACTCTGCAGCTTAGGATAGCACTGGCCCATGGCCAAAGGGCTGGGCACACTGCATCCCCTCTCTGGGCCCGCTAGCTCCCTTGGGTAAGATGGGCCACAGTCCCAGCAGCCATGATTTTAGGGCAGGGATACAGCCCCCCAAGTACATTGGAAGTAAATGGGTGCCACAGGGGATGAAGCCTGAGAGAGAAGCTCTTAGAATTGGCTGGGCATGGACAAAGCAGGGAAGAAAGTCTTGACCAAACTCAGGAATTCAATTCGGGAGAATTCCAGAAGGAGCAAGCGCGCGCGCGCGCGCGCGCACACACACACACACACACACACACACACACACACACACACACACACACACACACACACACACACACACACACACACACACACACACACACACACACACACACACACACACACACACACTTCAACCTGCAAATTTTAGCTTCAGATAGACTTTTTCACCAATGGTAAGGTGATCTCAATAGAGGAACGTGTTTTTTTGGGAGCTGCTAAATGGTTCCTCATGCATTGCAGATGGTTGCTTCAGGTGGACATTAATATCACAGAATTCTGCATTGCTCTGGGATCTGCGCCCGCAAACAAGAACTATGGGATTGTACTTCCTCGCCCTCTCCCATCCCCAAATCACTGACAAAGGGGTTCCTGGCAAGTTTACCCCGGTAACAGAATTAGCCTCATCTTCTTCGGCCATTTACCACAGACAGTTTCTCTAATTCTCAACTGATTGGGAGGGTGAGATTAAATTTTCAAAAATGATGATGTTCGTAACTTAGAGGGCATGTACAAACAAACACATTTCCACAGGCAAGGGTTCACCCCAAATGATTTTTGCCCAGAGTTAAATGTAGGGCAAATTCATACAACTTTCTGCAAATCTGAGCCACTGCCTCTGTGTGTCTGAGAACAAAATACTCCACAAGAAGGAAGGGAACACAAACAGTTCAGTCTTCTCAAATGGCAGAAGGCAGGACAGCGTCCCACTGTCCAGGGTACTCACACTAAGCAATACATTCGCTGTTCGAGACTCTCTGCCCCAGGTACCAGTGACCTCTGGTTAGTAGACATGAACGTGGGATTAAGAAAAGAGTAATCAAGGATATTTATCCAGTCAGACTTACACCTTAGAATAGGCTTTTACTGTTCTAGAGACAATCTTCCAGAAGATGAAATGATCCAATATTCCCCAAAAATATTTATTCATACAAAGATTTTGAGAGTAATATTTGTATTTGTCTTTATAGCTCAGTCTACGTGTCTGGGGCCAAGTCATCGTGTGGCGCATGTGCGACCTCCCCGCACGCCTCACCCCGTTCTAGCACCTGCTTCCAGGAACACCAGATGGACACAGGGTCTGGGGTGAGGGGATCCCTAATGCCCCAAGACTGCACAGACCCCAAATCCAAATATGTGCGCCCGGACCTGGAAGGTGTCTAGCCAGATGTCCGAGGGGAAATACGATTGAGGAAGAAGGCGAGAGGAGGGACCCAGAGGGCAGACAGGAGAGTGTTCATTCCCACCCTCTGCTTCTGAGTTCAGCGTATCCAGATGGCCCCATAGAGTTGACGGCCCGGGAACTACCTTCCCTGGATTTTTCTCCCTGTAATGACCCTTGGTGCTGTTGACTGATGTTGAGAGGACAATTTGCCAAAATAACAGATTCGTCCTTAATCCAGGTAGTAGGAGATACAATTCTGGGACTTTGTCTAGGCAACCTGTCTGAAGGAAAATGCTTGCCTTGTATAATGTAATCCCGATTCCCTAGAGCAGGCGTGGGGCAGCGCTGAGCACATCTGACCTCAGAAGTGTCTTCCGGCCTGGCGCTGTCCCGGCCGTTCTCTGCCCTTCCTCCTCCCTAGGGTACCGCAGGTCCATTGCCGCGTGATGCGTCCCGTGTCGGCTTGCTACCCCTCTTCCTCTGTCCCCACCACCTCCAACTACGTCACAGAAGATCTGTGTGTTCTGAAGAATTGGGCCTTCCCCTAACCAAACCCACACTTTCTGTACCACAGTGATTCTCAGAGCCAGCACGAAGGAGAAATGTCCCAAAAGGGAACTTCCGTCTCAGCCATCTGCCTGGAGCCGAAGGTTGGGGGCTCCAGGCCTCTAGGTGAGGTCTGTTGCCTTTGTGTTTCCCGAGGAGCAGGCGGTCAGGCGGTGGCAGTCCTCTGTCCTCTCTCTCTGTCGCAGGCAGGGTCTCAGCTACACTTACAGGACTTGACCACCATGTTAGACAGCTGTTCCACCTTGGGGGTCCTCCCAACATAGTACAGGATGGTCAGGGGCTCCAAGTCCTGGGGCACACAGCAAGGTGAGGCAGAGGCTTCAGGATTCAGAGTGTTGTACAGTCCCAGCACCTGGGGAGGACAGGTCACTTAGAGGGCGGCAGGCCAAGCCTCAGGCCCAGAGCCCTCTCGCATGTTCTGGGGGCTGCTCTTTCGGTTTGGGTAAACACCCGTACTCGAGTGAGCATTATCAGGGTAAGCTGAGAACAACTAATGGGCAACTTTAAACAGATCATGAAATATTCTCTGCTGTTAAGAAACACTCCTCTACTGGTTTTGCTAGCTCTAACTGGTCGCTTCGGTGAGAACTGATCCCATTGAACGCTGCTTTGGGCCATTTAGTAAGCGCCAGAGTGTGCGGCCCCAGACAGCAGGCAGTTAAGGGTGAGCTGTCAGGAGCCATGTTTCACAAATGGCTGCCCTATTTCTGAGTCCCCTTGAGGGAAAGAAAGGCAAGTGAGTTTCAGAGGCCTGACATCCCCCCCCCCCTCGCTCCCCTTCTCTTCCCATTGTTTCGTATTAGCTGCTTCTGTGTGCTTTGCATGGTCTTTCAGAATGTCTTTTCTATATCCAAGAGGCTGGAATTCCCAGAGTCCTTCCGCCAATGGCAGAAGCCTTTCTGCCCCAACATCCCTTGCTAGCTGTGTGCGCACATCTCTGACCTATAGGGTGTGCTGGGACAGTGAGTTAATTTCCAGAATGGCACAAAAGCTTTAGACAGAACAAATAAAAAGGCTGGTTGAAACCGTGGAGGAAATTTTAAAGGGCAGAATGTGGCAAAGTAGAGTCGGGCCAGGGTGCCAAGATCAGAACCTTCAGCAAAGGGATTTTACTCGCACCGGATCATCATTCCCTCATTCACCATTCAGTCCTCATGCATTCGTGTGAATGTGTCCCACATGGCGTGAGCACCGCTCCATACCGTGCTGTGGGTTGTGTCCGCGCTGCGGAGGTAGGGGCAAGGGCCGGAGCAGAAGTTGGCGTAGTAGCCCTTAGGTTCATGGACCCATTTCCAGCCCAGATCTTGTCGGAAGTCAATGTAGAGAGGGCGCACACAGCAGTTCTCCTCCAAATTGCTACAACAAAAAAACATTTATAGACCACCAACCTGAAGGAAACCACCAATATGAAAAACTTCACCAACGGCCCTCATATTTGTACCTGGAGTCCTTCCTGGTCATCCTAAGAGGTGGCCCTAATCAATGGAATCCTAGGTTCCAGTGCATTGAGCAGTATATACCATAAAAGCATCTTCTTGTGTTGAAGACCATGATCCCAAGAACATAATAGGCAGATACAGATGACGCATAAGGAGGAGAAAAAAGGCAAAGGTGGTCCTGCCCCCTTTTATATCGTAGATCAAAGCAGAGACATGAATTGCTTCACATAAAACCAAGCACTGAATGTTCTTAGCCAGCTCAGCTTTGTTGAGGGTGGTTTTATTGTTACCTTCCTAATGAGCACGCAGCGAGACATGAACTCTAAGCTCATGCAGCTTACATTCTACAGTAGACTGCTTAGACCAAATCTAGAGGCCGTCGAATCAAAACAAAGCGTATCCTTCTGTTAGACTCGTGACTCACCCCAAGTGTGATCATCAGGCCATTTCAATTCTGTTCCCTGCAGAAATCCATTTGGCAATAACCATTGCCAAGTGGGCATCTAGCCTGTACGTCAATGTCTGCTGCGACCTAGAACTTACTACTTCCAAAATCTGGCTTCTTGTAGGTTCCATGGGTGAACCATGGCAAACATTCCGGTTATCTGTCTATTCAAAAGCCATTCCTACCTCCCTTCTCCCTTGCCACCTCCCATTACAAAGTCTAGACCACCAGATACTCATTTTCCTGGCCTCTCTTGCAGGGAGGGGTGGTCATGTAAGCCAGCGATGACCAATCAGACATAAGGAGAAGTATGCAGGGGGTAAGGGCAAATTCTGGCAAAAACAGTTGATTCTTTATAGAAGTCACAGATGGAAGAGGAAAGCCACCAGCTCTGCCTCATCCCCCTTCTTCTTGTCATGAACACAGGCTACCCGGAGCGTTAGCAGTCACCGTTGACCCTAAGCAAGAAGATGAAAAGCAAGCCAACGTACTAAGCGTGGCAGACTGCGGAGGGAGAGCCTGTATTCCCAATGGCATAATTAGGCAGCCAGACCAACCCTGAGCCTGCTGCTACAGGCTTCTTGTGAACAAGAAATCCTCTGTGGTTTAGGCCACTGTTCCCTGCGGCCAAGAGCACCCATTCCTAACTGATTATGAGCCATACAGAACGAGCCTACAGGCCAGCCTTCCGACAGTTGGCGGCCAACTACATTACCTCTACTACACCTTCAACCTCGACCTCCCTAGTGCACTCAGTTGCTCCTTATAAGACATGGTTTTAGGTCTAAAAATTTCCTAATTCATTCTCCCCAGCTCCGTTCAGGCATCCCCTTCTCCAGCCAAACTGACCGATTCGTGTTCCTTCCTTCCTCCCGCCTCATCCCTACATGCCCAAACCTCACTCATCTGCACCCTTCTGAAGCCTTCCCTGCATCCACAGATGAACTTGTTGCTCCAGATTCTTAAAGCACTCTATCCTTCGGACCTTCTCGTAGATGTGGTCGTTTTCTACCTTTAAGTAACTGCTGTGTGTGCTTTATCATCCCTGCCCTCTCATAAATGAGGAACTAAACTAAATAAGAGAAGAGGCTCTTTCTTTTTCTCTCTTCACAGTGGCTACCTACCACTTCCGAATTAGTTCATTAATTTCTCCAGCTCGAATCCCCCTGGCACGTGGAGACTGCCCTATTTCCCCTCACCCAGGAGCATCCTTGGACAGTTCACAGGGACCTGAGCACTTCTTTCATGGGAAGCCCTGCATTCAACTGGTGCAGCCCCTCTGGAAAACAGTATGGAGGTTCCTCAGAAAGTTAAAAATAGAATTACCCTACGACCCCGCAATGGTACAACTAGGTATTTATCCGAAGGATACAAAATACAGATTTGAAGGGGCACGTGCACCTTGATGTTTACAGCAGCATTATCAACAACAGCCAAACTGTGGAGAGAGCCCAAGTGCCCATCGACAGATGAACGTCTAAAGAAGATGTGGTGTATCTATACAGTGGAATGTTACTCAGCCATCAAAAGGAATGAAAGCTTGCCACTTACAATGACATGGTTGGAGCTAGAGAGTATTAGGCTAAGGGAAATAGTCAGAGAAAGACACCATATGATGTCACTCATATGTGGAATTCAGGAAACAAAACAGATGAACATATGGGAAGGAAGGGAAAAAGAGAGAGAGAGGGAAGCCAATCATGAGAGACTCTTCACGATAGAGAACAAACTGAGGGTTGCTGGAGGGAGGCAGGTGGGGGATGGGCTAGATGGGGGATGGGCATTAAGGAGAGCACTTGTATGATGAGCACTGCGTGTCGTATGGAAGTGATGAATCACTAAATTCTACGGAAACCAGTATGACACTATATGTTAACCAACTAGAATTCAAATACACAAAAAACAAAGGAAGTTCTGCATTCATCTGCCCCACACAAAAACACACCGTAGAAGTACTTTACAAAACACAATAACTACAGAGAGGCTTCGGCCAAGTCTCTGCGATCCAAACTGTCTTAGCAACACTCTCCTCCTCATTTGCTTCAGCCAGGCCCTCACAGAGCTGGGCTGTGGAAAAATGGGGGCTTCCAGAAAAACAGGAAGACGTGGGTAAGAGCTTTTAGATCTTCTTTCCTGGAGATGGTTGTGACTAGCATCCAGGACCCCCCCAGTTGGCACAGCTTCGGCCTGGGGACTGAGCCCCTGAAGGCATACAGTAAATGCTGCCTCAGGAGTTGACGGTCGTGAGTGGGCCCAAGCTCACCGGAAGCAGTAATTGGTGTCCAGGGCCCGCTTCTTCCTCTGCCCGCCCTGGCCTGGGTTGTCCAGCCGGTGCGGGGGAATCATCATGAGGATGAGGTGAGGGTTGTGGTGGTCCTTCTGCTTCTTGAGGCGCCCTAGATCCCCACGGCCATGATCATCCTCACTGTCCACACCTGCAGAGGGGAAGAAGGAGGACAACCTCCTGTCTGAGGAGGGCAGAGTGGAGGCGGGCTTCCTGTGGCACCCCGTCACGGCCCTGCAAGGGCAAGGCATCACGCTCATGTCAGGCTGCAGGAAGCGGAAGGAGAAGACCAGGGAGAGGAACGCACAAGACACCTGGGGTCGGATCCCCTCATGACTCCGGCGTCTAAGTCGTCCAGAGAGCAGAGAGCCCTTCCCAGATGCTTCCTGGGATCTCGGGGCCGAGAAGCTTCCGTGAAACACCCCAGGCAGCTAGCTAACACATTGCTTTGGGCTGTCCGTTTAGATTCCGAGACTTAGAATCTTGGGGTGTGAGTTTCCTCGTATGCTCTGAATTGGTCAAGAAAGCCCCGAAGTCCTCCCTATAATGTGAGGCGTCTCGGTTTAAGATGCCTTTAATGGGAGCCGGAGGAGCTAGATTGCTTGCTTAATCATTAACGGGCACATGCGAGAGTAGTTTCAAGGTGTTTCCACTGTAACACTCAGAGAAGATACCAAGGAATGTGATCCACAGATTTAGCACACAAACTCTGCGGCTGGTGGGGAGACCCTCCTATTTCATCTGGAAAGGACAAGACTGAGGACTGAATTAGACCGAGTCTCAACTAAAGGAGATCTATTTTGTGACAGGCAATTGCCTGCTGTTGTCCATCTCCACCAAGGGCAGGAACACGAGGAGCTTAATTTACACAGTGACGGAAGGGACTTGGACCCCACGAAGGCGCACTAGGACCATCAGACAAATGGGAGGCCTGGATCTAAAATTCCCTTTTCTGAGAATCTTTATGAACAAGATAACTATTTACAGAGTGGGAGGATTTCGTCCTGACCTGGCCTGTAGCTAAGGACCCCAAAGGTCTTCTGAGCTCTGAGGTTCTGTGATTAGGACGTCAAATGCTTGGCTTTAAAAAAAAGGGAGGGGCCTGAAGTCAGGCCCACGAAGGGTAAGAGGTCTGCCCAGGGCTGGCAGCCAAGAGAGGGGGCACCTCTTCCCAGACAAGCCTCTGACCTCATGCTCTGGCGTGCTTGGTTTGATCTTGAGGAACCACCTGGCTTTGGGTGTGCCTCAGTTATCCAAAATGGGACTATTCAAGGAAAGAGAACATCCCTGAAATCCAGAGACTGTCCAGAGATTGAGCGTCTTAGAAACAGACTGGAAAACCAGAAAAGACTCTCAACTATTTCTCCATCTTAACACAAATACCCTGAGCCCCAAAGCAGTCATTCAAACCCAGATGACTCCTGGGTGGGGATCCCGTGGCCTCTGTAACATCTGGAAAGTTCAGGAGTCAGGACACCTGTATTCCTGGTCACTGCAGTTCCTTTTTTTTAGGGAAGGGGAAGACGACTATTTGTTGAGCATTTGTGGCACTGTGTTTTACATTTGTTATCTCATTTAATTTGCATGATAACCCTCCGAAAGTTGTATTCTCATCTCCGTTTTAGTGACTGAGCTCAGAGAGGCAGACCCGTTGGCCTCCATGATGCACCACTCTTCCCAAGGTTACACTGTCTTCCAGATGCTAACATACTCTATCAACTGAAAGTCACACGCCTTGCCTTTAGAGCAAAGCAGAATTACTCCAGTATAAAATAGTTGGCCGTCTCCGTGAGGGAGTTCGGTTGCTTTTCTTGGGGCCTGGTTGGGGTCTCCTGTTCTGTCTTGCCTCATCAACCGCCCTCCACCTACTGTATACCATCCATTTTGTTACCTTTGAATTTGATTTCCATCACCTCATGAATGTTTTCCAGGATGTCTCCATTGGGCTGAAAGGTGTGACATGGACAGTGAATGCTGATTTCCAGACCTAAGTTGGACTCTGCAAAACAAGACGTGGAATCAGTGAGAACATTCTTTATGTGATGGGGAAGCGTGCCCATCACCGTGCACGGTTGGCCAGGGCCTCTGCTCCCACAGGCAGTCACAGGAGCTGAGTAATGCTGAGGGACACAGGAGACAGAAGGTGCCAAAGCTCGAGTGGACCTCCACACGTGTTACCATACTGCAGGTGTTTCTGTTACGTATGAATAACCGGATAAAGGCACAAATTAAGGGGCATTATAAAGGAGAATTTTCCTTTTTTTTAGAAGATTTATTTATTCGAGAGAGAGCAAGTGTGCGAGCGGGGGGAGGGGCAGAAGAAGAGGGAGAGAGAGAATCTCAAGCAGACTCTGCTGAGCGTGGAGCCCGACGAGGGGCTCGATCTCAGGACCCTGAGATCACGACCTGAGCCGAAACCAAGAGTTGGACGCCTAACCTACTGCACCACCCAGGCGTCCCAAAGGAGAATATTCATAGTCATCTATTTTCAAAGGATGGTATTGGGAAAAAAACTGTCACCTGCCTACGTGAGGACAAAAGAATGAGGGCACAAGAAGGAAGAAAAACAACCACCACACTACCTAGGTGTTTGTTGGGAGAGGAGATACCCGAGCCAAGCTGCTGAGGCAGGATGAAATGGGAAGCAGGGGAGGAACCGGGAGAGGCCAGGGAAGGGGGCTCACTGAAGAACTTTGGAGCAGAGAAGCTGTGATTCAAAAGGCCACGAATTCCACCAGATGGAAGGAAGATGGCAGAGTCTGAGCCATAGGATTAGAAGTCAGGAAGCAATGCTAGAGGCAAGGTCACCGGCAGACAAACAGCCAAATCCGTCTATGGGGAAGATGCCAGCCTCTCCGCCAGGGCCATGACTATGGGTGTAAATGGAGTGGTAGTTTCCAGAGGACAGAAAATGAAAATCACAGTTACGTTTGGCCATATTTTCCTTAAGGGATAAGGACAGAATGAGGTCAAAGTTACTTGGAAGTTTCTTCTCTGGGAATCCCTGTTCAGTTAATGGGGAAGCTGGAGACGTGGATGGCTCACTGGGGGAAAACGAGCCACTCAGGAAGACCGTTGTGAAATCAGAGCACAGGCCGGAGGAGATGGCCAAGGGCCAAGGGCCCGGATGACACGAGCTCGGAGAGAACCAGCAGGAGGAAATGTGGAGATGCCAGGGTTTGCTGACAGATTCTCTGGTGCAAGAAGGCCAGCTGGGGCCCTTTCTCCTATTGGTGGTGTTTGCGTTTTACTAAAATTGGGGAAGCAAGGAAATTAGTAAAACGGGTCGAGTAAAGTGGAGGGAGAAAAGGAGGAATAAGAAGAGACACATTTGAACTGAATCCAGAAGTTTTGTGCAGGGAAACTAGGAAGGGTCTGGTATCATGTCAATTCTGGTGGGTCAGACTCAGCTAGGGAAGCTCTGATGACCCAGAGGCAGCAGCAATCTGTGCTGTGGGAAAGGTCATGAGGAAAGGACCCTTCTGGCTTCAGGATCAGCATCTCAGCAAGCTGATCGATTTACTGTGCCCCGGGCCACCCTCGTTCTGTGTGAGCATCCAGCCCTGGGACCAACCTGAGGTCATCTTGAAATCTGGTGTCATCAGGGAAAACCCCAGAGTTTTGCAAGCCAGCTCAGCACCCTTCTCACGCACAGAATGCCTCAAGCCCAGGGGTTCTGGTCACCATTAAGCAGGCCAGGATCCCTTCTTCCATAAACTCCAGAACTCAGTCTCATCCGTCCTCCTCCAAACCAGGGCAGCCTCTAGGACACACTGATGCTTGCTGAGCTTGAAGATTTCGGTTCCAGAAGGTTAGCTTTGGTGGGGAGCGAGGGGGCTATGATAACAAGGAAGCCGATGCCCAGCCAGAGAACAAGAAGTAAAAAGAGACGGAGTCAGGGGAGTATCTTCTTCCTGGTTGAAGGCCATTGAAAGAATGAACCGGGGTGGCTGAAAAGGGCTGCAGAGTGTACTTCCTATTACCCAGAAGGGCTCAAGCGAGGCCAAGGGACTTGTCCTGGTATGGACAAGTTCTGTGATTCTGTGAGTTAGAAAGTCAAGGTGCAAGGGCACCTGGGTGGCTCAGTCGGTTGAGTGTCTGACTCTTGGTTTTGGTTCAGATCCTGATCTCATGGGCTGTGAGATCGAGCCCCACACGGGCTCCACACTCGGCAGGAATCTGCTTGAATATTCTCTCTCTGCTCCTTCCCCTGTGCATGCTCATGTGTGTGTGTGATCTCTCTCTCTCTCTCTCTCTCCCCCTTCCCCCCGCCTCAAATAAATAAATAAATCTCAAAAAAAAAAAAAAATAGAAAGAAAGTCAAGGTGCAGACACGTGTTGGGGACAGTTAGGGTTAGGGGACAGGTGGTAGTGTGAGATGGCGGCCTGGCTTGGCCAACAGGCTCTGTGTAGGTAGAAGACTCAGTGACGGCAATAGTCACCAGCATTTGTTGAGCATTACGTGTTAAGCGCCGCTCTAAGACTTTACGTGCTGTAACTCATTCAATGAGGCTTAGAGAATTCAATGGCTTGCCCAAGGTACCCAGCCAGTAAGTGGGGAGAGCCAAGATTCAAACACCTGATGCCTGAGCCACACCCCTAACTGTTAGAGACAAAGAGGGACAAAGAGGGGGCAACAGAGACCACCAGGGAAGGCGCCTGGGTTTTCCCAGTGTCCCGGCTCTCCTGCGCTGTGATGCTGGCTGCGCTCCCTCCCCGGGCCGCTAGGGGGTGTCTGGCTCTGTACGGGGAGAAAGTGCAGACCATGAGGAGAAGCAGCACAAGGGTATGAGGACCTGGGTCCCCTAACTCTGGGTAGGGCTCCAGACAGTTCTGGGGCCCAGAAGGCAGGCTGGCATGCTGGTGCACAGGAGGCTCTCAGATGTTTGCTGAATGAATACAAGACCAGACATGTGACTCGGTTTCCCCATCAGTCCACACCACCAACTGCACCATTTGGAGTCCATCTGCTGCCTAGTTCGGGGCCACGAACTCTGAGGAGACTCACGAGCTCTGCATAAGTAAAGGTCTGTGTGGGATTCCCCTGTGCAAGGGGTGGGAAGCATCTGCCTAACTAGGAACTGAAGGTTCCAATGAAGAACTAACCTCAGAATTGGCAGCAGTGGGGATGGTGGGTGGGGGACCCACAGGTTTTATTACGAAATTATCTTTTTGATGTCTCAAGGAAGATGGAAATCATTCTCAGCGCAAACTTCTCATTGAGCTCTGCAGCTGGGAAAATAAGAACTCCTTCAAGTGCCCAGGGCTTCAAAGAAATCCAGGTGGAGCTGATCAAGATCAGACAGAGAAGCTAAGAGATGAATTTCCCCAGCCTTTCCTTTCTGCAGCCATGTCAGGCTCTAGGCGGAGTGCCGTCTGAGTCAGAATTCCCAACTGTGCTGCCGAAGGCACATCCCGGTCCCGTGGGTGCTCCTGGGCTTTTGCCTTTGTGCTCAGTAGGGGAGATGGGACAGAATTCCCGGGTAACCCTGGAGTTGAGGCAGGACCTCCAGCCCATGATCAGCCGGCTCGGCCGGGATGAGGGTTGGCAGACTCGGATGCCGCCCGACCCCGGGCAGGTCACATAAGTGAGCAAAGCAAGCCAGCGGATCATGCTCAATGGGGACTGCCAGCCTCACTCTTGGGGGAACAGCAGGGACTGGAGAGCCTATGGGGACGTGAAGAAGGCGGGCCCCACCTCAGGAGGTGGCCCCTACTCATCTCCCATGGATCGTCACCGGGAAATCGTCCAATTTTTCTAGAAAATCCAGAAGTCCAGGTTTTATGTGAAATCTCCTGACTTGAAAAATAGGAACTGTTGACCATTACTTAAATTTAAAACATCATGTAGGCCAGGCCTTAGTGCTTTAACACCAAAACACCAGGACAAGTTTCCCAAAATATCAAGGACAAGAAAGGACCCACCTGCTCCAGGGACTCTGGACATCAGCATGTGGATGGACTGTGCCCCCATGGCAGCTGATGACAGAATAAAATTCTGGGCAAGACGGGGAGAAGGAACAGATGGGCCCACCACAGGCACTCCCTCCCCACCGAGCATCAGTCCGGGCAGTACCCCTGAGTAAAGAAGGGCAGGAACAGAGACAGACAACAAAGCCCTATCATCTCCACGCCCACGGCTACCGCCCCAGCCCAAGCACAAGCCCCCACTGCTCTCATCCGGGCGGCTGCGGTGGCCCCTAGCTGGTTTTCCGGCTCCTTCCTTTGACTTCATGGCAACCAGAGGGGTCTTTTTTTTTTTTTTTAAGATTTTATTTATTTGAGAGAGAAAGAGAGCACACAGGAGAGTATGAGTGGGGGCAGAGGGGAGGAGCAGAGGGAGAAGGCGAAGCAGACACCCTGCTGAGCAGGGAGCCCAACATGGGGCTTGACCCAGGACCCTGGGATCATAACCTGAGCCCAAGGCAGACAGATGCTCCACCACCTGAGCCACCCAGGCGCCCCCAGAGGGGTCTTTTAGAGATACAAACCAAATCACCTCACTCCATATCCCATCCCTGCTTATAATACTGCAGGGTTTCTCATCACACATGGACTAGGTCCTCAAACCTGACCATGGCCTTACAGGTCCTAAGTCATAGGGCCCCAGCTACCTCTGGCACCCAGCTCACTCCATTCTAGACCATCAGCCTGCATGCCGCTGTCAGATCAAATCACACCTGCTACCGCCTGGGGGGCCTGCGCCTCCCCACCTCCTCTGCCCAGCACATCCTTATTCTCACCTTCACATGCTGGCCCTTCTCATCCCTCGGACTCAGTGCACACATTCCCGCAGGCAGAGAGCCTCCCTGAGCACCGTGTGCCGGACCCCACCCGTCACTGCCGCAGGGTCCTCTTCCGATGTCTTGTGCTCATCCCTGAAGTTCCCACTCATCAGTCTGTTTTCTTGGTTACTGTGTGTCTCTCCCATCGGAACGATAGCCCCATGGGAAACGGACCTCCCCGGTCTTGTTCACTGCTGTATCCGCCCCCTCAAGCCCGGCCTGGCTGAGGGAGCATTTCCATAAATGTGGGTTGAGTGAATGAATGGAGGACACAGTGAGCCAGTGGCAAAGCTAAGGTTTGAACCCAGATCTGTGACTCCTCTAGTTTTGTCCTGTTCCTTCTATATCGTGAACCACCAAGGGACCTTGAGGTGCGTTCCAAAATGCTCAGACTAAGAGTCAACCTACCTCTTCTCAAGAGCCACTCACGCACAGTGTCAGTGACATCAAAGGACAGCCACTCAGCGGTGCCCCGTGTGGGCAGATTCTTGCCGCCGATATAGCGCTGTTTGGCAATGTGCTCATCGGGCCGGAGTATCTAGAGGGCAGAGAGAGGATTAAGTACCCCGGGCCAGAACAAGCACCGCGGCCCCGGTCACAGTGCAGGAGGCCAGGTGAGGAGAGCAACGGGAAACTAAAAATTCCTGAAGGCTCCTGCAAGCCCCTCAGTTAACGCTTCACCCTCTCCAGGACAGACACAGATGGAGAGAGTCCCAGAAGGTGGGATTCACAACCAGGTCTGCTGATCTCTGCGGGGAGGGGAGGCCCAAAATGGTAGAGGAGCTGGCTCTCCCATTTGTGTGGCTTCTGTTCCGGGAGGCGCTCACCTGGAAGAGCTCGATCCTCTGCTCGCTGCGCTTGGAGCTGGGGTTGGGCACCCGCAAGACTCGGAATTCTGCTCGGAACAGGTTGGTTCCATTTTTCTCCACTGAGGACACGTTGAAGCGGAAAACCTTGGAGGTGATTCCTTTGGGGCAGACGGCCAGCTCATCTAGGAGATCAAGCAAGCGGGGAGAGGGGCAGTGTGAGTGAGACCCATAGGAGCCAATGTGCTGCCCATGGACACTCGCCAGGAGGCCAAGGTCCCATCCATGACCTCCCTAGAGGCTCGACAAGGCCTCAGGCCTAAAGGTAGGGACAGAGGTAGATCTTGGTGGCCCTGGAATCACACACAGGCCTGAGCCAGGAGCAGGGAGACCCGGAAGCTCCAGGACATGGCGCCAATGACTGGCCAGTCAAAGACAATCACCCCTCCTCCCATGGCCTCAACATCCCAGCCCGGCAGGCTCTCCAGCCTGCTTTCCTGCTCTTTTAGAAAACATAAGGCTCAAAAGATCGCGGCAAGTCCCCCGAGTAGTTTAATCGTCTCACAGCTGTTTGACCCATTCATGCGCTCGTTCCTTCAGGCATTCGTTCATTTATTACATGTGTATTGAGCCCATACAGGTGTGCCAAGCACAGTGCTGACAATGGGAAGCAAAAATGAAGAGCCGTGCCCCTGCCTTCAAGGAGATTCAGGTCCGGGGGAGGATATCAATACAAAGACCCACATAATGGAACCAGCAGGAAAGTGCTGAGGGCCTTTGGAGAAGCCCAGGAGTTGCTGCAATCCGATCAGAGTAGGGAGACAGCAGGGCGCACGTGATGCAAAGAGGTACCATTTGATCTGGGTCCTGCGGGAGGAAAGGGTTTGAGGATGGAGAGGGAGGGATTTTCCATGGAAGGACTGCAGGAAACACAGCAGGGAGGGGAGGAGGTGCATGTGTACAAGACGACCTGAAGCAACCAGGTGAGGGCCCCGCAAGACGAGGTCAGGACAGCCGACTGGGGCCTCCCCACGGGGAGGCTGAAATGTCAGACCGAGAGGCTGGATTTTATCCCATCAGCAGTGGGGAGCCATGGAAGATGTTAGAGCAGGGCAGTGACATAATTAACACTGTGTTTTAGACCCACTGAGGCAGCATCGCTATGGCAAAGAGCCCACATCTCAAGCCTGGTAGACCCACAGACGTTTCTTCAGACAGAGCTTGGCCATCCCTAGTGGCTCTTTTCTAAGGGTTTCTGTCCTTGACAGCCCATGCTATACCAGCCCCTGTCACCCTGCTGGCCTCTTCACCCCTGTCCACAGGACCCACGGCCGCAGATGTTCTTTGCCACACCTCAGTGCCCAAAGAGAAAAGAAAGCTCCTGTCTTTTTCTCCTGTACACTTCACAACCTCAAGGTCGGAGCAGCATTGACACCCAGAGAAAAACTTTCTACACAAATGGTAACAATAGCCAGAACTTGAAATTCAAGCTCAGAGACCCAGATTCCACACATAATGGACACGGCTGGAATGAGCTCATAATCACCCCGAGGGATGGTGTAGGAAGTCACGGACAAGGCGGGAAGGATCGGAGGCCTGGAAATAAGCAAATGCGCTACTGATCTTTAGGAAAGGATGAGTGAGTGTTTCTGGAAATTGCCATCTGGTGGGCCTGACACTGGTTCTTAGAAAATTAATGGAACAGATGTTAGGAAAACAAATGTGTGAATGCCGGCTAACGAAGCCCTGATTAATAACTGGCTTCAAAACACAAATACTGCCAACTATTCCCTAAACCGTGTCAGACAGAACCAGAAGGAGGCATCAGTGATAGCAATTTAATTGTTCAGCTTGCCAGTCTGGAAGGCTCTGGACACGGATAAGCGCGCGGACTGGCAACCCTCTCGAGCACCGACACGCTTGCTCCCTGAAGGAGCTGTCATCGATGCGGCTTCAGTTAGAACAGTCCCTCCAGTAACTGCTGAAAGAGGGAGTGGGGTGTGTCCGTGTTGCTGTGGAAAGGAAAATGGAATGGAAAACAGCACGTGCCCGTAAGCAGAGTCAGGGGGGGTCAGGACCGCGGGAGGCCAGGACATGGGGACACTGAGGAGCTAAGATGGTCTTCAGGACACTCTTATAACCATCCCTCTTTTGTTGCTCCCAGCCCATCAGTCAGATAGCTGTTCCCTCAGACGGACTCCTCTTGGTGGGAACTTCAAGGAGATTTCAAGAAGGAGGTGCGAAGGATCTTCTTTAAAAAAAAAAACAGAAACATTTTATTTATTTATTTGAGAGAGAACGCACAAGCAGGGGGAGGGGCAGATGGAGGGGGTGGGGGGCGAGAATCCCAAGCCGACTCTGTGCGGAGCGCGGAGTCTGATGCGGGGCTCGATCTCAGGGACCCTGAGATCACGACCTAAGCCAAAACCAAGGGTTGGGTGCTCAACCGACTGAGCCACCCAGGCTCCCTGGGAAGCGTTATTTCTTTTTCTTTTTCTTTCTTTCTTCTTCTTCTTCTTTTTTTTTTTTAATCACTGGGACCTACAAATTTCTAGCAGAGTTAGAAGGGACATTAGGGGTCATCTAGTGCAACCCTCTTCAGATGAAGAAACCGATGTCCAGAGAGGTCTTGACCAGGGCCACACATAGTTGATGCAAGCAAATTGACAGTAGCAAATAAAGCTCAAACGTACAATCATTAGTGATTACAACAGAACTGCCTAGAAGAGAAAAGAAAATGTAAATATAATCTTCTTGGTAATTAAATCCATGGAATAATGATGATGTTTTAAATAATTGGTGGAATGAGAGTGTAAATAAACAAACTGTAATAACACCACCTTACATTTCACGGAGCTTTTCCTAACTCATCTGACCCTCTAACAATCCTTGAGGAGAATGAGAATAAGTCAAATTGACCATTTTACAAAGGAGAAGAGTGATTGACTTCCCCAAGGTCATGCAACTAGTGGGTGGCAGAGGTGGTATTTGAACCCAGGTCTTCTGATCACCCCTCTCTTCTTAAAGTGGAGCCTCTGGAAGTTGGGGGGCACTAAGAGATCAAATAGTGGAGGCACAGGTTCACTGACAAAATGAAAGCTTCCATGGAGTGGGCCTACAGTTCCAACACAGGCCCAAGCAACAGCCCGTTCCTGCTCAGTTCTGGGGGTAGGCCATGCAGCTGCAGGAAGCTAGTATTATTGAGAGCTGGACTAGAGGGTCCACCTTGAAAATTACATTAGGGCCAACTTTTTCCACTATGCAAAAAATATATATATCTGTGGGGGCCATTTTCTCTTTTTTGCTATAGGGAGAGAAATATAAGCAAAGAATATTCATGTAGAGTCTTCACGAAAAACTGTGGAAACGGCTATGTTTCGACCATGCCTCTTAAAATGTTTTCAGCCACCAGGGCTCCTAGATGTGCCTTTGCTTACATGCATCCTTTCTGCCTGTAAAATCCTGCTGCTCCCAATGGCAGCATGCACACACCAGTGAGGAGCTGCTTCTTCACCCCAGCTGCACATTAGAATCACCTGGAGAGCCTTAAAAACAGATGATTACCTTGGAGTGGGTGGGTCCAGAGCTTCCTCCCCTCCCCCCCCCCCCCCCCCCCCCCCCCCCCGCTTTCTTTCTTTTCTTTAAAGATCTCCAGATGATTCTAATGCGTAGCCAGGGTTGAGAACCACAGTTTATAGTGCTCTGCAAAGGGTACCATGGCTTCCAGATGTTCTGGAAGTTTGAGAAACGACACTTCAGTGATTTAATCTTTAAATAGGTTGACCTTTAAAATGTATTAGACATGCAGTTTGGCCAATGCATCATTTAAAAAAATTTTGAATTAGAAGCCCATCAATATTTTAAGCCCAGGTTAAAGGTGGGAAATTTCACAAAAAAAGCCAGGTTTTCTGCGCTTCTGGGAAACGGCAAGGTCTAGTGAAGCAGGAACCACATTCCCAAATTTGGAAATCAGCAGGAACTGAGCAGTGGGTGCCTTCTTTGACCAGGGTGTGGGCGCTTCCGGCTCCCCCCACCCCCCCATTGGCCTCCTACACACCCTATTCTCTCCTCAACCCCAAGGCCAAGTGCCCCGTGCGCTTTGTCATGGTGCTGGCACTGAGGCTTTTCTTCCGGATCCTTTGCATTAACTGTCTAGCCTCTGTGGGCACTTGTGTTTGCAGCCCCTTAAGGAAAGGTTTTGCCCCAGTACACTGAGTGAGTCGTAAGCTTCAGTGGGCTTAAGAAGCGGACCCCACCCACAGATTCTGATTCTGTAAGGGTGAGGTTGGGCCTGGGAAGCCACATGTTTCCCACTCACATAGCCCCTGGACTGTTCTTGGAGAAACACTGACCTAGCGTGCAGAGGGCATTGGCACTGAGAACGAATGAGTTCTTGGGATACGAAAGGTCTTCTGATTTTCAGAATGAACACAATCTAAATGTAGCCTCCAGGAAAGAAAGGCCAACATATCAAGTTTTCTCTTTGCTCAGGATCTCTGGGTTTGCTGGCTGTCTTCGCACCAGCCTCGGATGGAAACAAGAGTCTCCCGCCAGCCATGGATAATTACAGGCCAGAAGTTAAAATGACACCCACACTGTTATCTTGATAACAAGGATGACAAAGGAATGGAGAAGGCTGTGTCTTTCCCCGCCACGGGTGTCAGAGGGAGTCTCTACACAGCCAGCTCCCGGTGAATTATAAAAGGATTTACAGAGGCTTCCCTTCCGTGCGGAGACTGTTGAATCATCCCAGATATATACACAAAATTGTTTCAGCTGCAAGAGCATGTGGAGATTATCTCTGACTTCACAGATGAGAAAACTGGGCTCAGAGAGGTGACCGGTCCAATGCCACCTGGTGTGGCTGCTTAACCAGCTTAAGGCTCTTCATTAGATAAAGAAAACCCTTCTGTTGAATTTGGGAGAACATCTGCGGTGGTATGAGTCTCCTGGCCAAAACAACAGGCAGAGCTCAGAAAGAACACACCCAGTTGGCCCTGTGTGATCTGCCCCCAGGGTTACCAATAGCTCCTGCCCACCCCCCACCCCCTGCTTTGGTCCAATATGTGATTTATTCATATTGTAAGTCAAAGTCCTATTGAAGCCTTAAGGTTAAACGTGGGGCCTGAAATGTTTATTTTACACACCGGCATTAGTGCCTAACAACATGCATTCTGCCGGCAGAATGTCTAGGTTAGAGTCCCTGCTCTTTGAGGCAAATTACTTCACTGATACATGTTTCCGGTTCCTCATCTGTAAGGTAGAGAATCGGGGTTCCTATCTAAGAGGACGGAGCCAGAGGATGGGTTCTCTCCCCTTTGCCCTTTCCCCTGCCCCCCTGGAAATTACTCCTTGCCACATTTTGCTCTCCAGGCTCCCCTATCTCCCTGAGCCACCTCCTGCTGTCACTTCCCGCTGAGTGCCTGCCCACTGGGTACAGAAGCAGACTGGCAGTGACGAAATGTGGAAGGGAACGCGATCTCATCACTTCCCCAGAAGCTCTGGCCCCCAGACCCTGCCAGCGTCCTGCCACAGACCCAGTGCCCCTGCTGGCCATCCCTCATGAGCTCAGGACAGGCTTCCCTTAGGCTAAGCCTCTGAGGATGCCTTTCTGCTCCTGCTCAGCATCTGCCCACTGCCTCCTTTTAATTAGTGTGTCTTCTGCATCTGCCTCTCTGGGGCTGGCTCGGCATCTGACCAGCTGCAGGGCGGGCCCAAGCCATGTCTGCTCCGCCTCTGTGTCACCTCCAACAGCTGCAGAGAGTCTGGGCCTGCTTCCTGTTTGCACCTGCAAGCCTCCACAGCATCACCCGTGTCCCACGGGGCCCTGGCTCCTCCCCAAGATCTCATACAGCATCTTGCTTCCTGGGCCAGATTTGCCCCCAGCCTGACCAGGCTCTGCGGCCCCAGGGCCACCCCCACCCGCCCCAGTTGCAAGGCACTGGTGCCACCAGCTAAGCTGCCAAGCATCCGTGTGCCCTTGCCCTGGCTTTCCCCAGGGCTGCCCACTATATGCGCCCTGAGTCTCTGTACAAAATCGATGTCCACTGGCACCTGTATGCCCTTGCCTGCATCTGGCCCATTCATTCTCTGCTCGGGATTCCAGACTGGACGGGCCCCTAGTGACTCAGCATCCCTCCTCCCTGGGACTCCACCTCCTGACCCGGATCATTGAGGTCCGAGCCCTTCTCCCTCATCCTGGACTCTCTCCAGACCTCTCCTGTAGGCCTCAGCTGTCCATATTCGTGGCCACTGCGTCCTGACTTGGTGGTTGCCCAGGGGTTGGGGGGGTTTCAGCCATCCTGGTGCTGGTGCCTCTGGGACCTGTAGGCCCCCAGCAGACCCTGAGCCAGCCCCACCTGGAGGATGCCAGGGAGGGCGCCTTGTGACTGTACTGTACCGGCTCTGCCTCCTACTCCGGCTTCCGCCCTACACGGTAGCCACATCCTAAGGCAAGGCGCTCCAGGCAGCCACAGGAAACGGAGTGGGAACCCCTCGCCAGGAACCACGGGCTCCTGGAGCTGGCCTGGGCCCGCTCCCAGTAGGGCCTTTTCCACCTTCAGCTAGAGCTGCTCCATCCACCCACCACCTCTTCCTTCTCTTCAGCCGGGTTCCTTTCAACCCCTGGCCCCCCTCACTCTGCCCGCTCCCTTCCACCCTCCCGCCCCTACTCCCCACTGGCCAGGTGAGCCTGAGAAGAAGAGGTAGTTGGGGTGGCGAGGACACCTGCTGGTAGGAAAAGCAAACAGAGCTGCTCCCAGAGTCCCTGGCCCAGAGTGGCTCACATTCCTCCTTCTCGGGCTGTCAGTTTCTCAACATCTGCCAAATCTCTCTCTCTCTCTTTCTCTCGTATTGAGGTTTTTTAAATGTCCGTTCAGTAAACACACATGACTCCCACACGTGTACAAACACACACAGAGACATCTCACCCAGAAGCCTCCCAGATTCTCAGCACAGACGGGAGCCTCCTGGGAGGACACACTCCCAGACACATGTCCTCTCTGCACCCACAGCCACACCTCCCACCCACTCTTCCCGTGACACGCAGACACAGAAGGGCGGCCAGCAATCATCGACACGTCCAGAGCCACAACCCTGCTCTCCCCGTGTCCACAGGCCTGGAAGCCGCCCATTTTGAGCCCATGACTCTGTCTACTGTACAAAGCCCAAAAGCACATGTACGTGTGAACAGAGGTGCAACCGTGCTCACGGCTCACGTGGGTCACGTGTGTGGCACTGACCGACGGGCCTGAACAGCAAGAGGCTGCCCCTTGCCTGGGCTTGGAAAAGCTTGACAGACATGAATCTGGGGTAGGTATCCTCTTTTTCCCAAGAACTGGAAAAACTAAACCACAGACGTGTCACAGCGAGTTGCGAAACAGGGGAGAAGACCCAGGTCTCCAGACTCGTGGACCCAGAAGGGCTTTCAAGAGAGCTGGCCCTGGCCCTCCGTGGCACCCGTCCACTCACAGTTACCTAGCCCGTCACACGTGCCAGCACACAGAGGTTAACCGGACAGCACAAGGTAATTCCAAAGTAAAACCAGTCCAGGTTGTGATGCGAGTTCAGCAAGCCACTCGACCCCAGGGCTCCCGGCCTCCCAGAAGCCAAGCCCCCAACCCCCAGCTCTGTCTCCCTCCCCACCCACCCACCCAGGCCCCAGCTGTGCCTCGCACCTCCTGAGCCTGGGTGTGGGTGAACCCAGGGCACCCCCCCTCCCCCGGCTCAGAGGCCACCGCTCGGCCCCTCTCTGTGGGACACCCTCCTGCAGTTCAGACCCTCTGGAGCAGACACCCCAGAGAGAATTTGGACTTACTGTGCTCCGCCAGCCCCTGGATCATGTCGAATTTATGGATTTCTTTGGCATAATACTCCGACTCGGTGTTTTCCTGAGTGCAGCTGTCCTCCCTCTCCCCCTGCATCTCCTCCAGCAGCTCCCGGGTGCTGTTGTAAAGGGCCAGGACCTGGTAGGGGACGTGGGTCATCACCGATGGCTCGGGGGGACTGGTGAGCCGGAGTTTGCTCAAGATCTGTCCCCTAATGGCTTCCACCCTCTTCTTCTTGATGTGGCCAAAGTCCAAGGTGGTGCAAGTGGACAGAGAGAGGCTGACCGTGGCAAAGTTCAGCAGGGCCAGGACCACCAGAGCCCTTTGCAAGTGCATCTTCATGCGCAAGCTGGGGAGAGCGGCTGGGGGGGGGGGCGCTGCTGCGAGGCCCGGCGAGGAGGAGACCCCAGCAGTCGTGCAGAAGGAGGGAGGAAAACCAGGCGGCCTCCCTAGATCCCGAAGACTGAGGCTTGGCAAGAAGGTGCATGAACTCACTGCACTGCGAGAGCTTCAGGACTTCCAGGAAGCACTGGCAACCCTGAGCGCGAAGACGCCGACTGTGTGCCTTGGAGCTCTGGGTCTCTTCTCCATGTGTCTAAACAGGTTCTGCGGGGCTCTGACTCCCAGCAGGCCAGGTGGAGGGCAAGCAGAGGGCTGGGAGGGGTGGCAAGGCAGCTGGGAGTGGGAAGGGAGCTGGAGTTTTTCCTTAGGTAAAAATAAATAGAGCGGATATCTGATATTGCCAAATGCCGCTTGGCGATGGGGAGAAAGTGGGTATTTTAAAGAAGGAGCAGGAGGACCATGGCTGGGTCCCAAAATCAAAATCCTCGCCTTGCCCTGAAGGAGGATAAGAAAAGAGAATGGAAAAGAAAAGGGGGAAAAATGTTTAAAAAAAAGTCAGATAGCCAGTGAGTAGGTGGGGAGAGGCAGGGCTGGGCTGGGCTGGCCCCGCTAAAGGTGGGGGCAGCGCAGGGCACGCTTGTCTCTCGGGCACACCATTCATGCTTTCTCTTTTGTTTACACTTCCTCGGGGGCTTTCTAAATGACTTTGTTCACGCTGCCTCTCGTCTTCATTGGCTGGGAAGTGGGGGTATGTGCAATTGGAAGGCAGGGAGGACAGGCCCCTGGAGAGCAGCCCCAATAATCCACTTGGACGCCCAAGGTCACCAGCACCTCGGCTTGTCTTCTCCCTCGGCCATTGCTTCTGTTCCCTGCTTCTCTTTACAAAAATAAAAAGGAGAAGAAAAAGAAAATAGCAGCCAGGTCCCTGCACGCCTGCTCCGGAAAGCTGTTATTCCTTCTTTCTCAGGCTTCTTCCCCTATCTCTCCCCTCTCTTGCTCATTCCCTTGGCCTTGGCTTTCTGCTTCCCTCCCTTCCTCTCCCTGCTGCTTCTCCCTCTCCTTCTCCCTCTCTCTCTCTCCCTCTCCTCTCCCTCTCGCTCCTCTCCCTCTCTCACACACACATGCACACACACTGCTTTCTCTATTTCTCTCTGCTGAAATTTTATACCTCCCTCCCATGACGTCTCGGGCCCGGGTGGGGGAGGGAGGGACCAGCGCACGCAGCCTCTTTTGCTGCACGATTTTAATGTTTTAAACAGGCACAGGAAAAGCCGAGCCCATTTGAAAAATACTTTGCGAGTCCTCTGGTTCGACGTGGTAACTGAACTTTTTTTCCCCTCTTGGAGTCACTCCTGCTACACGTTGACTGTTTTTCTGGAAAGTTACTCCGACGAATCCCTTCCCTCCTTCTCCCCCAGCTCCTTCGCCCTCTCGCCAGCTTGTCAGCCCGTCCTCTCTCCTCGGCCCGTCTCTCGCTCCTGCCACGGTCCCCTCACCACCACCACCCCTACACCCCCCACCCCCTGCCCGGGCCGCCCCCGGGCCCGACGGCCCGCGGGGCAGAGGCGAGGGGCAGGGGGCAGGGGCGCGCGCGGGGCAGGCGCAGGGGCAGCCGTGCCCACCCTCGGGGTTGGGGGGGGCAACGCCCGGCCGGGGAGCGGGGTCGGAGGTGGGCACGGCTCCGCGGCGATCCTGGCCCCGATTCTTCACTGACAAGCCTGGAGTCGGGCGGCCGGCTGAAGCTTGGAGATGCTCCAGGGCCATTGAAAATGGTGGCGTTTTCCGGCAGATCGAGGGTGCCCCCTGGCGAGGCGAGGGCGCCAGTGAAGGAGCGCGGCCGGCCGGGGCCGGGACGCCGGGGAGGGCTGGGGGTGGGGCTGGGGGCTGGAGGAGAGGGGCCGCGGGAGAGGGCGAGGGAAGCGACCCCGGAGCCTGGGGGGACGGGCTCCCTCTCGGTCCGACGTGCGCACAAGTGCACCTCTCTCTTCCCGGGGCCCCGCTCGGCAGCCGCTCTCGCAGAAATGTCCTCCAGATGTTCGCAGCCTCCCTCCCCGCCGAGGGTTCCGCAGGGAGCTGCGCCAGCGAGCGCAAAGTCAGCAGTTGGCCCCAGCCCATTTCCCAGATGGGTGAGGGGAAGTTTTCTCTCGGCTCGCTCTCGTTCCTCTTCTCCGCCTAAGCTTCTACGTCCTTTCCCACGAGAAGCTCAGAGAGGGCAAGGCACGTTGCTTCCCGGCAACACGGGACGTGCCTCTAACTCGATCACTTTCCTGCGAATCTGTGCTCCTCCCCGCCACTACACCGCACCTCACCCAGCCTTCCTGGACCCTTCCTGTGAGGTCTGCTTCCTGCCTCTGGCTCCTAGGCCGCTGGGATGTTCACTGAATCCCCAGAACAGTGGATGATCAGTTTACAGTTGAGGAAACTGAGGCACAGAGCGATTTTTTTTTTTTTTTTTTTAAAGACCACCCTCTCATGGGTGGTGGAGGCGATAGTTAACTCAGGCTCTCTAGTTTGGGTAGGCATTGTTGTCATTTGAATAACAGGAAATCTAGGTGTAGAAAGCTTAAAAGTAACTTACCTAGAATATATAGCCAGTAGGTGTCAACACTGAGATTTGGACCCAGGAAATCTATTGCCAGAGTCTATGCATTTTCCTATGCAATGCTGCCTCTGAAATTCAGCCATGATTTGAAAAATATTTTGACGTTCACTGTATGCCAGGCTCTGTTCTGGGCTCTGTGGATGCAGCCCTGAACCAAACAAACTAACAAAACCCTTGCCCTTAAGGGAGCTTACATTGGGGGTGGGGGGAGGAGGGGTGTGGAAATGGCAATAAACGGAAGAATTAGGTATGATGATAAAAGATAAGCACCGTGGTGGAAAATAAAGCAGGGAGGTAGATTAGGGAGTGCCTAGGTTGGGACTGTTGAAACTTAAAATAGGGTGACAGAGAAGACCTTACTGAGGTCTTTAGGCAAACGCTTGTAAGATGGGAGGAAAATTATTCTCCTTCTGGACTCCACCTCTACCAAATCAGTCTCCAGGGATGGGGCCCTGGCACGTGTATTTTTAACAAACCCCACAGGTGAGTCAGGTGCTCAGCAAGGTCCGGAAGCACTGTCCTAGGGCTTCTTTCTGCTCAGACTGAGCACCATGTACCTTTTGCTTTCAGGAAGTCAGGGAAGAAGGGGGAGTTAAGGTTTGAAAACTGGCCATAAGGTGGTGGTAGTGTGGCTATGGGCTCACACCAAATGGAAAAATCCAAAGATGAATCCCTTCTTCCTCATCTGGTGCCAAGGAAGAAGAAAACAAAGGATTCACAGGAGCCTATATTTCATCTGTCTTGGATTCTGGCAATGAATGCTTCTTCAGATTAAAATCTAACTGGATATGCTCAGTGAGAATCAGATCTTAGGGGTATTCTCTAAGAGCAATTACAAGGGAGGAGACTGAGGTCCAGAGGGGGCTCTGCCTGGCCACACAGGTAGTTATCAGCAGAGCTAGGATGAGACCTCAACTCTTCTGACATCCAAGCAGTGCTGTTGCTGTCACAAGACATGCTAACACACAGCCCTACCCAGTAAACATGTGTGGATGACTGGTTGAACTGAGTAATTTATTGGGTATTTAAGAAATCCTTGCAATCCAGTTTTAGGGGGTGTGACTCCCACTTTCAAGTCTTTGCTTTTTAGCAGTGGTCATCTAGGCCTTACCCCTAGCCTGATATTGGGGATATTGTTCACATTCAGGACCATGAGGCCGTCTTTTGGGGGGCCTAGCTGACCAGTACCAGGGACCTGGCCAGTGGTGTTGACTTGGGGATCTTACATGGAGAGTCAATGCAGACTCAGCTTGTCCCAGTAGGCTGGGAATTTGAGGGACATCTTCCTCTGCTGGCCTAGGAGTATGGCTGGCACCCAGGAATACTGGGTGCCAAATCTCAGTGGAGGAGAAAAATACTCTTATAAGATTTGGTATCCAAAAAGGCATCAGGCTCTGCTGCTTGGCACTCAGATGATTTCCCTCAAGCCACCTCTTTGCACCTTAGGGTCCTCAATTTTTGGATAGAGATATCTCTGATGCTCACTTTGTGGGGTTGTTGGAGGGATTACTTGACTTTTGAATGTTGTCACTACTTATGTATTTGACGTCCTGGTTTGGCTTCTCTGTAAACTTCTTGAAGGCAGAGATTATGTATATTGCATGTTCCATTAGAAACTATTTATTTGCACCTGACCACTCTCCCCTCCCGTGAGCCTGTTTTCTTATCTGTCGGATGGAGATAATAGACTCACCTTGTTTTTCACATAAGTTTATTATATCCTTCCTGTGAGATAATAACTGAGAGAGTCGTTATTCATTGTAAAGGGCTATATAAATAAGAGGGATCAAGGCAACACAGCAGGTCTTTAGTTTCTGCTATGGAATCTCTGTTTTGAAGGGCCCTAATAGCATCAGATGTCCTCCAAGGTACCAGTGATCAATTTAATCACTACTATTAGTACTATGTACTATGTACTTAATAACATATATTTAAACAGAGCTACACATCTAGACAGTTCCTAAAGACTAACATTCTCTTCACTGTCCCATAGGAGCGGCCTTAGCGGGATTTAATAGCTGGGGGTTTCTTCCAGAAGTCAGGCAAGGCAGTTTAGGAAAGTTTTGGTTTAAATTCAAAGGCGGCACAAAGAATCCAGGAATAATGCGGCGGATCCTTTAAATATTGAGATGAAAGGGCGGAGCCGTCGTCAGGGACGCGACTGGGCCGCTTGGTTTCCAGGAAATGACATCAGGCGGCCGCGGAGATGGAGGACGTGCTGGACCTAGGCGAGGAGCGGCGCCGCGGCTCGGCCACCTCCGTGAGGACCGACTTGGGGGCTTGGGGCTAGGATTGGGCGGGTGCAGAGGGGCGACCTAGCCGGCCCGGCTTCCCGGCGGCGCCTCCGCCTGGCCTGGCCCAAGTGGCCGGAGCGGGCGGGCGCGGAGCCGCGCGGGGGCGAGGCCGGGGAAGAGGCGGCCTCAGCCGCCCCGCCCCCGGGGTTGCGGTGGGCTCCGCCGCTACTGGCCTGGGGTTTGCTTTCTTTAAAATTCTCTGAAAGCAGAAAAACAGATCCTGCCTCTGCCAGCTTCTGGGACCGGTGGGAAATTTCCCAGCCAGGCTCCGCTTTCTGGAGCCACGAGTGCTAACTCCCCTAGAGCGGGCATATCTGAGAGTGACCGGAGGCGCCCTGGGCCAGGGTCGCACTTGCACCCATCCCAGGGCTTTTTCCTTGAGACTTCTCATGCCAGAAGTTCGTGTAAAGACTTCAGGCAGACGGGAAGGGCCTTCTCTTGCCCGGAGTTCCCACAAGGAGGTGGGCGTCACCTCAGTTTTATGATTTAGGATTTCTAGCGTGGAGGAGTGGCTAGGTGCTGGGGGCCCGGAGGTCAAATAGAGTATGAAGCTGCTTACTGGGTTAAAAAAAAGTTAGCATTGTGTGTCAACTATAGTCAAATCTAAAAAATTAAAACAAACAAACCTTCTCCAACTTCGGTTTCCTTTATCTCTGGAATGGAGATGTTGATATCTACTTCAAAGTGCTGCCATGAAGATGAAATGTAGTAACGCATGGGAAGCATTTAATACAGTGCCTGTCACACGATAAGTTATTAGAAGTCAGCTGCTGTGGCTTCTGAGGCTCGTTTACCCAGTTATGTATATAGTCAGTAAATCACTGATCTAGATTCAAGACCCAAGTTCAGTGTTGTTTTTTAACTCCATCGCAGTCCCATCAAGACTTTTTACCTTTAAAATTAGTCAAGATCATGGTCCCTAGAAGATTGGGGCAACACAGCAGGTCTTTGGTTTCTGCTATGGAATCTCTGTTTTGAAGGGCCCTAATAGCATCAGATGTCCTCCAAGGTACCAGAGAGGAGCACCTCTCGGGGAACAAGAACAGTTGTTCTACGATGCAGGTTTGGCCAAAGAGAAGATTAGGTCACCGGGTCTTTCTGATATGTGAACTTGTTTAGTCCCTGGGAATGTAAATGTAGTTATGCATTCATTCTTTAAACAAATACTTATTGAGCCCCCACTGTGTGTCAGGCATTGGGTTAGGTGCTGGACATACAGCAGTGAAACAACAACAACAACATCAACAACACAGGGGCGCCTGGCTGGCTCAGTCGGTGGAGCATGCAACTCTTGATCTCAGGCCCCACACTGGGTGTAGAGATTACTTTAAAAAATAAAATCTTAAAAAACAACAGCAACAAGCAAAGTCCTTGTCGTCAGGGGGCTTACAACCCGGGGAGGGGGTGAAGATGGACAGTAAGACTCTCCACTTAAAATATACGTACATTTAAATATAGTAAAGTAGTTTTTCTACCAGTCATTTCCGTGGATTTATACAAGGTCTTCAAAAGGCCTAAAGCCTTAACATACTTAACAGTTATTAGAGAAACCACCCGGAAACCGCATTTAGAGACAAGATCATTGACTTTTTGTTTTAGCACAACCCCTACGAGTAGTACGCTATGTTCAGATACCAAATGCTAGGACAAGTGGGAAAGGGCAGTGATAGGCAGAGGGGCGGAATTATCTGCCTTGGAAAGAAAACGAGCTGCTGATCAGAAAGATTGTTTCCATCATCCCTGAAACCTAAATTACTGATTAGAATGTGAAATGTAAACAGGTCGTAGGGGTTTTTATGCAACCCCCGTGTAACCCCTCTCAGTTGTTTGGTGCAGGCAGTTTTTAGAACACCTGAAAACTGAAACTCCAGCATGGGATAGTGAAAAGAACTGAGGATCCGAAGACGGAAAAAGGTTTTGCTTTTCGATTGATGTCTGCCACTTACTTGCCTTCCTGGGCCTCACTTTCCATGCTTGTGAAATGGCATCGGTCCTCGTCCCTGTTACTGTGAGAATCCAGTGAAGCCACATCAGATGAGATCTAAAAATGTTTACATTAATGCTGGTTTTAGAAAAGCCAACAAATGATAATATAAATATTTCGACATCCACTGGTCTGCCTAAATAAAGTTTTATTTCTGTGCTGGGAAGCATTTGAGACACAGAGCCTCCACCCCAGGAGGGCTTTGGGAAACACCTCCAGATGGTTCATTTGATGACTCAGAATTTAAAGTGTTCTGATTTCCGAAGCTGATGTCTCAGAATTCTTGTAAGAGATTTCCTTTACTGTCTAGAAGCGCAAATCCATATCATACCCAATGTGGGGCCCGAGATCAAGAGTCGAATGCTCCACCGACGTCAAAGCAAATGCTACCTGTATTTACATCTCTGGTGCTAGTTGCCATGGAATTTAGGAGTTCTTTCCCCAAATTCTTTTTGATAACAATTTCACGCCACGCTGCAGCTTTGAAATGAGGCCTTTCTAGAATCCTGCATAGGAACATGAGAGCCTTTACCACCTTCTTCCCTGAGCTTTGGCATGAGGTCTCTCTCTTCATTCTAGAGGAATGTCTGTGTGCATTTCTTTGGGTAGGAAGGATCTATGGCAGTTAAAAGAGAGACCTGTGATCATTAATCCAGGAATTTCATGTTTTCTTCTCAAATAGAAATGGCCTCAGGTGCTTTGTTTTAAGGGTGTGGAAGCATTTTTTAAAAAATATGTTCAAGTTGCTCAAATCCCATCCTCCACCATGTCATCATAGATCCTGCCCTTGCTTACCTTCCCGAATTCTCGTCCTCATAGTGGCTCAAAGATGTTTGGGTCAGCAGCGTTCCTCATCTCTCCTTACAGGGACCCAAGATGGGTCGCCGAGCTCAACAGGAGTCAGCTCAAGTCGAGAATCATCTCAGTAGCAAGAACTCCTCTTCAATTCTGACTGGAGAGGTGGGTGTTAAAAAAAAAAAAATGCTTTCTAAGAGTTAGTAATTACTTAATGAGCAAGGATTTGGTATTTCATATTTCTTCTCTCCAATGTCAGCCCTTTGTCCTATCTTGATTTGGAAATTCCCTTCCTTGGCATTTGCCCTATTAGCAAGAAGTGAAAGCAGAACGTTTTTTTCTTTGATGCCAGAGTAGTTTCTGTGCATTGCTTTATATTCTCAGTGAAGAACATTCTTAAGTTCGCTGAAGCAGGGGACTGGGAAGTTTCAAAATCCAGTGGAAATCCAGGTTTTTATTTCTGCCAAATCAATGCCAGTGAGCCCTGCTGGTGACGTAAGGTTGGATTACACAACTGGACGTTTGCTCTCGGTGGTGACCTGCACTTGCTACAGTTTTCAGGCAGGAAGGGGATTAGTGCTGGCCTTACTTCCCTGGAAACTTTTCTGAGTGGCCTGGAACTGTGGGAATTTATCCAGCTGCTCCATGGAGGGTGGGTAATCCCGATGAGCAACACTTTTAATGCCAGGGCACTATTTTTGGCAGTTCACTCAGAGCCCCTTTGCATCTTCCGCTGTCCAGTTGAATAAACTTTGCTCTTTTCAAGAATCAGTTTCGGGATAATCCCTCTGTGAGCTCTTCCTAACTTCCCCAGGCCAGCTTAGGGCTCCTTCTTCTCTGCCTATTATGAGACATCTGTATGTTCTCACACTGTATGCTAAATTTCTTTTTATGTATCTGTCTAGCCCCACTAGACAGTGACTTCCCACACAGCAGGAAACCTGGCTCCTCAGTTATCTAGTTCATTGGCCATAGTAGGTTTAAAATCGATGAGGGGATCTACACTGAGAAGCCTAACGAGCTAGACAGGTGCATGAGCAAAGCATGCCAGGGACAAGACACAGGCACACTTACAGTATCACGTATGTAGGAATATTCTTCACTTTCCCGGGAAGCAAGTTCTCCAGCATTTCTGTGAGCAGTCCACATGGCCCTTTCGATTTATCTTTTACTTTCTCACTTATTGTAGAAATGTGGGTACAGAGCATCATTACTCTAAGGTAACAGTCATTCCAGTACAGAGGAACTGGTGGCTGGCCCGTGGCCACATTGCCTGGAGACTGTAGGGAGAGGTGGGGAGATGGGTTGTGGGAACCAGAGGCCACATGTTCCCTGTAAAAAGGAAACCACTGCCTAGCTGAAGCTGACTGATGCTGTGGGGACTATAGGCCCCGTATCGCCAGATCCTCTGATTTTCCGCGAGATGCTGACAGTCGACAGTTTTGTGAGAAATCAGCACATTTCCATAGGTTAGCAACTAATTATAACAATTAAAACATCATAGGCCTGAGGGTGGTCAGTTTGTGACTTTGGCGACAGCACCTGCATTATAGTGCTTATTACGTTGTATTCTCATTGTTTCCATGACTGGCCCCCTCATAAGATGGGAGCTTTGGAAGGCCGGCTGTCACTCACAATGCCCAGCACAGGCATGAGGTGGACAGTGCAGGGTTGTTGGGGGGGCCAGTGAGGTACACCGTGTGTGATGAGGGCCATCACAGGCTGAGGAAGAGTGTTGCAGGATGGGGGGTGGGTACATAGTGGTGCACTGGAAGCCCAGGGAAGGGGGGCGGTGGTGTAATGGAGGAAGATGGTGAGAGAACACATTTCATACCCAACCCTGGGTCTGAGGGACCTTGAACTGTAGTAGTGTATGTTGGCTAAGCGAAAATGGGCAAGCAGATGACTGGGTTAATGGAGTCTCCTCTTGACCTCTGACCACTTTAGACTGTGGGCCTAGGAAGATCCATCCCAATAGCAAATCATTTATTCATTTCTTCAACAAATAGTTATTAAAGTTTATTATGTGTCGGGCGCCTTTGCAGAGGGTTGGCATATTTCAGTGAACAAAAGAGATAAAATTTCCTGCCATAATGGAACTTTTACTCCTGTGATCACTGGCAGCCAGAAAGACCAATCACATGTCTACTTAATTGTGAAGGAGGTTCTAGGCACTTGTAGTGGTTAGGTGATGGGCCTGTGGTGGGCCAGAATATCCTGGAATGACCTGATGGCCTTGAGGCTCTGTGTGACCCCCACACCAAATCAGCTTCTAGGCTGGGGTCAGTAGGCATTGTTCACCGCCCCCCCTCCCCGCCCCGGTCCCAATCACTTTCCCCTTGGCTCCCAGGTGAGAGTCAGGACTGTGAACAGCTAACTTCAAAGGCACAGACTGTGATGACTTTTCAGGGTTTCATCCTTTCTGGAAGGATGATCCCCCAGGGACATTTACCTCTGGGCCTTAGCATTTTTGTGGGAGAACACGATGAAAAGTCATTCTGTTCTTCACCCAACTGGTGCCTCTGGCCGTGACATGCTGGTCAGAATTCCAGGGATTCCTTCTCTCCCTGGGTTGACTGAGGTTTAAAGCAGTGTGGGCAGCCTCCCCCGGGGGCAGATGCTCCCTGTGCTGTGTGGAACTTTTTGGCTGTTTCTTTCTAAAATTAGATCCCAAGACTTTTGTGTGTGCCCATTTACGTTCCAGTTCTGAGTGTGTGACCTGACGTATTTATTTTTGTTCCCTGGCTGACTCGATTCTAGGATGAAGCTATCGCTGAAAACGTAAACATGGCACCTGGGGGCCGTCAGACATCCTGGAATGACTGTAGAGTTAAGTAGGAATGTTTGGTTGGAGGCGAGGTGGTGGAGTTGGGCGCTCTGCTGGAGGAAGCACAGAGGCAGTGTGCTCGAGTAGAAAGAACACCGGGCCTGGCACCAGATAAGCGGGGCTGGAGACCCAGCTCTGCTAACTGCCTGGATCTTGAACAAGTCCACTAATCTCTCTAATCCTCCGTTTCACTGTCTGTCAAGTGGTGGTAACAATGCCACCGGGTTGCTGTGGGGATTAAGAGAGAGATGCATTTGACAGCACTACACACACGTGCGTTCCTTCGGGAACGCAGATAGACGAGGACTGGACAGTGCTTTGCCTTTTTTATTGAAGGGCAGCCACGTAGGAGGACGCGAGCCTGGGTCTCCTGTCCAACTGACTTGGAAGTCTCTTGGAGAGCTCTGACTCATTTACCCGTGGGTAGACTAGTAGTGATCCAAAGCAGTGTTTGTGCTTCCTGGGCACGGGCGGCATTCTTTATGAAGAGTGGATAAGAGCACAGGCCTGGGGGTCATGAAGTCCTGGGTTGAAATCCTGGCTCTGCTACACATGAACGCTAGGACTCAGCAAGTTATTTAACCTCTTTTATCCCCCCCTCTTTTTTTTTTTTCCCAAGATTTTATTTATTTATTTGAGAGAGAGAGAGAGAGCTCATGCGATGAGCGGGAGCAGGGAGGGGGCAGAGGGAGAGAGGGAATCTCAAGCAGACTCCCCGCGGAGCATGGAGCCCCACTTGGTCGATCTCATGACCCTAAGATCATGACCTGAGCCAAAACCAAGAGCCGGATGCCTAACTGACTGCGCCACCCAAGCGCCCCAGGAGCAGTACAGCCTCACCTCACTCAGCCTCAGTTTCCTCATGGGTAAGGCAGGGATAGTAATATCACATACTCCATAGGGTGGCTAAAGAGAAAAAATGAGATAATCGATGTAAAGCCCTTCACACAGCCTGGCACATAGCGCCCAAAATGTTGCTGATCGTTATTATTTCTGTAGAACTTGGATGGTCTTTTTATTTTGCTTTAACCCTCTCTACTAGGGTTGAAAACCGGTAGCCTTCAGGTTGAATGTTGCCTATAGTGATGTCTCGTTTGATCCATACAGAGTTAAAACTTTTAAAATTTGGCGGTTATTTATAAATTAGGAAACTTGACGTGAAAATCCCAATTCTGGGCTTCTCTTTAAAATCAGAAGTTCTGGCACAGTGGGAATGCTGGGCTGGCACCACCCCCACCCCCTCCAGGGCACCAGTTGGCCGGAGCTGGGTGGAACTGGCAATGGTGCTTGCTTACATGAGGCCTACCTGGTGCAGTTTGCCACGCCTTTCTTTCATACACCTGTCAGATTAACTCACATTTGATCTGCCTTCTCCTATTTCCATTTAAGTTTAGAACTCGTGGTCTTTGAGGGTGGATTGATTTTCAGGCATCCTTGTGTATCTATTAGTATTGAATTTGGACACATGCATCAGAAACTTGATCCCAGTTTTTTAATCAAGCAGGCACGATTTTTTAAAAGATTTATTTCAGAGAGAGAGAGAGGGAGAGCAGGGGGAGGGACAGCAGGAGAGGAGAGAGACAATCCCAAGCAGACTCTGCGCTGAGTGTGGGGCCTGATGCCAGGCTCGATCCCAGGACGCCGAGATCATGACCTGAGCCCAAACCCAGAGTTGGATGCTTAACTGACTTTGCCACCCGGGTGCCCCCAGGCATGATTTTTCTAACAGCAGGAAATCCAGTGGAGGGCAGAGGAGGGCAGATGCTGTCACTGGGCAGTATCCTGCATTACCCTGGCCCCTTCTAGCCTCCTCCTCTGCCATCTGGAGCTTGTGACTTGCTGCCATAGTTGTAAGATGGCTGGTGGTTCCACAAGGATCAGATCTGCATTCCAGGTAGGGAGAGGGGCCATAGTTGAAGAGTTCAAGGTGCATGTCCACTAAGTTTGTTCCTTATGAGGAAAACAGTAGCCAGAGACCTCACCAAGGAGACTTCTAGTTATATTTCATTGATCAGAACTGGCTCTTAAAACAGCCTTAAGTTTCGAGGGACTTTTCAATGAGGCATGTTGCCATAGCCATAACATTGGGGTTTTGGGTGAGGGAGAATGGTTGTTGAGTAGGCAGTTTGCAACCGACGTGTCATAATTTTTTTAAAAAGTAGAATTCATACACAGATTTTTTTTCACAGATTTGGGTATGACAGGAAAGAATTATTTTTAGTAATAACAACAAAAAAATCCACATTCCTCTCCAGAGTTCTAGTTTAAAGTTGTGTAGAGATCAGTGAAACATTATATGCCCTGAAATTCCAGGATACCTGATTGAGTTGCCTTTGTCAACTCTTCTGGATCTTTTCCTTCTGCCCATTTTCTCTGTAGCCTCATGGGGCTTTCTGCCCCTACCTGTGGCTCAGTCCAGGTGGTTAAACGCTTCCTCCCTCTCTGAGAGGAGAGGGAATGTCTCTTGATTTGCCTGGTCATTCAGTAAATTTCAAATAATTTGGAAGAACTCCCAACTGTCTGATTGTACTGAGTAACCTGAAAGATGAGCTCCTCGTGTAGTTTCACTCAGAGTTGATTAGAGTTGTACCTACTTCTTTAGAGTTGTCATAAAGAAATTAGGTAATACAGATAAAGTGCTTAGCACAGTCTCCAGCTCACAGGAATCTCTCAAGAAACGGCAAGCGTTGAGAAAGTTTATGACTGCACTCTTCTGTTTTTTGGGCTTTTGGGGTCACCTGTCACAAATCAGGCTTGGATTACTGGATGCACAGTTCAGGTGGCAGTTTAGGTTGGTGTTACGGTTACTGAGATGGTTCCATGTCTGCACTATGTACCTTTCTCTGGTCAGGGCAGCTCTGAGAATTACCTGGATTCCTCTGCTTGAGCTTTCACCTCCTGTGGATTCAGATGGTTCTGCTCTTACACACGTCCCTCGAGACCAGGACACTTTCTACCATAAAGTTACACTACCATGTAATGGGATTGGCGAAAAGTAATCTCGGGCACAACCTGTCTAGGTCTGGCCTGTCTTTTGGATGAGCACTTCTCAGGTGGGTCTCGACCTCCTTGTGGCTTAACTTTTAGTTTGTAGATTGTCCTTTTAATAATAATTTCGGCTTCTGTTGGAATGATTGCTCTCTCTCTGTTAACTGCATGCGGGGTCCTAGTTAAGCCTCACGGTAACTCTTAAAGTGGTTGCTCCTCTCACCTCATTTTAGCTATGAAGACACTGACACTTCGAGAGGTTGGATGACTGGTCCAGAGTCATTCAGCTCATCTCTGACTCTAGTCTAGTCTCTGTGATTCCTGCTAGATAGGTAGATGCACTGACCTCCCAGCAGAGAAAGGCTTTTGGAGAGAGCAGAGAAGCTTTTGGGTTACTCCCTTGGAATCCTTATGGAGCAGGAGTAAGTTCTCACTTGATGACCCTTATTCGTCCACTTGTCTGGAGAAATGTTTGAGTCACAGCTGTTCCTTTTCTCTCCACCCCCCATTCCCTTCAGTGTTCCTCCGAGGACGCAGAACTGAAAGTTAGCCAGATTCTCTCGCAGGAATCTGAGCAATGCTGTTGGGCTCATGTTCCCAAATTAGGCCAATTTCCTCATCCCTCAGCAGCTTCACTCAGCTGGAGCTCCCTCGGTGCTTTGCATGACGTCTCTCGCCCTCTGCCTGTTCCCTGACTGCTCTGCCAACCGGGCAGCTATTTTCAGCCCAATAGGGTTATCTGCTGACCCTTTTTGGTGACATTTTTCTTCTTTCTCACAAAAATAACTTTCCTGATTGGTCACATTTTTCAGCCTTTTTCGTAGGCACTCTCCAATGGGCTGGGTTGAAGGATGCTCCTGATAACGTCGTCGAGGAGGGATGCAGGGAATTTGATGAAGGACTGTTTGTGAGGAATGCGTTTTCCACACTTCATATTTATGTCATGCTTTGCATGCTTCAGTTTTGAACTTTCTCTCTCAGGGTGGGCGATGCACATCGCTCACCATCCCTAGGGCTGCCACTGTGTGGGAGGGAATGTCAACTGAGGGTAGAGCTTGCCCTTAGAAATTGCATCTTTAGATTCTCTTCCAGCACTGCCTCAAACCCTTTCATTGTCCCAGCACGACGCACGGGAACAACTCGTGACTCATTTTGCTCTCTCTAAAGGCAGGGAGAGTCACTCTCGCTGACTTCCTGCGAGTCTCAGGTTGAAAGGTGGTGCTTGAACAGTGCTTGAAGGTTCTCTTCAGCCCCTGTGGGCAGGGCTAAGTGAGAAGTGTGTGTAAAGAGTTTAGCCCGGTGCCCCACAGTAGCTGTGGTTCTCGTGATCTACACAACCTGAGAAGTAAACAGCATTATCATTTTGTCTTTAAGCCCTGCTCTGCCAATTGCTAGGTGTATATCCTGGGTACGTTCTTTACCCGCCCTAAGCCTGGTTCCTCATCTCCACAGATCCCATGGAGATAAGAGTCATATAGCTATCTATTAGAGTTGTTGGAAGATTAAATAAGAGAATGTATAACTCTCTTCCGATAGTGTCTGGTACATGCTAACTATTATGGTCATTTGTGTCACATGAGAATTAGAAAGTATCATCCATTTAGGTTTGATTGCAGTTTTGTTCAAGATATGGAGATATTCACATTTCTTAGAACTAACTGGCCCTTAGGACCAGAAACATTTGGATGAGGAGCCCTCTTGGTGAGAATTCTTTGTGCCACTTGATAGCTATTTTATTTCTCTCTAGGCCTTTCTGCCTATGCAACAGACCAGTTATCTGCTCGTCTCTTTCCGTCTTCTTTTCAAAACCCAGCCCTCTGTCTAGAGGTTGGCAGTCTTTCCAAAGAATAATCTTTAATTGCTGGCTTAGATCATTCTATCATTCTGGGGAAATACGGGTAGAAAATGAGGGCAAGAGTGACCTTGGTGACTTCATTGACCTTGAAGTAGAAGGTAATACCTATTAATTAATCCATTCATTCACTTGTGAAACTAGATTGAGAATTTCCTACGTGCCAGGCATTTGTGCTTGGAGCTGGCAATGTAGTGATAAACCAGACATGTTCCCTGTCCTTTCAGACTTTGATCTGGGGGCCACAGAGAAGTAAGTGCCGGGTAGGGGTGAACACAGAAAAATATGGGACACCTACATTGAGCCCCTTTTATTCTGGGGGACATCCAGAAAGTTTATCTAGAAAAAAAAATCATGCTTGAGCTGAGACTTTAAGGATGAGTAGATGTGAGCCTAGGGAAGGGGTAGAGGAGAATATTCTCCAAGTGGAGGGATGAGCTTGTGCCAAGTCAGGAAGGTAAGGGAGAGAACATGGCATGCTGGGCTTGTCACTGGAGCAGTTGAGTCTACCAGCAGTGGAGTGGTGGTTGGAAGTTACTTTTGCAAGCAACGAGCTAGTTTCCATATATTCCAAAACCAGCCGCCTTGTCTCTTTTGACAAATGAACCATATGACGCCAGTGTTTCTTATATGATGCTGAAATAATTGGCAATATTATCATAATTAATATATATATTAGACTGACCTTTCTCTGTTTTTCTAGCCTTTCACTGATGACTCTTCAGTGTAGCCATTACACTCCACTATATGTGTTTGTGTTTGCTGGTCAAGAAAAACTCAAAGGTATGCTCAAGTACAGTATTGCTGACTTGTGACTCTCCTGGCTTATCCTTTATAAGGAGGTGCTTAGTAGACCAGTGGTTTACAGTGTTCACACTTCATTTATGTCCTGAAAATTCTTAGCTTCCTCTGAGGATTCCTCTGAGCCTAGAGTGTTCTCATATATATGATGGATTCTAGTAACCCTGGAGAGAAATCTGCCCATTACAGAAGGAACATTGAATTAGTAGTGATCTGATAGGATTTAGAAAATGTCCTTTAATTTCACAAAATAAGAGACTAAGTATTCCAAATCCTGCTATTACAAGTATGTGCGAGGTGCTTCATAAAAAATACGTGTCCATGAATCGGTGATACAAGCCAAGCTGGTGTCTATGACAGATTACTATTGGCATTGTCTCAAGGAGGATCAGAACCCTCAGCTCAGTGTTCCTAATTGGTATTAAAAGAACATACATGCGATTTAATAACACAGGTCATAACCACTTATCATGACCTAACTCAAAAGACTTCAGATGCTGTTGTAACATTAGAATTTGACGTGACTCCTGTTTGGAATATTGTAGAGTATTGGCCTGTGTTCAGAGATCTTTTTTTTTTTTTTTTCTGGTATGTGAAGATTTTCATGATAATGATGCTTTTGTTGTAATGAGAATTGACTTATGTTCAGGCCAGGGTCCCAGAGCAAAGGTTTCTTGAAATCTATGGCTATAACCATAGATTTCCCTAACCATCCTGTTAGAGAAAAAATGATCAAGAATGAGCAAAATGGTTTAAGCCACTCGTAACTTACCTGAACTGTGGCAGTTGTCTTATAACTGGACTCTTCTTTTGTGTTTCTGCCCTCCTGCTGCTCAGCTAGAGCAGTCTGATAAAAACGTGCATCATTCATTTCATACTCAAAACCCTTTAATAGATACCCATTGCACTTAGGATTAAAGAGAAAAAATCCTAGGGGCGCCTGGCTGGCTCAGTCAGTAAAGCATGCAACTCTCAATCTTGGGGATCGTGAGTTCGAGCCCCACATCGGGTGTAGAGCTCACTTAAAAAAAAAAAAATTCCTAAATCCTTACCTTGGAGCTGTGTGATTTGGTACCTGCCTACATCTCCAACCTCATTTCACACCTGCCACCCTGCTGTAGTCCCATGGAGTCTTTACTTTGCTTATGAAGTTCCCTATTTATTCTAGTTCCCTAGAAAACTATAGTTCAGTAGAAGGGACTGGACTGGAGTGGATCCCTAGAATACTCATCCCTAGTCTTTGCTGGGCTGACCCCTCCTTCTCTTCTCCACTGGGTTCAGCACAAATATCACTCTTACCCCTCCTTATTATACTCCTTAGCTTCTTTTTTTAAACTTTTTCTATCATTTCATCTACAATTTGTAATTATGTTTGTGTATTTATTTTTTAAAGATTTTATTTATTTGAGAGAGAGAGACAGAGATAGGGAGAGACAGCACAAGCCAGGAGGAGAGGGAGAAGCAGGCTTCCCACCGAGCAGGGAGCCTGATGCGGGGCTTGATCCCAGGACCCTGGGATCATGATCTGAACCGAAGGCAGATGCTTAACTGACTGAGCCACCCAGGCGCCCTGTTTGCGTAATTATTTAGGTCCTTGTCCCTCACTAATTACAAGCTCCAGAAGTGACTGTTCTGCTCCCCCTGAGCCTGTCACTTTGTAGGTCCTCAGTAAGGTACTTGTCCAATGAATGAGGAACAGGTGGAGGGGGGGACGATGTGTTCAGTTTAGGAACAGGTTAGCTTGAGATGGCTATGAGACCCCTAGCTGAAGACTTCCAGGGAGCTTTGCTGTGTGGTACGAATGCTCCGGACTGGGCTCTGAGCTGGAGCTAGAGATTTGGAAGTCATCAGTATTGAGGCGGTAAATGTAAGCCCAGCTCTGTAAGGGAGAGTTCGTAGCATGAGAAGAGAGGAGGCCCTTGGACAGAATCTGGGGAACATCCATGTTTAAGGAACACACGGCCAAAGAATGTCTCACCAAAAGAAATTGAAGAGGACTGGCCAGAGTGGGGAAGGGAAATGCAGGCACCTGTGGTGTCCAGAAGCCAAGATAAGACTGTCAAGAAGGAGGGAGCGGTCAAGAGTGTTCAATGGCACTAAGAGGGCCCGAGCAGGGTCTGTTGGATTTAGCAATAAGGTGGTCTCTGAGGTTTCACATTAAAATGCATGGCTGAACTGGTGGGTATTGTGCTGAGCCAAATAAGTCCATCAGAGAAAGACAATTAATCATACAGTTTCACTCATATGTGGACTTTAAGAAACAAAACAGAGGGTCATAGGGGAAGGGAGGGAAAAATAAAGTCAGACGAAATCAGAGAGGGAGACAAACCATAAGAGACTCTTAACTCTAGGAAACAAATAGGGTTGCTGGAGGAGAGGTGGGGGGGGGTAACTGGATGATGGGCATTAAGGAGGGCACGTGATGTCATGAGCACTGGGTGTTATATCAGACTGATGAATCACTAAATTTTACTCCTGAAACTAATAATACACTATACGTTAATTAATCGAACTTAAATAAAATAGGAAAAAAATTAAATGTATGGCTGTTTTTAAAAGACATGTCCACGTACCACCTGCACTTGTCTTGCTTACAGTGGCATATGTACCTTTGGGAAACAATTAACTCAAACCTGGCAAAGGGGTTGAAGAAAGAGGTCAGTGCCCAGAGACATTTTTAAGAGAAGGTAGATAGGGTGTGGTAGCAGGTCGGCTGTTGGAGGTAGGAAGAAGGACAGTCTGGAGTTCACCCCACATGTAGCTAACATGACTGAATAGATACTGATGTTTTTGACACTGAGGATTTAAGAGTCTCAGCAGTGGGGGAGCAAGAAGGGATCATTATTTCAGTTCAGAGCATTTTGAATTTGAGTTGCCTTCAGGATTTTCAAAGAGGTCTGTCAAGTAAACAGTTGAAAATGTGGTCTGGAGCTTAAGAGAGAAAGTTGAAAACTAGTGATAACAGATGTGGGAGTCCTCAGAACTGGGGTATCTAAGAACATATAGGAAAGGGGCGCCTGGGTGGCTCAGTTGGTTAAGCGACTGCCTTCAGCTCAGGTCATGATCTCAGGGTCCTGGGATCGAGCCCCGCATCGGGCTCCCTGCTCGGCAGGAAGCCTGCTTCTCCCTCTCCCACTCCCCCTGCTTGTGTTCCCTCTCTCACTCTCTCTCTCTCTCTCTCTGTCAAATAAATAAAATCTTTAAAAAAAAAAAAAAAGAACATATAGGAAAAACATCCCATTCCTTTGGGTAGCTCACAAACCTTTCATGATCTCCAGGTGCAAATGTGTGCGAGTTTTAAACAGAAAAGAGCTACAACCAAATTTGCTTTTTAAATAGTGTTGTTGTTATTGTTGTTGTTATTATTATTATTAGAGAGAGAGCACATGTAAGCAGGGGATGAGGGAGCAGAGGCAGAGGGAGAGACAGAAACCCACGCAGGCTCCATGCCTAGGGTAGAGCCTGACAATGGGGCTCGACCTCACAGCCCTGAGATCATAACCTGAGCTGAAATCAAGAGTCGGACGCTTAATCAACTGAGCCACCCAGGTGCCCCTATTATTATTATTATTATTTTTAAAGATTTTATTTATTTGACAGAGAGACAGCGAGAGAGGGAACACAAGCAGGGGGAGTGGGAGAGGAAGAAGCAGGCTCCCCGCTGAGCAGAGAGCCTGATACGGGGTTCCATCCCAGGACTCTGGGACCATGACCCGAGCCGAAGGCAGCTGTGACTGATGGAGCCATCCAGGCGCCCCCTCTTATTATTTTTTTAATTTGCATTTTAGAAAGAGCACTTTGGCAAGCACTGGTCACAGATAGATCCAGGTTTTGTGGGCCCTGAGACTTACATAGTTTGGAGGCCTTCTTCAGGAAAAATAATTCAAAATTATGAGTTCAAAATGAACTATGAAAGTAAATACTTATTTATAATGAGAAAAGAAATCATAGCCCAGTTACGAGGGCCCTGGATATTCAGATGCCGTTCTTTAGAGAACTTGTTAGGCAGTGTATCAGAAATGCTTACATAGAAAATGCTTCCTGATTGAAACCTAGCATCCCTTCCCTATCTAGAACTCTCTGTAACTCCCAGGGGTCCATGCAGGTATGGAGTATAGATTGGAGGAAGGTGAGGCCGAAGTTGGGAGGCCAGTAGAATCCCGCTGAAAGAAGGCAGAAGATGAGCTTGGTAGGCCTTAACTTGCATGGTTGTACAGGTACCCAACACCCTCAGCAGGTGGGTATTGACAGAGTGGAGGCACATGGGTGACTTGATCCAGATTTGGGCTAGTTCTAGGGGAAATGTGGTAAAAAGGCCAGAGAGTGAAGCATAGTGTGATGGACCTTGGGAGTGAGCTGGGTTGATGGAGAAGGAAGCAAAACCAAGAAAGAAGTTCTTGGCTGAGGAGGGAAGGAGGGGACTAGGTATTTCAGGGATGGAGCAGTTCCGGGTTGTGACACGTTGGAAAAAGTAGCAAGGTCATCGGTGTTTAAAGAGTCAGGGAACTCTTTGGCTAAGCATTGGATGGACTGTTGACGTGAGCATTGACTTTGCTTAGAATGGTGGGGCAGGTTGAGGAGCAGTAATACCCTACTTTTGAATTGGTCTGTGTTCACTGCAGTTGTGATGGACATGAAGAAGGAAGGAGAGGCAATGTAGCTGAACAAGATGAGTTTCTAGAGCAGTGTTCTGTAATAATTTGGAAGAATAATGGTCTTCAAGGAACTTTGGGGAGTGAGCCTCAGCTGGGGCCCTGGTGTGTGGGGCTTTAAAAAAATGAACAAGCTCTACCTGAAAGAACTGTCAGAGAAAAGACATCCAGGGGGGAATGCCAGGATTTAGGAGAGGTGAGGAGATGGAAAAGGTGTGCTGTGACTAGAGAATATCCAGTTGGTTAGGAACCAGAAGATTGTGATCAGAAAGCCTCATTGAAATCATTAGCTAGGCTAGATTCCTTCTCATTGTGTAGCTTGTCAATAATTACTGAGAAGGAGCAGAATGATAGTAAAATATCCTTTTAATAATGATATTTTACAGCAAAAGGGTACTGACTGATGTTGAATGTCATTGGTGATAGACTGAAACATTTCTGGTCGCATGCCTTTACCCAGTATAATAGAGAATTATGTCAGCCTGTTTAGCCAATTGCTTCTGTATTCCATTTTCATCTCTCCACTGGTTTTTTTAGGTATGGTTTTTTATACTTTATTTTAGTGGTTGCTCCAGGGGTTAGAATATACATCTTTAACTCATCCCTGGCTACATGGAGTTGCTAGCATGGACCCTTCACATAAAATGTGAGAGCCATGCAGCAGAAGTCCATTTGACCCCTCTCATTCCTTTGTGCTGGTGATGTCACATGCTTTAAACCTACGTACCTCAGAAACTCCAGAATACCATTTGTCACTTCACTTTAAATAGCTGTCATTTAGAGACGTGAAGAGCAACAGACAGTCTTTTATATCCGTCCACATGTTTGCCCTTTCTCCTGTTCTTCATTTCTTCCTGGTAGATCTGGGTTTCCATCTGGCAGCATTTCTCTTTAGCTTGAAGAACTTCCCTTAGCATTTCTTACGGTACGGGTTTGCTAAGAACCACTCCCCGATCTGCGTGATCCGAAAACATTTTTGTTTCACGCTCATTTCTGAAGGATATTTTCTGTCCATATTGAGTTCTTGAGAATTGAGAATTTTTTCCCCTTTAGTGCTTTAAAGATCCTCATTCCTTTGTCCTCTGGCCTTCATTGTTTCTGAGGATTGTTCTCCTTTATGTAAATCTTTTCTCCTCTCTCTTACTGCTTTAAAGATTTCCGTTTTATCTTCTTTGTTTTTCAGCAGTGTGACTGTGATGTAGCTAGCTGTGATTTGCTTGGAATTTGCTGAGGTTCTTAGATCAGTAAGTCAGTGTTTTTCACCAAATTGGGGAAATTTTAGGCCATTATTTCTTCAAATATATCTTTGCTCCATTTTCTCTCTCCTTCTTTCTCTCTCTCTCTCTCTCTTCCAGTTGGAATCTCCTGGGATTCCAACTGCATATGTGTTAAACTGCTTGATATTGTCCCTTTGGTTTGTCCTGTGTTTTTTCTCCCTAAAGCGTTGTTACTTTCTTTCTCATCTTTTATCTTTTTTTTCCCTTCAAACTGGATATTTTCTGTTTTCTTTCTTCAGGTTCAGTGATTATTTCTTCTGCTATCGTCAAACTAAAACTTTTTATTGCAGATATTGAACTTTTAAGTCTTAAATTCCCACTTGTTTTTTTTTCCTTTTTTTAATTTAGCTTCTATTAGATTCCCCATTTGTACATTCATTATGATCATCTTTTCTTTAAAGTCCTTGAACATATTTACAAAATAGCTGCTTTAAAACTTTTATCTGCTAATTCCAATATCTGGGTCATCTTGGGGTCAGTTTTTGTTGGTTTTTCTTTTGATTGTAGGTCACATGTTCACGTTTCTTCACATGTCCAGTCATTTTTGTTTGTACACGGGACCTTGTGGATAATACATTGTGGAAACTCTGGATTATGTTATTGTCCTCTGAAAAGTGTTGATTTTTGTTCTAGTAGGCAGTTTAATTATTTGCAGAGCACCTTGAACTTAGGAAGACTTAGTTTTAGACTTTGTTAGGGCAGGTCTATTTTGGTTTTGCCTTTAGTCCTAGACTAAGTCCCGTAGTCCTGGGACATGGTCTTTACTCCTAAGATGTGATGAAAATTCAGGGTATGTACCAAATACCTTTAACTTGGTGGAACTCAAACTAATTCCTGTCCCCTGCAGGGAGCAACAGCTGAAGTCTCATCCCCACTCAGCATTTTTTTGTGTATATGCTTTTTTTTTTTCTTTTTACGTCTTCAGCAGTTGCTTTTCACTGGGTTTCTTGCTGCAGTTCAGGTATTGCCTAAAGAATTTTAGGGGAATAAAAATGCAGATCTGGGACTCCTTTCTTCCCAGGATTTCTCCCTTTCTATTTTTACTGACCCTGGCCGCCACCAAATTTGTCCTCAGGCCAATAAAACTGCAGCTTTCTGCTTGAGTTCTAGCTGCTCAGTTGCTGCCCAGACCGGAGAGTGCACTCAAGGGGAAAATCCACTTAAACATGGATTTTTTACCCAGTACAGGTTTTTTCTTTCAAGGGTCAAGTCCCTTCCAGTTTCTGCCTGCTTTTGTTTGCCCTCCAGTGCCTTCGAATTTCATCCAGAGTTTATAGTTGTTACCTGTGTGAATGTTAGTCGAATACAAACTACTCTCCCATTACTGAATCCAGAACCTGCCAATCGCTTTTGGATTGTTTCAGAATCCACATCATTGTTTCAAGTGGTACTATTGGCAAGAAAAGAAAGAGAGTGGTTGTTGCAGAATCAGATCCTGTCGATTTCCTCTTAGGGTAACTAATGGGGGCGTTCAGTTAAGTTAGGGTGTTGTGTTTTTTTTTAAGATTTTATTTATTTATTTGACAGAGGGAGACACAGCGAGAGAGGGAACACAGCAGGGGGAGTGGGAGAGGGAGAAGCAGGCTTCCCGCTGAGCAGGGAGCCCGATGTGGGGCTCGATTCCAGGACCCTGGGATCATGCCCCGAGCCGAAGGCAGATGCTTAATGACTGAGCCACCCAGGTGCCCCGATATTGAGACGGAAAGTGTTCTGACATCAGTGGTGCACTTGGAAGTAATGGTCAGAGACGCAGGTGTGAAAGAGGCCCAGAGATCTGAGATACAGTCACCAGGCTGGCAGTACCCATTCGTGCATATGCTGTGCTGAGCGTTCTGAAGTTAATCTAGAAAGGCCTCTAAAGTTGGAGAGGTTGGCGGTGGACTATTTGAAGGATAGGAGGTCTTCCTGCACAACTTCAAACTGAGTAGCAAAATATATAGATTAAGTGACTACCTAGGTCATGCCTGTTGTGTTAGGGCATCGTCACCTGGGAGGAGCCGAGTGTCTGGCCTTCAGCCTTTCTTGTTCCAGAAAGGGTGGGATGAGAGCCTGAGAAATCCATGTTGGGCTTGGACTGATAAGCTGAAAAAGAGATAGAACATAGCATATTTAACCCTGGTCTACGAGGAAGTTTTTACCAACATGAGAAAACCAAGAACAATGTAGTAAGTTTTTCATAAACTAAATTTAATCAAATGAAAGGAACATTCTTTATCCTGGTTTGTGTCCTTCCTACTGGGGAAATTGAAAAGGTCCCTTCTTTAAGGTGAAATGATCGTGAGAGGAAATGGTGGTTGGTTTTTTTTTTTTTTAAAGATTCTTAACAAAACTAAAAACTGTTAACTCTGTACTGCCAACCACCTCCTACTCCATACAAGCTTTGTTTCTTGAAATACTGACAGTCCATGAAATTTCGAAGTTTGGGAAACACAGTTCTAGCATTTTTTTTTTTAATTTGTGATTACTGAATTACTTGAAATGTTGGGGGGTAGAGTAAAGTGGGTGCTAACTTGCCAGCCATGACCTTGCTGTATGCTGGCACCTTCTCCTCTTGCTTCCACAAGTGAGGCAGGATAGAGAAGGACTGCAGCATGAGACCCGTGACGTCTGGCATCTCACCACGGGGACGAGCGGGGAGTGGAGCCGGGCATTGCTCTTTCTAGGTCTTAGGTGATGGGGGCCACCAGCCTGTGGGTTAAGACTTCTGTCAAGCTCCCTCCATTTCTTTTCCGTCATCTCTCTTGAGGAGTCCTGTGAGAGATCAGGTTTCTTAAAGCATCAAGGTTACAGCTTGCTCCTCCGCTCTCAAGTTCCTCCGAGTTCTTCCACTCTGGATCTGGTTGAGGTAGCAAGTCTAGACCATGCTTATACCAAGTCACAGGTTCCAGGAGGGGCTGCCTCTTGCACTTCTGGGAATTTCCACCCTCGACATGGTGCACATTTCTGGCTCCACGCATGCTGGACGGATTTTAGCAAACTGAAAGGAGTTAAGAGAATGACAGAAACATATTGGTTTTGATTTATGATGAAAGTTGAAAGGAATGTTTATTTTGGCTGAACTGCAAAAAGTATGGGAGAACCAGGGCATTGCTTTATAAGTGTCTGGAAGGTATAGCCCCAAGAAGAGGGGAGAGCTGCTTTAGGATGACCCAGAGGGGTAGAACTGAGATCAAGAGGATGCCATCCAAGGTGGAAAAATCCAGGATGCATTTTAAGAATGATTTTGAGGGCCGAAGTCTGTTCTCTTTGGATCAGCCACTTCGGCAAACTGTTGGCAGCCCTGTCCCCGTCCCATGAGTCATTTGAAGTGGGCAGTTTGATGGCCATGGACTGAGATATGGGATATGGGTATCTTATTATAGGGTATGTGGGAATATTTGGTGAAGTGTGACACCGCCAGAATAATTGCCAGGCCCGGTGGTTGTCCTGAGGATCACATTTATTTCTCAGTGAGCAGCAGAACTCTGGCGGCCTTTTCCTGGTTCGCGCGACTTTAGGGGATTTCCCTGTCTTCAGGGAAGCTAGAATAGGCAAGAGTTGGGTCCCCAGAATGGAAGCTGTGCCAGGCAGCCCCAGATAAAGGTTCCTGGCACGCTTGCCTGTCCGAAACTTCCTGTTGTCTCAGCCGTAGGCATTCAAGATTCTTGGCTCCGTGGTGTGCATTTTATTACTGTTATGAATTCTGATAAATCGTATCGCAGCCGCTATCACCACCCTGTGCCAGAGACGGTCTCCGGTGTTAATAACAATGGAGCCGTAAGGGACTCAGGACGGTTGTTGTGTTTCGCACAAGAAAAAGGAGGCCTAGTGAAGACATGACTAGCCCAAGACTACACAGCCAGAAGGTGATGACTCTAGAATTTGAACCCAGGACTCTCCCTCCTTTCCCCCCAGCCGGTCCCTCCACCCCTCTTTTAAAACTCTGGCCTTTCCCCTTTCCTTCTTTCTGGCAAACTCCCTTCTCCCTCGTTCTTCCAACTACTGCTCTGCTGGTATGAGAGGAGCATATCTTGTGACAAGCGGTAAAGATAGCCACTTTTCAAGTAAAAAGATTTATTGAATTCATCTTAATACAGTTTGGCACAGTGCTCAGTGCCAGCGTAGTTTATTTTTGGCATCACTTTTTAATTCTGACTTTACCCTTAAGCCATCCCTCGGCGGACCGCACTGCAGAGGGTAAGGGTTAGGCCAAGCTACTTTCTGGTCCTCCCATCTCATTGCACACACTTCCGTCATGAGCAGCTACATCTTACTCTGTGCCCAGAAAGTCAGGGAAGAAGATGGTCCTTTGGGTTTGCTCTTCCTAAGCTTTACCCTTGTCATTCTAGTCTTTCTTGTTATTGGGCACTTTGTTTCAACCCGGACGGAGTCTTTTCTGTAGTTCCTCTGTCTTTTCAAGGCTGTTCTAGCTGGCATGCATCTAATGTCTAGGAATTCATATAGCACCTGGTTCAGTGCAGAGCTTTGGTGTCAGACACTTAGACTCGAATCCTTGCTCTATGACTTTGAAACAGGATGATTTTAGGTGAGTTAACCTCTAAGTTTCAGTTTCTTCATTGGTAAGCTTGGCAATGGTAAATGTGGTAGTTGTCCTCCACTGGGGCCTGAGGATTCTACAGAGCAATCCTGCTAAAGCTCTGGTGTCTAGCAAACCCTCAGGGGATGTTGACTAATATTATTATCATTAGCTATGAATTAGTGAGTATATTCTTTGTCATTGCCTAGATTGGCTTATTCACCATTGATCACGGCCTTTTGCTTATTCTCATTTTTTCTCTGGACCTTGTCTTCTCTTTCTCTCTCTGTCTCCATCTCCTTCATTCCAGCTCAAACCGATGATAAATGTTCTGTCATCATTTACATTTCTTAGCCTAGATACTCTCTCCCTGACTTAAAAATACTATAATTCATGGACTCCTAGAATCACAGAATTGTAGCACTGAAAGGAATCCCTTCTAGCTTGAGGGAAAATCCAGAATCATGGAAGTAGTTAGTGGTAGAATCAGGACTAGAACCTGGGTGACTTGGTGTCCAGTCTCGTGTTCTTTCCAACACATCTTTTTCTTACCCAAATTTCATATATCCATATATACACACGACTAGACTGTAATCCATAGGAAACTGAAGTGGGGGAGGGTGTGAGGAGGCACTTTGTATGAAAAGCTCACTCTCCTGTCACTTGTGGTTCAGGCAGGGATCTCAAGACCGGAGATTTGGGGTGTAGAGTTTTCTGGTGTTTTCTAGTCCTCAGGGTGTTGGTGTTAAGAATTCCGAGCCATGAAGCAAAGAATGTCTGTCCCTATTCAGCATGGTTCTTCCCTGAGCAGACAGATTCATGAACAACCCTTATATCGATAGGTGTCCCACTCCCTCATCAGCCTTGCCGTTTGTCTCTTTCATTAAATTAAACTTTATGCATCTGGTTTCTTTCTTTCTTTTTTTTTTTTTGACATTAAAATTGGAAACATCCAGAAAAGTAGACACAATAGACACAATAGTACAATGAACAGTGTATACCCACTGCATGGCTTCAGCAGTTACAAACAATAGCTAGATTTGCTTGAATGATAATTTATAAACTAAGATATATATTTGTCTTTTGTAGATATTTTTTTTGCTTAATTATTTCAAAGCAATCATCACGACATGTCACTTTAATACTTTAGCACGTATCTCTAAAAAGAAAAAAATGGGGATGTTTTCCTAGAAATCCACAATTCCACGCCTCACAGTGTTCACAGTTCCCTAACATCATCTATTACCCAGTCCATATTCATTTTCCTCAGTTGTCATCAAATGTCTTACAGCTATTTTTTTCAAATCAGGATCCCGTCAAGAACCACCTGAATTCCATGTCTCTTAAGTCTCTCTTTTTTTTTTTTTTTTTTAAAGATTTTATTTATTTATTCATGAGAGACAGAGGGAGAGAGAGAGAGAAGCAGAGGGAGAAGCAGGCTCCCAAGGAGCAGGGAGCCCGACGCGGGACTCGATCCCAGGACCCTGGGATCATGACCTGAGCCGAAGGCAGACGCCCAACCATCTGAGCCACCCAGGCGCCCTCTTAAGTCTCTCTTAATTGAGAGTAGTCTGGGATTGACTTTTTGGGCTAGTTGTCCTAGAGTTTCCCCCCACACTGGATTTGTCTGATTCTTCCTTCCTGCTCTTGCTGTTCCTCTTACAATAATCTGGAAATCACATTGGAGGGCTTGAGGACCTGTAGCAGCAGGAATTTTTCCCGGGTGGGCCTGTGAGCCTCCAGTGGCAGCACCCCAGCTCCCACTGGTAATGCTGCTAAATTTCATCAGTGAGTGAGGGCCGTGATAGGAATCTCTGTTATGAAAGAACATTTTCTCCCTTGTAACTGTGTGTGATGTACGGGGCGATTCTTTGGCACCACGAGAATGTCTGGTTCCCCATCAATCAATCTTTCACCTAATGGCTTTAACATCTACTGACACTCAAGTTTCTTTCTTATACTTAAAACAGATTTTGCATTTTGTTACGTCCATTTCATCTCGAAAGAGCTATGCTTACTCACAGGGGTTCAGTTTTAAGCTTGGATGGTCCATCACCTTCTGTGACCTTAAATCCATGAGGGAGAAACTGAGGTCTGTGATGAATTAGTCGTCACACCCAGGGTGGAGGCATGGAGGACAGATCTGAGGAATGAACACCAGTCCCTGCATTGTACTCATGTCTTAATTGGCATTAGTCTTTTCTCTCATCCAGCATCGAAGAATACCTTTCTTGGGTCTTTGGTTGGGTTGCTAGAGAAAGGAAGGGAAGTTTGCTTTTAGCCCACAGGAAAGGGTTGAACGTGGGAGCTTTGTCTTTGCTGTTGGGAATTCATGCGAGTGTTTGCACTGAATTTTTGAAGCAGGTTGCCGTTTGGATTTGGGACTGATTCATATCGTGGGGTTTCTCCAGGACTTTCAAGAGTGTGTGAGAAGTTTCTAAACCCAAAAGGCTCCTTTTTTGGCACTGCAGCATCTTTTCTATTTTGGCATCCTAAGAATCTGGGGGAACCATATAAAGATCAGAAGCCAGTCTGGCCCTAAAGGCTCCCTGTGACAGAGTAATTCCAGTTCGTTGAATCCTGGCCCATTCGGATGAGACCATATAAAGAGGCCGTTTCCTGAATCGCCCGCTCCCTGCCTCTCACAGGCTCCTTTTTGTAGAATGCTGGTATTTCAGGACCGCAACCGCCGGTCACGTGCTTCCAACTCTTTACTCTCAGTCTCTCCTGCCCCCTGTTTATTTTTGGAGAGAGCACATTTTTGCTTCTCTCCAGGAGCTATGCGGGGTCCTGCCCCCTCCGTCCGTCAGGCGGCAGCCCCAGCAGGCTGTGCTCATTTCCCACACTCAGAGACGTGACTCCAGCTTTCAAGAGAGAACACGTGGGGTGCACTGCCTATAGGCTACCGTCACCCGTTCCTATTTCTGGCCCTTATGGTGGTGCACATTTTAAGACTCTGTCCTTCTTAAAGCAAGTTTGGATACTGTTACCTGGCAGTAAATCTGCCCAAATTGGAAATGGTTTTCCCAGCGGATGTCTTGGGGCTATGCCTCTGAATTTCAGAAGCAGAGCAATGTTAAGGAGAAACCAGGACTTTTGAATTCTAGAATCAGGTCTTCTCTCTGGCCTTTAAGATCACTTGAGCTGTCCCCTCCTCACCCATCCAGGGTGTTTTTTTGTTTTGTTTTGTTTTGTTTGTTTTCCCTCCTCCTAACACAGGGATAGCAAACAGACTTCTTCCAAAGTCATGACTCAAACAGATTGGTAATGTCTTCCCAAGTGCTTGGATAAGGGAGGATTCTGGAGTTGCTGGGCTCCAGGAAGAAAAAAAAATGCCACGAATGACTGTCTTAGCCTGCCTAAAGAGTAAGTTGCTAGTTGAGAGGATGGAGCAAGAGTAAATTTCCTTTTCCTTTAAATGCCTGGGTCATGACACAAAGAACTCAGACACAAAATATTTGAGAGCACATAAATCATACGTTCATGTTCTCTTGTCCTGCCCAAATCTGATGGGGAGGAGAGGGAAGGACCCCTGGCCCCAGACGAAGGGCCCATAACTAAAGGGTTACAACTTTTCACTGGAGTGGCAGGGGCTGGAGCTCTGGCAGTCCGCTTGGGGAGTGCTTGCAGGCCCCTGAAGTCCCCCTGCATCTCGCCTGTCTCCTTGGAAAGGAGGAAGCAGAGTTTTGGCAACTGGTCCTAAAAGGGGCAACAGGAGCATCGTGGCCTATGAGTGGGTCCTGTGTTTCAGGTCACCCTGGGAGAAAGCCATGGCACTCTTTTTGAAACAGGGCTTACCGGGTATTTAGATGTCATTGTAGCTCTTAGGAAGAGCAGCCAGGCACTCACAGGCTGGACTGTCCATGCAAAGGACCTGCCAGCCCTTTTAAATTATATTGCTAAAAGCCGGTCATCTCCTTATATTTCAGACAGATCATTTGCACCTAAGGTCGAACCACTGCACTATGATCACGTTGCGTCAGCTTCCAGTTATGGCCTGCATTATGAAGGAATAGATGCCAAGCTGCTCAGACCCCCCCCTCCCCCAAGAGTTTTCCCAGGGACTCCTACCAAGATGACGATCAGTTAATAGCGTTTGCTGCATCCTGAGTGTTAGGTGCTGCTCTGGAATCCCTATACCTTACATCTGGTTCCTTCAGAAATGCTTTTCCTTTTTCCTCTCTGTTTATATTTTAAATCCATAAAGCTTCCTTGCCCTCTCCTTGTCCTCGGCACATCCTGGCCTGGCACAGTTCCGTTTCGTCTTTGTTTGTGTCCGGAGTTCCATCTTAATGAGACGGGAGAAAGTGTTCCAGTAGAACCACCAGAGGTGGCAAGAAAACTGTAAAATTTCAGTGGAACTCTCCCATGGTGGAGGGATTCCTCCTCAGCTTTGCCTTTGGACCATGGATGCAACCTGTCCCTGGCGTAACCCCTTACCTCCGTCCCTGACGCCTGCTTCCCACCTCCGCTGTGGCCTCTTAAGTTTCCCAGTGAGCCTGACATGCCATCACATAGAGTTCGTGCACATCCGATATATACCGAATTTGGCCTTTTCCCTGCCTCACTGAACAGGGGTAACATTTGAGGACAGAGGTGACATCTGTTTTTCCTCTCTCACCCAGTGCACATAGGACAGTGCCCAGCTCCCCACATGGGGAGCGAAGGTGGATTCTGGGGAAGAGCTTTTATAACTTCATAGTGGTTAATTAAGTCTCTTTCATCTAAATAGGGTATTTGTGGGTAGCCATAACAAGACTTGTAGTAGGGAGTATTAAAAAAACAAAATGTTTTTACCCTGGAACCCAGAGTACTAGACCGAACATAAGGATTGACCACGAGGAAGGAGATGGCTCCGGCTTCATGCACAAGCCCGAGTTTGCAGAGAGCATGTTCTGCCTGCCCCTCTGGGCTCCCATCTGCCGCTGCGCTCTCTCCCGAGCTTGGCTGAGGCCCTCAGTGGGGAGCGGGGAGAACAGCCGTAGCCTCGGCCCCACTTTGCACAGAGGATTTCTTGGCATCTCATGGAAGAATAGCTTACATGGTTTTTACAGCATCATGTCAACTCTTAAAAGTCTTTAGTCACTCATGAAAAAACCCTGTGATTTTGGAACCAGTTTTTCCATCCCGTTGGTTGCGGAACTGTGACTCGTATGTGGTGATCTTTTGGCTTTGAAGCTGCCATCCTAATGTAGCAGCTGGTACCATTTTGTAATGGGACGAGCCTGAGAGAAAGTGTGTCTTTGTGCTTCCTCTGGCCGGAAGGGATTTGTACGCATCCCCCCAATAGCCATGGCTTCCTGGGATTTGTGGTTAAAGGAGATAAAGCCGGTTGTTTTGGTTCTCAGAATCTTAGGGAGCTTTATTAACCACACAATGTCCCTTAGTAGTCAGAGCGATAGCTCAGGCCAGGCTCAACGGAGTCCTTTTTTTCTTTTTCTTTCTTCCAAATGGTAGTATATTTTATGACCTGCAGTCTAACCTTTCATATATGGACATTAGTAACAAGGATGATGATGGTGATGGTAACAGGGAAGATGGAGTACTGACTGCTCTGAGCACTTGCCGTGAAGCCACTGATTTAGTCCCACAGTTTAGCGGTCACTCAGAGGAGTGCCTTTTGACCGAAGTGGCCGTTGCCTCTGCTCCTTCTCCATGCTGCGTCCTCTCTCGCAGCCCCTTCCCAGTTCAGTCTCCGCACCTCCCATCACGATTGGCACCCACACCCCATAGTAGCAAACTGCCGGGATCAGGAGACAAGAAGCGGAATCCCGCCAAGGCCACACAGGTCCCCTGCCTTCTTGCGGACTCTCAGCATCTCGCAGCGCTGGGAAGGTGCCAGGCAGACTCGGATACCCCGACCTTGTGGCACCTTGGGTTTGACTTGGTTCGTTCTGTGCTTCCCAACATCCAGAGCCAAGAGAAGAAAGCCCAGCTCTGAGACGGCAGCTCAGGGGTCACACGCCCAGGGGCCTGTGGGGTCTGGGCAGGTAGTCTCGGGGAGTGACGTGGGGCCGGGGGTGAGACGCAGATGCCCCTTCGGTGTGCGCACTGAAGTCGTAAGGAAAGCTCACACTTCCAACCAAGAGATATATGCTCTTGCCCATTTTTCTCAGAACGCCTCACCTAGCTTTCCGATTCCCAGTTCCGCTAGACACAGGAACCCCAAGAGGATTCTACCCTGGAAGAGAGACAGCACGAGAGCGATAGTAGCGGGCGGCAGCAGACGTTGACTTCAGCAGGAAGGAGGCAGAGAGGGAGAGTGGGGACTGGGGCCACCGGGAAAGCGCAGGGCCTGTCTACAGGGGCAGCTGCTACTCGGCCCCAGCGTTACTGGCTTTTAGAGTTTTTCAAGAGAAGCTGGGAAATGACGTTTCAAGTGGAGCTCTTCCAATTTTTACAAAGGTAGCTTAAATTTAAAAATAAAAACATACAAAGAAGCCACTGTCTGGCCAGACACAACGTGTGGCTACAGGTCTGTGACCGCCAAATTCAGGAATATTCATTATCACAAGATGGTCCTGTCCTTGGGTAAAGAAATATGGGATGTTACCTGCAGATGCTCAGGAGTATAGCCTGTAGGCCAGATTGCCTTAAAACATCCTCAAGGGCCCCAGTGTGGTTCCATTCAGCTCTCTTTAACCTCCCAGCTCTCCCTAGCACATTGCCTTGTACAGTAGGAGCTCAACAAGACAAGGGTGTTGGTTTCTGCTTATATACAACTTTGGTTTCTGGTACTTTGGGTTTATTCTGATTCCCGCTGGTCCTTATAGTTCCAGTGCTCATGCTGTCCAAACAACTTCGATTCTTGATTCCTGGGACAGAGCTATCGATTGGTTCCAGTTGGGCCAGACTGGTGTACCCTGGTTCAGTCAGTGTCTCAGGGCAGTGGGGGTCTTGGACTAGAAGGCTTCCCCTTCTGGCCTCGGGGTGGGGTGAGTGTGGGTGGCAGGTACAGCAGATAAGGATGTGTGGAGTGGGCAGCACCGGTGAGCATATCTCCTTTGGATATCCCTCTGGTAGAGACAAACAATAGCTTGTTTTCCACTTACGCATTTTCGTCATTTCTCACAGAGTCCTCCAGATAGCTCCATTACCTGCCTCTAGCAAAGAAAACTCAAGTTTGTTTTCTCTAAAGCGCTACCTACCATTTCCTGGGAGCTGAGTTGGATTCAGGCATTCTGGGGCTGGGTTTCTTCTCAGTTAGTCATTTCTAGCAGGTTCTGGCTCACCCTGAGGAAAGTTCCATTATCGAGATAGAGCACGTCCTTGGCAGGCTGGAGTGCTACTAGAGAAGCCAGAAAGGAAAGGTACCTTGGTGCAAAATAAAATACAAAAGTATAAAGGTATTTTGGCATGTTGAGAGGATGTTTTTTTAAAAAGTTAGAAGTTAGGCTTTAAGGGATAAATTTAAAGGATGTTGCAATGACAACATTTTAGTTCAAGGTTCTGTAAACCACATCCTTCCTACTAAATTGGCCCACTGCTTGTTTTTATAAAGTTTTATTGGAACAGAGCAACGCCTGTTTGTTTACTTATGGTCCATAGCTCTTTATTGCCTTACAGTGTCAGAATTGATGTGGAACAAAGACTGTATGGCCCACAGAATCAAAAATATTTACTACTCAACCCTTCATAGAAAAAGTTGGCCAACCCATGTTTTAGTCCACTCATCAAAGTATCTCCTTAGACTGAGAATGACAGTTATATGCCATTGTTAGAAAAAGGAAGTTGATATTTCAAAAAACAGTCCTAGGGGAATGCTGGGGAACGGAAAATAGGAAGTGTTCTTTGCTCTTTTATCCAACTTGACTGACTCGGTGGATTGCTTGACAATCCCTTGGTATTTCCAGTTGAGATATGCTGGACCAGAACGCCTGCACTTGGGCTCCTGAATGCACCCTTGGCAGGTGAATTCTTCTTCCCCAAGTAATCTGAGATTTTTAACCCACCCATTTAGTTTATGTCTATTAAGCAAACCTTTCTCTTACATCTTTTTTTAATTATCTTTCAGTTTATAAAAGTGATGTAAGGTGATTGTAAAAAAAAAATTAGACCATGCACAACAACACAAAGAAGGGAATTAAAAATTGCCCGCAGTTCTGTCACTGGAGTCCCCTCTCATTCATGTACTTATAGCTAATTAACACGAGATATTATGTATTAAAAATCTTTTCGCCAAATTGGAAGCATGGACCTACTGTTTTACAACGTGTTTTTTTTTTAAAGTTACTATATACCAAACAGTCTCATTTCATTAAATATTCTCTTTTACCATAGTTCTTCATTATTACATAGTGTTTTCACGTGTGTATTCCATGATTTACTTAATTTCTCATTGCTGTCTATTTTGGTTTTGAATTTTTTACTATTCAGAAGCGGCACTTACGTTTCTCTCTGATTCTTTGGGGTAAATTCCTTGGGCTAGAATCACTGGCTTAGAAAGTATGAAGCATCTCTAAGGCTTTCAGTAGACTTTGCCCGACAGATCTTGCTTTTATATACCCACCAGAAGGGCTCGAAAGCACCCAGATTTTGAAAGTAAATTTAAAAGGTTACTGTATTTTTATTGGAAAGATTTTGATAGAGTATTGGTTGAGGTGGCCTCAGCCTCATCCCCTGCATGCGTGAATGCCAGTGGTGAGTGACTGTGATTTTGGCTTCTTGTCCCCTTTTAGGCTCCCCCTCCCAAACCGCCCCGCAGGCATGGAGGCTGGGCAGATGATTCCATGAAGGCTTCAAAGTAAGTGCCAGCAGCTTGTGAGGGTGGAAGTGGGCACTTGGCTCTTGGGTTGTTTTTCTTTAATTTTTTTAGAACAACTTTCTTGAGGTGTAATTCTTATTCCATGTAATTCACCCATTAAAATGTACAATTCATTTGTTCTTGGTGCCTTAACAGAGTTGTGCTACCAACACCACAGTCAGTTTTAGAACATTTTTATCACCCTCCCCTCAAAGAAACCTGGTACCCATTAGCAGTTATTTCCCATGTCCCCCCAGTCTCCCTAAGCCTGGGCAGTCACCATTCTGCTTTCCGTCTGTATGACTGGCCTGTTTGGACATTTCGCATACATGGAATCCTACTTTATGCGGTCCTTTGTGACTGACTTCTTTCACTTGGCCTGATGTTTTCAAAGTTCATCCATCTTGTAGCCTTCTGTGTTCTTTTTTTTAAGAGATTGAGGCACAAATGACATATAACATTATATTGGTTTCAGGTGTACAACATAATGACTCAGTATTTGTATATATTGCCAGTGACCACCACAATGTACAGTTAACATTTGTCACCATACATAGTCATAAAAAAATTTTTCCTTGTCCTGAGAACCTTTAAGATCTACTCTCTTAGCAGCTTTCAAATATGCAGTACAATATTATTAACTGTAGTCACCATGCTATGCATAACATCTCCATGACTTACTCATTTGATAACTGGAAGTTTGTACATTTTGACCCTCATTCAATGTTCTTAAAGTAACTTTCTGAACAGAATGGAATTGCCTGTTAGCCATTGTAGGATTACAAACGACTTTGGTCTTTAATCCCTCGCACGAAGTCTTAGATGAATAGTAAACCAGAAAAAAATATGTACTACACCAGCAGAGGATGGCTGACTATCAAGCTTAACTCTTTAAGGTAGACTTGGGAAGGGAATTTCTTTTTCTTTGAAACATAGACATTGCTCTTGTCTAGAATTTCCTTCAGTACTTGTTGCCTTAAAAACATATATTTTTTCTAATTCTTTCCTCCCTTCCTTTCCCCCTCTGTCTCACACACGTACACTTTATTCCCCCTGAATCATTTGAAAACAAGTTGCAGAAGTCATGATATTTCACCTCTAAATACTTCAGCATGCATTTCTCAAGATTAAGGATATTCTCCAGATGATCACAGTATGATTATCACATCCAAGTAATTTCATAATGATTTAATATTTAATAATAGTTTATATTTAAATTTACCCAGTTGTCCCAAAATGTCTTTTATAGCCCAGGATCCAGTTAGAGTTCACGCATTGTGTCGGGTAGTTCTGCCTCTTTATCTAAAATAATTTTTATTTAAGTTTATCTGGATAAATCTATTTAGATAATGATAAACTTATCTTATCTAAAATATCTCTCTTGATCTAAAATAATTCCAATTCCTCCCCTGTTCTCCCATACGTTGTCTTTTTTTGAGGCGTCCAGGCCAGTCGTCTTGTAGAGTGTCTTAAATTCTGGTTTTCTCTGACTGATTTCTCATGATCAGGTTCCAGTTGTAGGTTTTGGGCAAGAACAGGTGATTTTGTGTACTTCTTATCATATCAAAATGGTATAGAAACACATCCTGAGAGATGTCTCACTCCCATCCTTACCCCCTCCTCCCATTTCCGTCCATCCCCTACGGGTCATCTCTTTATTAGCTCTGGTCTACCCTACCTATACCTTTTTTTTTTTGCAGAATTCAACATAAACACATACAATTTTCGTTTACTCTTCTTTGTTTCTATATATTAGGATTCAGCAAACTTTGACCCACAAGCTAGCTGCCAGTTTTTATAGATCATGTTTTATTGGAACAGGACCACACCGTTTCATTTGAAAAATTTAGATCTCTGATCTGTTCGGAATTAATTCTATTGTATGATATAAGGTATGGATCAGTTTTGTTTCCAAATGACTAACTATGGTCCCACCACCATTTATTTAAAAATCCACCTTTCTCTGGTAAATTTAGAAACCACCTGTATCATAATTCTATATCTTCGTACATACCTGAGTCTACATTTAGAATTGTTATTCTGTTCTAGTGGGTTTTTTGTCTGTTCATATGCCGACAAATACCACACTCTTTCCTATATAGAATATAGCACTACTTTTTAGTGCTAACCAAGAACAAGAAGGTAACTTGGAAACATAGGTCTCATATATCAATGAGAGTCTTCTAGAGTGGCCCCGTGTTTCTAAGGCATTAGGGGATTTTCGTGCTTGTAATATCTGGAATTTATTTTGAAAGATGGAGATGAGACAAACCCTGTATCTGCTGCTTAGAGAACAAAAGGAAATCTCAAAAATGAACATATTAAATGAATATATCAATGAATATGTTAAAGATTTTTCCAGATCAAATCAGTTTGCTCCGGGAAAAAGATGCTTTTCCGTTCCGTATGTTACTTTTCAAAGTATTGTCTTGTGTGGCTCCTCAGTCTGTGGCCTAGTCTGACCGCTCTCAATGTTGGGGGACCCAGGGCCCATTCTCGAACCTCCTCTCTTCAGCGTCAACACACACGCTTGCGGGATCTTGACCCCGTCTCGGGAGTTTGACTATCACGTTCACAGCGACGACTCCAAAATATATATCCATCCAGTCCTTTCCCTGAACATCCACTCATCCAGCTGATGTTTCCACTTGGATACACAGCTCAGTCATAGCATATCTGAATCAGTTCCCTTCCTTGTCACCCCCCCATCTCATCCTCTAACCTGCACCTCCCAAAGTCCCCCTCAGATCTCCGTAAATGGCGACTCTTATCTTCCCCGTTACTTCAGACCATAAACTTTGGAATCCTCCCGGACCCCTCTCCTATCTCAGCCCACATTTAGTCTGTCAGCCAAGTGGGTGAAGTCTACAGATGAAATCCGTCTGTGGTCTGTGCTGCCAGTGCTTGGCTGCAGCCGCTGTCAGTTCTAGCATTGACTCGACTGAGAACATCCCGACTGGTCTCCCCTGCGTCCTTTCTCCTTCCACCTTATCTCCACAGAGCCAGAGGGACCTTTTTACACCGTAAGCGAGAGCATTTCCCTTGTCTCCTCAGAGCCCTCCAGTGGCATTTCCTGTAGTCCAGGTAAATCCCAAAGTTCTTACCATGGCTGACAAGGTACGGTAAAAAAAAAAAAAAAAAAAAAAAAAGGTGTTTTTTGTGTTTTTTTTTTTTTTTACTAAATGTAGGGAATAACTTTATTTTGTCCTTGTTTACACTGTATGCATAATGAAAAAATAACTTGAAAGATATAGAAATATCCTATTACATTTAAGGGAAAAAGAGCAGTAGTTTCAAAATGCTTAGGATTAGGAGAAAAATGTTTCAAAGTATGTTTTTTAAAATCTGGAATACAAATATATGCAATAATCTTTTTATTGTAGCCGTCAACTTTATGAAGCAACTTTAGCCCCAAAGAACAGACTGTTGCTCTTTTAAGAAATGGGTCTTCTTGAATTTTAAACTTTAACACCATTTTGTATTGAAGAGCGAGAATATTTAGTGAGTAATGCACCTGTGGTTTGCTTCTCTCCACACAAATCTTGAATATATGGAGCAATGTCCCTGACCTCACTTTATATAAAGTAGCACCCCTCATCACTCTGTGTTCCCCACCTCTTACTTAATGTATCAGCACGTGACATACACGCATACATACATGCATGTGTCTGTGTGTGTGCACGCACATAGAGTCTTTTTCTCTCTCCTGTAATGTAAGCGCTTTTTTAAAAATTTTGTACTCTTTTTTTTTTGAACGAGTCCTTGACACGCATGAATTTTACATTTACAGTGTATCTCAATTCAGATGCTAAATTTGTGAAAGAAACACTTGATTGGTGTTTTGATTTTATAAAATTTACAGTTGAAAAGTAGATTCTCATATTAACTCCGTTCCAAACATATTTAAAAGTTTTCCAGTAAATCAACTGAGTGTAGTTTAAAAATTTAAACCAATAAATTAAATAAAAATGAGAAGTTCCGTGTTCCCACTGCATTAACCACATTTCAAGCATTCAGTAGCCACGTGCACGTCACAGTTGTAAATGTCATGTGTATTAATTTGTGCTATTCAGCGGCCTTGTGAGGGTGGCGTATTATTATTTTTTTTCTTTTTATTAACATAAGGTATTATTTATTTCAGGGGTACGAGTCTGTGGTTCACCAGTCTTACACAATTCACAGCGCTCACCATAGCACATACCCTCCCCAATGTCCATCACCCAGCCACCCCGTCCCTCCCACCCCCCCCTTAACGTAAGCTTCTTGACAGGAGACACACTCTTATTTACATATGTCCAGTACCTCGAATAGTGCCAGTCCATAACAAGTGCTCAGGGATTGTTGATTGAACAAATGAATGATCTCATCGGTGTTTTTGCTATCAGATCAGGTCACTTTGCTATCAGTGGGAAGTGGAGATCTGGAAGGTTGGACGCGCTGTTGGGAAGGTAATACTCTGTTTGAAGGTTGATAAGAGCCAGATGAGGGCAGTGGTGTGAGCATGGACCGGAGAGGAGCCCTGGGGGTGTTTTGGAGCTAGAGGTCACAGAAGTGCCATTGGTCAGATACAGGGCAAAAGAGGGAAGAGTGGAAGGTCCTGCAGGGTGCCTCGCTTCGATGACTTGGTTGGGGGGCAGTGCTGTCAGGTAGGGAACGCAGAAGGAGAGACCTGACTTGTAGGCTGGTGGTCATCTGCATAGATAATTTTCTGGTTTGGGATTCTGGAAGAGAGGTCAAAAGGGAGGTACAGCTTGGTACATCTGCACAAATAGAAGCCAAGGACGGAGCCTTGGATTTGGCTGTTTGGAGGTTACTAAGGGCCTTTGAGAAAGTTATGGTGATTTGCACTGGGGGGGGCAGAAGCCAGATTGCGGGCTGAAGAGGAACTGAGGTGAGGAAATAATGATCTAGGCTCCTTCCCTGAGGAAGAAAAGAAGGAATGGGATAGTGTTTGGAAGGAGAGGTTTGTGTCGAGAACCATGGGTGTCATATGTGGGGAAAGAGTGATTGCAGGTGAGATAGGAGGGGTTGGAAGGAGCTGGATCCTTGGAAGGATAAAACCTTCCAAAAGACGTTGATGAACCTTGGACAGAAGGAGGCAGGGATGTTTTCCCTCCGACATAAGAGGGAGCTTGGAAAGGCTGGGTAAGCTATCAAGAAAAATTGAGGGAGTAGGGAATTGGGGGAATTGCATTTTGGATTGGCCCCTTGGTTTTCTTCTTTTTTCAAAGTAGAAAGGCAAACTGTTGAGCTTGTTGGAGCCAAGGAGAGCTGGCCTGTGGAGGCAAAGTAGAACAGATGTGTGGCAGAAGGAGGAGGGAGCCGCTGGCTAGGGGCAGGAGAGGCCGTTGTTGGGCCACATTGAGGACCCGCCCACTCAGGTTGGAAAGTATGAGCTCCTAGTCCTCGCAGGGAACTCCAGGGGGTACAGAGTGTAGCTGTGCCTCCTGCCCTGCAAGAGCTTGGATTCGAATTGGGAAGATCAGGCATTTTTGTTCACAAAAATCAGGAGCAGCGGAAGGAGCACGTTGCTAGTGAGAACCAAATGGACTGGCTCACACTGGTGACAGGACATCAGAGGAGAGAGGGAGCACAGTGACCAGGAGTCCCTTGCAGAGGACTTAGGGGTCAGGCTGGGTGGACTCGCATGCACAGAGGATCGTGAGGAGAGCATTGGTGTACATAGAAGTGTTGAGGGGATAAGGTTACCACCTTATTGTCACTGCTTAGAGCAGGGAATTCACGCTGGAATATCATGCACTCGGCTTGAATTCTTTTGAAATGATAATAATGGCACTGACTCATTTCCGGCTGCTAGAACGGAATGCCAACGACTAGGTGGCTGGGACAATAAACATTTATTTGTCACGTTGATTGCTAGTTCTGGAAGCCAGAAGCCCGAGATCAAGGTGCCAGCACGGTCTGGTTCTTGTTGAGGGCCCTCTACCTGGTTATATCCTCATACAGCCTTCCTTGGTGTGTGCATACAAAGAGAGAGAGAGATCTTGTATCTCTTCCTCGTTTTATAAAAGCACCAATCCCATCGTGGGGGCTCTACCCTCAGGACTTCCTCTAACTCTGATTAGCTCCCAAAGGCCCCACCTCCGAGTGCTATCCCATTAGGGATTAGGGTTTCAGCATATGAATTTGGGGGGCACGTAAACATTCAGTCCACAGCTGTACCTTATAGGTGCATGACACCAACTCTTGTTGGGTAGGTTCCATTCTATAAGGTAGGTTCCCCTCTACAAGGGAGGTAAGAGACAGAGGTCTACAGCTATGTTGTTGCCAGTGGGAGGTAGAAGGGCTAATTCCAGATATGAACCAGGAGCTCATAGCCAAGGGATATGAATTTCTGGGATTTATTTTAATTTGCATGACACTGCCCAAGATAGACAGCAGAGCATGTGTCAACCAGCACACTGGCTAGAGATTCTGGGTCCCAGGACTCACATGCTCATCCCTGAGCCATAGGCAAGGGCCGTTTTCAGGAATATTCTGGGACCTGGGATCACTACCTTTCCTTCTCCAGACAACAAAGTCATAGCTGTGCCAAAGATTCCATCTGGGGCCCTCATAGCCTGTGAGGCGCTGACTTGGTCCTGGAGAACAGAGCCGAACAAGAGGCAACCAGACCTGGTAAAGAGAGGAAGGAAAGGTAGTCTGATTAAGTTTTGTCTCAAAGTGTCTGTTTTTGGGTTTGTCCCTGCATTGATCTACAAGGGAATGAGGCAAGTAATGGCCCCTCAGGGACTTTCAGGACTTTGCTCTCAATGTCAGCCGTCATTTTCAATCACCCTCTCCCTCCCAGCCATTAATTTTGGCCCAGGATCATGGGGACTTGTCCATCTATCACTCCTAATTGACACTAAATGATCTGTCAGTTTATTGATGAACGGCAGGAGTGGAATTGTCACAATATATTTTACTTTCTAACAACTCCTCCTGACAATTTTACCTTGTCCATCTCACTCTCCTCACATAAATCTCCATTGGCCGCTCATTCCTTCTCCTGGGCTGTTCTGGTGCTAGCACTTCCACACCATCTGCACGCGTCAAGGACATCAAGATGGCGGAGAACAGCCGAGTGCCAGGCCCGAGGTTGTCCCCTTCCCTCCTCCTCTTTCTCTCTCTCTCTCTTTTTTAATGGCATAGATGTTCCAAGAATACTAAAGGGCCTCTGTCCTCTCTCTCTCTGTGTCATTGCCATACCAGAGCCTCTCTACCTTCTTGTTAGCAGTGAATAGTTCTGTGTGAAAGGCGAAAACTCACGGAGCTGCCGGGCTTCTAGATCTGTAAGCACCGTGGCAAACACATGTTTTGTCTTCTTGCACTTGCATTGTGACCGGCTTTCTCTCCCCACGGAAGTCAGTTTCTTAGCATGGAGGGGAGCTTAGCTGGAGTTTCTCCACTGGTGTGCCCCGTGCTGCGCCGTGGGTACGGGTATGCCGAGATGTGTGTGCTCGGCCGCTGAGCCGCTGGGCCGGGCCCAGAGTTGCCAAGGCCCCTAGGCTGTGACCACACGCGGTCTTATCTGTCATGCTAGTTTTCCATTAAAATGATAGTTTTAAGTGTTTTCTGTTGAAAAGATGAAGGAAGGACTGGAGTTATATATATAGTACTGGGTTTTATATCTATGTGTGTAAAGGTATGTATGTGTGTAGTTACTTAGTCTTAAGAAGGTATATACATATAGCTGTGAGAAATCCTTTATCCTTCATGAGTCCAAGGATAAATAGAGAAGCTTGGCAATATATGAAGAATGTCATTGTTCCCCTCCCTCCGTCCTCTCCTGCTGAAGATAATTTTTATTAACTGATAAGGACTATTTTTGTTTGGGCGCCTGGGTGGCTCAGTTGGTTAAGTGACTGCCTTCGGCTCAGGTCATGATCCTGGAGTCCCGGGATCGAGTCCCGCATCGGGCTCCCTGCTCCGCGGGGGGTCTGCTTCTCCCTCTGACCCTCTTCCCTCTTGTGCTCTCTGTCTCTCATTCTCTCTCTCGCAAATAAAAAAAAAAAAAAGACTATTTTTGTTTATTTACCATCATTCCATTATCCTGTCTATCAAAATTAAAAACGCTTCCTTAATGTCATCTGGTATCTAGCCATATTCAGATACTTCCAAAGATGTCTTTTTACAGTAAATCAAGGTCTACACCTTATATTTATTTATTAGATGTCTTTAGTCTCCCTTTTGTTCTGTAAACCCCCTGCCGCCCTTTCTCTCCATGCCTTTGATTTGTTTTCTTTTCTTTTTTGGGGGTGGGGGTGGGGGAAATAGTCTGGCAGAGTGTCCCACATTCTGGATTTGGCTCACGCTTCCTGATCATGGTGTTTAGCTTGTTCCTCTGTCCTTCATGTTCCTTGTGAAGCTGGTGGTTAGATCTGGATTAATCTAGCAAGTTAGATTCCGGCTCACTGTTTTGGCAGGAGTACTTTGAGGGTGGTCCTGTGCCCCTCCTGCTGTGTCACATCCGAAGGCACAGGCAGGCGTGAGAGGCGCAGCTGTGCGTGGGTTCCATGTGAAGCGAGGCTTTGTGAAGTGGGGCCAGGAATGTGCCCCCCATTTCTGGGCCTTGTGGCCTCCAAGACATGGCAGATTCAGAAAAGGTAACCTCCGGGCTCAGCAACAACAGATCTCTTAAATGTACACCTTACATTTGTTTGTTCTGCATAGGCTCCCCAAAGAGTAATTTCTGGCTTTGCTCTCCACCCACGTTCAGAGCCTGGACAGAAAGTTGGCAAAGGAAGGTCTAGATCAGTTTCTATTTTAATTGAACTTGGAGAATTCACAGTTTTTTTAAATTAGAATTTAATTGTATTGTTTGTTGCTGGAAATTACGTGTGTTCAGTAGGATCTGAAGATGAAATTAATAACACCTGGACCATTTACGTTGAAATAACTCACGAAAAAAGAAGTGTCCTCACTGAAGTAGTGGGAAGTGTGGAGTGTGCCCAGCTCCTTCTATCCTTAGGCCTTTCCCGTCTCAACACACTTGTACCATTCTGGTAGATGTCATCAGCTTTGGTAACTGCTTCATGGGAAGGAGTGAGAATAATGGACAGATAACAACAGGACTGTCATTTCCCATTCGGCCCCGCAGTGCACAGCAAAGAGGCCCTTACTAAAAGTCACCCTTCAAGCAAACTCCTATGTCTGAGTCATTGTATAACTTCATGTCGTCTTTTGAGACATTAGAACTCTTAGTGAATCTGAATTTTGTTTATTTATTTTTATATACATTAGGAATATACATAGCAGAGGATTCAAAGGGTAAGGAAGGATGATATGAAGCTGAAGCTCTCCTTCCCTGCTCCCCCCAGGCACTCTGTTTCCCTTCCCAGAGGCAACCACTCTTCACCAGTACCCTTCCAAAGAGACTCCATGCATTTACAAGAAATACAGGTTAATGTATTCTTTTATCCCCTCACATAAATGGTAACGTATCTATTCGCTATTTTTCTTTTATCATACAACAGTATTTCTTTCTTTTTTTTTTTTTTTAAAGAGTTTATTTATTTATTTGAGAGCGAGCACAAGTGGGAGGGAGCAGCAGGCAGAGGGAGAAGCAGACTCCCCGCTGAGCAGGGAGCCCGATGCGGGGCTCGATCCCAGGACCCTGGGACCATGACCCGAGCCGAAGGCAGACGCTTAACCAACTGAGCCACCCAGGCGCCCCTATACAACAGGATTTCTTGGTGGTCTTTCTGAATCGCAATACAGAGTAGAACTGTCTCATTTTTAAGGGCTACACAATACTCCAGAATTTCCTATCTCAGTAAAAGTAATCATAAGCCCACAATAGATGTGGTATTTTCCCGGATTGAGAAAGCAGATTTTGCTTGTTTATTCACGTACTAAATATAACATGATCCTTTGGAAAGTATCATAAAAGTTTCAGATAAGGTACATATAGACTCCTCAGGCTAAGGAAAAGATATGAAGCATGCATCACCGTTTTTCTCTTTGAGGTTCCAGTGGAGGGCATTTTCACACACTTCCACTTAGATTGATACAGTGGTATTCAGTTTAGAGCAAACAGAGATGTTCCATGTTATAGTCATTGCAGGTTAGAGCCCTGGATGGCTTGTCTAGTGTCACAAAACCAATTTACTTATGCAAATGACTAAATATGAAATAATTGGAATCTTGCAATTCTGTCAAGTGCCTCCCAGTTGAAGGTGATAGCAGTCTGTTCCTGTAAGCCCCATGTGGAGTAGCATTTGGATACTTCACTTCCCACTCTGAAAAGTGGAGCAGTGTCCCTGACAAGTGGCCCTAGTCAGGGCCCTCCCTAGAGCAGAGGTGAGTACCTGATGCCCAAGGAGGTGGGGAGGAGTGAGTGGGGTGACTTGAGGTGAACTTGTTTATGCCTGTGCACCAGGGAAGGGGCAGCGGAGGCCCCGAGACCACATGGCGTCCAATGGCTGTGTTTCTAAGGGCCTAAGTCAGCAGAACTGCTTCCCAGTTGCCCGTGGGGAGACTTGTATGGAGGCCTGTGTGGTAGCCTGTGGGGAGGCCCGCTGAAAGATGATGAGGTCCAGGCCCTGATCCCCACCTCCCCCTGAGCCTGCTCTCAACTTCCTGTCAGGCCTTCAGCTTTTCTTAACAAGTTAAGCTAGTCTTGAATTTCATTTTTTTTTTTTTTAGATTGATTTATTTGAGAGACAGAGTAGGGGGAGGAGCAGAGGGGGGAGGGAGGGAAGGAATCTCAAGCAGACTCCCCACTGAGCGCAGAGCTCAGTCCCACCACCCTGAGAGCATGACCTGAGCCGAAGTCAAGAGTCAGATGCTCAACCGACTGAGGCGTCCCTTGAATTTCATGTTTGTAACTGAAAACCAGGAGTGGTTCTAGAGTGAGTTCTCAGCGTGTGCTGTGAAGGCTTTGACTGTGGCCCTTTGCAGTTTCTCATTTTGCAGCAGTGCAAATTCTCCTGTGACTAGAGCTGCTCATTCTGTGGAGCCAGGAGTAGGAGCGTAAAGTAGGAGGGTCTCTGAGGGTCAGGGAAGAAATGATAAGCCCGCAGAAGTATCCCTTAAATAACAGCCAAAAAGCACAGCGTCCTGTGGAGTTATTTATCTCTCTTGATTATCACACAGTGTGGGGGTTTTGAAACTAGAAGGTTAGAGCCAGTTTTGTCCAATCTCCTGTCAAACTCTAGTGTCTCTAGCAGTGCTGGTCTGGGGTCTGCTTGAATCCCTCCATTGCTGGGGAACTCAGTGGGAGTGTACTTTTTTTATAAAGACTTTTTTAGTTGTGCAAGGAAGCCAAGAGCACTTTAATGATGTAAAAACTCAAACAAGACAGGTAATGCTAAAACTCAAACCAAGACAGGTGGTTTGCCTGAAACCACCCCCTTGTCCAAGCCTAGTCATCTCTCTAGAAGTAACTACTGGTAACAGTTTGTTGGTTATCTTTTACCAACAATAGATATTCAGTATAATTCAATACACAATTTTACACAATAGGTATACTTACTGAAATCTCTATTTTGTTTACATAAATAGGTTCATATTAAGGGTGTTCTTAATTTTTTTCATTTTTCATTTAGCAGTACACCTAGAGATCTTTTAGTACAGGCAGATTTACTTCATGTTTCTAACTGCTACATTACGGTGCTGTGGTATAGATGCACTGTTCACTCTGTTGGTGGGCATTGAGGTTACTTCTAATTTTTTTAAAGATTTTATGTATTTATTAGAGAGAGAGAGAGTGAGCACGAGCAGAGGGGGAGAGGGAGAAGCAGACTCCTCACTGAACAGGGAGCCCGATACAGGGCTCAATCCCAGGACCCCGAGATCATGACCTGAGCCGAAGGCAGACACTTAACCGACTGAGCCACCCAGACGCCCCAGTTATTTCTAGCTTTTATGCCATTGTCAACCCCCTGATTTAGGAAATTTACAATTTCACCCTCTGATCAGGATTCCAACCTTCTGGAGCCCCACTGTAGAACCTGTGTGTGGACAGCCCACATGTCTTGCCCACTCTCCTGTTGAATGGATGAGAAAACACACACACACACACACACACACACACACACACGTCATTTATTGGGGCTTTTATGCTGGGCACAGCTAAGCACAGTTGTCTTACTTTATCCTTCAAACAACCCTCGTGAGATAGGTACTGTTATTGTCCTAGCTTACAGATGAGGAAGTAGAAGTTCCAGAAGGTTAAGTAACTTGCTCAAAGTCCCATAGCTAGGAAGGAGCCAGTCAGGATTTGAACCCCGGGTGCACTGGGCCTCAGGGTCATGTTCTTGTTGTCTGTGTCTTGCTGCCTTCCGTTTTTGTGCCCTTGGCTCCTGGTTTAGTACCTTTGCACTCAGTAGGCCCTCAGCAGACGTTCCCCGAGGGCTGTTTGGACATGGCTGCAGCATGTTCAGCCTGTGGGAGGGATAACAGGGAGCGAGTGCTTGACCTTCACCCCTTCTGGCCTGCCTGTCTGCAGAGCTGTGCTCCAGCCAGCCACCGGGCCCCGGGAAAGTGAGTGCGAAGGATGCGGCCTGCACTTAGGGGCCTGAGCCAAGGCCAGGCCAGTCCTGCCATTAAAAGGCCTAATTAGGCTAGTCATTAAGTTCAATTAGGCATTGGAAATGATCATTCCTTGTAACCCTGCTGTGCCGTCCCAGAACTGGATCCATTCCCAGGCAGCCAGCTTGAGAGCCGGTTCTAGTTGCTGGTCCCTCGGCAGCCCCGCCTCTGGTTTCGGGCCTCTGACTCCTTTTCAAGGCTGAGGGCAGAGTAATTCAGGATCAGCCCAGAGTGGGGTGCTCCGAGTACATGTGAAATACAGTCAGGTGTCTGCCTTGGAGACCATTTCCTGAGCTCATTTCTGGTCACCTTCCTTTCTTAGGGCCACTAACCCTTTCCCCAGGCACCTAGTAGGAATTGGGACATCTGCCTGTGTTCTAGTCCCCTTCTGCCACTCACACACCGTGTCACCTCAGGGCAAGGCATGTGGGCTCTCGGGGCGGAGGCTCCCTGAGGGGTCCGAACTAGATGATCTCCGAGTTCCCTTTTCAGCACTGGAATTTGATCCTGGGAAATCCCAATACATAAGCCTTGGGGTATCCCGGATTTCTTCTCAGTGGGCACTGAATGGGGAGAGAGAGGAGGAGAGGTCCAGTGTGAGCCTGCGCCGATAGCTCAGCACCCTCGTGCTCAGTCTCTTCAGCGTTAGAACAAAGTGGTCTCACAGGCCCTCGAGAACTCAGAAGGGACGTTTGAACTTCTGAAATAATGCTTTCTAGGTGGTTCCTTGAAATACTTTAGTTTAGAAATCACTGCCTTGATATGAAACAGCTGACAGACATTGAGGCGGGACAGGCCTTCCAGGCACAGTGGCCTGAATGTGCCACAGTGGGTTTGGAATGAACAGGGCTGGGTGACTAAAGCCTAGGGTTTGCCTAGAGAAGGGGATGGAAATAGGTAAGGTAGAAATGGGCTTGAGTGCAGGCCCTTGAACTCCAGGCACATGGTTTATTATTTAGAGAACAGGGAGCCACTGAAGTGTTGACAGGTATGTGACCAGTGGTGTGAGGGACACATTATCTATCACACCTCTTCTGAATGCCTTTTTTTTTTTTTAAGATTTTATTTATTTATTTGAGAGAGAGAGCACAAAGGGAGAGAGAGGGAGACCAGACTCCTGGCCAAGCAGGGAGTCTGATGCAGGACTCGATCCCAGGATCCTGAGATCATGACCTGAGCCAAAAGCAGATGCTTAACCTACTGAGCCACCCAGGCGCCTCTGAGTGCCTTTTTGACGTGACATAGTTTGGGGTATTTGTAGGAGTTAAAAGACCCATTTCTCCTCATGTGGAATTATCTTAAAGGTGGGGATTATCGCCATTCTTGATAGCAGAGCGTTCTCTTTTTAGACCAGACAAAGCTGTGGAGAGAGTCAGCTCATCTTTTCTCCCTAAGTTGGATGCCTTTTTTCCCAGCAGATTTTGGTGATGTTGCTCATTCCTATCCTGAGATTGCACTGTTCTGCATCGAATTCAAATGCTTGCTTTCTCTTAAGAGACCATATGCTTAACTAGATAGGATTGTGTGAGGTTCGTTTTTCCATGGGGTCTGTGTTCCTTCTCGATCACGATGACCTCTCATTTGCCACTGGATGTGTTGTATTAGTTGAGGTTGCATTTATATCTGCAAGCAACAGGGAACCCCACTAGCAGAGGCTTAAACAGAAAGAGATTTTTCTCAAAAAACAAGAGGTCCAGGCCCCACAGTCTAAGGCTGGTGTGGCAGCTCCACGGTGCTGACAGGGTGGGACTCTTTCCATCCTCCTGCCCACCATCCGTCCACACGTGGGCCTTCGTCATCATGTTCGTGCCTCATGGTTATATGATGACTGCTGTACCTCCAGGCCTCACGTCTGTTTTCCAGCTAAGAAGAAGGGAGAATGACATGGAGGTGAAGGTATAGGGCTGTTTCTTGGCAGGAATTTGCCTTTTGGGGGAGACAGAATGGGGGGATGTACTTTCCAGGGACTGCTGCATCTTCCTCATTGGTCAGAAATGTGGGATATGCCCACCCCTCAATGTGAAAGAGGCTGGGGAATTGATTATTTTCAGCTGGGCTCGTTGCCACCCCAAACAAAATTAGGGTTTGAATCCAGAGGAAGGGGAAAGGACTTTGGGGTAGGTACCAAGTTGTTTTTTGTGGTCAGCCCCATCGAGCAGAGCTGTAGAAGTCACTGCGTGAGACTGCGTGTGTGATATAGAGGGTTGTGTGTGCTAAGGAGCATGGAAACAATTTCACTGAATTCTAGAAGCTTCCCAGCAGTGGGAATCCTTTTGAAAGGATTTGAAAGCCCGAACAAGTTGCCTTTTAGACAGGGATAAACAGAAGTGGCCGAAATGAAGGAAGGGAACCAAGAGGCAGAGAAAGTAAAGCAGGAGATGGGAAACAGGAGAGGGGTACCCGCTGAGAAACCTGGAGGTTAACGCTGGAGGTGAAGTTAATATCGTTGTAGGAAGCAGGGTCCAGCTGGTGGAGAGGCCCTGGGAGCCAGGCAAAGTGTTTCTTGTGTGGGCCAGGCAGTGAGGGCTGGCTGCTGGACGTGTCTACTGAGGGCTCCAGGCAAGTTCAGCAAGGGGCAGCAGGAATGTGGGAAGCGGGGGCGGGGAATGAGGGGTCTAGAAGCAAAAAGTATGAAGCAACTCAGCTGGGCCGGCCTAGCCAGCACCCACCTCAGGGCTGGGGTTCAGCTGCAGCACCAAGGAGGAAAAAGCATGTCCAGCCTGGGCAGTGGTTTAGCAGCATAGGGAGTAAAGACTGGGGTGAGAATAATAATATAGTAATAATAATAATGTTGGTAAACAGCCACTCTTCACCGAGCACTTCTTGTGTGCCATGTACTACGCTAAATGCTTTGCATGAATTAGCTCATTTGACTCTTTGAACAATCCTGTGAAGCAGAATGTGGTGGTATCACTGATTTTGCAGGTTTTAGTGGCTTGCCTGAGAGCACACAGCTAGTGAATGGTGAAACTCTGCTTTGAACCCTCTGACTCCAGAGCCCCACCAGCCGCTGGTTTTAAGCCGGTTGTTCAAATTAGGATCAGAGCTCAGCACCCACACATAGGCTGGCTGGATCCCAAATGGTTGAGCCCAGGGCTCTGAGTCCTCTGGGACCCGGACAACAAAGGGCTGCTTTCTGGGGAGCTCGATTTGGAGGTTTGGAGGGTTCTGCACGACCAGGCAGACATCCTCTTTCCAGCTACGCAGAGGGAAAGGAAGTAGAGAGAAGTCCTACCTAGTAAGCGGGAAGAAAACACCAGGAATGTTAAGATTGGGTAACTGTTCAGGAGAGGAGGGTGAAGGGAAAATAAATTTCCCTGTGCAATTGGGAACGTAGTGGCTGGTTTTGACAACCCCGAAGGAAAGAGAAGGGAGGCCCGAGATGGAAAATGTGCTAAATTTCTGATGTAGGGAGTTTGTGTTTATTGTCTTTAAAAATGATTGAGTAGGGGCACCTGTGTGGCTCAATCAGTCCGTTAAGCGGCAGACTCTTGGTTTCGGCCCAGGTCATGGTCTCAGGGGTGTGGGATCGAGCCCCTGACAGGCTCTGCACTGTGCTGAATCTACTTGAGATTCGCTCCCTCTCCCTCTGCCCTCCCCCTACTCGTTCTCTCTCTCTCTCTCAAATAAATAAATATTTTTTAAAAAGACTGAATAAAGGAAAGAGGGTTTCCTTCCTCCCTCTCTCCCTTCCTTCCTTTTTTGTTTTCTCTTGCCAAGTTGACTTTGGGATCTCCAAACCAGCACATCCCAGTAATTGAAATTTTGGGGCCAGATAAGCCAGTTCCAAGGAAGGGGCTGCTGGGGGGAAGGTGGTCAGACAGGGGATGGCGTAAATGGGGCAGGGCCAGTGTCATTCACAGAGCTGGGGAGAGACCTGGGAAGTCATGGAGTGCAGGGTCCCTTCAGTTTAGGGAGGGAGAAAGTGAAGCCTGGCGCGCTTAAGGGACTCAGGTATAAAATCTTAGAGTTAGAAAAGCCCTTGGCCTGCTGCCCAAGGTCAGACAGCTAATTAGTGTAATAGAACATGCCTCTCGTTCTACAGCCATGCCCATCCGCAAACCTCACACGCACGCATTTATCATGTTCACGGAAAGGCCATGCACTATGCTGTTCATGCAATAGTGGGTCTGTTAGCATGAAATTGTCTTTACTGCAGTTCCTCCGGGACCCTTCCAGAAATGCAGTGTTGATCATATGAAACAATCTTCTTGAACAGAAAAACTTTCAGAGGAGAAAGTTATGTATCCTGAGCCAGCCAGCCTGCTGCAGGGGACTCGCTGCTTTGCAGCTTGAGCAGCTAAATGCCAGGACGGGGTGATTAGGGATTCCCCTGACATAAATGATCTCCTTGTCCTCCCTTTGATGGATTCAGTCTCTCAAAAATAAAGTGCATTTGTGAACGTCATTCCTTACCTCATACTTCTTCCCTTTTCTTTTTAGTCCTTTATTGAGAAATAACCAAGAGCAGTTTCAGTATAGAAGCAGCCGCTTGGGCATCCGTCGGTATGCATATACACACGGAGTACAGCCCCCTCACGTACTCTAGGTTTTCTCTGGTCGCTGGGTCTGCCAGAGGTTTTGCTTTTTGACCCATGCTTTCTCTCACCACAGCTGGTCACGGGTGGCTGTATGGGGCCCTCCTGGTTTCACGGTGGTCCTCATATGAGAGGCCAGGTTTAGAAGTGCCAGGGCGTGCTTGGCCCTGTCCAGGCTCATCTATAGCAGGGAGTCACCAGGGTGGGTCCTGAGCCTTGGAGGAGGCTACCCCACACGGGGGCCTTCCACACACCTGACAGCTAGCTGGAAGAGGGTCACCTGTAATGGCGTGTGTCACCTTTTCTTTAAGCATCTCATCACTTGGCTGAGTCTGAATGTATTCATGGGCCTTTGGAGGGGCCACGGGATCTAGAAGAGGGGCAGAGAAAACAGTGGGGACGGGACTGGGAAGGAAATCTCTATAGGTCTCTCCGTTATAGAGCAGAACCTTCTCTCCAGGAGAAGCAAAAGACCCGACTCATTCAGTGATTAAAAATGGACTGAAATCTAGGTTTCCAGAAATAGTGATAAACGTTTGCCCCTGACTTGCGGACCCATGATTTCCTCTTGTTTCACTCTTTGTCCTCATGGCCACACTTCCCAGAGGTAGGCGCTGAGCCTCCTCGTTCCTGTCTTTTCCACTGGCCTGCAGTCCCTCAGCTCACAGCAGCGGGAAAGTCTCCGTTCACACCCTTCTAAATGTGCTCTTAACCTAGCTTGTAACCAAGCTAGCTTGACCTAGCTGTAGGTCAGACTTTGGGCAAACAGCAGTACCTAGCTATGATAAAGTAAGCTCTGTGATTTTAAAAAATGATAGTTTTTCACAGTTAACCTTCTATATGACTGGTAATGCTAGCTTTCCATTGAGGAGCTAATGTTTTCCTTTAAATAAATCTATTGAAGTAAAAGTAAAACATGAAGGAGGTGCAGAAAGTGTGAGGGTGGCATTTGAAAGCCTGACAGCTGGTTGAGAAACACTGCCCTGCAGCGCAGGCCCCCTCCTAATTCCCCCCTCCCCCCAGCTTCTCCCCCAGCGGGAGGGCTGACAGAGCCTTTGCCACTCGGCCCCTTCCTGCTGCCTTGGTCCCTCAGCGGGTGGCATAGTGTTCATTGCCACCTCTCTTTCAGTTGTGGACTTAAGTAACTTGAAGGGAAAAAAGGGAACTCAGTGAAAATTCATTTCTAGTCCCATGGTTCCCTCCTGATCCCTGACCAGTGTCAGTGTATATATTTATACCGTTGAAACCGACGCATGCGGCACCTCGTCGGCATTTCAGCCACAGCGGGTCTCCTACTGGCTTCTGAGCACCCCTGGCCCTTTCTGCCTCCTACCTCTACTGAGGTTTCTTCCAGTAGGAGGAGCCTTCCTGGAGCTTTTCTGCCTCTCCAAGCCGGCTCATCTTTCAGTCTTCTAGAAAGTCTTCCCTGACGGTTGGAATCAGCATGGCTAGTTACCAGGACATTTTGCTTCCATCTCCCTCACTTGTCCTGAGAAGTTGGGGAAAACCATTTGTCCAGTAGATGAGGAGCGGGAACCTTGGTTTCTAGCTCCAGCTCTGTGTCCAGCTAGCCTCAGGGCTGTAGGTAGGTTGCTTTTTGGTCTCTGTTTTCTCAGGTAGAAGATGCACAGGGAGTGCTGCAGTAGTAGTCTTTCAGGAACTGCCTTATGTGTCTTCTGGAGGCATTACTGCTATTTCTAGAATGTTCTTTTCTCCAGCCAGACTGTAAAATCCTGGGCAAAAGATCCCCAAATCTCAACACCTTCTAGTCGTGCCAAATAGTTATCCAGTAAAGTGAATAAGATGATGTTCATTTGAGACACCAAAGAGTTATCAGCTCTTCCACTTTTTTACTTATTGATAGCAGGCATATACATACATTTTGTGTGTGCCCATAATTGCTTTTAGCTATTAGAACTTCCCACCTTTTTTCCCTCCTGATGAATGTTCCTTTTAGAATTGGAATCAGAACAGAGATGTTATTTTGAATGTGACCAGCAGGGGGCAAACTTCACCCAGGAATTGCCTTTATAATTCACTATACCTTTGGTAGTGACAGGGCTCGGTAGTGTGCGTGGCCATCCGTTTTCATCTTTCTACTGGGCACCTTGTTGATGAGATACCAGCAGAAGCTAAATATGATCTAATATGACCTAAGGCCCCAAAATGGCAACACTTGAGTGCTGAGGAGTTCCTGCTTCTCTTTAAAAGAAGGGAGAAATACAAATACCTACAAATACGTGCTGGACTCCGAACCCATGAATGGCAAGAACTAAGAGCCGAGAGGAGAACAGTGGGAGCTTCAACTTGCAGGAGAGATTGCAATGAAGAGAAATCTCTTGGCCAAGCGAAATTTCATGACAGATGTCTGATTTTTAATCAGTATTGTAAGTGTGAGGACATCTTCGAGCAGATTACCCAGTCTACGGCCTGCTACTGAATAGCCAAGATTATATAGCCAAGATTACAGTGGCAACGTCTCCTTTGCTCAGATTCGGATTTTCACTGTGAAGGCTCAATTTATAAAATAGAGCCTTGGTTTTTGATGTGCTAGTGAGGGTGTTGTGTGATCTGGGACACATCACCTCCTTTCTCTCATTCCGTGGTAAAAATTACCTCAGTGAGGTTCAGAGGCACTGGTGAGATTTTTATTGGACGTTTGAAAATTATGAGGGCAGAAAACCTCATAAGAAAATGGTATTTTGACTTCTTTTCCTCCAGAGGAGTGATATGTTTTGAAAACGTAAGGTAGTTTTGGCTCCTGTTTGGCTGGTATCTCGTTCTTGCTCTTTCCCTTGCCAAGTGCTTCTGACTTTGGCCCCCTGGCTGTGGAGTTTCCTCTTTTTGTCATGGGAGTCCTGTGATCTACACACCGTGGCTCCAGCTTTTTTTCTCCCAGGCAACAAGTTCTAGTGACCATTTGTCCAGAGCCTTCACATCTGGATCAGAGGCCGTGGCCCATGGGGGCTGGGCGAGCAGAGGGCCTTCCTCTGGGACAGTCGAGCCTCTAGATGCCTGGCACTTTGGTCTATTTTAAGCCTGTTCTGTCTTGCAGCAGGAAGGTGAGTCTAGGGTCCAATATGTGCTGTGGATATTAAGAGACTTCAAGGACACTGCCCCCCATTTATCCCAGTTATGTCCCCTGCTAAAATAGGTTAACGGTGTCTAATTAACCACTGCACATTGTCATGCTGCATAAAGATAGCATCCGGGCTGTGCTCTGAGCCGTGGTACTTTATCTCCATTTAGATCTCTGCAGTATTCCATTAAACTCGAGAGAAACATTTTAACTGAGATGATGTCTACATTAGAGCTGCCTTTCACCCTTCAGCACGTAACCCGTGTAAGCAGCAGCTGAGGCCTTGTGTCTGGTACAGCAGGGAGGACAGAGGAGACAGACTTCTCGGGTGGGAGGCTCTGTACATCACAGCATTTCTTCCCCCACCAAGCGCCAGAACGGCCCCCGAGGATCCAGGATTCAGTAGTGGTCCCCTGTGACTGTGATCACAGGACAGACCAGTGCCACCACGCTGGTCCTCAGCTGACCAAGTCATGCCCGTTGAATGGCAGTGTGGTCTTTGAATGCCAAGAGAAAGGAATTGTATTTGAGCAAAAGAACTTAGAAAAGGAGAGTGCATGGAGGGAAAGGTGACTTCGCTACATGGGATCTCCTTTTTTGCCACATGTGAGCTGTCATGTTGTAAATAAGACGTATATAATAAATCCCACAGAACAATTAAACCAACATTAACTAACGAATTTTTAGGCCTGACAAAGTACAGTACTACTGTAGTGGAAAGTGCGTCCTCGTCATGGAAAATATTAATTGGATTTGAAGCAGAGTCTATGGAATGAGCATTTCCCATCGTGTAGAACTACCTACGTGCTTCTGTTATGCTGGGCTTTTGTGGCAGACAGCCTAGAGATTGTATTCGGGCCCTATGGCTTTCTAGCTGGGTGACCTTAGGCAACCTACTCTACTTCTCTGAGCCTGTCTCCTCCATAGTAAAATGGAGCAAATAAAAAAAAAATAATGTGATAATGAAGTAAAGTACAATGCTATATATCAATAAAATTTATGTAGTATTGTATAATAGTAATATATGGAAAGAAGATAATATAGTAACAGTGCTAGGCACCCAACAAGCTCAATAAATGTTAACTGTTTTTGTTTTGTTTTGTTTTTTTAAGATTTTATTTATTTATTTTACAGAGAGAGAGAGAGAGACAGCGAGAGAGGGAACACAAGCAGGGGGAGTGGGGGAGGGAGAGGCCGGCTCCCCTCTGAGCAGGGAGCCCAGTGCGGGGCTCGGTCCCAGGTCCCCGGAATCATGACCTGAGCCGAAGGCAGACGCCCAACGACGGAGCCACCCAGGCGCCCTAAACGTTAACTGCTGATATCCTCAGTCATCAGCCTTCCTGCGACAGGCTTGTGGGGCGGGGCCTGGGAATGGGCCTCCCCCTGAGGAGCGCAGGTGGCTGTGGGAAGCTAAGGGGAAGAAACCTAGCATGGGTCAGAGAGAAGCGGGGTGAAAACTAGGAGAGACTGGTTGAGGGTTGGGCTGAACAAGGCTTTACATGGGGGTAGGGATAGCAAGACAACGCCCGTGCCAAGTCACCAGCCTGGTCCGTGTGTCACTCACTGGAAAGCGGGAAGCCCGAGTGTCCTTACTCCTGTTACCCTAGCCCCACAAGGTGGGAGGTGAAGGAGAACATTCCTGTCACTGTCCAGAGCTAAAGCTTCATTCTGCAAAATGGCCAAAGCAATCAGCAAGTGATGGAGTAGCTCTTAAAAAGAAACCTGGCATTTAATTAACTTTTCCAAGTGCTGGTTCAGCAACCTCTATGTTTTACATTTTGAATATTGAACAAGCGTCTCTAATTGGATCTGAACCGCTTCTGGGTCTGCCAGCCCAAAGAGCACCTGCTTCAGTTTTACGAACACCATGGAATCTTGTCTGAATTTCGGGGAAGCCAACTCAGGATTACTCAGGAGTGGAGGCTACAGTCTGTGAAGCCTTTTCTTCCCTTCCCTCAGCCTTTAGGTCGAGTCAGAGTTCATTAACATTTTGGTTAGAAAGAAGTGGGCAACTCGGCAGGATAGGGCGACAAGGTTTCCATTTTGCTGCTTAGTACCCATAGTTCAGCTTACTCTCTGCAGTGAGGTGTAAGGCACTGATTCTCATATGTGACTGGGTCCCATTTCTGGAGATTATTACCTCAGAGGGCCTGGGGTGAGGCCCAGCACAGAGACACTGAAAAAAACTCAATGATGCTGTTGTTGTGTACCAGTGGTTAAGAACTACTGGTTTAAAGGATTCTCTACGGCAGTTCTCTGTACGTTCTATTGCCTTCCGTAAGTGTGGGAAGTCAGGAATGGGCTGTCTGCACAGTAAATCCAAACAGATGTCTGGGTGCCCTGGGACGTCTGAAAATCATCGGGTAGCTGCTTTTGAAAAGGCTTGGGGCAGTGTGTGTGGAATCCGGGGTGGAAGTCGGGAGACGGGGCTCTTGCTGCAGTCTCGTTACTCATAGCTCAGTGATTTGGATGAAGCACACATCGAAGTGCCCCATGGCCCTGTCTGTCACATCGTGTCTCTGAAACCTGCGTTGCCTCTTTTCCAAAGCTAGGCTGAGCTCATGGCAGTGTTGCCAGACAGGAGGGGAGGAAACCTGCAGAGTGCTCCACCTGCATAAGGTGGCGTCCCCCATGTTGTTACGATTGTCAGGTTCCCAGCCCCCCTCCCCCCAGTAGCCACTTCTGAGGAAGAAGGCACGTGGGCGGGGGGTGTAGTAGGAGACCAGAAGCCCAGGGCAGAGCTGACCGCAGCCCTGTGGACAGCCTGCCCTGGGCCTGGACCAGGTCACGGCGTTTCCTCAGAAGTATGTCTGTGAGGAGGAGATGGGCCAGAACCCACAATCCTCTACCTCACGGTCTGTGGGGGGCAGGACTTCAGCCCAAATCCTTCTTTAGTTACCTACCCTCTTGAGCTACCATAGACCGCTGTATTTTTTTTTATTTTTTTATTGTTATGTTAATCACCATATATTACATAATTTGTTTTGGTGTAGTGTTCCATGATTCATTGTTTGTTCATAACACCCAGTGCTCCATGCAGAATGTGCCCTCCTCAATACCCATCACCAGGCTACCCCATCCCCCTACCCTCCTCCCCTCTAGAAACCTCAGTTTGTTTTTCAGAGTCCATCATCTCTCCTGGTTCGTCTCCCCCTCTGACTTACTCCCCTTCATTCTTCCTCTCCTGCTATCTTCTTCTTCTTCTTTTTTTTTTTCTCAAAATATGTTGCGTTATTTGTTTCAGAAGTACAGATCTGTGATTCAACAGTCTTACACAATTCACAGCGCTCACCATAGCACATACCCTCCCCAATGTCTATCACCCAGCCACCCCATCCCTCCCACCCCCGACCACTCCAGCAACACTCAGTTTGTTCCTGAGATTAAGAATTCCTCATATCAGTGAGGTCATATGATACATGTCTTTCTCTGATTGACTTATTTCACTCAGCATAACACCCTCCAGTTCCATCCACGTCGTTGCAAATGGCAAGATCTCATTTCTTTTGATGGCTGCATAATATTCCATTGTGTATATATACCACATCTTCTTTATCCATTCATCTGTCGATGGACATCTTGGCTCTTTCCACAGTTTGGCTATTGTGGACATTGCTGCTATAAACATTGGGGTGCACGTACCCCTTCGGCTCCCTATATTTGTATCTTTGGGGTAAATACCCAGTAGTGCAATTGCTGGATCGAATGGTAGCTCTAATTTCAACTGTTTGAGGAACCTCCATACTGTTTTCCAGAGGGGTTGCACCAGCTTGCATTCCCACCAACAGTGTAGGAGGGTTCCCCTTTCTCCACATCCCCGCCAACATCTGTCGTTCCCTGACTTGTTAATTTTAGCTATTCTGACGGGAGTGAGGTGGTATCTCATTGAGGTTTTGATTTGGATTTCCCTGATGCCGAGCGATGTTGAGCACTTTTTCATGTGCCTGTTGGCCATTTGGATTAGACCGCTGTATTTTGTTTCTGTTTTGTTTTTAACCTGTCACCAACAATTTAAAAATACACTCTGTGTCATGACTGGATATGTTTGTATATAAAATGGGGGGAAGGTTTATGTTTATGTAATACTTACCTTTACTATTTGCAGGATACTCTCTTTTCTATTCTACTTTATGCTATTAAAAATAAAAAGAGGGGCGCCTGGGTGGTTCAATCGATTAAACATCTGACTCTTGATTTTGGTTCGGCTCATGATTCAGGGTCGAGATTGAGCCCCATGTTGGGCTCCACGCTCAGCGGGGAATCTGCTTGAGATTCTCTCTCTCTCTCTCTCCCTCGACCCCCTCCCCCACTCTCTCGCTCTCTCACTGAAAATAAATAAAGAAAAAGGAAAAGACAAGAAAGGCTGGTGGTGATCCACTAAATTGATTCCATGACTCACCATGGGTCATGACCTTAGTTTGAAAATCACTGTGCTCGATTCTGTGTCCTTGTGCTGGGCTCTGACATTGTGTGACTTGAGGTGCCCATGGAGACCAGGCAGGTACAAGACATCTGAAGTGGGGTTTTATTTCAGAATAACACCTTCAATTATGTTACTGAGATGCACATACAGATTAGTTAGTTGCATATTCGCATGTCTCTAAAGACATGTACTCTGCCAATTCTCCTAAAACCTGCTTCCCACTTAGCCTTCCTTTTGCTTCCCTTGCTTTTGGTAGCTGCAGAGCTGCAGGCAATACTTCATTTGCCTCTTAATTTCCACTGTAAGAGAGCCAGCAGTGCAGAGTGAAGTATAAAGGGCTTCTACGGGCCCCCCAGTGTCGGGAAGGGCTGGGAGCTCAGGCTCATCCCAGCCACGCTCCACTTCCCCAGAGTTTTCCATGTGGGAATGCAGGTCCAGTTTACAGGCTCTGTGTTTGAAGAATCCAGAAGTCCAGATTTTTTGTACAGAATCTCCCAATTTGGGCAACAAATTCATGTTAAAACCAAACAAAAACAAAACAAAAAAACCCAGCAGTGTGGCAACAAATGGATATGCTCGCTAGACAAGGCCGGAAAATGCTCAGCTTTATCAAAGACAGGGCGTTCCATGGCCAGTTCTCCAGGGCGTTGCCCAAGTTCCCACTGGACTTTCCATCTCCTGAGCAGAAGGCTTGCCCAGAATCTGCTATTTCTGGCAGAGAGAGTGAGAGAAAATGGGAGAGAACGGAGGGAACATGCCACCTGAAGGCATCCCACCTCTGACCTTGAGGGCTCCATTTTGATCTTGCTCCTTGTCATGCGGTGAAATGAAATTTGGGAGGGTACTGGGGCTCCCCCTGGAGCAAGAGAGAGGAGAACAGGAGCTCTGCAGCAATTATGCTGAATGTGAAACTCATCCCCAGTTTTAGATGTCGATGGCAGTTAATCAGCCTTCCCCCGAAGATTAGCATTACCATTGTTTCCTTCAGACGAAATCACCACCGCTACTCTGGCCATGGCCCGTCGCTTAGGAAGGAATGATGGAGTTACAACTCCTAAGGGTGATCAGGGATGTTGTGTCTCTTACATACAAAATGCAGGTGCCTTAATCACCTTGTTCTTCTCGGACCCTGTATTCATCCGAGCCCTCCTGCCACTGGTGACACATTACCAAGGCATTTGGGTGGTGGGTTTGTAGAGTTCAACTTCACGGGGACAATTAGAGGCAGTGGTCCTGGAGGGCAGACGTGAGCTGGGAGCAGAGCTTTCTGCCTTCCCTCACAGGCAGAGGTGGCTTTGGCGGCTGTTAGGTTTTCTTGACTTAGAATCTCAGTGCTGGGAACCAGTATCATCCAGCAACAGCCCCGTGGTGACGCCTGGGGCACCCCGCTGCAGGTTACCCGGCGGTGCCTCCTCCTGTCTGTCTGTCTGTCTGTCCCGCTCGTCCTCCTCCCCCGACTCGCTTTGTCTCTTTTCTGTCCTGGGAAGAGGCAAAAACTGCAGCCTGGGAGATCCTCCTCAGAGTTGTTCGGTCCTGTTCTTCCAGCTTTAGCTACCCATTCTCTGCTCCCTCCCAACGGAAGCCAAAATTCTGCCCCCCTCCCTTAACAGTGCAGTTGGTGTGCTCTGAATTTCACGGACCCTAGTTTACTTAAACTTGGGCTTAATTTCAGATTATACTCGGAGAGGGGGAGGGGTCGTTTGCATTTTGCAGGAATTGCTGGTTGGTTCCAACGTCGCTCTGCTGACTGACGAGACTAGCGGGCCCTGCACTGTCGAAGGCCTTCTCATGCATCCCAGCTCCTGGCCGTTACGACACTGCCTCCACCCTTGGCCCGTGCTCTTCGTGGTGATTGACTTCTGACTGGAAAGAATTCATTAAAAAACCAGCCAACCAACCAACAAAATCTATTGTGGAAATTTTCAGACGTACAGAAAAGTAATCAACATGTACCCAACACCCAACTTTAATAATTGTCAATGTTTGGTCAGTCTCATTTAGAAGACTTTAGATCCATGTTTCTCAGAGGGTCAGTAGTGACCACCTTACAGTAGGATTACCTAGGGATTTGTTTAAAATACACAATCCCAGACTCACTTTCCCCCAGACCAGCTGATCCAGAAAGCTGTCTCTGCCAGGTCCGGCAATCTAACATGTCTACCAAGCTTCTCAGATGGTTCTTACGCACATTGAAGATTGAGAACCACAGCCTTAGATAAATGTCTATATATAATTAGGCTTCCTGTTCTCATGGAATGTCTGAAGGGCACCACCTGCCCAACATCACTCATGGGGTCTTCTGGTCCTTCAAGTGGAGGCTGCAGAAAGGCCCAGAGCCTACAGCTTGAACTGCATGGTCAGTCCATCTCTTTTTACTACTGGGAAGCTGCACATGCTAACAACTAAAGCTCCAAGTAAGACCCAAGGCCTCGGTCCTAAGAAAGTGCTCTATAAATTGGTCCGGTAGTTGTTGAAAGGAGGGAACTGTATCATCTATATCCATTTGAGTTCTGAACTTCCCCATCTGCGCTTAAACTCAATGGTTTAAGTTGGAATTATAGTGAAATAAGACTATAAGTAGGCATTCTGATGCCTGTAATTCTCTCCTGCTGGTTATGGGCCTTGCTCTAGAAAGAGAAATCCAGGTCAGTAAAGCACTTGGAATATGCTAATTTGCCCTCACTTTTGAAATCCCCTCTCCAACATATACCCCCATGCACGAGATTAACAGGTTCTTATAAACCTTGTTGTTCTTTTTTTCAGGTCAGGAAGGAGGGCTTCTGAAGAAATAGAAGAGTATGTTTCCAGCTTTCTTATTCGTCCTTCGGTGACCTTTGCTAGCAGTGCAGTGTTGGTGGTCATTATCTGTTCAGCCTTTGTCGGACTCAGCATTTGAAAGCAGAATGAGTCTGGCTTTTTGTCTGGGCCTTTAGTGATGCACACTGAATCCAGGGTTTGGTTATGCTGGTTCCTTGGCTGAAGGTCTGGACCCTGGCGTTAATACCCATGTCCTTCTCCCACCCTGTGGTTTTAGAACCGTAGGTCCAGGTATCAGAGTGCTGACCCCTGGATTCTTCTTTATTGATTCAGATGGGCAGAAACAATACCAGCCTTCTAAACCTAATCTTCTCCTAAGATTTATATCAGAAAGGAAAATAAAAGGTGTCTAGGTAAAGACAGAACGTAAAGGCAGGGCCAGTGAATTTCACCCCACCCCCCGGGGGTGAGAGGAGCATTCGTATCGTACTCTGTGCAGTGGTGCACCGCACGCCTTGTGCGACCGTATGTGGCAGACCCAAGTGCCTAATTAGGTTTGACCAAGTTGATGGGGGAAAATGGGTCCAGAGACCATCTAGGAGAAACAATAGATACAGTAATAATTGGGGTGCTTTCTTCCTACATGTGAAATTCATTTTCTTTCCTTTCCTTCTTTTTGCGGGCAGTCACCGCCTCAGGCAGCAGAGCTTGGACAGATCGGATGATGGAGGAGGTAAGATGTGTTTGGAGCCGGAGAGACTCCACGGCCCACAGAGCCTTTCCTGGGCCGCAGCTAAGGCCTTGTTGGCTGCAGCCTTCCTGGGAGGCGGTGGCCCCATACCATCTCATCTCCGTGCCTTGCTGGACACTGCATCTGCCTGGAGGACCTCACCCCCATGGCTGTCCGCCAGCCCTGCTTGTCCCTCACAACTCTGCTGAAGCATCTCCTCCTCTGGAAGGTCTTCCCTTCCCACCCACTCCCTCTCTGACTCCGATGTTTCTTCCCTGTGCTCCCAAGGCTCCCTGGGCTAACCTCCAATATAACAACAGCAACACTAGCTAATACCTGTTAGGTGTTTATTATATACCAGGCACCTGATATACTGTCCTACCAGTTTATATTATGTTAAAGCATTTCATCATCACAATAACCCCCTGAGTTGGTACTATTGTCCCATTCTACAGTTGAGGAGACTAAAGCACAGGGAGGTTAAGTAAGGTTTTTCCAGGTCACTGTAAACTCTGTGCTCCAATGTGGATAGTTTCTACTGCCGTGTAAATGCTCTTTTCTTCTACAAAGTCTAGTCTGCCATTAAGACCACTCAGTGAATTTGTTCTTTCAGAGACTGTATTTTTCAGCCCTAGAAGCTCCATTCAGTTCTGTGTCTTCCGTTCATCTCCTTCTTTTGATCATGTTTTGCTAAAGTCCTTTTCTGCTAATTCTATCATTTCTCTGTTTCCTGTGTCTCCACCGACTGATTTTTCTTCTGGTTACAAGTTCTGTTTTTTCTGCTTCTTTACATGATTAGTCGTTTTTGATTGGATGCTGGTCATTGTGAACATTACTATGTTGAGTGTCTGGATTTTGTTGTCTTTCTTTAAAGAATAATATATTCTTTAAAGAAAAGTATATCTGTTTTAGTAGGCAGTTAATGTGTTTGTTGGTCAACTCGATCATTTTGGGAATTGTTTTTAAGCTTTATTAGGGCAAATCTAGAGTTAACCCTAAACATTAAGATACTCAGGTGTCCCTGCCTGGTGGTTCAACAAGGACTCTCCACTCTGCCTGAGTGGAGCTGAGCCTCTTCCAGTTCTTTATAAGCTATGGGGATGGTTCACTTCACACCTTCTTGGTAGTAATTCTTTGCCCAGCTGTGTGGAGTTTGACCCTATACACATACAGCTTAGAATGCAGTCCCTCTAGGGGCGCCTGGGTGGCTCAGTCGGTTAAGCGTCCGACTCTTGATTTCGGCTCAGGTCATGGTCTCAAGAGTCGTAAGATCGAGCCCCATGTTGGGCTCCGTACCGGGCAAGGAGCCTGCTTGAAATTCTCTTTCTACCTCTCCAGCTCCCCTGCAGGTACTTAAAAAAAAAAAAAAATGCAGTCGATCTAGATTTCTGCACCCTTCTGCCAAACAATGCCTCTCTCATCCTCTGCTTCTCAAATTCCAGCCACCTTAGCCTACCTACACTTTGACCTCTGGCTCCTCAACCCAGTGAGATCTCCGTGCTCCACTAGGGGTTCCCCCTCCTTGGACCAGAGTCGAGGAAGTGTACATCTAAGCAGAAGGCCAGGGTTGACAGTAAGGCTCACTTCATTTCCCTCCTCTCAGGGATCCCCGTCCTGCGCTACCTGTTGTCCACTGTCTGCACACAGCTGTTTCTTCCATTATTTCCAGTTTCCTAATTGTTCCCAGCAGGAGTCCAGTGCTGGTCACTGCCTCATGGCTGGAGGTGGCACCCCAAAGCTTTCAGTAACTAACCTTTGCATGTGAGCACAAAGTGAAGGGGAGCATTAAATCTAGAAAGCTTAGATTGTGACCCGTACCGTTAGCTGCCTCACGGGACTGGGGGCTTGTGCAACATGAGAACTGCTGGGGTGGTGGTAGAAACACGGACTCCCAGGCACCAGCAATCAGAAGCTGGAGTTGGGGCCCAGAGAGCTGGATTAATTTAAATACGCTCCCTCGATGAATGTTCTTCATGCCGGAGCTTGTCAAGCCTGCTGTAGTGCCTCTAAAGTTAGGATTGAGGGCAGGAGAGGACAGGAATCATGAAAAGGTACTTCTGCCTCATCTCATCCAAAGGGGTTTCGGGTAGAAAGGTATCCAGTCACTGGAGGTCAGGAGTTGAGCCTCCACTCTGAGATTTAATAAGAGCTCATGAGCACAGCTTCATCATTCTTCAGCATTTGTCTTTGCTTTTCCTATTCTTTCTTATTGCCAAGCTCATTTTGTTTGACCAGATCTTCCTCCTTAGCTCTGCTCACTAAACTCCTTGTAGCCGCTGAACCTGTCCACCCACTAAGAATTCCCAGTGACCCTCTGAACTCAGAGCCCAAGTCTCTTTCTCTGCACATGTCCCCGGGATGCCTCGTGCCACTGCTGAACTGTGGTGGCTCAGTGATTGCTGGCTGCTGGCTATACTTTTGATCTGCCTGTCCTCACAGACTGTTGCTCCAGCCATTGGTTGCCTAGGACAGCAGGGTAACCATCCAGGAGGGTGTGCCAAAGGACTCAAGGAGGCAGGGGCCCTGCTGGACATTGACAAAGCTGTTAGGTTCAGGGAAATGATGATGCTGCCCACTCTGAGGTGCTCATTAAATTCCTGGTCTCCAGCAGGATTGCTCAGCTGGTATCCTCTCCAGGCCTCTCTCCACCCTACCTGGAACCTCTTTCTAACTCCCTTCAACAGACTTCAGAAATCCTCCTTTTTCCATTTTTTTCAATGTGTGAAAATGCTACATTTCAAGGAGTAACTGTTCAATGTTCCAGCAAAACCTTCTGAATGCCAGAGTGTACACACATTCTAGATGTGTGTTAGCAGAGGTTGTGCCGGCTGCTGTGGCAGCAGCTCTGTCAGCCATCTTGTGCAAGCCCCTCATTGGCCATGTTAACAGCATCGAAGCTTCGAGATCATTGTACAAAATAGCAGGACTCAGAGGAGAGCTCTGGTCTTGACTCACAAGAGACCACTCTGCCTCATACCCCACGCACACCAGCATCGCTGCCATCTCCGCACATCACCAAACTCATTTAGTTCTCAAAACAAACCTATGGAAAAGTTTTTAAAAATCAACTTTGTTGAGGTCGAATTTACACACAATAAACGGAATCCATTTAAAGCTCAGCATTAGAGTTTTGACAGATGTATATGCCTGGTGCAACCACCACCACAGTCAATATATAGAACTTTCCATCTCCCCTCCAAAATTTCTCAGGCCTTTTCCAGTCAGTCCTTCCTCTGCCCCTGTCTCTAGGCAACTACTGAGTCTCTTTGTTGTCACTCTGCAGTGGTTTGCACTTTGTGGAGCTTTATGTAAGTTGAAATGTATGTACGTATGCTTTTGTGGCTTTTTTGGCTTTTCTGGCTTTTCTGGCTTTTTTCACTTACGGTAAATGATTTTGAGTTTATCCAGGTTGTTGTACATGTCATTAGCCCGTTTCATTTATTGATGAGTAGTATTCCAGTGTATGGACAGACCACATTTTTGTTGTGTATTCACCTGGTAATGGATATTTGGATCGTTCATTATCCCCATTTTAAAGATGAGCAGACAAAGGCAAAGAAAAATAACCTTGCCAAAGGTCACACAGTAAGTGACAACACTTGGAAGGCACCTCTGCTCACCACTACCCCACCGATGCCACACAGCCCAGCACCAGGATTTGAATACAGACCTTGACACCAGAGTCCTTGCTCCTGGCCTGTGGGCTGTAACAAACGGTATGACCCTGTCGGCCTATGTTGGCATCGCCTTCCACAGGTGGGTTGTGTTAATGTCAGCTCTCATGTTTGTAATATAGCGTGCCTAGCATGATTGATAGGATGCTTAATACAATTCCATTAAGGAAGGAGAGAGGAAAGGTAACTATTTTCAGAGACTACCTCTAGTATTTTTTTCCCCTTCATAAACTTGAAGTGTGAAATTAGTGATTTGGCCTTTATTTTGGCTCTGGAGGTTTGACGCGTAAAACCCTTTCTTGTCAGAGTGCACTTGATTTTACCTTCTAGGAGGGATGCCTCTTCCCAGGCATAAATCTGTTTTCCATGCAGTTATGCCTGAGTCCTTTAATGGAAAATCAGTTCATATGTTACACTTCACACCTGACTTCGTCCATTTCACTATATGTGAATGTTTAGAATCCATTATGTGGTAGGAATCATATGTTACATATAACTAGTTTCTAGAATTATCTTTGCTCAGAGAATTACTTGGTTGGCTAGCAAAGGCTGCTCCTTTGAACTTAGAATAACCAGTAGGTGGGGACGCTCCATGAATGATTGCCCTGAATCAAGCATGGAGGCTCATTCAGCGATGACATGAAGCAGATCTTTGGGCACCTGTGAGGGAATCTACTGGTGCCCTTAATAAAATCACACCCAAGTTCTTCGAGGTTGTCAGTACAAGGAGCGTTGTCCCCTGGGAAGGGGCTGCTAGTTTCCCTATACTTGGTAGGGGTGGTGATCGGTGAGCAATCCCGAAAGAGAATGTATCTTGGGGAATAGAAATGAGAATCCAAGGACTAGGGCCCCCTCCAGGCAGGTGGTCTCTTTCTACCACCAGTCTGAGAGGTTAGATTTTATTGAGGAAAGCCAGCAGGTGTTCGGACAGTGCCCCCTGTGGCCACAACTCCTCCAGATGCTGGAGATAGTGGCGAGTAAGACAGCCCTGGCCCTCTGATGTAGTGAGAAATGCCCCCTCCTTCCCCTCCCCGTCTTGTATAGGAAAGTTTCAGGAGCCATGTCTCTCAGATCTGTTTCTCAGCATTCAGCCTCCCAAGCTTCACTCTTGGCACATACTCTCCTTCTTCCATGGGGAAGATGCCCAGGGAGAGAAGAGAAGCACTCCATCCCCTCCATCGATGCCTCAGGCTTCCAAGGGAAGAGAACAGAAAAGTAGAAGAAGGAAAAGGCTTTTAGGATAGATGTGTTTTTAGAGGGAGAAATGGAAGTGACTGACATTTGGAGGTGGTTTTGGAGTCTGTTGGTTAACTAGAAGGTACTGCATAGGACCCTCTGCAAGGCCATGGCGGGCCACAAGCTCGCACACCTCGAGGGGGTAGGCAGATACCACACACACATGAAAGAGCAGAAGTGTGAGACAGTAAAGAATGGTGGGGCCTGTGGTAAACCTAGAGAGGAGATGGCACTGCCTAAAAGTTTTCACATTCATATTTCAAAAAATGACCGAATTTTTAAAATCTGTTCATAAGCAGCACAAAATGCACCTGCAGATTAGATGAGGCCATTGGGAAGTGATCTACAAATGCGCCATAAAGCTTTGTAGGGCTGTGCTCTGCGGGAACACAACGTTGCTGGGGAGACAGAACATAGAGACGAAAAGCATTAAGGAGTCAAGGGGCGAAGACAGCAGTATAACGGATGGCAAAGGCGGCCAGTGGCGATTGCTGTGTTTGTGCTTTACGTTAGTAAGGGCCACAGTTTAGGCGACAAAGTGATCCCTGTAGGCTGAGGGCACTTCAGGAGGAAGGAAGAATGAGCGGTGGGTCCTAAAGGCCAGGCAGCATTTGGACAAGTGAAGAATGTGAAGGGCCTTCCGGGTGAGGCCTGGCAGGAGGAGAGACTCCACATAGAGAATGAACAGGGAATTTGCGGTAACTACAGGAGAAGCTGGCTCCACAGAGTGAAGCCCTGGTTCTGGTCCCTTCTCAGCTACAGATAGTAAGCGTCCCACATAAACTGCCTTTTGTGAAGTTGGAGATTGCCAGTCATCTGATTTGCTGATTCTAGGTGGAATCGCTCACAGCTAGAGCTGACACGATGCTTCAGGGAAGTTGGGAGTCATGATTAGAATAGCTGAGAATGATGAAAAGCCAGAGCCCCCAAATGACTGCAGGGTTCCAAAATTGTTGAACGGCCACACTCATCTTTCCTACTTAGATGACCATCCTTTGGTGGCACAGTTACCCATCCCTGTTCTTGGAATCAAGTTTCTGGTTGGCACTAAGGCCTTCAGACTTCTTCTGTCATGGAAGGTTTATGGTGTTAGGAGAAAGAGCATCAGATCTGGAATAGGATTGAACGCAGCCTCTATTAAGTGACTTTGGGCAAGTCATCCATCCATTCATTCATTCATTCATTTCACCACCAGTTGTTGAATACCTACTATGTGATGCTTAGGGCTGGGTGCTGGGGCTATAATGTTGAAGAAAACATTCTTAGTCTTTGCCCTCTTACTGCTTACAGCCTAGTGGGGGAAATGGGGACTAAAAAAATGGTCACACAACTAAAGAAGGAGGGACAAGGAGTGATTGAGCCCACTGAAGGCAGAGCACAGGTCCTCTGAGAGAGAACGGCGTGGAGACCTGACTTGGATCGGGTGATGAGGGAAGACCACTCTGCAGCAGTGGTTTTTATACCTCAGCCTGAAGGGGGAGTGAAGTTGCCGTGAGTAGGGGGGTGGGGGGACCCCGGGAGAGGAGACCAGCACGTGCAAAGACTTGTCACCTCTCCAACTCCAGGGGTATTTCCAGTCCTTTGTGTTCTCTTCCAGCTCTAAAGTCCAGCTGTCAGAAAGTGAACTCTGGATAGAATGCGAAGCTTTGAGATGAGCTTTGAGAAGCACACAAATGGGAGAAGAGCACTTCCTTGTCTTTTAAAAAAAGATGAATAGTATTCAGGTCAAAACAACTTCTGAAAACACAATTAGATATGGACTCACCTTTCAAATAGTTTGTCTCAGAGTGAAATTCAAGTTAGGAAAGAACCTGTGAGCCCCAAAGAGGTCTTTCAAAAGTGGAAAGTCTCTGAAAACAGGAGCTTTAACAAAAAAAAAAAAAAGGATTGGATCTTTCTTGCATTTAACCATTGCACTTTGGCGTGCCGCAGGATCGTGGGTACAATGCTCGCTGTCTCTTCCCGACTGCTCTCGGCACCTCCTGGGCATCTCACCCGCACTGGAGAGGGCTGTGCTCTTTGCAACTCAGGCCCAGTTTTGACAGAATCAAATACCTCAAAACCTTAGGAATAATAAATCCTTATGGCCAGCCAAAAAGTGTTTAATTCCTAAAGGACCAGCTGAGTTGAGCCACTTCTAGCCAGGGGCAGTTGGGGACTTAATTCTGTAAGTGTAGCGATCTGGATGATCTGAGAGTTCTGAGTTTAAGGGCAATTGCTCAATTTTCTATCCATGTCAACAGGGAAAATAGGTAAAAGTGGCTGAACACAGCCAAGCAATGTGGCTGGATGAGATGCGAGATGCTGGACTGTCAGTAGAATTAGAAAAATGCCATCTGTAGAGGGCTGTCGCTCCCTCAGCCCTGTCTTCCCCTCTGCCCCGTCATCGCCCGGCTCTGGGCTTTCTAACTCTCTTTTGGGCTCTTTTTGACTCCGTGCTTAATCTTCCCACCATGCCCTCCCTCCCTTTTCCTGCAAACAACAGAGTTGCTCTGAGCCTAAATAGCTTTAACGGGGAGAAAGAGAAAGTGGAAAGAATTCTTTAAGTACAGATGAATTGGAATCCTGACATCTCAGTTCCTTTCTCTTGCTTCGTAAGAACATTCCATTATGCTGGCATTCAGCATACAGGACTTCTTAGGTCATCCCCAAACCTAGTTCCTTTGCCTCCCTAATCTTTTTCAACTATTTTCACCAGCACCAATTTTTTGATTAAATAATGTTCCTTCAAATCAATTTGTCTTGGGGCGCCTGGGTGGCTCGTCGGTTAAGCGTCTAACTCTTGATCTCTGCTCAAGTCTTGATCTCAGGGTCATGAGTTCAAGCCCCGTGTTGGGCTCCACACTGGGGATGGAGCCTACTTAAAAAAAAAAAAAAAAATCAATTTGTGTTTTCTAAGTTCAGCGTCACTAGGAGTGGATGCTAAGGTCTTTCTAAACCTACGCCTCCCCACCCTTCCCTGACACATAACGTGAGCAGGAGCCTGTCTGTATCCAGCACAGGAGGGGGTGGGGTGGGGTGGGACTCGCTGGCGCAAGGCTTAACTGTCCCATCTCCTGTATCTGTGCTTTGTTCTGCTTACAAGATGCTGGGTAACAAATTTGAGAAAGAAGTCGTTCTTGTAGGAAACGGTATTGACAATTAACGTTTGTGCTCAGTGTGAGCCCCCGCGCTGCTTTACCAGCAGCAACCCTCCCAGCAGTTCTCAGAGGAGACGCTGTGATTATCACCCCTGTGCAAAGGAGGAAATTGAAGCCTCGTGAAGAAGTGAAGTCACTCACAGAAGTCTCATGGCTAAGAAACAATGATGTGCTGGTGAATATTGAACAACCGGCTCTCCAGGGGAAACGAGTCCTCATTGGTCGTGTTTGCCAATTTCTGTGGCATAAGTAGCCCCACCATGGCTGGTTTCGGGCTCCCACCAGGACATCACTGACCACAGGGCTGGGAAGAGATGGCTGGGAGCACACCAGTATATCAGATTTCTGCCATGCAGGCGCATGAGAGGTAAAGAATTTCAAGAGCATGGATAAAGTGAAATGTAAAACTTAGCAAATGCTGAGTTTCAACTATTTATTGCCTTTGTTTTTAATATAATTCATCTAGCTATAAGGGGCTATAACTTAGTAAGATGCTTATGTTTAACAGCCTGCATGCAATATTCCTAAAAATTGAGCTGCTGGTTCTTAGTCCTGTGACTCCTGAGCACTCTGCTGTCAAGGCCCTCCTCCTGTTGTTAAAGCATCTGGGGCGGTTTTCAACCCTGCTTATGGAGGAAGCTAGTCTCCCCTCATTTTTCTGGCCCCCTGTGGCAGATCCCCTCCCACCTGGTTCTCAGACCAGCCTGCCGGCCCCATCCTTGGCTCTGCCGACCCTCTCGCTGTCAGATCTCACCTGTAGGCATCCCCCGGCTGACAGGCAAAAGCCAAAGAGACCAGGCCTCTAAAGCCTCTGTGACAGGAGACAGAACCCTCAGGTTTGACCATTCCTCTCCTTCTTGTTCTGCTTTGTTTTCTAACAAATCCATTAAGACGGCTGCTAGTGGATGATTTCTGGTGCCTCTGCCGAGTCTTCCAGAGAGGAGAGCCTACTTTAGGGCCCGAGGAAGGAGTTTCACTGGGCTGGTGCAGGGAGCAGCATGAGGACCGGCAGTTTGGGAAGTTTGTGAGAACCAGGGCCCCACAGGCGTCCACCTGGGCCTGAAGGGCGATGCTTTAGTTCTCCCGCAGGCCTGCCCCTTTGAGGTGTAGCAGAGGAGACGGATTGACACCACAGGGATACACAGGACATGAAAGAGCCCCAGCCGGGGGGCCGGGTCATGGTGTGAGCTGGGAGGGGGTGGTGCATCATGGAGCCACAGGTGGAATCTGTGCAGGTTAATGGCACTGTAGGAAATGAATTTTTATTACAGTGACTCTAAACAAAAGATTTGGCGTGCTCTATCTGTAGGCCATAACTGTGGCTGGAATATTTGGAAAGACACTGCTGTAAGCAAATGTGACAGAAAGGGTGATTTTTAATTTTTTTTTAAATACATCATGAGATACATTCTAATGGACACCCCAGAATAAGATTGTCATAGAGGTAGAGTAGACCTTATTTGATGATAAGGAGACCAGGGTTGACAAGTAATTGCCGAAGTTCAGGAAATTGGGGGCAGATCTGGGACCCAGGTTTCCTGATTTCTAATTGGGTGTACCCTGTAATATGACTCTGTGGACCAGGAATCTGGCAATTCAGTTCTTCCTTGATCGACAGTTAAAGCCACATAGGATCCTGGCAGCCAGAGAAAAAGGAGCATTAATAGATACGGACTGTTGAGGCCGCAGGGCTGACTTGTCTATTCTCCAGTGTGGGTGTGGCCAGTGCTAGTCTCCAGGGTTAGGGAGATTCCAGGGGGGTGACCTGGAACTTGCCAGAAATGTCTTCAATACAGCCAGAGTAGTTGTTTTTTACTTATTTTTTTTTTCAGGAGGTGATTCAAGGTCCTGTGACCCTACCATAGGCAAAATATACACCATGAGAGAGTAGATGTGTAAGAGTTGATGGGAAGGAGAGAAATTTAGAATTACTTGACTCAGCAAATATGGGAGAGACTGGCTTGGCTGCATTCTCCTGGCCTCCCCAAAAGGCAGAATGTCAGGGGAGTTTTTGAGAACTGAGTTGAGCTTTGAGCAGATTTTAGTTCTGCTTTGTCAACTCAGTCATGTTCTACCTTACCCCCCGTCCAGCTACAAGGCATAGCCCAGCATCTCCGCCACATATCTTGCTCTTGGCAGAGCCGGGACCCAGTGGTGCCTTGAAATCTCTAGTCATGCTAGACTTTCCAAACGTATCATCACGAATGTCTTTCCCTGAAACATGGTTGACAGTGACCTTTCTGGGTTCCATTTCCTTTGTTTGTGTGCATAGCTTACTTGCCCGTCCCCATCTGAAGAGGCAGAATGAGGAATGCAAACGAAAGCCTGGTGCCATGCATGCACACGTGCTTTAAATGAAGCAGGTTGTAGTCCCCTTCCTCTAGGAACACACACACATAGCTCCGTCAGCATTCTGTCATGCTCTCGTCAGCTTGGAGGAATGTGATTAATAATAAATCATCCAACATTAAGCACTGACAAAAGTAAAAGAGAGCTAAATCTCCCTGAAATCGTTGTAGAGATCAGGGTATTTATTCTGTAACTCCCTGCGTTCCGTCCTGGGTGAATACAGAAGACGGGCTCAGGATAGGGCAGAACTAATCCCATTTAGTTTCGTTGAGACCATCCAAGGAGCGTTCCAGCACTCAGGGAGAGGTGCGGGTACTTCCCACAGTTGTGAAGGGGGTGGACGAGTAAGGAATCAGGGGCCCTGCATGTAACAGACAGGCCTGCCTTGGTGAGAACCACTTCCCTGGGAGAGCTGGTAGATGACTTGGAGTTTTATTTGACTAGAAAGAAATAGAGGCTCAGTTTTCTAGGATGCCTATTTCAAAAGAGGGGGACTGTAGGCATAAGCACCATGTTCTCTGTGTGTAAGAAGACAGAGTTGTGGAGTTGTTCCAAATAGTCTTTGCAACCAGAAACACAGCAGGTTGTGCCCTGGGATAGCGGGAGACTGTTCTCCCAAATGGATGGCCAGGGTGCATTACTCCGTTTGAAGTCTGACAGCCAGGTGTCACTTAGGTGAGATGGGAAAGGATAGTCTGTGCTGGGAAGTTGGACTCAGCACACCTCTTAGCCATCAGTTGGAGAAGTCTTTTCCTTCTGAAACACATCACACATGGAGATTCATTTCTAAAGAAGGATTAGGGATGGTGGAAATCTAGGGGCAAGGTAACAGAGGACTCTCTTACCCTAGCAAGAGAAGAACTTGATGTGTCCACATGATAGATCTTCCTCTCTAGCTTTAGGTTCTACCAGCTTTCTGAAAGTTCACAGATGTAGAGTGCGCACGCGCACACGCGCGCGCGCGCGTGTGTGTGTGTGTGTGTACTTGTCTGTATATACACACACGGGAGGACACATACTGGGAATGTGATTCCTGAGTCCATAAGTGTGGTTGACGGACTAGGTTTACCTAAAAGACCCTTTAAGAGAAAGCTCTTGAAAGATGATTACAGAATTGAGACACCATCATTTAAAAGTGCCCGAGGCAAACGCTTTTGAAAATTGCAGCAGCAGAGGGACAGAGAAAGAACCACACAGCCCTTGATTGTTGCGCTGTTCCCTCAGGACCCGTTCTCCCCCTCCCCCTCTGTTTCTCATCTGATAAGAGAGAGAGCAGCACTAAGACTCCTCATCTATCTTATGAAAATCCGATTCGGAATGGCTGTGATCAAAACCAGCTGGCTGTCACCGGCAGTGGCCTCGCGCGGAGGGAACCGCTCAGAAGTGTTCCGTATATGGGAGTGTCACGGGTGGCACCGATCAAAGTAGCATTTTTTTAATAAATATATATAAGGAAAAATACAAAACCTAAGGATTTAGAATAAAGGCAGTGTAGTTTGTCTTGTTTTTTTCAGCATAACACCTAAAAGATGAAATAGAATCAGATATGCCTGGTTTCTAACACCCGCGCTTCCACGGGTGGCTCGGAGAAGGCGTACCGTGTCACGTTAATGCTGTCTCGCTCATCTTGGGCCTTATTGAAGAGAGTGGAAAGTTGCTCAGTCTCCATTCCTTCCAGCCACTTTTTCCTCGTCACTGTCCTTTCCCCCTCCTCGTCCTTAACACATCTGTGCAGATCAAAGCTGGAACCCCAGCAAGCTCCAAGAGCTATTAGAGTGGTAGAGAGCATTCCTATTCATTGTTTTTCATTTCCTTCAACTGCCAGTGACACGTGGTGTGATGTTCCCTAGAGGTCACCTCGGCAAGTGGCAGTGGGGTCCTCCCAGTGTCGGGCTCCTGGGCCATTCTCTATAGAGAACCCTTGTTGGGCCGTGCTGGTCTCTCGTGAGCACCACCTTTGAATTGCTCCAAAGGCTCAATCCTGGTTGAGGACTGTTTGCATTGCTGCTAATGATTCTTGTAAGCACTCAGGGCACTTGGTGGGGTGGGGGGGAGATGCGGAAGATCTCATTCTGGGGTGTCGCGTTCATGGCTCCTTCAGATATGTGCTAACATCCCTCTGGGGGTCATAGGATGAGGTCAGGCTGTCACACACCATAATATACCAAGAACTGGATTGCCACTGTTAGCAAAGCCCCTTCTCTGCCCGTGGTCCGGGCAGCACCACAGTGTGTGGAGGCCTGGCTGATCCCAGAAACTAACGTCAGTCCAAACCTTCCTCGTCAAACCGTCGTCAGCCAGGAGAGTCACCCCGGCTTGGGGGGCCGTGAGGAACGATCAGCTATTCTGATCTTCTAAGGTCTGTGATCTCCTTCCCCGGCAGCATTTAGAGAGATGCAGTTTGGCAGGAACATGGAGGCATTTCAACCTACGGGACACAGATGAACACTGCCCCCCCCCAACCCTGACCACCACCAAGCTGGCACCTCAGGACGGGGCATCTTTTCTCTCAGCTCTGTCACACGCTTCCTTGGGGACCTGCTCATGCACAGCCCCAGAGTAGACATTGGCTCCGCCGTGTCTGTTTCTCGGCGTTTGCAGTGCGGTGTGGTGCGTCCTGCCAGTAGCTGGCTTCGATCAGGTGAAGTCACAAGGGAAAAGTCTTCACAGAGCGGACCTGCCAGGGACCTGCAGACGTGTTTTTGCCCCTCAAACCCTGGCTTGGGGAGTGCGGGGGACCGACGGTTGCGGGGCCCAGGCGCGCTCAGGAGCTCCTCGGAGACCGTCTCTTTCTCTTGTTCCTTCGGGTGTTTGAAGTCCTGTTGCCTACTGCTTTCCCCTTTTCTTCTCCCTTTTCAAAATTCTCCATTTTTTCACTTAGAAAAAAATTATTTATACGATTGAGATCCACTAATTAAAGCCATTTTCTGGTATTTGGTTACTGGAGCGTTTGATGTCTCTCTGACAAGACCATGAAATGCACGGAGTGTCCACAGGGACAGAATTTGCTGAACACGGCTCTTTGTAAATGAGGGGACACAGTGTCGCAGCAGCTCATGAATATGGAACGCCCATGATGCCACCTCAGTGGACTTGGGAACACAGATGAATCCTGTCATGTGCTAAATGAGACCAATTTCTTTCACTTAACTTCATCTTCAATCAGACCTTCTTCCATTTGCCTGTTTAAAATTCCCCATACGTGATGCAGAAGGTAACAGCATTCAGTAAAACAAAGTTTTGCAGCTGCCGAGAAAAATCATAATGATCTCTGGTTTAAAGTTGCCATCTCCCAAGAATGTGGACATTGTTTTGCTTTCGAGCTCTGTGGAGGTCTTTTGCCTTTGGGCACAGATTAGGGGTTGTGTGGACCACTCTTATTGGGGTGTCCTTAAACAGTATGTCCAGATTCCTTTCATGTGGATTGGTTATTGAACTTGGCTATGGCTCCCCGCCCCAAGTGCACCGAGTGCTTACAAGAGGGTGGATGTGGGCCGTTAAGAGCCCATGGGTGCTCTGCACTGGGAAAGGGCACTGCGTGGGAAAGCAGCTCTGGGGAGAGAGTGCATGTAACCAAGCAGGGCCTTTGCCATGGGGAGCTCAGTTAGCGGACGAAGTGAGAAGGACGGATGTCATCAGAAGGCATCCGGACGAGCCTGGAAGGTTGGCCAACTGCTTGTAACATTTACTAAGGTGTCAAGGTGAGAAAGTGCTAGAGTATAGAAGAGACTTTCTGTAGCTCTCCGGAAACCCCTGTGGATACAACCAGGAAATCCCATTCAGAAATCCCCAACCAAGAAAATCAGCAAAGCGTAGAACCTCAAGGGACACAGAGAGGCAAGGCTCCCTGTGGGACCCAGGGTCCAGATTAGGGGGCCTCCTTTGTTCTCTCCTTCCTGCAGAACTTAGATTTATGCTCCAGGTAAAGCCTGAGTCATGCTCAGGGTGTATTCTGCATGCTGAGTCCGTCTTAAACGATCACTTTCTCTTTCAGTTGTACCAAAATAGGCCAACAACATCTGGGTTTGAACTCGGACTATCTCAAAATGGAAACACAGAGATCTGGAGCCTGCTTTATTGGAAGAGGCAAGCTGGCTTCTTACTCTCAGGCCACAGGGGCTGAAGAGGAGCCCTCTGGGACTTTACTGGGTAGTTAGCTATTTAGTGTGCGTGTATGATGATATTATCCATAACGAATGTATTTCAGGGCAAATGGCAGCTTCTCACATCTTTGAAACCAGTTGTAATCAATTCTGCTGGTGTTCCCACGTGTTTCTATTATTTATATAATCACCCCTTATTCTGTGGTTTCATCTGGTAGTTGATTTGTTGGGCAGATCTGTTGGCAGACTAGCGTTCTGGTATCATAATGAGTTTCCCACTTGGCAATCTCTCTCTTTGAAGTGAGTTTTTACTATTGTTGTGTATTAACAAACCTTTACTAGGGGCTTCTGGAAAGTGGAGTAATTTGGGGCAGCACTCCAGAAATCCCAAGAAGAAAGAAACACAGGGAGGTTGGTGAAGAACATTGTGACCCAGCCTCAGGATGGAAGCCCAGTGGTCCATACGGACCAAATCTGAATGACTCCTCCCCTGTAACTTTGTGCCCACTCATCCATTGTTTCTCGTATATGTCCAGGCCCTTCCCAGCTAGGCCTTGCAGCTGTCAAGTGAGGCAAAACCTTTGCTCTGATGTTACCAAATCCAGGAAGTATCCAAGGACTGTGCTTGATTGTTTATAAAATGAATCCTACTCAGGCAGCTTTAGGGCTTGGTAGCACTTAGACCATAATTAGAACCATAACTGGCTCTTCCCCGCATGCAATTTTCAGATCTGAGGGGAATCTGTCGATTCAGTTCTGTTCAGTTGTCCTTTGGTTTGCCGGGCCTTGGGAATGCAGTGACCAGGCTGTGCCCTTCACCCTCAGCTAGCTTACCATCTAGGGGGCAGACATAGGGCCAGTTTCACTTGCTCTACCCACTACAAGGTGGTGAGCCCTAAATAAAGTATAATAGAAAGCCAAAGTAGAAAGCTCGGATTTCTACCTGTTGGATTCCGAGGTGATTCACAAAGGAAGGGATGTACATTTTCCTGATTCTGCTTTTATTATTACTATTTCTTTCTGTATAGTTCCTCCCTTTGCAACGTTGTCATGCTTCATCAATGTTGGTTTTCCCTGGATTTGCCCCAGAATGGGTCTTGTGTAGAGCAGGCACCCAATCCATGTTTCCTGGCTGGGTGATGCAGGACCTTCCTCACCTGCCACCAGGCGCCCTCTCTCCTGCCTCACCCCATGCCACTCTCCCCTGGGCCCGGGTGCCGACCCTACTTGCCTTCCTCCAGTTTCTTCAGTTTTGCGAGTTACTTCTCGCAAGTGGAGTGATATGGGCGGGGGCGGGGGGGGGGGCACTCCAGAAATCAAAGACCATCCCTGCCTGATTTAATCCTGTCTTTCCTTCAGCTTTGAGTTGCATCATCTCTAATTCAGGCATCAGAACCCTCCTGCCCTGCTCCCCTTTCCTGAGACCGTTCAAGGTGCTCAGTCACCTCCAAGGGACCGGTTTGGTGAGCCGGGCGCGGCAGGGATGAGGCCCCAGGGCTCCGGCGCTCGTGCGCTCTTTCCTTCTGTTCCATGTGGCCTTGCTGTAGGGAAGTAGTGAGTGTGGATGTAGGCTGAGGGAGAAACTTAGCTGATTTGTGGTGATTGGAATCAAGAGAAGTAGCCAGAACCGAGAATGATGAGTCTCAGGCAGAGTAACAGCTGTCCAGGCTCATCCCGCTGCAAAGCACAGGTGGGTGAGGATGAGCTCACGGGTTACCGTTGGACAGAGCTGGAAGCCTGGTACTGTCCGTTATTGATGAGCTCAGCTCATGAAGCTGCTTCCTCTTGCTGAGCCTCACTGTTCTTGCCTGCAAAATGGGCGAGAGTAAATGAAGAAATGGAGGTAGAGCCATTTGGTTTCTCTCCACGCTCAATACTATCTGTTAATTATGTACTGAGCACAGTGATGAGTATTTTATAAAGATGACTGCACTTAATACTTATAATGACCATATGAGGTGGGTGTAATTATGATCCCCGTTTTACAGATGAAGCAGCTGAGGCACAGAGAGGCTAAAGTTACACAACTGGTACATGGGGAAGCCTGGATTGAAAGCCAGCCACCCTGCCTCCCAAGCCTGTGCCCTTAACCATGGCATGGGCGTCCTACCCATTTAATTAACCCACTCACTGTTTATGTTCCCGTTCTTCTTCCTCTTAGTAGCACGGAACAAAATGAGAATAAAGTTCATGGAACTATTAAATTTTTTAAAATAGTGGTAACTTTTCAACAGCGCTAGAGCAGACCTCTGTATTCTTCTTACTGTCCGTTAAAATCACGTGCTTTCTATTTTATTTTATTTTATTATTATTTTTTTAATGGGAGCATAGTTGACAAACAGTGTTGCATTAGTAACATTCTGAGAGTTCAGTTTGACATCCTGAATCAGACTGGGTCCCCTGGTCCAGACTTGCAGTCCAAGGAGCCGTAACTGAGAAGTCCATGTAGGTAGTCTTATGAAGAAGCAGATTTCTCAGGTCTGTTTTCTTTTTCTAGGTTTGTTCATTGTGTGTGTGTGTGTGTGTGTGTGTGTGTGTGTGTGTGGCAGGGGGAAGGTGGGAAGGAGAGAGAGGCAGGACAGAAATTTCTATGTTTGTTCATAGTGTGTGTGGGGGGGCAGGGGAAGGTGGGAAGGAGAGAGAGACAGGACAAAAATTTCCAAGAACAAATTACGTATACATAAGCCCTTGTCTGTGGTAGGAAATCAGGAACTGTAAAATTGTGAAGTTCTTTGAAGTTTGCCCAAAACCTGCTCCTCGGCCACCTGTTCCGCAGGGGCCGGGAGTTGGACGGCCCCACTCTGCTGCGATGGCGCAAGCTGTCACTGCACCGGAATGTTCCAGCTCGCCTTGGCCTGGCTGTCATCTCTGGCTCTGTCCCACTCAGGCGGTTCACCGGGTTCTGTTGGGCACCAGGCTTCCAATTAGAGAGAAATCCCACTGTGTGGCCAGCCTCACCAGTGCCACTCTGAGAGGCCCCTTTGCCAAGGCCCGGGCTGACCTCTGATCTGTCACAGATGGGCCAGCCCCACACTCCTTTGTGCGCATTTGGAGGAGGGGGGTGGGGCTGAAGAGGGAAGCCTACGGGGAGTCCGAGTGGACAGTGGGCAGAAGTGCAGTTCCTCAGAACCGGGGGAAGCTGGGCAGAGTTGACAGGACCCAAATGCTAGCGCTGTGGAGGGAAAGGGGACTTTGGAAGACCCCGTCCTGAGCCCTAAACCCAGCATGGGGTCTCCTCTTACCACCTTCTGAATATTCATCTCAGGCTGGACTCCACACCCGAGGAGAGCCAGGAGCCAATAACCGGCCCCCTCCAAAACTGTCACAGTGCTGATAACTGGCCCCCTCCAAAACTGTCACAGTGCTGATGGCACATGGCACAGCCAGCTTCCTCCCTGCCCGGCCGCAGGCTCTGCGCAGGCTCTGCACCGTCTCTGCAGCCTGGGAGCCCCGCTTGGCCTGGGCTCAGGGACGGTACTGTCAGCAGCTCTCACCATGGATGGTATTAATCACGCAGAGCCAGAGTGAACAAGAAAGCTAAATTCCTATTAGCATGAGAGATAGAATCTTAGAGAACTCCATCTCTAATTCCCCAGTAGGATGGAGAGCGAGACTCTGAGCTCTGCACAGCTGCTGTCTGGACAGAGGACTGGCTGAATGTGCTTCATTATTTTCAGGGTGGCATGCGAGTGTTCTTTATTTCCCCTACAGCCATTTCTTTTCTAAACCCCTTTTTATCCTTTTAATCACCCTCTTTCTCTCTCAGTCTTATTTTCTGTGTCTCTGTCTCTCCCTCGCACACTTCCTCTCTTTCCAGGTTCAGCATCTGTAACTCTGTAGTCAGAAGCAGTGATAAAGGCACCAGGCTTGGCGTTGACATTTCTATACTCGGGCTTAGGTGGACTAGAGCCATGGCAAAGCCTAAATAATGAATAGCCTGAAAGAGGCAAGCATCTTCCCAGCTGTTCTTGGAACGATGCTGTGTCTCTTTTAAAAAATAAAATTGAATTCAATCCATGGAAGCAAAAATGAAGGGTTTCTTCACCATTCTGTCCTCTCTGGGATGTTTCCCCCCTTTATTGTTTGCAGTTGAATTGGGAGTTCTAGGATTGTATCTCTCCACTTGGCCTTTTTTCTGGCTCCGACTGGTTAAAACAAACAAAACCCCTCCTCTAGCCAGTGATGCTCATTTGGAAAAGGAAATGCTTCTTTAGGGGGTTAGGTTGTCCCCATGACAAGATGGGCTCTTCCCAGCAAGTCACCACCGTTATGTTGCTCTCTCTCGGTTTCTCCATTTGCATGACTTTGTTCAACCGATGAGAGAAGTGGCCTTGTGTGTCCTCCTGTGCCTGGATGTCTGTCTCATATGGAGGGTTTGGAGAAGGGAAATCTCTGTGACACCAGAAGAGAAGTGTCATCTTTAGAATTGGTGTGGTTTATTATACCAGACCTGGCAAGTGGAGACAGCCCAGGGACACTGCTGGGGAGCCTGGTCCTATCAGCAGGTGTAAAGTGTCCCTCAGAGTCAGGCTCAGGGTCATGACAGCTGTGACACTTGCAGGGGTTCTGATGAGCTAATGCACATGTGGACCTTGGTCGTGAGGCAGTCGCTCATCGTGATGCCCACCTCACGACGCTATGCTGTGCATTCCTGTGTCTCTGGCCAGACCAGGCTCATTCACCCGCTCCTCCAACACAAAGTTCCCCAAGCACAGTCTGGGACTCTCTCCTCATTTCTTTACATTTCTCCTGGGGAGAGCCACTCCAAGGGCTCCTGACCTGGAGCGTGCATCAGGATCACCAGAGAAATCTTGGGAAAAAGTACAGAATCCTGAGCCCCACCCAGGAGGTTCTCATCCAACAGGTGCCTGGGGTAGGGCCTGGGATTCAGAAATTTTGAAGTCTGCCTTTGACTTCGTGCTTCAGCACCACCCAGTCCGAGACTGGGAACCCCTGGAGGCCAGAGGCCGTGTCTGAGTGCGCATCGTCCCCCCGGCCCACATCCCCACAGCAGGCTCACTGCAGGCGGTAAGTAATACACGAAGTTGTGGGCAAGATTCCTCCCTGTGTGTGCTGCTCACTGTTTTTCCGCCTCCTCTCCTTGCAGACATTCCTGTTATTCCGGATCTGGAAGAAGTACAGGAAGAAGACTTTGCTTTGCAGGTGGCCGCCCCTCCCAGGTACATTAAGTATGAAGTTAGCAGGAGGCAGAGAACATGGGAATTAATACATTCCAAATCCCATGTACAGTGGTGCTGCCCCCTGAGTGGAGAGCGGCTATTTCTGGTGATGGGTTCCGTGCCGGAGTTCCCATGTTACTAGGCATGTTCTTCCCATTTTGGTCCTTCCCAGCTACCTAGGAGGCTCTGAGGATGGTGGCCCTGCAGCTGTCCTGGAACTGGTCCTGCCTGGGGCTCCCCCTCACCTCCTCTCTTTCCTACAGCATCCAGGTAAACCGGGTGATGACCTTCCGTGACCTGGACAATGACCTCATGAAGTACGCAGCCTTCCAGACCTTGGTAAGTGGAACAGCTTCTGCCCAGAGAGGGCAGGCTCTGGGCAGCCTCTCTTCCATGGGTCTCTGAGGCCACCTGGCAACAGTCCCTTTGCTGGAGCCATCATCCTCAGGTATTCCGTTGTCCTCTAGACCCAGCCTACCCCAGTGTCTCCGGGGGCCAGGCTCCCACATGCTTCCATGGCTGCCTCCTGGCATGGGTAGACACTGTGGCCCTATAGCTCTGTCGCTGTCATGCCCTGCCCTCTTGGTGCTGACCTTCTTGCAAAGAATGTCCAACCTGTAGGATGTTGTCGTGTTCCCTCCTCTCTCAATGGCTGTGCGGTCCACTCACATTTTTACTCTTTTTAAGGCATTTCTGCAGGTCTGGGTTGGGAAGTCCCACCACACCCACCCTGACCCACTTTGCAAGAGATTGTTGTCTGGAGGCCCCCCAGGGGTGCACAAGCTGGTTGGTTGGTTTGCATTCACAGGATGGAGAGATCGACCTGAAGTTACTCACCAAAGTCCTTGCACCAGAGCATGAGGTCCGAGAGGTAAGTAGCCACGGGAGCTCCTCCTCCGGGCTGCGTCATTCCTGTGGCCAGCTGGCTCCCCAGCATGAGCTCTGCCTTCCTAGGGCCGGTGGGGCGGTGGGGGGCCGGGTGCGGGGGAGGTTGGCTCTGACGGAGGGAAAAGGCCTTCCTTCCTCTGACCCAGTGATACCTCTCCCGGCAGGATGACGTCAGCTGGGACTGGGACCGTCTGTACACTGAGGTGTCCTCCGAGCTCCTCACCGAGTGGGACCTGCTGCAGGAGGAGCCCATGGGACAGCCCGCGCACCCCTGAGCCCTGGGGGGTCAACAGCCTGCTCTCCCCGCACAGAGTAATTTCTGCTTTGGACTTGAAAAAAATGCCATAAGCCTAAACCTAAAGAAGCTTGCCAACAGCTTCGAATTTTTTAATGGAGTATTTTGTAATAAAAGTACTTATTTTCAGTAGACCACATTGGAGCATTGGTTGTAATAAATTACTTTATTCTGTGGTCATCTCTTTTTCCATTTCTTTCCAGCAGCCTCTTGGAAAGATTCTTCAAGAGTGAAGGAGGGCAGCTTTTAAACAGTCTGAGAGGGACGCCCCCCGCTGTTGAAGAGCGTGAGGGAAAGCTAGACTCAGGGGGAGAGGAACGGCGCTCCTCCTGGACGTTGTTCGGTTCACAGAAGGCCACGGCATTTCCCTGGAGCATCCGTCTACTTGTAAGCACCTGGAGGCAGGGGTCCGGGAGGTTGTAAGCTGCTACCTGCTGGGGCCCGGGGAGAGCCTGGTACCCGCTCTCGCTCCGCACGTTTGGTTACGTCAGCCAGGTTGCATTGTCTCCTTCATGCTGGCAGGCGGCTTAGCTGAGGAGACAGCAAGAGGTGGGTGTGATAAGGTGACCCGTTCCTCACAGAGGGGTTTGGGGCTTTTCTGACAGCACCCCCTTTCTCCTTTCTTCTCACAGCCCATGCCTGGGGCTCCCAAGACGTGCCCTTCCCTTCCACGCCAGGTTCCCAAAGCCTCGCTGCTGGTTCTCATTAGCAGGGGCCAGCTTGGCAGCCCCGAGCATTCCACAGAAGCACTCTCTCAGGGAGCCTGGGACTCCCTCTGACCTTTCAGAGACATAGCTGCTTGTTTCCATTGCTCCCCCAAGCCTCATGGCTGCCTGTTTCCAAACTGTGCCATTATCTGGAGCAGAGCCCAACCTTCTTTCTAAACAGAGACATCTTTTGTTTTTGTTTTTCTCGCTTTCTCCCCCAAGACCTCTCATCTGAGGACAGGGACGTCTCCCTGCCCGCCTCTCCTAGATGCCACTTTGGATCCGGCCCATGCAGGCTAGCAGCCGCTGACTAAGCCCCACTCTGTGGCCATGGGGAGAGCTGAGTGCTGTTCTTATCCTGCCTGGAAAGCACTTCATTAAAATTCAGTAAAACAAAGAGGCTCAACACTTCAAAAACCCACTGGGGGGTTATTTTTGTATGACTACTAGTGCCCTTCCCCAGTGAGCCAGGAGGGCTCTAGAGCCAGCAAAGAGACTGCACGGCTGTTAATTATAAACTCAGGGATTTGGTGGCTCTGGGGCCCCTTTTCCTTCTTTTCTAGAGTCACACTCTTAGCCCTGACAGCCCCCCTTTGGAATAATTCCCATGGTCACTGAGAAGTTTCCACCCACTCTGGTTTTTCTTGAGCACCATTCTGAAACCCAAAGGAGAAAGGTATTTCTAGTACCTTAACTACTAGTCAGTTCAGCTGTCTCAGGACTCTGATACACTTGGGAGGTCTGCGGCCAGCCTGAGCAGGTGGCTAGGGGTTGACTTCCTTCCTCCCTTTATTTTATGACAGCGACAGCAACAAGGTCTCCCATGTACTGAACCCTCACCACATGCCAGGCACTGGGCTCAGCACATAAGCATGATCCTCACAGCCACCCAGCGAAACACAGATGTTATTATCCCATTTTATAGATAAGGAAACTGAGGCTCAGAGATATAAAGAGACGGCCCAAGATTATCCAGCTACTTAGTGGCAGGGCTGGAACTCAAAACCAAGGTATCTGACGCCACTGTACTTTTAACATTTGTGTTAAATCTGCTGCTGCCTCCAGCTGGGGCAAGTAATCTAGTGTACAGCAGGCAGAATTAGCAGCGTGCGGGGAGAAGCTGCCTGCCACCGCCCTCCTCCTCCTAGACCAGGCATCCCTTCTTTGCATGGAGTGACCACAGAGCAGAGGGTGTGAAGCCTCTCAAGGTGGCTGAGCTCCAAAGTCCTGGCCCCAGGGAGGTAAGGATAAAGCCCGCAGACCTAGGTGAGGAGCAGCTCAAAGTCCTATGAGCTAAGCCTGGTGAAGAGTCAGCTTCAGGCTGTGGATGGCCAAGTGTCCGCTCACCTGTCTGGGCTTCATCCTTTCCACAGCCTTCGAGTGCCACATCTCGAGAGCCCCTGGGCATTGATGGGGTGTCCCAGAACCTATGTCCACCTAGTTCTTGACTAGGTGAGCTGACCCCTGAGCTACCTTCCTTATGTTCCATCCGGTGGTGTCACCCAACCCAGACTTCAGAGGGCCGCCCCAGAAGAGGGCTCAGGAGGTATGACAGAACGGACAAGCAGCTACAGGTACCTACACTGTGGTTTTTGGTAGGCGTGTCAGGGAGGCACGGGACAGGTCTCAGTGCTGCCGCCGCCTTCGTGTGTCGTGTTGACCGGCTCCTCACCCGTTTCTCCTAGGCTGGCTCATGTCCCTCTGAGCGGGCCTTAGATGTCCCAGCTGGTCTCTGACACAATCTCCTGTGGCGTCTTTGGCATCGGGTGGTAGCTGTAGAGATGCCGCTCAGAGGCTGGGCCGTGGTGGGGAAGTGTGCTCCTTCGTGACATACGAATTACTGCTCAGTACGAGCCAGGCTCTGTTCTAGGCACTGCAGAGAGAGCTCTAGACAAGCCGAACTCCCTTCCCTCGTAGCACTTACATCGAGCAGGGTGGCGGGGAGGGAGAGACAGACAAAGAAGTCAAACACATAGCGTGTTAGATGGTAATGGGTGCCCTGGAGAAAAACAGAGCTGGAGCAGGGAAGGGCGTGCTGGGATCAGGGGTTGCAATTTTTAAACGGGGTAGTTAGGGGAGGCCTCACTGAGAAGGTGACATTTGAGCAAAGACTTGGAGAAGGTGGGGAGGGGAGGGGGCAAGACTGGTAACTAGGGAACAGTGTTCCAGGGAGAGAGGACAGTACTTGCAAAGCCTGCAGGAGGACAGGCACCTGGCTTGTCCGAGGAGATCAGCGTGCCTGGGGTGGAAGGGGCATGGGGAGAGAAGATGCTCTGTCTTGCTGCACCCACGTGGGCCCCACGTCCTCCAGTGACACGAGCACTCCCAGGCCTCCTTGGCCTTGCTGGACAGCCTTTGGAAAACTCAAGCTGCTGCCCAGCCTCTTCCGGCCTCGGCCTGGAAGAAGCGGAACAGCGGATGGTACACGGAGGGAGAGGAGAACAATGAGCTCTGTCTGCCACGAACTGGAGGTCAGGAGGCTGCTGCCAGCTCCCCGCCAGGCCAGGGTGTGCCACTGCGTGCGGCAGATGGGGCAGCATTGTCAGGTCCCTGTGTGGAACGCTCCCTGCAATCTCGTAGCTCTGATGGAAAGCTCAAGCAAGAAATTTATCTGGGCAGGCCTTGTAGCTGAACCTGAGGTCATCTGTATCCCTGGTTGTTGGCTCATCTTTGCTGAACCCCAGGACACCCCAGACAGGCTTTAGGAACTATGTGCTCCAGACGGAAACTGATGTTGGCACCTGCTCAGTGTTGCTTGACCAAAATGTGCGGCTTATGTAAACCAGGGCCTTTCTTGCTTAGTGGTTGGGGGCAGGGGAGGCGGTGCTCCTGGGAGCTCTGGTGCTGGAGACCTGAATGAAAGGTAGTATTTGCTATAGTGAGATAAGGAAGCTTAGCATCCTTGCTCAGCTTTGCCCAAGCAGTGCTATGCTTTTGTCGCAGGGGCCAAAGAGTCACTGGGGAATGGATAGCTGGGTGGGAGGGGGGGTGGCACGGGGGTTGGGGATAGGGTGCAAGGGGCAAAGAACACAGCTTCCAGAATCAGGCAGGCCTGGGTTCTGGTCCCAGCTCTCCCACTTGGTAGCTGTGGGTCCTTGAGTGAGCTGCTTTCCCTTTCTGATCCTTTTTCTCATCTGTAAAATGGTGATGATATTAGTATTGTCCTCTTAGGACAGAAAAAGCTGACTACTGCTAGATTTTAGAACTGGATGGGCTCCAAAAGTGAACATAGGGAAAGTCTCACCAGATATGTTACTGCAACAACAGCTGCACTCTGCTAGGGGCTATCACCCTCATTTCCTCTCATGCGTTATTTCTTAGCTATGGATAGAAGAATGGATCGGCACCAGGGTTTTTTGTTTTTATAGCAGCTTTATTAAGGTACAATATGCATGCCTTAGTAAATTTACCAAGTTGTACAACCGTCACCATAATCCTGTTTCAGAACATTGTCATCACCCGACAACGTTCCCTTTTGTCTGTTTATAGTTAATCTCTGCTCCCACTCCCAGCCCTCCGCAACCACCGATCCATCTTCTGACCCTATAAATTTGTTGTTTCTGGAAACTGCATAGAAATGGACTCATATAATATGTGGTCTTTTGAGTGTGGCTGCTTTCACTTGCCATGTTTTCACAGTCCATCCATGCCATAGCATGGGTCAGTACTTTGTTCTTTTGATTGTTGATCAGATACCCCACTGGACAGACCTGCACCACGCTGTTGCACCATGCATCCGTTGACGGACACTTGAGTTGTTTCCATTGTGGGGCTCTTATGAATAACACCCCTGTGGACAGTCCTGTACATGTGTTTGTGTGGACATACATTTTTGTTTCTCTTGGGTAGATTCCTAGGAGTGAAATCACAGGGTCATATGGTGTGTTTACATTTAACTTTTTTTTTTTCAGTTTCTTTAAAGAAAAACACTTTATGTAAAACTTCAAAAAAAGGTTAAAGAGCAGACAGAATAGTTGGGAAAATTATTTTTGTTGACCTATGAAGAAACTGCCAAACTTTTTCAGGGCATCAGTTTTGTTTGTCAGTGCTTTAGGGTATCAGGATTAATTAAGTAGTTGATTTATTTGTTTGTTTGTTTGTTTCCTTTCCTTAAGTTTTTCAAAGGTGGCAGTGAAGTTTATAGTTGGCCCAGTCTCCTGATTCCTCCCTCCCTTCCTCCTTCCTGTCACTGAGCTTACCTCTGTTTTGAGAATGCAGAGCTCTTCTGTCTGTCCCCCACTCTTCCGCCCCAGCCTGGAAGCTTCTTCAGGGTAAGAAGGGGTGTTGTTTGAGTTTCTGTAAAGCCCTGCCAGGAATTCAACATCAAATAAGACATGGTCCTGACCCCAAGGGGCTCACAAACTAGTAGAGAAACAGACAGGTCTCATCTATGTTTTCAAAGCACTGGTTTTGAAAACCTCACAGGCTTTCCAGATGGGTAGAAGCACCCCAAACCATCCACTGCGAAATGGAAATCAAAGTGGGGAGAGAGGGAACTTGGAATGTCCACCAGGAAGTACACAGGTGGGGTTGGCTTGCTTAGAGCAGGGTCCGCAAATGGCGGCCCACAGGCCAAATCCCGCCCGCCACCCATTCTTACAAAAGTTTTACTGGAACAGAGGTGTGCCCTTTTGTTTACATACTGTCTTTGGCTGCCATTGTGCTACGATAGCAGAACTTAGTTGTGACAGAGACCATGTGGCCTGCAAAGCCTTACGATCAGGCTCTTTACGGAAAGATTTTGTCAACCTCTCCTTAGAGGAAAGAATGAAGATGACAGATAACACCTACGTGCTCCCAAGTTCAGGGGCGTGGTGCTATCCAGAAAAGCAACTGCAGTAACAGTGATTTGAGTTAGATGTAAGGAAAGCCTGGACGGGGGGCAAGGTTCTGACTCCTCAGAGAGATGAACTTCCCTTCAGAAAAGGGAAAAAAAAAAACCCACTTCTCCATTCCAGCACGGTTGGGACCTAAACTATCTGGAGACAAAAAGCTGGGAGGAGTGACTCTGGGCTTCTTCTGGGCCCTTTGATCGTCTTGGAGATGTGGGGAAAGACAATGAAGAGAAAGCCCGGGGAAGGGGGTCTAGGAGCAAGGGAGGAAGGAAAAGTCCAGTTTTTCTTTTGGCGAGGTAAATTCAGAAAGCGAGGGCGGTAAAAGCCAATGGAGGAAGCGGCAGGCCCTCTTGTGACTGAGCCTGAGCGAATTAATTCCCGGCATATGTTCCCAGCATCTGTCGTGGTGGCCTCGACCAGAGGGGTCAGCAAGAGAGGGGACCCTGCCAGGGCTGAGCGTTAGCCCAGAATTCCCGGGCTGCTGGGGCTCTTGGCTCCCACAGAACCAAGGCCGGCCATCGCGCCCAGGAACATCTGCTGCAGCTGTGGCAGGCCGTGCTGCCTTGCGGGGGAGGGGGGGTCCTCCGCCTGCTTACTGCAAGAAAACACCTGCCTGAGGGGGTGCTGAGAGAAGACCCGTAAGAGAGTCCTGGGAAACAGTCTCTTCCAGATCCATCCGCTAGCAGCCCGGAGGTGTGACGCAAGCAGCTGCGCTGGGGGAGGCAAGAATGCAGAGATCTTGGGATGCCCTCCCGAGTGCCAGTCCCAGAATCCCCTTGGGTGCCGTGTGGGCTGCTTACTGCAAAGTGTCCCTCGGGAGTCCATGATCGGCCAAGAGGCAGCAAAGCAGGAGGGCGTGGCAGCTAGGAAGGCAGATGATGCCACGGTCGCATTTCTGCTCCTCCACGCTGTACCTGCATAACTTTGCACGGGGGTCTATGCAGTGGTTTCCTCGTCTACAGCATGAGGGAGAAAATCAGTACTGTCTGCTAGGCTCTGGGGTGATCAAACTGGCCTGGTACACATCAGGTGTCTGACCCAAAGGAAGCACTCAGTGAGGGCTAGTTCTGATCACACGGCAGGACAGTCAGTGATCACGTGTTGCCGCCCACAGGAAGTTATGGGGGTTAGGCACAGAGAGGACCTATGCGGGCATCTACCCCAAGGTCATGAACTGGGGGCCTACAGGCTGACTTTGACCCATAGGGTATGTTTGATTGGCCCACACACTTTTTTTAAATTGTTCAGTTAATTATCAGCATTAAAAACGGAAAGGTTTCACATTAAACCCAGATTTCTGGCTTCTCTGAGGAAATGAGGGGATCTGTCCACTCTGGGGTCACGGCTCCTGTGGTGGTGATCGACTTGAGCACAGAAGCGTCGGCTCCTTTAAGTAGGGACAGTTCAGGGTACCCCCCACTCCCTCCCCACTTACGTGTTAGCCGGGCCACTCCAGGCCTTGACTGTGAGACGCCTGCCCAGCCTCCTCCTTGCCGATGAGGATTCTGCCCCCCAAGAGCCCTTGCCCAAGGTCATGTTCTGAGGCTGGAACTTGGCGTGTCCTTTGTCAGAAACCAGGACCCTCCAGCCGATGTGCAATCCAAAATCACCCAAGCTCTGGAGAAGATCCAGTTGGCTCGCCATGAGCTTCTCCTCCTCTGATCAGGAAGCCTAACCCTGTGTCCAGCAGGGATCTGACAAGAGTTTGAGCGGAGTCCTGGGATAGGTCCTGGGCCGGTGACTGGTTAACCATTTGCCCTCTACTGAGCCGGTTGAACTCTGCCCTGCAGCTAGTGGTGCCTGCTCAGGAAGGGCGTCCAGCTCAGCAGTCAAGAAGGGCAGAAGGGATTCAAACGGTGGGCCTGGGGTGGTCCAGCGGGACGAGGTGGGCCCATTCCTGGGCCGGGCCTCGGAGAGGTATGGCCTCTTCTCCAAACCACATGCCTCACAAGCCCCAGTGGCTCAGCTGGGGTGTGGGATTCCTGGGGAGGGATAGGAGTTTGGCCAGAGGTAGATTCCTCTGTCACTCATGCCAATTTGGAAACGGATCCAACCAAGTGGGCCTGGCAGGCATTTGGCAAAAAGGAATTCGGTTTCCTTGCAGCAGGGAGAGGGAGACAGCTCCCCCCAGCCCTTTCTGTTTTGCTGAGGTTGGGCAGGAAGAGCCTCTGTTGGTGGCTTTATGGGCAGAGAACAGGGATGTCCTGGCACAGCAGGCCTGCTCGGAGACAAGGTTGTGCCCTCCAGAGAACTGTCTGTTTCCCGTCAGGATTGGGGGGCATCGCCGCGGAAGGTGGGAAGAGAGATGGAGTTCGGGCAACTGCACCCCAGACCTCGGCGGGGCGGGGCCGGGTACCATACGGCGGTACTGGTTGGGGAGTTCTCTGTAGTGGAGGGGAGTCTGCGGGGGGCTTGTGAAGGGCCAGGTGTTCTTATGGAAGCCCAGTGGACAGTGCTACACTGCCCCTGAGGCCCAGTGACGGCCACAGTGTTGTTGCAGTTTTAAGGACAAAGACAATCAAGCAGCAAAGACCAAATAAGAAAGATGCCTCACAGGGCATCGATGACAGAGATGGTACTTAGTAGGGGAAGCTAAGCAAAGAGGAAAAAAAAAAAAAAAGCTCTTTGAATAGAGAACAGAATAAAACAAAACCAAAACCAAAACCTGGGTGGGACAGGCAGGGCGAGTGGGGATGGGTGGCAGAAGGGCAGGGGGGAGCTTTTCTGGGGTGACGGAAATGTTCCATAGCTTAACTGTTGTGGTGGTGGTTACATGTCTGTTTATATTTGCAAAACTCATCAACTATCCACTTGAAATAAGGTGATTTTTATTGTGTGTAAGTTATACCTCAGTAAGCATGACTTTTAAAAAGGTTCTCCCCGTCACCGCTCACCATCTGAGGTCCACAAGGTGGACAAGTTTGCGTTTGTCCCACAACGTCCCCCGGGCATGGCGCTTGGCAGCCTGGCTGTCCCCCAGGAGCAGGCTGGGAAGCAGAGAGGCCCTACAAGGCCACCACAGCCCCGGAGCCCCCTACCCAGGGGGCTGCTCAGACTCCAGGGCAAGCTTTTGCCTCTTATCTGCAGTTTAATTTTCCATTATTTTCCATGAAAGGAAAAATCCAGTAAATTTGATGATTGGGGACAGCAGATGGTCCAATTTGAAGTCAAACATGGGCATCTGGAAATCATTTTTGACATTCTAATGGAAGCGTGGGTCTGCAGAGCCCAGAGTAAGGAAGGACACAGAGAACCCTGAAGACCCAAGACCGTTTGAAGAAGATACGAGCCCAGAGAGAGCGGGCTGTGCCAGCTGGGTGTGTTGCGAGAATTCTTTTGACCTGGGGCATGAGCAGGGCTATAAAAACTTTCGATGCCGGGCCTTTTTAAAAAAAAAGCCTTTTTTCTTTAAAAGCTTACAAATGCTATTTTAAAATATGATCTTTACTTATACAACGAACATATATTCACTAAATTAAAAATTGCATATCTAAATATAGTGAATATTCCTTTTCACTCTGCCCTGCCCCATCCATCCCGGAGGCCTCCCCAGAGGTGACCATGGTGTTTTTCCAGATGTTTCAGTGCATTTACCTACACATGGACACGCAGATAGAGACCTAGAACTTGGCTTTATTTATGTAACTGGAATGATTCTGCAAGTAGGGCCTACGTTTTGCTTTGTTCACTTAGGAACACGTCTTGAACTTCCCGCTTTCTTCCCCATGCTTTTTAACAATGGACACAATTCCATGGGTTTGCCGCCCCCCCTTCCGTCCCCTCACGAGCCCTTCCCCACGGGCGGTCATTCAGACTGAGCCCAGTACCTCCCCCCGGGGGCTCCTCTGAGGGACCCTGCTCCACCCTGCCGCCGCCTCACCTCCAAATTCCTGCTGGACCACCACCAAGCCCCTGAAAGGCAGCTGTCCTACCCACCCCAGTGCACCCACCAGATAAGGAATGGCAGAGAGGACACTGGTCCTCTGGGGTAGCTGCTCCAGGGCGTGGGAGGCTGGGGGGAGCCAGATGGTGAGGTCACAGGGAGGAGACATGGGTGGCCCATGGTGGGACAGAGGAGGCCTGGCTCGAAAAGAGGCCAGTCTCTGTGTGGGAGGCTGGGGGTGGGGTGTCATATTTAGTTTTAGAGGGGAAATCAGAGTTGGAATCCCCTGTGCGCCTTTTGTTCATCTGTTTTTAATGCCCTGGTGAGTGCTCTGTGGCCAGGCATGGTGTCTGGTGCTTGTCGCCGAGACAGTTTTGTACCTGGTTACAACCAAGAGCTAAGTCCCTGCATTGTCCTTGTTAGCTCTGTGTCCTTGTTCCTGTCATTCGGACTCTAGTAGTGATACCGAATGTTTGTGAAGCCCTCACCAGATATCAGGCAATGTACAAAACGCTTTCTCTTTTTTTTAAGATTTTATTTATTTATTTTAGAGAAAGAGAGTACGAGTGAGTGGGGGAGGAGGGGCAGAGGTAGAGAATCTCAAGCAGACTCTCCGCTAGGCAGGGAGCCCACACGGGGCTTGATCTCAAGATCCTGAGATCATGACCTGAGCCTTAAGCAAGGGTCAGTCGCTTAACCGACTGAGCCACCCAAGCGCCCCTATGAAATGCTTTCTGTACATCATCTCCCTCGATCTCCTCAACTCCCAGGAGGTGGGTACTGAGTCATGCCCACTTTAGAGGTAAGAGCAACTGAGGCTTAAACCCAGGCCTTTCTCATTTCGTGCTCATGCGACATCCAGTGAGGTGAGTAGTGTCCTTTCCTGTTTTGTGTATCATCAGTATCCCATCTATCAGAGCTTCCTCCTCCTGACTGGGGTCACAGCAACGTTCTGTCCCCCCAGCTAGGGTCTCTCTCAGGAAGCTCTGAGAGATGGCTCTGACCCTTGAAGCTCTGCCCATTGATTCCACACGGCGGGAGCACTGGGTAGAGGGCGTTCTGCCTTGGAGACAAGGACGTTGGGTTTTCTTCCTGGCCTCCTTTAAGCAGGCAGTTCAAAGTGTTTTCCTGGAGTCTAGAAGCAAAATGAGAGCATCTGCAAGGCAGGATTTCTCAGAGGTGGTCACGTGGCATGGGCCACCTGCATCAGAAGCATCCACAGAGCTTATCAAATACACAGGTTCCTGAGCTCCCAAGCCGCTGGATTGCAGTCTGAGCAGAGAAGACCCGAGAATATGCATTTTTAAACAAGCACCTGCCCAAACCCCAACCCTATTCAGGAACCTTGCAAACGCTGGTGCACAGGCTGTAGCCTGCACTCACGGTACTGGCTAAAACACTTCCTTGGCCCTTTCTGTATGAGTGGTCAGTCTTGAAAACTCCAGAATATACTATGAAAACCAAACAGGCTTCTGCTTTTTTGGAAAGATCCAGCAGTGCCGAGAACACTGTCCCTCGAAGCACTGACTGGAGGAGTGGGGCAGGGCTTGGGCCACCCCGTCCACCCCAGTCCCTGCTAACCCCCTCTGGCTTCTGCGGACATTTTGGTTGCGAGCACCGGTCAAAGGAGATGGCAGTGCTTGTGTCCATCGGCACCAGTGCCAGGCGGCCAGGGCACGACAAGCCAGGTTGCTTCTGGTGTGCACCTCTGCATGCAGGCCCAAGGCTTCGTGGCGCGTGTGCAGAAGGCCCCCGTTCACCTCCCCTCCCCCTCTACTCTCCGTCCTTTGGCAGCTGCTGCTAGATGTGTCTTTTCTGGAATGATCCAAAGTGGAACGTGCCCCTCCTGCAGGTTGGCATAAGATCAGTGTCTCTCAAAGCATGGTGCACAGACCACCCGCACCGGATCCTCCTAGGGCGGCTTACGAAACACAGATGCCTGCCTTCCACCTGGACCTGGGCAATAAGAATCCCTAGACATGGGGAATAAGAATTGCCGGGGTTGGGCCTTGGAATCTGCATTTTAAGCGGGGGGGGCTTTTGATGCACTTTAGGGCATTAAGGCCCACACTCACCTGGAGGAGAGAGGGTGAATGTAAGTTTAACTGGGCCTCAGGTCAGATCAGCCTCCTGGGTCTTTGGCCTCCCTGAAAGAAGCGAATCCTTTTCCCCAGCCCTGAGCCTCCACAGCAAACTCGGCTCCCGTGGCCTCACCCCACCGCTAGGGCAGCAGGCACCCAGGGCTCAGCCTTCTATCAGATTCAATCTCCTGTCACTTTCAGGACCAGTTCATTATTCCTTTATTATTTTCTTTCTCCTGCTTATCGTTATTAATAATCACTCTAGACTGGCCAGGGTGCTGACAGCTCCCCCTTGTCCATTCTTTCTGTCTGTTTTAATTCTGCCTGCTTATCTGGCATTAACCTGATCTTTTCCCCATTTAATTAAGTAGTGCTGGTCAGCCCACTAGTGCCCACGTGGAGATGGGAATGATGGGGTCTCCTGATAGGCAGAGGAGTGATAGGCTCTGTGGCCGGGACATTCTATCTCCCAGAGGGGCCCGAGGGCAGGGGCATGAGTCCCCGGAAGGGCCACGTTGGGTCTGAGGGCTGGGGAGGCAAGGAGGGTTGATGACCAGTACCCACAGAGAAGCAATACTTCTCAAACCTTGGTGAGCCTCAGCATCATGGGGAAGACCTGTTAAAATACAGATTACTGGATCCTACCCCAGGGATTCTGATTCAGTAGGTGGCCATGAATCTGAATTCCTAATAAGCTCCAGGCAGTGCTGATGCTGGTGGGGTCATTCACACTTGAGTAGCCCGGCATTAGCAGGCCAGCCTCAGCTTAGTGCTTGACGCTGGCCAGACCCTTGTGTGCCTTGCTGGGAATGGGCTGAAGAGGAAGAGACTTGGGCAAGGGGAAATTATTACAGATGTGAGGTGGTGAGGGACTGAGCCAAGGGGGTGCTTGGACTGCAAGGGGAGGGGTAGATCTGGATTCAGCATCTGGTCTAGAGAGGCAAGGGGGTCTGCATGCCGGTAGAGGCAGGGACAGAGAAAAAAAAAGCAAGGACACCTGGTTTTGAGCAACTGGCGGTGTGCTTGACAGAAATAAGTACAGAGAGAACACATAAGGGTAGGGCAGGATGTGCTGAGGTCAAGACAAGCTACATAACTTTCAGGGGCTAGAGAGAAATGAAAATTCTGAGGCCCTTCTTCAAAATATTATTAAGAATTTCAATTCTTGCAGGACAAGAGAGTGTTAGAGTAAGCATGGGGCCTTTCTAAAATGCAGGGCTCTGTCCGACGGCACAGGCCACCTGCCATGAAGTCAGCCCTGGCTGAAATTCCACTCGATTCTTCTGCCCCTCAAAGCCAGACAGAACAGGCCATCACCTTGGCAGCCCATCGATTGCTCTGCAGGCCCTTGGGCGATGTCCGCTTCTAGATGCCCCAAGGGACAAAATGGGAAGTCACGGGGCCCAAGATTCACAATTCAGAGTCTTAGGAGGGAAGAGCCCCAGGTAAGGAGATATGATGGGTAAAATCCTAAAAGAAGTTGCTCATCAGACAACTCATAAGTGAAGGGTACCGTGGCCAGGAGAATCTGACATTGTCTGTGGATGGACCTTTTATTGCGTTAAGCTACCATTTATTGTGTGTGTACTCCGTTCCCCACAATGCACTTTAATATCTTACTTGGCTTCATCCTGGCAACAACCCTATGAAGTGTGTGTTATTGTCCCCCTTTTACAGATGGGGAAGCTGAGGTGGGGAGAGGCAAAGGAAGCTTCCTAGTGAGGGAGCCAGCTCACTAGGCCGGCGCATGCGTCTGGGGAGGGAGTTGCTCTTGTGCAAATGTCTGGGGAGTTGGGGGACTGATGTGGATGGGGGTGCTGGGGGTGTTGCAGGGAAATGCACAGTTACCCAAGTGCCAGCCAAAGATGGAAGGATTTAGAGCAATTAAAATGTTTTGCCTGGGAGCTGTTTGGAGCCTTTTTTTTTTGAAGTGAGAGTTTCCTGACTTCAAGGTGTTAACCGGCTCTCTAAATGGTTTTGTTTTTTAATTGCGGCAAATGACTGTGGTGCCATTAGATTTTGCCTCTGTGGTTGTTTCTGAGCCCTTCCAGGCCTCCTCCTTCTATTTATTCTGTTTAATTCAGTCAGGTAGCTCCGGGGCAATGGAGATCAATACTTCTCTTTGATAGAAGAGAGTCAAGTTTGAAACCCAGAGATAAAACTGACACATTTTGTATAAATTTAATTAAAAATGCACCTTTAGTGGCTTGTTGCAGGCACACAGCCGAGTGTCTATCTCTCTATCTCCCTGTCTCTCCCCCTCTCTCCCTCTCTCTCCCTCTGCCTCTCCCCCTGCTTCTCTCTTTCTCTCTCTCTCTCTCTCTCTCTCCCCCCCTCTCTTCTCCTCCTCTTGTTCCTGACGGGAGATCTCTACATCTGCTTCGCTATAGTCTCGGTTCATGATTTTGGACTTGAAACTTCTGTGCTGAGGGACGCCGAGAGGAGGGTCTGAAATTCTAAGCAGATGAGCCTGGCCTCCTTTTGTCCAGAACAGGCTGGGGAGAGGGCTTCTCAGGGGAGAGGGCTGGGAAGCAGCAGCCCCAGGATGGGTTTGCTTTTTCTTTGTCAAACGCTTCATCTTTGGGCCCCACGGCCTGTCCGCCCCGTGGCGTCCCTGGTCGGCCGTTTTTGACCTGCCCGCCTGTGCACCTGCTCACATTTCCCGGGGCCCTGGTGGGGTCCCCGACAGAGGTGGAGCTGGGGGCGTGGAGCCCCTCTCTGGCGACCCCAGGGCTGCGGCACACATTCGTCTTGGGTTTTACAGCCCCCCCCTCACCTCCTTCCCCACCGGCTCTCCCCCTTTCACCTGCCTCAATCCCGTTTGGCTTTCCTCATTTTTCACTTGAGTGGGTTTCCTGTCCCCGACTCTGCTCTGGCCTCACTCTGCTCAACACCAATAAAACACACTCAACACAGGTAGAACAAGGTGCCCGGGCCCGGCGTGACAAATGACTCACCAGCCCTCGCTAAGCGCGGCTGTAAATCGCCCCTCCCGTCGCGAGCCTGGGCCTGTTGGGCGGCCTCTCAGTGGGGACAATGAGGTGGCAGCGGTGGGCCTCACACCCGGAGTCCGGTCAGCCCCCCAGGCCCTTCCCGGGATCCTGGGTGGCCAGGAGATGGCAGGGCGGCAGAGGAGAGCCTACTGAAATGTTTCCACCGGCAGCTTTGGCTGGCGCAGCTCAGACTTGCGCCAATTGATTGGCTGTTAACTCCAGGAGCTGGTGCACTTGCCACGTGCCAGGCACCGTGCTCGGGTCTGCGTTCCATTTTCTTTGACCCTCCCAACAATACGGCGTGTCATAGTTACCATGGCCATCCCTGTTTCACAGATGAAGACCTTGATGGAGGCCTCGCAAGGTCACAGAGCTCATCCAAGGTCACCTGGCTCATCAACATCAAGGCGGCATTAGGGCAGACCTCCCAGACGCTAAAATCCGGGCTTTTCATGGCCATGTCATGTGTGTGTGGCAGCAGGTTGGGCACGCCGCCGGGAAGCAAGGTGTGGTCTCCATTCTCCAGTGTTTATGATTTCGTGCTGTGGGGGCCAGGGCTTCCTGGAGAAAGATCACAGAGGAGTCTGCAACTGATTTCCTTCCCTGTTTCATGAGGCTCCTCCCTCCGGGGCCCCTGCAACCTGTGTACATGGGGTGGGGGAAGGGGGTCGTTGCTCCTTGTCCCCAGGAAGAGTGATCGGAAGCCAGGAAGCCCACGCTCCTGCTCTTGCCCATGCTAGAACAGCAAGGAGAAGCAGACGGGGGGAGCAGTAGCACTGGGAGGGGGAATAGGGCTTCTCCAGCACATTCTGTTGCCCGGGGAGCCTCCGGGGCTTGGGCGTCAGGCATGTAGAATGCAGGGCTTGTGAATCTATGCCGCCATCCCGGAGGCAGGCATCAGGGAACATGCTGGGGCAGCACGTTCGAGCCCATCTCCTCTTCTGCTCTGGGTGCCTTTAATCGCTGTGCATCAGTGTTCAGACCGGAAAGGCAGAAGTCCCAGGTTTGAGCCACCAGACCTTCCTCTCTCTGCCCACCTCCTCTCGGGCAACTACAAACACCAGCCGCTTTGCGTCTAAAATGGCTGAGATCCTTGAAATGGAATTTGGAATCAGGGCCCTGCAGGCAGCACTTGCTGAAAGAAGAAATAAAGACCATCTGGGTCACGTCTTTTGTAATTTGCGTTTAATAATCGTACCGGGGGTGTGCACAAAGGGAGAGGCGGCCTGTGAGCCAGCCCCCAGCCTGCCAGCCACCCTCGTGGGTCTGCTGGGGAGGGCTGGGCAGTGGAGGAAGGGTGCTGGCGGGAGGCTCCCGAGTTGGCACAAGCTCTCTCCATGGGGCAGTGGCAGGAGACGGGGCGCAGCTTGGGACGGGCCCGAGCCGCTGAGACGGCGTGCTGGGGGGGGTCTCACCTCTGTCCTGGGCACATCCTCCAGGCACCCCGTGCCCTTCCTCCACGCCAGGGGTGAGACAGCAGGAGCCCCCAAGACCCATGCAGTGATTTCAGACAGGCTGCAGTGGGACTCTCGTCGGGTCTGTGGATTTTTCAAAGGTGGCCTCCAGGAGCCCCGCAACCCACTATTCCCTAGAATCACGGCTCCTCGCGTTTGGGTCCTCAAGGTGTCTGCGATGCCTACACTGACACGACCCCCGCCCCCACCAGCGCCATGCGTGACTCGTACATAGTCACCCACTCCCCACAACTTCCAAAAACATTTCCCCCCTTCCCCTGTGATGCTGCCCTTTCCTGTCTGCAGGAACCTGTGGACTCAGGATCCCAAGGTCCCCCGCCCCCGTGTCTACCATCTTGGTGGGATGGGGGAGGCTGTGAGGAGCTTAGGCTTCAGGTGGAGAGATAGCGGTATGAGCTGAACTGTGTCCCCCCAAAATTCATAGGTTGGAGTCCTAACCTCCACTATCTCAGAATGAGACTGTATTTGGAGACAGGGCCTTTGAAGAGGTGATTAAGGTAAAATGAGGTGGAATGTGTGGACCCTAATCCAATAGGACTGGGGTCCTTAGAAGTAGAAGAAGGGACATCAGGGATGCTCATCACAGAGGAGAGACCACATGAGGACACACTGAGCAGGTGGCCATCTGCAAGCCAAGGAGAGAGGCCTCAGGAGAAACCAACCCTGCCGACTCCTTGATCTTGGACTTCCAGCCTCCAGACTGTGTGTCAGAAAGTACTTTCTGCTGTTTAGGCCACCCCATCTGTGGCACTTGGGTGTGGCAGCCCTGATAAGCTATCACAGATGGTGAGCTACAGGAGGATACTTGCTGGTGATGCTCCTTGCCCTGCATCCTCTCCCTCCCTTGCCCGGACATGCATAATGTATGCTCGAAAGTACCAAAGAGAGGAGCTCCAGCTGTTTCCCTTTCCCAGCGAGGCCAGAATCTAGATGACACATAGCTCAAGGAACGGAATTTGCATGCCGGTCTTTGCCCTTGGTTCTTTCTTGGAGGCTCTGCCCTGCCCACCACCAGGCCCTGGGGTTGGGATGCTCACAGCTCTGTGTTGCCCAACTCCGGTGTCTTCCTTCCATTCTTAAGACCATTACCCTTTTGCCATTGGTCATGTTGGTGACACAAGGGGACTCTCAATTCATGCAGAAGCCAGAGTCCTGGTATATCCTAGAGATCTGTCATCTGGAACCACCCAGTCAATAGCAGCCCCGAACAAATGCTGTAGAAAAAGAGGAACAGAGAACTTTTCAAGTTCTGGATGTCTGGTCTGAGCACTGTGAATTTCTCCCCTGCCCAAAAGTCTTGGCACCCCTCTCAGGGCAGGGCCATAGGGTCCCAGGATGGCTGGTGAGGCGCACGCTGATCCTGGGCCCTTCGTGGTGCATGACTTGGGCCATCAGAGGAGCAGGCTCTGGGTAACAGAGTTTAGCCAGGGCTGGGGGACAGAGGAAGGAGGCAGGAGGAAAGGATGGAAAGGGCCAACAGTGTCCTGGACTTTTCAGCTTGGAAGGGCCTTGTGGGGAAGAATCCCTGCTAACATCCCTAAGGACCACTTCTGCTTTCAGGAGCTGGTTATATGCTCTTGACTCATCTCATCCCTGCATGCTGGCGGTCGATGGTGGTATCACCATTGTACCAAAGAGGAAATGGGGTTCAGAGAGGTTATGTACTTGCTCATGATTGCACAGCTTGAAAAGGGTAGAGCTATAATTCCATAATTCAAACCCAGGACTTCTGGCCTCCCAAACCAGCCTTTTCCTTATCCAGCAGGGGTCAGCAAGTCCAGCCCACCACCCATTTTCACTAAGCTGAGAGCTAAGAAAGGTTTTTCTATTAAATGGTTGGGGGGGGGGGGAATCAGAGGAAAAATAGTATTTCATGACAAGTGAAAACGATATGAAATTCAGATTTCAGTGTCTATAAATATAGTTTCATTGGCACACAGCCACACCCATCTGTTTATGTATTGTCCGTGGCTGCATGCTACCCTGGCAGAGCTGACCAGTCATGAGAGACTGTATGGTCCCCAAAGCCTCAAATATTTACTTTCTAGGCCTTTACAGAAAATGTTTGCCAACTTCTGCTTTAGAGCCCCACAAACTTGGGAGATGGAGGAGATCTTAGAAACCATCTAGTTCAAAAATTTTGATGTCCCCTTACTCTATCCATCCATTTTCCAAATAACCAGAACAAGGCCCATCACACGCGAAGAGCCACAGTCCAAAGCTGCCCCTGCGTCCCGGTGCCCCTGCTCTCAGGAAGCGGGGCTCATGGCAGCCTACACCGGGACTTGAAAGCAGGACTCTCGGGTCCCACATTGTCTGCTCCTTTGTCTGTGCCGGAGGTGTTTACGGGGCTCTTTTGGTACCAAGTTAGCCGTGTTTTCAGGCTCCGGAAGCACCGAACCCCAGGGCCCCAGAGGTGACCATCACCTGACCAACAGGGAGGGGCACACGTGATGAGACTTGGGGTGCACAATGGGGCACAGCTGTGGTTTCACAGGTCCGAGTCCTGGCTCCATAACTGGTGACCTTGGGCGAGTTCCTTCAACCTTCTGTGCCTTAGATCCATCCCTTGGAAAGTGGCGGAAGTAATAGCATTTGCCCCATGGGATTGTGTGAGGATTAAATGCGCGGGAAGATTTCTACTGCCCCCCTGCACCAGGGGCTTCCTCCCCCGGGGCCTTCACAGGACCATCAACTACAAAGAGACACAGACCTTGGGTCTTAGCTTGAGATTTTCGGCCAGTTTCCCTTGGAGTCTGTGACCGGGCTTAAGGGGACGGGGCGAGTGGAGACCAGAGGATCAAGGCCACAGACTGAGTGTGCTGTCTGTCAGGGGACCAGGGTGCTATTGAAAAATCTGGGCAAGAACGCGGTGAAGGTGAGTGAGTTGACAACATGCTTGAATCCCATAAATATAACATGGAGCCAAAAGAGCAGTTTGTGAAAGAAGACGAACTACGTGCTGGCCATTTATATAGAAATGTAAAACATACAAAACAACAGTACCTTTGGTTTAGGGATGATGCGTTCATACACGGTAAACGTCTAAAGGAATTCGCAGGGATGACAAACACTGAATTCAGGGTGGCAGGTCTCCGGAGCGCTCAGTAGTGCCCATGGAGAGGGGTGGCCAAGGGCCTTCACTTGAATTTGAAAAAAAAAATGTGTGATTTCTTAAGCTGAAAGGTTATCCTTGATAACTTTTTAAAGGCCTTAAGTGTTTTATGATAGATATTTTTTAATTTAGGCAGGGCTAGTTTTGCAAAACCCATTAGAATTGTGAGGCCTCGGATTGTTACCAAGAAGCCCGGTAGGTGGGTTGGTAGGGGTGAATGCCTCCCCGTGGGCTGTGTGCTCTCGTGGTGTGCAGCCACGCCCCCGACACTCTGCTGTCTTCATCCCTGCCCACGGGTCCTCTCGCCGGCCCTCTGTGCACGCCTAGCAGCCCTTCCCCATCTGCTGGCTGTGTCGTTCCTTGCCCAGCCATGTGTCCTCTCTAGGCTGTGGAGCGGCAGAGGCTCTTGCCCCCCTCCCCGGTGAGGCAGAGGGGGCTTTGGAACATGTGTTTCTGGGAGGCAGACACCAGCTGGTTGGGGAGACATTTGCATATTCAACTGAGCCCCCCAGAGCCAAGCCAGGACTGTGAGGAGAAGGCTGTGGCAGGACAGAGGGAGAGGGAAGGCTCTGGTCAGCTAGGGGTCAGGTGGAACAGATTTCAGACTGCAGAGACAGATGGTTAAAGCAGAGAAAGAGGGAGGGGAGCAAATCCCCACTCCGGCGTGAGGGAAGCCATTCGAGAGCCCTGAAATATCTTCTCTCTTCACCGGGCTGTGTGGTTTTCGAAGCACTTTTGTATCTTTCATCGGATACTTCATTGCAGTCCTACAAAGTAGGTAATAACATCAGCCCCATTTTACAGATGATGAAACTGAGGCTCAGAAAAGTCAGACCCCTTGTCCACAATCACAGGGCTAGTTGCAGGGAGGCAGAGGGGCTTTGGACTCCTAGCCTAGGGCTCATTTCCCTGCTCCTCAGAGCCAACCAGATTTGCTGCCTCCGCTTGCCCATCTGACACCGTTCTCCCATCCTACTCCAGCGGGGTTTCCGAGCCCTCCGTTCCGTTGAAACTGCTCCTCTCCAGGCCACCAGTAGCCCCACCCCCACCCCTGAGGCCAAGCCATGATCGCTTCTCTGTGTTCCCCGTACTTGGCCTTTCTGCAGCATTCAACACGGGTGACCACTGACCTCTTGCTGCCTCCTCAGATAGCCTCCTCCTGGTTGCCATGACAATGTAAGCTCTGGTTTCCCTCCACCCCCTTGGCTGCACACACTCTAGAGTCAGACTGGCCAGATCTGGATCTCAACTTTGCCGTTTATTCGTTGGATGATCTCAGGCAAACTCTCTATGTCTCCTTGCCATCTGTAAAGTGGGGATGATAAAGTCCTTACTCCAGAAGGTGGCTGTGAGAAATAAATGAAACATAAAGGGCTTAGAACATTGCCTGGCACGTGAGCGCTGAGTAAATGCAAGATACTGTTATTCGGTAATTGTTCCTTCAACATGTCAAGCATCTTTTCACCCCAGGGCCTTTGCACTAGCCCATCCCTCTATCCAGAATGTTCATCCCTTGATCTTCCTAAGGCTGACTTGTATTTTTTTTTTTTTTTTAAGTAGGCTCCATGCCCAGCGTGGGGCTTGAACTCACAACCCTGAGAACAAGAGTCAGATGCTTAACTGACTGAGCCATCCAGGTGCACCAGGGAATGTGGATTTTTAAAAGTCAGCCGTAGAGGGGTGCCTGGGTGGCTCAGTCGGTTAAGTGTCTGACGCTTGATTTCAGCTCATGTCACGATCTCAGGGTTGTGAGATTGAGCCCCATGTCGGGCTCCGCACCGAGCATGGAGTCTGCTTAAGATTCTCTCTCTCCTTATCTCTCTGCCCCTCTCCCTGTTTGCACTCTCTCTCTTAAAAAAAAAAAAAAATTTAGATTTCCTGACCAGCCAGGCGAGTCCCCTAGTCAGTCACTGCCACTTTACCCCATTTAAATTTCCTGCATAACACCTATTATTATTATTATTATTTTCTTTTTTTTAAAGATTTTATTTATTTATCTGACAGAGAGAGACACAGTGAGAGAGGGAACACAAGCAGGGGTAGTGGGAGAGGGGGAAGCAGGCTTCCCGCTAAGCAGAAAGCCCTATGCGGGGCTCGATCCCAGGACCCTGGGATCATGACGTGAGCCAAAGGCAGACACTTAACGACTGAGCCACCCAGGCGCCCCTATTATTTGATATTTTCTTATTGATTATTTATTGTTTGACTCCCTCCATAGAACACAGCTGTCCTAAGAACAGGGATTTTGTCTGTTCACTGTATCTCCCCAGCTCCTAGGAAGGGCACACCATAGGTGCTAGATACAAATTTATTGCATGAATGAAGTGAGCGGTGGCTTCAGCTCTGGCCTGGGAATGGCCTGATGTGTGCCTCATGCACGGACATGCTTGTGACTGGCAGCTGGGGAGGAAGGTGCCTCCAACTGAGAAATCGCTGAGAAGGTGTTTCCTTGTATGTCTAAGGCCCAGAAATGTTGGAGGGCTCATAAATTGTCCCATCCCTTCCCAAAACCTGATCCCAGCAGGCACACTCTCCCTGTCTCGACCCAGCCTGAGCAAATCCCCTCTGTCACTCTGCTGGGTTGGGACAGCCAATTCTCGCCTGTGGACTCAGGCAGCAGGGCAGGAGTGCGGAGGGGGGAGTGCCTGGGTCACCTCCAGAGTCCGAGCGCCCCCCTCAGGCTACCACACCCCAGGAGCTCCTTCCTCCAGGTCCCACTGCACTTGGCCTCAGAGTTTAGCCCTATCTTTCTTTGACTTTCTTGCCTTCAGGTCTAAGAACCATAAGAGGACACTAGGAGGCCTGCATTTGGGCCTGTGCAGCTGGCCCTTTAAGATGCAAGGCGAATCTCTTCACCTAGGAGCCAGTACCAAGCTCAGGTTTTGTGTGTTCAATCAGGACCCAGCTCCCTTTGTAGACAAAGCATTTCAGACCTTTGCGGAAAGCATGCATTGCAAATCCCCGATCCCAGTGACTGAGCCGTTGGAGCACACAGGCTGGTCAGATGTGGGCACGGCTTTTGATCTGGAGGCTCTGGTCATGGGCCATAAAGGGCTCTGGTCTTCCGGCCCACCATGGGAGGGGAATGGCTTCAGGCAACTGTCACGTAGGAGCCCCAGAGATCCAGGTGGGCGGCAGTGAGGGGAAGCAGGCTGGGTCAGGGAACAGAGACCAGCCCCTAGAACTTCCTACGCCAGAACACACAGAGGCAGGACAACGAGATTCTCCTGGGGATAGTTGCTAACGGGCTACAGCCCCATTCGCTCCATCGGCACAAGTTGGCTGTAGTGCGTCCAGCTCTAGGTCCTCAAATCCACTGGGAAGAGCTTCTTTTCAGATTCCCAGAAATAGACTCACTGTGCGCCTCCACCTCCCACTGGGCCATGTGCCCATTCAAGACTCGATTGCTCGGTCCGGGATGGGAAGCTGGGACTGGTTACCTGCGCTCCATGGGTGTTGGGGCCCTCCGAGCACGGGGCCTCAGGGTATGGGGGGGCTGGTTCCCCAGAAGGGAATTGGTGTACAGATACCAAAATAGAAAGGAATTAAAATTCCCTTTTAAAAATCGTCCACTAGTCAACGACTGGGCTTCTTTTCCACTCTGAAAATCTGGTCACTTCACATCAGGGCAGTTCAAGAATTTACTCCCCAAAGGGAGGTGAGCCAGAAGCTCCAAGGCCCCCAAATTCTCCATAAATATGTACTGAATTGAATGTATGCTTTAGTGTCTGGTTGGCCAATGGATGGGGGATGGGGTGGGGAACACAAGGCAACAGGATTCTCTGTCTCTCTTGCTCTCCCCACCTTCTCTTTTCATTAAGCAACCATATATTAACTAGATAAAATAGTAGACTGTTTTGTTGCTGAAAGCTTGGGAGGGCTGAATCAACAGAAATAAGAAACCGTACTATTTCAGCTATTTCTAAAGTGATTAATTCCAGTGTTTCCCCCTATTTTGTAGGAACATGTGGCATATGTGGAACAATTGTCTTATGTTCATGGGCTTTCTCCCCCCAGGTTTATTTATCATAATGAGTCCACTTCACATATAGTTTTCCAAAGTGTTTGGCGAGTGAGCTGGATCAGAGAGACAAGTTGGCGGCAGGGGACCAGGACGAGGGAGTATCCAGACAAGGTGCTATATATGAGGAGTGTTCAAAGGAACTGGGGCTATTTGTCCTGCAGAAGAGTCTTCAATAGGTGTTTTCAAAGGTATCACACGAAAGGCTCCATGGATTTATCATGTATGACTTTCAGAAGGAAGTTAGAATTAGTGGTTCAAAGTTCGGTGGAGGCAGGTGACAGCTTAGTATAAAGAGGAATTTTGTGGGAATACAGACGCCCCCAATTGGAACGGAACGTGGTGATGGTGGCAGTGAGTCTCCACCACTGGAGGCCTCCCACCCGAATGAAGCTGGATGGGGTAAAGAAGACTCCAGCACCAGGGATTGGTGCGCAGGACCTTAGAGGGGTTTTTAACGGTCAAGGTCTTCAGCTCTGCAGACGGAAATGCAAACGAATGTGAGGCCCAAATCTAGGGGAGCAGAGAAGTCCTTCTACCCCTTCCCTCCTATCCTAAAGTGGGGGTTGTGCAAACTCCTGTGCAGGAACAAAAGGAAGAGGCCTGGCAGGACTGGGAAGGCCCTTGTGGGGGCCAAGCCAACTCCTGCACACACAGAGACCTTGCTCACACACGGACCCTGCACACACATGGACTCAGCACACACACAAATCCTGCACATGTGTGGACCCCGCACACACGGGCCTGCTGCTCACTCGTACTGAGCTGGCCCTGCCTCCTAGAGCAAGCAGCCATCAATAGGACTCCTGAAGGCCAGCCTTGCCCTGGGAGCTCACCGGTTTCCTGAGAGGTGCTGGTTCCCTGGTGAGGTCCAGGCAGAGGAAGCATGAGGCATAGTGGAAAGGGGTGGACTTTGGATTTGACCGATCTTGACTTGACTCTCGGCTCCTAGCCTTTAGAGCCCTGTCACGTGACCCCACATCTTTATTTCAAAACGGAGAGACCAAGACCTACCGTGAGTCTTGATGGAAGACACAAGGAGATATTGGAAAGCCTAGACAGAGAAGCTGAGCCTGGGAGAGTTTCAGCCCCCTCGGCTACCCAGCCAACCAGAGGCAGAGCCTGGACTCCCAGCAGGGCTCCTAAAGCCGGCTGAGTGCCCTTTCCAGGGCTCCAGGCTGTTTCCCACACCTTGGAGAACAGCTTGGGCTCCGGGTCCACAGGCCGTTTTGTGGATCCTCAGGTCCAGTGCAGCCTTGCCCCACCTTGCGTCCACAGTCCCCACCCTGGGTTCCTGAAGCAGGGTCCCAGTGGCAACCAGCTGGGTGCTAAGCTCTCTGCAGGGCATCCATCGCTAGAGGTCATTCTTCCTCTGTATGTGTAGTCTGGAGGGCAGAAGTGAGGCTGCTGAGTGCGTAGGGGACTCCAAGTGTCTCCTGCCATGAGGGTGCATTCAGGCCTACTTTGCCAGAAGTGAGAACACCACCCCTTCTGAACATCTCTGGGTCTGAGGGGCCTGACCTGTTACCCCCAATAAGCCAGATCAACCAAGTACCTGAGCTTGCCTGGATGCAGGTGGGAGGGCTCAGGTGGTCCCAGGGTGGCCTGGCTAGCCCAGGTTTCTGTTTAATACTTTCTGGCTCCCCCTGAGCCAGTTGTAGTGGGGAGCAAGTCTGAGGGGATGAAATGCAAGGCAAGAGGCCTGGATTTCACCTACTAGTTCCCAAGCTTGTTCACTATGACCTATGTTAGAGCTCAATTTTCTCCCAGGGGTGTCCTCACTCGGCACTGTCTCTTCTCCAGCCACACTGGCCACCCCCTGTGCCTGCCAAGCCCTTTCCTGCCACGGGGCCTTTGCACTTCCCTCATCCTGAATGTACTGCCCCAGATCTTCACCTGCCCTTTAGTCTGAGCTCAAGTGTCACCTCCTCAGAGAGGTATTCTCTGACTTCCTAGTCTAAATTAGCCACCCCCTAGTTTCAACTGGTTACCATTTATCTTATCATCCTGGTTATCACCTTCATGGCAGTTACCAGAGCTGTAATCCTTAACTATTGCCTACTCTGCCCAGTCCCCACCCCCCAATGATTAAAGCCCTGTGAGCACAGGGGCTCCATCTTGCTCTCTCCTGTTCCGCCAGCTCCTAGAATAGTACCTGGCACATAGTAGGTGCTCAATAAATATTTCTTGGATGAATGAACTAAAAAGTCTTAGAAAATAGACTTATTATTGTCCTGTTTTATAGATAAGGAAGTTGGTGGGAGTAAGAGATTTTCCAAGCCCACATAGGTAGGAAATCACTGAGTGAGGGACTCCATCCCAAGTCTTTGGACTTGAAATCTGTCTCCCTGTCACTTCCTGACCCCCATCAGTCTCTGTGCAGCTTCACAACCTGAGGCCAGACACCATGTGAGTTCCCGGGGAGAGGGTCAGCAGGCTCAACCTCACCCCTCTCCACCCCAGTCTTTACTACCTGAGGCGGGAGTGGGGTGCACAGTAAAAACAGAAAAGGGAAAATGAGGTCTTGGGGTGAAGAGTATGGAGTGGCTGGGTGGATCTGGGGGCCCCTGAGTCCCAGGGTTGCAGCATTTTTTTCCAGGAAAAAATTAAAAGCATATTTGGAGGGTGCAAACTTCTTTTAAGGTGAAAAGTATACAAGTGACCAAAGTGTGAGGCTGGGCCCTGGGTCCCCTATGTGTCAGGATGTGCACAGTTTCCTGAGGGCTCTGAGAACAGTCGAGGCCTTACACAACGTGGATTGTGTAACCAGGTTGTCTTGTTTTCACTTGTCCCCTCTAGCCCGGGTTATACAGTGAGACAGTAAAAATCAGAGTCAAACCTAGGCCATTTTTTATCCCCTTAGTTTTCCAAAGGTTGGACAAGTCGCCCCACCCCCAGCCCCAGCTTCCCCCCGACTCGCCTGCCCTAACATCCCACAGCAACCCTACTTAGCTTCTCAGACACACCACTCATTGCTTCACCTGTGTTCCCCACTGCCCTTGCAATTGAATGCTGGCATGTGTTTTGTCTGCCAGGCTTATGGGGGTGAGCTGAAGTGAGGATGGAGAGGTGGCTGGTAGTTTGGGGCTGAGGGAGTCTCTCTTCTCCCTGTCGATGGAAGAGAAAGAAAAGCAGTTATGTCTGTGGGGCTGCCAGGAGCATAGGGGTTGGACCTATGCAGACCGAACGTAAGACTTCCAAGAAGCGCAGGGAGGCAGCTCCCAGGGGAGGCCAAACCCAAACCATGAAGCACAAAGTTCATGGACACGACCTGTCCCAGCCCTGACTCGGCCGGAGCCTGATGAAAGGTCACTGGACTAGGAGCCAGAACACCTGAGCACTAAACTCAGTCCTTCCCTATAACTAACTGTGAGGCTTTAGGCTACTCACTTGGCTGCTCTGAAAGCCAAGTGAACATAGTAATGATATGATATGATATACGAATAAAAGGTGGATAGAATATAAATAATTTACAGGTGTAAATAATTCTGCTGTAGCAAGCATCAACAGTGTGGTAACGCATGTGAATAAACTTGGAAGATTATAAGGTGCTACGGAAGTTCAGGGTGGGCCCAGGTCTATAACAGCAGTGGGTCAAGGTTTCACCAGGCAAGGAGTGGGCTTTGGGCCTCAGGGCTTGTGGCAGGCCTTCCACCTGCTCGCCCGCGTCCCATGCCTCTCTCTTTCCTGGCATGTGGGAGCATTATCTTTCTCTGCCCCCCTTGAAGTTCGGCAGCCCTATGATTAGTTCTGGCCGTTGGGTTGTGGGCAGACATGCTCTGTGTTGTTTTGAGGCTGGAGCATTTCCTTGCTGTTGGGAGACCCTCCCACTCTGCTCCTCACTGGCATCGTGATCACAGGACTCTGGTTGAGATGGGATTCTGTCAGCCTGGGTCTCTGAGTAACGTCAGCGAACAGAGCCTCCCTGCCAACTTGTGGTGGGCAGGCAGCTGGAGCCAGAAATGGATCGCTTTTGTTTTAAGCCACTGAGGTTTGGGAGCTATTTGTTACGACAGTGCAACTTAGCCTAACCTAACTGATACATCAGTGCTCCATCAGGAAAGTGTCAAAATTTGGGCGTTCAGGGACCAGCTGCCTCAGAATCACATGGAACAGCCCTGTTAAAACGCAGATTCTCAGGCCCGCCCCAGATGCGCTGAGTCAGAATGCCCAGGGGTGGGGCCCCAAGATCTGCAGTTCTAGCCACAGTGAGTGCATCTTCAGAGAAGCAAACATAGATCACAGGCCTGGGGAGTGGTGGAGGAGGCCTCTGGCTCTTCGGCCCCCGCTGCCCTCCCTGCCCCCTCATCCACTTCCTGTGTGGCAGCTTGTGGAGTAGGCCGGGCTCTCCAGGCATTGCTGGGCTCCGGGCCTGAGAGGTCCCTGCCCTCCGCTTAGGGTCACAGTGCTCCAGCCTGCTCTCCCGCTCCTCCTCCGACACCTGGCAGCTCAGCAAATCCCCTGGGCCGCGCCTGGGGAAGGGCGCGGAGAGTAGCAGTCTGGGAACAAGCGCTAGAAACCCTGCGTGATGGATTGAAAGAGACGAGACCATTCCCAGCTGCTGGCTGATGTGCAGCGCCAGTGACAGGCGGCGATGTTTGTGCTCTGAACCCGCAATCTCAGCTAATGGGAAAGATTGAGGGATTCGGAATGAGATGCGTCGTGGGCTGCAGCCCCGTGGGCTGAGATGCTGCCGGTGGACCCCGGCATAGCTCTGTGGCTTCCTAAGGCGGAGGACTGGGAGACACGATCCTGCCCCGGCCCCGGGGGCAGGTGGGAGAAAAGTCTCTGACTCACTGGGAGCGGGGCTGCCCCTCTGGCCACCTGTGATGTCAGGAGGGCCAAGCAGAGCAGCTGTGCGAGCGGGCAAATAAGAATCCAAAGCTCAGAATCAGCGACTTAGCTCAGAAACCTCCCATCACTTCTTTCTTAGTTCGGAAGCCATCCTGCCCTGGGCTCAAATTGCAGCACTGCCGTTTCCTGCCTCTGACCTTGGGCAACGAACTCCACCTCTCTGGGCCTCAGTTTCCTCAGCTGTAAAATCCCAAAGGAGAAAAATCCCACTTCCTGGGGATGTGGTGCTAAGGACCGTAAAACAGGGTCCGAATCCCCATGGGATCTTGTTAAAATGCAGATTCCTGCTCCGCAGATCTGCGGGGGCCGGGGGGGGGGGTGTTGCTGAGAGCCTTCATGTCTAATAAGTTCCCAGGTGATGCCAAGGGATCCCAAGGTTAGTAACAAGGACGTAGAACCCCAGAGCAGGTGTCTGGCTCAAACAACGGCAACTTCGGTTGTTCCCACTGTCCATGCAAAATAGGTGAGACTGCCCTTTGCCCCATGCCAACCCACATCTTCCTTCTCAACTTCCTGTTCCATCCAAGGTGTTCCCCCGAAGCCACCTGGATACAAATATCGGAGAGTTCAAAGTGGGGTTCACTCCAGAACTTTCCCTGGGCCTTGGTCCCACCATGGCTGGCCCAGTGGCCAACTGTTCATTAGGCATATTCAGAGGCACTGTTGTCCCCGTGACCCAGAGTTGATGGGCCCAGCCATGGGGGCCCTCAGCTGGGCAAGCTGGGATGGCAGTGAGGGTTGCTCAGCCACTTTTCCACACCAGCCACCACCGTTGCCCAAAGGAATGACAGAGGTCATTACTGTCCCTATTCTATATTCTAAAAGCAGACGCCTACTCTCCTCTTTCCTCATGGGAGGGAAACCAAGGGGGTTGGGACCGCGGGCATCTCGTGTAATCACCCGGAGCTTCGGTGTGCTCATCTGTAAAAGGGGGCTACCGCTACCACCGTAGCTTTGTTGTGAGCGTGAAATGAAATAATGGACGTAAAACCCTTTCCCATGGTGTGCACCAGGTGCTTGTCATTTTGCAATCATTACCGTCCCCATAATTCTGGGCCCCACCACCTCATGACCGACCCCCAGAAGCTGGCCTGGAACCACCTGAGCTGGGATGGGAACAGTGATTTTGGGCTGGCCCTGCTTTGGCTTGGAGGGGAAGTGGTTCCTATGGGGGGGGCCAAGTTAAGCATAGTTAGAAACACGGAGCCAGAGAGTCAGAGGAGGACACCAGCTGTTCACAACTGTGGCTTGGGGAAAGCGGATAAGCCATGGCTGAGAAACTGTGGGGAGAGGAGAGAGAGGGGGAAAGAGGAAGGGGAGAAGGGGGAGGAGTGGGTGATTTTGGAGATGTGCAAATGCAATGCCACCCTCAACTGAAGGCTGACCTGTCCATTGCTCGGGGTGGAGGGGGAGTCTGGGAGGGTTGGGTGAGGCTGCAGGGTGTGTGGTGGCTGCAGGAGGGCTGAGGTCTCCACATCTACAACCGTACCGTCTCTGGGGACACTGCCTGCAGGCCTAACTGTTCCAGACCCTTCGTTCCATTTGCACTTATGCTAAAATACACATCTTGAACATTTTAATCCTTTTTTCTTTCTCTTTTTTTAATTGAGGTATAATTGACCTACAACGTTGTATTATTTGCAGGTGTATAACATAATGATTCAATATTTGTTAACAAAGTCTAGTTACTAAACATCCATCACCATATGTAGTTACAGAATTTTTTTTGTGACGAGAACTTTTAAGATTTATTCTCTTAGCAACCTTCATATACCCAGTACAGTGTTATTAACCAGAGTTGCCATGCTGTACGTTACATCTCCATGGCTTATTTATTTTATAACTGGAAGTTTATCCTTTTGGCTCCCTTCACCCATTTTGCCCACCCTCTCCCCCCGCCCCTTGCCTCTGTTCTCTGTATCTATGAGCTTCTTTTTGTTTTTGTTAGTGATTTCACATATAAGTGAGATCTATGGTATTTATCTTTCTCTCTCTGACTTATTTCACTCAGCATAATGCCCTCAGAGTCCACTCGTGTTGTCACAAATGGCAAGATTTTATTCTTTTTTATGACAACAGAATATTTTCTATATCTGTATCTATTGCATTTCCTTTCTCCATTCATTCATTGATGGACACTTGGGTTATTTCAATTTCCAGGTCTGGCACCTCCTCAGTTAAACTTATTTCTAGGTATTTCATTCTTTTTGATGCAGATGTAAATGGGATTGTCTTAATTTCTCTTTCTGGTAGTTCTTCATTAGTGTATAGAAACACAACAGATTTTTATATATTGATTTTATATCCTGCAACTTCACTGAATTTTACCGTGTTAGTTCTAACAATTTTTTGATGGAGTCTTTAGTGTTTTCCATATACACTATCATGTCATCTGCAGACAGGGACAGTTTTATTTCTTCCTTTCCAATTTGGATGCCTTTTATTTCTTTTTCTTGCCTAATTGCTCTGGCTAGGACTTCCGCTACTGTGTTGAATAAAACTGGTGAGAGTGGGCATCCTTGTCTTGTTCTTGATCATAGAGGAGAAACTTTGTCAACCTTTCACCAGCGAGTGTGTTAGCTGTGGGCTTGTCGCATATGGCCTTTATTATGTTGAGGTACATTTCCTCTATTACCCACTTGGTTGAGAGTTTTTAATCATAAATGTATGTTGAATTTCGTCAAATGCTTTTTCTGCATCTACTGGGATGATCATATGATTTTTATTCTTCATGTTGTTAATGTGGTTATCACATCGACTGATTTGAGGATTTTGAACCATCCTTGCATCCCTGGGATAAATCCCACTTGACCATGGTGCATAGTGTATTGTTGAATTTGGTTTGCTTAATATTTTGTTGACAATTTTTATATTTATGTTCACTGGGGATATTGGCCTGTAATTTTCTTTTCTTCCCTTTCTTTTCAGGGTAATCTGTCCTCATAATATGAGTTTGGAAGTGTTCTCTTTTCTTCTGAGTTTTGGAAGAGTTTGAGAAGGATTGGTGTTAATTCTTCTTTAAACGTTTGGTAGAGTTTGCCAATGAAGCCATCTGGTCCTGGACTTTTGTTGGTTGGGAGGTTTTTGATTACTGATTCAATCTCCTTATTGCTAATCAGTCTGTTCACATTTTCTATTTGTTCATGATTCATTCATGACAATGGTAGGTTATATGTTTCTAAGAATTTATCCATTTCTTCTTCGTCGTCCCAAATGTTGGCATATAGTTGTTCATGGTGATCTCTTATAATCCTTTGTATTTCTGTGGTATCAGGTGTAACGTCTCCTCTTTCATTTCTGATTTTATTCATTTGAGTTTTCTCTCTTTTTTCTTGGTGAATCTAGCTGAAGTTTTGTCAATTTTGTTTATCTTTTAAAGAACCAGCTCTTAGGTTTTTTTTTTTTATCTTTTCTATTATCTTTTTAGTCTCTATTTTATTTATTTCTGCTCTGATCTTTGTTATTTTCTTCCTTCTACTAACTTGGACTTTGTTCCTCTTTTTCTAGTTCATTGAAGTAAAGTTAGGTTGTTTATTTGAAAATTTTCGTGTTTCTTGATGTCAGCATTTACTGCTATGAACTTCCCTCTTAGAACTGTTTTGCTGCATCTCCTAAGTTTTGACATGTTGTATTTACATTTTTATTTTCTCAAGGTATTTTTATTCTTCTTTCATTGACCCATTGGTGGTTCAGTAGCATGTTGTTTAGTCTCCATATATTTGTGAATTTTCCAATTTTCTTCTTGTGATTGATTTCTAGTTTCATGCCATTGTGGTTGGAAGGGATGCCTGATATGATGTCAATCTTCTTAAATTTGTTAAGACTCGTTTTGTAGCCTAACATATCATCTCTCCTGGAGAATGTTCCATGTGCACTGTTGCTTTTGGATGGAATGTTCTGTATATACCTGTCAAGTCCATCTGGTCTAATCTGTCATGTAAGGCTGATGTTTTCTAATTGATTTTTTGTGTGGATGATCTATCCATTGATATATGTGGGGTTAATAAAATCCCCCACTAATATTGTATTGCTGTCTATTTCTCCCTTTAGGTCTGTTAATATTTGCTTTATATATTTAGGTGCTTCTAATTATTATTATATTTTCATTGATACTATGTTATAAATATTATTACATTAGGTGCTCCTACTATATTGTATACATATGTAACCATTTTAATCATTTTTGAGTGTACAATTTAGTAGCATTGAGTACATTTGCACTGTTGTACAACCAATCTCCAGAACTCTTTATCTCCCCAAACTGAAACTCTGTAAATTGGACTACCGTAGGTACGTCATAGGAGTAGAATCATGCAGTATTTGTCTTTATGTGACTGGCTTATTTCACTTAGCATAATGTCCTCAAGATTCATCCACGTTGTATATTTTCTGTTTTTAAATCCAGCTTTACTAGTTGTTCTTGGAGGCCTGGTTGGCCAAATACAAGCTAGTCCTCCAAAGTTAGAAGCAGAAGTGCAGCCCAATGGCTGTGTGAGGCATGTGGCCAGTGCCCCCCACTGCAGCCATCCATCACTTCTAGGAGGCTAGTGTGAAAGCATCCCTCCCCACTCCGCACCTCATTTGTAAGGAACAGCTTCCAAGAACAGGCTGGTGAACTCAGCTGGTTGCAGTGTGGGCTCATGAAGTCGAGTTCATGCATTTGCTTCCTCCAAAGGCAGTGTTGTGCACTGATAGGGATCTTGGGCTCTGGCGTCAGATGGCCTGTCTGTGAATCCTGATACTGTTACTTACTCTCTATGTGTTCCATTATAAACTGGAGATGGTGATACAGTCGATGGGGGATTTGATGAAATGGTCTCTCGAAAGTGCCTTGCCGCGCCTGGCGCAGAGGAGGTACTCAGCAAAGCCTTGAAATGACTGGTTCTATTAGCATTTCGTTAGTCAAGACCTCATCCATATGACTTCTGATGTTGTCCAACTTGGGCTGAGATGAGCAAGATGTGGTCATTCTTAGGCTAGTCCAGCGGTTCTTAATTTCTGTGTCTTTGTAAACCGTAGAACCCTTTGTGCAAGTTCTTTTATGTAATCTCAGTATCGGAAAAGGAAATGGAAAAGGAGAGTTGCTCCAACTGGCAGGGTAGGAAGTCCAGCCCCCTCTGCACCAAAGGCACATGCACACCCACCTACACACGTGTGTACACACACATACACACACACACTTTCTCAGCCTCCCCACATCTCTGAATTGGAACTTCTATAAAGCCCTGGGCACAGTGGAGTTGAAAACCACTGCTTTGCAGGAGGATTCCTAGGAGGGGTCTCGGGGTCCTTGTGAGCAAGGAAATACTGGCTTTGTCGGCGGTGGCAGGTCTCTGCCTGATGGGGCCTCAACATAGTCATGAGCAGGCTGGGCTGCCAGGGGCCTGAGTCAGGGCCACAGGGAAGGAAAGCTCTGGGCCCCGCGTCCTTTTGTCTCAGCTCTCTCATGTCTTCACAGCACACTTTTCCCTCCCTTCTCAAGAGGAAAGGTAACTTAAAAAGCAAAGTCTTGGCGGGTGGGTCTCAACACCTGCATGAGCTCACAGTGTGTTTCTTTCTTTCTTTCTTTCTTTTTTTAAAGATTTTATTTCTTACAGAGAGAGAGAGAGAGCATGAGCAGAGGGGAGGGGTAGAAGGAAAGGGAGAAGCAGACTCCCCACTGAGCAGGGAGACTGATGTGGGACTCTATCCCAGGACCGTGAGGTCATGACCTGAGCTGAAGGCAGACGCTTAATGACTGCGACACCCAGGCGCCCCCAGTGTTTTTATTTCTAACACTGTGACTGAGCCAGCCAGAGAAAGGGGTGTGTCAGATGTGAGTGAGTGTGTGTGTGTGTGCACGTGTGAACATTTGTTTGTGTCCATCTACATGTGTATGTGTTTGTGTATGTGCATGTATCTGTGCCTGAGTATCTGTTTTCATGTGTGTTTCTGCTTGTGTGCATGAATTCTCAGAAAGGCCCGCACACCTCATCATGTTCCCCTGCGAAACTTCTGGTTAAGTCACTAATTCACTCATTCCTGGGATGCCTGGGTGGCTCAGTCAGTTAAGCACCTGTCTTTGGCTCAGATCCTCATCCCCGGGTTCTGGGATCGAGCGCCAAGACTGGCTTCCTGCTCAACAGGGAGTCTGCTTCTCCCTCTGCCTGCCCCTCCCCCTGCTTGTGCTCTCTCTCTGTCAAATAAACAAATCCTAATTCACTCATTCCTTCAACAAACTAAATAACAAATCTTAAAAATGATGAATTATAATTCTGCTAAATGCCACGAAGCCACAGAGCATATGCCTATGATTCTGTGATCTCATGAGGTCTTTATAGAGACCTGTGTCTCCCTGTTCTTAAATACTGCCAAGAAGGTAGGCACCTGGTTCCTGGTGCCCTGTGCAGCTGTGTGTGTGTTCTCTGAGCCTTATTTATGTGTATGACCCCATTTCTCCCCCATACCTGTGGCACCGGGCCGTCAGTGAGAGCAGTCCCTCTTGCTGTTTTTTGTCACGTCAGGCAGACATGGGTCCCTTCAGAGGGGTCCCATGTCAGCTCCAGATGTGTGTGTACGTATGTGTATGTCCCTGGATAGGTGCGCATATACTGCCTTGGGTGTGGGAAGGTGTATTTTGGGTATGAGGTCTGGGGGGATCCTGAGATCCTTCTATGGGGACATGTCCAAATGTGTGAATGGATCTCTGAGCTTGGCCCGGGCCTGGACCCATTCCAGCCTGCTCCAGAAGCCCCCACCGCATTGTCCTGCCAATAATTACAGCAGATAAACTGCTTCAGTTGAGGGCTGCTGTCCCCGTCTGGCTGCCAGCCGTGCAGCCCCAGGCTGCGCCGTGGGAGTCCATTCATTTTAATAAGAGGTACACCCTGTGTTATTAAGAAGAGTGTTTATTACTGTCGCTGCACACTGACAGCAGCTTCCATCATGGTTAACCGGCAGATGGGGGTGGGGGGCCGGGGGGCCGTGCACTGCAGCTCTTCAGAGGCCCTGGCCCAGCTGGTGGGGCTAGAGAGGGAGGGTCTCCCTATCTCCCTCTCTCGCCCTAGGACTGTGTGGCAAGCCCTTTCCAAACAAGAACGGGGCCATTCAGCTGAGCTGACCATGCTTGAGCTGGTGAAGGGATGATGGAGAGAACTCTGCTCAGCATCCAGGTGAGAGAGAAGGGGACCCCAGTTTTGGGCTTGTCCCTAGGGCTAGGCAGGATGACCCACTGGCCCCACTGGCCTGACTCCCAATTTCACCTGAAATGTTCTACCCAGGGTGTTGCTTGACTACTCCTTGGATTCCTACAGTTTCAGCTCAGTCTACAGCACCAGTCCCCACCCCCTTTACCACTGGTCAGTCTCACCCCACCGCCCGTTAAAGTCCTCTTCTGTCTCCATCCCACTGAAAGAAAGGGCCTTGCATTGAACAGATGTATTCGGTCATTGAATCAATGAAGACTCACCCAGCTCCTTACGCTTCCTGATGTCTTTCAGGAAGCTCGGGTGTGGACAAGCATCAGGCGCAACAGTGAGAAGGGTGGTGGGGTAGAAGAAAGAACGGAGGTGCCCAGACTTTCTCCATTCCTGGCACTCTTAGCGTCTCAGTCATTTTTTTCACGAAAGAAACAACTTGGTGAAGCTGTGCTGGCCCAGTTGTCTAGTCAACACCAGCCTAGATGTTCCTGTGAAGGCATTTTTTAGATGTGATCAACATTTAAATAAATAGACTTTGAGTAAAACATATAACTCTCCCTAACATGGGCCCTCATCCAATACGACGAGGGCCTTAAGACTGACATTTCCCAAAGAAGAAATTCTCCAAACTGCAACATAGAAATCCTGCCTGAGGGGCACCTGGGTGGTGCAGTTGGTTAAGCGTCTGACTCTTGGTTTGGGCTCTGGTCCTGATCTCAGGATCGTGAGACCAAGGCCCACGTCGGGCTCCACACTCAGTGTGGCGTCTGCTTGAGATTCTCTCTCCCTCTGCCCTCCCACTCATGCTCATGCATGCACTCTCTCTCTCAAATAAATAAATCATTAAAAAAAGAAAGAAAGAAGGAAAGAAGGAAAGAAAGAAAGAAAGAAAGAAAAAAAGAAAAAGAAAGAAAGAAAGAAAGAAAGAAAGACAGAGGAAAAAGAAAGAAAGAAGGAAAGAAAGAAAGAAAGAAAAAGAAAGAAAAAAAGAAAAAGAAAGAAAGAAAGAAAGAGAAAGAAAGAAAGAAGAAAGAAAGAAAGAAAGAAAGAAAGAAAGAAAGAGGAAAAAGAAAGAAAGAAAAGAAATCCTGCCTGAGTTTCCAGCCTGCTGCCCTGAAGAACTGGGACTCAAATCTCCAACATCCACTCTTATCTGAATTTCCAGGCTGCTGGCCTCCTCTATAGATTTCAGACTTGCCAGGCCCCATGATTGTATAAGCCAATTCCTTAAAATCAGTTTCTTAATCTCTTAGAGAGATGATAGATAGAGATAGGTATCCATACCTGTATTAATATCTGTATCCATACCTATTTATATGTATATATCTGTATCATTTCTCTGGGGAACACTAGTCTTGACTAAGATGTATTGTTCTCGTTTATGGATGAAGACACTGTTCAGCTACTAGCTGAACTAGCTATTTGGTGTTGGGCAAGTCTTTCTCTTCAGGCACCTGTTTTGTCATAGCCAAATGATATGGGAGCTGGACCAGATGAATGCAAGCTTACTACTACCAGTGCTAACATCTGGGCTGTGAGGGTTGGCTAGATAGGACTATAATCTTGCCATGGATTTGTTTGTTGGCCACCTAGCAACCATTCCTAACGCACTTACCCCTTGCCACCACTCACTGCACAGTATAGATAATCTTGTTCCTAGCCTCGTTTGTACCTAGGGGTAGCCATGTGACCTTTTTCTGGCTAATATGTACAAAGGGGAAGTGTACTAGGGACTTCTATAAAATATATATTTGCTTCCCCATAGGAAAAAGTTAGAGAAGAGAATTCATTGGTGCTGATCTTTCCCCTTTCTTTGTGCCTCAAAGAAGGCCACAATGTCTGGAACTGTAGTAGCAATCTTGTGACCGTGAGGCATAAACCAACAGCCAATGACAGCAGAACAGAAACAAAAAGAGTTGGATCCTTGATATATGGTTAAGCTGCTAAACCAACACTAAGATCTGCATCTGGACTTCTTGGTATGCAGGCTATTGGCTGAGTGTTCTGCTACTTGTAGGTCACAGCATTTTTAACTGATTCAGGAGTATTCTTTTAGTTCTAGAGGCCATGGCTTAGCTTGGAAAGTGATCAAGAGAAGGGTTCTGACTTTGTTGGGGATTGTTGTTTTGGGCCTCAAGAAAACTAAATTTACTCTTTTTTTTTTGAGATCTTATTCATTCATTTTAGGAGAGAGAGAGCAGGAGTGGGGAAAGGGCAGAGAAGGGAGAGAGAATGCTGAGCAGATTCCTCGCTGAGCATGGAGCCTGATGTGGGGCTTGATCCCACAACCCTGAGAACACAACCTGAGCTAAAATCAAGAGTCAGACACTCAACTGACTGAATTTACTCTTCCTGATTGAGTAGAACTTTGACTCTAAGGCGACACTAATACCATATTGTTTCAAATTTCCAATAGGTGGTGCTACACATTCTTTATTAGTAAGATTGATACTCCCCAGACAGTTTTAGAACAGTGTGCTTATCAAATAGATGGATTTGGAGCTCCTAGAAAGGTGTGTGGGTCACAAGGGGCCAGCATTGCTCATACCAGCCAAACTCACTTCCCCTGTTTTGTAAGATTGATGAGACGAAAACCAGAGATACCACATTCTTATATTGCAAGGTGTTCAAGAAAACCTATCACAAGAGACTTGGGGCCTGATAGAGAAATGTGGGTTGAAGAATAGCACAGTTTTAGTCCACCTTTTTTGATCGATCAAGTCCCAGCTGTTTGTTTGTTTAGCAAACACTTTCCTATCTATTATTTACCATGTGCCAGGCCCTGTTCTAAGAGCTTTACAAATATCAACTCATTTAATCATCACGGCAATCTTAGGAGATAGGTGCTGTTGCTATTCTGTCATTGGATTGATGTCAGCCTAGATGGAGTGTCTAGTGGCAGGCCACAGGGCTCTGCTCTTAATCCTGTCTTATTAAGTTTTTTTTAAAAATCTAAGACTTGGGTAGGAAACACATAGCCATACACATAGTTTAGGATGGCCAAAGCGATCCTATGTTAGGTGATTCCAACGGGCTGCAATCCTGGGGCTCAAACTATCTAGCTAAGATTGAACAGGATGACATATGAAACCATGCACCTTTGTTTAAAAACCTCTGTGGTGCTAACACACAGGGGGAGATTGGTAGCTACATGGCAGTACCTGTGACAGGTGGCCTCCAGGCTCAGGGAGCCAGAACTGCAGTGTGGTCACGTAAGAGCAAATGGGACCCTTCATGTGTGATGGAAATGGGGCATACCTGAGGCCCACTTTTCACAGTTGATACCACACGTGGGAGATTGGGTTCTCCTCTTTGAACTACACCCCACAGAGAAATAGCAACACACGAGGAAGCACACAGGGAGGGTGATCGGGACGGGATAGGCCTCCAAACCATGACAGTGGTTGCTTTGGTCCAACTTCCATTCTCCCTTGTTCTAGAAAGAGCGCTATGATTTCCCTTAGGGTACCCACCCCACCTCACTGCGCACCTCAGGTAGGTGGGACCAACTGCCAGTGGTGGGTATATGACTCAGGCCTGACCATTCCAAGATTTGTATCTTCCTGGACACAGGGACTGGGTCAGGGGTGGACATATGATCCAAGCCCAGTCAAAGAGAGCCCTGTCTATGGACTTTTCTGGAACTACTGGGAAAGAAGAGCTCTTTTTCTGCCACATTTGCTGAGCTGGTGGGACCTAGGCTGAGTCTGCCAAGGGCTGCCACGTGGGGAGTGTCTGCCGAAGAAGTGTCAATGAGGAGGAAGGCAGAGGCAAGAAAGGGGGACACGTTCCTGAAAATGTTGTTTGAACCCTTGGGATCCATAAGCGCCTTACACTGGATTTTGCCAGTTTCATGAACCAATCAGTTCCCTTTGGGGTTAGGATTTTGTCCTTTGTGCTTCTGACTGACATAGCAACTGAGTCTGTTTGGCCTGACAAAGGGTTTTCAAATTCTTAAAGTTAATGAGACTTTTCCATGTGGGTCCTGAGGAGAGCAGAAGAGCCAATGGTGGTAGTAAGAGGACCTCATGGATCTGGGCTCCAGGAAGATGAGAATTTTCTAAGGACAGGTCCTGCCCGAGGATGGAACAAGCCATCCCTCTGAGGTAGTGAGCTCTTTGGCCCCAGAAGATGCCAGCAGGGACTGTAGGAACACCTACGTTGGGGTTATCACGAAGGCTCTTTGTTCATAGGGTAGAGAATTGGACCAAATAGCCCTTGAACTCTGAAATATGATGATTCAACTTTAAATGTACATTTGGGTGTGGTGGAGGCAACAATTCAGTAGAATTATGGTCTGGTGGAAAGAGACATCTGGAATCATAATCTTTGGGTCCTCATCTCTCATTGACCAGCTGTAGGGCCCAAAGCAGGCCAGTTAGCCCCTCTGATTCATGTTTTCCATCTTCCCAAGTGGGGATGTTGCTACCTGCTCTCTCAGGGAGGTATCGTGAGGCTCAGGTACAGTAAAAGCTACAAAGGGTTTGAGGACATGAGTGCAACATCCAGATAGATGGGAGAGGTTGGCAGTGGGTGGTGAAGTGGGAAAGGGCTGCAAGCAGGATGGAGGGTCTAAGCAGGACCACCCAGGAGCTGTGCCTGGGTAGCGGGGGCATGCTCAGGGGTCAGGCTCCCTATGGGGAAGAGGCAGGTGATGTAAATGATGGACCTGGGACAGAGCGAGATGACAGGTGTCTGTGAGGGTGTCCTGGAAGGAGCCTGCCCTGTCTGAAGAAATACAAGTTCTGATTTGACAAAAACAACTGCAGAACACATAAAAGACATCTGTGGGGCCATATCTGGCTTATGGGGCCCAGTTTGCAGCCCCATGGCTAGATGAATAGGTAAAGAAGGACTTGGAAGCTGGCTGGTGTCTTATGAACGAGTGTGTTTCAGAAGTATCAATTCATACCAACTCAAGGATCCATCTGTGGAAGGTGGACATGCCTGCCTAGCTCAGGGTTTTAGGCTATCAGATTCCTATTCATTCTCAGATGCCTTAGTGGGGACAGGTCCCCTGATGCTAACCAGTGAAGCTTGGAAAGGCCCTGATAAGTCCTGCACACAACTCATGAAGTCTTCCCTTCGATGCCTACTGTCCAGGTGACTAGAAGCACCACTCCAGGCTCTCTCTAGAAATTGGGGAGATCTGCAGTCCGGGTGATGCTCCTGTCCTTTCTACTGCCTGGAATGAAGCTCCTCCTGATGGAGCTGCTCAGAGAACCCCATCTAGGAGGGGCCAGGCCAGGGGTTGCTTGGTTTGAGCCTGGTTCTTCCTCCTTCCTTCCCTCCCCTTGTATGCAGTAAACCAGCCTGGGAGCTGACATCCGCAGTCCTGCTGCCCTCGCTCGTCCCATTCTCCCCAGGGACATCAGGGTGGATATGACATTGGGACTTGTGTGGAGGCTGCTGGCTTTGGCAAGGTTGATTGGGACCCACACGTCAGCCTGGGCCACTTCCTCATCACCGTAACTCTGCGCCAAATAACAAGACCACGGGAATCTGCTAGCGCAGTCCTGGGGAGCGCACTCCATTACTCTCTTTTATTCACTGGGGAGATTTATGTGGCCTATCTCCCTTCCCTTTGTCCACCTGCGAGGCCCTATAAGTCATGTCCCCGGGCTGACAGGTCACAGGGCCTGTGCTGCTGCTCTGTCAGAGTGAGTGATGCCGGGGGGGTGATTGAAGGAAGGGAAGGGTGAGAGGTCAGCAACAGACGGCATGATGGGAGTTGGGGATGTAATTATCACTCCCATGACATACTGCTGGCCGGCTCTCCCCCTTCTCATAATAGATATACACACTTGGGTGCAGCTCAGAGCGGGGGAGGGTGGCAACGCTAAGAGGGGCTGGAGGGACCTGCCGGAACGGGCTGCATGCAGTGGGCCTCCCAGGTGAGCTTCCCGCACAAGGGCAGGCATACACCTGAGGGTCCCCTGGATGGCAGCCCATCCCTGCAGGGAGACAGTTCCCCAAGCCCGAGGCGCGGCGCCTAGGACAGAGGAAGCCCTACTTGCCTGCGTAATTGTTACTCCCTTTGCCAGGAAGTATGGAGGAAAGGTACAGACAGAGCCCGCTGAGGAGGTAACTGAAAAGAAAACTCCCCAAAATGTCTGGGGCTGAGGGTTCACTAGTTGCCTGGACAGTGTGGCACTTCCCACTGGCATTTCATCAGTCAGGGGCACGGAGCCACATGGGTGGTGACTCAGGAGATGCCAAGCCCCCACCTGCTCCAAAACCTCTCCCTCCCCGACTTGCTGTAATGCCTGGAAGTTTCACCAAGACAGCCGTCCCAGAAGACCCCTCCGGCTGCCTGTGAGGTGGGAGGGACAGGCCCTGGACTGGCCGGGACTCAGCACACTGAATGACAGCGAGCGCAGCTCAGTATGGTCAGTCAGTCCTGACGGTGAGTTCTCATGGGAGTTAGAAAAGGTCAGAAAATGTTATTCTGGAAGGTGGGCTCGAAAGGGCCCTGGGGAAGCCAGGCCTTGCCCAAAGTCTGTGTGCTGGGGTGAGGCTGTGGAAGGCATCAGAGAGAATCCTCAGCTGCACAGCCAGGTCACCTAGGGTCGGCGACTCCCTGAACGCAGGAGAGTCCCAGCTTCACGATGGCGCCTGGCTGAGTCACGTATCAGGCCCCTCTGAATTCGCATGCCCCTGGGTTCCCTCTCATATTGAATCTGGACTGGCCTGTGACTTGTAGCAAAAGTGAGGCTGCGCAAGTTCTAGGCCTGGGGCTGAAAATGCCTTCTGACTTCCACTTTTGCTCTCTTGGGGTTTCGGAGCCACCTTGAAAGAAGCCTGGGTCATCCTCTTAGAAAAGTTATGTGCAGAAAAAGAGAAGAAAAGAAAAAAGGAAAGAAGAAAAGTTACGTGCAAAGAAAGGCCTAGAGGATGAAAGAGCGGGAGGAGAGAAAGTCCCAGTGTTCCTGCCATCCCACCGCAGGGGCCAGTCATGAGAAGGAGGTCACTTTGGATCCTCTGGCCCACATTGCAGCCATAGGCCAAGTCCAGCCAAAGCACATGGAGCAGGGCTGTGCTCTCCTGGCTGAGAGCTGCTCAGCCAACCCCCAACATCATAAGCCATAAGGTGGTTGTTGTTTTAAGCCATGTTACTTTGGGATGGTTTGTTATGCAGTAATAGATGACTCTCTTATCTCCCTCAGCTCCCTGCTTCCTGCTAGCCACCCCGCCTCCCCAAAGCCCAAGGAAAGACCCTTTAGTGGAGCAGATACACTTGTACCAACTAGAATTCCTACCCAGAGGTGTACCAAGGGTAGGGTGGGGAAATAGCCCATCCTGAATGCAGGCATTTAGGGAAGTTTTTTTAGGGAAGAGTGTTTTTATCACTGGCATGGTTTAGAATTGCTAGGGCATGTTAGTGATAAAAAGCAGATTGACTTTCAATCATTCTCATGATTGTTCTTAAATTCTTTAAGACAGTGCACCCTTTATTGCTTGCACCCGGACAGACTGTGCTCATTGCCCCACGCTTGGAATGCCGCTGGTCCTAGGTCTTCCTGGTGGCCTTGCGAGCTTCAAGAAGGGAGAATTGGGAGGAGGTTGAATTTGGAACTGGCTCAAAGGTCCAAAGAAGGAAGCACAGTAAGGAAGCACTTGGGCCTCCATTGTATGTAGGGTTTTTGCAGGTGTTATTGTTTTAATCCTCAGGGGGACCCTGCCTGCATTTTGACAGAGGGAGACAGGAGGCTCTCCGGGATGGGAGATTTGCCTAAGTTCACAGAATAAGCTCTGGGCGGGATGCCGTCAGGAAGTTGGAGCAATGCCGTGGTTGGGTATTTTTAATGATGCTTATCTAGAAGAAAACAGGAATAGCTCTAGGTTAAAGCTATAATTGGTAAAGAAGCAGCCATCATCCAGGGAGCCCGCATAGGGGAGTAGTTGATCATTTTATGCTTTGGATAATGTTCTTGTTTTTGTCTATGTTCAGACATGATCTTGAAGCAGTCTTGTTTTCACCTTGATTCATCACAGTCAGAGTGGCTTTGTCTGATGTTGGTGTTCCGTGAAATTGTTTACAGTCATCAGGGAGCACCACAGTCTACCTGCGAGGGCCAGGCCAGCTCTCTGATGTCAGAGCAGCTCTCTTCCTCATGTGTGAACAATGGTGAGGTCAATCCAAGTATTTTTAGGGTCCTTGGCTTGGGTTGGAGGAAGAGGATGGCGTTAGCCCTGTTCTTCCACTTTTACCCTGGAGAACTCCAAAGGCTTCCCTGCCCCCAAGCAGTATCCAAGGCGATAGAGGACCCCAAGGTCGGGAATCTGCATTCTCAGCAGCTGCAAAGGCAGATAGGCATGAAGTCAGAATAAGAGTGTTGGGGGGGAGTTGGGGGGGAAAGAGAGGGGTATTTCCTGTTGAGAAGGTAGGAACACTATTCCCAGCCCAGTGCAGGGCTCAGGGAAGGTGGAGGAAGTGAAGAAGGTCATGGGGTCAGAGAATCAGGGCATGTTAGTGCTACAGAGACCACTTGGAGCATCAAGGGGAGCACAGACTATACTTGCAGAACTTTTTCCTCGAGTGAAATCCTGTACAGAAATCCAGTACATGAAACAGACATCAGCAGAGCCAGTGAAGCTGAATAGAGGAGCGGGGTGTCCAGAGGCCTGCCCACGCCCCCTCCTGGAGCCCCCTTATCAGTGGTCCCTGCATCAACACTGGGCATCCCTTAGGACTCTGAGGGTTGCAGGGTTGAAATCCCTCATCTTGTTCCATGCTGCACTTTCTAGAAGCCTAGAAAGGAGTGGTTACTTATCCAAGGAACCACCCCCTTACCGACCTTCTAGATTCTTCTGGGTCCTCCATGGCCTGAGGGACTTTGTCCAAATCTCATCCAGGTGTTCTTCCAACAAGATTTTTACTCTTAAGAACTTCTCTTTGGGAGATGTTGGTCAAAGGGTACAAAGTTGCAGTTACGTGGGAAGAATGAGTCTAGTGATCTAATGTACAGACATGATAACTGTACCTAATAATACTGTACTGAACGCTGGAAATTTGCCAAGAGAGGAGGTGTAAGGTGTACTCATCACACACAAAACGGTAACTGTGAGGAGATGACGTGTTAATTAGCTTGACTGTAGTAATCACTGTGTATGTGAATATCAGATCATGTTGAACACCTTAAATAGATACAGTTTTTATTTAAAAAGATATAATTAAAAACATCTCCCCTTGATGGTGAGGGGGCATGATAGATTCTTCTAGAGCACTAGAACTCTTCCATATCTTGATTCGAATACATGAGTGTGTGTGTATATATATATATACACACACACACATATATATATAGTATACAGAGGGGCTGTGGATCCAACTCAAAACTGGCTCCCACCTGCTCGTATGAGCTAGTTGTGTGAATCTTCCCAGCTCTGCATGCAGTGACATCACGTTAGTGACTTGAAATTGGCCATGATGGAATTTACACCATGGTAATTGGCAAAGTTACCATCAGGGCTTTTTTTTTTCTCCTAAAGAGTCAGTTAAACATTTACCAGCACACTGCTGAATGTATACATATATAAATATTCATTGAGCTGTGCACCAAAATCTGTGCATTTTACTGCATGTGCGTTGTACCTCAATAAAAAGATCCAGTCCCCTTGTTGCATGACCACAACCTAAAATTATCGTACTGATTATCTGTCTTCTTCCTGTAAGTTCTGTGAGGGCAAGGACCTCATCTGCTTTGTTCGTCATCCAGTAATTAGGGGTTGCATGAAAAAAAGAATTTCCATGGTGCCAGTGCAGTTTGGGCCATCCCAAGGGTGTGCCTATCTGCGACCTGCCTAGGTTTATGCCAAGTAGCCTTTGAGATCTCCACTTATCCTCAGCAGCATAAACCTAGGCAGGTCACAGATAGGCACACCCTTGGGATGGGTGCCCAGGCAATTAAGAACTGCAAGATTGGCAAGGTTTCTTGTCCCCACTACTCTGCCATAATTGAAATATTTGCCATATTTGCCTTTTCCAGTGCTCTTCCATCCTCTATAGATCGAATTAACTACTGTTTCCTCTCTAGTTCTTTGCCAGTCTCCAAACAGAGCACTTACCTTGTTTGCTCTGTTGAATTGGGGGTCATGTCCATTCCTCCTGCAAGGCTAGAGGCTGTTTAAGAAGGACCACATCTTCCTGGTCTCTGCGTGGATAAGCCTGCGGGGCTTACCTGCACCAGACCCTTACTAGAGGCCTGTCGAATGAATGAAATGCACTTCAAGAGAAGAAAGAGAGATTGGGTCTGGAGGAAGAAGAAACTGCCCCACTGAACAAGGTCCCATAATTGCCAAAACACGGGTGACTCCTTGGAAACTGGAAAGGCCAACGTGGTTTGGGATGTGGTCCTGCTTGGTGGTGGGGTCTGACCAAGTAGCCTTTGAGATCTCCACTTCTGCAACCTCACTATTCAAAGCACAGGACATGGCTGTGGATATGAGCACCAAGTCAGAAGTCACTCTGCCATGTTGGCTTTCCCAGGCCGTGTACTTCCCGGATCTGGCACAGAGCCACTCCCTCCGCACACACAACCTTCTAGACTCTTCTGGATCCTCCAGGCCCAGGGGATTTCACTCACATCTAATCCGGGCCTCCTTTTAGCAAGTGTTTTTGTTCTTAAACGTCTCCTTGCCCGGAGGATGGACACATGAGGGAGGCAGTCGGCATGCTAGAATTGCTCTATAGCTTGATCTGGATGATGGCCACAGGAGTGCTTGTGTCTGTAAAAAGTAACTGCACCCTACACCTAATTGTGCATTTTGTGTAAGTTATACCTCAATGAAAAAGTAAAAGAAAGAAAACGAAAATCGTTCCCCTGTTGAGGAAGGGGCTAGCCCAGTGAGCCTGCCTCCATCACCTGCAGGGGATCCTGAACCAAAGGCCAGCGGGGACCGAGGGCTCCCAGAGGCTGGGCTAACCAGGAGAGGGAAGATGGAGAGGCGGTGAAAATAAAAACCTCTCAGCCTTCCCTGGAAAGACAAGGATGCTGGAGCCATTTGGGGTCAGGCCAGAAGAAGGCACTGGGCTTGGAGGAAACCCTCGGGAATGTGAAGGGCAGAAAGGAGCGGGGAAGAAAAGGCGTGGGCTGCGCTTGCTGGGCGGTGGCCCGAGCCAGTGCTCTGACCGCGGTGTGTCTGTCTCAGAGGACCGAGCGAGGCGGGCCGGGGATGAGGGGAGGGGGAAGACAGCGTGACTGCGTCTGATCTACAGTGACGAGTACCAATGTTAACTGTCACCTCTCATCTCCAAACTAAATCACACCTGGAATTGGAGGCGCCGAGGAGCTGATAGAGTCAGCCTCGCAGAGGCTACAAGTCAATCAGTGTGGAGATGCACACAGAGACACCGGCTCCATGAGGCCGGGCGCCTTCATTCATTCTGGGATTTACACTTGTCAGGCTGCCGCCTGGGGGTGGACAGGAGGAGGGGTGGGCAGGCTGGTTTCACTCCAGCTCCACTTAAAACTGGATGACTGGCGGCTCCTCTCCAGGGGCGCTGCAGGCTAGGTCCACTTGCTTTTGCTGCCTCTCCTCTTCTTTATCCTGTGGGTCATTCCCCAGGGTCAGGGGACTTTCAGGTCAGTGCGTTTCAGGCTCAAGGAGTGGGAGGAAGCCCAGCAGTGGGCAGACTGGGAAAGATGGTGGTCTCAGGGCCGGGGGTACTGGCTGCCCAGGCAAGCATTGCCACACTGGGAGCATACGAACGGGAAAGGAATCCTGTCTCGGGCACCAGCGGGGGCATGTGCTTAGAAGGGAGCAGTGGGGCCCTACGGGGAAGAGGGATAGATTTAAATTGACTACTCTGGAGCAGTTCTGTCTGTGGTCAAATGAAATGTGGTCAAATGAATTTGTTTTGCTTTTTATTCATTCCTTTACTATACATTCAGTCAGTGGTTTTCAGCGAGGCTGTATGCAAAGGGCTGAGTCCAACCATACCGAGCCCCCATATCCTGTGAGAAAGGAGGACTTAAAGTGTTACGAACTTCTCAGGCTGACGTTTCTATCACAGAATTAGTGTATGAATCTATAGCCCCCATCCCTCCATAATCCTCAGCACATTTATAAAGCGCTTTTTCACACATAAACATAACTGTGCTAAGTGCTGTGCCAAGGAAAATGCCTGGAAATATAAATTCCAGATGGAGAGAAAAACATTGAGTTTCCATTGCTGTTTAAACATCTATTTTATTTTTGTTACTATGGAAGTAATATAACTTTATTACAGAAAATTTGGAGCAATAGGGAGGGGAAAAATCACCTAAAGACAAAGCTAGCATTTTGATATGCTTCCTTCTTGTCTTTTTTCTTATAGCTCTTTAACTTTTTTTTTCTTTTTCTCAAAAGCCCATAGTCCAGGGCATGTCCCATGTCACTTGAGTGTGAAGTTAGGGTGGAAGCTTCATTTTCTCTTCTGACCCCCAATCAGAGTGTCCCCTGAGGACAAGGCTTCATTCTGCCTGGTGCCTGGGCACACAAATGGTGATATGGGCATTCGGCAGGCTGATCTCTTAATCCAGATTGGTATAGTCATTTGAAACTGAAAGCAGCTCCTTTTTATGTCGCCTGCTTCTCGGCATTAACTTCTCTTTGATGTAATTTTTGCTTCCGATGCTCTCTCCCTTCATGGGTTAGATTAGTGTGAAATTGGCCTGGCTCCTCCAGAGACTGCAGTGTTAAGCTTCAAATACTTGGTCCTTATTGGAAATCCTTAACCCACATCAGGGGAGAAAAGTGGCAGCATTACTTGGGAGTTGGGGGGGCGGTGGCAGGGAATAAGGAGGAGGATTGGGTGTAGGGCAACAGGGAGAGAAGTGCTTATTGGCAAGAGGAGGGTGGGGAAGTTGAGACTCCTCTCCACTTATTGATTGCTGAAGATCTCCTCGCCTTGATGTTGGGGGGAGGGGTAAGAATGGATCTTTGGGAACTTGAAAATGTGATAATAGGGGAAGAAATCTTGTTTAGTTGGCTGGCTGGAGCTCTGGCTTGAGCTCTGGCTGGAGCTGTCCAAAGGTCTTGGTTCTGAAAGGAAGGAAAGAGTGTTTGGGAAAGTAACGGAGCAATGTTCCTTTTCCTAACCATGTCTAGATCCCTGGGGTTATACCTGCTCCTATGAGTGTTCTGTCTGGTTCAGGTGTGACCTTGAAGTGCATACAAGACATGGTTACCAACATTCTGTGAGAACTGGCAGAAGTAGGTCCCTTCACCTATTCTATCCTGCTCTCCTACCTACTCCCATCTGGCAGAGAAGAATGACAATTTGTAACTGAGCCAGATTCCTGGAGGGAGGACTCAACTGCAAGGGAGACTCAACTGAGCATCTGACCTAGAGGAGGGTGTCCCCCTAATTTTAAGGCAGAACTCTGTGTCTGTGGGGGGGGTGCTCTTGCAGTGATTTGGAGAGAAGAGATACTCCAGGCTTGGGATAGCACCTCAACTTACTCCCCAGTGTCAACCTCCGGCCTTCTGCCCTTAAATTCAGATTGCTGCCTGAGGATATCACTGGAGGACAGAAGCTGCCAGAAGTGATTCTGATGACCAAACTGGCCCACGCTGTCCATAGAGGAAGAAATCACCAAACGGTCTGACTGTCAGAGTGTCCCGGGGGAACTTCAGACTCTCCATTCAAAGACAGCTTAGTTCCAGATATTTCGAGTTAGTTAGCAGCCAACATACACTTTCCTCCTGTAAGTCCCATCCACCACTCTCTGCCAGGCGAGCCTTGACCTTTAACTGTACCCCATACTTCTGTCTCGCTTTCTTTTCTTCCCTGTAATGCTTCATTCCCGAGCCTTGGCCCAATACCTCTGTGATCTTTCTTTCCTTGGCCTGTTCTCTGTTCCTTCCCCTCACTCCTCGCAGGTCCTTCCACCCACCTTCCCACTCACGTGGGTCCTCCGTTTTGTTCTTCCCCCAGCTTGACCCACCTGTCCCCACTCGGTGCCCCTGCCCCTGGGAGGTCTCTGCACAGTGGAAGGGCCCAGGCCCACTCCGGTTTGTTTAGCCTTGTGCCTCCTTGTGCCTGGGCCCGCCTCTCCCCTTCTTGAGTCCGCAAATCACTCCTTCCAGTGTCAGCCGGCAAATTGGTTTATCCTCCCCCCAACCCGGCTTTCATTACCTTGCCGAAATGAAGCGATATCTCCTCGGCGGAGGCTTCCCGTCCGCGCCGCCGCTGGCATAATAAATGAAGACAAAGTGCCGGAGGCATAGACCATCTCTCCCACCGCACCACCAGCCGCTGCCAGCTTCATTATTCGCTTAAGTTGCCGGAGAGAATTACTTAACCCTGACCCATGTATTAGGGGCCTGTATTAATGCCGCGACAGGCGCCTCTTACGGCAGAGAACAATTTATTAGTGCCGAAACAGGCTGCTTTTCTCTGTCATTTTTCCAATCTGAGCTTTGAACACACATCATTAAACTTGTCTGACTCTCTCCCCTTCTCCATCATTCCTTTTTCATTTTTTTAAACAGAAAGCACCGTACAGAATGGAGATTGTTCTGAAAATCTCCAAGTGCCTCTCTCTCTCTCTCTTTTTTCTCTCTCTTTTCTCCTTTTTCTTTTCTCCTTTTCCTCTTTCCAGTTCTTTCCTTGGCCTCTTTTTGGCTTTGGTCTCTTTGCTGGTGGTTCTCCCACTTTCAGGGCAGAACAAGGGTGGGAGGGAGTATTTGGCTCCCAGAAGAGAATCCCTTTGGGTGTGGGGGTTGGGAATAGAGCAAGCAGAGCTCCCTGGGAGTCCCCTGAGCCCTGAGTCAGTTGTCTCTCCCCCAGATTCCTTTTCCACAGGCAGCCTGGCCCCTCTTTGTGCCTCCAGCTGGGAGCATCTAATTTGAAACCAGGCATTGGGATCGATTCTGGGAGCTAAAGGCCCCCAGTGTGAGGAAGGACTGGGCAGGGTTCCTATTTGTCGTGGGGACTTTATCATGTCCACATGTGGGAAAGAAAGTTGGGAGGGGTTCGGAAGCACCCCGAAAAGGCTTCGCAGTGTCTGAAACACCCTGAGCCCTGGTGTGGTGGCTGGCCACAGCCTGGGAAGTGAGCCATTGCGCTGTGCTGTGTACTGCCATGGGGCCACACACTTGGCTGTCCCTGACCACGGCACATAGTGTCAGTTTCAGGTGTTGTCGTCTCTGGCTCCCCCCGTGGCTTTGTCCCAGCACCTGAGCTCCACCTAGAGCAGAGCTTGAGCAGATTTGGGCGCAGATAGTGTGAGAGCTGACCCCAGGAAACAGGGGTGAGGGGTGGAGAAAGTGAGGCCAATAAGAAGGAAAAACCAATTCAAGAGTGTGTTATCCAGAGGGCTATTACAGGAGTGGGGCTTGACTCCCCCAGGCCTTCTGAGCTGGGTACAGAACACCCCCCAGAATCAGCCGTCTGGAAAGCCTGGGGTATTTGTCCAGAGGTTCTTGCCCCCCCACCATTGACTAAGGGCTGCCCCTGGGGGCATAAACTCTCCCATGCCCCTCCACTGCACTTGTGCATCACGTGAGGGGTACTGCTGAGCATCTTCTTCTTGGAGAAGTCTCCAGCGCAGAAAACTGGAGACAAACATAGTGCTTCTTGAGGCGGGTTTGCTTTGGATGGGTTCACGTGGACCTGAGCGGCACAGCTATGGCCGAAATCAGAGGTGGGCTACTCCTGCCACCACCCCACGTGCCTGCCTCCTCCCCCCATCCCTCCCTCTCAATCCCCGGGCCCCCCCAGGGCCGCCAGCAGCTCTCAGCTCTGTCCAGGGGCTGCCGACACAAATGGCAGCACAGACCAGGCCGGGACATAAACAGATGAGGCAGGATGAGGTCAATAAATAGGAACTCTGGGGGCTGGCAAATCAGAGCGTAGAGACGATCTTGTAAAGATAATGACAGAATTTTAAAAACGTGTGCTATTAGACCTCTTTGGGGGCTAGGAAATTTGACTGCAGGCTACCGGTTTAGCATCAGGGCAGATGGAGTCTTTAAAGAAGATGTGACTTTTGTGAAGTTTTTACTCACTTTTCTTGTGCATTCTTTGCAACTGAAGCAGATGGCTTCGGGACTTCTTTGTAAATGAGTACTGGGAAAGGCGCTGAGCAGGACCGAAGAGGAGGAAAGCCCACTGAATTGAAAAGGCCAGTGGCTTTCCCTCCAGCCCAGTCCTCCCCAAATTCCCCTGGTCTCCAGATCCCCGCTACCCTCCCTCCCGCTTAGCTCAATAGCTCTTGAAAGTTCTCTAATCACCTCTCTGCTTCCTGCATTAATGAGCCTCTCATCTCACTGATGGCAATCAGAATATTTGCTTATGAAAGGGACACGGTTAATAACACGATTGCTCCCCTCCGCCTTCTTCCTTCCTCTCCTCCCCCCTCCCCTTCCCTCGCCCTCCACACAATTCTCTCAATTAACGATAGGCAGAAATTAATTTTTCCCTTCGATCGAAACAATTGCAGGGAAGCCGACTGCCAGCGTCGCTCCAGATAGGGACCGCTCCCAGCAGAGTGGGGAGAAAGGAGAGGAGATGGAGGAGATACGCACGGCCCTATCTGCAGGCACAGGACAGAGTAATACAAATGTTATCCTTAGAAATGTACTTAAAGAGGATATGTTTATAATTTGGAGGGGATTTTCGGGGGCTCTGCTGCCCTCCCTCCCTCTCCAGGGCACTCCACTCGACTTCTGTAGAGCAGAACACAGAGTTTGTTGGGAATTTTGCTCTTGTTGCCTCAGTGAGTGGAGTGGGCCGGGGGTGAGAAGGAGAACAGGTTGGGGGGGGTGGGGGGGTGACGGCCATTGTCTTGAGGCCACCACGGACAGTGCTTGCTTTGTGGCTAAAAGCAAAACATGAGGTGTCAGATCTGGCTGTTGTGTGGGCCTGGCTTATTTGCCTTTACCCTACCTTCTGCGCCTGCCTAGACTTTTGTGTTGTGCCTCCTTCCCAGCCCGTTCCACCATGCAGGTAGGGAGGCAGGCGCCTTGGTGGAAGCCAAGATCATATCCTAGCAAAGTGGGTATGAGAACACAGACCCTGGAGCCATACAGCCTGGGTTTGAATGCAGCTGTGCTACTTAACAGCTCTGTGACCGCGGGCAAGTTACCTCACTTCTCTGTGCCTTGGTTTCCTCATCTGGAAAAGGGTGATCACAGCTGCCTCAAAGGGTTGTTAGGAGGATGAGATGAATGAATATTACTAAATACTTAGAATAGTACTTGGTAGGTAGCAAGTCTTATTCATATGTTCCATAAAGAAGTAAAAAAAAAAAAAAGAAAAAAAGTTATAGGCCCCTGTGGCAGTCAAGAACGTGTTGATCCGTTCATTCAACAAACATTTACTGTCCTATGGAGGACGGACACATTTTAAAGATTTGGTGGTCTGTGCACTCCAGCTGTAATATGGGCCACGGTGATATGGGCAGAATTCACCAGAAAAGTGGTGAGTGAGGTGCTATGGGATTTCAGATGGAAGAAGGAGGGAAATTCAGACAGGACAGGACCATCGGGGTGGGCTTTACTGAGGAGGTGGCCTCTGAGCCGAACTTTGAAGAATAAGTTGAATTCTTTCTATAGGTTGGGAAACGTCGCTGCTGGGCAGAGGGGGGGTTGGTAGAAGGAGAGCCTCTCCGTGTAACGCCAACGGGTCAGGCGGGAAAGTCAGGCGGGGAACGGGGCGGGGGGAGGGGGGCATTCGAGTCGCCCCCCCACCCCCCCGTCAACCCGGGAGCCCACGGCGTTCCCCCGACCCCCACCCGGTCCCAACTCTCCCCTTTCTCTCAACATCCAAGAAAGATTAACTTCTCTCGCTGCGAGAAAGTTATCATTAGCAGAGAATTAAAAGAGTGATTAATGGCGCGTCCCCCCCCCCCCGGCCCCCCGCCCATAGGCCTTATCTGGTGGCGGTGAGAGGGACAATGCGGCGGCGGGCGGGGAGGAGGAGAGACGGAGAGGGAGCAATGGAAAACAATAAATATTAAGTGCAAGAAAAAAGGGAGCGCCAGCGCCGTTCCCACTTGTTAGATTGAAGGCGCCTCTCCAGAGGGGGAAAGGCTCCAAATTGCTAATTAGCGCCTCTGAAAAGGCCTGGCTCTGATATGCGCGCCGCTGAAAGGCCGCCGTTAATGAAGCCGCGGCGAGCCCGCTTCCCTTTGACTGGCCTTCATCCCTCCTGCGAGCCCCGGGCCGCCCGAACAATGCGGCGGGGAGCGCCGGCTCCCCCCGGCCTCGGCGGGACGGCCCGGGCAGCGCGCGCGGGGAGCGGCGCGGCGCCGGCGAAATGTGGAGGGGGAGATAAGGCCGAGCGCAGGGAAGAGGCTCACTCCCAGGGGCCCAGGGAAAATTTGCAGTTATTATGAAGGAGATGAGACAGATTAAAAGCCCTTGTGTTCGCCGCTTTGCCCCTTTATTTAGTGGCTTCATCTAGGAGATGAAAGAAGTTGGAAATGACTTTCTCTGCTCCGCGCTGCGAGAAGCTTCGTGGCACATTTCTTGACTTTATTCCTTCTTTTGTTTCTCCCTTCCTTGCCTTTAACCCCTGACAGACTTCACTGTGGCGACTGGCGCTGGAGGGCTGGAAGTGGGGACCGGCAGGAGCCTCCCCCTTTGACCCCTGGCAGCCAGACCTTGGAGGTTTGGGGCTTTTGGCTGATGCCCGGGGGTCATGGCTGAGCTAGGGAGGAATGAGCTTGCCATCCTTGGAAGACCCCAGGAGGAGGCTGGATGACCCATTATCCAGATGGGTTAGAAGTTCGTCTAATGCCCTGACCTATTCCGGGAGGGCAGCCCAGCATTGTGCAGAGGGACTCCACAGCCAAATCACCCGTGTTCAAACCCAGACTCCACCACACGTGAGCCGAGACCTTGGGCAAGTTACTTAACCTCTCTGTGCCTTAGTTTCCTATCTGTAAAATGGGGACAATGATCATATACTGATACCTGCTTCACAGGGTAGGATAGACTGATTGCATAACTTTCCTTGGTTTTTCATGCCTCCCTGTTCTACACCCACTGTTAGTACCTTTCCACACGGACTCCCGGCCCAGCCACATCACTAGCTTTGGCCAGCTTGGTTTAAGCAAAGGCATGAAAAAGCACTGTGTGTTTCTATCTCAGAATGTGTACCTCTCTGCGTACCTTTCTTGGGACATTACCACAGTCATAAGAACACGCCATGACTTGCCTCTGGTCATGCAAGTGTGACTGTGACAGCCTGCTGGAGGCATGTGGGAGACATGCTGAGGAGTGCCGAGTTGTCCTAGACAAGGATATACTAAAACAGTCAGCCCTCCAATTGACTGAAAATACATGAGCAAACCTAGCCAATCTGCCAGTCCTAGCCCGGATGGGCAAGGCTTTCTAGAAAGCTTATGGACTTGTGAGAAATAATCAGTAGATGTTGTTTTAAGCAACTAAATGATTGAGGTGGCTTGTGAGGCAGCATCACGGCAAAGTAGATAGCCAATACACAAATTGGTGCCTAGAAGTTTGATGTTGCCAAAACCAAAATCAAAACAAAACCTAACCCTAAGATACATAGCACTGGCTTTGGGATGGGAAAGCGAGTGGAGTCCAGAAAAGATGATACAGAAACTACTAGAGCAGGTTGGACAAAAGGTGACCTGTATTATGTATGGTGAATCAATCAATAAAACTGTTGTCTGAGGTAATTTGGAAGGTAGAAAAAGTACTTAATGAACTTATGGATTTAAGTAATGAGATTTCCAGGTGGAATGTTGAAAGGATCAGCTGGCTCTTACTAAGCAAATATGAGAAAGATGAACTAAAAAAAGAAAACAATTGTTTGTCAACAGAATGTGTAGGGAATATAAAGGTCCCAGAACTTGCTGAATTGAAAGATAAAACTATTTCTCATCTTGTCTCAAGATTCTCAGTGTATCATATGGAACCACAAAAGACCATGAATATTCAAAGGACTCTTGAGCAAGAAGAACAAAGTTTGAGGCATCACATTATCTAATTTCAAAGTATACTGCAAGGTACAGTAATCAAAGCAGCATGGTACTAGCATAAAAAGAGACACATAGATCAAAGGAACAGAACAGAGAGCTCAGAAATAAATCCACACACTCACGGTCAATCGATCTTCAACAAAGTTGCCAAGAAACCATGATGGCAAAAGGAGGGTCTTCAACAAATGGTGCTGGGGATACTGGTTTTTCACATGCAGAAGGACGAAACTGAACCATTATCTCATTCCATACACAAAATTAAACTCAGGGTGCCTGGCTGGCTCAGTTGGTAGAGCATGTGACTCTTGATCACACGGTTGTGAGTTTGTGCCCCATGTTGGGTGTGGAGATTGCTTAAAAATAAAATCTTAAAAAGCATCAACAACAAGATTAAACTCAAAATGGATTAAAGACTTAAATGTAAGACCTGAAACCATAAAACTATTAGGAAAAAAAACAAAAACAAAAAACCAGGAACAAAACTTCTTGACATTAGTCTGGGCAATAATTCTTTGGATATCACACCAAACACCACAACCAACAAAAGCAAAAATAGACCAATGGGATTGCATCAAACCAAAAAGCTTCTGCAAAATGAAGGACACAGTCAACAGAGTAAGGGGACAATCTATAAAATGGGAGGAAATATTTGCAAATCATACATTTGATAAAGAATAATATAGAAAATATAGAAGGAACTCAACTCAGTAGCAAAAAAACAAACAACCTGATTAAAAAATGAGCAAAGAAACTGCATAGACAGTTCTCAAAAGAAAACATACAAAGGTCAAACAGATATTTTTTTTGCTTACATCACAAATCATCAGGGAAATGCAAATCAAAAGCACAATGAGATACCACCTCACATCTGTTAGGATGTCTACTATCAAAAAGACAAGGGATAACACATGTTGGTGAAGATGTGGAGGAAAGAGAAGCTTTATACATTATTGGTGAGAATGTAAATTGGCACAGCCATTGAAGAAAACAGTAGGGAGTTTCCAGAAAGAGTGAAAATAGAACTTCCATATGATCCTGCAATCCCACTTTTGGGTAAATGTTCAAAAGAAATAAAATCAGGATCTTATAAGAAGACTTATTTGCATATCCATGTTCATTGCAATATTATTCATAGTAGCCAAGACAGGAAACAATCCAAGTGCCTGTTGACAGATGAAATGAGTAAAAAGATCTCATATATACATAAAAATGGAATGTTTTTAGCCATTAGAAGGAAAGAAATCCCGCCATTTGTGGCAACATGGATGAACCTGGAGGCCATTATGCTAAGTGAAATAAGCCAGATAGAGAAAGACAAATAATGTATGATCTCACTTATAAGTGGAATAAAAAAAAATTTTGAACTCATAGAATCAGAAACTAAAATGGTGGTTGCTAGCGACTTTTGGGAGGTGGTGAGGACTGGGGAAATGGTGGTGGTCAAAGGGTGCAAAGTTGCAGTTATATAGGATGAATAAGTCTACAGATCTAATAGAGAAGCACGATGACTATACTTTAATAATACCGTATTGAACACTGGAAATGTGCTAGCGAGATTTTAGGTGTACTTATCATGCAAAAAATTGGTAACTATGAGAGGAGATGATATGTTAATTAGCTTGATTGTAGTAATCATTTCACTATGAATATGTACATCAAATCATGTACATCTTAAATATATACAATTTTAATTTAAAAACATATAAATAAAAAAAACATTCTGGTGCAAAAAAAAAGATTCTCAACGTAATACAAGGCCTAGGACTTCTGCTTCTTGCATTAAAAGAGTAATAGGGACCGTTTTTACTCTCCCATCCTAAATAATTTAAGGAATACAAAAATTTCTAGTTTCCAACAAGGTAAAATTAGTCATGTCTGGAAAACAGTAAAAAATTACCAGGCACAAAGAAGCAGGAGAATATAACAATAATGTAAAGAAAAGCAATCAATAAAAATCTTTCAGTAAGTATTAAAAATCAATAAGAAAAACAATAAAAAAATAAAAATTACTACATACTACATTTTGTGTGTTTAACAAAGTAGAAAGAAACATGAGCATATTAAAGAGATACATGGAAGATTTTTTTCAAGGCCTAACTTCTATAAAAATACAGAATCTGAGATAAAAAAAAAATATTGGGTAGAATTAACAGCATGTTAGACACTTCAGAAGGAAACATTATGACTTTGAAGACATAGGAATATAAACCATTCAAAATAAAACAGGAATAAAAAAAACAGAAGAACGAAACGAAAAAGAAAAAGAACAAAAGAACAACTTAAAGTGACCTCAAATACATGTAATTGGAGTCCCAGAAGTAGAAAGGAAGTGAGAGGAGAAAAATATTTGAATAAATAATGGCCCCAAAGTTTCCAAATTCAATGAAAATTATAAACCCATAGATCCAAGAAGCTCCATGAATCCCAAGGACAAGAAACATGATGACACTAAGACCCATCATAGTCAAATTACTTAAAACTAGTGCTAGAGAGGGGCACCTGGGTGGCTCAGTCGTTAAGCGTCTGCCTTCAGCTCAGGTCATGATCCCGGGGTCCTGGGATCGAGCCCCGCATCGGGCTCCCTGCTCCGCGGGAGGCCTGCTTCTCCCTCTCCCACTCCTCCTGCTTGTGTTCCCTCTCTCACTGTGTCTCTCTCTGTCAAATAAATAAAATCTTTAAAAAAAAAAAACTAGTGCTAGAGAAAATCTTAACAGCAGCAACAGAATAAAGACATGTCACACATAGAGGGAAAATGGTAAGACTGACAGTAGACTTTATCTCAGAAATAATGTGAGCCAAAAGACAATGAAGCAATAGCATTAAGGTAATGAAAGAAAAATGCCATTAAGCTAGGATTCTATACTCAGCGAACATGTTCCCCCCAAATGAAGACAATATAAAGACTTTCTCAGGCAAACCTGAAGAATCACCACCAACATACCAGAGCTACAAGAAATGTTAATTAAATACCTCAGGCAGGAGGAAAATGACACCACACAGAAATCTGGATCTCTTCAGAGGAATGGTATTTGGCACCAAAAATGGTATTTGTAAAATTATCATTTTCCTTATTTTGAAAATCTCTTTAAATGATAACTGTGTAAGGCAAACAAATAACAATGTCTTGTGGGATTTCTCCCACATGTAGCAGTAAAATATATGACAATAGCACGAAGGCTGGGAGAAGAAATGGAAGGATACTGTTGTAAGCTTTTTGTACTAGGCATAAAGTGTTACAGTATTACTGGAAGACATACCAAGATGAGCTAAAGATGTATATTAGAAACCCTAAAGCAACCACTAAAAATATACAACAGAAGTATAACGAATAAGCTAACAATGGAAATAAAATAAAACAATAAAATACACTCAATCCAAAAGAAGGAAGAAAAGGAGGGAAAAAAGAACAAAAGAACAGATGGGACAAATAGAAAATAAAAAGCAAGGTGGTAGGTTTAAGCCTAACTCTTACTGGCTGAATTGTATCTCATGCAAATCCATGTGTTGATGTACCTCAGAATGTGACTATATTTGGTTAAAGGGTCTTTAAGAGGCAATTAAGTTAAAATCAGGTTGTTAGTATGGGCCCCCATCCACTTTGCCTGATGTCCTTATAAAAGGAGTTTGGAATTTGATACATAAATAGAGGAGGAAGACAATGTGAAGGCACAGAGAGAAGACAGCCATCTATAAACCAAGGATAGAGCGTTCAGGAGAAACCAAACCTACCAATAGCTTGATCTTAGATTTCAAGTCTCTGGAACTGGGAGAATCTGTTGTTTAAGCCACCAAGACTGTGGTACTTTGCTATGACAGCCCTAGCAAACTAACACATTAACCATACAAATAATCATATTAAATGTAAATATTCTAAACTGTGGGTCCCACCACCACAGGAACCCAGCTAGACCAGAACCAACTTCAGCTGCCTTGGCCCAGTCATCTGAGCACTCCAGCTTCTTGCTCTTCTTTCCTTCCAATGCATTCCACGTAGGAACAAACTCAGCCAAGCATAGGGAGTGAGTAATCTGGGTTTGGTTGCTTCAGTCCCTTGTTACCTGCACAGATGGGTCTTGGCTCTATCATTTTTTAGATGTGTGGGTTTAGGTAAACTCACTAGCCTCTAAACATTTCAGTTTCCTCATCTCTGAAATGGGGATAATATACTGGATAAATATGTGAACTGTGCAGTTATGATTAAAGTTAAAGACCTTGAGATGGGATGACTGTCCTGGATTATCCATGTGGGTACATTATTTTAAGCTTGTGGCAATTTGTTATAGCAGAAATAGAAAACTGATACAAACAGCTATAGTAAGCCTTCAGTAAATGTTACCTCAACAGAATCTCAAAATTCTGTAATTGAGAAGGGTACATGAGAGAGTGTGAAAGGCATGGCATAGGAGGAATTTGGCAAACCTCTGCCACCTAATGCCCTGTGGCTACCTGCTCTGGATACAGAACAGTCTCTCCCACTGTCCCCTCACCTGGTATGCTCTGTGGGAGTTCTGTTTCTGTTGCCATTGATGCCACGGGGTGGTGGACACCTGCCCCACACTCCCATCCCAGCATCCAGGGAGGTTTCTTGTAATGCAAAGCAGAAAGAGTGCTGGGGCCAGAGAGGAGGGCCAGTTGCCGGGAGTCATTCATTTTTCAAGTAAATGCTGTCACTTCCTGCTGTCCTTGGTGGACACTGCTTGTATTAGTAACATCTCTCCAGTGGCTGTTGGAAAACAATTCTGGAAAGATTCTGGAATGTCTTGGATCAGTTTAGTGATGATTAGAGCAAGGAAAAGGGGACATGGAAAAACATTGTGGAGATGAGAAGATGAGGAATTCCTGCCTTCATCAAACTGTGCCCAGGAGATAGAAAGGCAAAAAGAAAGACAATGTCCCCTTTCTTAGGATATTTATGTTCTAGTGGGAGGTGACACAAGATAACCAAGTATACATCAAATAAACAAGGTAATGTTGGATTATGATACAAGCCACAAGGGAATAAGTAGGATGATGAGATAGAAAATGGCTAGGGGAATAGAATTCCTTTGGATGGTGTTAGGAAAGTTCTCTATGTGAAGGTGACATTTTAGCTGAGACTTCAAAGATGAGGGGATCCCCCGACCCATGCCTGCAAAGCCCCATAGACAGGTATTCTTGGTTGCAGGACAGTGCTTACCAAGGCCCTGGGGGGTGCAGGGAGAGAGCGCCTGGTGGGCTGGTAGTGTGAGCATGGGGAAGGGAGTCAAGATGAAGCCGAGACATAGGCAGGGGCCAGATCATAGGCTGTTAAGGCCATGATGAGAATTCTCAGTTTATTGTAACTGCAGGGAATCTAATGAACCAGCTGCAGAGGTGCTTTTCCCGTGTGTGTGTGTGTGTGTGTGTGTGTGTGTGTGTGTGTGTGTGTGTTTGTCTTATGGGAAGGACACAGGGACACAGGAGGGAGAGACCTATTATTTTTTCTATGTGTAGATCCTTTTCAGCTGGTGATTTTCTCATTCAACCAACAGTTTTGCTTTAATGGTCAATAGAGGGCAACTTGTTGACTAGACTCTCTTCCTCTTCTCAGTAACCACTAATTTTTTGGAGCACTTAATCTGTGTTGGGTTCTGTGTTAAACAGTTTGCATTCATTATGTCATTTAATCTCCACTGGAGAGATGTGTACATTCTATTCTTGTCTCCATTTCACAGATGGGGAAGCCAGCGCTCAAAGAAGTTAAGCAGTTAGCTCTGGACACAGCTAGACAGTTCTGGAGTTTTACCCTTGGCTTCCCTCCTGCCTCTGTCATCTGTTTGCAGTCTGCCCAAAACTCCATGTCATCAATGATTTTAGTCACCAAGTGTGATGGCCTTTCCTTAGAACTATTCCTCACCAATTTTCCCTTTTGGTTCTCTTTTTTCTTAAATTTCTCCCTTTTCTGGCTTCTGTACACTGGTTCTCTTCAGATGCTCTCGTTCTTTTTGAGCTGTCTCCTTCAACCCCATACGCTTCTCTTGCCATACTCTTTCTTTGTGTGTGGTCTTGCCTCTGACAACCATCATCACTTGAAGGTGGGAGCTTTTATTTAAATTTTCTCTTAAGATGGAGGCAATTGCTTCTAATTTCCTGTTCCAGCATTTGGTAAGCAAATATTTGTTTTTTGGGTTTTTTAAATTGACAATAGTTAGTGGGCACCTACCACATGCAAAGCTTTGTTCTGGCATTGATGAGAATACAATGGCTGGGACAGGATCTCTGGGGCAATGGGATTAGCTTCATTTTTGTTCACACAGCTCTATTGCTGGAGCTTGTCACAGGTGCTCGGTATATATTTGTTGAATGAGTAATTTAGTTGGGGAGGCAAACTTGCACATAACTGGCTCTAATTCAAGGTTGAATGGAGCAAATGCTCTAGTTAAGACGTCAGAAGGTGCTGAGAGAGCCCAACAGAGAAGGCTTCATGGAGGTGACATAGGCATTCAGTCTCTAAATCACCCTAAATCTTAGCGGTGTTCAAGAAATAGCAAGTGAGGGGTGCCTGGTTGGCTCAGTCGGTTAAGCATCTGACTCTTGATTTCAGCTCAGGTCATGATCCCGGGTCGTGAGATAGAGTCCCACATCAGCCTTTGTGCTCAGCATGGAGTCTGCTTGGGAATTTCTCCCTGTCTCTCTGCCCCTGCCGCACTCATGTTCTCTCTCTCTCTCTCAAATAAAAAAATAAATAAAACCTTAAAAAGAAAAAAGAAATAGCAAGTGATCTGGTGTGCTCAAGTATGATGCAGGAGGTAGTGAAAGATGGATGAGGTGAAATTGTGTTTTGGGAATCTCACTCTACTGCCAGTGTAGAGAATGACTTGTTTGGGGATAGACCATCCAGAAGAGTGGTTACCTACCCAGGCCAATGGCATGGAGAAAGCAAAACAGGGAGAGTGAACGCAAGAGTACTATAAAAGTAAAATCCATGAGCCTTGGCATTTAACTAGATAAAGGGGTATAAGAAAGAAGCAGGAACTAAAAATGACTTTGAGGCATCTCACCTGGGTGACTGCATGGTGATGGTGACATTTCCCAAACAGGGAACAGTGAAGAAGGGGAAGATTTGGTAGGGACTATGGAAGAAACTAAGCTTTGTCTTGATGTCTTAAACTGGAGATGCTGGTGGAGTAAAGCAGGGGAGATAGCCAGCAGAAAGCTGAAAATAAAAGCTGGATTTCAAGAAATACAGGAGCTTTCAGAGCTGATTGAGGTAACTGACATCATGGGAGATGCCATGATGTGTGAGAGAGAATTTTTGTTCATAGTTTTATTTATTAAATTTTTCATTTGAATATAGTTGACACACAGTATTATATTAGTTTCAGGTGTACAACATAATGATTCAACTTCTCTGTATGTTATGCTATGCTCACCCCAAGTGCAGCTTACCATCTGTCACTATACAACACTATTACAATATTATTGACTATATTCTCTTTGCTGTGCCTTTTATTCCCATGACTCATTCATTCCATAGCTGAAGATCTGTATCTCCCACTCCCTTAACCCATCTTTTCCTTACCCCTAGGCAACCATCAGTTTGTTCTCTGTAGGTCTGATTCTGCTTTTTATTTGTTTATTCATTTTTTTTTTTTTTAGATTCCACATTGGAGTGAAATCATATGGTATTTGTCTTTCTCAGTCTTTCTTACCTCACTTAGCCTAATACCCTCTATGTCCATCCATGTTGTTGCAAATGGTACCATCTCATACTTTTTAAAGGCTGCCTAATATTCCATTGTGTGTATGTGTGTGTGTGTGTGTGTGTGTGTGTGTGTGTGTGTGTACACCACATCTTTTTAAAAAATCTATTTATCAGTGGACACTTAGGTCGCTTGTGGGAGAGAACTTCACTTAAGCAGAAAAGAGAGCTGATGGCTGTGGACAACCTTTGAATATTTCTTTCTCTCCCGTGAGAGTTACAAATTCAGTGTGTCCAAAATGGAATTACTCAATTTCTCACCAAATCTGTTTCTTTTCTTGACTTCTCTAGCTGTGCAAATGGTCCTGACCACTCTCTTAGTCATGCTGGCTCCAGACCTCAGGCCTCCTTGCCTCTTCCCTTAATTCTTTACATAGTAAGTTTCATCTATAGAAAATTCTGAAAAGGGGTGCCTGGGTGGCTCAGTCGGTTAAGCATCTGCCTTCAGCTCAGGTCATGATCCCAGGGTCCTGGGATTGAGCCCCACATTGGGCTCCCTGCTCTGCGGGGAGTCTGCTTCTCCCTCTGCCTCTTCCCCCTGCTCGTGCTTCCTCTCTCTCACACACTTTCTCTCTCAAATAAATAAAATCTTTTAAAAAAAAAGAAAATTCTGAAAATCCATAAAAATAACAGGTAGAAGATATAGTCATTTATAACGGAACTATTTTCAGTGATGTCTAGTGTATCATTTTAGTCATATTCCTAGGCAAGTACGATTTAATTTCCTATACACATGAATACAGCCATACTCTACATTTTTGGAATAACCTTTTTATTGAAGTAAAACAGTCATGCAGAAATGTACACAAGCAGAAACTGATGACTTTTCATTCATTAAATATTCTTCCACATCAATTTTAAAAGGCTTCAGAGGTATTCCATCCCATAGATGTACCATACTTTAAACAACTAATCCCTGTTGTAGGATTTATTTTTCTAGTCGTCTCATCCCTCTCTCCACAATTTAAAATTTTTGTACCAATTTCCAATTTTTCTTCAGAATAAAATTCCTTAGAGGCAGAATTTCTGGGTCAAAAGGCAGGTGCATTTTAAAAAATAACCTTTTTATTTTAGACTACTGTTAGGCATGCAGAAAAATTACAAAGGTACTACAGACAGTTCCTGTACACCCCATACTCAGTTCCCCTATTAACATCTTACATTAACATAGAACATTTGTCACAATTAATGAACCAACACTGAGGCATTATTATTAGCTAAAGTCCATAGTTTATCCAGGTTTCTTTAGTTTTTACCTAAGGTCCTTTTTCTGTTCCAGTATCCCACCTAGGATACCACACTACATTTTGTTGTCACATTTCCTTAGACTCTTCTTGGCTGTGACAATTTCTCAGACTTTCCTTGACTTTTTTTGCCCTTAACAATTTTGAGGAATACTGGTCAAGCATTCTGTAGAACGTCCCTCAATTGGGGTTTGTCTGATTTTTTTCTCTTGATTAGACTGGGTTTATGGGGTTTGGAAGGAAAGTATCATAGAGATAAAATGCCACTTTCATCATATCATAGCTAGCCTACATAGGATCAACATGATTTATCACTGTTCATGTTAACCTTGATCACCTGGCTGAGGTAGAGCTTGCCTAGTGTCTCCACTACACTCATTTGCCCTCTTTCCATGCTGTACTCTTTAGAAGGAAGTCACTACACATAGCCCACATTCAAGGAGTTGGGAGTTTTATTTCAGGATGAATTATCTACAGAAATTCTTCGGAATTTTTCTGCTCCAGAGATTTCTCTTCCCTGTTTATTATTTTATTCATGTCAGTATTCATATCATTAGTTTACTTATGTCACTATAGAGTCATGGGTGTTAATTTTACAGAGTTTTAATCCAATAGTACTTTACTTGTTTTGTTGCTCAAGGCATCTGTATTTGCAAGACTGAGTAATTCACTTCAAAGGTACCCGGCTAATAGTTGTGCCAGCTCTCACAGTCAAGAATGAGGATACATTTCCTCTCAATTTCACACCCTTTATAAAAGTAGGTCAGCAAACAAGGGCGAGGCGGAGGTCCCTCCCTAGTGCCCTGTTTCTTGACGTTCCCAAGGCAGACGAGGCCAGACTGGGGAGGGGTGTCCTTTCCCAGATGTGGACATCATCCCTTACCCCGCCCGCCCTTAACCACCGCCCCCTGGGGCCCCCAACCCCTGTTCCCGGCTTCTCCAAGGCCCCGCCCTCCGTGGGACGGAAGTGGGCGCGGCCACGGACCGGAAGCGCTGGGCAGGGGCGGGCCTTCCCGAGCAGCTAGCCCCTCCCACTCCACCACTGCCCCACCCCTCCGGCCCAGACAGGAAATGAGGTCAGAAAGGGAAACCCCGGCGGGGAGACTCGGCCCCAAAAGCGGCGGCCATTGGAGGTGGCTGCGGCAGCTGGTGAGGGGGAGGAGTGGGTTGAGAGGGTCGGGGTCCCGGGGGCCGGCGCCAGCGGGGATCGGGACTACCGGCCAAGGCCGAGGGGCCATAGCCGCCACGGGGCTGCGGAGGTTGGCGGGAGGGGCGAGGGTGGCTGGGCCTTGTTTTTCGGGGCCCATCGACCCCATCCCGGGGAACCAGGTTCGGGCGTCTCCGGGGCGACAGTCACCTCTTCTCCTTTCTTCTTTCTGGCTCTTTTGGGCATACGACGGCGTGAGGGCTTGGTGTCCCGAGCCGTGTTCGCCCTAGTCTTCGGGGGCGGGCCGGGGCGTGGGGGAGTCCTTCCAAACAAGCTCTTTCTCACATCTGTGGCCATGTTGCGACCCCTGATCACGGAGGGAGTTCAGTCGCCAGGACTTTTTTTTTTTTTTTTTTTTTTTTTGCAGTTTCTGCCCGAGAAGGGCTGACTCCCTGCCCCGGTGAGCCCAAATGAGAAGTTGCTTCCTGCCGCCTGCCTCCGTCCCAGCTCCTCGCAACCCCGTCTTTCGCTCCGACCGTACGCCTGCTTTTTTTTTTTTTTTTTTAAACTTCTATCCGTTTCCCGTTCTTTTCTTTGCGTGGCTTACCTTTCCTCTCCTCGAGTGCTTGCTGGACAAGGGGGTCCTCTCGGAGTGTGCATCCGAGACTGACGGTGTGGGAAGCTCAGGGTTCTGTCACCAACTGTTCGAATTGCAGTCCTTTCGATAGGAAAGGATTCTGCACAAATAGCTGCAAGTGGTTCTGTAACGTTGTTCCACGTTAAAGGGTACAGTTCTGCCTGAGTTTTTAAAGCAGTAGTTCTTTATTAAGGAAGTAGGTTTAGACGTGCTGTCCCTACATCTCTTTTGGTCTTAGGGGCAGTTGTCTCCCAAACCCCAGTCAGGGCGTTTTAAACTGCTTCGTATTGCTTAAAGGGACTTGGTCATTTTATGTTGTGTGGCTTTTGAAACTTTGAGACGTTTTGTTTGGTTGGTAGTTTTGGAACTAGGTGTTCCCATTGCTCCCACCCATGTGGCACATAAGCCAGCCTACTGTTTTCTTGCCTTTGAATTCTTTGGCATAGGACAGCATGAAAATAGGTTTTAGAAAGTCCTTTGTGGAATGTAAACTGCATGAATGGAAATGCGGTCTAAGAGTGGCGCCACACAGTTTTAAATTCTAATTATGGACTTGAAATTGGGCTTAACAAGGGCTAGGGAGAAGATGCTAAATTAATACGTATTTAATAAGGAGTTGTATAAATTATATTAGACCTTTCCCTTTAAAAGGTCGTTTTGAAAATTTCTCCTACTGCTCTCATCCCTTAGGTTTGCCTCTGAAGTGACCCCTGAAGTATGAGGGTTTGACAAGAATGAATATAAAAATTAAGAAAGCGGTTAGCTAGAAATCTTAGAGACTCCATCTATCCGTGTCCTTTCAGCCTCCCTTATAGCCTGCTTTTGTGTGAGTGATACTAAAGCACATACTTATGATCACTTAATTTTCTGAAGGATAGGAAAAGAGCTAAAAAGTTGCTAATTGTTAAAAAATATATGACATACCCGGTAAATTTCCTTCCCTGCTAGCTTCCAGGTGGTATTTGGGACCAGAATGGGTGCAGACTTAGTCTCTTTTTTCCATTCAGGGTACACATCTGGGTCACTACAATTTCTTGGATTACTAAAACTGCAAGCAGTGGTCCCTAAGGTGTGTCACTAAGTTGTCTTTCTCCTCCCTTCCAGAAGTATTCTTTTTTTTAATTTTTTTTTAAGATTTTGATTATTTATTTGACAAGAGAGAGACACAGTGAGAGAGGGAACACAAGCAGGCATTCCTATCAGTAACCCCAGAGCATGGAATAGTTCTTTATCCATGGTTTTGAAGTTGTGTGTTTTTCTGCTCTTGTCTAATGAGACTTTCTCTAATCTTTTTGGATTTTATCATCAGATAATTTAGTGATAAGTTTAATTGGGGAAAAGGGGGAAAGATTTATTTCCCTGGGTTTGCTCATTTTTGCAAATATCCTAGTTGTGATCTGGTGAGTGATTTTTTTGTGCTTTAAGAACATGTTTACTTGAGGTACCTAACAAGGGCCAAACACCTATTTTTGGTGGCTTAAGGGTGCATGGATGGGAGGAACAGAGTCTTACGTGTAGCCAGATGAAAGGTGACTTTGTTTTCTGTAGATAGGGTGGATTCTGCAGTGCCATGATATATTTTATAAAACTATTGTAAACAACAGAATCTTATTCAGGCTTTCTTTTTCTTTTTTCCTGAACTTTCTTTTGGCAGATGTGGCCTCATGGATGAGCTGGTACATGACTTAGCCTCAGCCTTGGAGCAGACATCTGAGCAGAATAAGCTTGGTGAGCTGTGGGAGGAGATGGCCCTGAGCCCTCGCCAGCAGAGGCGGCAGCTTCGCAAAAGGAGAGGCCGCAAGCGCCGTTCAGACTTCACTCACCTGGCAGAGCATACCTGCTGCTACAGTGAGGCCTCTGAGTCCAGTCTCGATGAGGCCATTAAGGACTGTCGAGAAATGGCCCCTGTTGCCAATTTTAGTGACTCTGATGACACAATGGTAGCCAAACGGCACCCAGCTCTCAATGCCATGGTTAAGAGTAAGCAGCACTCTTGGCACGAATCTGACTCCTTTACCGAAAATGCACCATGTCGACCACTCCGGCGCCGGCGGAAGGTGAAGCGAGTGACATCAGAGGTGGCTGCCAGCCTCCAGCAGAAGCTCAAGGTGTCAGATTGGAGCTATGAGAGAGGCTGCAGGTTCAAGTCTGCTAAGAAGCAGCGTCTGTCCCGCTGGAAAGAGAATACTCCCTGGACCTCCTCAGGTCATGGGTTGTGTGAGTCAGCAGAAAATAGGACTTTCCTAAGCAAAACAGGAAGGAAAGAAAGGATGGAGTGTGAAGCAGATGAACAAAAACAGGGCTCTGATGAGAACATGTCAGAATGGTGAGAACTCCCTTACTCAGGGTTATTTTTACCCCAAGTACAAATCCACAGTCTTGATGAGTTCAGCTTTCTTTCCGAAGTAGCCACTGTAATGTTTACTTTGTAGCCCTCCTTTAAGCAATCAGCTAGGGTTTATCTCTAGCTTTTTACAGTACATTCATCATTGTGTTTCCCCCGCGTCAAGGAGGCTACATATAATGAAACACATTTGTTTCTAAAAGTGGTTTAAAAATGTGTACTTCACATGCGTAACCATGGAATTTATTTTAAAAACAATTTACTGCTGTTTATGCCATGTATATCATATGTAGATGTTGGTAGATGTTAGAACGAGGGTCTCAGCAGAGGCTGGGGGGTGTGGTTTGTGTACGTGAGAAAATGCTGGTGCGAGGCACATGGAGTTTGTGTGTTTTCCTGGTAAACTGCCTTTCCCCATCAAGAGTCATGGCTTTAGATACTGGGCTATAATTCTTTTGTCCTGCTCCTTCCAGTTTGACTGTATGGAGCTGATTTTTTATGGCTGACATTCAGGTTGTTTGAACACATGGTGGGCTTTGAAAATAACAGTACTGAATCCCATTAGTCTTATAACAATTGTCATCGAGCCAGAAACATTTGGATCTGTTGGGTGTATGTTTAAAATGGCAGTGTAGTTTTCGGTGACTTTGTTTTCTGTATCTCAGATAGTCCTAGGAACATTGATAATCCCCACCTTGATACTTCAGTATTATTCTTAATATCAGCATGATATCTGTTTCTCAAGGAAGATGCTCTTGGTATTTTGGATGGGGCGATTCTTTGTGGTCAGGGACTGTCCCATGCTTTACAGGATATTTGGCATCCCTGCATTGTTCCCATCCCTTTCATAGTATCAAAGCAAATGCCTCTATGGGTGCTGCCTTTTCCCAGTTGAATGTTTCAGAACTCCACTGTATGGTAGGCACAGCTGTTCGTATTTTATAGAAGAGGAGATGGAGGTTAATAGCATTTAGATAATTTGCCTACGGTCACCCAGTGGCAAAACGAGGAATTGAACCTGATTCCAAAGTTCATACTTAACCACTTAACCACCACGTTTTGCCGCCCTTTAAGTGTGCCTTTTCCATGGCTCTTTTTCCGTCTCATCGTAGTTTTACACCTGTAGAATGTGTGGCCTTTCTTAGGACTTTCCTTTTTTGAAGTTTGTCTGAAAAACAAAGACATAAATCGTAGGAACTATGAGGTGAAGCTATGTCAGTAACAGGAAAGCTGCTTAGGTGTTTATCCCTGTACCTTTAATGGGTGATTTTTAACCCAGTTTTAACAGTTTTTCTGACTAACTGTATATTTGCCACTCTGCACAACCAGATAGGCTTATAATTTGGCTTCCCTAATTTTCCTTTAATGTATATCCTAAGACCTATTTGCCAATTTATATGTATGATTTTGGGTTATAAGGGTTTGTTTATTGTTATTTTTAATCAAATAAATGTTTAGTCAACTTAATGGCCTTTTACAATATCAAAACCCTCATTTGAGGCATTTTAAGTTTGTTTTGGTATCAAACCTGTATACCAAATAATTTACTGTTGAAAATAGTGATTGTTAAAAATTGTTTTTTGCGATGATAGCTTGTGTATATTTTTTCCCCAGAATTTCTTGTTAAATTATGAAGTAATTGTAGGTGAAGAGACTGATTCTGTCTACTCTTAAGGTAACAGTCCAAGAATGGTTCCAGATACAGAGTCTGTAAGTAATCTAGCAGTGAGGCACTTCAGTCTTTCCAGTTCCTTCTTACCCCAGACACATCTATTGCATGTTATAGTCAGGTTGTAATAATAAACATTCTAGTTATATGAGAGCTTTGATAAGTTGAAGTAGGCAGCAATTCTTAGGAAATTCTTATTCTTTTCAAATTGAGAAGACCTTGTTACCCCCCATTTGTGCTATCTGCCTGGTCCATGACTTCAAGAGTTCTTTAATAACATGGATGCCCAAGTCCTTGTAGCTATGAGGGAATAATAGGTTGAGTAGTAGCAGACCTAAAATGAGAATAATTCTTTAGAATCTAATTATTTAGGAGTCTTAAATATGCCTCGACTTATGTTCCTTCATCTGTAGTTATGAGCAGAAGTGCTCTGTATTTTTTCACCCTAAATCTACTCTATGGAGAAGAGAGGTGACTGCAAGTTATATTCAGTCTCTCAAGTAAGATGGAACTAAATCTTCTTCCCTCAATTATTATTATTATTTAAAGATTTTATTTATTTATTTGAGAGAGAGAACATGAGCCAGGTGAGGGGCAGAGGGAGAAACAGACTCCCTGCTGAGCAGGGAGCCTGATGCAGGACTTGATCCTGGACTCCAGGATCATGACCTGAGCCAAAGGCAGACGCTCAACCAACCGAGCCACCCAGGCGCCCCTAGAACTTTACTTTTTATCAGTGGTATTAAAGATTGACAGTCTCGGGCGCCTGGGTGGCTCAGTTGGTTAAGCGACTGCCTTCGGCTCAGGTCATGATCCTGGAGTCCCGGGATTGAGTCCCGCATCGGGCTCCCTGCTCTCAGCAGAGGAGTCTGCTTCTCCCTCTGACCCTCCCCCCTCTCATGTGCTCTCTCTCTCTCATTCTCTCTCTGTCTCAAATAAATAAATAAAATCTTTAAAAAAAAAAAAAGATTGTCAGTCTGTATGATTCAGCTTGTAAAATTATTAGGATGAAGGTGATCATTAAGCTTAATTTAGCCTTGTCAGTAGATAGAATTCTTTTAAAAAAATGTGTGTCATATGTTTTAGGTTTGAAAGTGTTATGTCTCCCCTGGAGAGCTTTATTTCTCATTTCCTTAAACTCACTTTACTAATTAACCATGGAATAGTCTTAAGTTTGACCAATAATTCTTTTTACTTCTCTTTTTCTGTTCTTCATTCAATTCTACACCAACCAATCCCTTAGAAGTTCTAAGGAACTGAAAGTGGTTATGATGTAATAGTATTTTATACCTACAAAAAGATCAGTTGTTATTTTAATATTTTCCTGTGTATGTGTGTTCCATTCTAAAATGGAGCAGTTCTTTTGTAAAGTTAGTTTTTACTGTATTCATATTGTCTATATAGCAGCTATTAGGTGATTCATAGCCTAATTTTGCTCTGTTCTCCACTAACATATCATTTGTTTGTTCCCCTTGAATATAGTTTAGCTTCTGTTCTTTTATAAGTGAATTGGTTTGGTGTTGACCTGAAGTCTCAGTCAGGAGCCTTCCTAAGGTGATGTATTAGAGGCCGATCTCACAGGAAAGAAAATATTCCCTTCTCTTGGAAGGCAAGTGACAGAGATAGAGTGCTAAACCTCCCCCCTCCTTCTCCAGCCCAGGCTGACCTTCTGCGGCCCCTTGGTGCCTCTTGTTTTCTTATTTTTATAGAAAATCAATATCCCTTCTGACACAAACAATAGCTCAGAAGCAAGAATAAATGGGAGAAAGCTGAGATCTCTGTCCATCACCTTTCATTTTAACTCCCCAAACTCTTTAATTATGAGCATGCTTTGCTCCAGGTGTTTGTGACAGTGAAATTGCTAAATGAGGACCATTTTAACCAAAGATTGGGTGATCAGTAACACTCTATAGCAGTAGCTTGTTGGATCAATAGCATTCATTATTTCATGGTTAAGGTAAGTAGCTTCTTTTGCAAGTGGAGCTCATTAATCAGAGGCTACTGGAACTGTGGGAAAGAATATACATGGTAGGTTGAGGTTGTTTTGTTTCCCGTTCCATAACTGGGGATGCTGACCAAGAGTACCTTTACCATTGTTGCAAATGGTACTGTTGCATTTGAGAGTATTAAATAGGTACCGTGGTGTGCTTACATAGATTTACTCCAAGTTCTGCTAGTATATATCCTTAGGAACAACTGAGAAAGACAGCTTGGGAGGTGGATTTGATACTACTGTATTTGAAGATCTGTCTCTTGAAAGAAATGTGTTCCGATTATTTTGTGTGACTCTAGAGGACAGTGGTAGGACTCAGAAAGCACAGAGAGTTAAATGTTGCCTCACTAACATTCTAAAAATTTGCATTCTAAAAATGAAATGAATTGTTTCACGAGGTGATGAGCTCTAGGTCACTGAAGGGGTTCAAGCCTGGGCCTTGGTGACCACGTACTGAGTTAGTGTAGAGTTGGAGAGGTTGCACTGCATGATCTTTCAGCTCCCTCCGACACTGAGATTCTGTCATTCTTTTCAGTCACAGCCTCATTCCAGCGCATCATTGCAACTTTATATTTAAAAAGCATCTGATAAGCAGCGTGAGCTGCCTACTAAAATACTTACAAAGACATAAAACGTTGTAAACTCACATCATCAGAACCTAGGACCTAGAGTTGGCCTCTTGCCAAGATTTCCTCAAACCACAAGGCTGATAGATGTGCGGTTGGAAGCCCACATCAGCAGTGCCAAACCGATGCTGAAGGTAGGTAGCCAGAGCCTTCCTCCTTGCTCTGTAGTCAGATCTTTGTCACAAATGCAAGGTCCATTTCAGTCAGAAAATCAGGCAGCTGCAGCTTGAGCTGGAGTGTTGTTCCTTCCTTTACAGTAGTCCCCTCTTATCCACAGTTTCTTTCTGTGGTTTCAGTTCCCCGCAGTCAGGGGCAGTCTGGAAGCACATGACCCTCCTCCTGCCACATCAGAAGTAGTTGGAGTAGCCTAACAACCTCACCAACGCCTGCGTCATCCACTTCACTTCATTGTGTGCCGTAGGCATTTTATCCTCTCACATGATCCTAAGAAGAAGGGTGAGAATAGTGAGATATTTTGAGAGGAAGAGACTGCATCCATAAAACTTTTATTATACTCTCTTGTGCTATTTTATTATTAGTTATTGCTTATCTTTTACTTTGCTTAATTTATAAGTAAAGCTTAATCACAGATATGTACGTATAGGAAAAAACATGGTCTATATAGGGTTAAATACTATACAGTCTCAGGCATCCACTGGGAGTCTTAGAAGTCTGCCGTGGATAAGGGGGAGCTACTGTACTTCCCAGTCGGTATCTTTCAGTCTTTATTTGGAGGCTCTAACTCCCAGAATACACTTGGATAGGGAATTAGTGTTTTCTGTGTGTGCATTTGTGTTTGGGGTAGGAGGCAGTCACGGCAAATTGAATCCTGGGAAATATATTCTCCAAGAATAAAGTTTACTGTTGGCATGGGCAGAGAAGAAAAAAAAAAAAATCACTCTTAGTGGTGCGTTCTAGAAATTTTAATGTTTTATATACCTTTATATATTTCAGACTCTTGGAATGGGGTCAGAATAAAGCAGTGAGAGAAGATCCTGTCTTAGTCCAACATAGCTGTATGAGAGAAAAACCTACCAGTGACACTGGGCATTAGGCCAGTGGCTCTGCACATTGTCTTGGCCAGTTGCAGATGTGAGAAGAGCAGGTTTCCCATGTCCAAGGGAACAGAGAATGGGACCAGGCATAATTTACACACCCTTTCTATTGACAAATAACCAGATTCTAGGTAAACCAGTTCTCAACAAGAGGCCTTTGAGCAAGTTCTGCAGAATAAGGGAAAAGGAACATCATCCTGAAAGTTCAGAGGAAATGATTGCCAGTGGAAACCAGAAGAACATTTTAGAGAATCTTCTTTAGGATGCAAGAAGACATAGTCACTTTGTTTTTGTTTGGTTGGTTTTTGTTGGTTTGTTTTAAAGTTTTTATTTAAATTCTAGTTAGTTAACATAAAGTGTAATATTGGTTTCAGGAAGTGACTCGTCAATTACATATAACACCTAGTGTTCATCACAAGTGCCCTCCTTAATACCCATCACCATTTAGCCCACTTCCTACCCACCTCCCTCCAGCAACCCTCAGTTCTTTAACAGGCTCATATGGTTTGCCTCCCTCTCTTTTTTTCCACCCCTTGCCCTATGTTCATCTGTTCGGTTTCTTGAATTCCACATATGAGTGAAATCATATGATACTTGTCTTTCTCCGACTGATTTGTTTCACTTTGAAACAGAAGCAGTAAGTCATAAGGGCAAGGTGGCTATTTGAAAACCCAGTAGTATGGGAGGAGAATTGTAGGGAAATTTGAAATGTAATTCCAGTGTTAAAACAGGACAGTTCATTTTGCTGAAAATTGAGTTGATGTGGAAAACTTTGGAAGCCCTTCCAAAAGGAGAGAGGATGTAAAAATGAGAAGTTGATATATCTGGAGGACAGAAGATAGAGGCCCAGTCTGAGTAAATATTCAAAGAAAGAAATTGAAGCATATTGCAATAGAATAATGATCTTGAGAATACAACTAAAGAGAAAAAGTGTTCCTGGGTTGAAAAAAATTAAGTATAAAGATTAAAAGGAAAAAACAAATGAAAAGACACATCTGCCTAGACATATCCTTGCAAAATTTTGCATTCTGCATTGGTGGTCAGGGCAGAACAGGTATAAAGAACAATCTTTTCTTGCTCTGCGGGGAGCTTGCTTCTCCCTCTGCCTGCCACTCCCCCTGCTTGTGTTCTCCCTCCCTCTCTGACCAATAAAATCTTTAAAAAAAAACCAACAATCTTAAAAGGATGAAAACAAGGCCAGCATTTATCCCTACAGTACTAAATGTGAGGGGCTACAGTTGCCTTTTAGAATTTTTGAGTGGGGGAAAGGTTGCTCTCCCACTCCTCCCTGAATTTATATATAGCTTAGATAGAGTTCATATGGAAAGGCAGCAGAAAGACATTCTCAGACATTCAGGTCTCAGAATGTATGCTCTTCAAATTTTACTCTGAAAAGACATTTCATCTAACTAAAGGTGAATCTCTCTTAGCACTAAGAAAAGGTTAAGTCTTAAAAGGATGGGTGGGTTTCTCTAAGGCATAGCCCCCCAGCGCAATAGCAGAGCCCTGAGGAAAATCATTACCTTTACAAAGTATACCTGATTGCACGGGGCTGCATTAATGAGCCTGTGAAACCAGGGAGGTGGTTTTCTTTCATGGTGTCCTCTAATTGAAACCAAAAAACAAACTCCTTCATTATACATTCTTATAACTTATTGTGAGAGTAATTTTGCAGTTGATGTGAGATATTTTTCTGAAAAACCTCTCCCTCAGTCATGTTTACTTTTAGACTCTGAAGTCTACATCAGCAGTGCCAAACCGATGCTGAAGGTAGGTAGCGAGAGCCTTGCTCCTTGCTCTGTAGTCAGATCTTTGTTCACAAATGCAAGGTCCATTTGTGGATGTAGTTTACTTTTTAGACTCTGATTATATGTGGTTGTAAATGTACCACCTTGACCCAGGAAAAAAATTGAGCAAAGATGTTTTTGGGCTACTTTAAAAAAAAAAAAAATCAATGGGTAAGGAACCCAGGTGTTAACTTACTGATAATCAGCTTTTTGATTATAGGTGATAAACTAATTCTATACCTCTTTATTTTAATTGAGACAGGTATAAACTACTCTCATTCAGCTCTAAATTTGCAGTTCTCTGTGATTAGAATACGAAAGAACCAGCAAGCTGTCAGGTCAGAGGACAAACTATGTTTTTTTCTTCCAGTTATGACAATTCAGAGAGATTTGTCTTATTTGAAACTAGAAGCTTCTTGTTAGGGCTAGAATCTAAGTAGGGAATTATTTTCAAAAAAGAATTCATAAAAATGCTATATTATTTATTGCTGCAGAAAAAAACTGCCCTGCAGTTTAGTAGCTTTAAGCAACAAACATTTCCAATTCCTGAAGTCAGGAATCTGGGAACAGCATAGCTGGGTGGTTCAGGTTCAGACTTTTGTATTGTTGCAAATTGTTGGCCCTGGCTACAGTTGTTTCAAGGCACAACTGGGGCTGAAGGATCTACTTCCAAGCTCAGAGGGCTGTTGGCAGATTTCAATTCCTTCTAAACTGTTGGACTGAGAGTCTCCGTTCCTTTCCATGTGGGCCGCTCCACAGAGCTCTTAGTGTCCTCAAGACACCAGAGTTGGCTTTTCCCTAGAGGGAATGATTTGAGAGAGCAGGAGAGAGAGAGAGCATGCCGGCCCTCCCTGAGTGCCCAAGATGGAAGCCACAGTCTTTTATAACCTAATCTCAGAAGTGACCTACCATTACTTCTGCCTATGCTGTTGGTTACACAGATCAACCAGAGTGGGAAATACCAGGCAGCTGGGATCATTGGAAGTCATCTGGGGTCACTGGGAGTCATCTGACAGTCTTGTTACCACAGATGTCTCCCCATCTTCTGGGATTTTCTTCTGAGTAATATGAAGCTAGTTTGAGGAATGGTATTCTCAGAGTAATATTTCCCCAGAATTTGGGGGAATGTTTTTACTTTGATTTCAAAGGAAGAGCATTTAGGAGGAACTCAAATGGCGAGCAAGGGTATAGATCACTGAGATTATATTCTGTTGTATTTTAAGTATGTATACTGAAGATGAATGTTTATTTTTTAAAATCCACGATATGGCATTAAGAGGGAGAGCTTTTGTTTTGTTTTGTTTTTTAAGATTATTTTAGAGAGAGGGAAAGAGTGCAGGGGGGAGAGGGGGAGGAGAGAGAAACCCAAGCATATGCCATGCTGAGCACGGAAGCCTGGAGCCTGGAGCCTGGAACCCAGCGTGGGGCTCAGTCTCAGGACCTGAGATCACAACCTGAGCCAGAACCAAGAGTGGGATCTTAACCGACTGTGCCACCAAGGTGCTTCAAGAGGGAGAGCTTTTTTTCAAAGTGAGTTTCCTGATTAGTTTTCTTGGTGTCGGCATGTTTGATGCATTTTTAGCTGATACGCAGTATAGTCAAAGCACAGCTAGAGCTTCCTCTGTGTCTGAATGTTTTACGGAGCAAAAAGCAAAGAAACACTCTTTCCCAAGTTCAGTTAATCTGTAAGCATTTTCAGGAGAATGAAAATGAGAAATGCTGAATTGAAAAAGTATCTCACGAAGAGGGAAACGTGGAATTACTTGGCAAATGAAATCTCTCTGCACCATCTGTGTTTTGATGGCCGTTTCAGTGAGCACATGGGCTTTGGAGATACACCACCCTGGCTCTGATGCTTATTTGCTGTGCAATGTTGGGCAAGTTGCTTGACCTCTCTAAGCCTCACTCCTTCATTTGTAATATGAGGTTGACATAGTTACCTCGTAGTTTTGGGGAGAAGAAATGTAATAACGAATATAAAGTACTTAGTACTTTGCTGGGCCTGTAGTAGACTTAACTCGTATTAATAATTAACAGTAGCCTTCTGTATTAATAATTTTCTTAACTCAATTCAAGTACCAAACTCCTTCTTGAGACACTTGTGGTTTGGATATCTGCTCAGGGCTGTGTCTGCCTCTCTTGAATGAAACCCAGGGAAAATACTAGATTTCATAGGCCACATTTATTTTTCCATTCCAAAATGAAAATAGATTTGAGTCCCATAGAATTTTTTTTCTTTATGGAAGTATAATTGAGAGTCCTATAGAATTGACATTACTATTTTAATAAAAAGACTGTCAGGAAGTTACTGCTATTAACTTCTAAAATAATAATGGACACATACAAGAATTAGCACCCTCGATGTAGCTTTTGAATCTTTCATCCTTTGCCCCTGTATAATGCTCTAGAATTCACAAAGTGGGTTCACATGCCTCATGTCATCACATCCTCAAAACAACCCATCCACGTCTTACATGCGGGAAATAGGATTAGAGACATGCCACAAAGGCTATAGAAGGGGAAGCAGCAGAGTTGATCTGAAGGAGTTCATTCCATTTATGTAGCATTTGCTGAATGCCTGTTTTGTGCCAGCTGCTCTTCTAGGCCTTGGGGACATTGAAATGAGCAACATCTTTCCCTCTTACTCCGCCTCTTCTCTCTATGGGCTCTTCTTTCTGCCTGGGCCAGGCAGGGAGGGGCCATCTGTACTACTTGAGTCAGTTTACCAGTTGGCTTGAAGGTCCAGCTACCTTCTCATGATTCCTGGGATCCAGAGGCCTCAGACTCTCTGAGGCCCTGGCAAGAGAATGACATTGTTGCTACTATGGGTTGTTGACCTCTGTCCCTGAAGGCTGGTTTTATCCAGCAGAAGTGCACAGCCTCCTTTCCTCCTCTGAAGTGGTGTTTCCTTTAACATGATGCCCTGCCCACTCCATCTTGTAGTTTGTTCATCACTATAGATGAGGGTTCTCAACTTTGAGCCAGATAATTCTCTGTTGTGAGGGCTGCCCTGTGCATTGTAGGATGTTTAGCAGTATCCCTGGCCTCTACTCAACAGATGCCAGTAGGATAGCAACTTGCCCTCCAGTGCTCCCAAGTCCTGACAGAATGTTTCTCCAGACATTGCCAGATGACCCTGTGGGTGCAGGGTGGGGGTGAGGGTGGGGTGGGGGCGATGAAGGGGGTAAAATTGCTTTGAGTTGAGAGTTACTGTGTTGTTTCTAAGTGCTAAGATAGGGTTTTCACTTCATTGACTTTGCTTTTACCAGCAAGGATGAGTATCAAATTTAGAAAACTTAGTAAGACCAAAACACTGATCTCTTCTGTAGAATAAAAATACTGTAGTTTTTAAAACTTTTTTTTAAAGATTTTATTTATTTATTTGACAGAAACAGCGAGAGAGGGAACACAAACAGGGGAAGTGGGAAAGGGAGAAGCAGGCTTCCCGCTCAGCAGGGAGCCCGATGCAGGGCTCAATCCCAGGACCCCGAGATCATGACCTGAGCCGAAGGCAGTCGCTTAACCAACTGAGCCACTCAGGCGCCCAGTTTTTTAAAACTTTTTAACTGAGAGTTTTTGCTAACTTGAAAAAATACCCTTTAATTGCTCCTCAAAAGGGCAAACAGTTCATTTTCAGAATTTGGAAAGAAAAATAGTTCACATGATAGCATTTTAAAGTTTATACCAAGGTATAGACAGTGTTTGGCTAAGAGTGTTTGCCCTGGAATTAATTATTCAAGTCACTGAGGGGTATCAGTAGTGTTTTGTTAAGCTTGATTCCTATGATAATCTAGTTCTCTGAGAGTAGATGCCATGCCCAGTCATCTGGTCTACCAAGAGTGCCTTGAATTACAAAGATGCCCAGGTGGGAAGGTTAGATATATAGATGTGTGATAAAACAGAAAAAAACAAAATGTTAATTGCTGTGTGTGATGTCAGTAGATGTGATGGAGTGTGAGTGGTAACTGGAACTTCTTTCTTTTTCATATGTTCAAAAGTTTTCATTATAAAATGGTGCGGAGGAAAGCTTCTGGAACTGCAGGTTAGGGTGACTTCCTTTACATATCCGTTATTTCAGTTGGATGTGGCTCAGTTGCTTTTCTGACAATATTATAATAATTAGGTAACACATTTGGTGGTCTAAAACCCAGGCTTTAACTTTATTTGTGTCTTACTTAAAGTGGTGGCTATGCTGCTGAATTAAGTGTGGGAACATTTTTTAGTGAAAACCACTGTAGAGAAGTGTTATATATTATTACTATTTTTACTCACAGAGGAGTGCTTTTGAGGTGTTTTCTGGCTTCTGAAATGGGGTGGTTTCCTCAGTGTCGTAAGGTTAAATTGTAGGCTTGCCCACCCCCTTATTTGCAGAGTATTATTCATTGGAAAGCATTCTTCTTTCTCTGTTTTCACAGCCTTCTCCCGTAGTCTGGACTAGGTTTTTAATAAAATGTACACCTTTATGTTGTTACTGACATGTTTCTTTGACCACTTTAGAGTGGTTTCTGGTGTATGGTAAATAATTGCTTACTAAGGGAATGAGTGAAAGCTTAGGAGAAATGGGGGTAGGAATTCTTCCTCCTTTTTCTGTGAGAAACTTCTTATTGCCTCAATTTGGGATTGAATTTTTTGAATGATGTATAAATTATTTGTAGGGTTAATACATTTTTAGAAATTTTAGAGATATTCTAGGAAGATTTTTTTTTTTGTATGCGAACTATTTATAGTTAGAATCATGTGAGAACAGGGAGTACAGAACAGCTCTCAAGGCAAAGACAGGAGGCATTGATGCCTCTATTGCTGCCATTTTAGGAAAAGACAAGATTTCACACCTGCTATCTTTGTGGGTTTTGTCTAGTTACTTTTTCTGAGGATTAATAAAGGCTAAGTTTCTGTCTTCCTGACTAAGCTTCGGAGCACCACAAGTAGAGTGGACGCTAAAGGTAGGATCATACTTTTTTCTTACAAAAATGAGGAGCAGAGCTTTTTCTCCTTGCCTGGTTAACATACTCATAGCAAAAAAGTTATAAACCAATTTGAATGTTTTGGAATAAGAAAATCATGTAGGATTCTGACATCTTTTAACTACAAAGGTGCTAAAAGAAACTTGTGTTTATTGAAAGATATGAGCTTAGTTTTAATTAGACATTAAACATTCTGTTTAATTAGCTAACTTAACATTTTGTAGTTGACTAAATCGTTATTAAAGTCCCACCAACCTGATTTTTTTCAAAGAAGTCATGACCTCTGAGCCAGAAGTGAATGAAGTCTGTAGGACTGGACGACTTTGGCCTATAACTTGGAAGGGGAAATATTTGCTTCTACTTTCTAGCTAGCACTACATTTTGGCATGCTGTATCATAGTACATGCCACAAAGTCCCACTTCTGTTTTCACCAAGTTATGCTAACAATTTCTTACATATGATTAGATTTCCACAACGCAAGTCCTTCTGAGAGAGTAAATAGAATTAGCAGATGCTGTCTAATGAAATAGTCATTTCCAGATACCAGTAGACTGGTGATACTTTTGTGTAATAAGCATTCTGTAAGACAGATTTTCTTTATGAAGAAAATATCTGTCTCCCTTGATCATAGTCTTAAAGTTCTGATGATATTTCTGTGACATTGCCATTCCTCGAATTAACTATGTATGGAAAGCTTAGACAAGTTTAATCCAAGCTTTTTCAAAAACAGTGAGTCTTCTCAAATGCTGTTGACAAAAATAGGAAATGTGCGGAAGGCTTTAGGTTACCAACACCTTTCTTGATCCAGCAGATTTCTTTGAGTTTGCCCCCTTTGTTTAGAATATGAGGAGAGAATGGAATCCATGCAAAAAAGGATCAAGGAAGCACTGTAGCTTGTAGTACTTATAGGTGACTGGAAATGAATGGGGAAAAGAACTGATAGATTTTGTAATAAAGCAAACAGTTTTAATTTTTTAATACTAAATACTTGAGTAGAACTTGTAATACATGTAGAGCTGGAATCAGCAAATTTCCTCTGTAAAGACCAGATAGTAAATATTCTAGGGATTTGTGTGTGGTATGTTCAGTGTTGGAGCTGCTCAACTTTGCAGTTGTAGTGTGAAAGCAGCCGTTGATGATATGTAAATGAATAACTGTGGCTGTGTTCCAATAAAACTTTACTTATGGACACTGAAATTTGAATTTCGTATCATTCCCACATGTCACAAAATGATTTTTTTTTTTTTTAACCTCCAATCATTTAAACTGTAAAAATCATTCTTAGCTCACAGGTCATCGCAAAAATAGGTGGCGGGCTGTTGTTTCCCGATCCCTAAATCTCAGTTAGTGATATTGCTAACTAATAAAGTATATGGCATGATGGTGGGCTAAAGTATCTGTTCCATGGCCTAATGTGCTTTTTAAGCACTCCTTACTCCACTCAAGAGGAGTTAAAAAATGTCAAATTTGCTTTTATCTTTGAGGCCAGATGAGGATAATAAAGTAGTAATATGAGAGAACGTGTAGTAAGACTCAAGGGAGTTAGACCACTGATACCCTTAGGAATTTGCTAAAAGCACAAAAATAACACCGTTACATTCAGCAGGCACAGTTCCTTGAACTCAGCAGTAGGAATAGTGCAGAACTCAGTGGGGATATCTTCTGGATTTTACTACAGAGCTCTTTGAAGATTCTAAATCCATCAGAATCCGGTCATATAGTTTTGTGAGACATTTCTTGGAATGACACCTGAGAAAGTTCCCACTTACAAGTAGAGAAGAAAATAAAATGAAAGAACCTTTGAAGAAATCGAGTACATTTTATTGGCTCTTGCTGCAGCAAATTTCTTGGATCTATTCAGAGATAAACTTAAGTGAAGAAGGCATTGCTACTTAATTTAATCAGCATTTTAAGGATTTAGTGTTGGCAAGATACTTGGAAATGTTGCAAAATACAAAATATTTTCAGATTTTTGATCCAGAAATGTAGACTGGGATTTTGCCAAGCCTATTCCTTATGCAGTATGATGAGAATGTTTCTTCCTTGCTTTGGTTTCTTCCAGCTTGTAGAGTAGGTGAAAAAAATTGGCTAGCTTGGAAGGAAACACTCCCACTCAAGAAAATAGTTCATATTGTAAAGAATAGAGAAATTTTTCTTGAACCAGATCAATCAAATTTAATGAAGATTAGGCAGAAGAAATGCAGCATAAGAAGAGGCAGAATCGATTGTTAGTGATAGCTTGGGAAATGCAGCCAGTTGAACAGAATTCTATAGGGCAAAAGTTTTATTTCAGTGGGTTCAAATGGAGTTTGTTTTTATATTTTTATAAATAATATTTTTATACTTTTAACCTTTTGTTTTGAAAATGAGTGTTGTTTTACCCACTTCATATCAGGAAGACATTAAATTTAGAAAACATAACTTTGGTCATACTGACTTTTTTTTTTCCTCTTTAAATTTTTTATTGTTATGTTAATCACCATACATTACATCATTAGTTTTTGATGTAGTGTTCCATGATTCATTGTTTGTGCATAATACCCAGTGCTCCACGCAGAACGTGCCCTCTTTAATACCTGTCACCAGGCTAACCTATCCCCCCACCCCCCTCCCCTCTAGAACCCTCAGTTTGTTTTTCAGAGTCCGTCATCTCTCATGGTTTGTCACCCCCTCTGATTTCCCCCCTTCATTCTTCCCCTCCTGCTATCTTCTTTTTTTTTTTCTTAACATATATTGCATTATGTTTCAGAGGTACAGATCTGTGATTCAACATTCTTGCACAATTCACAGCACTCACCATAGCACATACCCTCCCCAATGTCTATCACCCAGCCACCCCCTCCCTCCCCCCCCCACCACTCCAGCAACCCTCAGTTTGTTTCCTGAGATTAAGAATTCCTCATATCAGTGAGGTCATATGATACATGTCTTCATACTGACTTTTTTTCTGTTCATGGATTTTTGTTAGCTGTTGTGTAAATGGGGAGAAAACTTGATAGATGTTAGATGTCTTAAAGTTGGATAGCTTCGTTTGAAACTGATAATTGACAGTATTTATAAATAAAATGGGTTGATAAATTTGTGGTGTTTGATATACCCAGACAGGTTGAGATTACTTCTGTGAGCCTTAATAAATAACTTTCTAATGCTAACCTAACTGAGTGACTTTAGATGTTTATAAAGTACTTTGAAATATAAGCAAAAGTTTTAGAGTTTTCCTTTTGTTTTACGGGAAAATAAGCTCTCCTCTTTGGCCTAATTATGAAATTTACATTTGTGATTGGCTAATGAGCTGGAGTGAAATCAGGGAAACTTGGGATGTTAGATTTGAAAATCAGAACGGGCACTGCTGTGTTTTTCACAGGAGCTGATGTGTTCTCTTGTGTTTGACTCTTTTTTCCAGTGAAACCAGCAGTGTGTGTAGCAGCAGTGACACAGGGCTCTTTACCAACGATGAAGGACGGCAAGGTAATCTTGATCCCAGCTTTGGGCTGTTGGTTTGGTATTTCTGGGGAGATTCTAATGATTAGAGGAGTGACTCACTTGAGAATATGGTGGTGGTTTATGGCAGTGGTTCTCAAACTTTAGAGCATTTGAAGGCCACCTGTTAAAATTCCTGAGCTCCTAGAAATCAAATAGGTCTAGAGTTGGCCCCTGGAATCTGAATTTTTCATAAGTACCTGCAGTGATTTTTATGCAGGTAGTTCAGACTTTGAGAATCATTGATTAGGGGAATATAGTCTCAAGGATGGGCCTTGAGGAAGTTGCTAACTTTATTAGAACCAAAAAATATCCTTCTGTATTATACTTTTTGGATATTAAGACATTCTTATTTTTACATAAGAATTTATTTTTATAACCTTACTTATAAATGAGCATAGTGTTCTAGATGAATATATTATAGAAAACATCTTCTTTATAATGTTAAAACTCCTGAAGTTTAGCATAGAGCACTGTGAATAAGGCTGGTATATGTTAATTACCAGTTCTTTATCTTTATAGCCTAAACAGTAATTTGAAACTTTGTTTTATCCTGTGCACTTGCTTAGGACCACACTAATTGTGTACCAATAATAATTTCATATAGCTCCTTTGGACTGTAGTTCTGATAATCTAAATAAGGGATTTGTAGATGTCTAAAGTCCCTTTTAGCTCTGAGATCCAATGATTTTTCTTTAAGGTTTAAGTGACTGAAGGACGGAAGCACAATGGCTATATGTCCAGGTTGATCCAGATAGGCTCCCTAGTAACTGAAGGAATCCTGGGACTGTGACACTCAGGATCCAACTTCTGATTTTGGAGAGAGATCATGGGGCAGGGTATCTGACCTGTGCCTCAGGTGCCTCAGAGTCGTGGGCATGAATGGAGTTGCTGAGCTTCCTCCTGTAATAGAGGTTGTGAGTACATTTCTATCCCTTTCTGATTCTGAGGGAGCTATGTGTCATTAGAGGCTGTGTGTGTATACTCCCAGGTAGGGTGCAGCTAAGGTCTTGATTCTTTTGTCTCATACCAGGGAAGTCTGGTTGTCTTTCCATGAATAAACCAGTGCATACTATTCAGAATTACAAATTTTGCTTTTTCTTTGCTTTTATACTGTTCTATGGAGTATCACAATGTGTCTCTCTCTCTTTTTTAAGATTTTATTTATGTATTTGAGCAAGACACAGAGATAGCGGCAGAGAGCATGAGCGGGAAGAGAGGGAGAAGCAGGCTCCCTGCTCAGCTTCTGGGTGCTGAGCAGGGAGCCTGACACAGGGCTCCATCCCAGGACTCAGGGATCATGACCTGCGGGGAAGGCAGACACTTAACTGACCTGAGACACCCAGGCGCCCCTCACAATGTGTGTCTTAAAGACTATGATGTGTAATTATCCAGAGGTTTAAGAAAGTGTGGACAGATTAAGTGTTGGGCCTTTGGAAAAACCTTTCTACTGGTAAGGAATCTTTGGTTTATGATGGAAGATTTTAGAATATTCTATAGCCCCAGCTTTCCTCTCTGTCTCAGCTTCATGCATTCTGATGATTAGATTCTTGGAGTTCTCAGCACAAAGCTATGTTAATTTTCTGCTTCCATGTCTTTTTTTATGCTCGTGTCTTTGCCAGAAATCTCATCCTTACCTTTTCTTGAATGGTGGGTCATCCGCCGAGACACAGTTTTCCTTTTGCCCCTCCAGGGCATATTTATAGACTGAATCAGTGGGGTCTTTTGCTCTCAATTTCTTATGGGGTTTGGCCAATAGGAGGCATTAGCAGAGGAGTGGAGGGAGGGAGGGAGGTGAATGATATTGAGTGTATTAGGCAAGTTTTTATCATGATAATACTGTTTAACAGCCCCAGAATTTCAGTGGTTTACCACTTTTATTTCTTGCTGTGGGGCTGGGCGTTGGCTGTGGTTCAGCTGATCTAACTTGAGCTCAGCTGGTCTCTAGGCTTTAAATTAGGTTTGTATCTACTCAGCGTATCTTATCATGGGACCTCTCCTAGAGGCTCTGTGTGGCATGGGCTTCTCTTGCTGGAAAACGTGAATGCTAAGTGACCAAACCAGAGCATACATACGTATTTAAAGCTTGTGCTTGAGTCACATCTGCTAATGTTCTACTACCTAAAGCAAGTTATATGACAAGCCAGGTATCAGTGGGATGAGGAAGTATGCTCTGCCTCAAGGGGAAGGCTCTGGAATTTCATGATAAAAGGCAAAAGGCATGGATGTATTATCATAGGGAGGTAGTGAAGAGTTGGAAACAATAATGCAGTCTACCACATTGGATTGTCGCTTTCCTTGGCTCCCTTTCTGTTCGGCAGCCTTCTATAACCTCAGTTTTCTCTCTGGTCTCTGATAACCATTCTTTCTCCTTGCTGCTTCAGGTTTAGGAAGGGTAAAGATTCCCCACTGTGCTGGCTCCAGGGTGCTTCACCATCCCTTATTGGTTTCTGTTAATACTGTCTACACTTTTGTAAATAGTCACTTCATTAAAGTCTCGATTATCCCATTTAAATGTGTGTGCATTTCCTGAGGATTCCGACTGATAAACACTCCGTGCAGGTCTCATCTCCTAGAACCCTTACTCTTTCTTTCTCTGTACTTAGTGCTTTCTTATCACTTACCATATGACGTTATTGTTTATAGATGTGTGTCTTTTCCATTGAAGCCTTCCAAGACAGGAATTTTTTTTTATTATTTGAAACTACAGTGGGTAACACATTGCCTGGCATATAGTAAACTCTTTAATAATTAGTTCCTGGGAAAGCCAGATAAGGGGGAAATTCTCCTTCTTCTCCCTCAAACAGAATTAGACATAGAACCTCAGATTATAAAACAGCTAAACCTATTTTGGTTAAAGCAAGAGGAGCAGAAGTCCGGAGCCTGACCCATCAGCCTCTTCCTTATTCTCTGGCCAGTAGTCTTTTGGGGGAGCTGCTGTATCATGCATCCTAGTGAACCCAGGGTTGGGGACTCCTGGTCTAGATGACTTCACAAGGTTTCCTCCAATGCAGTGAGTCCCTTTTTATATTGCCAGAAATCTTGAGTGAATGCTTGAGAACCAAAAAAATGCCATTATGGGATGCCATTAGTCTTCAGGAAATACGATCTAGCTAACTATCCTGTTTTAATAAATGGCCTAAGGAATGCTTATGAATAAGAAAGGAATTAATATATTGACATGCAGAGAAACTAATCGTTCTTAATTCTGAAGCCTGTCTTTAGTTCATCTTGTGTACATGGTTTGGTGAGGGTAGTGATTCTTAAAATGTGGTTCTGAAATCAGCTTAGCATCACTTAGGGAACTTGTTAGAAATGTAAATTTTTGATCCTTCCGGGACCAGAATCAGAAACTTTTGGGGGTAGGACCCAGCAGTCTGTTCTGACAACACTTTCTGCTCCTTTTGATGTACATTGAAGTTTGAGAACCACTGTCTAGAGAAACAGCTGTTGGTGGTGTGTTTTTATAAGGGAACACTTTGAGTAACTTTTTTACGGGCATTTTCATTTTCTCTTTTAGAGATCTCCAACGTGAGTTAAGAGTTATCATTATCCTGGCCCATGTCAGTGGCCCATGAATCTGATACTTCATGTGCTTAACATGGCCTGAGCAGTTTTCCTTGGGATCCGGCATATATTAGAGAATGAATACACCATGAATTCTTTAGATGTTCTTGTAGTAATTCCCTTCATCCTTGCTATTTTGAAAGGAGTATGGAGTGGCAGACCTAAAGTTGTCTGTCGTACTACTTTTTGTGGGTAGGAACAAGTTCTCTTGCAAACTGAGATGCTGTCATCCTAGCCAGTAGAAAGAGGTTTGAGCCAAGAGTCTGGCTATATGTGTCTAGTCTTGACTTTGTCACTGATGAAGAATCTGGCCTTGGGCAAATGGTGTAACTTTATGACAAGCCGTGGGGGATTATATTGCTTGTCCCTGTGGTTAGTTTTTTCCTGGTTGCTTGGATTGCTAGTGTCAAGATGATTTTTCTGTCGCATTAATGGGGTACCAAGGAAGAATTGAGGTATAGGTATACATTTTTAATTCACCTATTATGAGAAATGCAAATATAACATCCCTCTGGAATAGCTAGTTTTGAATTGAGAAACATTTGTGGGCTGTAAACCCCCAAGTCCATTTATACCACAGAATGGTACAGAAGAGGCAACTTATTTTTGTGTTAAAGGCTTTGGAGTTAGTCAGGCTTTAGGTTCAAACCTTGGCTTCATCATTTACTAACTTGATCTTGCCTTCTCTGGGCTTTAATTGCTTCATTTATAAGTTGAAATTAGCGTAGGGTTTAGAAGAGATAGTATACTGACAGATTTTTAGCATGGACCCTCATAGGTGGTAAGGGTTTAGTAAATGGTAGCTTTATTAGTTTTTTACTCTCAAAAAAAGTCCAGTGTACCACAGTATGACATTTATGTGAAACTAGTTTGACACTCTAGTTTTCATCATAATACAGATAAAAAAGAAGGATCAAAACAATTTTTTTGTACTTTGATTTTATTTAAAAAGTATAATCAAATCTATAGCTCTGAGAAATCATCCTCCCGTTTGGTTTTCCATAGAACATGTTAAAATTCCAACTTAACGATACCATCTTTTTACTTTAGGGGATGATGAGCAGAGTGATTGGTTCTATGAGGGAGAATGTGTCCCAGGATTCACTGTCCCTAATCTTCTGCCGAAGTGGGCTCCTGATCATTGCCCTGAAGTAGAAAGAATGGATTCTGGACTGGATAAACTTTCCGATTCCACATTCCTTTTACCTTCTCGACCAGCTCAAAGAGGTAAGTTCTGGAGACCAAAATACACTTCACATTTTTATGGTTCTCTTTGGGGAGAATCATCCCATGGCAAGCATACTCATGCCTCTAAGCATGCATTAACTATGTGAATTTTGAAGCTAGTCCAGGGATTTTTCTAGAAGATTCAAGGGTGAGTCTCAAAGCTTGAGGTTCTCCATTCGTACCTAAATCAACCCATGGAGACTCTTGGGATATCTATTAGCAGGGCATTCCTTCAGCTTGCTATTGCCATTTGTGCCAGATTTAGGAAGCCTAGCAGCGTGTCACTGCTGCTTACCTGCTGTGAAACCGATGGGCTATGGAGTGCTCAGTGGGAGCCTGAAGTATTGGATCTTGGAAGAGAACAGATTTCAGTAAGAACATTCACATACAAGGTATAATGACATTTTTTTAATTGGATGATTTTAAAATAATTCCTTAAATAATTTTATTTTATTCTATTATTGTGGACTTAAACACAAATACATCCTTTCCTTTTGCTTTTCCTTTACTTATGATATAGCAGGGTAGAGTGGAAAGAGCCTAGGACAGGGGGAAGGAACTGGGGTGATAATACTCTGAGGTACTGTCTTCTAGCTCTGACTGACAGAGTCACTTCATTTCCTTGGGATATGGGGGTCATCACTTAAAATAATTACGGCTTTGAGCAAACTGTTTCAGGGGTTTCTCTTAGCTCTATAAATTTATGATTCTGGGGTGCCCAGTAATCAATCAGTCATTTATCAAGTATTTGTTGGGCATCTGTTGGTGGACAGAATTGTGCCCAGAGCTGTAAACTCCTATAGCATTTTGTTATGATAAATTTGGGTGATTGAAAGTCCTTCTCAAAACAGTTGGCTCTTGGTAAAGATTATTGCCTGGCTGAAGCACAAATTTGCTATCTTAATAACATGCCTCAAACATTTCAGCGACAATTTCTGAAAGTTCTTTACGGACCACTTAAAATGCACACAAATAAGAACAGGAAGAACAATTTAAAATGGCCTGTAATTCCATACCCAGAGACAGTGTCATTGTTAACACTTGGGTGTGGATTCTTCCAGTTGTGTTTTTTGTGTATAGAATACATACAGCAATTAGAAAAATGGGACTATACTATACAGGCTATTATTACTATTATTCTAATGTTTTACTATTATTCTAATGACTTAAATGTTTTTGAAATAATAACTAGCATTTAATTTGTAATTAGAAATTGTTGATAATGCCTTTTATTTGTGTAGTGTTTTCAGTTTATAAAGTACCTTCGCTGGGCTATTTCATTGAGTCTTCACATCAGCCCTGGATGATAGGACTGAGCGAGTGATTATCCCTCCTTTCTAGGTGAAGATGCCTAGGTCAGAGGTAAAGACACACTTAAGATCATACTGCAAAGACAGAACAATAAATCCTTGGCAAAAAGACTAGTGATACTAGTTTAAGAGTCAGTCTATGCACCAACAATGAATCATGGAACACTACATCAAAAACTAATGATGTAATATATGGTGATTAACATAACAATAAAAAATTTAAAAAGAAGTAAAAAAAAAAAAAGAGGGAGTTAGTCTAGTAAGATCCTGGGGAGGAAGGCCTTTGGTGTACTAGAAGCCTATCATTGCTAATGAATCTTCTGCATTCCATTTCTGAGGACTCTCTTCTTTTTTTTAGGATACCATGCCCGCTTGAATCGTCTGCCTGGAGCTGCAGCTCGATGCCTCAGAAAGGGCCGAAGACGGCTTGTTGGGAAGGTGACTGCTCTTACTGTCTACTGGGCTCACTGGGAGACTGGCAGGACAATAATCCCTGTGGGATTTGTGTACCCTGTTGATAAGCAGAGGTGCTGCAGAATTCCTTGGAGTAAATTAAGCCAACTGAAATATTTTGCAAGTTCATAAGAGTGAACCTTAATGGAGGCTATAAATGGATACACATGTAAAAGATGAAGCTGAACTCGTACATAAGTTTTGACAAAGCAAATACTGTTACGACAGTTTGTCTATAAATCTACAGGCCTGCTCTTGTCTCTTCTATTCTTTTGATTAACCTTATATTATTATTGTAGAAATTAAAATACTCTTGGCTTCTTTATAACTCTTGAATTCATGAATGCTTCTTCTGTCCTCACTTTGGTCTTTTATTCTAGAATTCATTAAAAAGTAAAAAACTGGAAAGAAAACCTGTTACCAGATTTCAAAAGCTTCTCCTTGGCCACATGGGAGGACTCTCTACCATTTATTCAGTTCTGCCTTTGTCAGGGACTGTACTGGGCACTCAGTTCATTTAATCCTCCTAACAGCCTTATAGAACAGGTGATACTCCCACTTAGCAGATGAGGAAAACTTGGGTTCAAAGAAGCTAGGTAATGTCTGATATTACCCAGATAGAAGTCGCAGAAGAGAGGGTTGAACCCAGCTGTACTTCTCTTTTATCTTTTAAAATTATTAATTTTTTTGAAGATTATTTATTAATTTGAGAGAGAGCACAAGTGGGGGGGAGGGGTAAAGGGAGAGGGATGAGCAGACTCCTCCTGAGCAGGGAACCACTTAATCCCAGGATTCTGGGATCATGACTTGAGCTGAAGGCAGACACTTAACTGAATCACCCAGGTGCCCCTAAAAATTTAACTAATTTTTTACTCTAGCTTGAGATAGAAGGTAGGTTAAGAATGGGGCTCATACCTAGTTAGAGAGGATGGTGGTGGGCAAAGGGCAATTTCAGAGCATTAATGCGGTCGCTGCATAAACATTTAGAATGCCTACTCTGTGTCAGGCTCTGTGCCAGGCCAGGTACGTAGGGATCACAGCCACAGCCTGGCTACCCTCAAAGGGCTACTGTTTTGTAGTTGAAATAAGGAACCTTTTTCTGAAATTTTAGCTATGTAAAAGAAATGAAGCTATTTATTTCCAGATGAACTCAGATATTTTTAATCTTTAAATTCAATTTCAAGTCTCTTAATTAGAAAGACATTTGATATTGGAAGAATGATACCTTTTTCTTTTGCCTCATTGATTTCACAGACATTAAAATGCTGCTTTCACTGTTTTGGGAGTTTATTCTTAGTTAACAGGACAGCTAATAGGGTAGGAATATGTAAGGTGGAGGGAGGCAGGAGGTTGGGAATAGGGAACAGAGAGATGGTTTTACTTTTTCTCTTTGTCAGTTAGACTTGAAAGATAATGTTCTACCTACTATCTACCTTACTTTGTTTCAGCTCCTGTAAAATAAGAGCCTTCTACTTCCATGGAAGTAAATCAGTTCGTCTTGAAGGCTCCCTTTAGCTTGCCTGGAACGAAACTCTAGGGCCTGTTGGATGTGCCTCTAAGAATTTCAAATGAATAGGATAATATTTACTTGTTTAATTCATCTTCATCACCTTAAAGGGATATTTGTCATTTGTAGCAGAGGTCAATGTTCTGCCCCCCTTCTTTCCCTTCCCCCACCTCTCTTCTCTTTTTCTAAATTGTAATCATAAATAATGAGTTTCATTCACAGCTCCCTGCCAACGAACTGCTAATTACGCAAAGTACTGCTTGTAATTTACACAGTAATAAACTGTAAATTTAAACATTACGGCCCTTTAAGTTAATAATTTTTCTGCAGTAACAAATAGCTCATTTTTCACCCGTCCTTTCCCTTGGCCCCACTATTATGGCTGTGTCTGTGACCAGGAGGCATGTGTGTAATGGATGAAGAATGTGAAGAATACAGTATGTGAAACCTTTTCATTTAGCACCACTCCCGCCCAGAATCTGACCTCAAATTAATTTTTCTATAGTCAGTTGTACCCTAATATTTTAGGCTAATCCACACACATAAATGAATACCGATCATAATATTTGCCCAGTAACAAATGTGTTTGAGTAACAGGCTTCACGTTCTTGACATTCATGCCCATGACTTATGCGCTCTCATTTTAACATTTACTCTGATGTGCGTAACTCTTATTCATGTACCATTGGTGCGCTTCCCCAGGTACTGTGATAGACATTCATTGTAAATGTACTCAAGTTAAATAAAGGGTGAGTGCCTTGTGCCATTTTTCAGTTTTTTTGGAGATGATTAGTTTCTGAATTGCTTGTGGTGTTATGGGTAAGATTTCATATTACAGTCTTAGCAACCCTAAATTTAAGAACCAATTTGTACAAACTTCTGCTTTACTTTAAGAGATGATGCTTAAGAGATAAGACAGGGTAACAGTTTTTTTAAGTTATAAATTCCTTTAATATGTGTACCTTTAGTCAGCAGATATTAGGTGTTACCAGTGAGGACTGGGTAAATTTCCCATTATGAAGGCTATTGGGGCTGTAATTGTATGATCTGGGGAGGTTGGTGTGCAGCCTGTTAAGTTCTATATACTTTAATAACTCACTATTAAAATGCTATCTATAGTAAACAAGGTTTGTAATGACTTTTTTGGAACACTAGAGAAAAATAAGTCTAGAATAACATAACACTTTTAAGATAGATTCCCATAAAAAGAAATAAACTTGCTGTTGGATTTTAAGATTGACATTTGACATGTGCCTTTGAGGTTGCTGGCACAGTTACGGGAAAGTGTGAACTTGATGACAGATCATACTTTATTTGTTTCTGTGGTTAGATGACACTCTTGTCTTCCTTGCCTTCGCAGGAGACCAGCATAAGTACTGAGAGAATAGGCCACATCATTAGTGACCCTCGGCAGAAGGAGTAAGTGCTTATATATTTACTCATTATCCTAGCCCATTCCTTGGAGTAGGAAGCAGAGGGAAGTTTTACGAAGGAACCTAGAAATCTGAGCTGAATGAGATCTTAGAGATTTGTACTTTACAACAGTTAACATGGCTAATGCTTTAATCTCATGAGAGTGATTTTTTTTCCTTTCTAGACTAATTTTTATTTCTTTGCTGTTTATATGTATGGATGCTTTATAAAAGTAGCCTCCAATTAGGATGTTACTATTTATTTATTTATATTGATTGGGATTGATGTATAACATTACATAAGTTTCAGGTGTACAACATTGTAATTCAGTATTTGTGTCCACTACAAAGTGATCACCATAAATCTAGGTGCCATACATCAGCTTGAAATGGAGCCCTTTCACCCACCCCTCAACCCCCTTCTCCTCTGGGAACCACCAATCCATTCCTTGTATCTATGAGTTTGTTTTGTTTTGTTTTATTCTTTCATTTGTTTTGTTTTTAGCTTCCACATATAAATGATATCATACAGTATTTGTCTTCTTTCTCTGATTTATTCATTTAACCTAATCCCTCAGGGTTTGTCCATGTTGTCACAAATGGCAAGATTTCCTTCTCTTTTATGACGGAGTAGTATTCCATTGTGTGTATGTATATTTTTGTATACACCACATGTTCTTTATCCGTTGATGAACACTTAGGTTGTTTCCATATCTTGGCCATTGCAAATAATGCTTCAGTGAACATAGAGGTGTATATATCTTTTCAAGTTATGTTTTCATATTCGTTGGATAAATATGCAGAAGTGGAATAGCTGGATCATATGATACATCTATTTTTAATTTTTTGAGGAATCTCCATACTGTTTTCCACAGTGGCTGCACCAGTTTACATTCCCACCAACAGTGTACTAAGATTCATTTTTCTTCACATCCTCAACAACACTTGTTATTTCTTGTTTTGTTGATAATAGCCATTCTAACAGGTGTGAGGTGATATCTCATTGTGGTTTTGATTTTCATTTCTCTGAAATTAGTGATATTGCGCATCTTTTCATGTGCCTGTGGGCCTGTGTGTCTTTGGGGAAATGTCCTTCACGCCCTCTGCCCATATTTTAATTGAATTGTTTGGGGTTTTTTGTTGTTGAGTTATGTGAGTTCTTTATATATTTTGGATGTTAATCCTTTATCTGATACATGAATTGCAATATCTTCTCCCATTCAGTAGGTTACCTTTTTGTTTTATTGATAATTTCCTTTGCTGCACAGAAGCTTTTTAGTCTGATGTCCCATTTATTTTTGTTTTTGTTTCCCTTGCCTTTGGAATCAGACACCCCCCCCCAAAAAAATATCAAAAGAGACCCATGGCAAGGAGCTTACCACCTATGTGTTCTTCTAGGAATTTTATGCTTTCAAGTTCTACATTCAAGTCCTTAATCTATTTATTTTGAATTAATTTTTGTGTATGGTATGATATGATCTAGTTTACTTCGTTTGTGTGTGACTGTTCAGTTTTCCCAATATCACTTATTGAAGAGTCTGTCTTTTCCCCATTATATATTCTGGCCTCTTTTGTTGTAAATTAATTGACCATGTTTGCATGGGTTTATTTCTAGGCTCTCTCTTCTGTTCCATTAATCTATGTGTCTGTTTTTATGCCCATACCTTAGTATTTTGGTTACTATAGCTTTGTAATATAATTGGAAACCAGGGAGCATGATACCTCCAGCTTTGTTCTTTCTCAAGACTGCTGTGGGTATGCGGGGTCTTTTTTGGTTCCATACAAATTTTTAGAATTATTTGTTCTAGCCCTGTGAAGTATGCCATTGGGACTTGAATCTGTAGGTTGCTTTGGGTAGTATGGACAGTTTAACAGTGTTAATTCTTCCAGTCCATGAGCACAGAATATTTTTTCGTTTATTTGTGTCTTCAGTTTCTTTCATCAGTGTCTTGTAGTTTTCAGTGTTCAGGTCTTTCACCTCCTCAGTTAAATTTATTCCTGGGTATTTTATTCTTTTTAATATAATTGTAAATGGGACTATTTTCTCATTTCTCTTTCTGATAGTTCATTATTAGTGTAGAGAAACACAACAGATTCTGTACGTTGATTTTGTATCCTGCAGCTTTGCTGAATTCATTTATCAGTTCTAACAGTTTTTTGATGGAGTCCTTAGGGTTTTCTATGTATGGCATCATGTCATCTGCAAACTGATAGTTTTACTTCTTCCTTTACAGAATGTTATATTTTAAGCTAATTTTTCTGTCTCTTAAAATTTTTTTTGTTCAGAATGCCTCTGTATTCTCCTCTAGGCTGCTTTTCCCATTTTTAGACCTCTATCTAGAGAAATATCTTTTTGTCTTCACTACTGTGGACATACAACTGGAGAGTCTGTGTTATAGGAAAAGTATCCCCCCTTTCTTGTGAGAGCCTTGTCCCCTAACATGATTGGCTATTTGATGTCCCCTGTGTACTTCATGGTTAATATCTAGTTCTGATACTATACTCATTAGCCTGGTCAAGTTTGTCATTTGTGAGTATGTTTTGTGTTCTTGTTGAATTTGGGGATCCTGTTGTCACTACACAGGTGAGAGTATGTTGGTGGGTTTGTTTTTAGAGAGTCCAGTGTTTTACATTTCATTATAAGGCTTTTTCCTTTGGAGAGTTATTTTTCACAAAAAACGTTTGTATACATTTACCATCCCTCTCCTTTCCTCCTTCAGTTCCTTCTTTTCCCCAGTTCGTTCTTCGTTACCCCAGCATCTTTTTTTCTGCTCCTCCTCTGTAATTTCCAGTTGCTGCTTTTATTTTCTTTCTGTTGTTCTCTCCCTCTCTTTAGTTTCTGGTTACCATCAGCTGGGAAAAGAGAACGAAATCAGGTAAGATCGCTTTTCTTTGTCATCTTTATTTTATCATTTGATTTCCTTTTCTTTAGAAAGAATAAAGCATTGGCTTCTGATTTTCCTCACATTTCTGCTTGTGCCCATGAGGTAAGGTCCTATGTTACGGTTTTTTTTTTAGAGGACTGTTGTCTAAGATTATCTGATATTGATTGATAAGAACTATAGCTAATTCCCTTTTTTAGGTTCAACTGTGTTTTTTTTTTCTCTTTATTACTTGTAATGCATATTTCATAGGGATCCTATTTTTATTTTAGTTTTGAACTTCGCAGTAAGAAATCAGAATGAACTTCGTTGGTTTATGGTTCAGTTTAGCACCAGCATCCTACACTGAGAAGTACAGTGGTGAGACCTGAACATAAGAAACAGGAGGAGGGAGGGCTGCTGGGAGTGAAGTGGGGTCAAGGCCTTAGAGCCTTGCCCGCTTAGTCTCTTAGTCTCTTCCCTGGCTGCCCCTGGAGAGGGCCCTTGGCAAATCTAGGCCTTTATAGGGGTCATAATTTAAAAATTACTGACGGTGGCTATCAGTATGTTCCTTTAATGTTTGCAGCTTTTGATTTTTGTGGGGATAGAGGTTGCTTTATCTCGATTAGGTATAAGATAGGTGAAGACTGGTAGGTAGAAATCTCAGGCGTCCTGTTGCTCAGCAGTTTTTATTTTGTGTTTTGACTCCTTAGGACTTACTAAATTGACGTACAGTTTAGACTTGGACCCTTCCTTTTGAAGTTACTACTTCAAAATGAGCTAGAGCAGTGGTACACCTAACTGGTGTGTACTTAGGAGATGATTTTAGATGGTGTGTGGACATATGATTGTTACTTTAAGTTATAATTTGTATTAGAAAAAAATATAATCATTCTATCAATCTTGTTGTTTCATAGAAATAGTAAGGACAAGGTTGAGTAAAAATAATTGGTATAAAGAAAAATACTGAGTAAATATAGTGCAGGTGGTGAGCAGATACAAAGTCATTAAGGTGGTATGTGAGAGACAGGAAACCAGAGTACTGATCATGTTTGCATCAGAGGATCGAAAGACAGAAGAGGGCCTACGGTGATCATCTAGTCCAGATCTGTTACTTACAAATGAGAGTTCAACGATTTGCCCAGAGTCAGACTTCTTTGTAAGTTCTTTTGAAATTATCATTTAGAGTTCTGGTCTTAAGATATATTTAGTACTGAAATTTGGGGGAAGGATTATTTATTCTGGGAGAAGTCCACAGAAAGCTAGAAAACAGAAAATAAGGTATTTTTTTGATAATTGTATCCGAGTTTGATCCTCACAACCACCTTTTGAGATAAATAGAAGTTTTACAGAAGAGAAATTAGAATTACAAACTGAAAGCAGTATTTAATTTAGTCCCCACAGCAATCCTGTAAAATAGGTAAGATAAACAGTACGTCCATTATACAGATGAGGATAGTAAAGTTCAAAGGAAGTATGTAGTTTTTAATGTATGGCAACTCAGGGGTAGGCTGGAATTAAATGTTAGGTATTCTTAATCTAGTTCTGTTTCTACTAACAATGGCTGCTAGTATGTGTTAACCAGTTATTTACTGGAAACATTGACCAGGATAAGGAAATAAAAGGTCATTTCATGCTAGTTTTCTTAGGAACAAGGACTAATAATAGCGTAAGTTCCTGTTTTGTCAAATAGAAAGTACTATCTTCTGCCATTTAAGTAATTGTCATGTATTAGAAGTTTTTGAAAAATTGTTACTTACCAAGGAATAGTCTTTTTTGAGGTGTGCGGGATGAGTATGCTATATTCATGGTTGCAACTTTACCGAATGGTATCTGCAGTATGGTAAAAGTCAAACGGTCAAAGGGGCAAAGTAATCAAACAGCAGGCCACTCTTTAGGATCAGGTCTTTTTCATATAAGCTTTTCTAAAATAATCTCATTTATTCCTGCAGTTTAATCCTCTGTCTCCCCTTTACTCCTTGGATGTTCTCACTGACGCCTCTCACCGAAGATGTTCACCAGCACACTGCTCTGCCAGGTAATTGTCTTCTGGTGACGGTTTTCTTCCAGACAGTACCCTTCCTTTATAACACTCTTCAAGTTATAAAGTATATTTGTATATAATATCCAATTTGATCTTTCAACAACCTTTAGAGACTAGTAGATGTTTTACAGATACAGAAACCAAGGCAGTGTTGAAGTATCTTTCCTATGATCACATGGCTAGTATGTGATTTAAGTCTCAATTGTGACCTAAGTCTTCTGACTTGTATTAGAACATGGATTCTTCTTTTGTTTTTTTAACAACATGGGGCTTGAATTCACAACCCTGAGATCAAGACCTGAGCTGAAATCAAGAGTCAGATGCTTAACCAGCTGAGCCACCCAAGCGTCCCTATGTCTTCTGACTTGTATTTCCTATTTCTTCGGCTAAAAGCCCCATCTTCAAAGAACATTACTAATGGTCCTTGTCTTGACCTGCAAAATTCTGTGTAATTTGCCTTCTGCCTGCATGTCCAGCCTCCTTTCCTATACTTCTTTCTCTTCACTAGGGTAGAGGTCCAGCTGTGCCAGGGAGCTCAGCTCCATTTTGTTCATCAAAAATAGCAACCTTTTCTGCCCCTGAACCTTCACACTTGTTCCCTTTGTCTGGAGTCCCATGCTAAGCCTCTTCTCACGGTTGGCTACTTCTCATCTCAACTCAGAGAGGACCTCTCAGACCATCCTATCTAAAGGGGCCACCTCCACTGCTCTCTGCTCATCGATTTCTTTCCGCTAAAGCTTTATCACAGTCTATAATGAATTTGCTTGTTGGGTTCCCCCCCCACAACTTTTTTCTCCTGTCTCACTAGGATATAAGCTTCATAGTGTGGGGACTTTGTTTAGTCTTGTTCCCTGATAATATCCCCAGCACCTAACATAGTGTCTGGCACTTACTAGACATTCGGTATGTATTTGTTAGAATGAATCCTTTGCCAGTGTGGCAGAATGAATCCTGCATTTTTCAGTAGAAATCCTCTGGAGTTAGATGACATGGGAAGTAAACATGGTGTTACTGGTAGCATCCCCTAGCAGGGTTATTGTGCACAAAAGAGGAGCTGATAGGCTGAACCATAGAACTTTTATTATTTCTAGTGGCACAAAGGATTTCTTTCCAAGGTTCTGATGTGGTGGGGTTTTTTTTTTTTTTTCCTTTTGTTAATTCATTCTTAAGTGGATATGTTCATAAATTGGTGTGCAAGCACAGGAAATTATCCTTTCACAGATCCAATGAGAACTTCCACTATGGGCTGTAATGATAAATTCTGTCCCATAACCTATTGCCAACTGCCAAACCTTCTACTGGACAAGTAGTAATAAAGTAATAAATTACTTCCATAAGGCCTTCTCTTCAGTAGTGTGCTGTTTGTTCCTCGTTCACTCACTCAGCACTTGCTGACTCCATACTGTGCACTAGGCTCTTTGTTCAGCTACTACCCTCAGGAGCCTCCATTCTCTTGAGAAAGCCAGGCGTGGAAATCAGCAGTACAGTGTGAAGTGACAGGTGTGTAAAAATGTACACCAGAATGATACAGAGCCCAGAAGGGAGGCTTCAATTTTCTTAGAGGTGGTGATCCTCAAGCTGTCTTGAAAGACCCAAGATTTCAATGCATAGGAAAGCGGTCCTCCAGCTTTTTGTCTTAATCCCACATGAAATAATGGCTGTGTATACTCTTTGGGAAGATTATATGAATAGCCCCATATCCTCTCAGATGCAGAAAATGGATTCTTTGCCCTCCTCCCTTTACTTCTGTTACCTAAAGCTGTGCCTTACTGTTTTGAGATCAGTATCCATGCTTTTATCAGGTTTCCTCTTGCTTCTAAAGCCTCATGCTGCCTGGAGTGGGCGTCAGCTTTTGTTTCGTTACGTATCTTACTGTCCATGTCATTGTCTTCGTTCTCCTGCCAGCAGTGCTTGTGGTCAGACTTGGAAATGTGAGGAAGTCTAGGCTGTGCTTCCAGTGCAGTCAGCTCTAGGGAAATACTGCTTATTGCTTTAGCCCACTGCTACAAACAAGGTGAGAGAATGTGGACAATTCTAGCTCATCTTTGTCCTTCTTGATGTCATTCCCAGGGCAGTGGATACAGAGTGGGTTGCATTCTTTGGGGGTAGGGGAAGACTTTTTTTAAGATTTTATTTTATTTTATTTTATTTTATTTTATTTTATTTATTTATTTATTTGATAGAGACCTAGAGAGAAAGCACGGATAGGCAGAGTGGCAGGCAGAGGGAGAGGGAGAAGCAGGCTCTCCGTGGAGCAGGGAGCCTGACAGGGGCCTCGATCCCAGGACCCTGGGATCATGACCTGAGCTGAAGGCAGCCGCTTAACCGACTGAGCCACCCAGGCGCCCTGGGGAAGCCATTTTTTAAATTTCAGTTTATCTGATCCTTAAAAAATGGTTTTTTGTTTTAAATTGTACATAGAGACATCCAGTAGCACATATTTTTGTTTTATGTATATGTATTACATACATAAAGGGTGTTTGTGCAAATGTTTTACTCATGAGGGAGCAGTCAGTAAAGTTTGGCAGCCATGGCTCTGTGGGAAATGGTCTGCCGAAGCAACCTCTAAGCAATTTTTAGAAAATGTGGGTGATGAAACCCTGAGCCCTCAGGGCATCCTCTCACTGCTTTGAAGTTGGGGAGGAGGGTGGTCCCTGCCCAGCAAGGGGTCAGTTGAGAAGGAGCCATTTAGCTTGGGTGTGGCTGAAGGATAAGATGGGCTTCGGAGCTGGATGGTTGGCTTTGCAGAGTGGACACCGTTTAACAAAGCCTGGTGTCTAGCAAGGAATGTTAAAGAGCCATGGTGGCAGGGAAAAGGCAGGTGAATGACTGTATTAAAAACTGTTTCGAATGGAAATTTTATCTTTTTCTTGTTCCATTTTATTTGTAGTAGGAAAAGATTTCTTTCAAAGCGTCTGGGCAGCCTTGGGAATTTCACACCTATCATTAGAACGGTGTGTGTGTGTGTGTGGTGACTATGTTATCATTAGTGGTATAATTTTATTTTGCGAAGAGAGAAGTGTTTCCTGTTTTATCACAGCTTTCCCCGAGGAGGGCTGGTGTATTAATTTGCTGTATTGCCTCCTGGCTGTTCCCAGGCTGTTTTTCCTCTTCATCATGGAATTTTTAATGGCCCTGGTGCCTCTTGGGAAGCATGTGAGGAAGAGTTCCTCAGGGAGTGCTTCCCTTTTTTCACATGCCTATAATTACTCTCCTTTAAGAGCACAAAGAGTTTGATAATCATGCCTGAACTGTGAAGGTTTCCTCTTGTCGGGTTACTGAGCTGAGGCTGCTTCCTGCCTGGACATCCCTGTTCCGCTCACTGGAACACTCAACTGCAGGAGACTGAGGACCCCTCAGCCACCCTCTTCACTGCTGGAGCCAGTCAGCTCTGGTTCTCACAGTGAGGCCTGGGGCTCACGGCGGGGGGGGGGGGGGGGGGGGAGGGCATGAGTGACCTCAGGGACTCTCATGTTTAGTGTTTAATTGCTATAAACAAGGAAATGATGGGACCATGATTTTAAGAAAACACTTTATTGATGTATCATTTTAATACAGCCCCAGATGGCAGGTGCAATGGATGGGCGAGGGAGTCTTTGTGGTCTTTGTACCACCTAATAGATTTGTGGGTTGTGAGGTTTTCAGAACTGCCACCCTAGAAATACTTAAATTTGGTGGTTTTCAACTCTCACTGCACTTTTGAATCACCTGAGAAGGTATAAAAATATAGCCATGCTGAGCCCCACCCCAAAGATTCTGACTTAACTGATCTGGGATGAGGCCCAAGCATTGGCATGATTTTTAAGTGACTCTAATACGCAGCCAGGGTTACGAACTGTTGCCCTAAATGCATATAATTTTATGGCTGGTGCTTTGTAATTTTCTTAATAGGAAATCCCGTTTTGTAATCAGCATGAGCTCTGTGATTTGGTATTGGGTGCATGAGTTCTTATGGGACGTGGAATGGTGGACTTCAGTTTGGAGGACTTCTGAAGTGAAGAAGAGAATGTCAGTGTCTAGCACAGTGCCCGGCACATAGTGATTGATGGGCGGACTTGCTGGGTAGGTGTTTGGATAGTTGTCAGGGTGCATGGATGAACTTCGTAAACCAGCTGTTTTGGTTTGGTTGTTTTGGTTGCTGGTATTGGGATGTTGTATTAAAGTAGTAATACTTGTTATTGGCCTTAGGAATTGCTGCTGCTCAAGCAGCAGGTGGTGTGATTGGTGTTTGGGTAGCGGCAGTGTATTGCTCTCAAGGACACAGTTCTAGAATGGTAATAAGAGCTAGTGCTGGAGGCAGCTTTTCCCAAAATGAGAGATTTATTGATTGTGAAGGATAGCTTTTCTTACCATGATTGCTGTAGAAAACCATTACTAGAACTTATCAAACGCTACATCTCTCTGTATGATGCACAAGTCACCAGTTGTGGTTTTTGAGTGTCTCGTGGCAGTTTTGAGTTTTCTCCAACTTTCCTTACCTTTCCTCTCTCGTGGGTGGTGATATGGTGGTGTATCACCACTTCCGTTTATTCCTTCTTTAAGTTTTTAATCTCACGTTAGTGGGTATTAGTGTGAGGCAGTCCCCAGTAAGAATCTTGGCTTTATCTGGGCAAATGACTTAACATCCCTATACCTCGATTTTCTTATCTTTAAAATGGAAATACTCATTTTTAGTGGGCTAGTGGGGATCAAAATGAAATCATGTATTTGACTACTTAGCATGCTGGAAGCTAATATGATTATTTTTGTTACATTCCCACTACCCCTACCTTGTCCTTAGGATAGTTGCAGTTTTATAAACTTCAAGTTGGCTTCCAGAGTCATTTGCTAATGAGATGTTGTATAGATTCTTGAGGTGCTTAAATAGCCTCAAATGGACTATAAGAGGAGGCGTTTGGACAGTGTTTGGGTAAAAAAGAGAGACCTTCCTGCCCATCAGAGAGTTGAAATATGATAGGCTGTGCTCATTGTAATTCATTTTATCTGTTCACAAACGTTATGATCTGCATATCAGAGTTGTGTGCCCAGCTGGTTGTGCCACTTGACAAGGAGTTTCAAAGAGCGAAAAGAAGACTAACTTTGCCCTATTAATTTTGACCTTTGGAGCCATAGTAAACAGCCTCGGGTTTCACCTCAGGGCTTAGGGGAAAGAACCTGTTATTAGTCCTGTACCTGCTGGGGCTACTCTGATGCACAGCAGCCCTGCCCCCCTCTGTAGCTCCTTAGTTTTGGCCATGTGTGAGGAAATGTTTCTGCTGGGATATTGTCCATAAAGCTGCCCAGTCCTACTGGAACTTCCTTTCCAGAGAAGTGCACAGCTCTTGAGTCTTTTGTCCTGCCCTGGATGGTCTTGTTGACAGCACCTCTCAGCTGGCTGGCATCTTACTGCACTAAGCAGAGTGATGAAAGCATTTTCCTCTCCGGCCACTGTACAGACCCAGCTTTCCAGTCGATGAAGAACTTTTGTGCTCCTGCGGGTGACACGAAACCACTCCATGATCTGTCAACCTCGGCCCAGCCAAGGGAAGGAGAGTGCCGAGAATTTTCAGGTGCTGGTGAGCTGTTTGTCACCGACCGCTGAGGGTTAGGTTTGAGTGAAAACACTGTTGGAATTGCTGCGATCCCTTCCGGTCAGATAAGCCTCCTCCTGTCCTCTGACTGTGAAGTGGTTTTCTGTCGTTCGCTGCAGCTCGTGTCAGGCCTGGACCCTTTTCCTCTGTGTGCAAAGCTGAGAAAATAATTCCCCTACTGGGTGTTTCATAAATGTCTGTTAACCCCGAAGAGAAAATCACCTGTGAGGAGGGGGCCTCTCTACTTCCCAAGATTTAATCCTGTTTTCATTCATTTTTACCTTAGCACTTTGTTCTTTGATTACAGCTCAGTGTCTTGTATCTGTTCGTTCTTTACACATCGGCCTTCTTCACTGTGTTGTGAGCTCCGGGGGACGGGCCCTCGGCTTAGTCATCTTTTGTGTACCCTTTCCACATCCAGCAGAGTGCTTTACTCAGGGTAGGCTTCCAGAAATTTGTGTTAGCAATAATTGAGGGGAATAGATTCGTAATTAAGGAGAATAATTGGAATATATGATATGTATGACCTTTGGTCCTTAGAAAAATCAATAATTTTTTTTCCTGGTATTACTTGTTTGTATGTGCTTAAGAAAAAATACAACAAACAAGTACCTTCTCACAATAGATTTTATTTTTATTTCCCATATTAAAAAAGTGAACTTTTCAATGGGTTTTTAAAATGAGTAAGTTTTTGAAGGTGAACTATTCCTTAAATTGGCTTGCCATTGGCAGGTAAAGACTGTTTCCACTCCTTAGGAGTGATTCTAAACATCTTTGTTCTAAATCTAAAGCAGCCACTTCAGTTATTTTTTGCCAACATTGGTTCTATTAAACATGCATGTATTTCTCAAAGTAATTTTTTTTCCCCCAGAAGTACATTCCTGCCCCAGGGACATAGTGATCTGCCCAGTTTCCTAAGTAACACTGCAGTTTTAACAACTCACCTGATCTTTCTGTTACGTGCACTAAAAAGTGAAATAGAAATGTTGTGTTTATGTGTAGATATACAGAATACTCTTTCAGTTAATTGCTAATCTTCAGCATTCACCTTCACATTTGTGAATTTAGTTACTCTTCCTGAAGTAAGAATTTTTAAAGAATGTATTTTTTTGCTTTTAATGCTCACTCCCCACCCCCCACCTGCACCCCTCATCAGTTCCTTTCGGCCAGTGCTGCAGAATGTGGTGTGTTTAGGGGGAGTACTTAGGCTGTGACAGGCGGAGTGCCGCAAGAACCCCAAGGCCCAGATCAGATGAAACAGAACCAGGGTAGCATGTCTTTTCTCTAGGGTAATTGCTTGTATACTAGGGAACAGCATTTTTATTTAAATTAATTTTCATTTAATCATTCTGTTATTCTTTAGGTTAAATTTTTAGATCTTTTTTATTAACTAGGTTGGCTTTGGGAATTTGGCATATATTTTTTTTTAACTCAGTAATTTTCACAGCAGGTAGAAGCTTCTCGGAATTCCCTGAGGAGAAATTTCAGAGTAAGCATAATACTGGTTCTTTTCTCACCCCAGCATGGTTGGGCATGCATATTTCATAAAAATCTCCTTACGGGATTCTGATAACCATTGCCACTCCAATTGAGAAGAAGTTTTAACTTGGTAGAAATTTCAGCTTAACTGATACTTAGCCTTTCTGCTCCCTGCATAATTGAAAGATCCCCGCCCTCCACACACAGCACATGATTTGCAGTGCGGGAACGACTATATACTGTTCTTGACAAAGAATTTTTAAAAATTGAATTAAATCTTCTACCCTTTCTACCCAATGTGTGTTGGTGAGAAGGGGAGGCTCCGACTTCCCCTGCCCTTTGTGACAGCTGCTTGTGTGTTGACCCTCTTCAGTTTCTATCTTGTGAGAGTAGACAGATACTGTCTGAGCAAAATAACACAAATTAAAGAAATAACACATTGGGAAGGAGGGGAGCCAACTACTCCTAAGTGAAAATGAAGGTGGGGGAGGTCAATTTTTTATTTTTATTTCACTTTCTTTCATTCTTTATGTCTGTAGTTATTGTATGGAATTATTTGGGGACACAAGAAAATTGGACCGGCCTCTTGAGTAGGAAGCTGTGGCCGCAGCAGGTGCATACTCCCATGCTCAGGTTCCCCAAAATAACACAAGGGACCCTTCCAATGCCGCATGGATATTACTCCTGAACAGGATGTCCTCGTGCTCAGAATGTGCTATACAGCGTGGCAGGTTCCTTTTCCTGTCTCCTTTAAATCCTCCTCCAAGCACTCAGCTTCCTCTGTGTTTTCCCCAGGCTCTGGGTCTCCAGGCTTCCGGGTCTTCTTCCTCTCTGGTTTCCAAGGTTCTTCCCAGGCAGACAGAGCCCTCAAAGGGAAAAATAGATTTTCCCAAGCTGTGAACTCTACCATTACTAGTGTTCACTTAAAACCAAAAAGAAGGAAAATGTCTTACTGTCCTTTATAACTTGACTGTTTCTCTTCTTCCTTTCCCAGATCTTTGCACGTAGGGAGAGACAAATATCCTTTCTGTACTCAGACCTAAGGTGTGATGTTATGTAACTTCTTATGAAATAGCTCTCCAGTCTGGAAACGGTCCTAAGAGAAATGTGTTAAGAGGGAAGGAGCGTTAAACTGAGTTTTAGGAATGAACGTGGCTTCTCTTTATCCTTGCCTCAGTTTCTCTATTATCCAGATTCTATAACTAGAAAAGCTGTGTGGCTGGAAATAGGACTAGACTACGAGGTCCTTTAGGGACGAGACTGTCTCTTTTGTTCAGCACCTCAGTAAAAGCAGTGAACAATGAAAGAAGCAAAATAGCTCTTTAAGTAGAAAGGAAATAGTCCACACAAAAATACATACTTTTACGACAAAATAAGGCGGTTGACTTCATAAGCTTCATTACGTGGGTTCCTTAGAAAGCCTTCAGTTCTTTCCTAAGTTATCACCAGAGGAATTTACAAAATTTGAAGGATTTAGAATGTTCAGGCCAACAATTAAAGAGTGGGAATAGGGTGGTAGAAGTAGATCATTTGCCACAGAAACAAGTAACAGGCTGGAGACTTAGCAGTCAGGGGTCATTTAATGTAGGGACAATTAACCCTGAAGCCCTTACCATCACTGGGCAGGGCAGAGTGGGGATGTGAGAACTATGACCCAGAGGGGTGGGGCATGGGAAGGACCACCTGAGCCTTTGCGTCCATAGCAGCCCCCTGAGGACGCTGCAGGATGTAGTGAGTGCAGTGTAATAATCTATATGCCTCATGGTAGGTAGTTAATATTTACTTCCATTTTACTAAAATAAATAAACATTTTAAAAAGCACCATATTTCCATTTAAAATGATTAAAAATTTAAATATTTTCGTACATAAATGATTTCATCTTTTTATTCCCAAATGTGCCATTTCTTAAAAATGTGAGATAAATGTTACTGACTAGGTCAGTAAAGGAGGGATAATAATAGGGCCCTTAACTGTCTTACTGACCTCTATCAAACATGCAAAGTTGTGAAAATGATGAATGGTGTATAAATAAAAGGCAGTATTTATTTCCTTCAGCCCAAGTGGATGCTCTAAGAATTAATATCTTAAAACTCTCCTTTGAGTACTTTTCTTATACTTTTCATTTGCATCTGTCTCATAAAATTCAGCATTTTGCATTGATCTTGAAGAAGCAGTGTTTTGGTTTTTTGTTTTGCATTTTTTAAAATTAAACTTTTTTTTAAAGATTTTATTTGAGAGAGAGCACGAGTGCGGGGGGAGGGGAAGAAGGAGAGGGAGAAGCAGACTCCCCACTGAGCAGGGAGCCCAAAGCGGGGCTTGATCTCATGATCCCAAGATCATGACCTGAGCCAAAGGCAGATGGCTTAACTGACTAGCCACCCAGGCGCCCCTTAATTAAACTTTTTTTTTTTAAAGATTTTATTCATTTGACACAGAGAGAGAGAGCAAGGGCAGGAACACAAGCAGGGGGAGTGGGAGAGGGAGAAGCAGGCTTCCCGCTGAGCAGGGAGCCCGGCACGGGGCTCGAGCCCAGGACCCTGGGATCATGACCCAAGCCGAAGGCATTCGTCCAACGACTGAGCCACCCAGGCGCCCCCCTTAATTGAACTTCATTCTTAATGAAGGATAATGAAGTCACATTCAAGTAACCCTCATCTCATCTAGATCCAGAAATAGAACATTATCAGAAAGAAGCCCAAAAGCTCCTGGTGCTTTGTTTAGCCACTGTTCCTCCTCCCCTCTACCCCACAGCGCAAGGGTAACCACTGTCCTGACATCTAATAACGTAGTTTAGTTTGAAGAAAGGATGTTAACATTTAATCTAAAAAGTTTTGGAGAGTCCTTTATAAGGTAAAGAAGAAAGAAGCATGAATGTATACTGTTATTATATAAGCTTAAGGTAAAGAAGAAAGAAACATGAATGTATACTGTTACCCTTTATTTGGCTTGTTTGTCTTTCTGAAGAACTTCAGGAGAAGCATGATTGGAATAGAGCAAAGTGGCCAGTTTTTGAGTTTGGATCTGTGTGTACTCAAGTAGCTTATTTGTGGAAAGGATGGAAGCCCTATTCTGTACATTTCTCTGTTTTGACAGAAACCAAAATTTTGTAGGATCACTCTCTTTTCTGTCTGTGTCTTTGGCTTCAAAGGGAATTACCTTCTCTCCATTTAGGCTGAAGGCCTCTCTACCTTTGATATTCTGTCATCTGTGTTTCTTACTATTAAATCAACATGCTGATTTATTCCCAGGACTTTGGTAAGGTATGAAAAATGAATTGTTTTCTCCTTTATACATTTATATTTACATTTCACTTTGGGTGTTCAGAATTAACTATTCATGGGATACTCAAAAGTTAACTCTTTTTCCATATAGAAGAGAGGGATATCAATACAGAGTGACTTGGATGGAATTTTCCAAAGCACGGGCTTTATATTCTGTAAATCTCTGCCTATTGTAGTGTTCTCTGCATTCCAAAAATCTTATGATTTCAGTTAAATTCTTACCTTTTCTCATTTATAAAGTGAATTGATTCTTAAGCTTTTGCATGTAGAGAAAATAATGTGTATACATGTATGCTTTTAAACCGTGGAAGTTGCCAGATTAGGGGCCCTCTGAATAGGAAAGTTTGTCCATTCCGCAGTTGTCTTGGTGCTTTGTTCACTAACTAGGTGCTCTGAGATTTGACTGAGGTTCTAGTTTTAAGATCGTTAAGCCATGAGACTTAATCCCCAGCTAAGACTACCAATTAGGAGTTCATCTGGTATAATTTTACTAGATTCTTTTTTATATGTACATACTCTCACTATTTTTAAAAAAATTGTGGTAAAATATAGATGACATAGAATTTGCCATTTTAACCACTTTTAAGTGTACAGTTGACTATTTGGTTTTTAGAACTTTCATTCATTTGTATCAGTTCTTGTCAATAGATATTTAATGGCCATCAGGTAAGTGCCTTGTGCTGAGGTTGGTGGATCAATGGAAAACTGTGAAAGAAGTGTAAACATGGTCCCTGTTCTCAAGAGTAAGTCTCATTAGGGAAACAAGATATATGTATAGCAGTTAAATAATGATTCATGGTCAGTAAGGCCTTGACTGTTCAAGGAAGGCTTTGTGTAAAGGTGAGAGTCAACTTGGTCCTTAATCAGGGGTAGGATCCATCTCGTTTTTGTTTTTTTTTAAAGATTTTATTTATTTATTTGCTAGAGAGAGAGAGCATAGGCGAGAGTGAGCGAGAGCACAAGCAGGGGGAGCGGCAGGCAGAGGGAGAAGTAGGCTCCCCACTGAGCAAGGAGCCCGATGCTGGACTCGATCCCAGGACCCTGGGATCATGACCTGAGCCGAAGGCAGACACTTAACCGACTGAGCCACTCAGCCGTCCCAGGATCCGTCTAGCTTGAGGAAGGAGGAAGTGGGCAACTAAAATAGCGTACCAGCTGTTGCAGTGTGAAGTCCATTGTCTTTCAGACAATCTGTTGCTTTTTTCCAGCTTTGGCACACCCACTGTTTTTAAAATAAGTTGAATATTCAGATGAGGGAATATATTATTAGCAAGTAATTAATACTTTTAAAAATCACAGAAATCAAACTTATTTAACTGGTGACACAGACACTATTAAAAATCCAGATTTATAGTGATAGAAGGGTTAAATTCCTATTAAAATTCTATGCAAATATCTGTGTTCATGCAGCATTAAACTTTTCAATATATTACCACTTGGGAGTAGGTATTTCATTAGTGAGTGTAGAACAATTGCAGTTAAAGTTTTTATGAAAAATAATTGTACAAAAATCAGCATGTAATGAAACACATTTATTGAAATTAATCTTGAGTGTCTGCTATTCTGAAATTAGGTAAAAAGTTTAAAATGGGTATATATTGTGCATAAAGAATGAGTTATGATTAATCCTGAATAAACTTGTATTTGACACTTGATGACAAAGAACGGTGCCTGTCTTGTTAGTGTATGTCTGTAATGGGTCAAGGATTTTATCTGGGCTGAACATAATGTCTTACAATAAGAATTCAAGATGAAAACAATGTTTTTTCTTTCTTGTATCTGCAGACAGGCAAACATACACTTGGGACCCCCATGTTCACGTGACATCAAGAGGAAACGGAAACCTGTGGCCACAGCATCTCTGTCCAGCCCAAATGCAGGTAACTGTATGTAGTTACCATTTATTGAGCGCCTACTGTGTGTCAGGCACTAAATTACGTTTTATATACCTTTTCATCTAACCTTTATGATAAGGTAGGTCATTTTATTCCCATTTTACTTGGGAAAATAAGAATGTGAGATGTAATTTGCCCAAGGTCACACACATTTTAAGAATCCAAACCTAGTTCCCTCTAACCCTGAAGTCTGTGTTTTTTCACTGTGTCATGTGGCTTTTTTGAGTTTGAATCCTGGTATTCTATAATCAGCAATCTTCAGTCATCTGTGCTTTTGTTCTAGCACAGAGAGGAAATTAGGTCTGTGGTCATGAAAATCCAGTTAGGGTGGCGGTTTTAGTCAGTAGCCAGGGAGCCACATAGGTTTATTTACTTTTTTACTTGGCACATGGTACAATATGTTCTCACTGTTATTATGTGTAGTAGAGTACTAATACTCTACTAGTCTTGAAATTTCTAATTAAAAACTGTTTTTCAAGTTAAAACCTTTCAGTTTTCTGGCTAAAACCAGTTGGTTGGAAACTGAAATAGTGGTTATCTTTGGTGAGGGGTAGTGACCAGGAGACGACATAATCAGAAGTCTTCTGGGAAATGCTCTTTGTCATCAACTGGGTAGGAATTACATGGGTATATGCATATGTAAAAATTCATTGAGCTGTATGCTTATGATTTATGCCCTTTACTTATCCTTAAAAAATGGGGGGTAGTCATTATTTATATCAGAAAGAATATTGGATGTTTGTAGGCATTTTTCTTTGGAGTTAGGAGAAGACAGTTAAACATAATCGGTAATCAGGAAATTTTTGTGTTATTTCAGTACAGTTGAGGATAAATTGCTCTGGATAAAAAGATCATATCTGTTTGTAGGACCTATCAGAAATACAGTTATTTTCTTGATGATAGTGAATTCACTCTGAGGAAATTGAGTATATCACAGATTATTTTATTTTCTTCAGAAAATACTATATATTATATAGATCAAAGCAGTTGATGAGTGAAGAATAGACCTCAGAGAAATAGGGAACTCTCTCTCCCTTAACTTAGTAAGTTTCAGCATACCTTAAAATCGACCTCTTTCAGTTTCTGTTTGGGGTGACTGCTTGATAATGGTTCTTACTGGACAATCTTAATCACAGGTCTGATAATTATAGTAAATTTTTTCCAGTGATTTCTGCATGGACATGGCTGGCCTGAGCTTATTACTTTGCATGCATTATTTCATTTAATCTTTGCAACAACTTTAAAAGGTAGATGTTTTTATTAACAGTTTACACATGACAAAATTGAGGCTTACTGAGGTTAAATCACTTCTCCAAGGTCACATGGATGATAAATTGCAGAGCCAAGGTCAAATCAGTTTCCCTCTGACTTCGAGAGGTGCGCTGTTACACACTTCAGATGTTCTGTGTTGTATAAGATAGCACTGGTTCCGAACTGTGACTGCATCAAAATCCTGCCTATGGTATTGGAAGCATTACAACAGTCTCCCCTCTTGTATCTTTTGTTCTTTTTTCCCCCCTCAATATCTAGCTTCTATTTTTAACTTTTAATTGTTCATAAGACAGGAACTGTTGAGAAGAGTTTAAAAACCTTGTTGCACACTCACAGCAGGAACTGTCACTGGGAGGGATTCAATGCGGTTTGGGCATTCAGCACGTCTCCTCCTGAGCCCAGCTCCTCCTCTCACTTGTTGACTAAGGTCTGCCTCACTGAACATTTTCTGTTTTTTCTATCCACAACCTGAGTGCCCCATGGAGGTGAAGGACACAGCCTGAGCCCGCACCATCAGTCAGTAGAACAAATGGGCTTGCTCTGCCTCACATCGGGCCATCTCGGATTCCACCTCTTTTATAGAAATGAGTGATGAAGAGAGGTGCGTTCCGCTTTGCCGCTGTATTAATACACATCAGGGGCCAGCTCCTGGCACTAAATCACGCTACTGCGTACATCTGTTATCGGACTCTTCACCAGTGTGATGAACAAGACTGCAGATAGAGGCTTCCTTGTGTCATTCTTTATAGGATTTTCCTAAAAGAATAAATAGCTCAGATCTCTGCCAACACTCTCCCCTGTCACTGTGATGAATTCAGCTTCTTTCTTAAACATGCAGCCACAAATCTTTTCCCTTTTCCCCTCCCCCCCGGTGGAAAGTTTTGAGTTGAGATTGACTGAATTTAAAGGTATTAATAAGGCTAGAGAGGTGAAGAGCAGAAAGGAGTAGCTTGTCTTCCTTGTCTTTTTATATTAACACTCAGGAAAGGCCAGGGGAAAAGACCTTTTCATTAGGGTCGTTAAGTAGATCCTTCTTGAAAGCATAGCACCTTTATTTTCTTCTTTTTATCTCCACTCCCCTTCCTTCTATGACTTTATAACCTACACAGGTATCTGGTACACAGAGCCACCCTTGGATTTTAGCGAGTAACCATGTAAAAATCTGCTTCTGTTTCAGTAACACCAGAACAGGGAAGGTCTATACCTCCTGCTGAAGTGAATTGGCTCTATGTGCTCTTAAAGAATGTAGTTGGAAAAGAAAAAATGGGTTATTTTCTCTAAGATTTGAGATTAAGTGGCTATAAGAAGCATAAGAAACTCAAATGAAAACCAGATTTCATTTCCATGAGATGATTTTTCTTGATTAGAATGACAAGAATGGAGTTTGGTGTACAAATCCCATTCCTTCAAAAATTAAACCCACGGCCTTTAGGTAAAGGAGAATTGGGGGATGATAAGACATTGTATTCAGAGCCCTTACTATTTTGGCCATCCCCCAAGCCTCCTCTGACCTTCCTGTCTCTGGGATAGGGTATGTGTCCTTAGAGCATCAGTTGGAAGGGTACTCAGCAGTTAATCTGTTAGTTACATCAGATTCCAAATACCAGGCCAGTGATGCTAGAGATGTGTTTGTGAGAGCCGAAATTTTTATCTGTTTTGCTCACTTCTGTACCCTGAGCATCTAAAATAGTACTCAGCACAGAGAATGATCTCACTAGATATTTCTTGTTTGAATAAGTGAATGGAATCTTAAAGTTGAAACAGTTTTTCTGAAAATTATTCTAACCCTGTGATTGGATTCAGTAGTTCCATTGTAGGTTAGCCCTTGCCTCAGGTGTCATAAGGCAGATTCTTACTGCCCCTTTTTACTTTTTTCTTACTGCCCCTTTTTAAAATTCAAATGGCTTTTAAAGTTAAAAATGTTTTTTAGTAAATATTGAATGGTTATAAAAGAACATTTATAGAAGATGGATAAGGTGTCAAGAAAAACAATATAGCAAATATCCATGTACCTACCATCCACTTTAAGAACATGGACATCGCCTTTAAAATTTTCCCACTGTCCTCATAGGTAACCATTGTCCTCATACAGTTTTTTGGTTACGTGAATATGGTTTTTTGTTAATCATTTATCATTCTTTGGGGATTTTTTCAGCTAGCTTTAACAGACATATAGCTCTCTAAGCAATACATTGTCTAGTTAGCATTTTTTGGAGGCTTGTGTAAATGGAATGTCTTACTTTATAAGTTAGAAGTTTCAGCCAGTTATGTTTTGAGATTCATTTGTTTTTGTCCCGCCAAAATCCTTTTTTTTTTTTTTACCACCATATACAAATGGTATTCCATTGTATAACTATGCTGAGTATATTATAATTAAACATTCCTGATGGACATTTGGATTATATCCCATTTTATGCTCCTTCAAAAATACTGCATTGGTCTTTGGGAGAATATGTGCAAAAGTGTTTCTGGGCCACTTCACAGTCCTTAGGATGGCTGTATCAAGGACCAGGAAACAACAAATGTTAGGAAAGATGGAGAGAAATCGGAACCCTTGGGCATTGGCGGTGGGAATGTGAAATAGTGCAGCCGCTATGGGACGCAGGGTGGTGGCGCCTCACAATTGTAAACATAAAACTACCATATGAGCCAGCAATTCCGCTTCTAAGTATATACCCAAAAGAATTGAAAGCATGGATTCAAACAGATATTTGTACATCCATGTTCCTATTAGCATTATTCACAAGAGCTAAAAAGTGGAAGTGACCCAAGTGTCCATTACTGGATAAATCAATAAACAAAATGTGGTTTATACATACAGGGGAGTATTATTTGGCCTTGAAAAGGAAGGAAACTTTGACATGCTATAGCATGGATGAAGACATAATACTAGGTGAAATAAGCCAGACACGGAAGGATAAATCCTATATGATTCCAGTTATAGGAGGTACCTCAAATGGTCAAATATGTGGAGACAGCAGAATAATGGTTGCCAGGGCTGGGGAAGGAGGAGAGCGGCAGTTACTATTTAACAGGTACAGTATTTCCTTTTGGGAGAGTGAAGAAGTTCTGGATATGGATGGTGGTGATGCTTGTACAGCAGTGTGAATGTACTTAATGCCATGGAACTGTACACATAAAAATTATTAAATTGGTAAATTTTGTGTTATGTGTGTTTTACCATAGTAAAAAATATAGAGCAAAAAAACCCCAGTTTTCTTAGGTTAAGGGATTTTCCCCACTGTGGTTGAATACCATATAGTAATGGTAAATACAGTTTTATGAAACTTATTTTCAGCTAAATATGAGTGAGTGAGTGCTTGTGCGCGTGTTTGTGTGAGAGGGAGAGAGACAGAGATTTGGGTTGTGGTGTCAAATGTATTTTTTGCTGCTGTGGTTGAGGTTCCAAAATGCTTGAAAACTGTTGCCCTCAAGAAGCTCTTATATGTGTACCATAGAGTAATAGCCTACAGATTTTTTTTTTTTTTGCAGTAACTCAGTAAGAAATTCATGTTCGAATATGTATGTGAGTGTACATGTAAATCTGAAATAAATTCTTGGGTTCACTCCGATATATCCTATTCCTTTCCATTAAGAAAAAAAGTACTGGTCATGGCCTACTAAATTGATTTTGTGACCCACAACTTGAAAATTACTATTCTAATTACATTCCTAGGAGTGGAATTAATTGAGTGACAAGGTAAAAACGAAAATTGTCTAGATTTGCTGTTTTTTGGTGTATATTCGTTCACTCTCAACAGAGTGGGCATGATGGTGGTTTGTACCTCTCTGCTCAGGAGGGCATTTGGAAATGGGAGGACAGTGTTTGGTCATCACAATGACTGAGGAGTGCTTTTGGCATTCAGTGGATGGGGTCCAGAATGGTAAGTGTCCTAAAATACACAGGACCAGCCCTGCACAAGCAATGGTGATCATGTCCAGAATGTCTTTGGTGTCCTTGTTGAAAAACACTGGGCCTGATTGTGTGATTTTTCTTATGATATGCTATTTATTGGAAATACTGTGTTACTGGAGGCATGGGGTGGTAATAGAGCCTAGGGCTTGAAGTCTAGTATCTCAGTTTGAATCTTGCTACTTAACCAGCCCTGTTGTGTCCCTGAGCAATGTATCTGCTGTCTCTCTGCCTCAGTTTTTTGATCCGGAATATGGAGATGACAGTTCCTACTTGAAGGGTTTGCATTAGAAAAAAACAGATTCTGGTTTATTTACATAGCACAGTGCCTGGCTCATAAGTGCTCAATAAGTGATCATGACTGCATTATGAATTTGTACGACTGCATTTATTTATTTGTTCAGTTAAACCCATTTTCTCAGGTAGAGAAATACTCTCACTGAAATCTTGCCTTTATTTTTTTTTTGGAAAGAAAAAAAAAACCTTATGTGGCCCCTTGGGTTCATAGGTTATAAAATAAAAGCATTCAGAGAATTGTGCAGTGAAGTGTCTCTGATTCTAATTTGTCTCCCCTTGATCTTTTCTTCCTTCCTTTTATTGTAACCACCTTACCAGTTCACGTGGATGTAGTGGAACCAACTACACCAGCATCGCAGGTCCAGAAATCTCCAAACCCTGAGTGGTTGATCAGGACCTCTGCCACAGAGAAAGCTACTGACTCAGCTGCAGCTACGTTTTTTAAAATGCCACCAGAAAAGAGCCCTGGATACAGCTAGAGAGCAGGATTCCACCCACCAGGAGCTACTGGGTGTTGTGAAACGCATCCCAGACTTGGTACCGCAGTCTTGTGTATTGTAATTGACATTCCCAATCCTTTCATTGCCAGGATGACCCTTCTTTCAAACAAAGCAGTGGACTCTTTCTCGTAGAAAATCATGTTGTGGAAATCTGTTTTTTTTTTAAAGTTAGTAAAGTATTGCAGCAACAATTTTTTTAAAAAAAGGTCATCCTATGCTATATTTGTTACATTGCTGTCGTTGTCCCAACAGCTACCTACAGTTCCTTTTACAGAGCTGTTGCTTTTTGCAGGTATGTCTCTTTTCTTGAAAAACTAGTAACTCCTTTTGCATACTTTACATGTAGAGCTTTTAATATCATTTGAGGAAGTCCCAAATTTGTAGCCAGTTCTAGACAGATGTAAACAGAGTTGAGACCTGTGTGTGGAATTGTGTTTACAGGAGATAGAGTTTGCCTTTGAGCCTGGTCTTGATTCACTGAGAGTGCCAATAAGCCCAATTCACCAAGTTCTCATTTGGGAGCCTCGGAGGAGACACCAGCAACACGAACAGTGGGAGCTTCTTCCATTTTTCTGGATGGCCTCATGGGATCTCCGGCAGCTGGACTGTACTTTGCCTCATCTCCAGAGTTGGTGTTCTCCCACAGGAGGATATGTACATTCATAATGTAATGAAGAAATGGTTTCGTTGTTCAGCAAACTTAAAATAGTCAGTGGATTGTGTCTTAATACTTCATGTCACAGTGTAAGCTTTTATGTATGAAATGGGACTTTTTATTGTTAGCTTATAGGTCAATAACCTGCAGCAGAAATTCACACTCTATTATAATAATGGCTTCTCGGGGACATACTTTGGGGAGAAAAATGTCTTTTTGACACACCTTTATACTTGGCGTGTTTATGACGGCTCAGCTGCATGTGGCGTTATATATACGGCCATGCCTGAAGTTGGATGCTACTTTGTCAAAATGAGGAATAAGTGACTGCCTGGAGCTGCTGGAGAAAAGCCACCCTTTCTAAAAAAGTATTATCCAGAGTGTCTGTCATTTGTGGCCTGGTTGACAGAAGGGTTCTTTTTTGTACGAATTGAGTACATTTGCTCTGAAATACAGAGAAACTGTTCTCTTAAGTGCCCACTTCTCTGGTAACGTTCCAGAGGAACTCCCAGCCCTGCCCCTGGATATCTTCTGTGCTTGAATTAGGTGCCGAGTGGGACAGAGCCTCCTTTCCCTGAAGTGCAGCTGTCCCTTTTCCTCATACACCATGTGAGGGTCGGCTGCTCTGTCGTGTTCCCTTTAAAAATGATAGTCCTTAAAATCAGTGCTAACTCCAGGATTTCCTTGTTGATGGGTGGATGTGAATCTAGTTGGAAGGGGGGACTTGAAGCTAATTTAAATGGCGCTTTCTTTAAGAGGGAGAACACGTCAATTGTCCATAACAAGGAGTCTGGTGGAGGGAGGGGCACATGGAGATTATGAAATGAGGAGTAGCATTAAAGCCAAACCAGCATCCCCAGGAGCCACCCCTAGTTCTCCTTTTGTCCACTGGGGCTGCATCCAGAGCAGTATAGAAAATAAAAGTGCCTGTTGAAATAAAATAAAAAAATAAAATGGCACTACCAAATTGTTTTATTGATGAAGGGGGGTTTTATTGTCATATGTGCATTCTTACCTAGTTCCCATCATGTCCTAAGACACATTTCTAACATATTTGTTGGATTCAAGGGGAAAAAATCCATGGACATAATTTTATTTTCTTTGCACTAAGCTCTGGCTCTTGCAGAGATGGGTCCTGTGATCATGACCTATTCAGATCTCCACAGTTCAGATAGAATCTTGTTGCCTGCAATTCTCCTTTCTACCTGTGATTACAAATAATTTATATATATGACTTTATTTACATTTTAAACATCGCTAGGATGTACTGCCATTTTAGAGAGAGAAGAATGGTCACAGAGTTTAGCGACTTGCCCAAAAATCACATGATCAAGCCAAGACTAAAATCCCAGACTTTTGGACTTCCTCTGCCCTGGGTTATAATCTTTTGATTTTCCTTGGTAGACCTGAGTCACTCTGAGACCCATAATTTTGAAACAGTGTGTCATGAATGTTTATCATCTTTCTTGGGCATGCTTTTCTACATATTTTGAATACATCCCATGGGGATTATCCAAAAATGCCATATCTGCCTGTAATAAGTGGGGAAGAAAATTAATTGCCTAGGAAATAGCTATTAATACCTTGCAACACAGGGTTGTAAATTGTGCTCCTCATTTTAAGCTGCTGCATGAGCATGCTGACAGAATTATTAACCAACTTACTTTGCTTGTTTTCTATATGAGTCAGTTCCAGAGGAATAACCTTGGAATTGAGTGTTTTTTGAATCATAAATTTTAAATTTCTTTTTTATATAGCAAAGTGTATGATGTCATACATTGAGTAAAGTCTGTTACCTTTCAACAAAAGATACAATTTCAAAATCAGGTTTTGTAGTCTCTTGAAAAAACTGATAGCATGACTTCCTTTGAGGATAATCATTGAGCTCGTGTGTATTTGATCTGCCTAGAAGAGTAACTGAAGCTGAGTTCCACAGTTCTTACTTATTTCAGGCTTCTGATTTATCCTAGCTGGCTACACAGTCTGCCTGTCTGAATCCTAATCTTCTGTATTTTCCACAAGGAGCAAAAGTCAAGACATTATCCACTTACATGAGCATCATTCATAGAAATTAGTTTTGCTTATGAGTTTCAGGGAATTTGAGATTATTTTTCAGATGCAGCATTTTAAAGGGAACAAGTTCATTTGCATCAAAACCCTTGTGTTGCTTTTTGGTAAGAACCGTGCAGAAGAGGGAATTAGCTGTTTACATGGTGCCAAATTTAGGAGAGGCAGAGTGTGATCTTTATTGAGTGGTGCGTGCTTGATCAATAAGGCACATTTAACCTTGAATTCTTTTGAAATCAAATGCAATTGAAAATTTTGTTTTGCTGGGCTGTGAAGCAGGCTGCAAACAAGGCCATTTTGGCAGCAAAATGACCAAAAGCTGAAACAAAATTTCTTGTTCCGTGATGCTTGTGGCATCCTTTGCTAATGAGTAAAGCTCCACACTAACAATAGGTAATTAAACTACTTATGAATCCCACATAGAGGACTGTGATCTATCTTTTTGCATTTCGGCATCAGAAACGCAGTCTAGACCACAGCATTGGAGGTTCTGGAGCTTCAGGAGCAGAGCCAGCACAGAGGTCACTTGTAGCTGAACAAGAGAAGGAGTTAGGCTCGCAGTGTCATTGCCCATGTGATGGCCTCTTTACTTGGGCTCCGGGGGATGTTTGATTCATTTCAGGTCTTTTCTTTAGTTTGGCCTCATTACCGTGGTGTGGGCCATATACTTTTTGTTTCCCGGGGAGAATGCTTTGTAGAAATCTCAGCATTAGGAGCCGCGGTCAGTGTTCTGTAGGTCCGGTGCACCTTCTGTGAGCCGGCGTGAGAACAGAGTGCTTACTCTAGCGGCTGTGGATGCGGTCTGGTCCAGGGCACAGTTTACAGGATACGTCATGATTCACGGGGTGGCGGCAGGGATGGTAAAAGCAGTTTGCTCTTGGTGTCAGCTGCTTCCTTTGTTAATGCTTGAGCTGTCTTACTTGTCAGTATTTCCTTATCTCCCGCTCCGGTCGTGCCAGCTAGTAGAGTTACAGATGGTGGCAGCAGTCAGGATGGGCTCCTACCCCATCAGGAAATGGCACAGAGGGAGAAGGTGAGGGAATCGGTGGGTTCTGCTATAGTGGCCCAGAGATGCTTTCACAAAACTACATTAAGATCCCCAAACAGATGAATGTCAAATGCCTGGAAACAGCAACATGGGAAAGAAGCAAGGAAAATGAATGATCCTGCTGAAGAGTGTGGATTGAAAGGTTCTTAACAAGCCCGGCAAAATAAACTTATGGCCAAAAGGAGAAATTTTCCTGCCACTGCAAATAGACATGATAAACTCTAAAATTGCCAAGTTTTTGGAATAAAAACTTTTCAAGTACAGTATTGAAGAATGAGGCAGATCCCGAAGACGTTGGCCAGGGAAAGCAATCTTGGCAAAGTCCAGAAGTGAGAAGGCATGAGGAAGAGAAGGGGAGATGCTTAGAGCAGGGGTGCTGGGGCTCCTCGACCACCGGCAGCAGCACATACTTGCCCCCACCAGACCCCACCTGAATTGGAAACTGAGGGTGGGCCGGGCAGTCTCACGAGGCCTCCGGGGGACTCTGATGCACGCGGATGTTTTGAGAACCACAGGCTTTGCTGTACCTAAGTGTTTTAACATATTGGCATCCCCCTAAGCTCTGAGGTGCTTTTCCCTCCATAAGTATAGACATGTTTTGTATACGATTCTTTGCAGAAACTGTTAATGTCTTTATTTCCCATCCTTTTTCCCTAAAGCCCCTAAAAGATCTGGAAATATTGAGAAAGAATGATGTGGAGAAAATTGCCATCAAGGCCATATTTAGATGGATGGAAACAACCTTTAAAGTGGATTAAAATATAACAATGAATTTTTAGTCTGTGAGTGATAGTCATTTTTCACAACAGATAGTAAAACATTTGTGTAAGATACTGCTATCCATGATTTCATGATACTTGTTCATTACATCTTCGTTTCCTGGGAAAATGTGTATTTTCCAGCATAATAATGATGAAGTCTTTAAGGTATGGCTCACAGAAATGAAAATAATTGGAAGAAAAAACCACCCTGAGTACATAGTATTGTGTAATAAATACTTGTTGCGTTATTGGTGATCTTTTGCTAGGACTTAATCTCGGTACTTCAGAGCATGTAAAAATCAATTTTCAGTGATCACTTAATCACACCCTATTGTCTTTGTTTTACATTTCAGTGATTCTGCAGGGCTTGGTGGCCAATAGCAACAGCATGTTCTGTTTTTTTTTTGTCTGATTCATGGATTCAGTGTTTCAGAATATGGTACTCTAATCCTAAAAGCTTTGAAATGAAGTCACAACCACTTTTTCTTTAGGTTTTATTTGTATGAATTGGGCTAGGCTCTAATTTATGACTTAAGCCCACAAACCCAAGTTTTCTCTGGGAATTTGTGTGGCCAAAGAGGAGTTCTCTGGTATTTCTCAGGTGTTCATCTTGTTTTGTGCCCGGGGCTTGATTTATAAAGGTGATTAAGTGAGGGCACGGAGAGGTCTGTGCCACCGAAAGAAAAGTTTGTAGTTACAGTTCCCCTGGAAATGAGGCACGGCTTGCCACGCAGGACCACAGGACGGCACCAGGTTTGGGTCAGGAGGCAGAAGACTGAAGCAAGCAGTAGTTTAGGCCAGAGCCTTTATTGGGGTTTCCTCTAAGAAGGCAAAGCAGGGCAGGGTGAACAGTCTAGAAATGGCTAGTTCAACTAATTCTGGGGCCTTTGGGCTATAATCTAGTCTCTGGTTGCCTGGTACCTGGCCCTGGGATGATTGCTTCCTGGAGTGTAACAGGTCAGATGGAGGGGGTATGGCTTCATCGTACCTGGTTAGTTTGCACATCGAAGACAAGCTGCTGGCTGAGTCCTTTGCTATCTTTCTAAGAATCAGCTAGCCCTGGGAGAGGTGGGTTTTTTTCCCAGCCAGAAAGGTTTTTTAATGTTAAAACATCGTAATTATTACAGAAAGCAAAAAACATGATTAACACATGTGTAAGCCTTAAGCTCTCCTTTCAATTTTTGCAGTCTTTTAAAACACCATGTAATTTTTCTTTTCCATATTGAAAACCAGTTAAAAAATACCTCTGGCCAAAAATGTTGTTACTAGATGCTTTCAAGGTATGGGAATGTAAAAAGATTTTTAAGATGTAAATTATGAAAATTAATGTTTTCTTTCTCTAGAAGTGAGTTCTGACCCTTGCAGATCCCTCATTTAAATGTTTTTAATTGAAAAAGAAATATCAGAACTTAACAAATGGCCTTGGTGGCTTGGACTGAAATCAACCCATTTCACTATGTGTAGATTCTACCACTTGCTCCTCCCACTGGGCCATGTATTTCTCCATGAACAACGTCATGATTATGCAAATTTCTACCACCCCAAAATCATGCCAACACTTTAAACTGCTCTCAGTATATATCCCAATTCTGTTGTCAGTAGCTATTGCAGACTGTGGCCATTTCAAACTCTTTTTACCCCCACCTTCTCAGCCTCAGCAGCTAATCTCCCCCACCCCCTAACAGGTAATAAAGCATTAGACAGGAGTCTCCCATTGTACACCCTTACATACAACCCTTCCTCGCCTCTTCCATGTAAGTGCTTGTCCTGCCCAACACAAATCCCTTCCATGCCCTCAGTCCCTCTCCTTTGATCAGATGCCTTGCTCAATCTAGCTACAGCTTCTCACTCCTGGCACGTACAGATTGCATTTGAACATGTTTAAAGATTCCCTCTTGAAACGAAAATACCCCTTTACTACCACTAAAATACTGCCCTCACTTACACTTCCTGTTCATTAATTCTCAGTCCACTGAAGCATTGGTTTTTAGCCCTGGCTGCACATTAGGACCACCTGGGGAGATTTTAAAGAATCCTAATTCCCCCAACTGAACTACAGACCAATTACATCAGAATGGGGAGGTGGGACAGGCTTCATTCTTTTTAAAAACAGTGGTGCAGCTGGGGCTGAGAACCACCATGCCGAAACCTGGTTTTGCAATACTCCTCAACCATTAAAGTTGTTTTTGCTGGGTTCACCAGTGATTTCCAGTTGTCAAAATTCAGCCCTTCGGTTGATGCTTATGACTTCATACTATATAACCACTTCCTTTTTGGAATTCTGCCTGTTCTGACCCTGCTCTCTCCTGATTTTTTCCTCCACTTTGCTTTTTCAGTCTCCACAGGTGGGCAAATTGGTTAGTAGGTCAGTCCAACACAGACTGAATGTCCCTTTCTTCACCTCCAATACATCAGTTAACACCTGTGTACTAATGAGTTCCTTTGCCATACCACCCAATGCACTGACTTAAAGCATGGACTTAGAGTGAAGTATTTACATTCCTTAATCATTGTAGACGTACGGGAAATCATGCCCAAGGTTTCTGCTTCTTCCTTTGTTTCTCTTTGTTTCTGTTTGTCCCTCCTCTAGGTCCACTGAGATAGGAAGGTTGCTAACCACATTAGTCAGATTCTAAGATGGATCACCCATATGTACTCTTGGAGTTGCCATTCATAAAAAGTCAGGCTTGAACTGTGGTCCCTCTTCTGCTTTCTCCTATCCAGGATCTTGGACTGGTAAGGAGACCTGGGCCCACTTCTACATGCAAGGAGGCTACCCCCATCTAGTGCTCGCTTCAGTTTTTTACTTTCTGCTGCTGGTAAGAGTTTAGTTTGGGTTTAGGGGGTGAGACAGACTCATTTCCTCACCAATTTTTGACCTTTGGTACCGCGTTGAATCTTACTTTATTAGAGAATATTTACTGGGGTTTCAAGCCCTAGCTCTAATACTAAGGTGGAACTTGATTTTCTACTTTATTACTATCATTACATGGTACCTCTGGAACTATATGTGGGGGTTCCACCCTCACCAGAAGGGATCCTGTGTGTTCTTGACTTCCCTGAATCACTAATTTCTGTTTCAGAGTCTGGGATGAATGGATCTGATTAGTACCCATGTGCTTATGTCCGAGCTGCAGGAAGTGAGAATGAGGTTATCTGGAATGTGTAGCTTCTGTTGGGGTTGGATGAATTCCTCAAACATAGAAGAACAGTTCAGGTGCTGGACAACTGATAAGAATAACAAAGGTCCACGAGGGCCATTGTCCTATTTACTGATTCAACAAACGTGTATTAAGCACTCACTAAGCCAGTCTTCCTCAGGGACCTTTTGGGGAAGGTGGCTGCTGCCTAAGGTCCTTAGATACACTCTGCATGAAACCAGTCTGACCCTTTCCAGAGCCCCTAATGACAGTAATAATGACTATACTGAGTGATTATTATTATATGCCATTTGTCAACAGCATCTCAATCTTCAACAACTCTAAGGTAGGTAAATTTATATCTGTTTTAAAGCAATGAAATATGCTTATAGTTAGAGATTAACTTGCTCAAAGTTACATAGCTAATCAGTGTAAGGCAGCATTCAAGCTCCAAGTCTGTTTGGTGCTAGACTTTCTGTTCCCAGTAACACCCTGTGCTGCCCTTTTCACAATATAAATGAACTCTTGGTGACCATGTGTATCTGAAATAAACTGGGTGCCACTGGGCCTGGAACTGGGTGTCTTGTGACACCCTTTTACCCCATTTACCTGTAGCTCCTGGTGGGCTGTTTCTCTATCAAAGCAACTATGAATGGGCTCATCTCTTCTCTGTGCCTACATCACTGAAAGAAGATGGGCAGTTTCTGTGGCATCTTCTTAAAATGACCTATTCTTGGTTTTGGAAGTGACCAGAGCAAAAGTCAATAAAGTCTACCAAATCTATGGCAATAAACAGATACTGTCCTTTGTAGGCCAATACAAAATGGATCCCTAAGCCAGAAGGACATGTACTGTGAATTTTTAATGTTAGTGATGAACTGTTCTGAACATCTTGCTAAACGTGTTATAGAGCTGCTAGCAAGATAGCCGTCTGAATGGTTTTGGCCTTTATAAATGTCCCTTCACTCAGTAGATGTGAGTAGAACACATTTTATGTCAAGCACCGTGCTAGCTGCTGAATGTACAAAGAGGAGGGCATTCCTGTTGTCATGATATTCATGGTCTTCTGAGGAAGAGACAAAGCAAATATTACAACGTAGAATGATAAACTTTGAGAAAGAATACCAGGGTATCTTGGGAGGATTTAAAAAATACTGGACCAGGTGTTGGCGGATGAACAGAAGTTAGGTAAAGAAGAGAGGATGAGGCCACCTAGCATAAAGAGCATGGTTTGTACAGGGCACTGCAAGTATTTTGGTATGGCTGACAGCATATAGGAGCAGGGAGAAGCAGGCAGGAGACAGTGAAGGACCCTGTGTCACCTGGCTTGCTTGTTGATTCGGAGAGCTGTCACAGTATTCCTCTGCTGTATAGTCCTGGAAAGCCTACTGCAACTGGCCCATTTTGCAGACAAAGCTGGAACTGAGATGTGAACAGGTTTCCAGCTCCTCGATCACCTCCCTGGGAAATACAACCAGATCTATCTCTTTGTAGGAGCTACTGACATGCTTAGGAGTAGATTAAGCTGAATTGGAAATAATCAGTTTGCACCATGACTGACTGAATTCTTCGTGTGTTTTATCATGATGCCAGTCTGAGGTTATTCCCCTTAAACCGCCTTATCTTGGTAGAATTTAATGCACAATGTGGTAGTCTTAATCCCTAGTACTGTTCTTCAGTAGCAGAGTTGCCACTCTAAATTATGCATTTGGGGCTTTTTTTCCTCAGTAGCCACAGTAAATTTGTGTTGATGAATCTACACTCTTTAGATGGGGGGACTTTGCAAATCTTTGCAATCTCAATGCTGCAGAAAGTGTCCATAGAATAAATGCAGCTGTCCCATACAAAGCATTGATCCCATGATTTTGGTCTCATTAATACCATGCTATATGTAGCTGAACTCTGTAAAATGGAACGAATGTAGTGGTTTGGGCCAACAGTGGTAATGTATGGCCCTTTTTCTGGTGTTCCACATTAGTGTGACTCAGAGCCTCTTGACTACATTCTTTGGAGCTCTTGATTTAAAACCTTTTTTAAAAAAATCTTTTAGTTTGAAATAAGTTTAGACTTACAGGAAAGTTGTAAAAATAGTATAGACTGTTGCCATATGTCCTTCTTTCAGCTTCTAATGTTAACAGCTTACATAACCATGGTACAATTATCGAAACCAGGAAATTAACATTGACACAATCCTATTAACTAAACTACCTACTTAGTTCAGTGTCACCCGTTTTCCCTGTAATGTCCTTTTTCTGGTTAAGGATTCAATCCAGGATCCATATGTACTTGGGTCTGTTTCTGAGCCTTCGATTCTATTCACTGGTCTGTTTGCTTGTGCACAGTGGCACATTGTTTTCAATAACTGAAACTTTATAGTATGTTTAAATGTCTGATAGAGCTAGTCCTCTGACAGTTTTTCTTCTCCAGTGTTTTCCTGGCTCTTCTTACATGTTTGTTTTTCCATATAAACTTTAGTATCAACATGTCTAACTGAGATTGCATTACATTTACTAGCGCACTTAGGGAGAACTGACATCTTTACAATGTTGAGTTATCCAAATTATCTGCAAATGGGGGATGTATTTCCATTTGTTCATGTCTATTTTTGTGCCTTTTCAGGACTGATTCAAATTTTTCCTTGGATAGGTATTATGCATTTCTTGTTAAGTTTATCTCCTAGTATTCCATCTTTGTTGCTGCTAATGGGGTTTTCTCTGCCATTATGTCTTCTACTTGGTTATTGTTCTTATATAGGAAGACTTTTGACTTTTGTATACTAGTTTTATATTCTGCTACCTTACTGAATTCTTTTACTTTTTAGGTGAGTTTTATCATTGATCCTCAAGAGTAAAAAAAAAATTCTAAATGCACTGAACAGTAACAAGGAATGAAAGAACCTATAGAGGTCAAAAGTGCTGTGAAAGCTCAACTTTGGGCAACAAGTGAGATGAAAGCCATTATTCACTCTGAAAGTATCTGCAGAGACCTGGCCCCCTTGAGCCTCTGTCATGGTGACTGTGATGAGTGTAGGAGATAAAGCCGGGCCTGCTCAATGCAGGGAGTTTAGCCTAAGATCTCCTACAAAGTGGGGCCCCTCAAAGTGCAACACTCACAGCGTAAGCATCAATACTAAGTAAACCCACCAAGCAGAAATAACAGCAAGGCCTTTCTTGACCTTGGCCATGGGTGGAGGAAAAGTTTGTTTTAACCTAAAAATGTTTAACGAGTTGTCCCTTATAGAGGCTTATGGCCTAAGTTTATTCTACTGGTGTGGTCCAAAATACTGCAAATGGGAATTTAATTTACAGTGGACCCAGGTCGGTAGTAACCTTAGATGACTAGCAGATGCAAACACAAATTCTCTCAGGAGGAATGAAACTTAAGTCGCGGTATCAAAGAACTACCACAGATAGTTATAAAGAATATGGGTCGCTCACAGGTCACAACCACAAACGAAAGAAGGAAACAAACTGTGAGTGAGAATCATTAGAAACAACATGCAGGAGAATCAGACTCAAACACATTAGATATGGTGCTTATTGGCACACAGTATAAACTAAATGTTTTAAATATATTTCACGAAATAAAAGAAAGGCTTCAAAACACCAGGCAACAAAAACACGTAATTTTGAAAAGGGGTGATGAGAGTTACAGTGTCCTATTGCCCTTCAGTTGTTCAGGAGGAGTTAAAGAATCTTATTAATTTGGGGCCTTAGGTAAGTAGACATGGTAAAATATTTGGGGTAACCATTAAAAGAATAAATATAGAGAATACAGCATTGAAGCTAATATGGGGGAAAAGAAATGGTAAAAAGACAATAAACTGGAAAGGTGAGAAAAGGCACAAAATAAGATAAAATGGTAAAAGAATTCAACTTTATTAGTTATAAGCATTAATGAACTAGACCCTCCAGTTGAAAGATAAGGTCAATAATGCTAGATTTTAAATATCCATTTATATGCTGTTTATAAGAGATACATCCAAAACTTAGTCATAGGAAGATTGAAAGTGAAAGGATGGAAAAAATATAAGAGGAAGATAATCAGAGAAAGTAAAGATAATCTCTACGAAATAACAAACGTTGGCTCAATAACTGATAAGTGGTTCGATTTGCCGGAAAGACATACTCATTTTCAACTAAGCTTGATAACAGAGCCTCAGTATACATAAACAAAAATGGGCAAAACTAAGTTTAAAATGTCTTCTTTAGTTGTTGATAATGACAAGTGGACAGAAATTGTTATGAATACAGAATATTTAAATAGTATAATCTTATGGTCTAGCAGACATGAAAAGAATATCACGCCTAACAATTTGAAGAATTATACATTATTTTCAAGCACAGATTGAACATTACAAAAATTGACTCTTAAGCCATAAAGCAAACCTCAGTGAATTCCAAAGGTTAGAGACACATAGACCACACTCTGTAATCACGATGAAAAATTTAAAAGTCAGTAATAAAAAATGAATTTGCTAATATATTTGGAAATTTCATAGCATATCTAAACTAATGAACCACTGAAAAAGTCTTAACAGATATTGGAAAGTAGAACTGAATTATATGAAAATTCTATTTTCATTAACCCTCTTGAGATGCAGCTAACGGGGTAATTTGAGGAAAACCTATGGTCTGAAATGTTTAAGTCAGAGAAGAAGAAAGGACTGAAAATTGATGAGCTAAACATTCTACTTACAGTTAGTAAAAGAACAACAGAATAAACCCAGAGAAGGTAAAATTAATAAAATAATAGTGATAAGATCTAAATTTAATGAAATAAACATATGATTGAAAAATCAACAAAAACTATGACAAAATAAGCAAAACTTTAACATAATTAAGAAAAGATGGAGAAGGCACTAACAATATTAGGAAAAAAAGGGACACATAGTTATAAATACAGAAGAGATCTAGAAGATAGTAAAGTAATACCATGAAAAACTTTAGCCAGTAAATTTGAAAGCTTAAACAAAACGGACACATTTCCAGAAAGATAATTTATCAAAACTCAATCAGAAGAAGTGGAAAACTCGATTGGTCCTGTAACACTAATCATCTAGTCAGTAGTTTGAAATCTAAGACTGTATATTCTTCGTAGAAAGATTTTGCGTGACCCACCACAATGGTGGAAATGTCTCTGGCTTATAAAGTTTATTTGGAAGACCAAATGAGCAAGACTAGCCTAAGAAAACTGGAAGGGAAAGGATATTAAAGCATATAGTCTTTAATACTGAAAGTGTGGTACGGGTACCTGAATAGACAAACTGACCAATGGAACACAATAGAAAATTCAGAAATAGACCCAACTGCATACAGAAATTCAGGATACAATTAAGGTAGTGTCTGAAATCAGTGGGGGGGGGGGGCGAAAGATGGACTATAAAAATGAATGGTGTGGAGGGGCACCTGGCTGGCTCAGTCGAAAGAGCATGTGACTTTTGATCTTGGGGTTGGGAGTTCGAGCCCCATGTTGGAGGTAGAGTTTACTTTAAAAAAATTTTTTTAAATTTTCAGAATGAATGGTGTTGGGATAACTGGATAGCCCATCAGATCTCTTCCTCACACTATATACCAGGATAATTTTTAAATTGATCAGCGGTTTAATTGTACGATATTAAACCAGTAGTACAGTAGTACTGTGGAAAGATGCTCAACTTTTTGTTTTTGATTTTAACAACTGAATGCGATAGTTATTCTTACCATCCCCATGTTTCAGAGAAGGAAACTGAGTCAAAAGGAGAGTATTCTGCCTGAACTCAGTTATGGTTCTAGGATTTGAACCCAGTCAGGCTTGCTCCAGATAAGAGTAATTTACCTTGACTAAGTGAGGTTTATTTTAGGAACACAAGGATCATTTAATATTAAGACTAGCTGGGTGTTTCCTTAATATGATAAAATATATTTATCTCAATCCAAAGCCACCACCATGCTTAATTGAGAATTAGAGAAACAATTTCATTAAAATCAGAAACAAGACAAGGATGTCCACTTAATCATCACCATTATTTAAAATTGTTCTTCAGGACATAGACAAAACAATTAGACAAGAGAAAGAAATTAAAGGTAAAGAAATTAAGAAGAGAGGATAAAATTATAACTTGCTGAAGATAATTGGATTGTCAGCCTAGAAACTAAAAAGGACTAACCAAAATGTAGAAACAAAATAAGAATTTAATAAATTAGATGGGCAAAAGAAATTAACAGACATTTCATAGAAGAGAAAATACAAATGACTCTTAAGCATATGAAAATATGCTGAGCCTCACTTGTAATAAGATAAATTTCTCACCTATCAAAAATAATAAAGCTTGATAACACACTATAACAGTGAGCATGTGGTTAAATAGGCACTTTCACACATTGCATAAATTTGTACAAACTGTGGAGGCTGGTAATATCTATCAAAATTACAAAGGTACATTACATCTTTTAACCCAACAATCCTAGGAATTTTTCATATAAATAAACTTGTATTACATACAAAATGACCTATGAACGTGGCTGATCATTAGAATTCACTAGTGGTGAGTTAGTTTCAGTGTACACTCTGGGGAAGAGATTATATAAGGGCTCGAATACAGAAGGCAGGGATCATTTGGGATCTTCTTAAAGAGGCTGCTTACCACATGGAAAAATATTTTTTAAAACCTAACTATATATTGCTTTCAGGAGGCACACTTTATCTATTTTTAAAGATTTTATTTTATTTGACACAGAGAGAGACAGTGAGAGAGGGAATACAAGTAGGAGGAATGGGAGAGGGAGAAGCAGGCTTCCCGCTGAGCAGGGAGCCTGAGCAGGGAGCCCGATGCGGGGAGCCTGATGTGGGGCTCGATCCCAGGATCCTAGAATCATGACCTGAGCCAAAGGCAGATGCTTAATGACTGAGCCACCCAGGCGTCCCAAGAAGTCACACTTTTTAAGTGTAAAGACAAAGATTGAAAGTAAAAGAATGGAAAAATGTACACCAACCAAGGGCTAACTTAAAGGAGGCAGATGTAGCTATACAATATCAGTCAAAATAAATTTAAGTCAAGAAGCATTACTAAAGATACAGAAGGACAGTTCCTAAAAATAAAAAAATCTACCAAGAAGGCATAATAATTTTGTATTTTGATGCACCTAGTACTTTAGTTTCAAAACAGAAAGCAAAAATACAGAACTGTAACTAATTGATAGTACAGTGAAAAAATCATTAACAATATGGAAGATTTAAACATAAGTAATACCTTTAATCTAACTGATGCCCATAGCGTACTACAACCAGCATTGTCGGGATATGTGTTCTTTCCAAGTGCCTGTGGAACATTTACCAAAATTTGCCATATGCTCGTCCTTAAAACAAGTCCCAACACATTCCAAAGAGTGAAATCATCCAAAATATGTTCTCTGACCAAAGTGGGATTAAGGTAGAAATCAATAACAAAAAGATAACCAGAAACTCCTCAAATATTTGGAAATTAAGCAATATACTTCCATATAACCAATAATTCAAAAAAAATCACATTGACAATATTTTGAACTAAATTATAATAAAAATAATGATATATCAAAACTTGAAGAACAAAGCTAAAGCTGTACTTAAAGGGAAATTTGTTTCTTTAAATCTGCATATAATAAAAGAAAAGAAAGGCTAAACATCATTCTAAGTTTCTATCTGAAAAAGTAGAGAAAGAATAGGAAATTAAATCTGAAAATAGAAAAGAAAATAATAAAGGTAATAGCAGAACTTAATGAAAAAGAAAAGAGTATATAAGAAAAATCAAATCCAGAGCTGGGTTTTTTGAAAAAACTAATAAAATTGATAAACTGCTAGCAAGAAAAAAACTACTAGATCAAACAAATAAGAAAAAAGGTACAAGTTACTGATATTCTAAGTAGATATTATGAAGAACTTTATACCAATAAATCTGAAAATCTACATGAAATGGAATTTCTATGAAAACAGTTTCCCAGCTGAAGAGGAAATTGAAAATCTGAATGTTTTATAGCTAAGAAATTGAATCTATAACTAAAACTTTCCCATAAAGAAATTTCCAGGTCCAGATTTCTTCACTAAGCAAATTCTTCTAAACATTTAGTGGAATGAAACTAATCTTACACAAACTCTTTCAAATCATAGAAAAAGAACAAACAATTCGCAACTCATTTTAAGGCCACCATAATTTTAATGCCAAAGGGTGACAAGTACATTACAAGAAATGAAAATTATAGACCAATACCTCTCCTGAACATACTTAACAAATACCCTAAACAGAATATTAGTAAGTGGAGTCCAATGATGTAATTTATTTCAGGAATACAATGTTGGCTTAATATTACAAAAATCAAGCAGTGTTTTCAACAGGTGGTTCTGGGACAGCTGGATATCCACATGAAAGAAAATGAGGTTGGATCTCTTCATACTCCACATGCAAAAATTTAAAATGGATAAAAAACCTAAATGTAAGAACTAAAATATAAAACTCAGTAGGAGAAAATACAAGTATAAATCTTCATGATCTTTCATTAGGCAATGATTTCTTACTTATGATACAAAAAGCACAAGCAACCAAAATAAAAATAGATAAACTGAACTTATCAAAAATGTAAACTTTTGTGCTTCAAAAGACCATAACAAGAAAAAGAAAAAACAACCCACAGAGTAGGAGAAAATATTTGTAACTCATATACCTGATAAGAGTCTAATACCCAGAATATATGAATAATTTTTAGAACTAAACAACAAGAAGATAAACAACCCAACTAAAAAATAGGCAAAGGGAGGAGCGCCTGGGTGGCTCAGCCAGTTAAGCGTACAACTCTTAATTTTGGCTCAGGTCATGATCTTTGGATCCTGGGATCCAGCCTCATGTCAGTCTCCGCCCTCAGCGGGGCATCTGCTTGAGGATTCTCTCTCTCTCTCTTTCTCTGCCCCCTTCCTGACCGCGTGCACACGCATGCATGCACACATATGTACGTGCATGCGCACTGCCTCTCTTAAATCTTTTAAAAAAGGTAGGCAAAGGATTTGAATAAACATTTCTCCAAAGAAGAGATACAGATGACCAATAAGCACATGAGAAGATGTTCAACATCGTTACTCATTAGGGAAATGCAAATCAAAATCACAATGAAATACTACTTCACACCCACAAAGAAGACAATAATAGAACCATAAGAGACTATTAACTCTAGGAAACAAACTTAGGGTTGCTGGAGGGGAGGAGAGTTGGGGGGATGGGGTAACTGGGTGATGGGCATTAAGGAGGGCACTTGATGTAATGAGCACTGGGTGTATACACAACTGATGAATCATTACATTCTACCCTTAAACTAATTAAAAAAAAAAAGGAAACAAAAAAAAACAAGAAAAAATACAGGGATGCCTGTCTGGCTTGGTCAGTGGAACATGCAACATTTAATCTCCGGGTTATAAATTTGAGCCACACATTGGGTATAGAGATTACTTAAAAAAAAAAAAAAAATCCTTAAAAAAATACAATAACAAGTGTTGACAAGGATGTCAAGAAATTGGAGCTTTCATAAATTGCTGTTGGGAATGTAAAATGGTATAGCCACTTGGGAAAACAGTTTGATAGTTCTTCCAAAAGTTAAATGCAGGTTATCATATGACCCAGAATTAAAAATCTATGTCCCTTTGTTCGTAGCAGCATTATTCATAATAGCCAAAAAGTGGAAACAACTCAGATGTCCTACTAATGAATTGATAAAGAAAATGTGGTATGTCCATTTGAAGGACTATTGTTTGGCCATGGTAAAGAATGAAATGCTGATTCATGCTACATGGATGAACTATAAGAACATTATGCTAAGTGAAGGAAGTCTGACACAAAAGCCACATACTATATGATTCCACTTATAAATGAAGTGTCCAGAATAGGCAAATCTATGTAGCCAGAAGGTAGATTAGTGGCTATCAGAGGCTGGGGAAAGAGGGTAATAGGGAGTGACTAACAATGGGATTGGAGTGGGTTTCTGGGACTGATTAAAATGTTTTGGAATTAGATACTGATGACCGTTGCACAGCTTTATGAATATACTGAAAACCCTGAATTCCACTTTAAAAGGATGAACATTATGGTATATGAATTATATCTCAATTTAAAAATTAGTGTAGGGGCGCCTGGGTGGCTCAGTCGTTAAGCATCTGCCTTCAGCTCAGATCATGATCTCAGGGTCCTGGGAGCGAGTCCCGCATTGGGCTCCCTCTTCCACTCCCCCTGCTTGTGTTCCCTCTCTGGCTGTCTCTCTCTCTGTCAAATAAATAAAATCTTTAAAAAAAATTAGTGTATTTAACCAAATTAGCATAATAAAGGAGAAAAATAATGAGATCATCTCAATAGAATGATGTAGAAAAAACCTTTAATAAAATCAAATACTTATTCTTGATAAATACTCAACAAACCTAAATGGAAGGAAATGTTCTTAAACTGGTAAAGATCCATCTATAAAAATCTTACAGAAAAACATCATAGTTATAGCAAAATATTGAAGGCTTTCTCCTTGAGATTGGGAATACCTCCTAATCATACTTATATTCAGTATTGTTCTAGAGACTATGACTGTTGTAATAAGGCAAGAAAAAAAGGTTATAAAGACTGAAAAGGAGAAGATAAACTCTTTATTTGCGGATGATATGATTGTTTATGTGGAAAATCCTAAAGAATCTATGTTTATTAGGAGTATTAGAAATATATAAATATAGCAAAGTCCCCAAATTCAAGGTATATATATTACTATATATATATATATATACTATAATACTGTATTCTGTAAATACTATGAACAGAATATGAATAAACAATAAACAAAATGAAATTTTAAAATACCATTTACAATAGCATTAAAGATATAAAATACCTGAGAATATATCTAATGAAAGATGTGCAAGGCCTTTACAGAGAAAACATTATTGAGAGAAAATTAAAAAGACCTAAATGAGAGATTTGCTGTGTTCATGAATTGAAAAGCTCAAATGTCAACTCTTTCCAAATTAGTCTATAGAAGGAATGCAATCCTAGTCAAAATCACAGCATTTTGGGTTTCTTTTGGGGTAGTGGGGCGGTGCAACTAACAAGCTAGTTGTAACATTTATGTAAAAAGGTTAAAGACCAGGGCACCTGGCTGGCTCAGTTAGTAGAGCATGGGACTCTTGATCTTGGGTGGTGAGTTCAAGCCCCACGTTGGGCATAGAGATTACTTAAAAAAGAAAAAGAAAAAAACGTTAAAGACCAAGAATAGAGCAGACATTCTTGAAGGAACAAAGCTGGAAGACTTACACCACTAGGTATCAAGACTTCTTATAAAGCTATAGTACTATGTCATATTATTGGTGCAGACATAGATACACTAATGGCACAAAATAGATCAGAAGCAGATTCATACACATACACATATAGTCATTTGGCTAAGGACAAAGGTGACTCGATTGTGCAGTAAGGAGTAGATGACCTTTTCAGTAAATGGTGCTTACTCAGTTGGATATTCATTTGCAATATAAATCTTAATCCCTCTTTTCACTACTTAAATGAAACCAGTTCCATAAAGATTGCATCATAAAGGGGAAAGGGTGGGGTGCCTGGGTGGTGCGGTTGGTTAAGCAACCGACTCTTGGTTTTGGCTGAGATTGTGATCTCAGGGTCGTGAGATCAAGCCCGGAATCAGGCTCCATGCTCAGTATGGAGTCTGCTTAAGACTCTCTCTCCCTCTCTTTCTGCCCCTCCACCCTGCTCTCTTCCTCACTCTCAAATAAATAATCTTTAAAAAAAAATAAAGGTGGAAAGGTAAAACAATAAAACATCCAGAAAAAAAAAGGAAAATATCTCCGATACCTTGAAGTAGGGTAAGATTTCTTGAAATATAAAAAGTGTTACCCAGAAAGATATTGATGCATTGGATTACATTACAGTTAAAAGACCCCTTTGAGAATAAAAAAGCCAGCCACAGGGTGGGAGATTATACCTGTAATGCAAAGATCTGACAAGGGACTTGCCTCCAGAATCTGTTTTTAAAACTGCTACAAATCAATTAAAACAAACAGGTAATCCAACAGAATAATGGGGAAGTGACCTGGACGAAACATCACAGAAGAGGATATCCAAGTGGCCGATAAATGTATGACAAAGTGTTAAACGTCATTAGTCATTCGTGAACTGCAGATTGAAACCACAATGCCACCATGACACACTCAACAGAATGGCTGAAAATTAAAAAGATTGACAACACCAAGTACTGGTAAGGATGTGGAGCAACAGGTCCTCCCCTAAACCTGGCAAGATGTACATTGGTACAGCCGCCTCGGAAAGTTATTTGACAATATCCTTTAAAGCTGAACAGGTGCAAACCCAACCACCTAGCAGTTTCACTCTTCAGTATATATTCAATAGAAATGTAAACCTCTGTGCACCATACTTAAGTGCACATAGCAGCTCTATACACATAAGACCAAACTAAAAATATACAAGTGCCCATCAACAGAATGAATTCATAAACTGTGATATATTCATACAATGGAATGCCGTATAGAAATGAGGATTAACAAACCACATGCAACAACATGGATGAATCTCAGAAACAAAGGTTGAGCAAAGCAGCCAGATACATGAGAATATATGTGTGATTCCATTTATATGAGGTGAAGAACAAGCAAAATGAAATTTGCTGTTAGAAGTAAGGAGCATGCTTGCCTGTAGGTGTGAGTGATTAACTGAAGGACAGAGGGCCCCTGGAAGTTTTGGTAATCTTGCCTTTGTTTAGTGGGTATGTTCTCTTTATGAAGATTCATTGAGCTGTATATTTATGACTGTGCATTTCTCTGGAAGTATGTTGTATTCAATAAAAACAACACAAAACAATCAAACAAAAATGTATGTGAACATAGGTGTTTTTGTGTGTCTGATGGGTATGTCTGAGAGCCCAGAGCAGGGCATGTATATATCTCATTTCCCCATTAAGCTCAGGACCTGGGCACGAAGTACTGGACAAGGCCCTTGCTCCTAGGCTGTCTGAAGTGTCCTCCCTCCCTGCGGTTTGGGGATCCTTGAGAACTCCTGGCATTTCCTTTCTGAATAGGCCATGGGGCCATATATAATTTGCCACATTGTTTGAAAAGGAACTTCTACAGCAAAGGCCACAGTGGGACCCTGCCCCTGAGTCTTCTGGCCAGTATCTGTTCTGATGAGGATATGTTCCTCCCTGCAGGATATCCCTGGTATGGGACTAATTGACTGCCCATAGATGTCTTTAGCACCCCTCCCCCCAAACTCAAAGGTCCTGGGCACTTGTCTGATCAATGTGGAGTAGAGGATGAGCCCTGCTGGCGGGGAAGTGAAGCTGATGGAGCCCCAGAGGAGCTGGGGAGAAGGACCCAGGTGCAAATGACTGTGATCAGCTGAGGGGGGTAGAGTCCAAGGCATGAAGCAGATCCCTCATGCGGAGAAGAATGTGTAGAGACACTGCCTCAAGACTCTTCTAGGATGTTCATGTTCCCCAGCCTCACTGGTAGCATAATTTATAAGTCATTTGTGAAACGAGTAACAGAATTAATCCCATTTCTGCTCGAATACAAGCTTTTCCTCTAAGTTATGAAAAAGCTCATGTTTTGTTTGTTTTGTTTTGTGTATTTATTTTTTTCTTTTTTTAACTCATGTTTTTAACACCTACAATCCTATACATATAGCAGGGCACTGGAAAGCATACTGCTATAACTGTAGTGGAATTGGTTATACACACCGTGTAGGTATGCAAAACACGAGTTGCTCCATTCTCCCTACAAGCAGAAAACAGACCCTCTGTCCCGCCACTCTGGTCTGTACCACAGGGACCCGACGCGGAGTCAGAGAGTTGGAAAGCCCACTGGCGGTCACCTGGTCCAGCCGTTCCCGGCAGAGAGTTCAGCTCATGATTCTCGGCCCCAGGGAGTAAGGTAAGTGGAGAAAAGTCAATTCATTTCTCCTGGGGTAACTCCTACATGAAGGGATATCTATCTATCTATCTATAGCAATAGATAATCCTAGAGCTTTCCAGAAGCAACACCACTTTGTGGGTCTATGGGGCTGCAATACTGAGGAGTTAAATGCTAATAAAATGCCCTGTCTGGAACCAAAAGTGAGTATGGCTCTAGGTATCAAGGTATTACTGGTTGCATCCCCACTTCTAAGACAATAAAGTAGTATTGCTTTAACTTTATCCTGAGACCCCAGAGGGAACAAAAATTCCCCTTTCTGTTAGATCCAAGATCCTCAAGCATTTTGTTTCAAATGTTGGGCTCCTTTTGGGGAGGGAGGAACATAAACACTTTCGGTGTTTGGGGTGTGTGTGTGTGTGTGTGTGTGTGTGTGTGTGTGTACACAAAGAAAGGTTGCTTCCTGCCTCTCACCTCCCTGCAATACAAGTCTTTGCCTCTTTCTCTGAACTTGTAACTTTCAGCATTGTGCCAGGGGGCATGCAGTTTCTAGGTTGTCGGTTTTCCAAGGTCATCCTTTGAGATGAGCTGACTGCTGGATGCATCTGTAATAAGTCAGACAAGGGTTTCTTCGGCTGACTTAGTAGGCTCTTCCCCTCTGATCTGAACCTGCTGAGGAAGTCTCTGTGCATCCTGTAGCCTGTTAGTGACTGTAAATTCCTGAAAGAGAATGAAAGCAGAGTTTAATAATTCTGAGCACCTGGTCCTTCCCTCCTGTCCTCTCTTCTCCCTCCCTGTCCTTTGGTGAGTGTAAGAGGATGTGACAATGTCTGGAGGAGTTGGTGGGGAGAGAAACAGTGGCCTGTGGGTTGGCACTCAGAGAAAGAGGTTATCCTAGGATGAAATACAAACCGTATCACATTGATTTTCCCTTTGGGGGGCCCGGATATCACATCCTTCCATTTCCCTCTAGTCCCTGCCCGCCATCGACAGGGAAGCATTAACAGGGAATAATCAATGGTGTTCTGTCCTGAAAATAAAAGGCTTGTCATGTCTCTCCATTTGGTGGAATGGATGTGGGACCAGGGGTCATGTGGTCAGCTTCCATCTGTCTCCTGACACAGGCACTGACTCAGACATGCTTTCCATCCAGAGGGCTGCAACCCACAGCCAGGTGATTGCAAACTCTCCATGCACATCAAGAAAAACAAGACTGCAGTGTCTTTGAACTCTTGTGTCAGGAGCTTGGCTAACTATCAACATGGCAGCTTAGTTGCGGCTTTACTGACCTTTAATTTCTGGGTTACATAATGGATTGATGTTCCCTAACATGATGGATGCTGTGCTTGCAGTCAAAAGAAGGCTATGTGTTTACTGTTTTGCAACAGAATCACAGAAATTCAGAATTAACAGGGACTTAAATCTGTGGTCCAGTCCTATTCCCCATCTGACATGTGAATTTGTTACAATTTTCCCGGTAAACTCAATGGCTGCCTGAATGCTGCTGCCTCCCAATATTGTTCATCCATTGTCAGGAAGCTCAACTCTTAGAAGGCATTTCCTTACATTAACGAAAATCTGTTATGGTGCTCATGGCCATTACCCTAGTACCCTCTCCATATGCTCCCACTTCTTTCACTTAGACCCAGTTTCCACTTGGTTCCCATCTCCTGATTCTCTGCCATTCACAATCCTGTTAAGCCCCTTTAGATTTAACCCTTATATTTGGTCATTCATCAAAGGCTCTGGCTTAGAAGCATGCCAGTGACCCTTCCCCTTTCAAACTCCTTGAGTAACCTCCCTGTCCCTGCCCAATCCCCCACCCTTCACCTCAGAAATAAGTGGGAAGCATCCACTTCCATTTTCTGTACTTGTGTCCACTTAGCCAAAGACTCACTTTGCTGGCTTCAGAAGACATCCCTTGGACTTGTTTTCAAATAACGCTTTTAAAATAAAAAAGCAGTGGGATTCACTGTCCCAAACTTCTAATCTTGAGTAGATTGGTGTTAGGACAGCCTCCAACAGCAAGAGACAACATCAAATGCACACATTCCAGGGGGGGGTGCCCTGACAAGACCATTCTTCTAGCCAGCTAAGTTCTGCCCATCCTTACCCTGCCACTCCTCCTTCCTGTCAGTTCTTCGAGTTCACTGATACTTTCCTGGGAAACTCCACTGTTTCCCGTCAATGGATGAAGAGTCTATCACTTATAGCAATATAACTGTAAGAAAAATGAGATACAAATTTTAAGAGTTACCAGGCTCTGACCCAGCCTATCCTGGCTCAGGTTCTAGCCCCATGAACACAATTTTCTGGGTTTCCTGGTTGGCACCTCTTCTGACATCCTTCTTCCATCCATTAAGGAACAGCCCAACATTGTGCCTGATGGGAGGGGATTTGGAAATCCTTTGCTGAATTACAGATATACCATATCCAAGAGTCTAATAATCATGGCAAAGATAGAAATGATGTCAAGTGTGTGTGTTTTGTAAGTGAATCCATATAACATCCTAATGTTTGCCATTTTGTTTTCTGAGTGCTTTTGGAGGCTATTTAGAATTTAAAACTCTTGCATGGGTGTCAGTAATAAGCCCCTGTATTTGCAAAATGAACTAGCAATGGGACCTTGGGCAAGTCTATTTGAATCTTAGTGTCTTTATCTATAAGATGGGTGGAATAATGGTATCTTTCCTACTTACAATTCCAAACCTCTGTTTGGGGCTTTACCATTTAGCATTTATTCTCTAATTTGATCCACCCATACTGTTTATTGCAAAGAACAAACAAGAATTTGTGTGAAAATGCTTAGTGAAATGTAATGCATTATATCTAGGCTGCACTTTGTTATAAAAGCCCCAACCTCCATCTTCTAGAATCTTCTGTATTCCTGGCTGCCTCTAAGATCCCTGACAATAATTTAGCAATCCCATTTGCAAGGGTTATCAGCATCCTGGAAAGTAATTCACTGAGGTAAGCAACTTTAATTCATTAGAGTAGCTAGGGAACAGGTGCACTTTTTATAATCTCTTCACTCAGGACTTTAATTCACTCTTATCAACATTTGTGTTACCCATTTCATGGTAGAAGATGTTATTTGACAGAAAAGATGGAAGCAAACTAGGGGTGTAGAAGTTCTGCCTTCTTTCTGATAAAAATCACCACCATTCCTAAATAGTGGCTCCTATCATCTCTGTTTTCCAACTGGCCCTAAACTTAACTTTAAAAAGCAGAAGCTGGGGTGCCTGGGTGGCTCAGTCATTAAGCATCTGCCTTCAGCTCAGGTCATGATCCCAGGGTCCTGGGATCGAGCCCCACATTGAGCCCCACATCGGGCTCCCTGCTCGGCGGGAGGCCTGCTTCTCCCTCTCCCACCCCCTCTGCTTGTGTTCCCTCTCTCGCTGTATCTCTCCCTGTCAAATAAATAAAAATAAAGTCTTAAAAAAAATAAAAAAATAAAAAGCAGAAGCCATTTTTGATGCTTTTGGCTCTTTTTTTTTTTTTTTGCACACTTCAACTCATTGCTGGCTTCAGCCTTCTGACACTCTTTAAACCAAAACCCATCTTGTTTATTAGTTTTTGTTCACATTCCACTCTGCCAAGATTTTGGAGGACAGAATCCCATGAGAATAGGTGCATTATTTGGGGAAGTGTCTTGAGCACTCTTATCAATTCAAGATCCCTTTGCCTCGATCAAGGACTACAGCCTTAGTTAGTACTAACCTGGAAGTGATCCGAAGGGTTTGCCAGGCCATCTGAACTGTTAGAGACTCACGAACTGCTATCATGAACATCTCTTCCCTAGCACTGCCTGTCACTGTTCTCTGCGCTTCCTGCTCCCTGCTCTGTAGGTCCTTGGTTCTGTGTTTCTTCTCTCCACCCTCTAAATTTTTGCTTGTCAGAACACCTGCAGCTGCTTAGATCTCCTTGCATTGCATCTCCCTTTCCTTTTGGTGACATCTTTCGTTTCATAGGTTTGCGCTTTTGAGAGTTGTCCAATCAAGAGCTATCTTTCTTATGCTATGGAACCATCGCTGCTGATAGCAAAATCTAAATTTTGCTAAAATTTAGAAACTAAATACACATACCCACACATACACACACATTTCTGATTATCAAAGTAAGTTATACATATTGGCATACAGTAGACCATTTGAAAAGTTTAGAGATATACAAAATTTTTTTAATTTTAGCACCCCAAAACAGCTACTCATTGGCATTTTGGTATAATTCATTTAGACATTATTCTACATGTATTTCAATATTGACATATATATAGTAATAATACTATGCATCAAGTATTTTGCATTGGACATGTTACATAGCCTCTGCCATTAATATATAATTTCTTTATAAGTACTGTATTTAATGCCTGCATAACATTGCATATGTGAAATACATAGTACTGCTATTATTGAACTATTATTCTGTTGTTCCCAGGAATTTTTTTTTATTTTGTAAATAGCCCATGCAAAGTTAGAGGGGGCATAATCCATAAGACTGCCCTCATTTCTTTTTAAGCCTTTTTTTTTTTTGAGAGAGAGAGTGGGGCAAGGGGGAAGGGCAGAGGGAGAGGGGCAGCAGGAAAGGGAGAGAGAGAGAATCTTAAGCAGGCTCCATACCCAGTGTGCATTCTGATGTGGGGCTTGATTTCACAACCCTGAGATCATGACCTGGGCCGAAATCAAAAGTCAGACGCTTAACTGACTGAGCCACCCAGGTACCCTGCCCTCATTTCTGATTCCAGAAAGTTAGGAACAGTTTACAAGACTACCTTCACTTGTGACACCACTTGTAAGTTTGGGAGTTCCCACGCCTGCCCTGAATTCTGATAATTCACTAGAGGGACTCACAGAACTCATTGGTAGCTATCATATTCATGGCTATGATTTATTTATTACAGTTAAAAGATACAGATGAAAACAGCCATGGGAAGAGATTTCAGGGAAGTTCCAGACGTGGAGTTGTTCTTTCCCCATGTAGTCATAGACAGCATTACTTTTCCAGCAATAATGTGTGACAACATGTGTGAAGTAAGTATGGTTAACCATGGAAGCTCTCCTAAGCCTTGATGTCCAAAGTTTTTATTGGAATTCCATGGTTGACTACCTGTGTGGCTGATCTTTAGCCTCCAGCCCCTCCAGATATAGACTGGATACAAACATGGTCCAACACCCCCATCATAAATCACAATGTTAGACTGTCTAGTGGCCGAGGACTCTAGGTAAACAAAGACATTCTTATCAGGCAGGACCTTCCAGGCACCTAGGGATCACTTCCCAAAGCTGAGGGCAAAGACTAGACTGTTCTTTGGGTAAGGTGAATTCTCTATTATACATTCTGTAGTAAATACCTTTGTGCATAAGCTGTTCACTTTGAAGGCTATTTCTTTAGAGTGCATTTCCAGAAATGGAATTATTGGATCAAAGGATGTGAACATTTTTAACACTCTTGACACATATCAGAATGCTTTCTGAAGAGCATACCAATTTATATCCCACCCCCTTTCAACAATACATCAGAATATCTTTTTATCACATTCTCACTTGCAATGGATATTGTCACTAAAAAAAAATTTTTTTTCTGGCAATTTGATAGACACAAAGGGGTATCACAAGGTTTTCATTTGCATTTCTATGATTACTATTAAGGGTATATACCAATATGTTTATTTTTAAAGCTTTTGTTATACAGGATTTTGAGCACCCACAAAAGTTGACAGAATAGCTTATGAGCTCCCATATGCCCATCATCCCAACCCCACCACCACCAACCCCTGGGAATTCTACCTCATCGATATCTCCACCTTCTCTCACTCCTGTAGTTTTTTTTGTTTAAGAGAGAGAGCATGGGGATTGGGGTGGGCGGGAAAGGGCAGAGAGAGAAGGAGGAGAGAATCTTAAGCAGGCTCCACGCCCAGTGCAGAGCCCAATGCAGGGCTCCATCTCACAACCCCTGGGATCATGACCTGAGCCGAAATCAAGAGTCGGACGTTTAACCGACTGAGCCACTCAAG